>NC_090805.1:39675913-40925913 GCF_036512215.1 Solanum lycopersicum
TCATTATGATCATCAACAAACATTTTGAAAACGTTAATTTTATCTGATATTCTCTACAACAACTCTTGATATGAAGTCATAGTTATAGTTTGAAATTAAATATCTGATTTAAATACTCATCAGAAGAAAAAAAGAAAAGACTAGAAGCCTGACATATAAATCAAAGTTCTGGGAAGCTCATTCTCTGCTACTTTACTTCAATGTGCTCCCTTTGTTCTCTAACTGAGAGTCTATCGGAAACAACCTCTCTACCCCACAAAGGTAGGGGATAAGGTTTGTGTGCATATTACCCTCCCCAAACCCCACTTGTTATTGTTGTTGTGCTCCCTTTCTTCTCTCTGGTAATTTGTTGACGTCTAAGACTAATTTTCTTATTCCTATAAATCTCTATTTGGATGTATAATGATTTTTATTGAATTCTTATTCCTGTTCTCCCAGTGAAAAATCAGCTGTTAGCCATTGTGTCTCATGGCAACACCCTCTTTCTGTCAAGAAGGTGGACATCAGTGGAGCAACAGCCTTTGCAGTTTCTGGTTAGTCAGGGTAGTAAATAAGCTAATAAGTTTCATAGTCCGTTTGAATCTCCAATATAGTAGACAACTTTAGTTATTTCCAGGCTCATGGTTCATGTTTTCAGAATTAGCATAGTTGAAGTTTTATCTCCTGTGTTCTGTTCTTTGTTGAATGGTGGCTATTAACGGGCTGTTTGATGGGTTACCACAATGCTTTAAAATCATAGATCATTTCGTACATTTTTGTTGTGAACTTGAAGTTGAACTATTGGGTAGAAAGATCTGGTATTCATGATTCATTTTTCTTTAATGCCATACTATATTAACATGTTGTCATCCGCAAATATATACGAGATTACTTTTGATTTACCAAGATTCTGAATTTTTTCTTCAGTTAATGCAGTTATAAGTTCAAATACCACTTCCAGGTGGGAGTCTTACAATTCTTTTGCTTTACTCTACCAGAAGGATAAAAAAGTGCAAACAACTGTTTTTTACTGATCTTCAACTTACTGGATGAAACATGGGGGATTGACATCTTTTCTTTCGTATGGTGTTGGGGGAGGAAATTGACATCTTTCTACTTTTTGTTGCTCTCCTTTTTTTTGTTCCTTCATATCTTTCTACTTTGAAAAATATAACTGCTTATTATTCAGAATGATACTGCTTGCTCAGCATAACGTTTTTGGGATACTCTCGTAACTTGTTTTCGTAACTCTCTCTCTCTCCCTCATAGTCGTTTTGTTTTCCTTTCGGCAGGAACCCCAGCAGACTCCACTTCCATTGGGCTCTCCAAAGTGCTCTTCCCTTTTGTACCTGATCTGGTAGCGTTTGATAATACTTGACAAATTATTCTGCCTCCCTATGATGTAGTCATATAGCACTTAGCTTCATTCGTCACATATATGTTCGTCAGAAATTTCTATTTTAACAGAGAAAGTTCATTTAGCTCAATATTACATTAAAGGTCACACAGTAAAAACAAAAGCTGGAAGTTTCTTTTAGTTCTTGTTTCCTTCTTCCTTATAACGCAACCGATTTGCTTTTGTTGGGTTCACAAGGTTGAAGGACTTTAACTTTTTAGTTGCTTTGAATCTTTCCATACTACTTGGCTTCAACACTTGTTGCTCAAACTATCTGTCAATACGTGCAGTGTGTGTAGTAAATCAAGAAAATACTTTTTTCAGAAACAAACTGGCTACTGAAACTTCTTTTCCTCTTTTACTATCCTAATTTCTCAAAAAGATGAACATATTTTACTGGTTTCCAGCTAAACAAGAGGAAATAGTATTTTTCCCTGCCATTCATGGTTTCACTAGTGAATTTTACTTAGAGATACAAATAAATGAATGCAAAATACTATTGTAAACAGGGGTAAACCATGAAAATATTGAAGAAAACTTCCGAATATACATAGTGATGTATCTAATATGTGTGAACTAGCTCGCTTACTGGGATGATACTCCTTCAATAAATTAGGAACAAAGGTCTAGTTAAAGAAACAATGGGAGATCAGAATTTTTGTATATCATTTGGTCCTCTATAGCTATGTAGACCCATTTCTGATATTATGATAACTAGCTAACAATTAATTTGCTGATAGGGTTTTTAAATTCTATTGGACCTATTTCTGATACTTAATGCTGCGCCATACTATAGATGTCTAAGTAGCTTGCATTGGAGCTTTTCCTACAGGCTACGTGTGTACTAAAACCTAATATGTGTCATCACATTACACTATGTGTACTTATGTCAATTTCTGCTTGCAGGTTGTCAGTGGTATCAATAAGGGTAGCAATTGCGGTTATCACATGTAAGTAATTATATCTAACCTTTAGATCATCCTAGATGAAGTTGTCAATTATTACCTCTTGTTACGATTTGCAGTATTTCTCTATTCAGCTATTAGTACTAATTTAATAATATCTCAGCAGACTTGCCTTTTTGTATTATAGTAAAACGAGGGGCTGCTTAATGTTAATGGATCCATTTTGGTGATGCAGTGTTTACTCAGGGACAGTGGCTGGTGCGCGAGAGGCTTTCTTCAATGGTGTTCCTTCTGTCTCATTGTCATATGAATGGTATATTACATCACATTATCCTGTCTTGGGGTTAGCACAAAGACAAGTTACTTTATAATTCTTCCTTTTTCAATGTAATTTGTCAACTTCAGGATTGCTGGAAAAAGCAAGGATGATGATTTCGTATTGGCCGCTGAAGCTTGCATGCCAATCATTACAGCTATATCAACTGAGATCAAGAATAATACTTATCCTCAAAATTGCTTTCTTAACATAGACGTACCAGCCGATGTTGCCAATTGCAAGGTAAACCAGCTTTTGTACCATTGCCATAAACATAGACTTTGGAAAGAAGAAATAGGAGATTATTTCAAAATAGTGAAAGGAGTATAGAAGATCTTTTGATTTACCTTATAGATAAAAGATCTTCTTGATTTACCTTATAGAAACCCTAAGATGATTGTACATATTTGTAGTCATTCCACATGTTTGGTTCATGAAAAAAATAAATCAAGCCTGCATGTGAGAAGGCGTGCTGGGACATAATATAATTAAGTGTACTACCTCTAACAACTTAAGCTTTAAGTTTAGATGGACGCACAGTTCAACAGTTGCCAAAATAGATATGCTACTGACTTCAAAAAGACATTCATTGTTATTGATAGGGTTATCGTCTGACGAAGCAAGGCAAGACTATTTTCAAAATGGGATGGAGGCAAGTTGTTTCAGAAGCAGAAGGAGGAAGAATGTTATCCACAATGACAATGGATTCATCAGCTAGTAAAGAGGCATCTGTGGAAGAGAGCACCTTAAGCACAGAAAAAGAACACCTAATATTTAAGAGAGAAGTAATTATCTCTTTTTCTATATAGCACGTATTTGCTAAATTTTCGATTATGCTATCACACAAATGCATTTCATCCCTTGATCTAATCAATGCCTTTTCATATCATTTGTCCTGCTCATGCTACAGAATACTCTTTTCTGGTCTCACTCGCAATACTGGACATCTTACCCTTCATGTTATTTTTCAGCATATTCTCTATGTTAAAGTTCTTTTTCCAGTCTGCTTGTTTTCGGAGGAGAGAGAGGTGAGAGGTTTGAAGCATTTTCTTCTAGGTTTTCTTCTTTGAATCCGTGCACTGTAGATTACACGTGCCTTTTACATGTCTCTCTCTCTCTCTCTCTCTCTCTCCGAACAAAAGGTCTAGAAGAAAAAATCATTTGATGAACAGAATGGGTTGCTAATATACCTAATACATTTGTACAAGGAAAGTCTAGTCTTGATATTTGTATGTTTGAGGTCTTACAGTTTGAATATTATGGGTTCAACTCCTTTTCTGATTAATCTAAATTGCTTCATTGTAATTGTCTTTGTACATTTTTTTTTTTTTTGGTAAAATGTCTACCTACAGCTAATAAATTTATTATGCTATCTTTCCCAGGTTAGGGGAATACACATGGATGAAGGTGATAATGATTACTCTTTCCTTCGACAAGGATATGTATGTACAATTCATTTAACTGATGGAAGTTCTTTGATGACTCTCGCTAATGACTCATCATTAACATGTTATTACCCTTAATTACAGATAACTGTTACACCCCTTGGCACCTTATCTCCTCCACCGATGGATGGAGTTGAATTCTTCGAAGGATGGCTGCCCGGTGTGCACTAGCGTGTCTCTTCGTCTGCTTAATATTTGCTGTAAGTTTCTCCATTTACATAAAACCTATAGATGTACCAATATTGAGGTTCCTTTTCTTAATGTGCGCCTGTTTGAAGCTGAAATATTACGTATATCATTTTGCTCTATTGACTTAAAGGTCATACATATGAGTATGATATTCATGGAGCCTAAATAACTGAAATATTTCTTGCGCGTGTTTGGAGCCATTTCTTTTTCTCATTTCTAGATCAAGATTTTCATGTTCCGTCAGCATCACTGGTTAAAGTATATCCAACTAGAAGAGATTTCCTTCCTTTTACTCGGCTCCATCTTCCTGATAATTTTGTTGTTTGTTTCAGCGGAGGATGCTGCTATAACAAGGCAGTTGCAGCTGATCAGTCCATACATTACATAAGTCTTGCAAATGCTTTTCATTCTTATCTCTATTGTCCTTCCGCAGTTAAATGTTTGTTCTTGTACTCCAAATTTATGAGACCATAATGAACTAGTAGTAATTTTTCTTCGATGCCATTTCTAGTGTAACTGCACTCCCAGATCAAGAAAAGCTGTTTCTTATAATAGCTTCTGCTTTGTTCCTATACTTATTTTAGTTTCAACATAATTGTTGGTCCCTTGTTCCTGGAAGGTTCATCTGACTATATGACAGACTGAAGAAACACAACCAACCCCAAAAAGGTAAAGAAAATCTGTAGATAGAGTAATATCAGCTATAGTTTGCTAACCAAATAATAATCGGATGACGATAATCTCATAATAATTCTGTAGTGTATTTTCATTATTTAACAGCCGTTTGTATCAAACATCTTAAACGAGAACTTTGTGTTGGTTAAAGCTGTTTTGAAGGTAATGCAATTGTAAACATGATAGATTCCATATTTGAGTTTGTCATGATCCAAAACTGGAGGGTTTGTGATTGGCACCCCAAAACTACAAGCTTGGCATTTGCTAAAGATAAAGATAATGGAGTTTCAGCAAAATATGTACCACATGACACACATTTTCATGTATTAACGATAGGAATTAAGCAACTCATAAAGAAAAGATACTTCAACATGTCAATGTAAGCTTCATCAAGAGTGCTTCATATATTATCTGGGGTGTCGAATATACGAGTAAATTGGGCTGAAACTAAAGAGATTAAAATGAAAAATGAATCATGATTCATCCAAATTCATTTTGGATAAATTGACCTAAAAATGGGTTTGAGTCATTACCCATCAATTTAACCTGTTTAATCTCAATATTATTGACATATTGATGTAATTGATAAAAGGAAAAGAGATCAATCAACGCACTAGTTAATACACAAAACTAATGCATACATTATTTTGTCTAATGCTCTTTTGTCAAAACAACCCCCCTAACAATGTTGTGACATGTAGACATTATTGAATGAAACTATAAATCATTACAATTTTAGAATTAAGTTTCACTACAGTTAAGTGAAGTTTAGATTTGGGAGGATGGTGTGTTCGTTTTCTTATTTCTATTTTGTGATGCAAAATAAATACTTACTGCATCTATCTTTACTTGTTCAATATATTAAAATTATTTTTTTATTTATTGTATTTTTGCGGTGTCAAGTCAAACATGAACAAATAAAAAGAGACATGTATGTAATCAATAGGATAGAAATATTTAATAGGATCCATGCTGTATTTGTAGTGTCAAATAAAAGTTACATGCACTACATAATCACAAAACCATTAACAATTACAATATCATAAATTTAAAAAAAAAAAAGAAAAAAAAGTGCACAAACTTAAATATCATACACTTGTTTCCCAGTAAACTTGACTTCAATAGCACTCTTGTTCTTCCCAATTGATCTGAAGTTCTGACCCACTCCTTCACGGCCAGGGTTCACTTTTTCAGGGTACACACCATCTTTGGGATGCAAATATTGCACCTCGCCATTGGGGAAAACCCTGTAAAACTGGTAATTGATCTTGTATTTAGATCTCAACCTTGTACCAAGAGCTAAGCACTGTTCTTTCCTTGCCAATTTCAACAAATTTGGTCCTTGTCTCATTATAGCAGCACCACCTGTTGGCATCTCAAAGATCTGTTCCTTTGGTGATTCCCATGTGATGACGTAGAATTCTTCCACTTGGGCTTTTCGAAGAAGCCCACCCGTGCTGCCACCGAAGATTGGGGAGGGTGTGTTTGGGTCCAATTGAGGTGGGGTAAATCCCGCTGGAGCGGGTTTTTCTTCGGTGGCAGCTGGGGCTTCTTCAGCCATGGCACGGATAGGTCGGGTTACTGAGACGGTGGATTTGAGTTGCTTAGGTGTAGAGAACGATACGAGGGATTGTTTCCATGGAGCGGTGGTGGATTTGGGGACGGAGAGAGGAGGGGTGAAGAGGGAAGCTTGAGTTGCCATAGCCATTATTGAGGAATTGGGGGAAAATTGAGCAATGTATTGTATGTGTGGAGATTGAACAAGATTCATATTTGTTGTTCACATATATGTGGTGGAGATAAGGATATTGGATAAGGGGTATTTACATTTACACCAATTAGAAGGTCTGATTTTGATATGCAATTCTGACCCAAGTACTCACATTTGTTTTCTTTTGCCATGTGTTTGCATGGACCTTTGTTAGTTTTTGGGTGTAATATCTTCCATTTTTAACTTGATTTCAATTCACATTTATATTCGTGTGTACAAATTGACATATAAATTTATATAAAGTTGAACAAGTAGATATATGAGTTTTATGTGGCATAATACACAAAGGATACCACGTAGGACACAAATTACAATTCAGGTTGCAACGTAGGACGCGTGTATCTATTTGTTTAATTTTATACAATTTAAGTGTCTACTTGTAAAAATTTTAAGTTGAAGGACATAAATATAAAAAAGTTAAACTGCATATTTGTGTATTATGCATATATATTAAATGACATATTTGTGTATTATGCATATATTTTAAGCTAACTTCATTTTGTTTAGAAGATACTCCATCCTTCTGCCATTTTTACTTGTTTATTTTGTATTTTACACGGTTTTTTTACTTTGATTGAATGGTTATATACATTATTTCATAATGTATCATACTGTAGTACAGTATATTGCATTATATTATTTTAATAGATTGTATTGTTCTATTCGTAATGTCTCACATTTACAATTGAAATCATAAACTCAAAAGAAAAGCAGGATACATGATAGAGCTACTTTAAAAAGGTAAGCTAAACGATATAATAAGATTATTAAATAATAAGTAAAGACAAACTGAGAAGAAAATGTTAACTTAACGACGATGTAGATATTGAAATTTTGTGTGACACTGTCTATCAAAAGTGTTTTCAATTTAACCTTGGACTCTAGTTCATGTCTATATAAAAAGGTATTATATTTCCTTTAAGAGACATCTCAAATGTTCTATAAATTCATAAAATATTCATAAAGAGATCAAAATCAATCATTTTACTTCGAGAAATATGTCCCTCGCGTCATGGATAAATTTTATGAGAAAGGAATCAAGGGATCAACAGATTTGTACTCACAATCTTAAAGAATAAAATTATGTTTCTCTATATTTTATTAGTGATTGCATTTATTTCCTATCTCTTTAAAACTTGATGCAAACAAACGCGATCATATTAAATCGATCATTACACAAAATAGGATAATTCTTTGTTATCTAGGAATGACTTTTAAGCGATAATACGATAAAATAAAATTTAAATAACAATCAAAATAAATATTGTATTTAAATTAACAATACAATAGATAACAACCATTAAAACAAGGTGTTAATTAAGAAACAAGATTGGTATGAGTGTTTACCATAATATTCATATTAATTGATGTTATTTCTCGTAGGCTTAAAAAAATAAATAATTATGCTGGAAATAATTGTCAAGTAAAAAGTGAACAAATGGAATAAAAGCTAAAGCGGATACTTGGTAAAAGATATAATATAGGGAAAATGCCCAAATACTCACTAAACTATAGCTGAAATTTTAGAGATACATCCTAACTAAACTAAGGTCCTATTAACCCCACCCTCCCCCCCAAACTTTTTTTTGTAATTTTATACACCTTTTGTCTTACGTGGTACACTCTATGACTCCACGCATTTGAGGCGCGTGAGAGATAATTACAAAAAAAAAAAAAGTTCAGGGAGGTAATAAGATCTTAGTTTAGTTAAGGTGTGTCTCTGAAATTTCGATCATAGTCTAGGGGAGTACTTGTGCATTTTTCCTATAATATATAAATGTTTCCTTTTAATTTGACCTAATTTTCACATTTATGCGATCAAACTTTTATTATGTACAAGTAGACAGTATTTGTATAAAGTTGAACAAATATACTGGCACGTCCTACATAATATGTCCTATGTGGTGTATGGTTGTATGCTACATTGAATTCATGTTGTGTCGACTTATTCAACTTTATACAAATATAAATGTATACTTATATAAAATCGAAAAACATAAATAAAATATATATATCAAATTAAAAAACGTATTTACGTAATCTGTGTTAATTAAATTGATGAAACTAACGAGAATCATGGGAATTGGCAGTCATCAAGAAGCAAAAATGGCAGCCATTTCGTAGAACTTGGATTAATCAGTTTTCAAATGTTACCCAAAAGAATATTCTCTCCATTCCCATTTAGTTGGAGGATAAGATTTTGCATAGCCCTAAGGAAAAAATTAATTAAGAGAATAATTTGATTAATATACTTATTCTTTAATCTTTGTTTATTTACTTGTCTCTCTATTCAAGGATAACTAATGATCCATGTAAAGTTAAAGAAAAAAAGTGAACACTCGCACTTTGTGGGGGTGTACTAATTAAAATTTATTTCAGAAAAAATAATATTTACAAAGTTAGTTTTAAAAATATATTATGAATGTAAAAATAAGTTAAATTATGTATATTTTTATTAATACAAATCGTAATTAAGTTAAATGAATTGTTGAAAATCAATAAAAAAAGAAAAACTAATATAATATTTATCATATGGTCAAAATTGAAGGGATATATATATGTAACCATTCATTTGACTTTTCGGTTATAATGACTTTTGTTGGAAAAAAAGAAATACAAATTTGATCAATTTTATGGATTTAAAATAAATATAATTGTACGGAACAATATGTTATAGTTGAGTGACCAAAATGTTAATTTGCAACAGTTATATTTATTTATTTATTGCAACCATAAAGAATTGAACAAGGAAAGGAGAGAGACACATTGCAATTATTGAAAAATGAATTTCATATCATTTGCAACAAAATTTTGGAAGCAAAATACTTAGGAATTATTATAAAAGGGAAAAATAAAAATAAAAATAAATTTACAATTGATAGTGGGATAGGGACTGTAGGCAATAATTGCCATAAACTTAAGCGCTAGATCACAAACCAAAGACTTCAAAACCAATTTTAAATATAGGAGGGTAGAGGGCTGGAGGTACTTAATTATTTTTACATACATATAACATATTATATATATATGAAAAATTGTATTATCATCAATTAAATCTTGTGATTTTACTTATTCATTCTTGAAGCATCTCTTCCATACTGGATGGCTCTTCCACACATCAACCATTCCATCAATGGGAACTCCCTTAGTCTCTGGTACTAAGAAGACTACGAATAGTCCCATAACGACGATCCATCCAGAGAAGAAGAAGAATATGTTTGCTTGCATTTTGCAAAGCATTGTTAAGAATGCTTGAGCAATGATTGAAGTGAAAAGCATGTTTGTGCTCACTGCAAATGCGAAACCGGCTGTTCTTGTTTCCATTGGGAATGTTTCACTTGGAATCAACCATCCTAGAGGTCCCCATGACCAAGCAAATGACATAACATATGTGCACACAAGGATCACAACCACTGCTGCTAGTGTCCTGTCCAAGGTTCCTGTTTCCTTCAAACTGACGGATAAGATGATACCAATTGCCAATTGAGAGATCAACATTTGGCAACAAGCTTGGAGGAGTAATTTTCTCCTTCCAACCTTGTCAACGGCGTAGATGGAAACAAATGTGGCTCCAACATTAACAAGTCCAGTAATGACAGCGGATAAAAGTGCACCATCGGATTTGAATCCCATGGTCTGGAACAGGACAGGTGCGTAGAACATAATGGCGTTAATTCCAGTGAATTGTTGGAAAACCTGCAACAATATAGCAATAACAAGGGGTGGGATACTGGCAGATTTCAATAGGTTTCTGAATGGATGTTTCACAGCTTTAGCTTGTTCACAAGCAGCAACGATTTCCTTAAATTCAACTTCAACATCATCAACCCCTCTAACTTTCTTTAGTGCAGCTTTGCCCTGTTCGTCTTTGCCACGTTCAATTAAACTGGCAGGAGTGTCAGTGATAACGAAGCAACCAATTAGCAGCATGAAAGCTGGAACCGCTGCCAGGCCAAGTGACACCCTCCACCCGTTGGGGTGCATGTTCGATGTAGCATAATTCACAAGATTTGCTATGAATATTCCAATCGTTACGAAAAGTTGGAACATAATGTTAACAGCTCCTCTGAGTTGGATGGGTGCCACTTCTGTCAAAAACAGAGGAACAGTCTGCCACAAACAAACAAAAAGTAAAACAGAGGAACAGTCTGCCACAAAGTATGAAAGAAAAAATGTGACGCTGGTTGGGAAATTAGTATATGAAAAATTTTGCAAGAAAAAGAAAATGAAAAAAAATACCTCATTTCCGAAACCAACACCAACACCAAACAATATTCTACCAACAATGAGCATCCATCTGTGTTCTGAGGCAGCACTTATAATAGCCCCAGCGATGAAGAAAAGGGAAGCCATGAAGATGGTAGGCCTACGTCCTAAAGCTGAACACGCCTTGGATGCAAAGAAACTCGAAACCAAAGCTGATAGATACAATGATGAGGTGAATAGCTGAAGAAGTTGATCATCATATTTACAATAGTTATTCTCCTTTGCGTGAAGCTTCCTTTCGTAAACATTTGGGAAAAATTTAAGCAGGAAATCATCCATACCAGACACTCCACCTGAAAATACTCATTCAAATCAAAATCCAAAGTCCAAAATATCCTTAAATTAAAATAAAAAAATACATACCTGAAATACCAATATCATAACCAAACATAAGCCCTCCAAAGGCAGCAAAGATCCAACATGATACCACATACACGGTAATCTTAGAGTTATTTGGTTGAATTGTCGACATTTTTGCCTTTTTTTATATAATTATTTATATTTTCGTTTTTATATGAATAAAAATTACCCTCCGAGATAAAAACTGATTTATAAAGATGGAATAAAATCTCTATTTTTGGGTTTTTGTTTTTCTTTATTTTAATAGAGATAAAACCAGCATATATATTTTTTACATATATAGGGAGAGGAGAGACAAAGAGCTTAGTATTTATCTTTGCCTCGAACTCTCCAGATAATATTTATTCGCTGGAATGATGATTTTGAACTTACAAAGTGAATCCCTTTTTATACTAATCAAATTTCTGTTACTTCTTCTCAGTAAAATAGGATCTACCACTAATTTAATCAAAATTATAATTAGTTTTCCTTATTTTTTTTGTTGAAAATGACAATAATTAATACATGGTGGATAATGAAAAATTGTTGTGTTTGACTTAATCTATTATTAAAGGCCACTCATTAATTAAAGGGATGACAGTCATGCATTTACACTCCACAAATTTAAAGGATTTGTATATCTATTCTAGAGCAAAAAAAAAAATCTTATCCATATTTTAGAAACTTTTTATATGAGAGGATTCTTGTGAAAATATAGGATGATATTTATTAATTGGACAGCTAAGATGTAGTATATATATATATATTATCAAGTATAAATGACAGATAAAAGCTGTAATTTCTATATAATAAATATTCCACTTGGATATTTTATTTTTGAAAAGTCAAACTATTTAAATTTAATTGAATATTTATGTATAAAATTTTTAATTTTTTAAAAAATAAAATTTATATATTTATAAATTAAATAAAAAGTATTATAAATTGTAATAACTGCAATTCAAAATATTCAAAAGATATATGAATTATTTATTGTCAAATTTATTTGAATCGGAAAATGTTACCTAAATGGAAATAGATAATAATAAAGTGGTTTTTGGTTTGTTTATTTATTTTTTAAAAAATATTTTTGGCGATTATTTTTTTTTAGATAAAGTCGAAATTCATATTTCTCTGACTATTTCATATAGTTTAAAAATGATTCTTAAAATAAATGTGAACCCAAAAGATTTTTATGTAGCGTTTTTTTACTTTAAATAATTTTTAAAAATATTTATCCTTAAATTATCTTTCTATAAGTCGATCGATAATGGATAAGGTAGGCTTATCTGATTATGTTGTTACCTGTTACACCAATTATTTGGCACATACAGAAGTGAATACTTACTTTTAATCAAAAGGATAGTATTATATCCGTTTTCGTTTTAATACAAATACTTTCTCCGTTTAAAAAAAATTATTTTATTTTTATTTTAGTTTGTCTTAAAAAGAATGATATTTTTTTTTGGTAATATTTTAATTTCAGCTTTTCATATTTAAGGTTATAAGATCAAAGAATAATTTTGTACATTTGAGCTAACTTTAATTTAAAACCACACGATTTAATTTATTTTTTTTATATTCTAAAGTTCGTGTCAAATCAAACCAGATCTTCTTTTATAAAACATATGAAATATTATCAATAAAAGAAAAATACTAAAATAAATATAACCTAAAAAAATTCAAAACAAAAACTTTGTTTTTTTTTAAAACTATATTCTTGTAGTGGGAAGAAGTGTTTAATTTTAAAGAGCCATCTATGATCTATTAAATAAAGATAATTTATTAAGCTATACATTGTTTTTTAATGAACGAGATATTTGTCAAGTGAGACTTATTTTGGAACGAGAGTACTTCCTTCTGTTCAAATTACTTGCCATAATTTTATTTAAATTATTTACTCCAAAATTTTATCATTTTATTAGAAAAATAATTACTTATCTTTTTTTATTCTTACTCTTATTTTAATATTACATTTTGAGAGTAATATAATAAAAATTTTCTATTAAATTGATTACGATCAAATTAAATATGTAGTATAGTTTGTAAATATGACAATTACAGGTAAATTGTAGGAGTCGATGAGATCCTTTCAGAGTCTTTCATGATATTTGAGTAAGTATATTTAATTTTTAATTAGTTAAAATGTGTATTTTTTAAATTTCTTTTGCTCGTGAATATTAATAACTTTATCATATTTATCAACTGTTCCACTATTTTATACAATATACTTATTTATGTGTTGTATTAAGTTTATGGTATTAATACTCTGCATTTTATGATAATATAGCTTATATAAAAATAATCCACAGGTAGTTAACACACTCCTTATGTAATGGGATTAAATCGATATTTTAAATTGACATAATATATATATATATATATTGGACTTGAAATTTGATTTCAAATTTTAATTTTGACCTCTAACTTTTATAATGCACAAACAGATACCTTAACTATCAAACTTTTAAATAAATAAACACATGTGTCCTAAATGACACAATACACGTAGAAAACCACGTAGGACGAAAAATGACATGTAGGACATATGTGTCTATTTATTTAACTTTATACAAGTTTAAATGTCTATTTGTGCACATTCAAACTTAAAGGACATAAATATAATTTGAAGTCAAGTTAAAAGGGCACATTTATGTATTATCCCTTTTAAATTAATTAAAAGACAAAATATTTGATGGAATATTGCAAAGAACAGAAATCAGAATATAATGTACAAATAATTTAGGGAGCAAAAGTGAAATTATTCTTTACAATATGTTAAAATTTTAAGAGTTGGGAAAATAGCTAGATATTTGTTAAGCTACGTTTAGATATAAAAAATATACATGGATAAGAAATAACTAGAGTCACCATATAGACATATATATGTTACTATACTGTATAAACAAAATATAATTTTACAATAAAAAGGCGGTTTTGCGTTGGGTGACATCGATTAATCGCTCACAAATTATAATGATATATCATGTCGATAATCTTATGTGAAGTAACGGACTACGTACCAATGTTTGAACTTGATGAAATTTGTATGCATACGAATTTATGGAGTTTGAAGTCAAAAGGATAAAAAAAATTATCAAAAATAATGATATATTAATCGCTTCTGACGAAACAATTTTCTTGTGACAAAATTGATATGTTAATTTTTTTAAAAAAGAACACAAAATTCGCTATTGTGACAGTGATTTCTCTATTAAAAAATTCTTTTTCCTTAAATTTAAGAGCGATTTGTCAAAAAAAAAAAGTTAACAGATGTTGCAGGGGGCATACCAAATGTTGGACCAAAATGCCTGCCTTTATTAACTTTTTTTATTCAATTTTTTTTTTGAAAAACGTCGTACTCGCAGTGATATTAAAAAAAATCATCAGAACAAAATTGCTCTATTAAAAACTATTTTAGCCTTTTAATTAAAAAAATTAATATATCTTTTCAAAATTTTTGACTTTTTTTTTCCCCTTTTCTCTCCGGCATAAAAAGTTGGATAAACACATTAACTATGTAACGTCAGGCTTATAATGTCTCGATACACTAGATGAATTTTTAATTATGATTTTATATTGTCAGAATTAAGTTAGGAGTTTTATTAAATATTCATCCAGTGAACATTTTAACAATTAATAACATCTAACCAAAATAATACTATTTTCATTTAAGAAATTATATGTATTTCATACAATGCTTTTAAAGCTATTTTTCCTAAATATGTAAACATTATTTCCAATGATAGTTACTATTCATTACCGTTACCAAATATTGTGTATATAGCAAATGGGTGGATTAGATTTGGATCCCATTTAGGCTAATTGAAAATGGATGAAGGAAAAATAGATTAAATTACGATTCATCTATATAGATATAGATAAAAAAAATCGAATAAGATAAGAATTTATGATCAATTTGGAGGAACTTACATAAATTTCACTAGTTTAGATGTTAATTGTTTAGATATACTCTAGTTTGAAGTATTATGCGTCTTATTTAATTTTGGTGCCTCCAGAAATGTCCAGATATATGTAACACAAATACACAGGTCAAATTTAGGGATAATTTATTCTACATACATTGTGTCAAAGTGGATTCGCATGTATCTAGGATACATAGCAAATCTCGCTCTCCTTTCTCACCTCACTTCAATCTCAATCGCCATTCTTCGATTTGATATTCCAAATACATATATGTATTATGATTTGTATTTGAATTCTGAGATATATATGAATTTCGCTTACCTCTCTCCCTATTTTTGTGTATCTTGTAAAAAAATACATATATCGATACATAAAAAACTCTTAATTGGTGATAGATAACACACACAATATTTTGAAAGTAATAATAAATAGTGAGGTATATCTAATTATATAATTTTCTTAAAATGATTCTAACCTTTTTCAATGTCGTAGAGCTAAAAAAAAGAACTTTTAATCTATATGTTAATTTGCATCAAACGAACTTTTAGCTCATTATTATCTGTCAAATTAGAGAATGCAACTTTTGCATAATCCTTATTGCTCCATACTTGCAGTTCAATTAAATCTTTTTTCTAAAAATAAAAATAAAATTTATATCAGCTTAACGAATCTGAATTGCTAGATTGAATCCTCATGTGTAAGACAAACAACCCCTTAAAAAAGACAGTGATTTTACAAAATAAAAAATTAGTGATGATGTCACGATCCAAAAAATAGGTGTGATGGCACTCGTCTTATCCCACCAAGACAAGTCAGCCTAAAACCAAATATCTAACAAAGTGCGGAAGTAAATGACAATCCAACTACAATTCCTATTATGAAACCAAGTCATATTAATTCAATCCCCAAAATCAGGTTGTCACGTGCACAAACCTCTAATGTAAATATTAGAATTGAAATAAAATAGGAGTCTAACATGAAGTTGTCTTTCAAGTAAAAACAAAGTCATAAACTGGAGTAGGAAAGTTCGCTGAGATGACAAGCAGCTACCTCACAATCCTCCACAAGATGCCTCGGAAACGAAAAGAATGACAGGTATCACAAAGATCCAGGCTCGTATCCTACAAAAATTTGTAGAAGCAAGGGGTGAGTACCAAACCACGTGGTACCCAACAAGCAAACCTCTAAACACAAGTTAAGTGAACAAAATACGGGCACTTCTTACACCATATCTAAACCTCCACGCTACAGTCTAATAGTTTACAGTTTACCAAACACACAACTCAATAACCACACTCTATCAGTTTACACATTCGCAATAACAACTCAATATTCAACAGTCACAAGCTTCACAGAGAAACACTCACAAGATCAACAAAACACGTGTTCAAGTTCATCAATAATAAAATGTGTAATGCCATGAGATGCAATGTCAAGTATAGTGATGCATGTCTTCCCTAACGATACACACCCGCTGTCTCTCAGTCCGGGATCCATGGGGGACATATCTGTCCATGCATCTGTCGCGGCGCACGACACGACCCTCGATAATAGTAACCTTCGCGGCGCGCGATAGTCCCTCGAAATATAATATCCATCGCGGCGCGCGATACGACCCTCGAAATGATACATCCTTATACCATAATCATGTCTCAGATACAATGCAATTGACATGCTCAAATGAAAATGAGGAGATAACCATTTGATAACAAAGCACAATTTACAACAAGAAATACAACACCAACAAATAAACATCAAGTCTCCAAATCATTCTCAACATCACACAAGGAAATACACGAATTTCGTACGCTTAACAAGAGTTTAGAAATCCACTTGCATCAAGTAGTCGAACAATCACTTCGGAACTTGAATCTTCCCCTTTCTTTGAAGTTCCAATTCAAAGCAATCTATTCAAATAATTGTCCATAATAAGATTTCAAGACGAAAAGATATCTACATCACTTTGTCTCTAGTCTAGACTCTAAACTCACTCAAAAACTTACTCAAGTATACAATCAAGCTCCTAATGTTAAGGTCAATTGATATTTCAATTATCAAAATTCCAAGTTTCAAGTCTAGGGTCAAGTTTTAATTATTATTATTATTTTTATTTTTAATAAGCCAAGTTGAAACAAATATGTCTTTTGACTTTTAAATGATGAAAAGCAATTCGGGCAACACTAAGCTTCAGATAAAATCTTGAACCATACAAATGTTCCGTCACAATACCATACTGTATCCTATACATAATATCTAAACTCTTATTTCCTAAGGATTAATTCTAAACTAAAGGCAATTGCTGCCAAATCATCACTACACTAAAGGCAAAAAAAAAACAAAAATTGGTACAAAGTTAAGTGTAAAGAGTAATGGGTATCTGACACCTATTTAGCCTACAACCTTATGGACAAATCATTCCCCTCCCATTTTAATATAATATTAGTTTCAGGCATGCATATATATGTATAAATTATTGAAGAACATGTAGACTTGATGCAATTACCTGTAGTAGTTCGCAAGATGCCGAAACCCTTCGTCCGTTCCGTCTTTCTCCTTCCTTCTTTTCCTTTTATGAATTAATTAAGTACTAATTGTGATAGGTTTTACCCACATATTTAATTAAATATAGTCTAAATGGTATAGGGTCTTAAATAAATTATTACTTTAGCCCATAAACTATTGATTAATTAACTCAAATTACACTAATATTTAAAATTTTCAAAAATGACCTTCCGGATCATTACAGATGATAAAATTGACTCATAAAATTTACAATCGATTCAATCCGTGTAAGTTTGACCTGATTTTTTATCCTTCCATTGATCATCTTAGCCCATCAAAGTTTTGGACAATATCTAGCCTAAATTGATTCATCAAAAAATTTGTCAAAATAATTTTTAAAAACATTTTTTCTATTTGTTTTATAAAGTCATAATATAGAAAAATTATAATTTTAATTAGATATTAAAAATTATAAAAGAACAAATAAAGCAATTAAAACTAAACAAGAACTGGGCAGGTTGGGTCTCGACCAACATTGAGTCCAACTCATTTCAATCCAAGAACTTTTGGATAAATTATTTATTAACCCAGCTCATTTTGATCCATTCAAATTCAACTCAATTTACATATTTATCACCCTTTTAAAAAGAAAAATTTTGTTGTAGATACATACACTAGCATCAGCATGTATTCATATAGAACTGAAACAAAAAAATAATCAAACTTTACTTATCAATGCAAGTTAAGTCTAGGCCTCGTGTAAGATGAATTAGAACTTAGGGTTTCAAACAAAACAAAAGTCTAAAGCGAAATTTTAATTAGAGGCTTAAAATTTAAATTAATGTTATCTGTATTTACTTATTTTTGTAAATTCTTTCAGGTAAATTATTACTTAATACTATCTTTTTTATAAATGATTTTTTCAAATACATTTTTAAAAAAAATATTATTATTAGACTAGATTTTATTAATTCAACATTAAAAAATATCATTTTATTGTGACAATTATTATATGAATTGTCAACATAATTTTATAAGTAATACTCCCTCTATTCAATTTAAGTGACACATTTTGAACTTCGACATTCAAACAAGTTTATCTTTGACCCTAAATTTTTCATGTATCTTTTAAATATCTTGAATTACAAATTATTGTGAATTAAGTTACTTTTTAGTAGTATAAATTTCATTTTAAAAACTTTGAAGATCCCATGAGCAAATTTTCGGACAAACTTAAATTGTTTGATTTTCAAAAATTAAATCTATCACATAAATTGGGACAAAAGAAGTGAGTCGATAAACTTTAAAATAAAGATAAGAGTTGCACTCATAGAATATGATATAAAAAGTTGATAACTTAGTATACCCGACTCTATTATAAAAATTTATAAAGTAATAGAAAAAGAATTTATCATTCACTTTATTCAACACTTTTCGACGATTTGAGTCATGCTTTTGACAGAATATTACTCTAACTATAAAAAATTTAAAGATAGAGAATGCAAAAGGAATTAAAAGCATAAATAATATAAGTGTTTGCGACAAGAGTCGTCCTGAATACAACCTCTAATGCTAAGGGTACATTATGATTTATGAGTCTAATGCTAAGGGTACATTATGAGTCGATGGTGAAAGTATTGTATGAGGGATTTGTTTTATGATCAAAATTAAGCTTTTGGAAATTTAAATTTCAATTGTATTTGACATTAATATATATTTTGGATACTGAATTTTTTTTACGATCAAATTTAAGCTCCAATAAATACAAATTAATTTGTGTTTTATCTCTATTATACTCAACGAATTCTCATACACATTAAACACTTCAAGATCTTCCCCTTTTCTATCATAAACGTGCATTTTTAACAAAATTGAGATTGAAATGCAGTGGTATTATTTGAATGATAACAGTAAATTATCAATAACTTTTTCCATCTCGCTTGTCACATTATTTATTTTATAGAAATTTTCACAAATTTCATCATTTTGAAATCCGTATATAGCCTCAAACAAACACCAAGACAATGAAATGTGAAGTTCTTAATAATAGACTGAAATGATTTCTATCTACGATTCAAAATATTCATCGTGATCAACTTTCTAGAAATTTCGATTGTAAATAACTTCTCATCCTACTCTTTTCATTTCTTTGGATCATATTCTATATCGTATCCATCAATAAAATTAATGTCTTAAAATAATATTCTTAAATATATAAAAATAACACATAAAATTAATAATTAGAATCGTGTCTTTTCTTTATTTTTACTTAGATGTCATTTCTAAGGTAAATAGTAAATGATATAATCTTCTATATTAACATCAGAGAGTAATATAAAATCAAGAGATTAATTTTGGTTAAAAAGATGTTAGTCATGTATTTCCTATATAGTAACTGGGATGTTATTATTAAAAAAATATTTATTAATATAAAATCTTGAATGTTTTTATTAAAAGTTCTAAAATAATTTTCATAAAAGATAAGATAACTTTTTTTTTATATAATATAATTTTGAATCTTTTGTCTACTTTCTTCATTATTATCTCAAGTGAAAATAAAAAACAATTTTTTTGTCTCGCAATATTTTGCGGCCGTAATACCAATTAATGTCTTCGCCCTCGAGCCACTCATGTATTCATTTATAGGACCATGGTCGTGAGGAGTATCAAAGGATTTGCTGGTAAAATGAGTTTGATATAAAAATAAATAACTTTCACATGTAGCGAATATAAAAATTATAAGAATAATTATAAAAATATTATCTTTTAATTTATTTATTATTATTATCCTGTATAATTTTATAAATCTCTAAAAATTTTCATTTTTCTCTTTAAGTCAAAAATGACATTAATGTATCGATTCTCCATTAATGTATCCGAACCTCTTTTTAATGTATCGATACATGTATCCGATTCTCTTTTTAATGTATCAGCGCTTTAATTTTTTGGTCATTAATATCCGATCCCTCCATTTATGTATCCGATCCTCTTTTTAATGTATCAACACATGTATTCAACCCTCTTTTAATGTATTACCGCATTGATTTTTTTGGCCATTAATGTATCCGATCATCTTTTTAATGTATCAATGCTTATATTTTGTATCCGTTTGAGAGATTTCTGTAATATAAACTTTAATAGATAAATTGTAATTTTGCCTTCAAAATATATGATTTTTGTGTTTTGCCCAAAATCATATTTGTATGTTATAACTAGAGTTTGCATAATTGTGTTCCATAACAAATTTTATGTTTGCTATGGAGCTTTTGATTTGTATAATTCGCTGGAAACATTCAGTTTTACACAAATTATTCAGTTCTGTGTAAATTTATTTATACATTGTAATTTTGTACACTAAGATCAGTATTTGTATAATTATAAATATATAGGACAAAAATATATATATTTGCATTTGTTTTTGTTTACACACTTTTCTCTCGTTTTATACAAACACAAACATATTTTATACCAATATAAATTGACTACTTGTATACTGAAAATGACTAATTGTATATTAAATCAAATGGCAAAACGGAAATATTTGTTGCAAATTACAATCAAAATTAACTATGACTATATTATTTAGTTTGAATTAATAGTTTGCTATTTCATACAATTTTTTCAAATAAAAAATGGGTTGGGTATTGAACTGTTTAAGTTTACTTTGGGCTTAAATGAGCTAATACTTTGGTGCGGTATCATGAACCGTACAATTTGATTCGCTTAATATCAATAATTTTAATATATTGTTATTTACCCTTTACATTCGATCAATGTAAATAAAGAGTCATAAAACGAATTGAAATTGAAAATTGATATTAAATTTAATTGAGAATTTTCTTAAAATTAATTGAGATGAACCCATTTAAAATTATCGTGAGTCTAACCCGGCAGAGCGAATTAGGCAAAATATCTGCAATTAGGCTCATTCTGACGCTCATTATTAACTTCCATAAATAATAATCAGATATTAAGTGCAACCATTATGTGCAAGATACTTTGTAACATTAAAAAAAAATACAAGTAACATTCGTCATAACACCTATACAAATAAAAATACTAATCTATAGGATTATCACCCTAGTTATGCTCATTAGCTGTATTGGTTAATACAGGAAGACTTCAAAATACAAATCTTAATGCCAGCTTTTTTCTTGATATCTAACACATTGTGAACACTGGCTAAAGGATAATTAATTACCTCAGAAAAATGTTTACTCATCATAGTTGATGTAAAGATAAAATGATAACGACTCTATCAAGTAATGTTAACATTCTACCTATGGCAAGGTTCACGAGGGGCTAGGTAGTTCAGATTGGAGTCATGATCGAACATGACACTTGCTTGATGGACTTAGTTAAATAATAAAATTGCACACTTGCTATCAGCTATAACTTTTGACATAATAATACATATTTAAATTTAAAAATTTAAAATATATTTAAAATATGTATCACATGAATTACGATATAAAATATAATTAGTTATAATTAGGAAGTCCCTTAAAAGGGAGTTTAGGAAGAGCCAAGATCTGCATGTTCTGTTTAATTTTGTTGGGAAGTGAACAATCACATGGTTTGAAAATTAGGCTCATGTGCCCACATGCCTATAACTTCTCCAATGTCATTATGAACTCTCTGCTAGGTTATGTAGGGCCAAATTGCTAAAATATTTGTTAATTTACTCACTAATTAATTGACACTACTGATTAACTACTGCATCTTTTTCTTTTTTAATAACTAATTGTTATATTCGAGCTAATTATTCATGCAGATTTGGACTATTCTATTGAGTTCGGATTAATATAAATATCAAATAACTCTATCAGCAATGTTTATGCATTTTCTTTACCAATGTAACTTACTATTTTAAATCATGATCTCTAAAAATTTGCTTATATGCATTATTGACTTCTAACTGACCTCACTTTGGGTTTGACAACTCTAACTATTTTCTTTGTTTTAATTTAGATGACACATTTTAAATTTTAAGATTCAAATATCTATTTTTTTTTTAATTTAGATGACACATTTTAAATTTTAAGATTCAAATATCTATTTTTTATCGTAATTCTTTGTATAATTTTAGATATTTTAAATTGTCAATTATTATGACTTATAATATTTTTTACGTAGCTATAAATATATAGATTTCAAGATTCGAACATCTATCTTTCACCATAATTTTTTCGTTAAATATTTTAAATTGTCAATTATTGTGCCTTATATTATATATAAACCTCATTTTAAATAATTTAAAAATTCTACGAGTAAATTTTTGGTCAAACTTAAACTGTTTGATTCTTATAAATTGAAATGCGTCATGTAAATCGAGATAGATGAAGTATTTTTTTTTATGGTCTGCTAGATAGGCTATAGAGTTGAGAGATCCAAAAAACTTCAAGGAGACAGCGAAAGTCCAAAGAAGAAAAAAATAATCAAATTCTAAGGAAGTCTTTTGGTTCAAGAATTGTTTTATTGTCTTCTATACTTATATTATAAAATAATATACAAATTGAATCCTTTTAAAGACAATAATAAGATTCCATGTTTACTATTAGAAAAAAACTCTCTTTACGTACCAAAGTTGTCCATGCATGTGCCTTTCCCATATTTTTTTTTAAAAAGACAGCAAATAGCTCATTTGTTTCTATTTCACCAGACCACTTAGTTTAAATATATATATTCTCACCGTCCAAATATTTACTATTAGCATATACTAAAGAACCGTTAAAAAGAGTTCAAAAATTCAATAAAACACTACGATGCCCCAGAGATGGGGAGCAAGGATTTAGGGCGCGGTTGATACGAACGAAAATGTTTTTTTAAAAAATAAATAACTTTCTTTTTATGTGTATGATACATAAGTAAAAGAAATATTATTATAAAATATTTTGTATATAATTTAGATAATATTGTGCGAGATAGAGATTGGTATGGATGCGGCGGTGATGAGATGCGGTGGTGGAGTGTCTCATCGTCGAAAAATTATGTTGTATATAGTAATTAAATTTTAGTTTTATTAATATAGATACATAAATTGACGCCTTTTGAAACAAGTCGAAGATTTAATCTATTGATTAGAGATTACAAACACTATATGAGGTCGTGTGTACACGTCCTACTAGCCTATTTATAATTTCTTTTACTATAACTATTGACACCCCTTTTCGCCACAAATGGGATGAGGTTAGGAGATAGAGGTAGTATACTGTTTTCTCTACTTTTGCTGGGAAAAAAAAGGTCATATTGATATTTTAGTAAACTTTTTTTTAAAAAAAAATTAATATTTTCTAAGTATTTTAATTAATCAAATATATATAAAAAATAATTAAAAATATCTTAATAGAGGACACACCCATATAGATTGTTTATTAATTAAGCAATATCTCAAAATTAATTCATACTCTATTTAATTGATAATATTACTAGTATATCTAAAACTAAATTCATACTTCAAACTTTGGTGTTATCTTGTCCTATTTGAAATGTGAGACAAGTTTGATCTCAAAAGAAAATTATTGGCAAAGAAGAAATACTCCAATGGATTCTAAAGTTTAGGACAGTAACATGAAATAGTAATTGTAAATTTTACTTTTATATATATATTTAATGATTTTCTTATAAAAATATAATTCTAAATTAAAATTATTGAGTTCGATCAAACTCATACATTTATTTACCTTTGAGCTCCACCTTCCTCCCCCTTATAAAGCAGAACTATTCTTGTTCTTACCTTTAGCCTACTCCATTTTTTCTTCTTCTTTTACTCATACAACTGAAAAAATGATGTCTTTAGAAACTGCATCTACATCTGTTGATCCGAATTCGGGTCCTCGAATTTCCTTCTCCTCAGAATTTCTTGACGAGAAAAACTTCATATCCATTTGTCCAAATTCTCAACCAGAGAAAAAGCGCGAAAAAGAGCTTAATGCAGCAGAATTTGAGTTCTTATCCAGCAATTTCACAAACGGAAACATGACAACAGCCGATGAGTTAATTTTCGAAGGCAAATTACTTCCCTATTGGCAAATCCACCACGCTGAAAAACTCAACAAGATTAGTCTCAAAACAGAGCATGTCGAGGAACAAGTGAATGAAAAACAGGGGAGTAGTAAAGAAGAACAGAGCAGGCCAGTAAATTGGTTTATTGATGAAGATCCATCTCCTAGACCACCAACATGCACTGTATTATGGAAAGAGTTACTCAGATTGAAAAAACAAAAACAGAGGCCTTCCTCATTATCACCTTCATCTTCATCTTCATCATCCTCATCTTCTTCGAGCGCGAATTCTGAAATTTTGCACACTGATGAAAGCAGAGAGAAACATGTAGTGGACAAGATTAAGAAAAGATTGGAGAGATCTAAATCAGCAACAATAAGAGTAAGGCCTTTGATTAATGTGCCGATTTGCAGACAGGGGAAAAACAGTGCAATACCACCAATTTTTCCTATTAAGAAAGGAAGAGTAGAGAGATAATCAGAGAAGACATTACAGGTTATCATCAAATTTGTATAGATGGTCTATACTGTTTCCTTTTAAAATTTTCAAAATTTATTTCATTTGGATTTAGATTAATGTTCCTTCTAAGGATATTATGATTGTGTTTTCATTTCTTGTAATGTATTAAAAACTTATTCCATTGTAATCCCACATTTTTAGCTTTTCAATTGTTTTTTTTAATTACATGGGAAATCGGAGGTAAGGAAAGGAGATTACAAAATGAAGAATGGAATCCTTATTAACGAGAGATGAAAGTTCAGAGATAGACAGTCAATCAACTGAGCTACTGCGATCTAATATTTTTTATTTCAAAACAAGAAAAAGCGAACCATATAGTTGTTTTGAGTTCATTATGAACCTTATGTCTAGTTCACTTTCATTATAAATTTTTTCCCTGTGCGGGATATAACAAAGAAAACCTGCATACAATTGAGTTACAATAACTAAAAAATTCAGTTCAAATAAGTTTCATGGTGAATTACAGTAAAATACATTTTGAGAACAAACAGTTGGGCTTAACGTTTCCAATTAAGTTTTCGCAACCAGCTCTCATCGTCATAGTAAACACTATATTGCCTCCAGCTAAAATCACCACCGGTCACTATTTGACTCTTTATGTACGTATGAAGCTAGCCATTGGAGTGTATAATCAACAGACACGACGATGTCATTTGATATTTAGAGAAGATAGAAGCTGAGGGAGGTCGTGAGGTGAGATTGTTGGGTCAACAAACTAATCAATCTAATAGAAATTTCAAATTCAAATTATTCCTAAAGAGAAGTCAGTGTTTGAGTCATTGAGGGATGGCAGAACGTAGTAGGTATTGACATTTACTGCATCTTACAAATGTTCAACTCCACCAAGGTTGCTCAAATTTCACTTGAGAAAATTTCATTCAATGTATTATTGTTATAACTTATAACTATAATCACAACTGACATTTTTCTATCGAGTTGTCTCTTAGTAAATCATGAGCTAATTGATCTTTCTCCGATCATCCGCGTCTACAAAAACGGCCATGTTGAACGTATTCTCCGTTCACCTCACGTTCCTCCGTCACCGGAATATTCCACCACAGGCGACATCACCATTTCATCAAACCTAAAAAGCCAGAATCTTTCTCCCAAAGCTCTCAAATAATCAAAAGCTCCCAATCGTTGTGTATTTTCACGGCGGCGGGTTTCTGTGTTGGATCGACTTTCTCTTTCCTCTCCCAACGTTACCTGAACCTCTTAAGCTCTGAATCTACTGCTATTATCCTCTCTGTAGAACACCCACTTGCTCCAGAGCATCCTTTTCTGAAATTTACGAAGATTCTTGGAAAGTCCTTCAATTGGTTGTCTCTCATTCTGATGAAAACCCCAAAATGGAAAAAGAACCATGGTTAATCGACCATGGAGATTTTGATAAAATCTTCATCGGCGGCGACAGTGCCGGAGGAAACATAGCTAATAATGTAATTCTTAGAGCTGGGATTGAGGGATTGAACGGTGAAGTTAAAATCTTGGGTATGATTCTTTCGTTCCCATATTTTCTATCGTCAAGCGAAAACAGGGGAGATTGTTTGTTCAGTAAAATTTGGGGGTTTGTAAATCCATCAGCTGAGAATGGAATTGATGATCCAAGGATTGAAAAACCTTCAAGATTAGCAAAGTTGGGTTGTTTGAAGATTTTGGTGTGTATAGCAGAGAAAGATGAGCTGAGAAATTTGGGGATTTGTTATGCACAAGCCATGGAGAAAACTGGGAAATCAGTTGAGGTGATTGATGTTGAAGGAGAAGGACATTGTTTTCAGATTTTGAATCCTGAAAGTGACAGCCAAAAATGTGATTAATTATATTGCTAATTTCATCGAAGTGTGTTTATGTATTGAGGAAATTAAATGTAATAATATCTCCATTCAGATCGGAAAATAGAACAGATATGATCAAATTCAATGGGCGAAACATGTGGTTACGTTCCGTTCCTTCAATCAAAAGAAACTTTCATGTCTAGGATTAGTGTCGACTCATACTCCGAATTTTTTATGTGTACTTAACATTTACTCTTTGTAGTCGAGTGATTTAGACAAAAAAAAAAATGAGCTATATCGAAGAGAATAATGCAAAACCACGGGCTATACAAGCAAAATTTCCAACACCTCATTTTTTTTAATTTCAACTTCAAATCTAGATTTTTTTACTTGGAGCTTAGTTGTACGTACAACTTGATTAGGCAAAATCCTTGAGCAACTTGGTAATTCTTAGAGATCTAGCTTGTCGACCTAGATTTGAGCTACAACAAGTTGTTGTTATCATGTTGCTAGTACTTTGGATCTCTCGTATACTTTGTTACCCCAAATTAAAATGGACTAAACAACTATTTATTGGGAATTGATAGATTTCTTTTGGGTAAATCTAAGACTTTTTAAGTGAATCCAACACTTTTGCTTTAGTATAATTAGATTCATCAATTCTCGTGTATCTTGTTCATAGCATATATCGTTGAGGTTCATTAGTCACGTATAATTTTTTAGCTTGTTAGCTTGGGGTGAACTCCTTCAGCCACTATATTGTTGAACAATTTGTAAATATATAAACTTTAAGTTGGACCTAACTCAATCCAAAAGAACTAGCACAAATAGGAGCATTGTTCGCGATCAAAATCAAGTACCACTTAGCCCACACTGATATGAGACTCCAGCATGATCATGATTAAATGAAGGATTTATACACTCTTCTTTCAATTTAGTATATATTATTCGATAAACAACAATAATATATATGCGTCATTTTTTGAACTATAAAATATCGGCTCTAAATAGCAAAATTATAAGACATATTTGCCTCTTTTCTCCTCTCTTAAATAACAACGTACAATTGAACTGAAAGGTGACAAAGGAGATTTCTAAACTCAACACCAACTAAATAATTTCACACATTATGAACTTGAAAAGATTACAATATAATGCACCTACGTAACACAATAAGACAAAGTAGCTCAACAACACAAAATTCACGACATTTAAAATTATAATTTTCAAACAATCTGAAACGGAAGATAATTAAATGGCTAGCTAGTTGCAATATGTTGCAAATAACATTTTTATATTTTTTATTTCTACTAATCACTTGTTGTGAATAAACGAAGCATAATGCATCATCATATCTTTAGCTTTTTCACAATCAGGTTTATATATTTGAAACGAATGACCTACTTCTTCAAGTTCAATAACCTTCAGTTCTCCTTTCCATCCACTTTTCTTCACACCTTCAACGAATCGAATCAATGTTTCTCTAGAAATATACTCATCTCTCTCCGCGATACAAACCAAAAGTCTCGAGCAACCCAACACCGACAAACTAGGTGCATTTTTAGCAAGTGGATTAATCATTGGACTATCAATAGCAAATAATCCTTGTTCTAATGATGGACAAATGTTTATCCAAATCTTATAAGGTATACCCTCTTGATCGATATTTTCGATCAAGAAGTATGGAAAAGCAAGAATTGAACCACATATCCCCACACCACAATTTAAACTTTCTTTACCTGCTCTCATTGTCATAGTAAAAACTATATTACCACCAGCACTGTCTCCAACTAAGAAGAGTTTATCAAAATCACCATAGGTTTTTAACCACGGGTCATAATTGGTAAAAGTACTGGTCATAACAGAGTCGTCTTTGTTAGCATGAGAAGTGACCCATTGAAGTGCGGTCCAACCATCATTATAGATCGTTGACACGTCATTCTCTGGGGCTAACCTATAGTTTACGGATACGATAATGGTGTTCAACTGTGAAGCTAAGAGATTTACGTAACGATGAGTCCAATTGGTAAAGGGGGATTCGATAACTAGTCCTCCACCGTGGTAATAGACTAATATGGGGAGCTTTTGGTTGGGAGTAGTAGTGTTTTTTGGAAGATAGAGCCTAGCAAAGACGTCAGGCGAGATGGTAATGTCTTTAGAGGAAACGTTATCAGATGTCTGTGATGGCGGGAGATAGTATGTACCATGTACGTCATAAAAACGTTCAACTCGACCGTCTTTGTAGACTCGAAAGAAAGGATATACATCTTTAACAACATCATTGTTTTCCATGATGACCAAATAATTAGTGTTGAAGAGACTTATGAGAATTTGGATGTCAAACATTGAAGTCACCCTTTGTGATTTTATAGCTAGAGATATTTTTTAAAGTACATTATTGCTTGTTTTAGTAATTCGAATCTTTTTTTTTTTCTATAGTTGTTTATAGTTTTTTGTTTTTGTTTTGTAGTTATCAGACATCCAGAAAGATTATTATTTTTTTATTTAAATTGTAAAAGGGTAAAAAATTTCATTTTCTCGAAAATAAAATGAAAAAGTATTACTCAAAAATCTAATTAGTAGCTTAAAATGTATTAGAAATGGTTTTAAAATGTTTTTCGTTCACTATTGAATATTGATTGAATCGAATTTGCATTTGGGTCAAAATTTATTTAGCATATTAGAAATAATTTTAAAATGTCATACTTCCATTTATTAGATTAAAATGTCCTTAATCTATTAAAATGATTCGAATTTTCCCTTCTTGAGTGATTTTTAGTAGGTTAAAGAATATTTTTTATCTTATAAATGGGAGAGAGATTTTTTATTTTGAATAATTTGTAATATGTGAAAAAGCATTTTTGATATTCCTAAAAAATGTTTATGTTTATTTTTTATTTTCATTGCCCATAAAAAATCTCAAAAAACTTTTGAAAAGTGTGATCACTAGATTGAGCAATATTACCCTTAATATTCCTAATTATGCTTAATTTTTTTGGCGTGATAATTCGATCTTAGCTCATAACTTTCCAATTTTGTAAAGTGCCCAATTATTTTATCCCTGGAGCATGCAGTAGATAAAGGAATAGTCAAAATATTGTCAATATCACTTAATTAGCAAAAAAGGTTATTCAATTCATCCATCTTCCAAGTTTGGGATTCAACATTTGTAAGATCAACCATTTTTTAGAAGGTCTAAATTTTCAGGAGCAATAGTTTTATGAGGTTTAAAATTAATGGTATTATTTATAAATTTCATAATAAGATAGTAATCGCAGCACTGTTTGAGAGAGAAGTTTAGAAAAGAGAAAGAGAAAATTATATTAAATGAATTTGTGTTACATTGAATGTGGACATATTGCTAGTAGTCACTCACAATTGACTCTTATAACTAACTATACGACAACTCACTAATTTTAATAAACTCAGACTATTAGCTAACTAACAGACTTATACCGTCGTCAGCTAACTAATCAATCGTATAGATTGTCTTAATCATTTTCATATATCTAACATTTTCCAAGAATTCAATAGCTTAAATAATAAGAATATATTTGATCCTGTGGATAGATATAGGAAAAATTTTAAATACGTAAACAACACTTCAATCATTTCTAAAATAATAAAAAATATGAAATTATTATCCATCGAATATTATTGGCCTGCGTATCAAAACACCGGAGGGATGATATTGGAATTTGTGCCGGGGATCTACTTATATTAGCGATGAAATTTTCTTTTTATAAATAAATAACAAAAATTTCATGTTAATCTTATTCAACATCGAATTATTAAAAAAAATTATATTGCCCTCTATTAGCAAATAATTAATAACCGATGCAAAAAATTTTATAGATAAATAATAAAAAATTCATGCTAATTTCATATTTTCTTGTAGTGTTAATACATCACGCATTTTCTTAATTTAATATCATAACATTTAATTTATTTTTACTTTCTTACGTTTTAAGTTAAATCAAAATCAAAAAAATAAATTAAAACCGTAGAAAGTAACAGAAATTGAGAGGACACCTATCCATTTTAATACATATTACATTAATCATGATAATAATAAAAATATGGGGTTACTTTATTGTTTTCCTCTAATTCCAAAGTTTTATTTATTTATTTATAATTCATGAATTATTGCATTTGGTGAAACCGTTATATTTATATTTTAATCAAGATCAAATTGGCGCGCAGTTGATCATGTGTATAACGTAAAATACTAATTTATTGATGAGAGGATAACTCTCCATTTTATGTTGAGTATTTTAATTCAATTTAATGAATAAAATAATTTAATTTAATAAATAAAATAATTTAATTTAGTTATATTAGATTTTAAATATAATTGATATTATGTTCTTTTTATTTCTATCTCTATGAGGTAATGATAAGATCTGCATACATTTTATCATGTTCTAACTCCACTTGTGATATTTCACTTAATATATTATTGTTATTGTAAACTTATGATAAATTCAATGATTTAGAAAATATATTTTTAAAATGAGTATAATTATTAATGAAGATACAAGAACTAAATAATAAAATATTTATTGATTTTTAATATTAAAACAAAACGAGCATCAATATTTAGTATAACCAACTTTCAATAAATAAAATTGAACTAAAAGGAAATATAATACCAGAGAGATAATCTTAACATATAGCAAAATTATATTATTGGAGACGTATCAACAAATTGGCATCGCGTCTTAAGCATAATCTGTAAACTTCTTATATATAAAACTTACCTTTACTGTATATAGCTTCGGCCAAAATAGTTGTTACGATATCACACTTTATGGAGGATATTTTACCTCCTAAACTATTTTATAGTATATTTTTAACTCTTTAACTATTTAATAGTGTATTTTAAAAATATATATGTGCCCACGTGGACACATTACTATTTATAATTATGCAATATTTTTTATATCTACGTGGATATATATATATCTTTAAAATACACTTTAAATAGTGCATGGGGGTAAAAGGTCCATTTTAAAGCTTGGTATCCTAACAACAATTTCGATCAAAATTCGGATATATTTCAAAGACTCTTTTTAAAATTCTTATTTTGTAATAGTGCAATTGTATCAGAGTACTTCTTAACCGAAGTGAGTAATTAACGTAATAATGTGATCACTTATATTACTTTATGAAATTTACTATTAATTTATTGAAGAATTATAAACAAGATTTCCGTAACCATCTATCTAAAAAATAATAATTCAAAAAACATATTTTGACGATTTTTATTTATTCCATTGCCTTCATTTTCATTTTGTTTATTGGGGTGGAGATTGAAGTACCAAAGTTAATCTATTGTTGTGGTGTATCAACTATTCAAGTTCTAATACGATATTTCGTGATCTAAACACAGAGAACAATTACATAGTGTAATTGATGATATCTTAATATCTTTCCGATAGATGATGTATCTTGATACCTTTTTAATGTGTTACATAATAATCTATGCTTGATACATTACATAATGATACATTTTTAATACATTTACATGATGATAGATTTCCGATACATGATGCATCATGATATCTTTCTGATACATGATGTATCATGATACCTTTTCAATACATTACATAATGGTATATCTTTTATACATTATATATGATACATTTTTTTATACATTTCCGCAACAAAGATGTATCATGATATATTTTCGATACATCATATAATGATACCTTTCTGACATATGATGTATCATGATATGTTTCCGATACATTACATAATGATACTTTTCTGATATGATGTATCTGATGTCTTTTCAATATACGATGCATCGTGATATATCGTATGCGTTAAAATAATTACGTACCTCTTTGATATTTTATGTTTTTGGACGACTTCTCTTCAGTAACCGTCATGCCATAAAAAGAAGAAATGCAAAGAGTAATTAAAATATTTGCCTAATATGAATAAACACAAAAGTGTAAATTTAGAAAAAAATTTAATTTAAACTTGAAAAAACATGCTAAATTGGTTGAGTCACGAGGTGTAAGAGAAATATACAGATAATATATATTATAAATGAGAAAAATAAAAACAAAAGATTAGTCAGATATAATTTTTAATCATGCGTGAAATAATAACTTGAGTATAACTGCATAAATTTGCTAACAAAATAGCACTATAAACTTTATTAGATAATTATTTTAGAGTAGAATTTTAAAAAGTAAATATAAGATTTATTGGTTGTTCTATCATTATTTTCTCCTATTTTGTGAAAGGGTCCATACATGTGTTAAACCAAGAGGATATGGATATTTGAATGGCCCAATTTACAAAAATGGTTGCTTCAACTTGCCCATACTCACGGTTGATGTATGATCTCTTTGAGAATCACATTGGGCTTTGATATCACCCTCTCATTATATTTAATAAATATTTTTACTTAGGACAAAAAATCTGAAATATATCTAAACTTTACTGAAATTACTATAATAATAAATTTTAGAAATGATCTTTTACCCCTCTACATTAGCGGTATGCACTATACAGATTAAATTGAATAATCAAACAAAATCAAATTGAATTTTTATTTGCATTGTTTTGATTTTCGGATTTATTTTGAATTAGTAAATTACTTTATTTGTTTTTTTTATTTGATTTCAAATTTAAAAAATAAAACCAAAAAATAGAAATAATCCGAATTATATATATGTGTATATATACCTTTAAATAGTGCAGAGGTAAAAGATTTTTCATAAAATTTGATATCGTAAAATTAATTTCCGTCAAAACTAAAGTATTTTTCAGAATATTTCCTTTTTACTTACATATCAAACACAATAAATAATCCAGTGACATTTTCAGATTAAAATATATTTTGCTTCGTAGAAAACATGCCCAAAGGTTGTGCAAAAATGAAACCTCTTGGTGACATCTCAAGTATAAAATTCTATGTTACTAATAATAAACCTTAATAGTAGACAGAGAAGGATGCAGTAGGGGTTTTGTGAATTCGAACGAACTCGGTAGCTATTTCGTAGATCTTATATTTTGTACTAGAAAATTAAATAAATACATATATATATTAACTTGTTAATCCCTAGATTCATCGATGATTCTCAATGGTAAGAAAGGGAGTCAGGGACCATAAAAATATTTTTCACGTTGGAGTTGTGCGTTGGAACCACCCATCCCCACTGATCTTTTTCCTTTTAAATAAAATTTAGAACCCCCAAACTTTTAATGTTAGCTCTGACCATGCAAATTTATATACCAAAATATTTTTGTTATAGTTGTACAAATCATGATCACTAGTCAAAAGAATAACTATTTCTATTCTCATATATTGTTCCATCATTTATTAACTATATATGATTGAAAATGCCAACTTGCAATAAGCATAGCATCAAAAAAATCTCTACCTTAATCTATCATTACTCAATTAGCATAAAATCTATAAACTTAAATACATATATGGTTCTTGTAATTGTAAAGCTACTAGCTAGTGCAGATTCCACACATTAAAAAATGCACATAAGATTCCATCAAAGTACCTAGTACATAATTTGTCTGTAAAGCAAAACATACATATGACCTTTAATGTCAACTAGGTATCATTATTCCAAATTGTTTTTTAATGTCTTTTCATGTACTTCATGTCAAAGCTTTTTTTTTTCCCCTAAAATTGTTAAATCAATTTTGATGCTAATATTGCTAATTATGGTATCAAAAGATAAGCACTAACATGGGAGTAGCAAGATGGGCATCACGAAGTAATTTAATTAATGTGTGTTCGGTACACAAGAAAATATTTTTAATCTTTTTTCATATTTGTTTAATCAATATGTTCTTTGAAAAAAATAAGTTCCTTGAAAATAAGAAATGACCTTCTAGATTCACAACGAACCTTCCGATCGATTATATCCTTCCCACACAAACACATTTCATCTTCAACCTATCACCATCCGACTTTTCATATTATTTCTCTAGATTATATACAAATACTTTTAAAACAAGAATGTTTAGTTACGTTTCGATTACAAGAAAACAAGTTAGAAACAAACTTATTTTTCTAGAAAATATTTCTATCATATGCCAATCACACCCTAAATGTGTGTAAAAACTAGGGTTGTTCATGGAAACATCATAATTCAAATAAATGGAAAAAAATCGAATTAATTATATTAATTATAATAAAATTAACTAAATTAATTTAATCATCTTTTAAAAAAATATCGACTCAAATCAAATCACAAACACCTTATTTTAAGCCATGAATCTGGTTCTTCTTTATTTATTTATTTTTAAAAAAAAAAGTTAAAGGGGGCATATCTTCATGTCAAAGTATCAAATATTAATTTAAACTAGGACAAGGGGAAATGACGTATTCTCACTTATATTATTCTCCAATTGGAATGCCTTTAATTAATTCAACCTCTAAAAAAATAAAATGGATTCTGATGTTGAAATAATGTGCTCTCAACTTATTTAATTAATTAACTAGTCAAACTACAACAAATTAAAAGCAAAAGAAAAGATTCAAAAAGTTGGGGAAAACCGTGAAAATATCTAATTTTGTCCTCTGTTAATAATTTTTCTATATGTTAGTCATTTATTTTTCAAATAGATTCAAAAGTTTTATATTTTATTTAGTATTAAATATTATTCTTCAAATCATGTTTTAAGATTTTTCTTTATTTTCCATCCGACATCGGATAACATATTAGAGCTCCGACTAAATTCAGATCGTGCTCTGCAGGACTCATTTAGGGGTGATGCTCCAACAAGATATTTTGAGTCCTCTGATTAAGGGTGAAGCACTTCCACCAATACACCACAATCTTTGTTGGTATTTTTTTAAGTCCTAGTGTTGCTAACATCATTTAATAGAGATATCATTGTAAAATATCTATATATACAATTTTTTTCTTGATGAATATGCTTAGTCAAATAGTAACAAGTAAAAAAATAAACGGATATAATAATAACGAGTAAGTTCCCATAATTTCAGTAAGAATTAGTTTTTCATCGTACATTTTTTCAAACTATAACAAAAACAAATTTTCGCGACATTAAATATTGATATTAATAAAGAGTGCTAAAGTCTTTATTGACATTAGTAGTGTCATTAGAATCGATGTCGTTAAAGACTTTAAGTATTAATTGTCACTAAAAATATATATTTAGCGATAATTAAATATTAATTATCGCTAATAATTATTTTTGGCGCAGCACCAATAAGTTGGTTGGGTAGGAAATGAGTGAAAAAAATGGTGTTTTAGGCATTGACAAATAATTCATCTCTAGGACCAATTGGCCTAAGATCAAAAATATTCTCCATGCCACTGACTCAGAATCTTAACTCTTGATTCTTTAATTTTTTTGCTTTGCACTTTAGTTGTATAATATCAATTGCAGTAATTTAATTAGTTGCTTTAACCCTTGCTTATGAAGAATAAAGCATTTAGTTGTACTTGCAATATGTTGCATGGATTGAAAAGCTAACATTGTTCATTTAGGGTCACCAAAGGTTATTAAGATTATTTATTCTAATTAATTAGTTTATTAATTGGGAGTACTACTGTACTTTAATTCTTTGGACCACCATAATATATATAGCTGGTTATTCAGAGTAGATCACTTGAATTATACATCTCACTAACATTTTTTTAGTAAGTTAAATTCACTTTCAACAAAGAATCCATATTTATGATTATTTTATTTTTTTCAATATTCGATACAAGTGCTCTCATCCATGTTGCATGACTTTAAATAGTAATAGGTCAAAGGCTTGATTCCATTTTGATGACATAGTTATATGCAAGTATCAAACTTTTATATTTTTTAGTATATTTCACATATTGTTAATTATTTTTTAAAAAAATTTTGTGTCAAGTTAAAATAGATATATAATTGCGTGTATTTATTAATAATATTAGAAATTATATTGACAGAGTGAAGATCAGAGAGGGATCATGTGACGTTAGGAGTGGAGGGTGCAAGCGTCTAAAAAAGGGGTGCATATTATACTTTAAGTGAATCTTACATCAGAATGAGAAAAGAAAAACTCAGAGACCTTATACGAATGAGTTCTGAATTAACGGTAAAAACACGTTTATTTTTATTTTCTTTTTTCTAAGGGACAAATCCATATAGACCTACACTCAAAGAGAAACAATACTTTAGCAGTTGAATCACGATCAGTACGAATTTTAAATTCTTTATGTTGTGTGTCTATACAGGCATGGAGAAAAAATAATAAAGAATCGTAAGATTGCTTCAAATTTGAATTATCCACTTCATTTCTTTATATATATATTGCAAGTTGCACGAATACGGTTTTTTTTTTGTGTATTAAAAACAATGAGCTAGAAGCTTCAATACTTGAAACTACGAATTAAATAACACTCTCTCTATTTCAATTTATGTGACACATTTTGTTCCTCCCTTAATATGGGGTTTTTGTTGAGCAACAAGTATGGAAAAGCTTCCTTCAAATGGAGTACCACGCGGCAGGAATTTGACTTAGTGTTAAAGAATGACAAAAGTCATACATTGGCGGTTAATGAGATCAGTAAATTCCTTATAAGAGTTGGACAATCTTCTACCCTTATAACTAACTTTTGGAGTGTGAGTTAGGCCTAAAAATATTTTAATATGGTATCAGACTAGGACCTATCTTACTCAATGCTGGGGCCCACAAAAAATAACAACGCACCAGATACTTTAAAAATTGTCCATGTACTAGATGATAAGGACTAGGTGTGAGATGAGGTGAGATATTAAAGAATGATAAACGTCTCAAATTGATGGTTAATGAAATGAGTGGACTACTTATAAAACTTGGACAATCCTCCTCCGTTTAAATTAACTTTCGGAGAGTGTAAACTAGGACTAAGACCTAATTTAACAATTAACCAAATTTTAACATGGATACTTTACCTCCGATGAAAGAAAAACAAATAAAGAGTTCAGTGGTTTGTTTGTGGATAACACAACTTGGTTGAAATTGATGTATATATATATATATATATATATTATTCTATTGATTACTTTTAAATGCCAGCTATAACTTATCTTCATTATTTTCTTCTAGATTTTTAAAATTTTATATCTGCTTATACATATATGATAACATCACACTAAAACTAATAAAAAAAACAACAGTTTTTAGGGCAATTCCGTTAAAAAAATATATATTTTATTGAATCTTGATTAGATATGGAAAACTACTTTTTTAAAAGCTAAGGAGCCTCCTGTTCACTACAATAAAAATGATTATTAGTGGCATTAATTCTTAATTGTCGCTAAATATAAATTTTAACGGTAATTGTCACTCTTTGTATATGTCCCTAAAGCGTTTAGCGACATTGAATTCAATGACACTTAATTAATACCGATAAGACTTTAGCGCTCTTTATTAATGTCAATATTTAATACAACTAAAAATTATTTTTGTTGTAGTGATCGAAACTCGAGGTATGAACGGAATTAGAATAATGCCGAGGGTTAACTTTTTTTAATAAAAAAAAAGAATCACCGAAATTTTTTATCATATATTTTTAATTTAATATTACAATATTTAATAATCATTTAATACGCCAATATTTAACAATTTTATTTTATTTCCTAAATTTGAAGCCAAATCAAAATTGAAAAAACCAATTTATAACCGATCTACGCAGTATTATTGGGAGGTTATCATTGTTAGAATGTCTACTCATATATCACATGGCATGAAGCTTAGGGGTTGAAAGTGGATGATTCACAAACCATCAAACTCCTTTCAGAAATAAGTTAAAAAGAAACGATATAGTTTTTCTTGACATTAAATTTAGAGAAATAAATAAAAAATTTCAAATCTATGATATTAAATTAAATATTTAAAGTTATATCAAATATGTTAAATATTTTTAATTTTGCACATTAAATATATCACGTAGAAAATTAAAATTAAAATGTTACAAAAAAACTAAAAAGAAAAATAACTCATTCTATTTTAAATGAAGTACTCCATCGGTTCACTTTAGTTGTCACTTAATCCTAAATAGATTTTCATTTTTACTTGTCATTTTTGACGTATTAAGAAAACACAATTATATTTTTATGTTTTATCCTCAACATTAAATATTTATTTTCTAAATCATTTCCAAGACATAATACTAAACATCAGTTAACAAGCTAAGAATAATTTAATAAGATATCTATATCAATAATTATTTTTTTAATACATATACTAAGTCAAATAATAACAAATAAAAATAAACGGAAAAAAGAATTAATATTTCTTCCGTTTGAAAAATAATGGTCTAGTTCGACTTGGAACAGAATTTAAGAAAAAGAAAGAAGATTTTTTAATCTTGTGATTCTATATTAAAGTTATGTCAAATGTATTAAAATGTCTTTTAATCTTGTGGTCTTAAACATGCCACATGAAAAATTAAAGTTAAAATATTATCGACAAAAAAAACTTAATCTTTTTTAAACATATTAAAAAAATAATAAGATTTTTTTTTGAAACGAAAAATAACGGCCAAAGTCATATGCGGCCACTCAAACTTGTCCCGATTATTCATTTAGACACCTCAACTAGATGTACTACCTATTAAACACTTCAATCATTCTGAATTTGAACCATTTGAACATTTTTTCGAGAATAAACAAAAAATAGAGGATGTGTGAAATACACTCGCGCTGACATGTCAATTTGACCAATTAAATAATGACATGTGTTATTTTTTAATCCAAAAAATTATTTAAACATTATATTATAAAGTAAAAAAATTTAAAAAATTATTTTAAAGTAAAAAAAAATGAAAAAAAAATAAAACTTAAACACCCACTTCCCTGCCCCTTCAACTGGAACAAAACATACATTTCCTCTAACTCCATTAATGGCGACCCTCCCCTCCCCTCCCTGTACAGTTCCATCTTTAACCCAACAATTTTTTTTTTCATCAGCTTTTTTATTATTTATAACTTTTTACTTCATCTCGTTTTTTAGGTAGAGAAAGATGCGCAAAAACATCTCTCCGAAAAAATTTATAAATGAAACAAAATGTTAAGAATTTTGAAACCTTTAGAATGGTGGGGGAAGAAGATAAACACTGAGACTAAGAATTTTGAAATATGGGTATGGGGGTTGGGGTGGGGTTGATAGGAACAAGGAAGAAGAAGAACTGTTCTTCTTCTTTTTTGTTATTTTTTAAAAAAAAATTAACTTAAGGGTATAAATTAAGAAAAAAAAGAAAAATATTATTTTTAATAAATTAACGCGCTCAAGGAAAGTGAATTACACGTTTTTGCCATGTCAGCATTTTGTGTCTAATAGAAATGATTTTTGAACAAATAAAGTGTTCAATTGGCACAAGGATTAGTTGAGGTGTCTAAATGAATTATGCAGACAACTTCGAATTGCTGAAAATGACTTAGGCCAAAAATAAAAGAAAAAAGGTACAATATATGAATGATGATGGGTAAAAAACATAAAGTTGACAAGCAAAAAAAGAGATGCATGATTGAGTGGAAGATGATTTCATCTTTCTTTTTGAAGATCTTGAATGTACCAATTATTATTACTAGTATTTATTATTTGTTGAAAAGCAAAGGTAACAACCATTTTATTTTTTTCGCATAAGCGGCCGTACTATAGCTAGCTAGTGTTGTACCTGTTTGATTTCTTGGTTTTCGTGTTTTAAAGTGGTAGATTTAAAATTTTCTTTCGATAAATTTATATATTTCTATGTACTTCCTCTGATCTAGCTATATGAAAAAAATTGTATTGCAACTTAAATTAAATGTTAATTTGTTATTATTATTCTATTGATTACTTTTAAAATGTTCTCCTAAAATATATGAAGTAATTAAACCTTATTAAACGAAGGATATATGGAAAAAGTCCTAACTGTTTTTTTTTAAAAAAATTAAATAATACACTTATTTTAAATTATGAAAAGAGTTATAATAATTCACTTAAATATGAGCATAGAAAGTAGTGTTTTTTCTGTATTAATTTGTTTGTCTTGTTTAATTTGGTATAGTTTAAGAAAGTAAAAGAAACATTATTTATTTTTTGATTTAAAAATAAAGATGGTCAAATGCATCAAAATAATTTTTAACTAATATTGTGGTTTTAACTAAAAATATGTTAAATCTATCAAACTATTTTTTAATTAATATTGTGATTTTAAACGTATCAAATCATAAATAGTTTAAATTAAAGAGTTATCGTATAAGAAAAAAATATTATTTTTTAAACGAACGAAAATTAAATATATAACAAATTTGAGGTCATGATAAATATTCATTATTATAATTTTTTTTCATTCTAAAAAGTCGAACCAGAAAGGTAATAGTCCACATAGTGATAACTTTGCCTGATTAACAACATTTTTTGTAGCGCACTTTTTTTCTTGGCGGGTACAACTTATGATAGAATCCGTCTTGTTTATCTTGACGAAATGGGCAAAATAGCTATTTCAATGCTAAAAATGTTCACGATGTTCAGTAGCTTTTCGATGGCTTCCCTTGCATTACCAGGTATGAGTGAAATATTTCACCTTTAATTAAAGATTTTGAGCTTAAATTTTGTATATAGAAAAATTATATTGAATGTGTTACCTCCGAATAAACTTTGCAACATACCATTTTAACATTTCCAAAAATCGAATCGAACAAAATTTTTTTGCCTAATTAACAGACAACTACAACAAGAAACACTATTATTAATTCATTATGATGTCAAAATGTTGATTGAACTAAAATGCAATTCCTTGATGTCAATATTTAACTTTTGCCTACTATTATACTCGGATATCTCTCCTCTTTATTTCTCTTCTCTTTATTTTCTCTAAGTTTTAGATTGAATTGGAGACACATGTCTTAGTTTAAATTTAAAGTTTTACATATATATGCGGGGCAATAAGGAAAAGCTTTATATATTTAGGAAAAATATAATAGAATATAAAAATATTTAACAAATATATAAAAGTAAATAATTATGATTAGGACTTTATTTTGATCAATTAGATCTCTATCATCAATTTTAAAATATTATATGTATATTCAATTCATGCTTGAATTAGAGAAAAATTGAAGAAAAGAGAAATAAAGAAAAGCGGGATCCATGAACTTTACGAAAAAATAAAGTTTATTTGGTCTGTGTAAGCATTTGCCACGATATTAAGCAATTGACAAATTGACATAATACAACCCCAAAATGTTATATCGTTACACCTATTTTTTTCTACCTTTTGGACCACATCATTAAAGCAATAATTAAGGATTATTATATCACATGAACAAATCAGCTATAGTTTACCTTTACGAAAAATGATTTATTAAGTGTTCATCATCCGATATGAAAGTAGTAATACGCAGTGACGGAGTTAGGATTTTTAATGTTTAAAATCTTAAGGAGTAAATTATGAATTAATTGAAGGAGATTCCATATCTATTGTAAAAAAATAATTTTAACTATATACAAATAATAATATTTTCCGTCGAAGGAATTCTAATGAACCCCTAACTTTATTCTAGCTCCGTCCCTGATAATACGTGTCACAAACTTATTAACCTATAAGGCATATCGTGCAAGAAAATAATCCTAATCCTTCTTTTGCTCAAACTTAGACATTCTAATTTAACATTCACTAAATTATTTTCTCAAAAAAGTAAATATGATCCTTTCAATCTATGAATAAAATAATAAAACCTGGACAATTGATTATGTGCATAACAATTCAATTGTCGCATTTATGATCACATGTTAATATAGGACTAGTTTTTGAGGATGAAAAAAAAGTATTTTTTTTTATAGATTTTACTAACGTATATTTAAATTAATCGAATCAGTAAATTACAGATAAATATGAAGAGAGGAATTGGACCAATTAGGACAACCTATATAAGATAAAAAGTGTCCATAGAAAAGAAAGGAAAATAGCATGGTAAAATCTTGTTTGAGATGCTTAATTGGAGCTAAGCACAAAAAATGAACAAGGAAATAACAAGAAGAAATTAAGAGAACTTTTAATTTAAGGAGATCTCTTATATAATAATTAAATTCATATTATCATAGGAAACGAAGTAGAAACATGAACGCTTCGACTAAGAAAAACGTTAACGCTAATTCGATTTAGAACAAATTAAAATAAGTTTTAATTTTTGCCTACGAGACAGAATTGTTATTAATTAAACATATTTTACTATCTTGAAATATCTTAAACGTGTGACTTGTATACAAAAAGTTTTTAAAACCTATGCATGATGGGCAACATAATCAATTGAACAAGTTCACTCTCTTAAATCCTAGCTTATATATATAAATATATAAATACATCAATGTTGTTATCGAAAATATAAGTTTCTTTTTTCTAATATATATATATATTTGGGTTTTCCGAAAGAAAAACTTCACTTCGTTAATTATGTAAGTTTTCATATTTAAGATCTAATAACTTCTCATATATGTAAATTATGTTTGTTTATTTGGATATGTAAAAACTGTTTAATAGTTTTCTTTAACATGAATTTATGTTACTTAGTATATGGTTAGTCTCTTAGCCCCTAAAAAGCATCGATGAATTAACCTGTAAATTCCTAAGAATCGGATAGGTCATGTTGAATGTTTTTAAGATAGAACTATGAATGACCATATCCGCGGTGTGATTAAAGAATGCTGCAATTAGGAACAAAAGCTAAGAGAAAGAAATAAATATATATATATATATATATAATGGCTAGAAATTTTTGAATGTTTTCATCACTCAACTCTTATGTTCATTAATTAATTTCAATCCAATACAATAATTGACTAGCTTTTTTACTCGTGTTTTTTGCGTAGGAGACACAATAAGCTCCCTCCACTCCTTAATAAAATTATCATATGCATTTTAGATCCTAATACAAACAAAACAAAAATCCAACAATATGGTTTGACTTTGTCCACCGACGTGAATAATCTTGCTAGTGATACTATTGACAATTTTTCTAAAAGGTTTCATATTGTCTGCCATAAATTTTACATGGATAGAAAATAAACTATAATTATATCGATTATTTTCGTAAGAAATGATTTTGTGAATCTTCTTTTATAAATATTTAATGAATTTATGAAACTTTTAAAGTTGTCTTTTTTAAAAAAAAAATATACTAATTTCATATATATTTTCAAGATTTAGGTAAAATAATTTTTAAAATCGTTTGATAAAGTCCCATAAAATTTTGATATGTTTATGATATTTTAAATTGTTCAGTCTCAAAAGTCAAATCATGGAAACTATGTGGATTTGTTTCGTCAATAAGCATAAGTGCGGAGGAAAGAATGACATAAATTCTACTTGGACTTAATTACTTCACTTGCAAGATTTTTCTTTTACTAAATATAACTTAAATTTCATTTTTTTTTATAATAACTGTGAAATATTATCGTACCATCAAACAATTCAATATACATAAAGAGCACCAATTTTACTATTATCATTGATCAATGTAGTCCTCCCATCCATGTTTTCTCTGTACAATTTTGCACCAGCAATGAAGTCAGAATCGTAGATTTAACTCTTCTACCGACGGTTGGCATATTGTAAGTTAACCTGCACGAGAGAGCCTAGTCGATATATACGATTCGTTAAAAGAGGATGTACTTTCTCGCTGTTTAAGACTCATTTGAGATTTATAATTAAAAATGAAAAGATTTCATTTATCATGAGTTTGATCAAATTCAATGCTTGTAATTTCGATTCATACTTATATTTATCTCAAAAATTTATAAATACATATATATTATTATTTTGAATAAAATTAAAATAAAAAATTTATAAATTTCAAGTACTGATTCCGAATCTGACTCCTTGTTGTTGCTTCCAAGAAATGTCAAACAGCATGGTCTGTGGTGTTTGGTGATACATAGACATGAAACACCTATGTTGACTATGGAAAAACAAGTCTGAATCATGCATGCATGAAACAATGATCTTTTTTTTTTTCTTATTTAATGTATTATTCCTTTATTTAACTTAAAACCAAAAGTTGTTGAAGAGTTGTTTATCTGTATACAAATAAAAACTATGTGGAAGAATCTCTATCTTTAATTTTTTTCTTCTTCTTCTGGATATTTAACAAGTATTTAATTTGGTAAAATAGGAAATATACAAATTAAAAGTGGCTTAATTTAGGAGTAAATATCAACGTTCATGCATCCTTTATTATCAATAATAGTGTAATACAAAAAAAATAAAATATGACTCGTTTGGATATATTCTCATAAAGAACTTCACTCTCCACATTTAATTGATCGATTAAAAAAAAAAACATTGCCGGCAGAAAAGTAGTATCAATTTCTATATCTTTTTTCTTCTTTGATATTATTATTTGCTCTTTATTTTAATTTTTTTACTTATTTTTGCTGATTCAGTATTAATATGACATATTTTTTAAATAACTTTATTATATCACTTTTTGGATATATTGTCTCGTTTATTTTAACTTGTTCACCACTAAAAATGATTGTTTATTTTTATTTTCCAATTTTAAATATTAGTAAAAGATAATTTATTACTTAATTTTAATTTATTTTTATTACTTTTTATAGTTATTACTAGAGTACTGATTTAATATATATAAAAGGTTATATAATAAAATTTTCATTTTTTTTTTGAGTATGTTATGTCAATAAGACAATAAAAAACTGAGTAAAACAAAAAGAAAGAGTACTAAATTTGTGATAATAAGAAAAAATTAAAAACTTAATAAGTAATAACTTATCTATTAACTTCTACACTAAATAAGTAATAACTATTTTTAGTATAATCAAGCAAAGAATATAAATCAATTAAATGAAATAGTACACTAGAATATTTTTCATTCATTTGAAAATTATTCTTTTTTTTTCTCAAGTGTATGGCACCAATTAACAGTTGTACAATTCAAGTGGTGCAAAAAAAAAAAAAGCCCCTACCCCCCACCCCACCCCCACCTCCTTATGTCCCCCACCCCCAAACACCCCCACAACACACACCCATGGGTTACTTTTGAGCACTACAAATTCAACACCAAACCCCTCATTTTCTTTCATTCTTTGTTTGTCCTTCCCAAAAACAAAGAACAAGAAAAAAAAAAGAAGCTAAACTCCCTATTCACACTTCAAAATTCTTTCTTTTTCGTCTTCTAGAATTCCACAAAATTTCAACATATTTTCCTCTTATCATCCTATTTCTTACAATCGATTTTTATTATTCGACATGTCAACTATAGTCTATCAAGGTTATCAGTCATATTCTGACTCGAATATCATTGAAACAACTACGCTCAAGCTCAAAGTAGGAACTCCAACTACAATAGTAGAAAATATCAATACTAGTAACCAAAAATGCTGGAGTTCCATTCAAAATCTCTCATCCATCAATTATTCGAATGAAATGGAAAAATCTTACATACACAGGCTTAATGAACATAGCCTTGCATTGTGCACTGAAAATTTGGGAAGCGAAACAGGAACTGATCAAAACATTGACAATAACAATTTTTCAATATCATCGCGAGAGTTGAAAACAGAGCAATCAAATTACAGTAAGGTAACTATGAGTTATAAAAATACTCAAACCTCTCGAAAACTTCCACCTCCTTTAACGACGTTAAGAGGATCGAATTCTCTTCAATGTCGAACATACAGAGAAGGGGGTAGATTAGTCATTAAAGCAATTGAGGCCCCGAAAATGCGTACGTATTTTCATGCTGAAAGAAGTAATGGCAGACTTACGCTCTGTTTTCTGAATGATGAAAACTCTGTTTCAACGATCGATGAAGAAGACGGAGAATCGGGAGATGAAAATGACGTATTTGAACGTGAAATTAACGACGAGGAAGAGGAGGGCATGTATATGAAAAGGGACATGAATGGAAATAGTCATGATGTTGAGGGTGAAATTGGAATAGTGAATTGTCAAAGGGTAAGTAGGTGCAAAGAAGGAAGGCAAGGGAAAAAGACATTTTGTAATTGGAGGAACCCTTTATGGGTGGCTACTTCTTAAAGTTTTTGTCTTTGGAACACATTATTTTCTAATTTTTTTAAAAAAATTAAAGAAATCCATTAATTTTTTGTTTTTGAACTTTTTATGTCTCTCTCTTTATATTTATTATGTTATATATCTTGAATCTAAGATTTCTATAACATTAAAAATATTTACAAAAAGAAAGTGTTTTAGCTAGAATTGATCATATATACTTAGGGGGCTAGTGGTTGGCATAAATAGCTTAGGGCAATCGGACACTATTTCGTGAAAAATTATTCAAATATATATATTTTTTAATTATAATTTCTAAATTTCCTTATCATTTGAAAAAATCTCGAACTCTCCTTTTGGATATATAACTTTCCTCACAATGAATGATACATTTCTATCTCCTTGGATATATTTCTTCTGTCTCGGATACATACATCTTCTATGTATCTGGATCATATTCCTCTTTGATATATCTCTCCTTTATGTATTCAGATATTTTATCCTCTCTCCGATAAAACCTCTTCTATGTATTCCGATGTCTTATCCCCTCTCTGATACGTCCCTCACTTACGAATTTAGAAGTGCAGCAATGTATTTAGTAGTCCAGTGATGTATTCGAAATTCATAATCTTTTATGAACTTTTGTAATTTGAAAAAAAAGTTAAAAAATAATATATTTCTCAACACTAAAATTTATGTAAATTATACAAAAATTACATATGCATATAAAAAATTATACGATATATATAAATCAAATATCATTCTTCATATATATATATATATATTAAATTTTAAACATTCTTAACGAAATCTCTAATTTTATCACCTTACATAATATTTTTATTTCTTACTTTGGCCCAAAGTAATTATGAAATATTTCAACACGAACATCACCAAATAATCTTAGGTCAATTTTAGAAAATATATAGGGGTTAGTTTAGCGAAAAGACCATAATTCAAGCGTGTGGAACCATAAAATTTGGCTGTGGGAGTGGTATAGAAAGCAGGCTTACTTTTCTAGCCTTCCAAAGTTGTCACAAGTTCCCATATTACTTTTCACCGCATAGTTTAAATATATTAAGGTAGTATATGCTCCGTTCATTCTTTTTTTTTTTTTAAATAAATTTTTATTTTTATTTGTCATTTTTGATATATATATATATATATATATAAAAATATATATATATATATATAAGTATTTATTTTTCAAATAATTGTTTAAGATATTATTTAATAGGAGATAGTTTGGTAAAATACACATATCAATAAAAAAAATTTATATGTGTATTAAATTAAAGTGTAACAAGTAAAAGTGAACGGATGGAGAAGTTGTTAGTTTTAACAAATCAAAAAAAAATTTTTTTTACCTATTATATCCACAATTTATTTAAAGAGTTAATATTTTTGTAAAAGGTAGAAGACTGAAGAGTCTTTAATAATTAAATTCATTTTAAAATTCTATCAATTATTAATAAAAATAAAATGATAAATTTACTATGTTAATTATTATTTATTAATAGATATTTTAACTATTAAGTCAAGAATAAACAAATAAATAAGGATCGAGAGAGTATCTATTAACCCAAAGAGCATATATGGGACCATGATCACGTTAAAGTACAATAATTTAGCTCAAGGATTTTGAACAATAGGTGCACATGTCCAGTTTAACATTTATTTATATTCTCACTCATGATTTTGGATCAAAATTATTTGCCCGTATCACTTATTAATAGTTATAAAATAACTTGAAAGATGAGTAGTCAGAGTCTGTTTTAATAATGACTATTTTTAATTTAGAATTGTCATGACCTAAATTTGGGCCGCGACTGGCACCCACACTTACCCTCCTATGTGAGCGAACCAATCAATTTAAATCTTAACATTTCAATGTAATATCATCATACAATAATGTGGAAGACTTAAACTCATTAATAAAAACCAATTCAATAACTATTATTATCCAAAATCTGGAAGTCATCACCACAAGAACATCTATGATCAAATTACTAAACTAAGAGTATTCTAAGAAGCTAAAAATACATAAAAGCTAGTCCATGCCGGAACTTCAAGGCATCAAGACATGAAGAGGAAGATCCAGTCCAAGCTAGAAGCATTAGCTCACCCTGAAGATCCGGTGTGACGAAGACTGGCTAGAATTACTATTGAGTTGAAGGGTCTGTGACGGTCCGTCACACCTGTGACAGTCCGTCCTGCCATTCCGTTACGAAGTTCAGAGAGTCGATTTCAGTACCCAATTTTCAGATTTTCTAAGTGTTTTGAAACGAGACCCTGCGACGGTCCGTCGTGCCCATGACGGTCCGTCGTGGGGTCCGTCGCCTCAGCCTGTTTTTCCAAAAATAAAATATGTTGCTCAAAACGACTAAACAGGTCGTTACAAGAATAGACCGGGAGTTTCAGTGATTATTTAAGAAGTATTCTTTTGTTAGTAATTTATATTTGACTAATATTTTTTAAAATGTATTTTAATGTCAGAGATTTTAAAGAATTTTTAAGCCTCAGAGATTTTTTTCAAAAAAACAAAGATACGTTGTTTTTATAGTCATGTTACACTTGATGTGCTTTTAGTGCAAATCTTGATCTGAGTATAAGAGAGCTAGATATATATAAACAGAGATTCCGGGTTATGACTATGAGCTACTTGTTATATCCATTTGTCGGAAAATTATATTGTATATTTAGGTTAAAATTTAATTTAATGAATATACATACAAGTGATCATTTTTGTATTGGACTTCACTTATACTTGTACATTTTCTATCTATTTTTCTTTCAGATTAAATATGTATTTGATATTTTTCATATTTGTATTATCCTATTTTGTAGAGTTCTCGACTAATGTTGTCTATTTTTGAAATTGTATGTATTACTTTCGTGCTTATTTATAACTAGTGAACTTATACGCGCTTCGCGCGATTATAAAAAATGATAAGTTATGAGTAATTTTATTAACATATAAATAAAGATGTGTTTGTAATATAATTATTAGACCTTGATTTTTTATAGCAAAGAATAATATATAAATTTAATGCATAATTAATCTTTCGAGTTTTGCTGACATCCACTCCATAGGTTAATCATAATTTAATAATTTGCATCTTAATTTTTTGAGTCAAACTAAAATATGCAAATAATAAACATAAAGAATATAAAAAACAACAAAAAAATAAATAAATCAATGTGATGATTTCTACATAATCTAACAATATCTCAAAAACATAACAACAAAAAAAAATTAAAATGATGATTTTTATAAAATTTTAACTATCTTTATTTATACGACTATAATATATAATATCAATGTGATTATTAATTACTTTAGAAATTAGAAAAATAAAAAGTTGTTAATGTAATGAAAATAAATATCATTAAAACTTATATCAAAGAAATAACTTTTTAGTTTCTTAACATTTTATTTAATACTCCCTTACAAAGGTAAATTAGATCACATTAATTCGATATTTTAAACAGAAAAATCAAATATTCTAAAACTACATGAAAAGTACTATAAATTACATTTTTTTGCATATTAATATGATGAAAAAATACATCTTAAAATGTTAGTAAAAGTTTTTATAGTTTGACTCTTAAAATAAAAATCATGACAAACAATTCCAAACGGAGGGAGTATAATAATTAAAGAATTTAGTTGTAAATGAAGGGAAAAAAAAGAAAATAAAAAAAAACAAAAAATCAATTATTAATTAATAATCAGTTATACTTTTCCAAAAATAAGAAATTCAAAAGCTACCGTTTTGCTTACATATAAAAATATATTTCTTAAATATTTCTCTTCCTTATATTTTGCTTATTACCTCTTATTTTTGTAGTATATACATAAAAAAAAAAAAATTAAACTCCTGCTACTCAAAAAAAAAAGATGAAGTTTAAAAATTAAAAAGAATAAGTTATAAATAAATTTCTGATAAATATTTAAGAAATATATTTTTATATGTAAGCAAAACGGTAGCTTTTGAATTTCTTATTTTTTGAAAAGTATAACTGATTATTAATTAATAATTGATTTTTTGTTTTTTTTTATTTTCTTTTTTTATAAAAATAGAAGGTAGAAAAAAGAATTTCAATAAAAATAATAAATTGTAGTAATGATAAAGAAAAATGAAAATTAATAAATTGTAATAATGATGAGAAATTTGATTTTTTTTCCAGATTTCATAGATTAGAGAAAATAAAAAATTAAAATATGTAACAAAATAAATGACTGCAAATTAAACTTAAATTTTAATTATATTACATGAAATATTTTCTTTTTTTTAAAAAAAAACACAAATGTTCTATCAAGGTTTATTAATCAATAAAAATTAAAAAATAGTACAACTATCAATTACAAAAGTGGATCGATTCTCAATAATTAAAAAGGAAAATAAATTATAGCACTAACTAAATTTAAAAAAAGAAAAGTAAATAAACAAATGCAAAAGAATGACAAAAGCTTCAGAGGTTTTCAAACTCCATATTCAGTCGTCTTCTTCGATCAGCAGCGCAGAAATCCATGGCTATCTCGACACCATCATATTCATCCGACTTTCATCTTTTACAAACAATCTCATGTCCAACATGTAGCAATCTAATGGTATGGTTTATATAGTATTCAAAAGTTAACGTTAAAAAACTTTTCAAATTCTCTAATTAAGTGTAAAGAATAAATTTTCTTAAATTTTACAATTAAGAAAAATGGTTTTAAGGTAAGAATTTGATAACTGAAGCTTTTATGTATGATTTAATGAGGGAGTGATTAAATACTTTGCTTTAATATTTTATAATAATATTTTATATTTTAAAATGAAAAAAAAACTTTACACAAAAAATCTGCAATAAATAAATAAAAAATCCAGCCCTTAGAGGCATGCCACATCAGCAATTCTTGATTCAAATTTTTATATATATATATATATATATATATATATATATATATATATATATATATTTCTGAGAAATGTGCGCATTTTATGACTTGTAATTGCTTTTAAATGTTTACTTCATGTCTCTCAATTTGTTAATACCTGTCGTAGTATTAGTCGTACATTTATAGCAAGTTCTTGCTTTGGTATCTATCGTCATATGTTGTTCATTTAGTTTCGATTAATATCATACTATTTTATTGCTTCTTTTATCGACTATACATTGCTTTTTTTATTTCATTGCTATGTGTTTCTTTATAGTATTTTTCTACTATTACTTGAATTTGATACATTAGTCGAGAATTTTTTGAAATAGTCTCACTATCTGCTCAAAATAATGATAAGACCTGTGTCACTCTACTTTTCTGAACTCACATTGTGAGATTTTTCACTAAATATGTTATTATTATTGATCTTGGCCAAATAGGCTAACTTATAGGCAGTAGAGTAATTATTTCCAACTTGCCACGGTTATTTTGGAGTGTGACACGACCCAAGTAATAAACTGAGCAAATTGTATTGAAAAGGGGAAAAAGTCCGAAAAATATTCCAATTCTAATTAAAATTGCCATTTTCTTTGACAATCAAACCAAAATTTTTGATACGATACTAAATTTGATGGAGGACCTTTTATTCCGGGCACTTTTTATAAGTGTATTTAAAGGTATCACTACAACAAAAATGATCATTAGCGGCATTTGATTTATAATTGCATCTAAAAATTGCCGCTAAATATGTATTTTTAGCTGCAATTGTCACTCTTTATATATGTCCCTAAAACATTTCGCGATATTGGTTCTAATGACACTTAACTAATGTCTGTAAAAAAGTTAGCACTCTTTATTAGTGTCAATATTTAATGCTGCTAAAAGTTGTTTTTGTTGACGTGTATAAATATGCCCACGTGGACACATTACTATTTAAAATGATGTAATATTTATGATGTCCACGCAGACACATATATACCTTTAACACTATTAAATAATGCAGAAATAAAATGTCCTTCATAAAATTTGATATCGTAACGATAATTTGATATATATATATATATCGGTACTATGGTGTGTTAAACGTCGTTGTTGGTGCATAATTCTTGGATGAATATTCTAGCGTCAATGTTGGACCAAAAGAACGTAAATGATGCTAAAATTGGGAGCATTATTAGGCGCCATCAAAGTTTAAAGAAGGAAATTACCACCCAACATGGCAAAATATTAGGAGATCTTAAAAAGAATATTATAGCATGAAAATATCAAGACACTAAAACTTACAAGTGTGAACATTTCATTTTTATTTGGTTGAGACAAATGTCACAGCCAACAAGTAAAGTCTAATTGCAAAAGATTTGGGCCACTCTTTTTCCTAAGCGCTTTTTTTTTTATCTAAATAGGTGGATGGAAAGGTATTTTTGATCCAATAGATGAAAAGAGGATATTTTTGAATCATTTCTAATACCTTAAGAGCATTTTTGATCCTTTTCCCTTTAAGAAATTTACAATCGTATTTATATAAGTGAATTTATTAGTTTTTCAAATCTTTATGCAAATCAAAATCGTATTAGTCGGGTCGATAGAGGATATCAAACAATTAGTGATAAACCATAATAATCATATAATGAATCAAGTGTGTGAACGTTTTTTTTTTGTTTCATATCGAACAACCATGTGTGTATCTGATCTGTATCATCAAATATTTTTGGAAATGACTATCAGTTGTTTACTTTTTCTATATGGAATATCATCAGTTTTAAAGTAGGAAAAATGAACAATTGGTAATTGATAAACATTTGATGATAGTTCAGATAGAAAACTAACTAACCTAATAGTTCAGATATTAAAAAATAGTAGAATAATTTAAATATGTTTATGACACATAACTCTTAGAATTCGATAGAAGTGGACAGAGACATGTTATAGAATCCAACAAGACAGGATTCAAAAAGGGAATAAAAGTAGGATGTGAAACACAACTTTTCTTGTGATGTATTTATACTTTATAGATTCAAAATTTCAAACAAATAACAGGAAAATTTGGGGTGTAACTGGAATTTTTGTTAAATGGACAATTAGTGATTGCCTCACTTTATTATCACGAGTGGTATCTAAATTAAAGTAATAATAATATGACTAGAGATTCTTGTAACCTCATACTAAAATATCTCCTTTGACCTAGCTTTCTTTTACTCTTTCGAAAGATTCATTTTTTTATTGTTAATTGAATCAACAATCTTAAGATCAGAGGCAGAGTCAGAATTTTTAATAAGGGGTTCAAAATCTATAGAAATAGATAGTCGAGAGGGATTCGAAATCTACTATGTATACATATAAACTTATTTCAACCATATATAAATATATAATATAATTTTCCGTCGAAAGGGGTTCGGATGAACCCCGTACAAGGTAATTGCACCCTTGCTTAAGATTAAAGATGAAAGATAATTATCATTCGAACAACCTCTTCTTATAATAGTGTATTAATTTGAAACTGCTTTAAAATAAAAGTAGGATTTGGGATAGCAAATACTAGCATGTGAAATAAGTGCTCCACCGAAAAAACAAGAGTATATAATGAAATCGTCACATCTCTATATTGTTTTAATTACTTTAAAATTAAAAATGAGGATACTTAATAATCCTTTAATTTTTCCTTCATTAAGATGTTTGAACTACAACTTTTTCAACTTTTAAAAGTTAAAACTTTTTGAGATATTGCTTTGCTCCTTTTAATTCTCTAGGAACGTTTACATATATGATTTAAACTTCTTTTTTTAATTTCATCTTCATCTTTATAAACAAAGGTTATCGTATTTCTAAAATTATGAGTTTAGATATACTATTCCCACTAATTTTGGACATCAAAAGTAGATTTAGAATATATAGATTTCCTTTTTTTCCTCTCTTTTTCTTGGTGGTGGTTTTTGACAAAGCTTATGTGTATAGCATACTTCCTAAGACTTTGTTGACAACCCAAAAGGGAGGTGTGACAAATTTTATAATTTATTTTCTAATTGCATAAAGGAAGATATCTAAGAAAGCCAATTGTAATAAGATGTTATAGGCTATACCCCTTTTCCCTTTTTTCTTGAAAGAAAAAGAAGTCAAAAGACATAGAACATCATAAGAGAAAGTGAGCTTACTTAAATTTGGCTCAGATACCATGTAGAAAAAAAAAATCAATATCTCAATCTAATACTTTTAGAATTATTATTTTAAGTCAGCGATGCACTAAAGTTTTCGCTATGCACAAGCTTGGAAAGCGCGTGACCACAAGAGCCTAATTGTACATAGTCTTAGCCCTGTCTTTCTGTCAAAAGTTGTTTTCAAGGCTTTTACCTTTGACCTCCTAATCACATGATTATTAACTTTAGAATTGTAATCTAAAAGACATTTAATTAGATTTCGCTTTTATGAGTTCACTTTGGTTTCAAGTTTTTAAAAACAATTCAAACATATAACTATACTTGCTTAAAACTCAAAAGTATTATCATACTTTTTTCTTCTTGAACCTTAATTTACATACCCCTATTTCTATATGAACAAAATACTTTTTTCTCAAAAAAAGGGATAACGTGTGCTCCGTCTCATACTCTTCTTATTCATACTTGTCTATTGTGCAACTTTATATGGATATTCACCACCGACGGATGGCTGTTAAAAAATGGAAGACTTAAACACATTTTTAAGTTGGTGCATTTTTTGAATAAGGAGTGTGAAAGATGCTTTAAACAAATTCAACAGAGAAAAGTAAATACATTATATAAAACACAAAGTGCATAGACAAATAGGGGCCAAAGAAAATAATATGTACTATCTTCTTGGGATGTGACAATATGTTATCAAAAAGGGTCTGCAACAGTGTAATAGTGAGGCAAACCTCAATGAAGAGGTTGGTCCCTAAACGGGGTTCATGCAATGTAACAAGACTTGGTTAAGGATAAGAACTTGCAGGGTTCTAGGGTGGTAAACTTTCAAATATGCATGATTTTAGGCTAATCTCATATTGAAAAATGAGAAACCTCAGAACATTATACTCACGCTACAAGACTAAATAAAAATAATACACAAGTGCGTACAGCATGCATTTATCTCCCCGGAGATGCAAACCTGAATCTATTTCTGCATCAATTTAGAACTGGATCCTCACTGCCTGACGCATGATCCCTGCAGTATGAAACGTTGAACCTTAGAAACTTCATACGTCAAAATTGTAAGCCTTCACAATAAGGGTGCGGGAGCATATGGTTGCAGAAGTTTCAGGGAAAATGAGAACAATAGAGTGACTCCAAGAAAGCAAAATGCAGTCTGCCAAAATTATTAAGTAGATGGAGTACCTCGATTAAAAAGGAGTCACCATCATAACAACTTGCTAAGAGGAGGATAATGTTTGTCAATACTGTTCAGTTGATGAAAGAAGGGAATTTCTTTCTCCATCAAACAGTTCTCATCAAGGAAGTCGCTTCTGCAAAATGCAAATGAAATCTCAGGGAAGGAGCTTACAGGATGGATAAATATTTAAATTCAGTCAGTCACTATATGATAGCACATGAATAAAAGGGTCAAAGAAATGAGTACAATCACTAAATATCACACTTTTATACCAAACACAGAAAATCACTGATCACAAGACACAGTCGAGTATACATGACAGTTGTAAGTACAATTCTGATCATTCCTTGCAATCATTATCATCCATATTACAGGATAAGATAAGATTGTGAGAACTAATTAAAATTAATAAGAACTCTGACGAATACTAGCACCCTTCATGAAATCATTATGCAAGAATAGAAGAAAGTAAAGACTGAGATTAGATGGTGAGAAACGGATTGAAATTCAGTCAGTGGCTCTGAGCTATCTATGTCATTGTACATAATATTGAGTCTTGGGATCTTTAAAGTTGATGCTAGATGCTAATGGAGTTGTATTCTGGGTAAATAACTTGCATTACGCTCAACCTAAGATACATGTTGGAAAGTTATCTAAAAAGACCTATAATCTCTTGAATTCATGCGATTTAGCAAAAGAATATAACACAATGTAAGTAGAGGAATTACATAAGCGATACCAAACTAATTAGGATGACGCTTTAGGGTACACTTACTGGTGGAGGCATTCAATAAATGTAGAATTCTCCACACAATGCTGCTTGTAACTTCTTCAGGTCTACCCCTAGAGAACTTCAGCAATGCGAAACACTAGACAGGCAACAGTATTTCCCCTTGTAGAAGAAACAATAGATCTGAAAGTCCCAAGTAATTTTAGTTTCATCGCTGGTGAAATTATGAATAGACACATTGACGAAACAACTACCTTTTCACATCCAGGGATGCTCTAACTTATGACTGTTAAATCATCATCCTCAGCTGCTGATAAGTGACATGAAACAGTGAATGCATCTATTTTTTTGTCTGACACGTGGAACTATAACCAGGCTTCTTGATAGCTTGACTATAAAGAATGTTTATCAACTTCTTGTCAACTCAAACATTCATCACATCTGCAGGACCAATCATCACCAGGTTCACAGGTAGGGTTAAAACTCTACGTTCAAGAAATATGCAGATGCAACTTTAGTTCACTTAGTCATTCACGCAAACATACTCTTTACCGAGACAAAGGGAAACGATATATATAGTAATATCATCACAGGAAAGAAAATATGAACCAAACTTTACAGATGCATCAAAACATAATATCATCATCTACTGACACTTTTCATTATCAGAATTTCCATGATTCCAAAGTTCCCTTTTTTTTGAGATTGGTTGATTCCATAGTTACTCTTACCTTAAAAAGTTCTCCGATTACACACTAGAGCACCTCTCACTGCTAAACTTGCAAATATCTTCCAAACCAGCTTCGGCAGTTCTCGTGTCAGGATTAACTCTACAGCATAAGCACATCTTTAGATTTTCTATAAGTAAAATAGGAGATGATTAAAGAAAAAGACTTGAAATACCCGTACAAAGGAAAAGTAAATGCTTTTGAGGCCCTGAAAACTGTCCTTTGTGCTCCATGTTTTCGTACTTCTGTTGGTGACATTATTTGATTTTTGTTATAATTGAGATCTGGCCTGTACTTAACTGCTATATCTTGTTTGTGCATTATATGATCTTTATTATATTCTATTGAATGATCAGAACTTGGGCCTGTGTAAATGTATAATTGTAGTTTAAAAAAATATATTGGCTCAATCCTGGGTTTTCTTTAAATCAAGGTTCTTTGCAAGAAAATATCACGTCATTATAACGTAAAACAGGAATTGAGCAAACGAACCTTTGGAAATGTAAATAATAGTGATTCCGAGGTCTTTCACGTTGAAAAGCTAACTAAGGCTCTTGGTCATGTACCTTTGGAAATTGTGATGCCTATAAGAAATGAGCAGTTGATAATGAGCAATCAGGTGAAGAAAAAAAGTGGTGGATTTGCAACGAGTGGTCAGGTGAAGAAGAAGATGAAAACGGATGACATAGGTGGTGATCAAAGTTAGAGAAGAAAGCATTGAACATACAACAAGGAAGGACTCAGCTGCAGAACAAAAAGAATTCTAAGGGTAATCATCAAAAGATAATAGTGATCCCGAGTCACTTTTGCTTCCAGTAATACGTAAAGATCATTGACATAAAAAAGTATGGGTCTAAGACCCCACTTAAACATGTCTGGGCCTTATGATTCAAGGGTCACTGCGAGAGTCTGCTTATAACTCACTTTGTTGAGTTTAAATAGGTTTCGATCAGTGAGGATGTTGAGAAGAAATTTAGAAAAACTTGTTTTAGTCACTTTAAACTTGAAAAAAGATGTAGCTCCTTCCATTGAAGTTGATGCATAGCATTTTTTTGTGCTGAGTCTTCTGTGAAAAGAAAAAGAAAATCTAGAATGATTGCCGTTATTTGTTCTGGCATTAACGAATTCATTGTCATGAGTAGACTCCAATTTCACTCTCCCCTCCCTACACCCCTTAGTCAACAGTAAGCAGAAATTTTGAAAAAAGAGGGTGCAAATTTGGTCGATAAGTGGGGAAGTCTATTGTACTAGTTGAAAAGATGATGAATCCAAGGATGATGAAAAAAAAGGTGGCAGTGAGTGTGGTTTGGTTCTTGCATAGCATATTATGTGCAAAAGATAATCATCGACTGGTTAAAAGTGGTGTCGAATAAAACTGTATTTGTTTCATATCCATGGGGTCAAATGCGCTTCAATCTTTCTATTGAAAATCATTTAGAAGAACTGAATTCATCCAAGAGTATAAGTAGATCACTTTCTATTAGATCTTGGATGGATTCAATTCTTTCAAAAAGATATTCAATAGTAAGATTGAAACTTATTTGATTCCCATGAATTTTTATCGAATATATTTTTATTCGAAGCCATCTTTTACACGTTGATGTCTATTTATTTTTTTTTGCATCTTTTGCACACAATATATTATGCAAGAACCAAACCGCTCACTACCATCGGTTACTTTTTTGTCAGCTTTGGATCCTTTCTATTCAAAATGAGCTGAATAGACTTCTCCACTATATCAACCAAATTTGCATATATTTTTTTCCAATCTTTGTTAATTGCTAATTAAAGGAGGGAGGGGTTACAGAATCACATAAGAGTTCAATCATGATACATTGATCCCAAAAATGCAAGTCACTGTAACCACACCAAATCTACTATTTCTTTTCACAAAAGACTCCGCGAAGAAGAAGGCTACACATCAGCTTCTGTGGGAGTTGTAGCTCCATATCTTTGTTCAAGGCTAAAAAGTGACCAAAACAAGTTTTTTTTAAATATCCTTCTTAATACCCTAACTGATCAAAACATTTTTAAACTCAACAAATCGAGTTCCAAAGTTGACACTCACAGTGACCATGAATAATAAGGCATAGACACATTCAAGTGGGTCTTAAAATCCATACTTTTCATGTCAATAGTCTTGATGCATTACTGGAAGCGAAAGAGCCTCAGGATCACAGTCATCATTTGAGTACACAGTACCTATAAAATTATCATAGCCACCAACATCATTACAGCTGCTCATCGGACATCCCTTTTAATCATGTTGTTTTTATCTGTTTTCTGTTCTTTCTAATGTAGCTGCCATTGAACCCTCAACCATATTTTTTGCTGATGTGCTGTCATTTCTTTATTCTTCTCCTTTAGATGAATTCTCACTTGTAGTATGATCAAGTTTTCTTCAAATCATCAACCATAGTTGTCTTTATCTTCTTCTTCACGCGACTGTTCAGTTGCACTCATTTTTTTCTTCTTTGCCTGACTATTCACCGCTATTCTCATGTGCTTCTTTTTCACCAACCAATTGCTCATTACTTAAAGGCACCATGATTTCCAAAGGTACAAAATCAAGAGCCTTAGTTGTTTGCTCAGATTTATTTGCTTCCTTAGTCAACTTTTCCAGTGATGTGGTAGCTTTTTTACTATGTGTACCACAGTCAACTGTCATCACCCCTAGCTACCATTTATAATCATCACCATCAACTATCATCACCATATAATAGTTGGCTCTCGAAGTTCAAACTGTGTCCCACAAATTGGGACAGAGGGGATAATTTTAAATAAAAGACAACTTCTATACATTCAGATGTTGAGAAGACAAACAACTTAAATTATTTAATATTCATATTTTAACATTTAGATATGTGTTAGGAATCATACTTCTATATCCTAATTTACAAATATTTAGATATGTATTAGGAATTATACTTCTATATTCTAATGTACATATTAATATTTAGATTAATCTTAATAAGAACATATGAGTTCATTTTGTAATATATCTTGATCATTCATATTTATTAAGACTAATAAAATGACCTTGCACCTTTTCATTTGGATGGGAAAAGAAAACCTAAAACAATAATAAGAAGTGAATAGTCAAAATTTTCCTTCAAAGTTCTAAAATTCTTTTGAAATATGGTTATCAATGAAGTTTAATAGTGTAGGCTTACGCTCTACTGCCTAGTACTTCCTAGTTTAATCAAACTTCAGAAAAATACAAGAAACTTCAAACATGTTGTACTTTCTATTTTCTTGTCAGTCAAAACACTTTGGAGTTTGGACCAGACAAGTTTTGTTGATAAACTAGTTATTTATGCCTGCATTCTTTTATATGACGAAGGTTTAGAACCTAATAGTTGATAACTAGCAGTGCAATGCCTCTGAATATGATGCAATTCTACTATTAACTGTGATGCATATGGGAATCATATTTGGAGTTCAAGCTGTTAAATAAAACCTCAGTGACATATGTGTCCCAGGTATTGAAACATGAGGGTGGAAGATTAGCACAGAAATGTAGACCACCTAATTGTGAAATATGGGTCAGGGGTTTGACTCACAAAAGCAGGCCTCCATTAGTAATATGATGTACAACCACTCCCACCCCCCAAACAAAAAACCACTACTAGCAAGGGCATTTACACTAGACTGTCAATATATATGAACTTTCATGGCTTTAGGTGATACGAAAAAATAAGTTGATAATTGTACTTCAATTGACAAGCTATGGACAGTCTGCAGAATAACTTCAGGAGCCATCCAATATGGCGTACCCTCATTGACTTTGTAAGGGTCATATAAATAGAAAGCCTAAAACAGTTAGGCAATTCAGTTGTCAATAAATATCTCTAAGAAGCAAAAACAAAATGCATAAGGCAGCGAAGCCAGAAATGCCCGTACCAATTCAACAACCTTCTTTCATACACCAAATTCAAAGATAGTTTAAGGCAACCTTTAATGTAAATTGGTATGTGTGCTCCCTAAATGAATTGAAACACACATCTCATTGATTCAGTATGCAATGGAGATTCCTGAATGGAGTAAAGCAAGTTATGATATCCAATAATTAACAATATTGAATGAAAGAATTACCTAATATCTATGTGCATAATTCCATTCTTGTGCAACAGTGCAAGTATTCTAGTCCTTAATAATTGCACCGTATACATTCTTATAACCTGATTTGCCAAACAAAAGATGGAACAAGAAGATTTCAGGAATTTCAAAGGCAACATTGTGTTCCAATAAGCATAATTCTAGTTCCAGTTGCATAATGTTAAGGCATATGGAAATAAACAAATAATGGTACAGATGGAAAGCGAAAGATCACAGAAAGGTAAGTTGATGTTCACTAGTTTATCAGCCAAACAACCCACAAAAATAAGTTTATTATTAAATAAATAAGAAAAAGGAAACAAAACCAGGTGTTTAACCTCCCTTGTTTCATTGAGTGACTATAGTAGCAAGCACTAACAGATTCAGGGAAATATTCAAATTTTCCCAAAAATGACAGGATTGAACCCTCAGGAACAAATTCTAGCAATATATTTAATGATTATGCCTCTCTTGCAGTTCTCAGATATGTCTGAGAAACAATACTACAACAGCAATATACCCAGTGTAATTCCAAAAGTTGCGTCCGAAAAGGGTAGAATGTATGCAGACCTTACCCCTGCATGGGAGGTGGAGAGATTGTTTCTGGTAGACCCTCGACACAAGGAAAAACATTTTAAAGCAAGCCGAAAAAAGAAATAACGGGATCTCTGAGAAGCAAAAAGCAATAGAACAGTAAAACGACTTTCATCATACACCTTACCTAACTTGAGAGAGATTCTTAAAAACTAAGTTACTCGGACTCTCCGAAAATGATGCCGGACCTGTGTCGGATACTTCAGAGTTACACTACTTTGGAGGATCCGACACGCACACGTCGACATTTTGGAAGAGCCCGAGCAACATAACTTAAAAATATCCAGGTCTTCTTCAAGCTCCCCAAACATGAGTCAGACTCTTAAAATTGTCAAGTTCTCAGGTTGCACCCACTGAGATTTCTTAAAGCAAGAAGCCAGGATCCTTGACGTAGAACTCACAACGTCATTTATCAGGAAAAAGTAACTAATGTACTTGGCATTGGGAAATTTCTTCTTTAAATTTTGTCTTAAGAAATCATTTTTGGATCACTTTCTATACTTTGTTGGGTAAAATAGTAAGTGACATATGATGATTGTACAAGGTGGAATATAGGGTATGAGGAGAATATTTGGTGATACTTCTGATGTGAAAAGCTGTGAACAACGTCCAAAATTGTTAACTGAACTAAACCACAATTTGGAAGGCAAAAGAATTTCATTCATATCTGATGGAAATCAATCACCTTTAGTGAAAAATATAACAAAACGGAACAATAGAAATTGATCAAACACAATCCATAATTAACTAGTTTAACATTTATGCAACAATTTAACTCAATTTTCGTTCTAAAGAGATAAGAAACAACATTAAGCTATTACGTCAATCAAAATCTCTTACTTCCCATTGAAACACCATTAGCAGCAAAAGATAACATTCAATTTGGAAAATCCGGAATTTCAGCAGCATAAAAACACATATTTCCTTTTCCAACAGTGATAAGGAAAAAAAAAAGTTGACAAAGAAGAAGTTAAAGCGGAAATTTTACCTCCGACTATGCGAGTGGGTAACTCTCTGGAATCAACATTCATCCCCCATATAAACCCTTCCAAAAGCACCGCATCTTGCAATTGGCTACAACTTTTAGAGCAGAAGAAGAATTATACAGCAGAATACTCCTACTCACTTCATCTTAATTTGTTCATCACTCTTTTCTTTCTTTACTGGGGGATCGAAATACATTATATCAAAATCGTAATACGGGCCCAACATAAAAAATATTATACCAAAATTTGATATTTAGTAAAAATTAAATTATTATTCCGTATCATAAAGTGCAAGACGTATAATTGATAAATTTTGTACATATTACTTAATTGTTTGATGATATATTAAGGAGCCAAGTTTACAAAATAAGTATATACATTTCAATTACATGATTAAAAAAAATGAATGCTTCGGAGGATAACTAACGTTTAGTCTTAGTTATGTGGTCTTTTGATCCTAACATTGAGATCTGTTACATTAGGTTAGAGAAGAGAGATTAGTATTCATAAAAATATTAGATTGAAAAAATGATTGAATCATGATTAGTTGTTACGCGTAAATATAAGTATAGATTTAATATTTCGATTTTTTTAAGTTCATAAAAAAATATACATAAATCAATTATATCCTCGATAACGTAGCAAAAGGTATCTCTATCCATATTCCACAATGAAATTAAAATACAAAGAGTAATTGTAAGCAAAAGAGTGATATGTAAACAAAATAGCTATAAGCTAAAAATTAAATATTTGAGCTCCATTTTAAAAAAAATTCGATATCTAGCATGAGAAGTACTTAACTATCTAGCTTTCACTTACCTACCTAAATTTTACTTAGCTATATTACATTACTAAATACTAATGCAAAGGATTTACTCAACCTTTGATGAGTCATTGTTGACAAAATAGTCAATTCTTTTGGTGGTGTATTATCTTCTAATGAGGTTCTTCCTCAAGTCACTAAGATACTAATTAATTATTTCCTTTGAGTTTGAGCTTAAAATATGCAAAGTATTTGAGATAATGTAAAGGGACTAATTATCTAATCTCCAATTATATTTTCTTTTTTTTTGTTTTCTAAAACTGTGTTGTACCTTTTTTGAAGTCCCCAATTATTTTCCTTGCTTGAAGTCCTATTCAACTAAGCTTTATTTGTTTTTGCTTCAACAAAGGAAATTTTTTCCTCATCAATCAGCTTGTATAGTATTATAGTTCACGGCGTTTAGCTTGTTTCATTTTCACTGTTTTTTTCAAGCTTTGATCTATTTGTTTTGTTTTATTACACATTTTTTAAAATCACCTTTTTACCATTGGTTAACATACGGAATTATAAACGTACTATATCGGTACAAATCCAATTTTGATATGAAAATAGTACTTACTAATTGAAATATTATATAGTCACACGAACAGAGAATTAGCCTGTAAAAATTGCAATTGCCAAGAAAAAAACAAGGATAAACAACAAAATATCAATAGTCAACTTCACAAATTCAAAATCGCAAAAATAAAATAATTCTGAGATCAAATAAAAATTACTTAGAAAAAAAATCATCAAAGAGATGTAAATAATAAAATTCCGACATTATTCATAACAAGGGAAAAATAATTCTGCAGATTTGTATCTCAATCAAGCTTAATTAGAGACACAATAATCAAAGTGGGACTTCTTTCCTAAGAAATTATCAAATGAAGAGAATCAAAAGAAAATAAAAAAAATTATACAAAAGAGAGCAAATGGAGATGAGAGCACATTGAGACACAGACAGAACACAGAAGTAATACAAGTATGAAAAAGAATGTTACGTATCCATTAAAAGAATACAATACATGACACGTAAGACAAATTAACACATATTGATTATAGGTTAAATGACCAGAATATCCTTGATTTAAAAATAAATTACATTAAGCATACATGTTGAAACTTTTGTAAATGTTTCTTCTAAATAAGAGAAAATTTGTATAAATATTAAAATTGAATACGAGATATGAAATAATAATTTTATCACTTAGCCATATTAATTCAAAATATTTTCTTTATATTGGATTGTGGATAAGTCAGTTCAAATCTTTATCATTTTATTTTGGGGTGTTTGTGGTTCGGTTTGGATTGGTTATTGATTAAAATCAAAACTAAATTAATCTAGTCAATTTTTCAAATTTCTAAAACCAAATCAAACCAAACGAAAAAATAACCATCGATTTCGTTATTGTCGGTTTAGTTCAGTTTGGTGCAGTTTTTCTGGTTTATTCGATTTGAAAGTAATAATTTTTTTAACGAAGTACGTATCTCGATAGATACAAACACCAAGTACATGAACAATCTACAGAAAAATAATGTTGATTTAGTCAAGCAATTGAGCAATTCATTACACTAACAAAGCGATTCATTTAAGAGAAAGTGTTACTATTTTATGTGAAGTATAGTAGGTAAAGACAAAAATGGATTTTGATGGACTTGAATTTGAGATTGTTATACTTGGGCTAAAGTATTGGGCTTGAGAAATTGGTAAAGTCAAAGACTTAAGTCGACTAAAATTTAACAATATATTTTTTATTTATTTATGAATATTATATACATAATTATAAAATTTATATATCTAATTTATCGGTTTGGTTTGGTTGTTTTTGCGGTTGTATTTAGTAAAACCAAAAGCAAATCAAATAATATCGGTTTTTAAAATTTAAAAATCAAACCTAACCAAACTAAATCAAATATCGATTTTTTTTAAATCGATTTGGTTTGAAATGCAGTTTGATTTGGTTGTTAACCATAACCATGAACAACCCTGATTTTATTTAGACCAAATAAAAAAATTCACATGTTCGATTAAAAATCACGACAAATGACATACTTTTAGGGCCAAATGACCATTTGTCCCTTATAAGTTTCTAATGACCAAAATTTCTCAAAAATATACAAAAACACGGGTACATAATAGGGCTGATACAATAAAAAGGTGTCAGATAGATTATATATTTTTTGTCACATTTTTGTATCCGCCTCATTTTTTGTCACATTTTTTTATTCGTCTCATTTTTATATTTTTGTATCCGTCTGATTTTTTATCACATTTTTGTATTCGCCTCATTTTTTGTCACATTTTTGTATCCGCCTCTATTTATCACATTTTTGTATCCGCCTCATTTAACTTTTAAATGAGAGATTTTAAATATTTTTAAAACTAATAGAGGATAAGGGTAATAAGTGAACCTAAGGGAGGAGTTTTCGTTATTTTTCCTAAAAATTAATTAAATACAATTGTGTGATTAATGAAGAGGCAATTTCAAAGCCCGAAAAGAAATATGAGGAATAATTTTTGATACTATAGGTAAAAGAGAATATTTTTGAGTCATTTTTGGAATTACTTCTGAATTTTTAGGTAAAATTATCTGAAATTTATTTGAATTTTAATCGAAATTATTATTACTATATCAAACTTTGAAAATGATCTTTTACATTCCTGCACTATTTAATAATGTATTTTAAAGGTTAATATGTGTCCACATGGATATAAAAAATATTGCATAATTCAACCATAACATATGATAACCACCATATAGTGAATCACCACGATTAGTTGTCAACTGTCACCATCACTAGTCATTATTGATGATACTACTGGCTTAAAAGCGACGTGACTCACTCGAAAATCAAATAAAACAACATATCGAGTCAATTCGATAGAAAAAAAATCTGACTAGTGGTTTGATTTGACTTGGTTTGGTATTGAAAAAAAAAATCAAGGTTTATTATTTGATTTGATTTAAAAAATAAAAAATTCGGCACAATGGTTTGGTTTGATATTTGAAAACCCCGAACTAATACGAGGTTGAAAAACTCAAAAAAATCAAAATTTTATTAGTTTAATTTATTTTATAAATTTAAAAATAATTTAATTTGATATTTGAAAAACTCAAACTAATCTGATCATATACACTGAGCTATTCTCCGCTTTATAATGTCCTCCCACGTTTCCCTTTCCTTGCCCAAAAAGTTTGAACTGTGGATCATTGCAACATCAATGATGAGAGGACACATGAACATTCAAGAGAAATTGTTGGGAGGGCGAAACACATGCATTATTAATTTATAATTATTGGTAACGAAAGCCACAGGCACGCCTGGCTAAGAGTAGAATTTACTTCATCTCATAAATATAATTTCAATTTTTACTTTTTCATTATATCAAAAAATAAATAGCCACTTTTATTTATTTAATTTGAAAAAAACTAAAAATAATTTACCATGGTATACTTGTTTTACCTTTTTATCAAATTTTAATTCGTGACGATATAATAACATTATTATTTTATTACTATTTTTTTTTAGAGTGTATCAAATCAAACGTGGAGAAAGAATGTTATCTTCTTTCACATCAAGCAAACTTAATTTAATTTTCAAAGGTCCACATGTACTCAAACAACAATGAGATATACAAAAATATCAACATCTTCACCAAGAAAATAGAAATAATGATCACCATGCTTTACTAATTCCCCTATATAAATCTCCCTCACTTGCTCTTTTATCTAACCAAATTAACTTCCTATTTCAAAAAATGGCTTATTTTCATGTGTACATTCTTTCCATAATCTTTTCATTGATCCTCTTGTCCAATGGAGTTTTTCATGAAGAAATCTCTGATATTCAAGCCATGAATTTAAGAAGTCAAAAAACAAGTCACCTCCATTTCTACTTCCATGATATCCAAGGTGGAAAACATCCTTCAGCAATCAAAATAGTTTCACCGGGTGGCGGAGGAATATATGGTTTTGGCAAAACTTTCATGTGTGATGATGCACTAACCATAGGGCCTAATGCATCAAGTGAGGTTATTGGAAGGGCTCAAGGGATTTACGCGATGGCTTCACAGAGCGAACCTGTGTTGCTTATGACAATGATTTTTGAGTTTACACAAGGCAAGTATAATGGGAGCAGCATAAGTATTCTTGGGAGGAATCCATTTATGAGAGATGTTAGAGAGATGCCTATTGTTGGAGGCACTGGACTCTTTAGGTTTGCTAGAGGCTATGCATTGGCTCATACTTTCTGGTTTGATGTCAACACTGGAGATGCTATTGTGGAATACAATGTGTTTGTTCAACATTATTGAAGTAAGAATATGTGCTTATAAAGTAGTAGTCACAGGCACAATGACTACTTCTTTTTCTTATTTATTCCATCTTTAGCAAGCTTGTTCAATTTCTTTTTATGAATGTTCTAAAGTGATGTCTTATTTTTATCAAAGAGTTTTGGTACAAAGGTTTTATCAATTCACCAAGAAATCTATCAACTCCAAGCACAGTAGATAGAGAAACTTCTCAATTAGTGGACAAAGTTTCCAGAAACACTTGGTAATGTATAGAATTAAAGAGGAATTCAAGACAGTTTTTTTAGACTCATAGACCTTTAATTTGATTGGTCATGGTCCACGTAATTCTTTATATACAGAAAAATATGGTCATTTCAAGTTCTCTAATGACCATAAATCATTTCCGATACCCTTGATACACTTGGTAACACACCTTTAAACACATGAATAAGTAGTATATCACCTGGTTCAAGCTCATATACTTCAGAAGAACGATTCAAATTCTAAGAGAAAAGTTGTGAGGTGTTACATAAGCATAGCTAATAGCAGTTGATAGATAACATACAGTTCTATCAGTTAACCAAGAAATCTATGAACTCCATGTACACTAGATAGAAAAAACTTCTCAATTAGTGGACAAAGTATCCACAAACACTTGGATGCATAAAATCAAAGAGGAACCAAAACTGCTTCTTTAGTTCACTTCCACAGAAGTAGATGGAAATTGGACAGCCTAGGGGTACACAAGACATTATGAAAAAGTTCGGTTTCTGTAATAACTATCAGGTTGAAATGCGTTTGTTCGATCAAACTATCAATTCTTGATAGAATTATTTGTTAGAATCTGTTTAGTAGTTATTCTCTATTTCCTTTCTTCAAGGAATTTCTCGATGCTACCATACCAATTCCACTGGAAACATAGACCAACAACACGTAAAATTCCAGCTGCTATCACTTCGATAAATGCCATCAGGAATGATCTCTGAGGAGATAGACCAGAGGTTGCTAGGGAAAGAAAGAATCCCTCAAAGTTGCAGGGGACAATGAAGTTTCCTGATTTAAGGCCATTCAAAGCTTTTTTTGCAACTTCATCAGCTTTCATGGAACCAGAAGAAGCTGCTAATATACTAGTCAACTTTGGCCTCCTCTTGTTCTCTGCAGAAGGATTAAACTTAAATTATTGCAAATGTAAACTGATTATCAATCAGGTAAGTTCAAGCACCTATCGGGTACATTCGACATTGTGCACATGACTTTTTGGGGGTACAACACACACAACGATGTTGATATCTCCCAAGGTTCAATATTAGTGCATCAGATCTCCATGTGCATTTATCAAAGTTTTTTTTTTTATTTGGATTGGTAAATAATGTACTATTAACTAAGATAGAAAGAGCACTAAGCAGGTTCGCACAAAAAAATGCAGTTACATATAGTCCGTATTAAATAGAATATAAAGAAAAAACTGAGAAACCAAAATATACAAAAGAAACAGAAAACAATATGACAGCCTAAATATCATAACAAAGGAACTCTATAACTCGCATAAGCATGTCAACCCCTTGACATCACATTCTTTTATAGTAAAACGAAGCAGAGACTATACACATTAAGCTTCAAACTGTTCTAGACCTGTATTATCTAGATAGATCTAAAGACACCGAAATGTAGCATTTAACACTTCATGGCATTTCAAAATTTTACATAACCTATTGAATTGCCACAAGGATAGCTAATATGTGCAGTACATCAACAAATGTTTTCTGGCTTTGTTCCTACAAACATAAAGAACAAATTGGCTAAACATTTTATGCTATCCCCTGCAGTTCTCAATAATTGGTTAAAAGATCAGTGCTATCATCATTTTTATTGTCAACTAATCAACTTGCTTGATCCAGACAATTTTGTGCTCTCTGAAGGAGGATAAAGAAAAAGAGATTTAAGGAAAAGGATATATAACTAACATATCAACTTAGATTCAGAGGTAGATCATAGCATTTAGCATTAGTGGATTCCAACTGGGTATGGTGATATTACATTATTAATTTTTCTTTTACATAGATTTTATTTATGATAACCTTCTTTTTTTAAGATAGACAAACATGATGCAAGCAGAAAGCAGTGTGTTTGTCCCCCAAACATGTAGTAATTTGTGCATTGTGACATGTAGTGATAACAACCAGAAGAAACAGAGTAGGATTTGTTCAGGTCCAACCTTCAGCAAATCCAGGAGTTTCAGTGTCCGGGGGAAATATTAGTGATACGTGAATATTTTCACCAATTACTTCCTGCTGCAGTGCTTCTGCCAGTCCTCTGAGGCCGAACTTACTGGCCGAATAAGCTGTATAACCATATATCCCAACCTAAGACAAAACAACATACCAAATAAACCAAATCACCTAACAATAAAAATTTCAAAGTACATTAATGCAATTGTGTGGGAAAAGAAGTTAACCTGATTCTACCATATTTTATCACAGACCGCTTCCAGTCTTTCAGGTTAAACTACTGTTTAAGAAAATATTTCAGTGGTGGCTAACGATACACATTATCTTTTTATTATGTCAGCATCACAGACCAAGCTCCAGTCCTTCAGGTTAAACTACTATTTAAGGAAGCATTTGCCGTGGTGGGTCTTTCAGTTATATATTTTATGATGAATACACGTAAATGTGAATGCATAGAGGGAAACGAAATTAAATAAATTGGGCAATTGTGATGATCAAATCTAACTTATTTTCATTGTTTCTCCAAAAACTCCTAGAATGAGATTTAAAAAAAATGCAATAGAGATTAGATATCAATCAGAACAGAAGATGAAAAAAGCTCCTGCTGAAAGTGTCGCCTTGCAAAAAGTCTACATGAATTGTGTCCTAATGAGAGTACTGCAAAATCATAAGATTGTCCACACTTTCTCAAACTACCATCCTCAAAGAATAATGAGTTCCAAACTTAAAGTGAGTCAGGTACATAACAAAATTACTTCTTTCTAATTCTAAATAAAGAGACAAAACTAGCAAATGCATTTCAAGTAGTGTCTTTTGCTGTGCTAGTAACTTTAGCATGAAAAGTTTACAGTCTCTGCAAATGTTGATACCACAGTAGTTACGAGTTCAGATACTTTTATAATAGTATTATAGCTCTCAACTACTCCGCGTGCTTCCATTTTAAAATTTTACAGTATTTTTTTTTTTTTTGAAACTGATAATGTTGTATTCCTCAGCATTAAGGTAAGCTGGAGACCTCCAAAAAGGTAGTAATATTACAGTATTAGATGGTCAATGAACCTGCGATGCTAAAGCTGAAAGTGTTAATAGGATATTTAACAAAAGAAAACTCCAATATCCTTGGTGGTTGTAAGCAAATGGGTAAAGTAAGTAGAAAATAGAAAACCATCCAACATTTTCCAGACTCCAGATTTAAGAACCAATAGCACAAATTGTATCTTGAATAAATCTGGTGAATTTTAGAGATTGAGATAGACTTTATAATGCTTTGTTATTCTTTAATCATCTCAGACTGTATGACACTAATTTTACCTTCATTTCTCAATCTATTTATACCAGAAAACGGGAGTAAGATCTTTGAAAATAAACCACTAATATAAACCGTGATCAGAGCACGACGTCATTTACATTGTTATCAAGTTCAAACCATAGTTTGGTTCTGAACAACGCTCTCAGCTCAAGGTATTGTGATAGTCATACCAGAGGAAATCTTTAATATAATAATAAGACAGGTTAAGCTCACAACAGAAATATACTCTGCAGCAGTTTAGCCTTTCATGTCCTTATCTCAAAACTAGCTACTCCTTCTCCTGCTTACTATAGCTATTATGAAGCATTTTTCTTTGACTAACATCTAACCTCAACCTAAATCTTATATGGCAGATAGCAGAAGTGGTTGAAGAGATGTACTCAAGTTACCCAAAAGAGTATAATGCAATCAAGCATGTTCATAAATTAGTAAATTACCGCCAAACATGCTCTTGATTTAGTGCAAACTACACACCAGAATACATTAGCCCCTAATGTCCTTGAGTCCACCGGTCTACCCATTTGGCGGCAATGCTAGATTACTTTCCTATTTGTTTCACTACAGAAAAAGTTTAAAAGCAATCCTCTTTTGGTTTTTGGTTACCTTACAAAAATACAATTCTCCCAGATACATCCACCAATATATGGGAAATTGACTAATACAGAATTTAGTATCTAAGCAAGAAATTACCTGAAGTGTGTGAGAGCTAATTCTGGTGGGAAAGTTTGTTAAATTGGCATTTTCTTATCCTAAGTTAACTTCCCATTTCCTTTTATTTCATTTTCAGCACATTTCATGTGAGCATAGCTGGAAGTATAAAATATCAATCAAACACTTGTATTGCATCATGATAAATGATAATCAAATTGCTAGTTTTCTTCCTAAACTTCTCCTCATGTATGCCTTTTTCTCTCATTTTTCTCTTCTTCTTTTTTAATTAAGTAAGAAGTTCCATTGAAAGAATCAAGAAGATGAGCAAAAGGGGAGTACATTTGACTTTTGAGCTAACAACAGAGACTTGTGTTACATTCCTTTCTTCTCTTCTATCTCCTCGGTTCTTCGATACCAACAATTATTGATCAAATGGTATCAAAACATTGATCTCTTGGGGCTGTTGTCATGGAGAAGAACACACCAACTGCGAGCTCAAGCTGAGATCCTAAGATGATGGAAATCGGGTGAATTTGGCTGAAGACTTGCAGCTATGACTGCTGCTAGTCAGAAGATTAATGAATCAAAAAGACCGGATGGAACAAGGTCTGTCAAATCATTTAAATTGATAAGTCAACTGAAGGAGGCTATTAATGGCCTTCACCTGCAGAACAAACAAAGAGAAGATCTTTCTCCCCAAGAGCAGCACTGAAGCTATTTTGCAGACTGAGAAGTAATCTCAAGCTGGATCGGTCTCTACCAGCGAAATCGATGGACTAAATAAAATTAGAGAAACTAGTTCAGAGATGAACGATTGTGAAATGTTTGAAGGAATGACCCAAGGATTTCTAGCAGATATATCGGGCCAGCAACACTATGAATTTCTGTAAGAACATTGAACTAACAAAAGTTCATCAATGCTCTCCACATTCGCAATGGCTTCAAAGCCGTCCGGTCATCGAAAACTAGGGAAAATGAAAAATCTGATCAGAAATTTGAGGTAGAACTTGATTCTACTATTCTTCATCGATTAGAGAGTTTAATTTGAGTACTGTTCACTTTAAGATCCCTACAAACATGCATCAAGTTGAAAGAACAACAATTTCTTACCACATTCGACCAAATGCTTGAAAGCAGTGGCGGATGTAAGAATTGTGTGATAGGTGGGGACATGATAACTCAAGGTGTTTGTTCCATTTTCCATCTGACCCTGGTCAAAATGTGCTTACTAGAACCTCTAGTAATTCATTGTTTGGTGGTTACTGTGAATATGAACAGATGCACTATGCAGTTGTATTGTTTGGGACAACATCTCACAAAATTATTATTTCCAGGAAAGCGATGATCTCCTGCTATACCAGAGGTTTATGGTGTCATGAAGATGTGAGTGTATTTCCTGGTTATTCAGGATATATCCAGACCAACACAACGGAGATTCAAATGATTTGGCCAAATATGGAAAATAAGTGGCATAATTACTGGTAAAATCTGAAGAAATCAGCTTTCTGGTACCATTGCAATTCTTGTTTAGCTGGTTGCTCAAGAGTATGGTGTCATAGTCAAAACACATGAAGATTTGATTTGTGTACTGAGTGCTTCGACATTAGCAAATTCGAAGTTGGCATGTTTCCTTCAGATTCCATTTCTGCTGACCTTGTTGAGAAAGAACAAACAAATGATCCATGGGATGTGCCTAAAGAATCTTTTTTTTAATGAAGTAGATGTGCCTAAAGAATCTAAAACTGCTGATGGCAGCACACATTTTATGATTGCAACAATAAACCCAGTGTAATCCCTCACCCCAATTATTTTGGGCCTACCCCTCGTCCCCTCCTCAAGCTCTCTACGGCCAACATCTCACACCTCCTTACTGGGGCATCCACGCATCTTCTCTTCACATGCCCAAACCATCTCAACCTCACTTACTGCATCTTATCTTCCACGTGGGCCACTCCCACCTTCGCTCGAGTATCTTCATTTCCAATCTTATCTCTCTTACTATGCCCACACCATCCTAGCATCTCGCCTCTGTTACTCTCATCTTCTGGGCATTGGACTTCTTGATTGGCCAACACTTTGCACCATATAACATAGTCGGTCTATAAAACTAAAAAGAGCTTAAAACCTGGCCAAGTTTTTAAGACAATCCGAGCACCCTCTAAGGCTTTCTTCATTCTCCTTTCTTGGTTTTTGATGCATGTAGTTAATCACATAAATCAAAAATCAAGATGACATCAAAAGTAGGAGAATATTTGTCAAGTGGGTATAGACACCACGAGAACAATATAAATCAAACATTACATTTCAATTTTATTTTCATATTTTTATGTATGCCTAAATTAAAACATATACTGCAAGATACATACAGATGCCATTCTATGAATAGAAATGCAAAATCATGTATTCCATCAGGTTGTATGATAATATTTAAACAGAAGATGCATATAAATGTCTAAATATAGCGCAAAATTGCATAAAATTGAAGAGAAGTTATTTCCAATGTTAAATAGACTTATATTAACTGTATGCAATAAGGTTTAGTGTCCATTAAACCCACTATTATGTTTGCTCATCTTCAACCATTTCCTTTTTTCTTTTTCTTTTTCTTTTTTCCAGTCGACTATGATGCTCATATAGAATAAAACAATATGTCTGCAAGATAATTTATTGCATTTTGGACTAAACTTCGATTGGACTGAAGGCCCCATTAGGAGCTCAACTATTTCTAATCCAACTCAGCAACTCACACTTGGGTATACTACAAACATGAACTCTCACAATTAGCATCATACTGGAGAACAAAATACCTATACTTAAAACCACTTACTGTCTTGCCAACCATTTTCTGATCAGCTCTAATATGTACCTTTTTCATCTCTCTGTGGTGAACTAGTTATCCGATGGAATCAATTCTGAGTGGAATAAAAGATCATTGAAGTTGATATTTTAACCGAAGGTAGAACATACCTGGCCAGCTTGTGAAGACATGATAGCAATGGACCCAGGTCCACGGTTAGACCTGTTCCTCATTCCAGGCAAAGCAGCTTTAATCAAATGAAAAGTCCCAGTCAAGTTGACATCAATCATGAACTTGATTTCCTCAATATCTTGGGTCTCCAATTCCTGAGGTACAAAAACTCCCTGATTGCACACCAACACATCGATTGGTCCTGCCTCTTCTACAGCCTTCTTGACAGCCTTGTAATCTCTCACATCAGCGCTGAAAATGGCCACATCACGGCCAGTAGAAAGCCGAATTGACTCCTTCGCCTCTTTGAGTCTACCAGTGTTACGAGCAAGTATTGAAACTTTTGCACCTTCTGAAGCAGCCTGTTGAGCTAGAGCTAACCCAATACCGCTTGAGCCGCCAGTGATGAAGACATGGCGATTTTTAATTGGAACTTTGACGGGGCGTGGTCGGACGATGAAGGCGAGAAAAACTAGGAGGGATAGAGAGAAGAAAAGGAGGAGGAAAGAGAAAAAAGCAATGCTCAAGTCCGCCATAGACGACTAGTTGCAGAGAAATCTTAGGTTGCCTTTGGACCTACAATACGAAGTGACTTCGGATCAGCGCCCGATTCAGGATATCAACTTTGGATCAAATCTGTTTTCAATGAATTCAGATCAACTATTGGGGATTTCACGATTTCAAAAATTTTAAAGATGAATCAATATTACAATTCCAACACATCATTACTTGTACTTTGCAAATCAGAACAAGAGACTAAAATAGAGAAAATACAGTAAGCTTATTTCTTGATAAACTAGAATTCTAGATAAAAATAATGTTAAAATAGAAAATGCATATTATAAATAAATAGGTCAACACACAACTGATGTACTATCATTATGCCACGAAAAATTTAGAGGGGATCATTGTACGGTGGTATCGAATTGAACAAGGATAGATATGATCAAGTTCATATTAATATCACGAGAAAAATAGTCCGATCTACTCCAAATATACACATTCATCAAGACTTGCTAAAGAGAGGATGATACTTATTCTCATCCATACCTTATACAATAAGAATAACATCTATAATTAGAGTGAGCTAATTATTAAAATGAATATTAGTAGTTATCAGTGAGCAATCTTAAGATGAAAACGAGGCTGTTTTAAAATATACGCAAAGGCTTACATCATAACAGATCTCCAAACCAAAGTCAATCATATAATTGTGAGGAATACGAAACTACCTATCATATTTTAGCATACATCTCGAAGTTAAACAAATAGCTAACGACTAAAAGAATACCAGCACAAGACTCGAGAAGGGATGAAACACATTTGAAGAGAATTAACAATATCCTTAAGAAAACCAAAACAAGACAAAGATAAGGAAAACATGCTATGAAGTTCATACTAAAAACTGAAAATGGTAGGCATTTTCAGACTATAATCTAAACAAAATGGAGACTTAAATTCGATTCAAACGCAAAGCTGAGCAGTGAAAGGAGAGTAAAGTTGGAGCACATTAAATCGAACTTAACTTAGACGTAAACACTAAATTTTGTCTTACTTTAACAAAGAAAACAACACAAAAGAATACTTCAGCAGTTTGAAACAGATAGATTTACAACTCGTTTAAACTCAACTTCTTAGGATAACAGGGCATGTAAGACCATTAATGTTAGAACTTAGAAAAAAGTTCTAGAGATGCAAACAACTAATAGATAGACTATACCAATTAGTTGAATATAGATGGAGTAAAGACCATGAGAAAAGGGATAAAGCAGTAGTAAAATGACTCGGCTCATACGATTTTACTAACTAGAATGACAAAAGGAAGAAATAGCCTTTATATCAGATTATGAAAATCAAAATCACCCATAGAAAATGATTTCGGACTTCATCATTGAATCACAACTTTCACAGCCAACCAAAAAAGTGAAACAAGAGGACCTTACTAAGGAGAAAAGAACTCGAGATGGAACGAAATCATCAAGATTACAAGGAGACAAAAGTCAAGTAAACAACATAAATAGCAAACAAGTTACACCACTGATTTACAGTCTAACAATAGGTCGAAACACTCTCAAAAATTTCAAACATCTGAACGACTTACAATCAAGAAGAATAACAAACAAAATTAGCATATGAACTAAGGAACAATTAAGACGTAACTTAATTAGGATAAAATTAACTTAAACATTTTAAGCCAAAAATGTCACCCAATCACTGTTAGACCAAATTAAGGCCAAAATGCACTAAATTCAATACAAGATAGGAGGTTATAAAATTAATTTTAACTAATGAAAATCATACACAAGGAAATTTCAAGGCACGGTCTAGTACAGCACTAAAAAGGGAATGTGAATAACTTTTAGTTTAAAATTAACAACCTCACATTTTGCAGAGCAAAGTAAGAAACAATAAAGCAACAGTAAAATTAAAAAATGACCATGGATCTTATTCAAATGTAACAATTGTACTAAACACTTTCATGCCCTAATAGTTAAATAAATGAAGTTAAGAATGTTAAACAAAATAATTAGAATTAGCATTTTTAACTTTTGGGGGAAGACATGAAATGATAAAATAAATAAAAATAACATCCCACAATCACCATTTAATAACACAAGACTTAAACAAAAGTTAAAGGGATAATGATACTGATTTATCATTCTTTAAACAAGAAATGACAAACAGTAAGAAAAACAGGGAGAGCAAGGAAGTCAATACTCCTATATATGGCAAACACAATGATGCTTTGAATATAATTTGCAAGGAGAAAGGGAAGAAACACAACAGGGGCTGGAGATATACATTAGTTCCTGGAAGGAAATGATGAAGGAAATAGAAAGGCCAAACTTGGTTCTTCTAATCTAAATGACAAACAACAGATATAGGCCCCTTTCGAAGGAAGCTCCAACTATATATAGAGATGATCCATGCAGCATAACAAATTCCGCAAGTCATATAGATCAAAGTTAGCTAGATAAAATCTTTTCATGCTCATGTCAAGACAATGATTACAATTTCATACAGAGTGACAAAGAATTGATCTTTCAAAAATAATAAATGCTCCTTTTTAATCAAATAGATCCATCGGTAACTTAAGCTATACAAACTGAAATTTAATTCAGAAAACTTATCAGCATTCAAGACCAAGACCTATTTCACGATTTGTATAGAAACAGTGATCAATGAACCATAATCAAACCACTTAAAAGAGTTTTCTTGACAAATTTAGCAAATACCTGAACGAAGAGCAATTATCAGGCAGACATATGGCTCTAAGAAACTCCAGAAGTCACAAGATCAATTCAAAAACAACTCAATGAGAAGACATGATTGAATTGATGAGATATACTTGACAACAGGACATATATAATAAGAACATATTGAAATGTTATCACCCCAAATCAGATACCTATATCTGGATTATGATAATCAGCAATAATATAAAATCGACCAACAAGAGAAATGCCGAGCACAAATTCTAACCGCAATTCAAAATTCCTCGACTGATTCATAACTCCATAGCCAACAAAAAGAGACAACAAAGAAATGAAAGAAAACTGTAAGAGGGAGAAAAGAACTCGAGATTAAACAGACGTCAATCAAGCCTTCGGGAAAAAAAAACACCAACATTCGAACAGTAAACAAGTCACCATCAATTTGCAGTCAAAAGTAAGCTGTAATATTCTGAAAGTCTCAACATTGGAACACTTCAAATAGTCAAAAGCAAATAATCAACACGATTAAGAACAAAGAGACCTGAACTGAGATGAATATTACCTTGTGAGCGGCAATTCTTTTACCACGCAATTCGAACACGAACAGCAGATCAAGAAGTTCAAAACTAGCTACGAATAGAGATTTCCTCGGAACCAAGGATTAGAGAATCGTTTGAAAATTTTCAAGTGTAAAACTACTATTGCCTCATAACCAAACTCAAAAACCACATTGATTTAGAGGTAAAATCCGTTGGATTTTTCAATCTATTAGTTCCTTTTCGAGGCAACAGTAACAAGGAATGGGGAGCTGTTGTTGCTCTGAGACTCTGCCAAAAGGGGGAAAAAGGGGACAGCGATGAGATCGGGTTCGGCTGCTGGCTGTACGAGTGTCGCCGTTTGGACCTGCTATTAATTGACGAGTCGATTTTTCTGGGTTTGCTGTTCGCGTCGTATTGTTCAACTTAGAAATATTACCCAAATTGAATAAATGATGAGTTTAGCTAAAATATAGTTAATATTAATTAATTAATAACTTTCTAAAAAGAATAATTAATTTAATTATAAATTAAATAACTTAGAATTACATTTATAATTTGGCCTCGACTCTGTGCAGGACGCATCGAGGCCCACATGGGGGGCTAGCCTCGGGGAAGGACACCTCGGGTTGGAATAGACTCCTTGGTCATTATTTTATTTGACATGACAAAGATACCAGTTTATGTCATTGACAAAAGACATAAAAGCTATTTTCTTTGACATACTCGACAGTGCATACATGGAGTAGATGAACTTAAACCAGAATGACTCTTTCGACGATATTTATATAGGATTGTATATAATAGCAAATTAATAGCCTAATACAAATAGAGTAGCTAGGATTTAATTTACTTGTGCTCCATAGCAAACGTTAGCCAAAATTTGCCTCTCTCCCAAAAGTCTCGCTCGCCACTCTCCCATTCTCGCCTCTCTCGCTTTATACACAGAAGTGTATGATTTCTGTTTCTGCTTTGTATAAAGCGAGAAAAAATTATATATACACATGCAAAAATATATATCTTCGTGTTATACACTTAATTATACAATTTACAAACATTTTACTTCAATTCAATTGTAGACAAATGCAAATTTTATACAAATATTGCAGAGAAAAGGGTCAACGAATTATACGATTGCGAATTATACAATTGTAGTGAAATACAATTTTCTCTAGCTTTATACAACAGAAGTGTATATATTGTGTTTCTGTTTTTGTATAAAGCGAGAGAAAAACATATATCTTCTTGCTATACACTTATAATAATGCAATATACATACATTTTAATTCGATTCAATTGTATGCAAAGCAAATTTTATAAAAATATTACAACGAAATAAGCAGTGAATTATACAATTGTGCATTATACAATTGCAGTGAAATAGAATAGCGAATTATACAATTGCGGCGAAATAGACCAGCGAATTATACAATTTAAGCTAGCGAATTATACAATTGTATATGCATAGCGAATTATACAGTTTTATGTTTGCTATGGAGCACAATTATGCAAACTTTGCTATAACATACAAATATGGATTTTTTGTTTGCTATATGTGAAAGTTGTCCATCTATATATTCATTAATTAGGGCTCCTTTGTAAAACGTAAACCTCAACTCAATTTTAAATAAATTTGAAATTTTTAATGATTTGATAACTCGAATTAAAATAGAAAATATATAGTTGGTGCGTCTTTTATAATCTAACAAGTTCCCCTAAAAGGGTATAGAAGTCCGGGGTGGTGGTGCAAGGGGCCTTGCTTCAGGGCGGGATGCCTCGAGGCCGAGGCAGGGGGTGGGGGCCCACATCGAGGCAAGCGGGATTTAGGGGTGGGGGTGAGGGCCTCGCCTTGGGGCGGGTGTCGGACGGGGGCCTTGTCTTGGAGCTGGATATCTCACTTTTAATCATATTATTAGAAGTAATTAAATAATTTATTTCAGGAATTGATCTTTTAAACTAAATCAATAAATATAAATCACGTAATAAATATATAAATTACTAAAAAAAAATCAAACACATTTAACTATTTATTAAATGTTGATATTTTGTTATACTTACTAAATCAATATTTGTTTATACTTATTGTAAAAGAATTTCCTTTATACATTTTATATAAATGAATGCAAAAGAAAAAAAATAATAAATTTACTCCAACGTCATAATATCCCAACGGCTGCAACAATACCCATATATAGCGTCTGCATACAACATTCAAATTTTAACAATTCAAAGTTCAACAGAGAAGCATACACGGGGACGGTTTGATCTCTTCTTCCCCGGTGACGTTGATCGTCTTCTTCCAGAGATGCCGTCAACTCTACGAGCTCCAGATGTTGATAATCTGGGTATTTTCATCGACCCATTCCAATTTGTTGATAATCTGGGTATTTTCATCGACCCATTCCAATTTGTTGATAATCTGGGTATTTTCATCGATCCACTCCAATTTGTTGATAATCTCTGCTACATTGTTTACCCTTAAAAAGAAATTCGAATCTCGAACTGCAAATTTGCCCTTTATCTTATTTCCCCCCAATTCATAGCCCTAATTCATTCCCTTCTTTGAGATTGTATACAGATTTAGTGATATAAGGTTAGCTAAAGACTATTTTATTGCTCATTAACTATATCTTTAGATGTATAGAGGAGTACCAAAGGGCTTTCTAAATATGAGAAATTAAGATGCTGCATAGCTCATTATTACAATTACTCTGAATTTAGATCACAAGTCATGTAGAACTGCCTCATGTTTTTGTATAGTTGGTTTATTTATCCCCTCTAGATTGCCCTGATTCATTTCTGAATCATGTCCGCTCCCTGATTCTCAATTAACAGTGTAAAGGAGAGCTAATCTTTTGCTACTAAGTTTTTGTAACTATTATGCATCTACTTGATGCCTGCAAGAGAATTAATTACTTCATTAAAAAAAATGAGTGTGGAAACCATAGGGTTTTTGGTTAATTTCTTTCAAAAAAAATCAGTACAAATGGAATCACGTTATATTCACTAAGGGTTACTACTTGAGAAATTTGTTATATTTCTTGTGAGTGTGTATTTCACTTCTGCCTGAATGGACCCTTTATCCTTATTTTCCTTCTGTAGTGTTCAGTATGAGCTTAACTGATCGACTTTAGTAGTAAAACGGTAGAAAGGAAGACGTCCGGCCTATAGAGTCCATAGTTAATTGGTTGCAATTAGGTTGGAAGAGTTTGACCTGCTTTCTTTCCTTATATGTTCATTTGTAATATTCTTTTTTTTTGTTTGTCGTTTGGTAATGACGATAGTGTCTGGATTGCTTTTGCGCACTTCGATTATTTCATTGGGTACTACTTATATAAGGTTTATATGAATGGAAAGAAGTTATCTAGTATTTTTTGTTTTGTTGGAACTTGAAATCTTATGGTTCTCTCAGTTTGTTGATCACTTGGTTGCACAATATATTTTTTTCACGATTCAATATCTCTAAGGAAAATCATTTTACTGCAACTTAATATTCATTTGTTATGCTCACTCTCTCAGTATCACTTGTCATGAGTAGGTATTCAACTGTTATGTATTCACTTTGTATGATATAATCAGTACGTAAATTCGGCTCATGGAAAATGAGGTATACTTCTGTAAGTCTTCGTTCTTCTTTCTCCCAGTAATGTTAAAAAAGTAGTAGAATAGTAGAGTACAAAAACAAAATTCAGACAAATTTGATTGCCTCTCATAGCTTAACTAGGTATTAGTTTGATGATTATTCTAAGATGCTAAATAAAAAGAGGTTGGAGTATAAGAGTGTGGGTCTAAGAGAAAGCATGATAGAGGTAAAATGTTTATAGTTAGGTGAGATGGTAAAAGAGAACCTTGTCAAGATTAAGGAGAATCCATCAGAGTCAAATCCCATCCTCCAAAGCCAAAAGGCATGAATCCCATCTTGTGTTTGCATCCACCATATATGCCATCCTTAAACCTTTCCGGTTTGAACTCATTCACATCTTCACCCCTAAGTGCATGGACACCACATCAATCCACATATTTGTTCCATTAGGAATGACCAAGTCATCCACTTGAATGTCTTCTCTAACTTGCCTTTGTACATTTGTGTGCTGGTGAGTATAGTCTTAGTACTTCATCACCCATCTCACATGCATTATATATATGTATTGAAAAAAGTCAACACCATATCTCTAATCAAATAAATCTTGAATTGAAAGGAAATAATTTGTGTACTTTTTAAAATAAATTTTAAATAATGTGTCTAAATAGGTTTTAGAGTTCGACGGGTGGCTGGTGAGTGATCAGTTAACCTGGTGGAAGCCACATTACCTGTAAAGAAAATAAGACTAAGTCACATATAGTTTAGATTTCACCATGTAATGTATTGTCCCAATTCCCAAATCGTTGGAGTATTTGGTATCTGAAAAGCCACACGTTTCTGTGTTTGTCATTAAATATTATTCCTTCCGTTTAAAAAAGAATGACTCTATTTCTTTTTTAGTTTGTTTCAAACAGAATGACTATTTTCCTTTTTTGGCAATACTTTAACTTTATCTTTCCACTTGACATGTTAAAACCACAATATTAAAGGGCATTTTGATACATTTGACATAACTTTAATTTAGAACCACAAGATTAAAAAGTCTTCTTTCTTTTCTTAAACTCCGTTCCAAATCAAGCTATGTCATCCTTTTTGAAACGGAAGAATATAGTTTTCACTATTATTTGTGATTTTGAATTGAACCATGAACATGCACGTTGACCCCCTACCAAATATTTGGGACCCCCTTAAAAATTTGTTATTACTCCATTTAAGTTGTCTAACAGTATGCCTCTTGAGAAATCATAAGTCTCAAGTTTGATTGGTAATAATTTTACTTGTTTCGTTTGCCTACTATTAGACTAAATATAGCAAACTTAGGCCTTCGCCCTTGGGGAAGATAATAATTGATTAATTATATTTATGTATTAGCTTCTTTCATTGATATTAGATTGTTATTGTTGAAGTTTGTAACCAAATGACACAAGGTTGTGATTTAAAATATTTGTGAACGGATTGAGTTATAAAATTATATTATTTTCGTTTTGTGCAGGTTTTCAGTTTGAGAATTGTGTGTACAGATGCCTCGTTATGATGATCGGATGGGAAATAGCACTCACCTCTATGTGGGACACCTGTCTTCACGGACCAGTTCACATGATCTGCATTCAGTAAATATGGAAGGTAAAATTTTTCCAAATTCTTGAAACATCATGCATTTATGTGTCATTTGCTTTCTTCCTGCTTTTGATTTAGCCTGTTGCCATTAAGCAACAACGGCTCGAGGCCGGGTTTGTTGGGCCTCGCCTCGAGGGAGTGGGGGGCTTGTCTCGAGGCCGGGTGGGGAAAGGTGGAGCCACCGTTAATTTCTAGGGCTCAAACCCAAATCTTCAATTTTAAAAAATAAGATAATTATGTCCGTCCCAATTCCAACACTCATTGGTAACTTTCATAAACTACAAATTATACTATACAAAAGCACAAAATTTGATGCAAGCTCCCGTGATTCATCTCTTTGTCACGTTACTAAATATTAATACTTCACATGCTTTTGTACAATTGAAACATGTCGCACATAGGTAAAATTGTTGAAAACTCAGATACTACGTACCATGACCACGCAGATACTTCAAAAAAAAAAATTAAATAAATTGGTTAGTATAATCAGTTGAAAAAGAATCATTATAAAATATTGGAAAAATAACTTAAATATACAACTATAAGTTTATTATTTTCTAATTTTTCCTTTTTAAATCTTTTTTTAATCTAAATCTCTTTTTTTATATTTTAATCATAAATTTGGAGATACATAACTTTCTCTCTCCTCTGACATATGTTTCCTCAATATCATGCCTTTTTTTCTCCACAAATACATTCAATCAACTGATATTTTTTGAATTTCAAATTATCAATATCTCAATCAAACACGTTTCTGTGGTTCATCAACATTAATATGCAATTTTGAATTTCAAAATTAAAAAAAAAACTGAACTTTCTGAAATCTGGAACAACCACTGTTCTCTAGTTCTTCTTCTTCTTCTTCTTACTCCATCATCCTGTTCTCTGGTTCTTCTTTTTCTTCTTGTTCATTGTTATATTACATCATATATATGGATCCTATTACGAGTCGAAGGATGTATGATTCTGATGGTGAAGATTGGAAAGAAAATAGAAAAAAGTATTTGCATAATCCTTTGAATTTTCGGAAGGAGCCAAACAAAGATATTCCGAAAGTTATAATACGTTTGATACATATAGTTATAGTGTGTTATAGTGTTTAGTCGATTTCATGATACATGGATTAATTGTGTGTCAGTTGTTTTTCTATTTATCACGAGTCTTTGAAAATTGTTATCATGTATCAGACAATATCTTTGATACATATCGATTCAGTGTGTTATGGTGTTTAATCGATTCAATGATACATGAATTAAATGTGTATCAGATGTTTTTTTATGTAGTATGAATCTTTGAAAACTGATATCATATATCAATAAGGTATTAGTTGTTTTATTTAGTATTTATATTCAATATCGTTAAAATTTGTATTTTTTTTTCCAACTTGCAACCACTCAAGTACAAGATAAAAAAGATACCAACACATCCCAATGCATCAGGCTTATAGTAATCACAACAATAAGGATGCATATATGTGACATTTTTTTCTTTCAATACAGCGATTGCATGTGCACAAGGTATCTCTTCTAGTTGAAATCTACCATAAAAACATACTTTCCGCTCAAGACAAACAATGTACCTTCTTCCAGTTCATAAACCAAGAAAATAAATTCAGACGATAGAACAACCTGTGTACATTAAAAAAATTCAAATATATAATTTTTTCCAAATAAATCATGTTCAAACTGCAGAATGATACAATGAATTAGATACATATAATGTAAAATAATATATAATGATACATACCTCCATCTTTGAACTTTTAGCCGTATTTATAATCAACAACTCCTCAAATTTTCTCTCTAATATGTCCTTTGTATATGAGACTACTTCTCTGTTTTTGCAATGCCAAGAACCAAATATACTTCTGACTTCTTCCAAGAATTCTACCTCTATTTACTGTTGCATGAACTCTTGACCACTTTTCATACCCTGCATCCTCAAGGTACTCTTTAACCCTGTGATCAATTCTATCAACCTTAGCCATCAACTTATCAAAATCTTCCTTTCTATATGCATTGGCCATAGAGTACAATAGATCACTTATGGTCTTTCTGCTTCTTTTGAAGTTGCCACATACATTCTTTCAAAGATGTCATATGCATGCATAATGAGGTACATTTGGGAATACAATCCTCATACTCTTAATAATACTCTCGTTTCTATCTAAAATAACACATATATCTTTTCTCTCGCCAAATGCATTTTTGAATTGTTCGAAAAACCATGTCCACGAACAGTCATTTTTGGTGTCAACAACACCATATGCCAATGGGAATATGCAACCTGATTACAGACACACATTATATCATTTGATACGTAACATGTACAAACACATCACAAATATAAAAAAAATACATACCTGAGCCATCAAGTGTGCTTGCTGATACAAAGGTCCTTTTGTAAGCTCCACTCAGATGTGCACCATCGACAACAGCTATTGGTCTGCAGTAATTGAACCCCCTAATGAATAGTCTTAAAGCTACGAACAGATACATAAATTCATCTTCCTCAGTCTTCTGCATTCTTATATAAGAATTTGGATATACGCTATTTAACATGTGTATGTATCAACAGTCTATATCCTGCAGATGATGTTTTCCTAATCATGGTTAGTGCACGTTCTGTAGCACGTCATGCTTGCTGGTAAGATATTTGAACCCCATAAAATTCTCTAATATCATCAATTATATCTTTCGGAGTATAAATTCGTTTATAGTTGACCAATTTTGGAGCAGTAACTCCACTTACAAATTCGACTGTTGCTTGGACTTTGGTTAATACCCCCTCCCTCATCGGACACGTATGTTTACTATTGAAACTTCTAACAATGAAAATATCATATTTTTTTCTGCAGGAAGCCTTCATAGTCCAACCACATTCGTCCGAAAAGCATACCAAAACATAGTTGTGTACATTTTTTCATCATATTAATACATATAACAATTACATTGTATAATATACAAAACAATAATGTTTAAAGTAATAAAACAATGAATTACACGAATGTATCAACTGTTTTTGAAGAAAATTATTTTTACACGTATCATAATTTTTTATTATGATTGTTGAAATTAATAAAGTCCTTAATATATCAGCAGTAGTATATTAAAGTATCAATAAAGTTTTTTCAATGTATCAGTAATCTTAACAAAATAGTGAATCATAGATTAAAACATATTTAACTCAAAATATCAACGAACTAATGCTACATGAATGTTCCTACAGAAATCAGTAAACTTTTATGTAATTAATGTATCAGCATGTATTGATCTATAAATTCCAAACACTATCATACCTTTGTTGATCAGTCTTTACTTTGCAATTAAAGTTGTTCTTTATCTTATATTTCGTCATCACATCTACAAGTGTTGTTTTATCCTTATATATCTGACATGTCTTCACCTCTACACTTTCTGAATCGATTATAACATTTGTAACTCCAAATTCTGGATTTTCATGCGAATCACATATACTGGATCCTGTGTTGTGCCTTCTACACATGTTATTTCTCCACAAGTTCCATCAAAGTTATGTACAATACCTCCAATTTTTTCAATTGTGTCAATACATGATGGATACATTGCAAATCCTGGCTCATTTTTTTCACTTCTAAATATAGTTTACCACCCATATCGTTCTTAACCTTCATTGGAAGGAGTTACCTTCTACAATATAACGAATTTCAATATTTTTCCTTGATACATCAATATCCAACTCGGCTGTAATTGCTGCTTTGAGATTCGAAAACGAAATTGAATCTCCATCAACAATTCCATTGCTTTTGTAACTTTCATACTGCAATTTGCTCACCCAAATTTCTGAATGCCTCAGTAAAATTGGTGTATTCATCATGTATCAGTCAAAATAACATAAATCTAATTCGTATTTTTTGCCTTTTCAATGGATGTTCATAAAATTTTCTTCAATCTAGATGACATAATCTTGAATTTTGAAATTTGAAAGGTGTAATTCAATTACCTGCTGAATTATGGATTTCTTATGATCAGTTACCGTAACTTAAGCTAACTTAAATAACCAAATTAAATCTTCGTTTTTTTCTCCCTTTTTTATCCCAACAATTATTTAATTACCGTGTATCACTTTCTATGTATCAATTGGTAGTAAAGTATCACGTGACGGCATTTTTTAGGGATTTTATGCAAATAGTTAATTAGTCGAGACAGGTTGTAATTATTATGTTACACTATGGGATTCCTTATATATTTACTAAAATATTTAGGAAAAAGAGTCTAAAATATCCCTCAATTTTGATTTATTGTTTGATTATATCCTCGCCGTTAAAATAAAGTTAATTTTATCCCTCTCGTTATTAATTTCACCAAATTTACCCCCATTTAACGGAATTCCCAAAATTGACTCAAATTGACCAGAGTTTTAAAAAAAACCATTTTTTTATTTTAATCCAATGATCCGATCCCATTTAAAATAACCCGATTATTCTCAAGTTTCCTTTATTCATTCTTTCTTTGATTAAGATAATCTCTTTTTCTCCCAAATTTTCCATGGTTGTTCCTGCAACTCTCCTTTCAGCACATTACTATCCCTTCCTCAGAGTGAATCAAGATATTGGAACTTCTAATCCTTTTTATTGATTACACCTAAACAATAATGTATTTTCTTTGTGGATAGGGACATAGATATTTAAGTAAATTAGGAGAATCAAATTAGTCCACAGCAGATGGCAATTGAGTTAAAATAACCAAAAAAAAATTTAAAATCCGGGTCAATTTGGGTTAATTTTGGGATTCCGTTAAATATGGGGTAAATTTGGTGAAATTGATAACGGGAGAGATAAAATTAACTTTATTTTAACGACGAGGGTACAATCAAACAGTAAATCAAAGTTGAAGATATTTTTGACCATTTTCCCAAATATTTATTAATGATTTTAATTTTCTTTTAAATATACTAAAGAAATAACCTCTTCGGTTAATTTTAACTTTTAAATCACGTTTAAACGGTTTCAATACTAGTGCACCAATTAAATGCAATAAAAGAAGTGGTCAGGCTATCTAAATTACTTTCTACCTGCCATATATTATTTCCTACCTACCACCATGTCCATACAAATTACTATATATATGTGTTGAGGAGCTAATAAATTCTCTTTTTTTAAATAGTATCTAAGAAGAAATATATACTTACTGCTAGTTAATTATTATATTAAAAAAATTATGGCAAGGTTGTTCATCCAACAGGCACAACTTTATTGAAGAATTGTTCAATTTCATTGCGTCTAAGACACCTTCCCATAACCTAGCTTGGGACATTGGCACTGGTAATGGCCAGGCTGCAAAATCTGTAAGCCTCTCTAACTAATAGTTATGTTACGTGGTGTACGTAGAATTTAATGTTACTGCTTTATTCAATTTATTATACATTCGTATTTAACTTTAACACAAAGTTTAAAATAACAGATTTTTTTGGATCATGTATTAAAATGTCTTTTAGTTTTGTCATTTTAAACTTGTTGGGTGAGAAGTTAGAATTAAGAAGTCAAGGAGAAAGGAAAGGAATATTTTTTTAATGGATATATAAAAAAAAAAAAAAAGTAAGACAGACAAATTCAAAATGTGGAGTAATAATTTTTTTTTTAAAAAAATAACTATATAAATTGCTTACATATATAATTTGTTAAAATATTTTTCTTTTCTGAAATAAAATGTCGATTGTTTTCCAATATTGTCCAAAATGTTAACACTTTTTTCTTTAGTTAATGGTCAATAACATATTTTATCTCGATTTTTTTTCAAGTTCTATCATACATGAATTATTAGGTGTTTGAGTTTACTAGGTGAATTATCATCAAATATTTATCAAAACACGTTCACTTTTTCTACATGAACCGTGGTGATATTTTAAGTGAACAATTGATAATTGATATGTGTTTTGATAACACTACTAGAAACAAATGGGCAGAAAATAGATTCTCAATGAAATAGTGAGAAACTTTCTAAAAACATTATACTCCTTATTTTTTCTTTTCTCACCTATTCAAACACAATATCCGTGAGAATAACTATTAAACATTTTTAGTGAAAAAATAGTGATTTTCTAATAGTGCAAGTAATTGATAATAGCTCAATTTTATTTTTTATTTTTGACCCTTTGCTCTCTTTTTTTTCTCCTTACATCAGTTGGCTAAGCTCTACAAAGATGTAATAGCAACAGATAAAAGTCCAAAACAGCTAGAATTTGCAGCCAATGTTCCAAATGTTCAATATATATGTACTAATCCCAAGATGTCAATATGTGAACTAGAGAAAAAAGTTGGAAAAAAATCAAGTGTGGATTTAGTTACAATTGCTCAAGCATTACACTGGTTTGATGATCGCCTACATTTCTACAAACAAGTAATAAAAAAACCAAATGGAATTGCAACATGGTGTTACAAATTGCCAAATATAAATAATTCAGTGGATTCAGTTTTCAACAAATATTATAACGTTCAACCTGATTGGGAACCAACAAGAAAATCAGTGGATGACAAGTATAAAACTATTGATTTCCCATTTGAGCCAATATGTGACAATAATAATAATGTTGTTCATCTTGTATTTCAAACATATTTAGAATAAAACTTTGAATATCTTTGTAAGACAACAAAGTTTAAGAACATTTTTACAATTAGAAAATTAAAATTAGTAGCGAAACTAAAATCAGAAATAAATTTTAAAAAAAATATACGAAATATTTTTCTTAAAGAAGAATAGTTGTTAATATGCGTCTAAAGAATCTTACTGATTCCAACAAACTTTGCAGAAACACGAAGTTACCAAGTTCAATAAACCAGTGAAGAACAAAAGAATAGAAGAATTGAAATTAATTCACAAATCTAAAATTTGTAAAACACGTACCAGAATCTGGAAAATTTTTAATAGGAAAAAAATCAAAGTTCACTGAACTCACAGTGTCCCCTTAAGGAAATTATTCCCCTCTAGTATCCAAGGTTTGATATGGAATATAACCTCCCAGGGTAAAATGATCTCAATCACCAGAGTATAGATACCAAAAATTTCCGGTGTCAGCGAACCACTCAACGGCAGTAAAGTACACTTAGAATACTAGATTTAGTAGTTGAAGAAGAAGCCTATGAATTCTATATTAAAATGAGAGGAAATCCCTCAATTTATAGAAAACAAAGGGTAGAGCGAAAAGATTCTTATTGTGCCTTACTGGAAATGCCACAAACCTTTGGAAAAGTCACAATCTTTCAGAAAGGTCGTCATCTTTTCATAAAAGTCACAGTTTTCCATAAAAGTCACAATTTTTCATAAAAGTCACAACTTTTCATAAAAGTCGCAACATTTCATTAAAGTCACAACTCTTCATAAAAGTCGCAAATCTTCAATTTTCAATCACACCTTTTTTAAAACCCAACAAATAATGGAGTGGTACCAATATTTGATCAGTTTAAAATAGAGAAAGTGATGGATTTGGGTTCTTATTTCAATTACTTAAAAGTCATTATCAGCTTATCAATATGCAAAAGAAAAAGGTGTGGAACTTTTGAATGATGATGTTGTTGAGAAATTTACAAGTGCTTGGAATGAAGATGGAAAACCCTACAAGACTGCCATTTTTCCAATTTATTTGAGGATTGGGAAAGTTGAGAATTTTATTTGAAGTTTATATGAACTGTTACGTGTTTTATAGACTTTTGTGGTGCGATTCTTTTTCAGATGTTGCACCTGATGAGAGCTTAGTGCACTGAACGGTCTTTTTCAAAGTAATAATAAGGCTAAGTTGGTTTTAATAAAACAATCTAATTGGTTTCTTCTTGAAACCTATAGATAGGGAAGGATCTTCTTTCATCATGCTTCTTTTCTTCTTCAGTATGTAAGGGTTGTAATGTTTTCTAATGCAAGTTTTATTGTAATAATGTAAGTTGTTTGAGCAAATATCTTTTCATTATTATTTAAATGTTAGAAATAAGTCATAATAATTAACAATTTAATATATTTGAAAAAATGATGATCATTAAAATAGTAACTCTATCACAAAAAAATTGGAACTAAAAGGAATACTTGACAACATTAAAATGAGAAAAGAGTTGATCTAATATTAATTGAAATAACATATTACGATACATATCGAAATATTAAGATATGAGGAAGGTCAGAAAATAAAAATTAAAAAAGAAGTGTTAGCCCTGATGATTAACATATGTATTCTTAACACATCCCATAAAAAACAATAAATAATAGAGATGAATTATTATTTTATTTTTTGACATTATTAAATTTAATGCTTTGAAAAATGTGTTAGATGACAAATAGTGACTATTTAATAGCAAGGGTAAATAAACATCAAACCTTAAATATCTTTTAATTTTTAAAATTGAACAAGTGTTATTGGACAACTAAATTTTTAGTATAGTATACGACTACTATTATACGGAGGGAGTATATATATACTTTAATTCATTACTAGAACTAATTATATATAGGTGAAGAAGTTACTGAAATCATTAAAATGCCTCAAAAGACATTTCTTATACAAATTAACTCCCATTCATTTATTGACATCATTACATGGATCTCAGTACTTATAATGCATGCCCTTAATCTGCTCATCTCTTTGTTAAAAAGAAAATTATCTCTATTTTGTGGCTGTAAGAACAACTTCACCTTCCACCAGATACATATCAACAACAGGGTGAAAAAAATTAGTCCATAAAAATATGATTAACCCTATTTATTTATATTTGGACGAGTCTGTAAGGTTGTGGAGACTGATTAATATTTGATGTACTGTCATATATTAAATTTTAGGTTGTACTGTTCATTTTCCATTTATTCTCTATAACTGTCCATACTATGAATTATTAATATACACCTCATCACCGTGGAAGTTTACCCATAGAGTATTACCACGAACTATTGGTTTCTCTCTAGATCTCTCATCTCTCTCTCGAAAGTTCTTGTATTTTTCATTCATCAAGTGTGTGTGGATTCAATCTTAACAGAGTCATTTATCAGCTTATTTATTAGCTCCGTTATATATATATATATATATATATATATATATATATATATATATATATATATATGTAATAATTTGCATATTAATATTAAATTTATAACTTACCATAAACTTTGCACCCCATATTTCTTCCTCGATTGCAGGCATAGCACTAATCTTTTTTTTGGGAATTCTCATAGCTTCTCAGTTCTCCTACTGCTGTGGAGAAGAAACAGCCTAGGAAATACCCAGTAGATCACAACAATAATTAAACATTTGTACAAAAAAAAATTATAATAAGCTACATTTGGTGCATATGAAATTATTTTATTTCATGTTTGATACAATTTTTCTATTACGACGGTTTATATCATAACAATGATAATTTATTTTTTTTTATGAAAACAAAATTACACCAACTGCGCTTTTTCCCAAACCTTTTACTTAAGATATCGATATTAATAAAATTGGAAATAGATGTTTGTCCGAATTTATTAAGTTAAAACATATAACATATGTTGTATATTATTATATATCTAGTCTAATGAACAAATCGTCTGCCCATAATCGCGTATACATAAAAAATAATTAATTTCTATCTTATAATTTTGATATAACTTATTCATCAATCACACGATCCAGATTAAATTTTCACTTAGCCAATCTTCATCAATGTCATTTTCTCAAATTAATAAATTCACATGTTCAATTGGGCATGACAACTCTAAAAATAAAATAAAATATCAAGCTCAGTGTGTAATCCCAAATAAATTTGAAGCACAAAATTTAATTTAATTTAATTGGTGAATTTACCTTTAGGGAAAGAAGCAAGTGACTTGCCACAGGCACCTTTCAACAAATTGGCATCATCAGCAAAGGCCACATATCCATCAGCTGTGATTCCCCAATACAAAGGTATCTTACCCACTTTATCCTGTCAAAAATAGTCCGATAAATTTAATTGAGTGATTTTATTGAGTTCGGAGCTTAAAGGATAAAAGTTATTGATAAAAAATTTAAAAGGTATATTTAAAAACTTTTTTATCAAAATATAAAATCGCTATTAATGTAACAATTTATTTAACTGGCGTTAAGGAAAATCACAATTTTAGCAGCGATTTATATAATTTATTTTTTTTAATTTGAAATCGTTATCTTATCAGCGTTTTTTTTAAAAAAAAATTCCAATAAATTGCTGTCAAAACAGCGATTTTTTAATGATTTTATTTTTGAAATTGTAAATCATTGCATGTGCAACAATTTTACTTAAAAAATAATTAATTAGTTTTTGAAGTTAATTGCTCCGTTGGCGGAGATTTTACTTGAACTTTTCTTAAATTGTGGTGTAAATTGCTTTCAAAGCAGCAAACTTGCTTTCTTTTTTAAAATTTTCTTTAGTAAATAGCTGCCTTAGCAACAATTTTATCAATTTACTTATTTTTTAAAAAAAAATTGTAAAAAATTTTTGTAGGTAAATTGCTGGCTTGAAAGCGATTTTTTGTAAAAAAAAATTATCGTAAAAATCGCTTCCTTTGCAGAGATTTAACTTAAATTATTATTATTCTTTTAATAGTAAATCACTTTAATTCTTCTTTTTTAAAAAAAAAAATTCAATTTACATTACACAATTGAAAAATTAAAAAAAAAAGAGAATTGAAGCGATTTACTATTAAAAAATAATGATAATAATTTAAGTAAAATAGCTACAAAGTTTACAACATAATTTAAAAAAAATCACTGTCAAAAGACAGCGATTTACTTTAAAAAATTAATTTATTTTTAAGTAAATCGGCAAAATCGCTGTTAAGACAGCAATTTACACCACAATTTTTTTTAAAATTAAATTAAAATTGCTGCACAGGCCAAATAAATAGCTACTGATACCGTTTTGATTAAAAAGTTTTTTGATAATACCCTTTTAAAATTTTTATAAATATTTTTACCCTTTTAGCTCTAGACTCTGATTTTATTTGTACAAATAAAATTTAATAACTTTTTTATTTATAAATTTTTAATATTGAGACTCAAGGAGGAAAAATAAAATCATACGCATAATTTTTCAAGTATATATAAATACGATAGATGTATATATTCATATTAGTGAAAATTCAAACTCAGTTACTTACGATAGCGACAAACAATGTAGAAGTGGATTTGTCAAAAACGATAAATGCAAAATTGCCTTGAAGGTGACTAACAACATGGCTTGGAGGGTAAGGTGCTCGATCACGAAGCGCCTTGTATGATTCAATCATCAATACTACCTCATTTGCACTCTTGGCCAGCCCATATTCTTGTCTTAAACTCCCTAAGTTGTCAACACATCCCTCAAATAAGCAAAATATTTCATCCCTTAACACCAAATGACCTGTTATTTTTTCGCAATCATTAAAACAAACGAATTCAAAATTTTAAATTTATAAATTACGTAAATGACTGTGAATTCATTTGCCTTTTCTCGAAAATCCAAATGCCCAACCACATTTTTGGACTCACTCTGATTACTATTCTGTATTTCTCTTGGTGGACAAATTTTTTACTATTTCAATCTTTTAAAATTTTTTATATAATCAAGAAGAATTTGCCACGTGTCCATGAAAAATCAATCCGAGTACCGAACAAATCACACGGTCCAAGGCCCAGTGTAGGAGATCCAACACATGTTAGCCATGCAAGGTGAGTGGAGCCAATTAATGCTTTCTTTTTATTTTTTTAACTAAGGCCGATTTTATTTCGATTAATTTAATACTCATATCATTTTAAAAAGAATATCTTTATTTTTTTAGTCCGTTAAAAAAAAAAGAATAATTTTTTTTTAATACTTTAATTTTTAACTTTCTGCGTAGTATGCTTAAGTAATTTTACAACCACAAAATTAAAAACTTTTTTATTTTAAATTTTGTTTCAAATCAAACTAGATCAATTTTTTGAAAAATGAAAGGAGTAATATATGTATCGAATAAATTTATTTTTATCCGAAGATTATAGTAATATTTTTACCTTCGCTAGTATTTCGATACAAAATCTCATGATTTACATGTAATGCACACTCCTAATTTTGTAATTAATAGGAAAAGAGCAAGGCACAAATTCGTAAGCGGAAATGAACTTACAAAAAAAAGAGGGACATAATTAAGTGTTCTAAAATAAGATTTACGTTTTCGAAAACCATCAAAAACATACTACTTCCTCTATATCATTTTACCTGAAAATATTTAGTCGGACACAAAATTTAAGAAATAATAAAAATATTCAAAATACTTACGAATTACCTTTTTTAAAAGTATATTTACTTTTCTCTCTGTCGTAATAAATATATCATAGTACTATCTTTAAAGTCAAGTAAGACCAATAAGAATAAAATAGGAATTCTATTTTCTTCGTTTCAAAAAGAATAACCTCATTTTCTTTTTAGTATGTTTTAAAAAAATGACCTCTTTCTTTTTTTTAATAACAACTTTTCAATTTTTTTGATAACAACTTTTCAAAAATTAAAAGATAATTTTATATATTTGACCTAATTTTTATTTAGAACTACAAGATTCAAAAATCTTCTTTTACTCTTAAACTCCGTGACAAATCAAACTAGGTCATTTTTGTGAAATGTAGGAAATGATGCCACATGAGATAAAACGAACGAACCATGAACCACAATAATTAATAATTCTAAGTTATTTTTTTAATTTATTTATTTTTGTACTTTCAGTTACACACACAAACACAGATAAAAGTTGGTAAAATAGTACCTTGGCAGTAAAGCAGACTCATTGTTGTGAGTGTAGGCGAGTTGGACAAGATCGTTGATCTGAACCGACACGACTGACGATTCGATTTTAACGAACCAATTCACCAGAGCGTTCCCCGTCATTTTAGGTGACGGAGTTTGGCTTCCCGCTGCCACCAGCTCTTTTGGCGGTGGCAGAATGGAGCTGCTAAAAACACCCAACATTTTCAAAACTAGAAGAGAAAAAAAAAAAAGTAAATATTTACGGTCTATGAAGAATGGGAAGAAGAAAGGCAAGGTGTAACGAATTTATATTAGGAGATAGTTGAGGGCATTTTGGTTATTTACTGCATTCAATTTGTATTTTTATGGAAGGTGGAGATCGGATTTATTTGGTTTTGTTCGTAATGATACGAGGGATGTAAAGAGTTTTGGTAAATATTTACGTCAAATTAATAAAAACGTGAGCATCAAATCAAACTTTTTAAGAATAATACTTTATCATGATGTATATGATACTCTTTACAGGTTAAAACGTATTTGAAAACATTATTTTTTAAGATATTTTACTTAATATAAGCATTTAATAAGCTTTTTTAATATAAAGCTACGAAGAATTGTTTTGATTATCATTCAAAATTAGTGTTTGAATATTTCCTATAAGTGGCCAGTAAGCCATTTCAAGATAATCCTATCAAGACAATTCAAAAATAAGTTTAGTTCACTCTAACGATAGATATAATTATATTTTTGGGAAACAATTATAGTATATTTTTTTTAATAAAATATATTTTTCAAAACAATACTTTCATAAAAAATGTAACTCTTATAAAAAAGAGACGATTGAAAAATATTTTTTTAATAAAATATATTTTTCAGAACAATACTTTCATAAAAAATGTAACTATTATAAAAAAGAGACGATTGAAAAATTGAAGAAAGGAGTTGAACTTGAATTAGAAAAATTACGATCAATCTAATTATTATTGATTTAATATATTTTTAAAAAGACATCTAACTAAATTGTGGTGCAAAGTAAAAGAAAAAAATAATACGAATTTTAGAAAAAAATACAAAATATCAATAAATTAAATAAAGATTTAAGAAGAAAATTAAATACGTACTCAAAAGTCATATACTCAAGTTATAATTATTTTTACCAAGTCATCTTTGAAAACATTAAAGATAGACAATTCTTTAACATGTCTTATAGAAAACCAAGCTAAAAAAAATATTACAAAAGGATGAAATTAAATTTTATTGACGTAATATTCAAATGGTTCTTTGTTAGGTGATAGAAAAGGAATTCAAAATTTAAAATATTATAAAGAAGTATATTTATATATAAAAAATATTTTACATGTTAAAAAATAATAGTATATAATATACATGTAAATCTTATTCTTGCCTGGCATAACATATTTTCGAATGAACAATTCTTTTTTTTATTAGTGTTAAATGTTAAATATGAATGAGACTTGTTTTTGACCCACCCATATTCATTCGGATCAGCCCTTTTACCACTGTGTTTGCCTCTTCCTTCGGAACCCCCAAATTCAATTTAGGGTTTTGCAATGGCTCTGTTTTGCTCACTCTGTAATAATTCCTTAATTTCACCTTCTCCATCGTTTACATCATCTGCAGTTCGACATGTATCGGCTTTCAAACCCCAATTTTTATCTCTACCAATTTTTAGTTTTAAGCAGAGTTATTTAACTGACCTATCTCAGAAGAAATCTCACTTCCCCAAGTGCTCGGATTCATCAGTTGTGCAACAAAATGATGATGATGATTCTACTACAATTATATTCCTCAAAGGTACAGTGAGATATTCCCTACAATCGATTTTATGTTCGATTTCTATAACTTTGTGCAATGAGGGGATGATTAAAAATATATTACTCCATGTCTTGTTGCAGAAAAAATAGTTAAATGCTGAAAATTATCATTAAATAGTAATAGTATGTTCTCTCTAACTTCAACATGGTATAGAGCATATAGAGGTCATGAGATCGAATCCACCCGAAGAGGCGTGTTGAAAATATCATTAAATAATGTGCTCTCTCTGATAATTTAAAACTTTTAGATGTGATGATCACGTACTTCAAGTTAAAAAGTAATAATATAAGGAAAACTTAGGTGTGTTCGATGGGAAGGAGAATGTTTTATTGTCCGAGAAATGCTGCTCGTGGAACTTGTTTATATGCGTTCATTGAAAAATCGTTTTTTCTCATTTCTAAGTTAATTTTTCTACAGAAAATTTTGACCAACGAACATAGGAAAATTGTATTTCTCTGTTCTGAACACACCCTTAAACCTTAAACTTTCCAGTAGTCGGGAATTTTTTTTGTCTACTCTTTACATTTTATGTACGTGTGTTGTAATCAGTTTTTGAAGAGGTGAAAACACTATGTAATTGTGGATATAGTGAATGAAATGCTTGATTATTTTGTATAGTCAGTGCTATCATTTCCAATTCTGTAATTACGATGGTACATGGCATGTGAAATACACCCTTCAGTTGTTTTTGGAGCCGATTAATGGCAGCCCGTAAAAGGAGAGAAGACTTGGTCAGGCATGTCTTTAGAATGTCTATGAGACTATGAAGATATATATTTAGGGGTATTTTAGTATGAAGGAAAATATTTTTCAGAGAACGCCATTTTTCTGGCAACCGAACACCAAAAAATTACTAAAAGAGAAAAAACAACTTTCTTGCTTATGTTTTCCCCTGATAATCTGTTTGAAATAGTTTCTAAATTTTAGACTGTTGGATAGTGACCCAAATTTTCTTCTTGAAAATGTTCGGAAAATATTTTCTGTCATACCACGAACCCCCTTAATTTTTGGTGGATTTGTATGGCAATAAAGTTTTATAAAAGGATGTGTTGTTGAGCTGCACAAAGGCTTTATGCAAATAAAAGGGGATTGAAGAGATCATTATGTTTGGGGAAGGTTGTTATATTATTTTATAATCTCAAGTTTGAACCCCCAATTTCTCTTTGATTGAAAGTAAATGAGATAGATACTATGCTGATGTATTAATTATGTGGTTTATTAGTCTTCTCTTTTAGCTTAAAGCTTGGTTCGAGCAGTCAACAGCAAATGGATCAGGAACTTTTTGATAATGCTTTGTGATTTTCCAAGCCTTAGACGATGATTCTCCTCCTTGTTTGGGTATTACATTCCAGAATTTGATTGATGCAGGACTAGCAAAGTCAACACCCGAGGGAAGATTGAAGGTGGTCTTTTCACAATTTGGAAATGTCAACCGAGGTGCACATTCTTTATCACGAAGTTTCTATGTACATTTGTCTTTGCCTTTTTCTTGAAAAAAATCCTACCATGTGATAAGATTACTTGTTGATAGTTATTCGTGTTAAGAAGCTCCAATGTTTTCTTTCCTCCCTGTATTGCAATCAAATAATAATCAATAAAGAAACTCAGCAACCATTGGAGTTTGCATCATTTCTGCTAAAGTCGTACTTTTTCCCCTCCATGTATTGCAGTCAAGATCGTAACTGACAAGAAAAGTAAGGAATCTTTGGGGTTTGCATATATCTGGTTTCCCGATAATGAATCTGCCCAATCTGCTATCCGAGAGATGAATGGAAAGGTAGCATTTCTATACGTATATCTCCTGGTTTGGATCTACCGCTACATCCACATCTGATAATATCTTTGCTGTCAAGTTCTTAGATGGCAGATTTATACAGGTTCAGATGGCAAAGCCTGGATCTTGCAAGCCAAACGTCAAGTCAATGCCTTACAAGTTCTAGTGAACCCTGATCTAGCTTCTGGCTCGCATTAGCAGACAATGGACATGAACAAAGGATACTCAGCCTATCAGGCATGGATGAATCCATGATTCAGCAGCGCTCAAACAAACCTTGTTGACAATCAAAAGGAGCTATTCGATGCTATAGCTGAACTAGGCTATGATTGCTATATAGACTTTAGTTTGTGCTGTGCATATGTATACCCTATAAATTCTGTATCTTTTGACAATGTATAATCTCTGCCAAGTTTTAACACACAAATAAGAGAAAAAGCTAGTTGGTATTTTGCTATATTGCTGTTTTTTATCAATGCTGCCAACTCCTTATGTAAACTGCTATATTGCTGCTTGCTACTTATGTTTTAAAGGATTTGATAAATGTATCAAGGCCAATTCTTGCACACCATTTTTACCTTTGTTTTCTCCTCGTGATAACTGAGGTGTATGAGTCAGTGTCAGGGTTATCTTGTTTGTACCATCCTTAAAATAATTATTCACCGTATTTTAGTTTGTTTGATTTATATTAATTTTTTATGAAATTTGCAAAAAGTAATTACTTTTCATTTTATGTGACAATATTTTTTATTTGGTCACTAAAAAAGAATGTCACATTTTCTTACAAGTAAATATTTAAAGGTACAATTCATCTTTTACCCGTATTGGTCTCACTTAATTTTTAAGATAGGTAATTTGATAAATATTTCAAAAAGTCTTTATCATTTCTTAAATTTAGTATTCGATCAAATATTGTCAATAAAATGGGACAAAGGGAGTATATATTTTTTAATCTTATTATTTTAAATTAAAAATATGTCAAATTTATCAAAACGTCATTTAATCTTATAATTTTAAACATGTTATATAAAAATTGATACTAAAAGAATTGCTAAGAAAGGGTAAGGTAAAAAAAATTACTACCTTCGTTCACTTTTATTTGTCATATTGTATTTTTAAAAAAATTAATTTGATTTATTTTAAAATTAAATTAGATTATATTAATTTTTTAAATAAAAAATTTAAATGTTCATATCAATATAACAAAAAGATCCATTATAAAATATTAATTTAATTTAAATTTTTATAGTTAACAAATAAAAATGAATGGGATAATACTAAAAACGAAGGGAGTATAGGATTATTCTTTTGGGTGATCAAAAGTGTTTTCCGTACTGTATACCAAAATAGAAACTGAAAGGGACCGTCGTCCAAGTTCCACCGTCTTTATTTCTCTGTTTCAATATATAGGTGAAATTTTTCAAATTTTGATTGTAATTTTAATGTATGTTTAATTATTTTCAATTTTTTATATAACATTTCACTACGAGATATAAATTGGAACTTGGATAGGTAGAAAGAAAAGAAAAAAAAGAAAGAAGGTTCTAGTTTGAACAAGAAGAATCAGTAGCAAAAAAACACAATGATGCAGAATTTGATGAATGCAGTGGCAGTAGTTCGAATGGCAATGAGAGATCCCAATAATTCAATTGAAGCAGAAGTAGCATTTGGCACAGTAACATGGTTCATCTATGCCGGATTTTCATGTTTTTTGGTACTTTTCGCCGGAATTATGTCCGGATTAACATTGGGTCTCATGTCTTTGGGAATCGTCGAGCTTGAGATCCTTCAGCAAAGTGGAACACCCGCTGAGAAAAAGCAAGCAGGTCTGCACTTTGCTTTGTGTGAATTCAGGTCTGCACTTTGCTTTGTGTGAATTAGTTTCTGGAATCTCAAGTAGAAATAGCTTTGAGTTTGTGTGTTTCTTTTGATCAGTAGCAAAGCATAACTTCTACCTTTAATGAAATGTTCATCTTTTCAGCTGTAATACTTCCGGTTGTTCAGAAGCAACACCAGCTTCTGGTGACCTTACTTCTATGTAATGCTGCTGCAATGGAGGCCTTACCCTTATACCTGGACAAAATGTTCAATCAATATGTGGCCGTTATACTATCGGTGACTTTTGTCTTGGCATTTGGAGAGGTAAATTGAACCACTTGACTTTAATTCAATCAAGATCTCCACATTTAAGACCTTGTGTGATGATCTTATCTTCCTCCTATTTTGGTTTTGCAGGTTATTCCTCAAGCAATATGTACCAGGTATGGACTTGCGGTGGGTGCAAATTTTGTTTGGCTTGTTCGTGTTCTGATGGTCATATGCTACCCAATTGCGTTTCCCATAGGGAAGGTAATCATTGTAGTTTTGAAGTAATTAAAGACAAAGTCGGACGTATATCCTAAGTACCTAAAAGTAATAGTCAATGAATGATGGCAAACATATGCATTCTTCACTTTAAAGGAGTATTGTAATTTAAGCATCATGGATTCTGAGTTCTTGTTGAAGCCTTAGAATACTCTTAGCTGATAAGAATTGAAATCTCTTTATCAATAAATATGTAACCCGAGAAGCTTTGTTCTTCTGTTTTTGTGCATCTCTTGACTAATGGTGAAGTTCTTTTAAGCTCTTACAAAATTGTGTTGTGATGGTCTGCATTTCAGATGCTAGACTGCGTATTAGGACATCATGAAGTACTATTTAGACGAGCTCAGTTAAAAGCTCTTGTTTCTATCCATAGTCAAGAGGTCAGTGTTGTATCCTTAATTTTCAGTACTGATATGACTGTAGAGCTAGTAGTTTGTTACTTCTAATTCCTTTAGCTTCTTTTTAATGGGAAAGTTCTGCAGGCTGGAAAGGGAGGTGAACTTACACATGATGAAACAACAATCATAAGTGGAGCATTAGATTTAACTGAGAAGGTATGGACACTGAAGCAGTCTTATCATAGCCATGCTTCTCCAGACCCCAGGTTTATCAATTAATAACGCTTTGGTTTTTAAACATTCGTTGTTCCTAATTGAATTCCTTGTAGATGTGAAAATTGACCAGATCATGAGAAGATAAGTTTTTTTTGTCATTTAGAATCTTTTGCTCTGACTTATCAATATCCTGAAATTCTTGGTTCAAGGCAGACCTATCTATTGTACTTACTCTTGGCCCTTTCTTTTGTGGGATAAGTTGACTCGATAAGAACTACCTAATTGACTCTTTTCTCCTATTTTTTGAATTTGATAAACTTGTGATGTTAGAGTGATGACTGTGCTCTCTTTTGTTTGGCTTTTGGGATGTTGATAGACTGCTGAGGAGGCCATGACACCCATTGAGTCAACGTTTTCTTTGGATGTCAATTCAAAGCTGGACTGGTAAGTGTGGTACCATTATTCTTCCAAGCTTTTGTACTATTCAAGCCCAGTTTTCTCTTCTTCAAGTCCTGCAAAGCTTCTTTGATCCTGAAGTCATTAGTTCCAAGGCATGATATCAAATATCTGCACACAATCTTTGCTTAACTTACAGTGTTGGACTAACTAGTGTTTAACTGTTTTTTCTCTTTTCCAACATGACTGCAACTTATGTTGATCTAGTGACTGATAATTACTAACTTTGACTTATCAATAAAAAAGTTATGTTATTTTTTTTGCTAGGCTGCCAAAGTTCAGCTGATAGTTAATTTCTTGTAGAAAGATTTTTATTAGTTCTATAGCTGAAGGTAAAAAATATTTCAGCTGACAGAACTACTCCGTCGGAGTCTTGCAATGAAATTTTTGAACAGTAACATAATCATGTTTGAATCTTCAAATTGAATGGTCACAGCATGCAGGCATGTGATATTATGGTTAATATGTATTGAACCATATTTAATGAGGAACTTTTCCTTCATGTTTTCCGTAACTTTCCTGTTCCTTTGGATGGGACTGCATAGTATTTGAATTAAAGGCTTGCTCTTGCCAATTGAACCTTAGGTGTGACCTATGGGCTACAACCACCATTTTTTATTCTCTTTCGCAAGAAAAAAGAAAAGAAAGAAAAGAACTCTTTCAAATGAGCTATATGGTGTACTACCTTCTTGATAGATCCTTAATCCTTACAGAACTTATACAGTATAAATATTTGTGCCGTCATTTATTATTTGTGAGATTCCTGGCAAGGCTTACCTCATTATACACGAATAATTGCTTGGTATAATAAGCTCTAATTTTGTTTTTGCTTCTCAAATTCTTTATGGACCATGCATGTAAACTGAAAGAAGCTCTATTTCTTGGATATTAACCTTAGAAATATTCTCCAGATGAATTACAGTTGTTGACTAACTGATTTTCTGTGCCCCATAGGGAGGCAATGGGTAAAATTATTGCTCGGGGTCATAGCCGAGTTCCAGTCTACTCAGGTAGTCCAAAGAATATTATTGGACTTCTATTGGTGAGTTTTGGATCTCTCCTCCAGAACACTTGTAATCTTGATATTCCGTTGAAATTGATAGATTCAATATCATTTTAGGTAAAAAGTCTTCTTACCGTACGTCCAGAAACTGAGACACCAGTTAGTGCTGTTTCTATCCGCAGAATTCCACGGTATTGACTTTTTAATACTCCATTTCTTTTTTTCTATGCATGTGTTGATCAGTAAGTTCTAAACCTTGTTTTCCTTGAATTCTTTGTAGAGTTCCAGCTGATATGCCACTATATGATATACTAAACGAGTTCCAAAAGGGTAGCAGTCATATGGCTGCAGTAGTGAAGCTTAAAGGGAAAAACAATAAACCTCCCTTGGTACTTGATGAAGAGAAATCTGATGATAGCACAGTTGCTGGTGAAAATCCTCATGTAGTTACCCCTCATTTGACGGCAAAGGGTGAAAAGACAGAGTGTGTCGTTGACATCGAGAAGACTACAGTACCGGTAGTAACACCTCCAACATCTGCTGATGCAGTGACAAATGGAGTTCCTGAGTGGTCAGATGATATCGAGGATGCTGAAGTAATAGGTATTATTACTTTGGAGGATGTTTTTGAAGAACTTTTACAGGTGATCTTTGGGGTTCTTCTAGTTTTTGTACGTACCTCTTTTACACATCTGACTGTAACAGATGTAAATTCCCATCATTGGTGCAGGAGGAAATAGTAGACGAGACTGATGAGTATGTTGATGTACATAAGAGGTGGGTGAGAGCTGGACAACTTAATTTCACCTACTCAATATAGTAACTATTGTTGAAGAGCAGGTTGTAACTTTTTCCAAAATCTAACAGGATACGTGTGGCTGCGGCAGCAGCAGCTTCATCAGTGGCACGAGCTCCATCAATCCGGAGGTTAACAGCCCAAAAGGGAACCGTAAGTGCACATACTTTATACTATATTCATTGATATATTATAGAAATATTTTTGAAAATGTCAACACAATAATTTCTATACACGTAGTTGCAAGAAAATATATCCGTTGTGTGGCATCATCTGATAGTTAACGGTATACTTTGTGATTTCAAGTGCATAGTATGATTAGATCATTACATTGTGATTGTTCTAAAATATTGATGGGAGAGGAGAGTTCTATGTTTTTGCTGCATTAGTGAATTGAGTTTTCTGTTTCGTCTTGTTCACTAAAAGCTGCTAGAGACCAAATCAGTGATGTTTCTAATTGGACTCCACAGGGAGTGCAAAGCAAGGAAGGACAAAACCTGAAGAAGTCGGGCGAGGACACTTCCATATCAAGGAGGACGCAAGGGAGTCTCGGAGAGCCTCTTCTTGAGAAGAAGAGATAAAGAGTTGTTAGTTAGGTAATCTCAGAGTCTCAGTGATGTTGAGAGTGAAAATAACGAAGTCTATGTATAGTTTTGTTAGTGCATATACAACATATTCTTCTCTGTAAAACTTTGGCCTCTTGTTGTTAGAGAATCATAAAGTTATAAGTTTCCTTGTATATAATATTCATAGTTGATTTCTAGGGATTTAGATATCTATTTTATTTGTTAACCTCTCTTATATTTCAATCGTTGTAATTCTCCTAGAATACCTTGGTCAGTAACATAGTATCGTCAAATTCGTACCTACTTGGACTCTTGGTAAACACTTAGTTGGACCTGGGCGTGAAGGGGCGTTAGAGTAAACTAGAGTCCTACCTCGGTGATTTTCTGGTTTGTTTATATAAACTTAGACAATATTCCAAGCTAACTTTTGAGGTTGAGTTAAGTTCAGTTTTCTTATCTTGATATGAGTTATAACGCCGCCATGATGCTTTCTGGAGAGAACAAAAATATTTTAGAGAATTTTAGTGGATATAGAGAAAGACCCCAAAACATTACTATTGTACTATAAATCATCAAAAGCTCTAAAATAAAAGAAAAATTATTATGATGGCAGCTCTTGCAATTTCAGAAAGGCTTTCTCAAATTTCACTAGAAATCCAGGAAATCGAGAATGAGCTGGGTGAACGCCGATTTGCCAGCCTTTTTGATGTCTCCGGCATACTGTTGAATCGTTTCCCATAATAACATTTTGGTAGAATAAAATACTGATCAAAGTTGGATATAATGTTTTATGTTTCAAGTATTACTTCAAACACCAATTGGCGATTGAGTTGAGGGAATCAGAACAGTGAATCTGTTATTGCTCAATGAGTCTGAATAATGTTTTTGATAATATGTTTACTAATGAAGTACAATAATGACTTCTGTATAGCCTGTTTTATTCAAGGATTTTGAAATATTGCTTGATTTTTGCATGCTTTTGATATATGAACTTCTTTTCTTCTTCTTTTTTTTTTTTTTTTGTTTCAGGGAAAAATTCAGTAAACATTTTTGAATTTCAGGAATTTTCAACTGGAAAAATTGCTCTCCATTTTTCTTTTTGTTAGGCTTATGAAATCATAAATAAAATAATAATTTTACTTATTCACCCTTTAAAATCTTCTTAGAAATTTTACAAAAAAATAAGACTCTTTCAACAAGAAGTAACTATAGTGAACAACTAATATGAGATGACTATTTTTAGAAAAATGATCAAATAATATGAGACGGAGGGAGTAGGAAATATTCGTGAATTTCAAAATTACAAAGAGTTTGATGACTCTTATGCTAGAAAAATTGAAATTCAAAGATGTTTTTTTTTTGTCCCAACATCTTTAATGATTTATGGGAAAAGGGTCTGATATACCCCTCAACTTTGTCATTTGGAGCTGATATACCCATCGTTATAAAAGTGACTCATATATGCCCTTACTGTTATACAAACGGCTCACATATACCTCAGCCGTTACAAAATGACTCACATATAGCCTTCATTTAACGGAAGTTAAAAAATTAGTTTTAAATTTATATTTATTGCTTCTAATTTTTTTTTAAAAAAATCATTTAGGGGTATATATGATTCTTCTATCAAAGTTCAAGATATATTTTAATTTTTTTCATACATAAATTATTTTTTGACTTCTTTTATTATAATTATTTGAATTTCTTATTCTTATTTTATTTTTTTTTCTTTCATTCCTTAGTTTAAAGAATAAAAAATTAAACTATTTCTTTTGTGTGTATTGTAATTTAATTTCGTATTCGAAGAAAAAATTTGGTCATCTACAATAAGTTTTACAAGAATATTAGAGAAACATAAATAAATTTGATTATCAAAATAATAATTATAAATTAGTCATTGAAACAAAAAAGGTCAAAAAAATATGTTTGACGAGGATTAAATTTATTCATATGAGATTATATTTTTTAGAAAAAAAAATAAAAATTTAGATTAAATTTTTTTTTTCATTTCCGTTAGAGGAAAAGGGTATATGTGAGCCATTTGTTTACAAGTAGGGGTATATATAAGCCACTTTTATAACGAGGGGTATATCAGCTCTAAATGACAAAGTTGAGGGGTATATCAGACCTTTTTCCCATGATTTATATTAACTTTTCATTGTTAGACTTTGACCCACTAGAAAATAATTATTTATGTAGGTACTCTCTTCGTCCCTAATTATTTGTCATTTTTTCTTTTATAGTTATCCTCAATTACTTGTCCATTTTGATAAATGAAAAAATGACAAAAGAAATTTAGCTGTTATACCCTCAATCAATTACTTTGAAAAAAGTATGTTTTTCAAAAACTTAAATTTTTAATTCACCATTTTCATAAATAGGGGTAAAATAGTAAAATCATTATGTCAATTTGTTAATAGATGTTAATTCAAAAGTGAACATATAATTAGGTCTTAAAAAATAATTTATAAAATAAGTATTCAATGTTAGAGAAAATAACGAATTATTTTTTGGACAAAAATGAACAAATAAAAATGTTTTTTTTAAACAATAAGTAACCAATAAAAGTGTTAGCCCTTGGGAATCCGAGTTTCGAAACGGCTATTTTTTGTACTAGTACTGAAAATTCGGCTATTTTCCAACAACAATAGTGTGCAAAAGTAGGCTACTTCTGAAAATAGTCGCATATTCCCAAACAAACGAAAAATTAGTAAACTAGCCACAATTTCTAACTTAATTAGTAAAAATATCTATGTTTTAAAATAATTATTGAAAATATTAAAATGTCAATATTTTAGAAAGTCATTTTTATTCAAATATTATTTTTCAAAACAGTTCAACTTAGAATCAAATTCTACATCCATTATTCATTTACAATTCTTTCTATGCTTTAGTACCATTAAATTTATTTTTCATCTTTCATCAATTTTTCAATTATCATCATCCCCATTATTCATTTTTTTTCTTTCATCAAAATTTTACTATTATTCTCTCTCATTGTCGAAAAAGAACTAATTATTCAAGTTCGTAATAATTTATTCAGATCTATCAATAAATCAAGAAATCTCTCAATTGATAAAGGTATTTTTTTAAATTCATAATTTATTTTGTGAGAATTTGTTTTCAAAATCACACATTATGTTAAATTTTCGGATTGTATGTATTGAGGATTTTCCGTTATTTTTTAAAATTTTTATGTGAGTTTATTAATATACTTATCAAATATTTATGTATTTCAGATTTTTAGTATTTAAAATAATTTTTGTCGATCTTTTTTTATGATTTGTTTTTATATATTAAATTTAGTAGAATCCACATTAGCATTTAGGCATTGAGTTGTTTCACAAAAGTATTTGAAAGTATTTTGAATGTTGTGTAGTTTGTAGTCAAATTTATTTTTACAAAATGATAATCTAAGTACAGACCTATATTTTGATTATTTAAAATTGTGAATGAATACGAAATCAAAGATAAACTAGTTGATATAAACATATAATGAGCAAAATAAAATACAGAACTATTTGACTGATGCAATTAGGATGAATACATAAATAAACTGTATTTTGGCTATTTATAGTTGAGAATGAATACGAAATCAAAATATAAATATAAAAATTCATGGTATACATTCAGACGAATACAAAATCAAATCTAAATACAAACTTTATGATATACATTAGGATTAATTCGAATCAAATCTAAATAAAAACTATTTGGTATACAAAGTGATATTGGAAATAAGCAAAATAAAATACATACCTAAGATGGATGAATATCTATATCATGAATATATATTTATATGAGTATTGTATTCTGCATACTGGAAAATTTCTTAAAATGAGATACATAACATAAACTTTATAACTTTAATATAACAGCCAAATAACTTCATAATTCAGACATTTACAAAGATAAATTATAATTTCAGTATTTTGATAAATTATCAATTAGTTCTTTATTTTTGAATTTTTGTAACTGATAATACTTTTAATCAATTATTTTTTAAATATTTTTCTCTCCCTTTAATTTCTCCTTTATGTTTTTAACATTTTTTAAATATTTTTATTAAATATTAAAAATATTGATGATGAGTCCTATTAAAATGTCAAAATATTAACATTTTTTAAATTTTCGCTAAAACAGAACCCTAACAATTTTCTCAACTTCACTTTCTATATATACATAAAAATTTCCAATTTTGGTTCAGTATTCCTCTTACTTCTCTTCAGAAGTTCAACCAAACGAATCAAATTCACTGAAAAATCTTCTCAGTTTTAGTATAATCTCAACATGCACATACACCTATTGCTGAAACACGTATTCGTATCAGTATTTTTTCATCATTCGCTCGATTTTAGGTAAATCAATATGCTTTTGTTGTTATTTAAGAGAAAAAAAATTAATTTTTTTTCCAATTTTTCTTTGGTTTTACTGGAAAATATTGGTATATGTGTGTGTATGATGATATATGTTTATTTAATGTATAATCATGAGTTTTTGTGATGTTTTGAAGTCCAATTACTGGGGTGGAGGTTTATTGATTGAATTGATATATTGGTCTGTTACAATTGGGGATTTATTTAGTAACTTGCTACTTAACTACTTTGTTTGGTGTCAATATTGGCTAGTCTTCTGATGAACTGTTGTTGGATATATCTTTTTGTTAATTAGGAATCAGGGATTTGGAGATTTGATCTTGTTTGAATTGTTCTTGGATAACATAAGTTGAAACAAGTAGAATTCAATGGGGAGAAAGAAGCCTGTGCGTGAAAAAGAGAGTTTTGAATCTTCCAAGCAGGGTGGTGGTGGTGGAGGAAAGTCGAAGAGGAAGAATTGGGTGATAGATGATGGTGATTGCTCTGTTGGGACAGAATTGTCTGAAGAGACAGTGGTTCTGGAAGACAAAGCTGAGTTAGTACCAGAGATTAGTGAGAAGAGAGGTAAGAAATCCAGGGCTGTATTTCACGCCATTGATGATGAGGATAACGAATCTGGGCAGGTATCTGAGAAGTCCACAGTTGCCTTTACAGGTAGGAGTAGTGGAATTTCTTTTAGTACTGCACTTCTTGACGAAGAAAATGATGCGAATGCAGAGACAATTGAAGAAGATGATGCACCAGGAAATATTTTTTCAGGTAAAAAGAAGTCATCCAAGAAAAAGAACAGAAGTGCATCTATGGACACTGCATACGGAAATGATTCAACCAATGTCGCTGATCAAGACCATTGTAGCCTAGGGGTTAATCGGGAAGATGCTGATGATAATATAGGCAAAAAGCAGACAGCAGATGTGTTGGAAACTTCAAAGAACAAAACTAAGAAAAAAAAGGGTGGGCATGCTTCAAACGTTCTGGCAGAGCTTGGTGAAGGGTCAACAATCACTGCTCCTGCTCAACCTGCTCATTCGTCTCTTCCACGAGAGGAGAAAAGTCAACAACAGTCTCAATTAGGAGATGATACAGGGGAAAGAGAAGTAGTTGAGGAAGAAGTTGTGGAGTCTGCTGCTGCAAAGAAGAAGAAAAAGAAGAAGGAGAAGGAGAAAAAGAAAAAGGCAGCTACAGCGGCAGCAGCGGTCTCTGAGATGGAGGAAAAACAGGAAGCAACAAAGAATGATACCAAAGGAAAATTGGCAGAGAAAAAGCAGTCGAAGCAGGTTAGGGAGATACAAGAGAGACTTAAAAAAATGAAGGAAGCTGAAGAAAGCAAGAAGAAGGAAGAAGAGGAAAGATTACGGAAGGAAGAAGAAGAACACCTTCGACTGGAGGAACTAAAAAGACTTGTAGAGGAGAAAAAACACTTGAAAAAAGAGAGGGAGAAGGAAAAGCTCTTGAAGAAGAAACTTGAAGGAAAATTGCTTACTGGAAAGCAAAAGGAAGAAGCTCGAAGATTAGAAGCAATGAGAAATCAATTTCTTGCTAGTGGCGGGGCTTTGCCACATTCAACTGAGGAGAGTAGAAAAGATGCAACCAAACGACCTATTTACCAATCAAAGAAATCAAAGGCGCAAGCTTGGGTTAATGGCAAAGCCAAGGAAGAGTCTGTTGGAAGTACAGAAGTGCAAGAAAATCAGCAGGAAATTGTCTCTGAGGTTGAGTCCTTGGAAACTGAGAAGGACAAGGATATCAATTTGGTAAGTGTAGAGGAGAAGTCAGAAGTAGCTGATGCTGAAGAAAACAGAGTTGAAGAAGAGGAAGATGAGGAGGAGTGGGATGCGAGAAGTTGGGATGATGCCGATCTCAAACTTCCAGGAAAGAGTGTGTTTGAAGACGAAGAGCTAGATTCAGATCCCCAACCTATCATTAAGAAAGCTGCAAGGTCCGTTGTGAGTGATACAGGACCTCTTGCTGCCAAGTCTGTAATTCCTACTCAGAAAGCGGTTGCAAGTGTACCAGCTGTCACTAAGAATGATGGGAGTAATAAGAGGGAGCCTGAGGTTATGGTTTCAGGGCAAGGAACAGAAAAATCTGGTGCTTCTTCAAGCAAGAGTGAAGACAGCCTCCGGTCTCCTATTTGCTGTATCATGGGTCATGTTGATACTGGTAAAACCAAGCTTCTTGACTGCATACGAGGCACTAATGTCCAAGAAGGTGAAGCTGGAGGGATTACACAGCAGATAGGTGCAACTTATTTTCCAGCTGAGAATATAAGGGAGAGAACAAAGGAACTAAAAGCTGATGCCAAGCTGAAGGTGCCTGGATTGTTGGTCATAGACACACCTGGCCATGAATCATTCACTAATTTGCGTTCTCGGGGTTCAGGTTTATGTGATATTGCAATTTTGGTTGTGGACATTACGCATGGGTTAGAACCGCAGACTATCGAGTCGCTTAATCTTCTAAAGATGAGGAATACAGAATTTGTTGTTGCTCTGAACAAGGTGAGGTTTATTAGGGTTCGATATTTTATTTTGAACTTTGGTAATATTTTTTTTTTATATAGTTCTTATTTTGTTTTACTTATGCAGATAGATAGGCTTTATGGATGGAAAGTGTGCCGCAATGCACCTATTGTGAAGGCAATGAAGCAACAGTCCAAAGATGTTCAGTTTGAATTTAATACCAGGCTTACTCAGGTCATTTATAACCTCTGATGTCTCAATTAAGAGTTTCCTCTTTTTGTGCGTCCTCATATCATCAATCGTTCATTCATTTGTTGCAGATCGTAACCCAGTTCAAGGAACAGGGTATAAATACAGAATTATACTATAAAAACAAAGAAATGGGGAAGGATACTTTTAGCATTATACCAACTAGTGCAATCAGGTGTGTGTGTATTCTTTCTGATATTTTTCTTTTGTTGGGTTATGCTCTACTGCAGTTGATTTTAGCTAAGCGTTACTGTGTACTCTGACAGCGGTGAAGGTATTCCTGATTTATTGCTATTACTGGTCCAATGGACTCAAAAGACGATGGTTGATAGACTTACCTACAGCAGTGAAGTCCCAAGTATGATTTCACATACCACCGCCACTTTACTTACATGGAGACGGGGAATATGTTATGATTAATTGTTGTTATTCTCTGGCAGTGTACTGTTTTGGAGGTTAAGGCTATTGAAGGTCACGGGACAACCATTGATGTGGTATTGATCAATGGTATACTCCATGAAGGTGACCAAATAATAGTGTGTGGCATGCAGGCAAGCTTTTATTGTTCTTATAGGTGTGGTAAGATTCCTAGGGTAATGTGAACGTCTGATGTTCAACATTTTCTTTCTCCATCTTGTTTTGTGTGTAGGACCCTATTGTCACCTCAATCCGTGCGTTATTGACACCTCACCCAATGAAGGAACTTCGAATAAAGGTATGTGTTCTTGATGCATTCTCATTTGATTACCTTGAGAGTAGAGATACTTTACCGGAATTCAACTCGTTATACAATGCAATCAATAGATGATTAAGCAGTTTGTCGCGTTTCAACTATTAAAAGAAAGCGGAAAAAAAAATGGATGGTGGCTGCTGGGGAATGGTTTTTTTAAAGAATATCGGGATTTGGTTTTTTTGATGGAGAGTGGAGACAGTTAGGTCTTTTTCTATGCAACGTGATCTCTTTTGTTTGTTTTGCTTGACCTATGTGTTCTGTCCACATAGTAATGGTGGTGGAAGTGTTGAGCTTTAATTGTTGTCATTAAAGAAAAAAAAGAAGTTTTGTGTTTTAATTGTGAAAACTGGTTCGAAGATGTTTAAAACAGTAGATATTTTCATCACAACTTCTCTTTGTCTAGTATACCTGATATAGAGTTCATGCTCGTAATATCTTGACTTGGTATCTAAGATCTTCTTGGTGCCAAACTAATTGTGATCCTCTATTGCAAGATATGGCAAATGAAAAGTAGAACGTTGACTTGCAGATGGTTTAGCTCAAGTAAGAGATATGGCTGTCTGGCATGTTGACTTCATAGTCGCTATTTTAACTTTTAATCACTAAAAACGTACAACGAGTCTTGTTTTTTCTGTACTCATTGTTTCTTTTTTCTCTACTCCCCAATTGGTGGAAGGGCTTGCGAAGTACTGGTTATGGTCTGTTGATTTTGAGTTGTATAAATGTGTTCATAAACCTGGATACTTTCATGGGTTTGGTTGTTTGAGCTAAAGTGCCTCAAAAGTTAAAATTGCTGCCATATTTGCAGAACTTGGAGTTGCACTTTAAAGTTCTCATAGAAAAGGGTAGACAAAAGCTTACCTACGGTGTCAGATTTATTTTCCCAACTCCAACAGCCCTTGTTACCTTTCTTTGTCCTCAATTGTCAGATCCACTTATTCGGTTTAAACTTTCAGAATTGCTTTTCAGCACTACTTTTTAGTGAACAGAACTTTAAAAAACTAAAGAATGAAATTATTCTCATGATGTTTAATTTTCATATGAAGTGATGATTGATTTTATTTTCTGGTAATATTTTTATTCAGGGATCATATCTGCATCATAAAGAAATCAAGGCTGCACAGAGTATAAAGATTAATGCTCAGGTAACGTCTGTGTGTTCATGTATTTTTGTCACGCTTAGACCCTTGAAATGTTTTCTTTTTTCTTGGTTGGTTTGCATAAAACAATGTCTGTGATTTGGAACAGAATATGTACTGTTTACTCGCTCAGCATTACTTCTGTCTTCAATTTGAAGGATCCACTTTCCTTAACATCCAACTCATCTTCGATGACTGTGACGAGTACATTGAATTATTTGTGCGACGTTTCCATTCAGTTCATCCTTAAGAAGAAAGCATTTTTTGATTGTCTATTGTAGTCCAGGCAGCTTATCTTGGAGTTCTTTTGTCCATATCTCGTCGTGGGACACTGAGGTTCTCCAATATGATTTCTTACTTGAGTTTGAGGGCACTTTGGATCCAATCAGGGAGGTAAGGGGATTGCTTAATTCTGAAGCAACTTTACAGGGAATCGTAGGATGCGTTGTAAATTGCAGTAAATCGGTAGGTGGATCATGGATGGAGCCTCTTCCCTTTCTGCTGGGTTTCTTTTTTCCATGAAAAAGTTATCCTGGTTAGGGCAGAGATTGCCTTTATTTTTCATTATTGTCCTGGATGTTCATTTTTCTGTGTTGGGTTTTTTTGAAATATGTCTGATAAATACCTGATTGTACTTGAAATCTCCTTATTTTGACAAAGCTCAGTTTTCTTGTGTCTGATTTGTTAGTCAAGTGAAATTTGACATTGAAGACCAACTAGTGCCCCACTAAATAGGAATTCTTGTTGATTTTGTTTTTTTTCACCTTCTTGTTGTGTTTTGATAAGTTTTTGTGTTGATGCATGATGCCATCATGCTCCACCATGATACTTTGTTATTGTTGTACGTTACCCTAGAAGTCGCGTGGTGAAGGAATAACCCCCTTCTGCTCCTTGGTTCTTTCATTTTGTACAGGGGCTTGAGCATGCAATTGCTGGCACTAGTTTATATGTTGTGGGGCCCGATGATGACGTGGAGAATGTCAAAGAAGCAGCTATGGAAGATATGAGGTCGGTGATGAGCAGGATTGATAAAAGTGGGGAGGGAGTTCATGTTCAAGCTTCTACGCTTGGATCATTGGAAGCTTTGCTGGAGTTCTTGAAGACTGACGAAGTAAGAATACCTGTCAGTGGAATTGGCATCGGCCCTGTGCACAAAAAAGATGTCATGAAAGCAATTGTCATGCTTGAGAAGAAGAAAGAGTATGCAATAATCTTGGCCTTTGACGTGAAAGTGACACAAGAAGCTCGAGAACTTGCAGATGAGGCTGGTGTCAAAATTTTTATTGCTGATATTATTTATCACCTATTCGATCAATTTAAGGCCTATATTGATAATCTCAAGGAAGAAAAAAAGAAGGAAGTTGCTGAAGAAGCAGTCTTCCCCTGTTCTCTCAAGATTGTACCTAACCATGTGTACAACAAGAAGGATCCAATTGTCGTAGGAGTTGATGTTCTTGAGGGCATTGCCAAGGTATTAACTATTGCTTCTTTATGTCATGATTCATCGAATCTGTTCACCAAACACACAAACAAACAAAAAAACACATTCTCTGAATTGCATTTGGGAAAATTACTTTTTCTATTAAATGTGGTAATTATGTGATTGTTATATATTCTTATTGTTACGGTGTTCTCTTTCAAAATGTTTTGGGCACATCCTAATAGTCCTTTTATACCTTGATTTTGTATGTCAAAACTATGGGTTTCCACTTTATTTTGGCTAAGAGATCTTTAATTTTAAGGGGACTGTCAGATTTTCTTCTATGTTGTGTTAGTGCTTTTGAATACTAGTTCTAACGTTGTCATTTTCTTAATTCTCTCTCTCTCCCCCTCCACCCTTTCTAGTGGCATTGCAATAATGTTCTCCCTCGCACCTCCGTATTTCATTTCTTTGTTGGCGTTAGTAGTGCTCTTTGATCAATCTTCATTTGTAGATGCTTGTTAATGTTGTATTCCATGTGGTAATGAGCTTAATTTGAATAGGTCGGGACTCCAATATGTATTCCACAGAGGGAATTCATTGATATTGGTCGGATTGCGTCCATCCAGAACAACCATAGGCCTGTTGACTCTGCCAAGAAAGGCCAGAGGGTGGCCATTAAGGTATGAAGCTGGTTGATATCTATCTGCAATTGTCTGTATGTCTCTTGTATGTACAATGTGGTAATGTTTAAGATATTATCAGTTTTATTGGTTGCCAGCATCAGGAGTTCTAAGCAAATTGACTTGGATATTTTCTTCTATGCATATGACGACTCACCTTGTGCCTTAAATTGCAGATAGTTGGGTCTAACTCTGAGGAACAACAGAAGATGTTTGGCAGGCATTTTGAAATCGAAGATGAGCTTGTTAGCAAAGTCTCGAGAAGATCCATTGACATCCTCAAGGCCAATTTCCGGGTATGTAAAAAATAGCTTTATGGTGAATCTCCCTTTCACACAGGCACCTTAGAACCTTACTCCCTCTCCCTGGGGCTTATGTTCAGATTTACTTGACGAGTCTATGAAATTCTACAGAACGACTTGTCTATTGAAGATTGGAGGCTAGTTAAAACATTGAAGAACTTATTCAAGATACAGTGAGATTCGTTGCAAAGCTTTCAAGTAGCTACTGCTTGGCTTTTTGTGGCACTGCGTTGGGGCTCAACAGTTCATCATTGCAAGAAACACTGCTTTTGTTGGGACTCATAATCATAAAGGATGTAAATGCACTGAGAATTTTGATAGTGTTGGGACTGTTGGCCAATCTCAGAGATGAGTATGTTAAGAGTTCATGGCTTGCTAATTCTTGTTATTGCTTTCCTAATAAATTTCTTTTAATTTTCTCAGAGTAGATCACTAGTGATATATATGACAATTTTAATAGGCAAGAGATATATGGCATCACTTTATTAGCACAACAGAAAACAATGAGCGTACTCCTCAAGTAATTACTAGTTCAATTTACAAGCATTTGACAGTGCTTGGCTTGAGATCCATCTATTGATTCAGACTATTTTGACCCGCCAATCGGCCCATTTGCCACTCCTAATTCATATGAGAAACTTACATAAATATACTAACCGAGAGCTTACAAATTGAATGTGGAGGGTGTTAACATGTGAGGAAGCCCCTCTTATTTTAAAAAGTTCCTAAAGTAAAACATCATTTGATGGAGAAAGGGATATCAAGCTTACAGATTTTTCTGCTAATAAATAGAGTCAAATCTCAACGTTTATGAGCAGATGATTGTTCAATTACCAATCACCAATGGGGAATGTCTATTGCGTTACTCCGACTTCAAATGTGTATCCAAGTAAGATATAGCAACAGCAGCATGGAGAGCTGCTCCTACAGGAAGAACTTCTTCATCAATGGTGAAGTATGGGGAGTGCAAACCTTTAACAGAAGATGAGGTTGTTTTATTTTGTGTTCCAATGAAAAAGAATGCAGTTGCCATCCTCTGGGAATAGAACCCGAAGTCCTCTGCAGCCATCGAAGCTGGGGAATGCTGAACGTTATTATTGCCAAGCAAGATTTCTCCAACTCTTTTACTATGATCATAGATCTTGGGGTCATTTATAGTTGGTGGATATGGCCTCATTTCCTCCATGAAATTGACAGTGGCAGAACACTGATGTACGCCAGCTTGAGTCTCGATTATCTGTCAGTAGCCAGCATTGTTGGTGTTACTCGTTGACAATAACGTTTAATTATAGCAAACGATACTAGAGAACTGGTATATGGTAAGCAACATGGAAAATTCTGAAAAAGTAAACCACTAGTTTTACATATTATATGTTGACCCTTCTGTTGCCTGATATTTCAGATGAACTTATTAAAGCTACAGTTAGAGAGAAGCTCCAGAACTTGAGGAGGGACATAGTCCCTAGACAATTTTAACTGTACCTCTTTGATTCTCTGCTTAAGATAGGAATATCCTTCTAATGTCATGAACCGGAAGGTGCCACCAAACCTTACACTTTCGGGGATTACATTACCGGCTTGACCACCATCTACAAATGCAACAGTGAGCACCTGCATGTATTCCAAATCAACAGAAATCTTTAGATATTTCTACTTGAATTTAGGATTCTGAACAAAAAGGAAAACTATATTTTAACTGTTTGGAAAAACGACAACTACCCTAGGCTCTAAAGGATCAGTTTCTCGAGATACAAGTTGCTGTAGTGCAAGAACTGTCATAGAAACAGCCAATATTGGATCCCTTGTGTTATGTGGTGTAGCTGCATGACCGCCTTTCCCTTGCATTATTACAGTAAACCTGCTAGAGCCAGCCATAATAGGACCAGGTTTTGAAGCAATAGTGCCAACGGGCATAAATGGCCAGACATGCAAGCCAAACATTGCTTGAAACCCATCTAAAGCTCCTTCTTCTAACATATATGAGGCACCAGCATATCCTTCTTCTGCAGGTTGGAAGACAAGCTTAATAGTGCCCTTCAGTTCAGAGTGAAGTATTACCCGAATCAGTTTATTGAGAATTTAAGATATCATGTTCAATTCATCAGAAATAATAATATTTCTCCTACCTTTAACTTGTCCCTTCTGTTCTGTATCAGTCTAGCTGCTCCAAGTAACATGGTAACATGAGCATCGTGGCCACAAGCATGCATTTTTCCATCGATCTTGCTTTTGCACTCCCAATCTACCAATTCCTTCAAAGTCACACTTTGAATCAGCTAGTCTGCTCATTGTACAGGAACTCTTGTTTTTAGCACAGATAGTTGACGAAGCACTGATTGAGTAAATATGAAAACAAGAGCGACTTTTATGGTCAATTCTTTTTCCATTCTCATAGTGTGACTTCGAGTAATGCTCACCAAACTATGACAGTTAAATTCAGAAACATATTCTCAACTCTCGAATTTGCAGTTCTTCGATCAACCTCCCATCTGAATCTATCTCTGGTAACCCGCTAGTGAAAGAAATCTATGATTTAATTGTATCCTAATATGTTACACTGATATGTCCCATTATCCTTGTACATAAGTATGAAATACTCCCTCTGTTTCAAAAAGAATGACCTAGTTTGACTTGGAACGGAGTTTAAGAAAAGAAATAAGACTTTTTAATCTTGTGGTTCTAAATTAAAATTATGTTAAATGTACCAAAATGCCCTTTAATCTTGTGGTCTTAAACATGCCACGTGGAAGATTAAAGTTAAAGTGCTGCCAAAAAAGTGAAGGGGTCCTTCTTTTTTAAACAGACAATAAAGGAAACAGGGTCATTTTTTTTAAACGGAGGGAGTAACTGATAATATAGTGTATTTGTGGTGGAATCTTCCAATAGAAGCTAAGTCAAGCATCATACAGATGTCCTAAAATTTCCTCAATTGCAGTTTTAACAAGACAAGGTCCACAATGTCAACATCATAGCAGCTCAAGACTGGGGAATTGGCTTCAAAATGAGGGAGGTGAGGACAACAAAACATATCAATAAGATAGTAAGTGAAGTCAAAACGATAAACTAATGGTAATTTCAAGCAGTAGAAGGTATACAGTATCAGACACTGAAGTAAATGATACAGTAGTTTGGTCTCCACCACGAGAATAAGTGTAACCTTCTTTAAGGAAGACCAGGTTTAACTTTTTAAGGGTGGACTCGATCTGTTCTCCGAGTCATGTAGCACATAACGTTTTCAAACAGTTTAAACCTTAAATGTTAAGTAGAGTTCGCACATTGCAAGACATTCCAAATTCTAACTACAGAAAACTGAAAATCTCCCTCACGTACACCACAAGGAGACTGATTTGTGTCTCTTCAATCACTACATAGAGTTCAGAGGTTGAATAATAACATTACTTGTTCTATAAAGCTCAGCTGGATGGACATCATTTACCCTCCAAGTCTGTACAGTGTCGAGAAAACTCGTCACTATTAAAGTCTTTCCTTGAAAGAAAAAATATCCCCAGTCACTTTGAGTATCCTAAGCTACTTAAAAGGCAAAGTTAACTAATTCTGAGTTCTGAGAGATTTTTCACCTAAACTATCCCATCAAAAGTTATTTCAACATTCAGAATTTTGAAATAATCTTTATTGCACAAACAAAGGTACTATCAAATAATTAACCCCTTGTTCAATAAAGCAATTACTACCCCAATTCCATCATCAATGCAGTTATCTAACAAATAACCAATCATTTGATGGTGATTTGACTTTCTTTTTTCTTGAACCTCTCTACCCCCACAAAGTTAGAAGTTTGGTCTGCATACGTCGTATACTCTGCAGAGCCCCACATGTGAGATTATACCAGTATGTTATTGTTGGATAGTGACTTGACTGTCAGAAATGCACAATATGATAATCATTTCATTGTTTTTGAGTTTTAACATAACTGTAAGACTGACGGGTCAAAAACACATCTAAAGTATCTCAACTTTTGAGTTTCAAACTTGAACTAACAGAGTTGTAACTTCCTTACCTAAACTATCAGCAAATGTTTATCGAAACACAATACAACTATAAGTTGTTAGCTTTTCCTAATAGTTGTCACCCCCAACCTAACAATAAACCTAAGTTTTAGCTAATGGAGGCAAAAAGCAAGAAATAAACCTGAATGGGGAGAGCATCCATGTCAGCTCTCAAACCAAACCAAGGTTGAGCACCAGACCCAATAGTTCCCACCACACCAGTTTTAGCCACTGGCCACAAATACTTGATCCCAAGTGAATCCAACTCATTTCGGATAAATTGACTCGTTTGGTATTCCTGAAAAGACAATTCCGGGTACTCATGGATTCTCCTTCTCGTCCTTGTCAACCAATCCAAGAACTCGGGTTGCCTCGCCGATTCCATAAGCTCCCGAGTTAGTAACTCAGTTTCAGATCCCAAATTTGTATCTACATCTACAGCCCATGAATTGTACGAAAAACTAGTGGATAGCAAAGCCAATATGAGTGTCAAGTTTATGCAAAATGAACCCATATCTGCAAACAAGAGAATGAAGTAATCAGCCTTATTGCTCTTCTTTTATGAGATTTTGGCTTCAAAACTCACTTTTAAGATCGAACTTTTACAAAAAAAAATAAAAATCTAAAATAAGAACTTCAATTTTGATACTGTCGGACAGTATCTATTTCTCCCAATTTTTTTTTTCACCCAGAGTTCAGATTTGGAGCTTCGACTAAATTTGGATTGTTGTGTACATGCTTATTCGGGCATAACTCATTTGGAGATATTTTTCCAACAGAATTTTCTCCATGTCCAGGCTCAAACGCGAGATTTCTGGTTAAGGGGATGCACTATTAGTGCACCAAAATCCATATCGATATCTTGATATTTGTTTTGCTGCAATTTTTGGATTTTTTATTTTAAAGATTTACGGCGGCTGTAGTTGTAATTTTCAGTTTAAGATTTTTCTTTTTAATTAAATGGAAAAATTATAATTTCATTTTCAGTTTAAGATGTTTACCATTATTTTGATTTTCAGTTTTGTAGAACAAACCCAATCATGTATTTTGTGGTGAGATTTCAATAGTTTTTGAAAAAAAGAGAGTGATAATAAAAGTATCAAGGTTTTATTAACAGGTCCCACAACTTCAATAATTGTTGGATTTGCAATTGTTTGTATTTTAGATACTTCATTTTTATTTTATTTCCCTTTTTTATATTTCAAAGTTTGGTGTAATTGTTGAGATGTGTGACCCCCCAAAAAAGTATTTGTTAAGTTGTTTTGATCTCTAAATCTATTAATATGGTATTTGATGATTAAAAAAATATTATATCAGTGATAATTCATGTACAAGAAAAAATAGAGTACTATATTCAAGAATCAAAGTTCTCAACAAATCTCTAGAAAAAAGTGAAGAAGTTAGCAACATGTTATAAAAGCTTTATCAAAGAACTTTGTAAATAATTTGAAGAAGATAATTCACATATGCATTAAAAAAATTTAGAAAATTGTAATATACTTTAACTCGATTTTAGGATGAACCGGAGATTAAGACCAAAAAATTTTCTATAAAGTATACACATAGCTTGAATATAAGGAGTAAGATAAAACGAGATAGATAAAAGAAAGAAGCAAATCAAGTTAAATGAGGATTGAATTTTTGAAAACTCTTAAATCAATTATATGTAAATTGGGCAACTTACTTCTGTAGATATAATAAGTCAAAATTTTAGGAAAAATTATTTGGATGGGTGTCTTTTAATAAATAATTATGAATTTTATGATAATTTTTATTTATTATCATTTATTGCAATATTATGTTAAATCTGCAATACATAAGTGAATTATTTCTGAATATATATGTAATGTAACTGAGTTTAAAAAAATATGATTGTGTTTGGTAAGAAATTGACAAATTGTATTATAAGTGTATCAAAATATGTGAATAATAATTATTTTTTGTAATATATATTAAAAGTGTATTATAAATGTATTAAAAGTGATCAAGTGATTTTTTTTATTCCTATAAGTGATAAGTATATTTTTAAATATAGAATATTTATGTAAATTTCCCAAAATTTTTATTGTTAATAATGAAAGATGCCGAGCCACTTGGGGAAAGAATTATAAGTGACAATTCAGTAGTTTACCTATTTCCGAGAAAGAATGCCTTGCTCCATCAATGAAATCCAACGCTTTCAAGATGTGTGGCAGCCTGTGTAACCAAATCTCTTATCTGATTAAAATGATCATTGAACATATCAATATTATATGTTTTTGTCGCCTTATAAAAGTGGGGAACAACAGTAGCATTGTGAAAATTATTTCGAATATTTTCTCCTAAGTGCCTCATGCAACAACCATAATGAGCTGAAGGGAACACAATTGAAACCATCTTTCCAAAACTTTGATGTCTATCAGAGATAATGCACAATTCAAGAGTATCAAGTACAAAACTTTTCAATTGCTTGAATAAATATCGGTAGGAAGCATCACATTCAGAGTCCACTACGCAACCAGAAAAACATTATTCTCCGCATCTTGTGCAACAACAGACAACAACACACTACTGTATTTACTTCTCAAAAATGTCCCATTAACAATTATGACTTTTCTCATTTGTGCAAAACTAAAAATCCAAGCTCCATATGCCATAAAAAAGTACTTGAACCTGTCATTTTCATCAATCTTCAACGCCGTTTTACTTCCCGAATTTGATGTCCTAAGCATATATACACATCAACATGTTCATGTGTCCCTCTTATCAAAGATTTTGCAATCTCGCTATCCCTCCAAACTTTTCAATTACTAACCTTGCATTCCAATTCAATACAGATAGAGTTATTCAAATCTTTTGTAGATGGACCTTTACATTCATGATATCTATCTTTGAAGTATGCTCCAATGACTTTTGTTGTGGTGTGTGGATTATGACTCATAAGATGTTTAGAGCCACATGTATGCATCTTTTCATACTTTTTAATATAAAATCTATCAGAATTTTCAACTTTCACCGCCTTAGCCACCACTTGTAGTCATGATGCTCACGTTTGACACAATATACTGAACACCAATTAATTACTTTCTTCAATCTAAATTTTTTTACACATGCAATTTTTAATGCAATATCTAATTCTTCTTTATTCTTAAAGGACATATCTTTGTAAAAGTTGTTCCATTTCCTTGAGCATGACTGCATTGAGTTAATTAATTATCAACCATAACAAAAATTAATTAAGTGTACAAAAAGAATGAAACTTTAAAAATAAGTAAATTTATAAGTTCATAGTACTTGCCTGTTAGCAACTTTACCAATAATGGGCATTTGATTTCGAACTTCAGAAGGAAGAGTATCTTGACCTCTACGCTTTTCATTCGGAATATTCATATTTATCCTACAACATTCACCGTTCAACACTTGTTGGTCAGCGCATAAATTATGATTCTCCATCATTCTTTCAACCATGTAGATCCTTAAAACACCTCTAGGTTCATCTTCCAAATAAGTACTTAAACTAAGTTGATCATTTATCTTAAAAAGAGTAGTCTAATGCTTTTCACCACAACTATGCAGGATAGTGATCACAATATCTTTCAACGCATAAATTAATTTACAACAAGTAATGATTTTATTCGCAAAATCATCATATGCAATATCTCGATGCAAAATCATCGCAATTGTCATGGACAACTTTTTACTCTTTCAACGCCAAATATAACGATTGTTGGACTCAACCCATTCATCATTACAATCATCTGGTAGTACTATTTTATCTTCCATTAATGATGTTGAAGATATCTAAAAATATTTTAACTTAAAACTAAAAAATTGATCATAACAAAAATTATATTAAAATATCACAATTGTTGTAAGTTATTCAGCAGGTGCTGAAATAGATATAGCAATTACGATAATTATTCAACAACATCATTCAACAATTGTTGTAAATTACTTAAACAGTCATATCAGTTGCTGAAATTTATTATACATTAGTGGCAAGAACAATAACACAAAAATCAAATTTTTAAATGAATAATAATACACACAAACAATACTATTAACTTGTTAAAATGATTGAAAATTACCAGTTAAGAAGTAATTTCTAAAGCTTTAGACCTTTTCAAATCACATGTTAAATTAAAATTTGAGATTCTCCCTTCTCAAATTCTTCAAATAAGAAATCTACAATAAGTTGCAACACCAATAAAAATACAAAAAGAAGAAAAAGAAGAGGATGAAGAAGAGGCAGTATGAAGATTAGAAGCAAAAAGAAAATGTGAAAAAAGCGGCAGTTGAAAGTAGGGCTGTTCAAAACCAAACCGAAATCGATAAGCCAAACTGATAAAAAAGTTATTAGTTTATAGTATTGGGTTATTGGTTTAGTGGTTTTGATAACGGATTTGATTTTTTTTGTTATCGGGTTATCGGTTCTTAACGGTTTAAAATTTTTTCTTAACGGGTTAACCGATAACCCGATAGTAAATTAAATAATTATATTTATACCTTTTTGTATATAAAGTCCTCGACTTAGAGTTTAATTTCCTACTTTTATTTTTGATTGTCTCAAACACTTGATTATTCTATGATGTAAAAGTATTTGTTTTTTAGCATGATGTAACTTCTGAACTCAAGTGCATGGTTTATTTGGTTTGTCACCTTGTTTTTAAGTGATTTTCAATATTTTTTCTTTTGTGTCAAATCTTAACGGTTAAACCAATAACCGAACCGATAACGATCAAAAATCGATAAACAAATAACCGATAGCCCAATATCTTAATGGTTCTATAACGGTTTAGCATCTCTACAAACCGATAACAATAAGCCAACCCGATAGACTTTAAAATCGAACCGAACTGGCCGATACACAACCCTAATTGGAAGAGGATAAAAAAACTAATTTGAGGATCTTCCTATTTAGAAATTTAGAATTTTAATTAATTTTAAGTGAAAATGTAAAAATAAAAATTTGAGGACTATTTTTAAAAATTTATCACCTACAATTAATAATAAAAACTAGGATTACTCTTTTAAGATTTCAAAACTTTTTTATCGCTTATAATTCATTCCCCCAAGAAACACAATGAAATATTAGGTTTATTTTGAATACTTTTAAAAGTTTAAAAATTTTAAATATTACATTTTAGACTCTAATTAACTTAATCACTAATTAAAAAAAAGAATGTAACTTAATTAGATTTCAAAACTTTTTACCATACTATAAAATGGGCCAAACCACACATAATTAGTTGACTTGGGCCAATTTCTAAAATTTTCCAATAAAATGAAGTCCAGTTGAAATTATACGACATCCATCGTTTTCTTTAATTTTTCAACGAAACGAAGTGAGTACTTTGTGGATCTCTGCAGTGCAACACACGCGGAAGGAGAGAAGTGCGAGATGTCGTGCTTGGCATCGTGCTGTGCGTCATTGACATGCGGACTCTGCACATCGGTAGCCTCCGGTGTAACCAGGAGCTCAGCTAGACTTGCTTATTGTGGCCTATTTGGTGTTTCTTTGATCGTCTCTTGGGTTATCAGAGAAGTCGCTTCTCCTCTCCTCAAGAATTTCTCATGTAAATATCCTCTTTTTAAACTGTTCCTCTCCACAAAATAGCGTTTAATTGCCTTTTCTGTGTTTTTAATTTAGCTTTTTATGGATTGTTTCGAATTTTGAATTGCATCAAGTTTGCGCAGGTAGAGAAATGTTAGTTACTATTGGAACGTAGCTGGTAGTCCACAATCACTTTGCTAAATGTTTGTTTAGTATGAGAAGATGATTGAATCGAAGTTCAAATTGAATAGATTATTGAAATTGAATTAGTGAAAGTCCACAATCACTTTGCTAAATGTTTGTTTAGTATGAGAATAAGATTAAATCAAAGTTCATATTGAATAGGTGTAGTGAAAATTGTATAAAGAATAACACAGAGCACGTATTGGAGCATTTTAATGAAATGGATATTGGGCCTAATTCAACTCCAAAAGCTAGATCGTGAGGTAAGGATTGCCCAAGTCCATATAAGAAGACCTTCGTCATCCCTAATCAGCTGATGTGGGACTCAACAGAACTTCAAAAATGGAAAGAATGGTATATAAGTTAATATGAATGGAGTATTGTACTTAAGACCAATTGCTATTAGGTTAGGCTGTGTCCTTTCACTTTTATGGTCCATCTTCAGTTGTATATAGGCCAGAACCATATTGATGAAAATTGTTAATATGCTATGATGAAACTTTATTCTGGTTTAGGAAGTAGTTATACAGTTCAGCAGTTTCTTTAGGAGATGATGAACATGTTTGGATAGTCTTTGAATTGCATTAGATTGTACTTCCATTCAGTAGGCAGAATAATAGCCAAAGTTTCCTTGGCATTGATAGGAGTAGAAGAAATCAAGAAGCTTTAGATAGAATGACAATGGGTTACAAAGTCTTTTCCTCTCTTTTGTTGTTCATCTCCTACGCTTCTTTCTGGCCAGAAACCTTTTCAGTTCTGGGAGACTTACTATTTTCAAACCATAAATCATCACTCCTCTTTACTGATTTAGTTATCATGCCTTACCTGGTTATGAATGTACTAAGAACTTTTTTTGGTTGCGTATTTGGTGGTGAAGTTGTTTTCATCTTTGCTTCGGTTACTGGTCATTTCAATTCTTTGCTTTTGGCTGATTTCTACTTGCAATTTTTTTCCCGGAATTAGCTTTTTGACATGCATCCAAACTCTACCTGATATGATACTCAATAATATATACTAATATACTTGAGATCTTTCAAAGCAAGAATCTTGCCCAAGTACAGGACTTCTGTTTCCTTCTTCGGTAAATTACACCAGGCTAAGATGCTCCATCCAGTTCAGTACAGTCACAAGAATATCACAGTGCATCCTTTGATATTGGACTTACCTGGCACTTAAAAAATAAAACCTCAATTTTCTTCATTTACAGTATGCCTTCTGAATTTCAAAATATGGTTATATAGACACTGCTACTTTTTTCTTCAAGTTGCAAAAGATAAATCTAAGTTGCAACAATTATTTAAAGGTAATGGTACAATTGATGTGACAGATATGAGTTTTGGTTAAGTACTGATTCTCCAAAAGAATAAACTAAATTGGAAAAGGAATTAGTTAACGAGAAAGTACTTTTGATTCTTTTGTATTTGTTTAATGAGAGTGCATTATCAAATACTTTTGTATCATGTTTTATAGGTTTGAAAATGCTGGTTGGGAGATATCTTTAAGAAACTATAGGTCTAAATAAAGAATAGAGGAGTTGACTCATGACTGTAAATTTGGCTAACAATGAATGTACCAAAAATAGCAGTCTCTGTCAGGAAAATGGGACAGAATTATAGAGTGTTTCAGAATGTTATGCAAATCTGTTATCTACAGCGATGAAAATAATACTTGCATATCTTACTAATTATTTGATATGTTGGTTGGTTGGTTGTAGGGATAAACACTTCGGACAATTTATCGAAGGAATGGTTTCAAGCACAAGCTGTTCTTCGTGTCAGTTTGGGGAATTTCTTGTTTTTTGGAGTGCTTGCACTTATAATGATTGGTATCAAGGATCAAAATGATAGGCGCGACTGTTTGCATCATGGTGGATGGGTTGCTAAATTGGTGATCTGGGTGTTGCTTGTTGCACTCATGTTTTTCCTCCCGAACGGTGTCATAACAATTTATGGTCAGTTCTACGCCCCTAACCTGCAGTTTTTTCTGATAAGAAAAATTCCCTAGTGGCATATGGTTCATAACTCGATGGATACTAGGCTCACCCCTCTATCCTTCTTCACTTAAATATCAGGTTTTTATTTGCGGCAGGGTTCGAATCCATGCCATGCCCACACATCACGTGAACAACTAGCAATTTCTATTACGGAAAAAGCATTTTGCTCTTACCACTTTACCAAACCCCGGCGGGCCTTCCTGAAGTTAATTTGCTGCTCAGCATTTTAATTTTTTTCTCTTTCATATACACCTACATAAAATCAACTGAAATTCAGAAGACTCGGGATTTCAACTCACCCAAGTCTACCAAACTTTAGAAGGATCCCTCTTCAAATTATCAGATGACTTCTCAAGAAAACATAAGTATGTGTAGTAAGTACGTGATGGAACAGAATATGTACTAGGAAAAATAACCGGCTTGTTTTGACAGCTCACTTTTTCTCCAGTTACTTCTTCCAATAAGTACACTTTCCTCTAGCTTCTCAGTTCAACATGTTCTACTTTTTTGTAGTGTGTCAAGTATGTATTTATTTAACTTTATCTGTTTGGTCTATTTTTCTGCCTTCACAGGTTTTCTTTCGAAATTTGGGGCAGGGTTCTTTTTGTTAATCCAAGTAATAATATTATTAGATGCTACACACTCGTGGAATGATTCATGGGTTGCAAAAGATGAGCAGAAGTGGTAGGTTCAATTTCTTATCTTTTGTAATTATTTATCCCCAGACCTTGTTTTAACTTTTATCTACTAAATTGGCATATCTTTTGCAGGTATGTTGCTCTACTTGTGGTATCTGTGGCGTGCTACATAGCAACATTTGTTTTTTCAGGAATTTTATTTATGTGGTTCAATCCTTCTGGACATGACTGTGGACTGAACGTGTTCTTCATTGTTATGACCATGATTCTTGCTTTTGCATTTGCTGTTATTGCTTTGCACCCAAAGGTAAATGCTCTCTCTGCTATGCTTTCTTTTATCCTGGCACTTCTGCTCTGTGGGACAACCTCTACATGATGTTTTTTGAAATTCTTCATAAACATAATGTATGATGAAGCCGATTATCTCTTGCTAACTACATGCACATATATCTATATGTGATGAATACATGAAACATCTCCCTTAGGGTTACCTCCTTTACAATACATCCAGAGAAATCATTTTGGTAGCTAAATTCTGCCTTTTGTATTAATGTATTCTTACTTATGCTAATCATATTTTCCCCTTTAACATTGTCCAGGTAAATGGAAGCCTATTGCCAGCTTCTGTGATATCTGTTTACTGTGCTTATGTTTGCTATAGTGGTCTCTCTAGTGAGCCTCGAGATTATGTCTGCAATGGGCTCCATAACAAATCAAAGGCAGTAACAACAAGTACCCTTGTTCTTGGAATGCTTACAACTGTTCTCTCAGTCCTATATTCTGCTCTTCGTGCTGGATCTGCAACAACTTTTATGTCTCCACCATCTTCTCCCAGATCAGGTACCAAAACCTTTTGATGCTCTCCTTCCATAGCTCAGTAAATTTCTTCTAGCATGTAATATTTGTCATAGAGTTTGTATGGGATTATGTGAATTGAGATTGTTAAATTGTTAACTAATTTGTAGAGATAATACTCCTTCAGAATCATAGGAAACACCCACTTGTTTCTATCAAATATCAAAACTCTAATATAAAGCAAAAGTGTATTGGTATGTCCCCCACACCACGTGAGCTGTTGTATCTGTCCATACATGAGCAACAGTCATCAAAGGGCTCGTCCATAATGCGGCTGATAACTTGCTGTAGAATTTCTTCATCTGCATATTTACAAATACCAGTCTTCAGTTGTAGGTGAGAAGAAATCTCTTCTTGCTTCCGAGGAGCTGGAATCTGGGAAAGGATCACCAGAAGCACGGCCAGTGAGCTACTCCTACACATTCTTCCATCTGATATTTGCTCTGGCTAGCATGTATTCCGCGATGCTTCTTTCTGGGTGGACTAGCAGTTCTGAGAGTTCAGAGCTAATTGATGTCGGCTGGACATCACTTTGGGTTCGCATATGCACGGAATGGGTTACTGCTGGACTGTATGTTTGGTCACTTGTGGCTCCACTGTTATTGCCTGACCGCGAATTCTATTGATCCTATGTAATGTGATTAATACGTTGTTCTCTCTCTCTCTGTTGATGTTTGTGTGTCTTCAACTGGTATCAAGCTTGTTATGTAAATATTAAAAATGCTTCTACTGAATGAGCACGATCTAGTTATGATAATAGATGTGTAATGTAATTGTAGTAATTTGTATCCAGCTTTGCATGTACAGTTTATGATAATAGATGTGTAATTTCAGGTTTCAGTTAATTGCTCCTAATTAGCAAAAACAGAAGATCCATTTAAGTGATCACACATCACACATGTCAATTTTAATTGTTAGTTTTCCAACTTTTCCTTATCCTTGTAAATAGAGAAAAGATGGTACTTTATTGCTTATTTCCAAAAAAAATTTAAAAGACTACAAAATCTATTATTCCATAGATCTCAATAATAATAAATTCATGGTAATCGCACGAGTAAATTAGAGTGTAAACAAATTTTATTCTTATATTGAAATGGTTGAGATTAATTCCTATAAGTCTTTGAGACAGAGAAAATAAAATAAAAAATAAAAAGAAGAAGAAATAACAAGATAATAAGATAACGATGCTAAAGAAACAATATGTAACAATATAAATTCAAAAATAAGATAATAAAATAATAATATTACTACTTTGGAACGATAGAAACATGACCGATCATCTTACCCTAATTTTTTATATCCATTGCTAGGAAATAAATTAAATTTATTAAAGGGAAAATTGTATATAATAGCAAACTAATAACCTAAATTAAATGGAATAGCTAGGGTTTGATTTAATTGTGCTCCATAGCAAACATTAGCTAAAATTTGTCAGCATCTCTCTCCCAAAAATCTCGCTCGCCACTCTCCATTCTTGCTCGCCTCTCTCGCTTTATACACAGAAGTGTATAATTCTGTTTCTGTTTTGTATAAAGCGAGAGAAAATTGTATATACACATGCAAAAATGTATATCTTCGTGTTATACACTTAATTATATAATTTACAAATATTTTACTTCAAATATTGCAGAGAAAAAGGCCAACGAATTATACAATTGCGAATTATACAATTGCAGTGAAATACAATTTTCTCTAGCTTTATACAACAGAAGTGTATATATTGTGTTTCTGTTTTTGTATAAAGCGAGAAAAACATATATCTTCTTGCTATACGCTTATAATTATGCAATATACATACATTTTAATTCGATTCAACTGTATGCAAAACAAATTATACAATTGCAACGAAATAGGTCAGCGAATTATACAATTTAGGCCAGCGAATTATACAATTGTATATGTATAGCAAATTATACAGTTTTATGTTTGCTATGGAGCGCAATTATGCAAAGTTTGCTATATTATACAAATATGAATTTTTTGTTTGCTATATGTGAAAGTTATCCTTTATTAAATCTATAAATCAAATCAACATAAAGTCATTTTTTCAGTTTTGATTTTATTTGGTTCTTCTGATTTTTTTAAACAATTATAGTGTAATTGAAAATAATGTCAAATATATTTTCACTTATCTATATGACATGCGAGAACTTAAAATGTTTTGAATAAGAATTTTCAAAAAGAATAAGAAGTTCATATAAGTGCAAAATACTTTCATTGAAAAATCCACATTCAATATGTTAAATTTATAAGATTAAAGGTTACGATCAAAATGAATACAAAACAAAATATTATAACAATGAAATTATATTTTCTGATCTAAATACAACATAAAATTTTTACAAGCCAAAATTATAGAATAATATTTCTAAACATTGAAAACTATAAATTACTTTAAGAATGATCGAATTATTTTTTCAACGCAAATCAATTAAATCATATCATAAGAGGATTTTTTTCTTCGATTATAGTTGGTTTGTCGATTCATTTTAGCTTGATGGGTTCGATAAAAATATTGTAGAAAATGCAAACTTTTTAGTAGGTAATTTTCTACTGTCTTAGTAGACCTACCTGTTGCGACTACTAATTAGTTGGTTCACTAAGCTTTAAATACCATAAAATTTTAATTTTTTTGAACATTATTACTTAAATTTGTACTCAATTTTTATTTTTTTTCACGTTGATGTACTTCGTGATAACTTTAGACATGTGATACCTGAAAGCCAAAAAATGGTGAATGAACTTCAGGCAAAATTACCTAAAATTTAGGCAAAATGATATATATGACTTACATATTTTAAATAGATAGACTTAAAATTTTAAATATCGCTTAAAAGTGTTTTCACTTATTTATATGATATCCAACACCAACTTTGTAATTTACTTGACATGATAAGTATTGAAATCACCCCTAAACTTGACGTGAATTATCACTTCAGTCTTGCAACTATTGACAGACTTAAAGACACCCCTCTGTTTGATTATATAATTTAAAGGGAAAAGGGTCAAAAATATCCCCCAACTTTAATTTATTGTTTAAATTTATCCTCGTTGTTAAAATGGAGTTAATTTTACTCATTTCATTACCAATTTCACTAAATTTACCCTCCATTTAACCGATTAATCCAAATTATTTTTTAAAAAATCTTATTCCTTATTTTAACCCAATAATCTAACCCATTTAAAATAAGCCGTCCCCATTCTCAACATCTCCTTTACCCATTTAACAAACATGGTCTCTAAATTATGTATATCAGCAAGGGAGGAGAAACTAGCCAGGTATTACTAATCTCTGCTTTTGACTTATTTTCCATTTCGAGGACTCAAATTTAAGTAAAATCATCTTCCGTTGTTAAGATTTGGAAAATAAGTGCAAAGATAAATATAACATTCATTAAATTGGCCATCTTAAAAGTAGATCAAATACCACAAGGAGCATACAATATAGGAGCATTAAAGTTAGGAGGTTTTTTTGACTCTTTTTTCTTTAAAATTATTTGGATTTAAACTTCAGATTTTAACTAGTGCAAAATTTATGTGGATCTTCATTGCGGGTGTGGGGGAGGGTCTAAAAATGTGCTAAGTTTGAAATTTTTTTCTTTTAGTTTAGTTATATATTTCGTAGATTTGTCTGATAGAAGAATATCAAAAAGTGCGAGTCTGTTATTTTGTTTTATTAAATTGTTGGTCAGTCATGGTGATTGTTTAAAATTATATTTCGATTGGAGTCTATCGTGTTTTTTTCATCAAATATTTTGTGTTAATTTAAATTATCTAAATCAATCAGCTTGTTTCAATATAATAATTGCATATGTTATTAGTGAGCAAATATACCAACTTTTGGCCATGAAATTATATGACACGTCACGAACGCTTTTCACCATTGTTATTTTAAATATATTCCCCTACCCCACTTTCCACCCCCACCCCCACCCCTCAAAAAAAATTATAGTGTAAAAGATCAACAAAATTTTGTTTTTCTCATTTTTTTAAAATTTAATTAAAGTCGAAGATAGTTAATTTAGTGAAATTCGATCTGTGCATCAATCATCAACAATAAAGTCATAATTATATTTCAAAAAAAGAGTAGACTATTTTAATTCATAAATGGAACTAAAACAATTTGTACTACAATCAAATTCTGTTAGAACGATCATTCATATATCAAAATTTTATTATATTGACATGATATTTTTTCACTATAATAAATTTTTCATGTTATATATATTTATTTCTCTCTATATAGTTTTCTTTTTTGTTTCCCTTTTTAAGTTTGCACATCAAAAAGATAATTTTTAACTCTATTATCATAAATGCATGTTAGGTTTGTGTATTAAGCTTATCTTTGATTTTTTAGTGTAGATCTCTCCGAAATTAATTATTTGAAACAATGCAAAAATTAAAAACAAAACAGGATAGGGGATATTGTCCTGCTCTCCCTGCTATAGCTTCATGTATGCCATTTTAGCTAACTCGAACTCAATGTGGTATCAACGAAACTCGTGTTGATGACCCTGAATATCTGTATTTGCATCAAGAAACGATACATGTCAAATGACTCAATACGTGAAATGTACGAGCATGTAAGGGAAATTCTAAAGCATAAACATAAATTTGAACTTGATAAAAAGGAAACATACTTACCTTCTCTCCGCTCACTCAACTAAACTCAATTCAAGAATAAGATACTCAACTCAAAGATACTCTACTCTACTCAAAGGTACTCAACTCAACACGTTCAACTCAGATACTCAAGAATAAAGTGAAATAAAAAGATGAATATATGAAAAAAATTTAAAACAATAATTAACAACTTGAATGTATTACAACTATTATTTGAGAAATATCATTAAAACAATAATAATGAATATAATTTAAAGTAAAAAAAGATTCAATTTTTTCATTAAAAACGCTATGTTTTTATGCCTAAAAAACTTAAGTTTTTATACTTGAATCTTCTATACTCCCCAAAGTCTAAAATTTACGTGCAATCGATCTACATTTTAGGAGCACTTTTGATATGCCCAACCCAGCAAAACGTTTGTGAAAACACTGCACGGTAATACAAAATACCTTAACATGCACATTTCGGTACTTTTTTTATGGTTGATCTCCGATCTCATCTGATAATGCCACCATATCATAAATTACAAAGATACCCCTATATATTGCAATAAGTTATAAATTTCTCATGGCTAAAATGGGAAATGTCTCTTCGCTGATTGATCGATCGCTCCTTGTCAACAACTGACGGGCAAATTCTACCGACCCGACTCACCTGATACCACATCCATATCTTCACTCATCGAATCTCTCATTTCCTCTGTTTGACGTATTTGAAATCGAGATTCAGCTGCGAATTTGTGTATTTATAAGGTCATATAGATCCAGAAGAAGTAGGTAAATTCAATGAGAGGGCGTGATTGGATCAATCAAATCCTGCCGGATGAGCTTATTCTCGATATTTTCCGGCATCTGGAATCAAAATCAAGCCGTGACGCTTGTGCACTTGTCTGCAAGCGTTGGCTCCGTCTCGAGCGTCTCAGTCGTCTCACTTTACGAATTGGTGCCTCTGGCTGCCCCGATGTGTTTATTAAACTGCTCGCTCGCCGCTTCGTCAATGTCCGGAATGTGTTTGTCGACGAGAGACTATCCATTTCTCTCCCGATTCCACTTGTAAGCTTTTGAATTCACTATGCCACGATTTCACATATTTATTGATTAGCTTGTATGCAAACTCTATATTTTGAGTGTCTAGGTCTCAAATTTAAGATTGGGATGTCTATTGCATTCCAATTGGGAATGTTCTGCTCAGAATTCTAGTTTTGCTCTCAATTGTTTGGAAATGATTGTTTTTTTCTTTTTTCTTTCCTAACAATGTTATCCGTTTCTGTTATTATTGTGTATATCTTCCAAGATATAAATAGTGAAAGATTATGTATATGACAATTGAGGATAGGAACTCTAAAATCTAGATCGGGACTTCAAAGTTTACCATCAAGTTAGAAACTGGTGATCATGATGTTTCATGTTAACCCTCAGTTTTTTCTCCTGAAATAAATCAAATTGACATTTATCTTAGTTAAATCTGCTACAAAAGTCATCCATCTCGTGAGCTACTTAGTGAAGCAGTATAGGGAGAGGAAGAAGGGCTCACATATAGTGTTCATTGACCTAGAAAAAGGGATATTCAATCTCAAGGGAGGTTTTATAGAGATGCTTGGAGGCTAGAGGTGTTCCGATGGCATACACTAGGGAGATTACAGATATGTGTGATGGAGTCAAGACCCATATGAGGACTCAAAGCACTTCTCTGTTGTGTTGGAATTGCATAAGGGATCAACTTTTTAGAGTTTCTATTTGCCTTGTTGATGGATAAATTGACATGTTATATCCAAGGTGAGGTGCCATGCTAATGATTAACGAGATTTGCGGTTGAGTTAATGCTAGGTAGAGTTTTGGAGAAGAACCCAAGTGACTTAAGGCTTCAGGTTGAGCAAGACCTACACTGATGATATCGAATGCGGAGAACAAAAGAAACCCTATACTCTAAGAATAAGGAAGTAAATATAGAAAGCTAGACACAAGAATGGACCTAATTGGCAACAATGACTATATTTAAGTCAAAACTTCTTTTTAAGAATACCAAAGAAGCACCTAAACTATAGAGACTCCCTCAAAAGGAATGATCCTCAAGCAAGCATTCCATCAACATTTTCTAGCAACTATAGAGACACCCTCAAGTTGCTAGAAAATATTGATGGAATGCTTGCTTGAGGATCATTCTTCTTGAGGGTGTCTCTATAGTATAGTTTAGGTGCTTATTTGGTATTTTTTGACTTTAATATAGTCATTTTTACGTCAAAAGGAATGATCCTCAAGCAAGCAATTCCATCAATATTTTCCAGCAACTATAGAGGCACCCTCAAGTTGTTAGAAAATGTTGATGGAATGCTTGCTTGAGGATCATTCTTCTTGAGGGCGTCTGTATAGTATAGTTTAGGTGCTTATTTGGTATTTTTTGACTTTAATGTAGTCATTATTACCTAATAGCAGTGTTTTTCACGGCGAAAGGCGACAAATTTCTGCCACGCCACAGGGTAAGGTGAGCGGTGAGGCGCTCACCTTTTTGAATTGAGGTGCCAATCAATACCAAATATTTGAAATTTTAATTGCATATATAAATATCCAAAATCTTGAGAGCAATAACATATATAAGCAAATATTTCAATTCAAAAACTAATAGTAGGTATTAATTGTCTAGAATTTGAATGACTCAATTATTCATAAGACAATTGACAAGCAATACTAGAACTCTAAAAGTCTTTTCTTCTTCAAGATTATTCAAATCTTGAAGATCAATATCCGCTTCATCATGATTATATTGCTCACTAGTCACTACCACAATACCACTGAAAACAGAGCACTCAACCACTCACTACTACTGAAAATCAGAAAAGAGAAAGAAGAAGAAAAGAAGAACTAGAAGAGAAGAACTGAAGAAGTAAAAAAAAAGAAGGTCTAGTACCTGAGTTGAGCAATAGTCACGAAGAAGGTCTCGAAGCGGTTGCGACTCACAAAAAGCTGGAAGACTTGCGAAGGTTCACAAAAGACCTTAATTTTGGCATCAGACCTTCTAAAAAAAATTAAATAGGGGAAGCCAGTTGCCTCGCCTCGCCATGTCGCTTATTGCCTTTACGTTGCCATAGCTCGCCATTTTGAAATCGCATTGCCTCACTGGAGATCGGCAATGGGGCCTCGCCTTGTCGCCAAAGGCGAAAGGCGAGCAACTTTCACAACACTGCCTATTAGTTCCATACTTCCATTATCGTGTCTAGCTTTCTATGCTTTTACTTCCTTGTTCTTAGATCGTAATGCTTCTTTTGTTCTTCCCATTTGATATTGTATCACTTGAAGTGTAAGTTTAGTGATGTAATTTAATAGGCTGGGGGAAGTGAGGCTTGGTATGCATGTTGTCCCCAAGAAAGATAGTTTTAAGTATCTTGGGTTGTTTATACAAAGTAATGAAGAAATCAATGATGTCACACATCGTATGGGTGTGGAATGGACAAAATGGAGGCTCGCTTTTGGAATTGTATTTGATAAGAAGGGATCACATAAAGTTAGGTAATTTCTACAAAGTAATGGTTAGGTCGACTTTGTTGTATGGGTGGAGTGTTGCTCCATTAAGAAATCTCATGTTCAGATGATGAGGGTTACGGAAATAAAGATGCTAAGGTGAATATGTGGATATACTAGAAGTGATAAGATTAGGAAAAAAGATATTCGACACAAGACAAGAGTGATCTCCGTGGTAGACAAGATGAGGGAAGCAAGATTGAGATTGTTTGAGCACGTGAAGAGGAGATGTGCATAGGCTCCAATAAGTAGGTGTGAGAGGTTGCACTAGTGGGTTTAAGAAGAGGTAGACGTGGGCCGAAGAAGTATTGGGAGAGGTCATTAGATTGGATATAATACATCTTCAACTTACAATGGACATGACCTTATATAGGAGAATATGGAGGTCGCAAATTAGAGTAGAAGGTTCATAGGTAGTTGAGCATTGTCTTGCTATTCCGTAGGATAGGCTTGGTGGTAGTTTGTTGCCCGTACTTGTTCCTCCTTTAGCGGTACTCTACATAATTTCTTGTCTTGTGTTGTTTTATTTGGTTTGGTTATCACATTATTTCGTTGTTATTGTTCCTTTTTCTTGAATGCTATGTAAGCTTCCTCTAGTATTTGTTATGTCTTGTTTTCTAGGGTATGTTCTTTGATATGCATTATCTGAGTCAAAGGACTTTCAGAAACAACCTCTCTACCTTTGTGAGGTAGGGTAAGGTGGTCTATGTACACTCTACCCTTCTCGGACCCTACCTGTGAGATTAAGCTATATTTTATCTTTAGTAAAATTATGGTGCTCGATACAAGACTTTTGATGCTTGATTATAAATTTTCACGATTTTTGTGTCGTAAACAAGAGTAAAATCAATAGACAGAGCTATGAGAAATGAAGACTTTTTATTGCCTGATTCAAATTGTTGAAAACAAGAAGACCTAATGCTGTTTTATAAGCTTACAGCTGAACTGCTAAGGCTGATAGATAGCAATAAACACTTAATCGAGAAACAATTGGAAATGTGTCCCCATAGTAAAATAAAGAAATTGACCAAGTAAACCGTAAGTCCACTAATACTAAAAGCAAGACCATGGTAGGATTCTATACATGTTTTGTAGCCTGAAGAACTCATGCTTGTTATGAGGCAGCACTATTGTATGAACATCAGCAACATGGTCATCTTCTTCTCACATCTTTCTAGTACACCATTCCAGATATTTATTGATTTGCTTTTGACTCCCAATGACATACATAATATGTCTTTCAAAATTTGAATGTTTGGAACCTCATTGACTGGAAATATATGGCTTTTCCTCCCCTTGATGTGGAGCCCAGAGATGGCTTCAAAAAGTATAAGGACGGCTCTCATGTATATAACTTGACGCTCTTCCGCTTCACAAACTATTAGAATGTCATCTGCATATTGAATTTTATGCGACTTCATTCTTTCACACAGATGTCCAGACGGATGATGGTTTTTATCAGCTTTATTGAAAAAGTATAGAAGAACCCAAAAGAAAAGATACATTAACTAGACCCTTTCTGCACTGCCAATACATTAACTAGAACCTTTCTGCACTGCCCAATAACTGCAAATCACTATGAGAAGCTTTAGAATTTAAATTGTGGATGGGTAACTCCAATTTAGGAAGTGTTCCAATCTTTGGATGGTACTCTAAGTATGATAGCCCCATAACTGCAAAGTTCCGGACTGTGAAGTAATCAGCCATATGCTTCCTTATTAACTACAAAGGATATAGCCCAGTGAATAAAGCTTTCAAGGAAGTCCTCCATCCAAATATCTTCCCTTGGAATTAATTTTATTCCCTACTCTAGCTTGTACGAGCGCGTTTAAAAGCAGGAGTACATGCTAAAAACAGAGATAGATTGGAGAATTATCCCTGCTGCTATATGGTGGTCAACCTGGAAAGAGAGGAATTCTTGGTGTTTTGGGAGCATAGAGAATAGTGTGCAGAAGGTTAAACTAAACTGCATTATTTCTTATGTTTTTGGTGTCCCAGGTATACTCAAATGAAACTGTCTCTATAGTTGATGTTCTAGACTCAATTTAGGTTCAGGGCAGTGAAATGTGCAGTACATATGTATATAAGGTTTCAGTACAACCCATGTACTGGTTGTGATGTAATACCAAGTTACTAAGTTCAAAAAAAAAGATTGATGCACCTATTTCCCTTGACTAAAAAAAGAATCGATGCACCTTCTTTGATTATTGGTGATAAGCTGCCTCTGCTAATTGTTGTGTCACCTTGCAATGAGTATGTTTCATTTGAGTTTGACGCATTTACTGGTATTAATTCTGCAGGGAGATCTGACTTCACTGGGCAAAACGATCACCATATTAAATTCACATTAATACCTATCAAAAAAAAAAGTTTCACATTTAGTGGTAATATAAGTGACTCCAGTATTTTTTAGGTTCACTAGCGAATTCCTCTGCCTTCTGTTTGTGAGACATGGGTTATGCTTTTTTCAAATTTGTGGTGCCAAAAAAGCATTTTCTAAAGGTTTGTGTGTTATATTATTTGTTAAGCTCACAGGTGAATTTCCGAGCTTGTACCGGGAAGCTACATTCGTCTTGAAAGTCTAAACTTAATGTTTCTTTTGTATACCCGTTACAGGGAAGAAGGCGTGGCACTGATCATTCCGTGATTTCAGCTCTAAAGATCCATTCCCTGGCCGAAACAAATGGTACGGAAGACAATGAAACAGAATCTTACTGTTTGTCAGATGCTGGGTTGGCTGCTGTTGCTGCTGGCTTCAGTAAGCTTGAAAAGCTGAGCTTAATATGGTGCTCCAATGTGACACATGTAGGGCTGAGGTCTATAGCTGAAAAGTGTATATTTTTGAAGTCTTTGGATTTACAGGTAAATATCTGGTCATTTTAGAACATTGTTTCCTGATGGTTATTTTATTGATCTGTTTCAAGCTGTTTTGGAATTCAACTATATGATGTGGATTGTATCAAAGGTCTGAGAAGCTTTAGTTTCCTGTACCTCTTAAAGGGCTGTTATGTTGGAGATCAAGGTCTAGCAGCTGTTGGAGAGTTCTCTAAGCAACTTGAAGATTTGAATTTGCGGTTCTGTGAAGGCCTAACTGACGCAGGCTTCATTAAATTGGTAGATGGTTCCGGGAAGACGTTGAAATCTATTAGTTTGGCTGCCTGTGCAAAAGTAACTGATACATCCTTGGAAGCTGTGGGATCTCATTGTAGATCTTTGGAGTCCTTGTCACTAGACTCAGAGTGTATCCATGATAAAGGTGTACTTGCTGTTGCCCAAGGATGCCCTCAATTGAAGGTTCTGAAGCTACAATGCGTCAATGTTACAGATGGTGCTCTCCAAGGCGTTGGCACTTGCTGTTTGTCGCTGGAGTTGTTGGCTCTTTACAGTTTCCAAATATTTACGGACAAGTTAGTTGTTTATTCCGGTTGTCTTCCCTATTTGAATTTTTTTTTTGACTTACCAGCAGCATGATCATAACTTCTATCATGTAAGCTTTTCTAATATGCATCTATATTTTAGGCATGAATACAATTTCTCTTAACCAATAGCTTTTCCAGTGTTCAGATTATGCAATGTTAATACCTACTCTTTAAATTTTCAATTCCATCTTTGCTAAAAAAATAATTCCTGAATATAGAGAACAGATAATAACTTGATTTAAACTGTGTTGCTGGCTGTCTTTTTTTGGCAATAGTTGCAAACAAAAATTTATCAAAGCATGTGCTGGGATGATTGGTTTTCACAACCTGACCTATATCTTTATGCATATCTTCATGCATATTTTTTCAGGAGTCTGTGTGCTATTGGTAAAGGGTGCAAACGGTTGAAATCTCTTACCTTGAATGATTGTACTTTCTTAAGTGACAAAGGCTTGGAAGCAGTTGCAGTTGGTTGCACTGGGCTCACACATCTTGAGGTTAATGGCTGCCACAATATAGGAACATATGGACTGGAGTCTATTGCAAGATCTTGCACGTATGCTTTTCACCTCGTGCTTTATTTTGAATTTCTTTTCAACCTTTATGTTGAATTTTAGTTGTTGAAGGCAAAAAGACCCAGTGTTTACTTTTCCCCCTTCTCCTTGTTCACTGAAATCAAGATAGATTCTTGTAAACTGCTTATATTTTTAAGGCCATATGCATTGAGTGTGGTGCATTTGAGGAGTGTGTTTAGTATGAGAAGCAATTATGTGAGTATTTAGTAAATGTTTAGAATTACAGTTAGAGGTTTCCAAATAAGCATTAAAAGAAGCAGCTCAAAATTGGTGCTGATGGAACTACTTTTGCACCTAAGATTTTAGGCGCTCTGTTAATGGAAAATTTGCTATTTTATCAAATAGAATTGCAGTGCTCTTTCTTGAGTTTAATTTGTAACAGGAAAAAATGCTTCATAGAACAATTATAGCAGATTATTGATGGAGTGCTTATATTGGATTTTTAACGTGATTTTCTTTGAACACATTCTTTAGAAGAGTATTCTACTCCCAAGTTAGACCAAATTGAGTTCTCTGTTATTCCAAAGCTCATGCGACAATCATGTTATTCTATTTCTGTCAATATTACTTCATGAAACAAAATGCTGTACTTTTCCAAACTCCAGGGAATGGTTTTATCCATGTTGACAGCCAGATGTCTGAATCTATTGAGTTAGATAATTAATGCGGAATGCATTTAAGTTCCACCACTTTCAAAGAGGCTTACAGTAGGCTGTGGGCTGATCTAGTATTACAATTCGATAGAGAGAAGTGTGAAACTACCTTTTAGCATTAGGATAATATGCTGAATCAGAATGGTAAATTGTAGTTCTCTTATGTTTTATTGATTTCGGCATATATACTTCCTCTGAAAATGATGCTATTTCTTTCAAGAAGACGTGGGCAGTAAAATTTATGTTTGTGCTCATAGACGATTGGCAGTAATTTCATTGTCTATAATGAAATTCTGTCTTTTTTCATCGTTTAGTATCCTCCAATTTCTTTCTTCTCTTTTTCTTAAAAAATGAAGACTGAAAACCTAATCTATTATGACTAGCAAACTGTTGAACCGTATTTATTGGTTTCACCAATTGATTGATTACTGCTCTTTATGTTATGCTCGGCTCATCTTATTAATAGTATTTATGAAATTCATGAATATTATACAGTTTGCATCCCTTTAAAATTCTGTCCTGGTCCTATCTTGAGTTTTTTGTCCTTCCTTTTTCTAAGAAGTCAACGGGTCCTAATTTGAGTTTTGGCTTCGTAATGTAGGCATCTGTCCGAGTTGGCCTTGCTGTATTGTCAAAGAATTGGTAATTTTGCATTGTCTGAGATTGGCAAAGGATGCAAGTTCTTGCAAGCTTTACATTTGGTAGATTGTGCGAGTATTGGGGACGAAGCCATATGTTCTATAGCCAGAGGATGCTGCAACCTCAAAAGGCTCCACATCCGTCGATGTTATGAGGTGCTTTAATAATTTCTATCCCTCATTACTTCCTCTTAAATATGGATTTCTATCTTGTTCTCTAGTGATGTCAAAGTTACAGGATATCTTTACACGTTGAGGTGTTGCATAATGCTGGAGGCCTATGCATTTTTTTGATCAGTAAAGATTCTAAGATATCATTAGTTACAGCACCGAGATGGTGCTGCACATGTACATTAGGGATCCAGAAGCACCAGCTGAACTTTTCTAATACATCAGCTGACAAAAGCAAGAGCATTCCTCCAGTTCTAGTGTATTACTATGTACACAAATCAGACTCTCTATACCTGAAGTCACTGAATTAATCTAAGAGACTAATCTCATCTGATATGAATCAATTCTCCAAACATAGAACCTCATCCGACGTGAATCCAACTTTACAACAATAAGAGAGTAAAAGACAAACAGTAGTATTTGATTTTGCTAACACAAGTTCCTTTCCTTCCATATTGCCCCATCTAGTGCATACTGGTACTGTAGTTCGTACCCTTTTTTGTTTCTTATTGATGCCTCTTCCATTCCTACTGAGTGGAAGCTCCCTGGGAGTTCTTGGCATTCTCCACATAAGCTTAAAGATGTGCAGGAACATTAGTATGGTTGTGAGAGAAATATGCAATGTAGAAAAATGTGACAGTTGCATAAGTTTATCTTCTTTATTTAACTATCCTCATATGCTGCCACAAGAGTCAATCTTCCTTTAACATTTGAAATCTGCTTCCAAGGCCATCTCAAGTTATGTTCACTTCCTGCCCTTTTAAGTCCCTTTAATTGAACACATCACTTATGTGCCTTCTCTGTAGACTATATTACCATAGCATTCAAGAGACCTGAGTAGTCCATTGAAGGCCTAACAGCACTCCTTGTTTCCCTTTTCATTCTTTTCGATCTATTGTAAGTGAAATCTGATTTGTGCCGTCTCCTTTGCACTTTATGCCCAAAACTCAATTCTTTTATTTGATAATACTGCTCTTTTCATCTGATTTGAAGGTTGGAAATATTCTTTTATTTGATAATACTGCTCTTTTCATCTGATTTGAAGGTTGGAAATAAGGGAATTATAGCTGTTGGCGAGAACTGTAAATTTCTTACAGACCTTAGCCTCCGATTCTGCGATAGGTACGTGATTTTCTCTTTATCAACTAATATTGCCTTCTATTTTTTTTGTTTCTCAATCATCAAGTCTCGGCTAATAAAATTGTCAGACAGCCTCTTCCTTGCTTGCATTACTTGTTCTATTGTCCTTTAAATTATACTTGAATGCTCTTTAAGATGAGCATTTTTTTGATATGGGAATTGTTGTGCTCCTTGTGGCGCCTTTGGTGCTGCAAGAGGTAGCTTGTCCATTTGAAGATGAAGATTGTGTAGGTACATTTTTCATCCACTTCTTTAAAACTTCCTGGCCCCGAGTTGATGGAAAATGTTCTACACTGCAAATTTCAACAAAAAATTGTGTCTCGATGGTTACTTGCTTTAGTAACATATACATTGAATTGCCTCTTTATCAAAGCTTGCTACTTAACTACCGTATTACTGGTAATTTGCCTCTAATAAGTCTTAGCTTCTATTTAATTACCAGAGTAGGGGATGAAGCACTTGTGGCTATTGGTGAAGGTTGCTCTCTGCATCATTTAAATGTCAGTGGCTGCCACCAAATTGGGGATGCTGGAATAATTGCCATAGCAAGGGGGTGCCCTGAACTCAGTTACTTGGATGTGAGTGTACTCCAGGTTTGTCCACTTATACTTGCTCTTTTTATAGTGGAACAAACATTGTATATGATGCATAGACGGTATGAATATGCTTACCAAGTTTATTGGATAATTACATTAGTTGCTTTACTAATTAGTGTAGGTAGAGCTTAAAATGGTTGCTTCCTCCTGAGTCCACCTTTTAACAAGTGCATTAGGAACCTCATATTATAAAGTCCCATATGCAACACACACACACGTACTGCTCCCATATACAAGATGTATGATAGACCAAACAACTGTATCTTTTTTTATCTCCATTCCGCACTGAATACTAAAGCACAAATTTTGACAGGATTTGGGTGATATGGCCATGGTGGAGCTAGGTGAAGGATGTCCCTTGCTGAGGGATATTGTGTTGTCTCACTGTCGTCAAATAACTGATGTAGGTTTAAGTTATATTGCTAATAGGTGTACCTTGTTGGAAACTAGCCACATGGTCTATTGCCCTGGTATTACCGCTGCTGGAGTAGCCACGATGATAACAAGCTGCACAAATATAAAGAAAGTTCTTGTGGAGAAGTGGAAAGTGAGTCCAAGAACGAAAAGGAGAGCAGGATCCATCATCTCCTATCTCTGTGTTGATCTGTAAGTCTCTGTACACAAGTTAGTGTAATCTATTCCTTGGAGCTCCAATCGAAAGCAGCAACAGTAAAACAGACAATCGTTGTGGATAACCTGTTTAATTCGCAAATTGCCCCGACATAGAAAGAGGGGTTGTCGTGAGAGCTTGTGTTGCTCTTCTCTTTTTTCTGTAATGTTCTTTTTTTCTTTTTCTTTTTTTGTCAAAATCACGCACTAATGTACTGGTAGATCGACTTAATTGGTGTCTTGTATGTATATCTCCCGATGTGTAGGAATATGCTAGTTGATTGACTCTTTTTTTTTTTTTTTAATATATATCCACAGATATACTACAACCATACCCCTTCAAAAAGTATTACAACTTACAACTTGTGATTCAGTTCTGTGTCTTACAAAAAGTTAAAAACATCACATATATCTTCTGTTTGAGCTAGTAGTTTTTGCTCACGCCAAAAATAATAAAAGCCTAAACAATTCATTTTAAGATTCTGAATGTTGTTTTGAGCTAGTTGATTGACTTTATTGGGGAAAGATAGCAAATATCCAGGTTCTTTTACCATAAGTTAAAAGCTTTTGCCAGTATTTCAGAATTATTCATAGTTTCAACACTGCTTTTTAATGCGGAAATAAAATTTGGACAAACTTATGCGACTGTTAGAGATCAAAACTTTTTTTGAAAAATTCTAGGCAATGTCTGAGTTCGAATTCAAAACTCCAGCACAGTTACGTCATCCGTCTGTATTTCAATTTACAGGAAGAAGGATCTATGTTCATTCACCAATTGTATGCGTCACCAAAATGGTTCCCTAAAAAGTGTTCAGATTTATCTTTCACTTATATTTTTTGGTCATATATACACTCGTATTTTGTGTGAATTCCATTTTGTCTTTGCAGTTTTATTTTGTCCAAATATACCCCCTTTATTAGATAAACACATAAAATGTAGGGGTAAATTTGGTAGCTTCTTTTTAAATACAAAGTAAATTTTATCTGGTTTCTTTAGCTACAGGAAATAGAGTTTCACTCTTTATCACATATTTGTACTCACAAAATTATTGAGACGACTTACTTAAATGGTGTATGATAGTTAAAACTTCTACTATAGAGAAGAAAAACTAGATTAATATTATGAGTTAGATTAAATGGAAAGTTTGAAACAGAGGATTTCTAGTCTCTCAATTCCAAATTATCTTTTTAAAAAATAATTATCTCAATTTGCTTGTATTACCATTTTTTTTTGTTTTGTTTAATAAATATATATATTGATAATTTTTTATTTTTTACTTTTCAAAATCATGAAATTAAATGATATTTTAGTATATTATTCCTATCATTAATTTAAAATCAGAAAATTCAAAACTTTATTTGTACTTTTAACTTCATGCCATTTCAAAACATCTTATTCAGATTGACTTAAAAAAATAATTTTAAATTAAAAAATAAAAAATAAAAACTTAAATAAACTTACTTTTGATTTTTTGATTGATTTGAAGTCATTTTTTACTTTGCGTAACACTTTCTAAATTAGTTAAATCATTTTTGATCCTTTTTAAAAGTAATTTTTTATGTTTGTCAAACACTTTCAAAGTTAAAAAATTAATTTAAAAACAAATTTAAACAACTTTTAAGCAAATTCAAACACAATCTTTATAAAATATATTAATTAGAAATAAAATGTTGTTAATCATGTGTTTGATTTAAGATGTTAGGTTTATCTTGAATTATTAATTTCACCATTCATATTATAGCGAGATGGAAAAACCTGATAATTAATTCCGAGCACGGGGCTCCATTTCAACAGGCGCAACCCGGCATGACTCTATTTGGAAGACCGGCACTTCCATTTTCCACCGGAAAAATGTCAAAATTGATAGCATACTCCTTCTTTGCATCTCTGCTATTCATACTTCAATTTTCTTCTCCAGTATTATCTATCAGGAGGGATGTTAGTCTTCAAAACACATATACCTGTAGAACTACCGTTCAAGGAAGATATTTGATTGCCGATGATATGGGTCAAGTCTGTGATGCACTCTCCATTGATCCCCATACTCGCTGCTGCCGTGGGAAATCAGAGCGATTCTCTTGCAATGGTTGTAATCTCGTTTCACAATGTTGCGATTCCTATGAATTTTGTGTCTCTTGCTGTTTGAATCCGTCCAGGACACAAAAGGATCTGGCGGTAAATGTGAAGATATCTAAGCCCATAACAGCAGGGATGTATTCAAGTATTTTTGATTTTTGTACAGGAAGATGTCGTCATAATTCGGAAAGTGTGGTTCATGAAAACGCTTATCTCAGTGAATTTCATCATTGTTTTTCTATACCGTCTAATTCTTCTTCTGGCGGTGGTTCTGGTGTACAAACTGAAGTGAGGTTGGCTGGTATAAATGTTGTGATAGGAAGACAAGGTGAATCGTGTGATTCGGTGTGTAAATCTAGTGGTCAGTCTTGTGTTCCGAACAAATTTGTGTTGCTTAATCAGTGTGAAACGATGCATAAGTACTTGAGCTGTAAAGGTGGATGTTTGGCAAGTGTTGGAGCTGATCAGCCTGCTGAAGTAATTGATGATGCTCCCAGAGATTTGAACCCTGGAGCCTGCTTGTACACCTCGCAAGTGTCCGTGCTATCTTGTGATGGTTCGCATCAGCATACGAAGAGGCTATGCCCCTGCGCGTAGTGTGGTGAATTTCCCTCCTCCATATTTTTTCAATATATGTGTCTTACTTTCATTTTAGTCTGTTTTGGAAACAATGTCACTTTATATATTTAGTAATTCTTTTAACTCCAACATCCAACACGATATATTTAAGACCATAAGATTGAAAAGTATTCCTAGCTTTTTCAAAATTTTGTGCCAGTCAAACTAAGATACATATAGTTCCTTAGGTTTATGAGAAGTTAGTGAGGAATCTCATTTTAGATTGTTGAATTCCTTGTCATTAGACTCACAGTTTATCCATGACTAAGATGTACTTACTGTCGCCTAAGGATGTCCTCATTAAGGTTCTGAAGCGACAATTTCAGATGATGCTCTGCAATGCCTTCGAAGTTTGTTGGGTCTTTAAAGTTTTCAAATATTTATGGACAAGTTGGTTGTTTTTTCTGGTTTTCTTTCATATTTGGATTTATTTATTTTACTTAGAGCAGCTTATCGATCTTAATATTTACAAGCTTGGGTATGATCGTAACTTCTCCTTTCATGTAAGCTTTGTAATGTACATCTACATTGGAGGCCCCTTCATTTCCTTGCATATTGTCCACCAAATGCATGTTGGAGTTGGAGTTTGTGCCCCTTTCTGTTTCTTACTGATGCCTCATCCATTCCAACTGAGTGGAAACTCTTGGAAGTCCTTTCTTTTATGAGATTATTGAATGATTGGGAGATAGTAAGAGTTACAAAGTTCTTCAATGTGTTGGAAAACTTCAAAGGGACAACTGATAATGAAGATTTCATGATTTGGAATAATAATGTACGAAGGGATGCATAGTTAATTCAGCATGCAACATATTAAGCTCTACTGATCAACAAAATACATGCTGGCCTTGGAGGAATATTAGTCAAAGTTCCTTTTAAAGTAATATGTTTCTCCTCGTTGATGGTCAGAAAACATGCTTAACTTGTGGAAATCTGCCAAGAAGGGGAATCCGGTTAAGCTCAAGATGCTTCCTATTCAGGAGAATGTAGAAAATTATAGCCATTTGCTTTTGCACTGTAAAATGACAGGTTAGTTGTGGCAGATCTTTTTGAGTAAGATTGGCCTGAAATAGGTCATGCCAGAGCCTAAACTTTTATGCTGGAGCAATGTGGGGGCAGGGGAAGGCAGAAGAAGTGGTGAAAGTCTATTATAGCTTGTATATAGTGAACTGTATGGAGAGAGAGAGAGAAATGCAGGTGTTTTAAAACAGGAGCAGCTCTTTACAGAGAATTACGATAAATTGTATTCAGTCTTTGTATTTTTGGTGTAAAGAAAACTATGTAGAGGATACTGAATCAATGCTAGTGTTTTCTTTGTAGCAATCTTGTAAGAAGAACAACTTTTTTTACTTTTCTGAACTGTAAATATGGTGCCCAGCATTTCCTTAATGCTGATGAATACAATGTTACCATTCCCGTGAAAAAAAAGCTCCCTGGAAGTTCCTTGCGCCATCCGCTTCAGCTTAAAGAACATTACCATAGCTGCATGGGTACTATTGCAGCATAGAAAAAGGTAACAGTTGTTTTCCATCTCTTTCTCTCAATGGTAGCACCTGTTGCACGAGTATATCTTTCGTTTTAACCAGCCTCATGTGCTTCCACTCAAGTCCATCTACATTGAGAGGAACATGTGAAATCTGCTTCCAAGGCATCTCAAGATATGTTTGATTCTTGTAACCTATGTTGCTAGGACTCTTCAAAAATGCCGATGGGTGCGTGTCGAACACTGTTTTTGGAGGATCTGACATGGGTGTGGCAGCATTTTTGGAGAGTTTGAGTAACATACCCTGCAGCAAGATTTAACAGAAAATATACCTTTCTGTCAAGTGTCCAAGAGACTATTTGTATCATCCTCCCTTGACTTATCTGCAATAACAAAAGAAAATTGTTCAATCTTTAAATTTCCCAATCATTTAGCTTTCTCCTCATACTTATTTGCCATCCTGCTTCTGTGGATCATTTGCTTCAGTGTCTTGCACTAGCTGGAAGAAGTCTGTCACCATTCCTTAAGTGGAGTATTCCCTATACATGATCTATTCCAGAAGGAATTATTCTACCATACCTTAAAGCTGGTGCGTTATGAGTACTCTTGCCATTGACCTCTTATGTGCTTCCATATACCATATCCATGTCGACCAGTTTCATGGAGGTTCTCCATTTGTACATTCAACAACAACAACATACCTAGTGTGATCCCACAAGGGGGGCTTCTTCCTCTCCTAAATATCTTCAAAATGTTTCTCCCTCTCCTGAATACCTCAACAACTATTTCATTTGTAAATTTTTCGTTTTGCAGCCTCAGATTTTTTATGCTTAAATGACCCTCTTTTTGTGTCCTTGAATCTTGATTACATTGTGTGAGCTAATCAAATGAAATATATTTCTTTCTTTGTTACCTTGTACTTTCTAATTTATTTAACTTTTTTCCGATCTTCATCCTAATTCAGAATAATCACACCATATATGTAGGAAATGCATCTAATACACTGTTGAGGAGCACCAATCTTCCAACCAAAGAGCCAATTGGTGGCACTATTTTGTTCAGACTTTGTTACCATGAGTTCCATTCACAAAACTGGTATAATTTGTTGAGTAATGTTTTCTTTTCTAAATGTTCGGCGACTGTTATTTTCTTGTTAAAAAAAAATGTTTTCGTGTTATCTCTTTTCTGAGTGTGGGTGGATGGGGTGTATGATACAGTTAAAAAATATTCTGGAGGAAAAGGAAAAAGTTGCATGTAGCTTGGAGTTGAGGTTCAAATTATATTCAGAGTCTTATCAGGATTCTTAACATCTTCCTCCCATAAAATAGAGATGCTATTCTCGTTTATCTGTGCTAGCTCAAGTTCACAGGATCACCCCCTTGTTATATTTTTCCCTCTAATTTATTTCTATGCCATTGTCTTCTTCTGAATAACAGATTTGCAACAGCTCCATTTTGACCTTATAACTGCTACAACTAACTGAACACATCACTGTTTTTCTTTCCTCTCTTTAGGTTATTATGATAGCATTCAACAGACTTGAGTTGGACCATGGGAGGCCTAACATCACACTAATTTAGCATCGTCTTTACCATATATTCTTTCCAATCAATAACAATATCATAACTGACTAGAAATATTTTTTTGTGCAATGTGTTCTTCCTCGTCTCTCTTTCTCTCTTTAGAATCCTTAAGAAACTAGAGAGCTCTCGTTGACTGTTGGGTAACATATGTAGAAAACCATATTCTTGTGTAGGTTCTCTACTTCCTGGTATACATCTTGAATATAGGAGTTTTTACCACAGTGATAAAATAATTTACTTTATAAAAAAAATAAAAAACACTCATGTTCACTACTCTAAGAAACAAGATAAGTACCGACTTGACTGTAATTAAAGTGGAAGGAGACTATATGTCTTGGTGCTAGACATGATTCTGAGTGGAAGATATAGAAGATAACTGGGGAGGAATGAAATAGAAATAGGGTATGACTTGTACATCGAACATTGTTGGGTTGGAAAAAGCAAACCAGGCTTGTGTTTCTTAATTCTCTTTCAGAAGAAAATTGAGGCAGTTGAATCAGAGAGTGAACCCCCACCCCTCCACCCCCAGCTGTACATACAAAAGAATTAAAGTGGAAGATAGTTATAATATAACTATGATGAAGAACGTAGAAACAGTTATATGGAGAAAAACTGAAAAAGGATAATATGAACATATCAGATTTTTCTTAGTGGATATCTCTGTTTCTCTATAAATTTGTTTGTTGCTTTTATGTAATTCTTGATGTTTTCTTATTCTTTGAGATGGACAATTTTTTATTAGTAATGCTCTTTCATTAAGCATCTCAATGTTTTCGAAACAATGAGCTTATTGCTTAATGAATTTTAAATAGTATACAGTTCTGAGTTTGGAGTTGTGGATCAAAAGTTGAATTTCTTGGTTCAGAGTTTAATCTAACACTAACATCTATCCTCTATATTTTGGGTTAATGATGTCATTCACTTATTTTACTGCTTGTAATTGCCCATCAGATGGTGAATCTTTTAGACAGGCTTTATTGTTATAATTTTTTGTTGAGAACCACTTTAGCTGTGGAATTGGGTTTCTTGAAGAGGCGTATCCGATTTGGAAAGAAGTATTACTTTCAGCAGCTGTTAATTGTCCCCAAATGATGTAATTTCTTTTGTTAGTGAAATCTGGCTTGTGCAGTATCTTTGCACTTTATGACCAAATCTCAATTGTTTTGTTTGATTATACTGGTTTTTTCATCTTTAGATAGCTTTTGAAATAAGGGAATTATAACTTTTGATGTGCAATTGACTGATCCCTGGAACCACATTTCTTTATAAGTAATACGTGGATAGATATAGCAATTCTTCCTTTCGATGATGAGGGACGGACAAAAGATCTGCTTTCATCTAAATATCTGATTCGGAATGTGATATTGAGGTTCAGATTATTTAGAAAAGAGGTCAATCGGAGGGGAGAACATTCGAATGATTGAATTGATGACTCTGTTTAGATCTCTTTGACTGGAACCTAAAGGAGACTTTGATACTCTTAAATCTTTAGACCTCAGACTTTGATATTTTAGATAGGTAACGTTGCCTTATTTTAAAATTTGTTTTTCAATCGTCGACTTTCGTGCTGATAAAACTGTTAGACAGCCTCTTCCTTTCTTGCATTACTTTCTTCTTCTGCTGTTTTATGGAATTTATACGTGAATTCTCTTTGAGATGTGTGCTCCTTTTGTAGCCTCTGGTACTGTTAAGAGATGGCTTGTTTGTAAAAGGATGAAGATTGTCTAGGCATAATATTCATCTGCTGCTTTAATGCTCCTGTCCCCGACTCCAATGAAAAATGGTCTACACCGCAGCAAGAAAATATATATAGTTGGTTCCTGAATGTTCTATCTGCCAGGGCAGATATCTTGAACTGTTTTTTGATTTAAAGCTTGCACTTAAGTACCGCTTTATTGGCTCTTAAGAAATCATTAAGCTCTATTTTATATGCCAGAGTAGGGGATGGTGAAAATTGCTCTCTGCATCATTTGAATGTCGGTGGCTGCGACCAAATTGGGATATGCCTTGAATTCAGTTGCTTGGATGTGAGTGTTCTCCAGGTATGTCCACTTATACCTGCTCTTCTACAGTCTGATAAACATTGCATTGATGCAAAGCCTCTGCGCGTATGCTTAACATATCTAAGTTCATTAGGCAATTACATAAATTGATTTAAGGTGATCAGGTAACAACTGTAGTTTCATTACAACTACAGTACTTAATTGATATAAGCTTAAACTGGTTGATTCCTTACGAATACCAGCAGTTGATAAGTGGATGGAATCTTTGTATAACACATGCAAGTATTGCTTCACTTAAAAAGAATTTGTGTTTGAATCTTCATTCAGCACGGAAACTACCTAAATTTTGATAGGATTTGGGGGATATGGCCTTGGTGGAACTAGGTGAAGGATGCCCCTTGATTATGGATACTGTGATGTTGCTCTGTCGTCAAATAAAATGAGTTAAAGTTATTATGTGAACAAGTGTACCTTGTCGGAAATTTGTTACACGGTCTATTTCCCTGATGTTAACGCTACTGGAATAGCCATGGTGATAGCGAATTGCACAAATATAAACAAGTTTCTTGTAGAGAAATGGAAAGTGAGTCCAAGGACCCAAAAGGAGAGAAGAATCCATAATCATTCATCTCCTATCTCTGTAACTGTGTAGACTATTATGTTAGATAGCCCGTTTAAGATAAAAATTTATCCGCCATAGAACAGTCCTAGTGTTGTGTAGGTTCATACAATTTGACCCACGCATGAAGATTATGACTGTCACCAACATGGATTGTGGTGCATTAATGGTGAAACTGCTTCGCTCTCAACAATAGATCTCGGGTTCGAGTCGTGGGTAAGGAGAAAATTTTGTTGTAAGCGCCACCCTGACTGGGCTCAGCAGTGCGCGATCCGGATTTAGCCAGAGCTCCTATGCAGGCTCCAGACACCGGATGAAAGAAAATAAAAATAAAAAAAGAAAGATAATAAGTGTTTGGACGTAATCGTATGCTGTCATAATAGTCGTGTCATTAGAAGCACGCTTAGGCATGGGAAGGTAGCCCCATGCATTTTTATATTTCTATTACCTCATCAATACGTTATACGAACCTCTTCTCTCTCTTTTCAAATTTGAAAATAAAATAAAATAGATAGAGATGAGAATTTCCTTTTGAAAAATTGAAAACTTCGCTAGAGCTCAAATAAATAAAACAGAAACATGACTGTATAAATGATTCATAAGAGGTTCAAAATTTTCTCTAGGAGTGAAACACAAGTGGTGTATATCTATATGCATTATCATAATATATCAATTCACCTTAAATTTTTCAATCTAAACTCTAAATGATTATTAACATTATAAATAAATAAGACAAGTAAAAATAGTAGTCCTTTACTTCCACCGTATATTTTTTCAAACCTTTTCCTCGCTCACACCACTTTAAGATAACGAATTCAGAATTTAAACTCGATATATTAAGCATTACAATTCACCTATTTCCCGTCAACGTAAAAGTTTGAAACACCACAGTTCCGGCTGCTGGGAATTCATCAATGGTGCAATTCCGCCGTTTCATCCCCAGTGGCTCGACAGCTTTAACAATTCTGGTAGAAATCTCACTGCTGCTGCTGCTGCTCGAACACGAAATGGACACTGACATTGTCCCCGGTAGGAAAACCTGAACAACCTTCTTCAAGATCCTATCAATGTCGTCCTCATCATAAACTGATCCCACACACTCATAGCTCGCGTAACTAAAACCGTCTTCCGGCGTCACATGAATCGTAGAGTAGCGATCTCCATCAATCCCATTCATGGAGTATCCACAAGGATCAAAAGCAAATTCACAAATCAAAGCACTCGGAATGATTTCTCCAATTCCGGTCACCTCCGTCATCTGTTTTCCGGTTGTATCCGGATTCTTAAAAAACTTCCGGGCAAGTACCAGGTCGAGATCCGTCATACAAATTTCCACGGTATACTGATCGTTGGGAATTGGGATTGGGTAAAACTTATCACAAGCAGAGAAAACATGCCATGAATGTGAAGTGAATTTCGATGGCATAACAGAGGCTTTTCTGTAGCAAAGATGATTAGGTAATTGATCCTGCAAATAAGAGATTTCTTCTTTGAAACTTGTGTGTGGATACGGCTGTGCTTTGGGGAAAATGTAATTTCCTCGAGTGTACCTACACTCTGTTATGATAAGTCCCATTTGGCACGCGAAATGGATGAACGGACGGATTGATTTCAACAACTGGGTGGTTCCACAAGTTTTGATGATTATTTTGGTAGGATATACAAAGAGGCTTGATTCTGATAGTACGTAAGAATCAAAATATTGATTCGAAACAGCTGACACCACTGTGCACTGCACAGCATGTAGTACTTGCTCCAAGGAATCAAAATCTAGTTGCCGGAGACCTCCCATTTCGATCGCAGGATCATCGCCAGAGAAGTGTATCTCAAGTCTCTTCTCAAATCCTTCAAATCCAGAAGCAGCCATTGATGGAATGAAACTTCCAATCAACTAAAATTAACCCGAATGATTTTGGCTGGAAAACAGGGGATTCTAGTAGTGAATATTTTTGTACAAATGCTGCTATACTTCTTATTTTTTTGAGTAGGTAGTGAAGATGACTAAAACTGGAACAGGGAAGTAAGTATATATAGGTGAAGAAGATTGTGTGGGGGTGGGGTGGGGGAGATTGAGATGGGGGCATGCACCACGATAAGTTGTAGTCCCATAATGATGGGCTTTAATGTATACGATTCAAATTTAGTCGAAACTTCAATGCGGACTTCAATCTAGGGAAAAAAAAAGAGGAGAGATGGAGGGCATGGTGACGAGGCAACCAAGAATAATGATCTTAAGCCAAAAAAATGAATACAAGATGATGGTTATTTTTTTGCGTGAGAGATCTTTTTTCAGACAACATGAATCCATATTTTTCTTGTTCTTTTTTTTCTTTTTGAAAGTTACTCATCTGTTGCCATGCAGTTTGCGTCGCAGTGACTCATCAATTAAAGTGTTTTCAATTAAAAAAATTATTTTTGTTTCTTAGAGCTAAAACTTGAAATAAATTTACTCATCCACCAATAATTCTAGGTAAATTTTAATTCAACTTTAATACTTGAGTACATTTCCATCTCTCAACTTTTAACTTTCCCGACAAACTAATTGGTAATAAGGTTTTGATTAGATATTAGAAAGGTTCTGGTTTTGATTGTTTTCTTATAAAAAATAAAAAAACTTCATCTGATCTGATCGATGTGGTATTTAATAGAATTTCACTGGATATTTTGTTGTATTTGTCAATGTGGAACAATTGGAATTTTTTTTACATTCAGATTTCTAAACTTTAACGTGAATTTAGACACAAAAGCTTTAAGTTTCTTGAAATAGATTTTATATATGCGAAAATTACAATCACAAAAATTAACAATTTATATTAGAATAAATTCAAACATAATTCAATTACGATCTACGTCCCACCTATAATTCAAACAATTTATATTAGAATAAATAGGCTCGTATAATATGTCACAAATATTATAAATATGATCTTTCGGAGTACAATAGAAAGACGGTGCACAAGTCAAAATACCCCAACTGCCGTACTTCACCCGTGCATTCAAATGAAAATGACAAGTATAACATTATTAACTATTCTTTAAAGAAAATTATTTTTAAAAAAAACGTCCATGATGATATATATCTCAAAAAGTAAAACTAAAGGGGATTTGGTTATATTATCCAACTTATGACAGTATAATAAAGGGATAATGCACAAGTTTCCCTTTAATCTATGTCCGAAATTTCAGAGACATATTATATTATACTAAGGTTTTTCTGAACTTATTTTATTAATAATTTTGTACCCCTTTTCGGCCTACGTTACACTATCTTATGGGTTCAACGTTGGTTGACTTTTTTTTAAGCTAGTGTTACATAGGCCGAAAAGGAATAAAAAATTACTTATAAAATAAGTTCAGGAAATAATAGAATCTTAGTATAATATAAATGTGTCTCTGAAATTTCAAGCATAGGTTGAGAGATTACTTATTCATTTTTTCTATAATAAATAAATAGATATATTTGTATATGGTTGACAATTATAGAGAGACCAAGGTACACTCGTAAATCACGTGGTGTCTTAGAAGAAGAGGGACACAATTATAAACAAAAGTGCTTGAATACATGACAACAATTATTGTATATATTAAGCTATGCCAAGGCATGCAAAGCCTTATATATTAGATGTTCTCAAGTGGACACACGCAATTAGCCAAAGCACTAGAAAACAAAACAAAAAACTAAGTATAAAGCTAGAAAACAAAAAAATAGAAGTATAAAGCCAATTCATTCAAAGACGGAGCTAAGTGAAAGTTCGTGGATTTAGAAAATTCAATAGCTTATTTATATATATATATATATATATATATATATATATATATATATATATATATATATATTTGTGAAACTCTTGATAAAATTGATTAATAGCTCAATAATAAGAAAGGGTTATGAAAATGTTTTCCCCACTAGTGTTTTGGATATAAAAATATTTACTCTTCTATCTTAAAATTTAGAACTCTCAGTCTAGGCTCTGTCTCTGCTTATCGCTTGCCTATTAATATCTTTTTTTATAGTGCTATCATTTACAACGTCTTTTTTAGAAAAAAAACATAATTAAAAAATTGTTTTTTACCAATTTAATTTTTTATATAATCAGATCATTTAGAAAATATCTATTATATAATTATAATAATTTGCAATTTGCTTGCATTTTGTGATTTATAGCTTACTTCTTATCCTATATTAATTTACACCCTAATCTCTTTCCTTGATTATAAAACCACAAAAATATATTATTTTTGTCTAACAATATACAAGGCATGGTGGGTGGCATATTACCCATATATTAGTGACCACATCCAGCCACTCTATTGTGCATGCGTACCAACAAACCTCCCTTACAAGTCTCATACATCTACACGTATTACCCATCACCCACAACATACTATAATATATACTTATCTTCCAATTGCATCTCTACCAAAAAGTAAACTATTAATTAAAGAAAAAAATCATATATATATATCCCCTCCAGCAAATTACAAACTTTTTTCTTCTACATATTGTTTTATTATTATACTAAATTTAATTAAAGACTGTGTAGGGTTTTTAAAAAACTTAACCAGAGATGTTTGGATGTCTTTGTGCGGAGATGTGAGAGGTTTGGTCGTTGATGGCTTTAGGAAAAGCAGAGATAGATCAAATTTAGAAAAAGTAATTAGACATGACATGACATAGTTTCAGCTTATCAAGAACATGATTTTAGATAGAACATTGTAAAGAACGCAGATTATAGTAGAATGTTGTAAACAATAATTATTGTGTTATGTCTATTATTAGTACATATTAATAGTATTGCTCTGATAGTTTCTTGTCTAGTCGATTTTTGTTATGTTTTATTTCTTGTAATTTGACCATCATAATGTTTTCTCATAATTATTGTCATGTTACTATATATACCTCTATTGTTTTTTTCTTTTGAATGTCTTTGGATAATTTTTTTAAAAAATTAATAATTTATCGAGAATAATTTCTCTAGATTATTATTATCCTAGTATATAGGTTCTTTTTAGGTACATATGGAATAAATAAATCCGACATGGATTGTGCATTGTACCACGTAAACGAGACATCATCTTGACTCTTGTATATGTGTGTCGACACACTACGTAGCCCACCAATGGCCATACGTACGGAACCTTTAATACTTTCTATGTTTGTTTGACCATAATCAACGCAGGCAAAGTCAGAATTTTATTTTATGAATTTTAAATTTTATAATAGTCATGATTTTTAATACGCATTCAATAATAATTGTTTAATATACTATTTTAAAATGTCTAATAATAAATATTTTAATAAAAATACACTATTAAATTTGATCAAATTCATATATGGACTTCTAGCTTAAATGGATAAGGAGATAATTACATGGATTTTGGAGATCGAGAGTCACTTTAGCTGCCGTATTTAATGAACTCTTTGTGTCCAACAATTATGGACGGAAAAATACACTATTTATATATAGTTAAAATATTATTTTATGTATATATAGTAAATATTGAATACCCTTCGATTACTCTGCGTGTCTATTTCTATGAATTTTGGACCTCCTTATTGAAAATCCTTGTACTTTATTGATTTTGTACATTATATAAGAAAAATAAATTGACTGGTACTTTTAATACATCACCCTTTGAATGTAATTTAATACAATGTTTTGAATAAATGTAATAGGGAAATGATTATAACTAATGATAAGGGTAAATTAAAAAGTATAAAATTATCAATTGATTTCATCAAGTGAACAAATATTATTAAACATTTCAAAATAGTATAATAAATAATTATTGTTAAACGGTCGGACTGAGAGAGTAATTGCTGCATGCGCAAATTTTCCCATATTTATATATAACAAAATATTCAAATTTGACTTAAGATTATATTATTAAAAAAAACTATTGGGTCATTTTTTATATCTAAGCATTATATTTTTTAAAAAATATAGAAGGAGCAAGCATCAGCATTTTATGAGTACTACTGTTTCATGCGCGCATATTTGGTGCAGTGGTACCCACACTCTATCGATTGGCATGTGCTAATAAGATTAATTTATTTTCTTAATTAAATTAACTAATTTAATAAAAAATCAAAATGAAAACTACGTAAACATGATTAAGTGATAATTATGTTTATGAAGAACTAGTTCATTTGATTAGATTGAATTTAAGTGGTAAAAAAAATACCTTTTTAAGTGTTTGAGCTACCTAAATATATAATTTGTTTGAATAAAACTATTTGACATGAAAATAAACCCGTTGATGTATTTAGTAAAAAAAATGTTAAAAGTGTTAAAATGACTGAAATATACATTTAATACTAAAAATGAGCATGTTATTGCCATATTTTAAAATTTAAATCAACTCAAACACAAATTAATTTGTGCATTGTTTCAATTCAGAATTGATTGTATTAGATTTATTTTTGTTAAACATAAATTATTTATCGAAAGAACATACAATAATTGTTATTTTAATTAAATTTAATATCCTCCCCCATATATAGTTTAATTTCCATTTGCATTCTGATTTAGTATGATAATTTTAAAGTATATCGTGTGAAACTAAATAGTAGTGTAATCTATGCCTAGTTAGTTTATTTTGATAACACAAAATTCAAAATTCAAATCTTAAAAATTTAGTTATGTCACGTAAACTGAAACGAGAGGAAAGTGTAATTGAATTTGGATGCAAGTTACATAGATGGATATGTGGCGTAGCTATATGGTTGCAGAGTGTTTAATTGAACACCCTTCATCGAAAAAAGAATACCATATATATATGTAAAATAATACACAAAATGATTAAATATTATATAACTGCACCTTTAACATAATAATTTGTTATTGCTTAATAATGCTTATGTGTTCGAATCTGACTTGTTATGCATATTCATGCCATGCTAGACACTATTGAAACCAGATGCAAAATTTTAGGAGTTTGAATTACACACTTGACATATCATTAAAATTAGACTCTATCCCCATAACTTTTGTATATAACAATATATTGATATGATTGTTAGAAACGTGGTAGATTTATCGAAGCAGGCAAAGACATGTTTTGACCTTTCAAGTAGTATCGATATTATATTGTCCTTAATTTACAAGTACAATCTTATTTCTTCATCCCCCCCCCCCCCCCACCTAGACATGCAAACAACATCATGCTCTTCGGATCGTTTGACAGGATTATTATAATTAGAGTTGTTCATGGTTATAATTTTAGAAAAAAAATTGATTAAAAATTGATATTTGGTTGGGTAAAGTTAGATTTGGTCTAAATTTTGAAAGTCAATATTATTGATTTGGTTTTGATTTTCCTAAAATAAACCGCATAAATAATTAAATCGAACCAATAAATTAGATATATAAATTTAATTATTTATATATTATTCATAAATAAAATATAAATATTTTATTAAATTTTAATTAACATAATGTATTTAAGTTTACAATTTTCTCGAGCCTAACACTTTAGCTCAACTATAACAATCCTAAGTCCAAATCCAAGTCCAAGTCAATTAAAATTCATTTTTGTCTACTTCACATAAAATAGTCACACTTTCTCTTAATTGAAAAACTTTGTTCGTATAATGACAGCTCTAATATTGGTTAATTGCTTAATTGAACCAACAATATCTTTTCAATGGATTGTTCATGTGCTAAATGTTTATGTCTATCGGCGTAAGTCCTCAAAAAAATTATTGTTACTTTCAAACCAAATAAACCAGGAAAAACTAAATCAAATCGACGATTAAATTATTGGTTTGATTTGATTTTAGAAATTAAAAATATCGACTTAATTGATTTGATTTTAATTTTAATCAAATAATCAATTCAAATCAAACAAAAACATCCCTAATTATAATACACCTCATTTAGTATTATTCTTATATTCTAATATACATCCTATTCATTTAATACAACAAACAAGACCAAACTGTCGATAAAAAATAACAACACTAGTAATACATTTTATAATTCATTAGTATTATATATTATTAAACATCTCGGGCCATAAAATTTGACATGAATCGAATACTTTTTAATCTGAATTTTTATTATTACTTTGTAATTCTAGTACAACTAAATGATTCCTCTCTTGGTTTTCTTTCTCTATTAGGCCCCTAGTGTTTCATTAGTGGAAACAAAAAGTAATTAAGAAAATGTATGTGCTAGCTTTTTAATTTGTTGAATCATATATATAAAAATTAGGTTTAGCATCGACTAGTTATAGGCTCAAGGCATGCAGATACTTCTCGATAAGAATGTTCACGATTTAATATATAGTATATAGAGAGAGTGTGTTCAGCTTGTATTAATATTAATGTTAAGTAGCCACAGCGACATCATGCAATTAAAAATTCCAAAAAAATAATAATCTTGTTTAATCACAATTAATTATACACCGATTATATTTATTTATAAGCCAATAACCATAATTTTACATTTATCTTAATAATACTTCCATAATCGACTTGTCGCATTGGTGATTAGAGTTGAATAAATTAATTTATTCAAGTCGGCGTTTGTATTTGAAGATATGAATTATTTTAGTGCATCAGTTACTATGCATGTAAATACTAATAAGTGCTTTTATTATCATGAATCATGATAAAAAAAAAAAAATATTCAAATCTCGTTGAAATATTTAAGGATAAAAGGTCGCACCTCGTTTTCGCTTCTTAAAACATTGACATGGCCTATATTTCAATTATTTTATCATTTGAAATAGAGATAATTATTACAAACACATTTAATTTTTTTTTTCTTTAAGTTTCATATCTAAATTATTAAGAGTTTGAGTTTTATATTTAAACTATCACTTTTTAGTTTGAGAAACACACTTTTGTGTTAAATGTGTCAAAATGCTCTTTAATCTTGCGGTCTTAAACATGCCAATGTGGAAAGTTAAAGTTAAAATTAAACATGCCAATGTGGAAAGTTAAAGTTAAAATATTGCCAAAAAGCAAAGGGGTCATTTTTTTAGAAAAAACAAACTAAAAAGAAAATAAAAATAATTTTTTTTTTAACGGAAGGAGAAATATACATTGTTCACCTCATAAAAGTGAAATATATAAGTCCATGATATTATTTTGTGTAAATGTCGAAATTCTGAATATGAATGACAATCCACAAATTAAATCAAGTTGAAGGAATTTCTCTTTCTCCTTTTACCAGGTCATGAAACCTCTTCCAACAGTGTGTTTTTTATAGCCAAACTAACATCAAACAAGAAATAGAAGGGTTAGGAATGATCTCTGTAACATGACAGTGTTACACCATTTTAGTATGTCCTAAAGTTATAGATGTTAATCTGGTTCCTAATATTAACAAGCTCTTCGTAGAACTAGCTGAACTATCTGTAAAGAAATAGCAATCGGGTGTAACTCAACCTTAAAAGTTAACTTATATTCAAGGATCGTCCAATTTTATATAAGAAAATCCATATTTTCCTCATCCCACCTGTGACTCAACACCCCCACCTTATGCTTAGGATTAGACATTAAATGGAGCCTAACATCAGTAAATCATAAATAGGATCCAACATCATTAAATCATGTAAAAATGGTGAAACGAATTTAACTCTAATACTATATAAAAATATGTGGATCTTGTGTCTAGCTCTATTCAGCCCAAAAACAATAGTGAACATGAACTGAAACGTTCTTGGATTTGATGTGACAAAATATATAGCACATGCGATTAGATCAAACTTCGAAAATTAGTCCACTTCTAAAAATATTTGAAGATTGTATTCTGATTTCAATCGTCGATTAAAGTTTGAAAGTAGATAGACCATTAACTTAAATAATATTAAACTCAGTGAATATTTATAGTATTGATAAGTATTATCTTACGATTTACAAGAAGAAACTGAAAATTTGCTCATTCGACATCATCTTCAGTCAGTTAATTAACAGAGCAGCACAACATCTTCTTCCCCTCCAACCACTGTACTAATTTCTCCCATAATTATTCCCATTCCCATATTTTATCATATATAGTAGTTAGTACTATACATATATATATATTACAATATTCCATTCCCATATTTTACAACAAAACCCTCCCAATATTGCTTGGATCAATAAAAATAAACTCATATTTTACAAAAAAAATTTAAGATAGATATAATTCTTTTTCTAAATTTCTCAAATTTTCAGACCTTTTCATCTTCTCCACATGTCTAAAAAATATCATGGAGAAATTAAGATCCCGAAAATTCTATTATTGTCGATTCGGATCAGATCGGGTCGGGTCGGATCATTTTAAGGGAACGTCATAACCGGATCCTCCTAGTGTTCCAGCCGGAGCAAGCGCCTCAAATCTCTACTGGCGAAGTCATCAGACTTGAAATCCTCTTGCTTTTTGTTGAAAAAGGAAGGCAACGGAAGAGCTCTAGGCGACGGTGAATTTGAAAAAGCTGAACCGGCGTAGACATCGGCCGAAGATAACCCGACCTGGATCTGCTTGCGCAACTTTTCGGGTTGACCCGGTCCGGTTCCATAAACGGAGTTCAGCGAATCCAAAGACTCGCCTCTCCTCAATATCGTTACCTGTCCCATAACTACGCCACCGTTAGACTTACCGGCGTTGAGAGTCGGTCTCAAATCATCGGAACTCGCAGATCTCCTCCTCATCAATGGCTCAGGTTGGTTTCTCACCTTCTTCTTCTCAGATCTTTCCTTTTCCGTTCTAACCACCTGTTTCCGGTTCCCATAAGAAGACCTAGAGCTAATATACTCATTTCCGTTTCCAAAATTATTTCTCCGACGATAACACACCGACGGTGAAACTCTGAACCATTGAGTTAATATATCCTGTGGCCGCAAAATCTCTGTTGCCATAATTTTTTTCGTATAATAAAAAAAATCAAATCGTTCAAAGCATGAAGGAGAACAAACAAATTCAACAGAGTTGTTGAAAATGGTAACAGGATTGAAAAAAGAAGGTTGAATAATTTCTGATTTTTCCTGTTCCTTGTTGTAAGGGAAGGAGGTAAATAGTTTTTTTTTTTTTTGGTGTATTGTTATTTATCTCTCTCAATTGTCAAGGAAAAGGGAAAAACAGTTTATCTTCTTTTGGTTGCTCGGTTTTGATTTTGAAATTTTTTTTAGAGGACAGAAGATTTAAATACAAAGAGGAGAGAGAAAAAGTATAGAGAAGATGTGGGGGCGAGGGGTGCGCGGATAATGGGTTCTTTTTATTGGGAGAATGGTGTATGCTTTTTTTTTTTTTAAGTTTTAATCCGTTAGGTTGAGTAGTTTTAATAAGGGAAAATTGTATATAATAGCAAATTAATAATATAAAATAAATGTAGTAGCTAGGGTTCGATTTAATTGTGTTCCATAGCAAACGTTTGCAAAAAATTGTCAATATCTCGATCCCCACTCTCCTCCAATCGCTCGCTCGCTTCCTCACCTTTTTTATACAAACACAAGTGTATACAAATTGTTTCTAATTGTATAAAGCAAATAAAATTGTATAAATACATATATTTTTGTTCTCATCTCTCCCCTCTTTCAGATCTCGCTCGCTACTCTCCCAAATCTCGCTTGCCACCCTCTCCTTTCTCACTCATACAAATAGAAGCGAAGTGTATAAATTGCATTTCTGTTTGTATATAAAGCGTGAGAAAATTGTATATACACATGCAAATACATATATTTTCCGTCCTATACACCTGTAATTATACAATATAAATACTCCCCTGCCCGGTTTCTTTTGTCTTTCTCTCTTTCTCGTTTTATATAATTTTCAAATTGTATCTAATTTCTCCCTTTCTTGTTTTATACAATTCGATTTAATTGTATATTCCTTGTCAAGTCTCTTTTGTCTTTCTCTCTTTCTCATTTTATACAAATTCAAATTGTATATAATCGTTCTATACACTTATAATAATATAATTCGTTTTATACACTTCGTTTTTATACAGTTCTCTGCCCAAGTGTCTTTCTCTTTCTTGTTTTATACACTTCGTTTTATACAATTTGCTTCAACTGTATATATATAGCGAATTATACAGTTTCTATGTTTGCTATGAAGCGCAATTAAGCAAACTTTGCTATAGCATACAAATATGAATCTTTTATTTGTTATATGTGAAAGTTGCCCTTTTAATAAACATAAAATTCCTAATTTATTTTCAAGTATTTTAAGTAAATGAAAATCTCCCATAGTTATATTTATCTTGGTTATACTTTTTTGACATAAGCTTTTTGAAATTGACATCATTTTATATTTATGTTCTTCAATTTTGAATATACGCATAAGATAATAAGGGTGGTGACAATGAGAGTTAACATCCAAAAACAAATATGTACTCAAAGTTGGATGATAAGGATAAATATATCAAAAAAAATATAGCGAAGAATAAATATAAATATTTTCTAAGAGTACTAGCATATGACCTTTTTTTCATTTTTAAAATAGAAAAAATAGTAAATATACCATGAACTATCGTAAATGGTATGTAGATACCCTCCGTCATATTTTTCGGACATGGTGCCCCTATCGTTCAAAACTAGAGTATATATGTCATTTACACTAACGAACATACATGTGTTATAATCTTATCCACCGACTCAATATTTATTAAATATCGAATCGATACTAAGACTGTGTCATGTGTCCCAATTTAGTCTTCCATTAGAGTGAAGGGAATATATGCTCTAGTTTTTAAACAACAGGGGCATAAATATTCCAAAAGTATAACGGAATGTATCTGCGTACCATTTACGATAGTTCTATAATATATTTATCCTTTTTCCCCTTTAAAGTGTTTATTCTTTTTATTTCAATTTATATGATTTATCTTTTTAGTCTCAAAAAGAAAAACACAATTTTATATTAATTTTACTTCTAATAAATGATTTAGAGCTACAAAATATTTATAACTTATTTCATATTACAAATTTCAGTTTTTTAAAAGGATAATACTTCACCAGAAATATAATACTAATATCAACAAGACAAAGGATTGATGAGTTATCCCATAGTAAGATTAATTTTTGTCGTACCTCCTATGAAATGGTACTTGAAGTGCATGATACATAATTTTTCATGTATAATTAGTTGATAATATTCATAAATTAATAAACTAAAATAGTTGGTTGCAATTTGTGTTTAGACAAATATTTTTTATGGTTGTAATAGAAAGAGAAAAGAGAGGGTGGGTTGTTTGTGGAGCTCAAATTTCTCATTTAAGGGTGACGTGTGTTCCATTCCTTCAGGCTATCGTCGATTAAATCTATAATTTTTGTTTTTGTTGATAATACCTGCCACGTTGGGGTCTCGATGAAATTATTGAGTTCGAAAATCATCATATTTTTTAAAAATATATTGTGAGGTGATAGCACTAACAATGTAGTTGAGGAAAAAAATTTCCTAAAATTTAATAGAGTAGTTGTTATTTTCATGCACGTAGGTTAGGGGACAAAAAGAAATCATGCACGTAAATATGGAGAAAACTCCGAATTTTGCTCATAGAGAGGAGGCAAGATTCAGGTAGACAGCATGACAACCACTATTTCCCTCTCATCTCCTTCAATATTTTCTCTCTCTCATTCATTTTTTGGTTTCTCTGGAAGAGGCTCTGATCCCTTCTCCCCTGCTTAGGCCACTCGGGGTTCAATTTTTGTTTGGCTAATTCATTGTCGTTTTCCCCATGAAAACTACTCGTGAACCATTTTCTGCCCCATGGTATCTTCTATTCTGATTGATTTTAGTTTCCCTTGGTATGACTTTTTACGAGGAAATGTTGTAGCTTATTTTTGTATATATTGTACCATTACCATGTAGGTTGCCAACGTAATTAATTTTGTTTATAATGCAAGATGTATGTATATATTTGTGTCGTTATGATGCAATGAAATATGCACATGAATTGTGGATGATATGAACAAAAGCTTATTAATTTTTATTAGAAATGTTTCTTTTTTGCTGTATATGCGTGAACAACAAATGTATTTTTATTTTATGGGACTGCTGTATTTACAACTTCGGATTGATCTTTGAGTAGTTTCTGCTAAGGGGGCTACAGATAGATCGAATTCAAAAGCATATATGTGTAAGAGAATAGAAGCTGAGAGGATGAGTTGAGTGTTGGCCTGAGATTTGAATGAAAATGGACGAAGAAACCATTAGCTTGATGTTTCAACAATCTCCCTACTACAATATATGTGTAAATGACTTATCGAAATAACTGATAGTTCTTACTGTGTTACAGTGAGAACCCCTCCAATGGAATCACGGAAAAGGGGCTCTCGAAGGTGGGGCAAAATAAGCTACTTTTTTGTGCTTCCATTTCTATCTCCGCTGAAGGTAAAACTATATTTCTTTACCTTGGATGTCTTTTTAGATCATACTACTCATCTTGATATGTTGGTTAGTCTGTGTGCATGTTTATCTTTGTAATATGTAACATATCATCATGTTATGCTAGAATTGCGGTGTCTCACTGTGGATGAAGGAAAAATAGAAAAGGATTCAACTGAAGAACCCCTGGACAAGGTTCAATCACGAGATGACGTAGCTGAGGACTCTATCAGAGATGCTTCCGAAGATGATGCAGAGTCTACAACTTCAAAGTCCAGCAACACTTCAGATTCAGATGGAAAATTTCAATCCCAGTGGAAAGGTTTCATTAAAAGACTAAAGATAACTTCAGCAATGCATTTGCATACTTTCCATCCTAGCATACCTTCGCTGCCTTCTATTAAGATGCTACCGAAATGGAAAAGTAAGAATACAGAACAGAGCATTCCAATGGCGCCTTCTCCTAATCTAGATGCTGATTTACGTCACTGTTTTCAAGCGCACTGGAAGAATTTCCCACTCTCGGATCTTCAGAAAGCTACCGGCAACTTTAGCCGTGGTATGAGTTTCTTCGTATCTCTACTATTTCATCTTTAGACGATTTAATTTATATCCAAATATCTGCAACTAAGGCTGCCAACTTGAAGGAAAATATCACTTTGAACTTCAGAACAACTCAATTTTTCAACTTTCAACTGCTTGTGTGTATGATGAGCTTATTTGTATCTCCGAAATGTTTAGTTTGTACTTTTATTTAGCAAATTACCCTATTAGCATATTGTGGTCCTCATTATTCTTTGTGTCATTCTCAAAGAAAACCTGATTGGTGAGGGAGGTTCATCTGAAGTATATAAGGGACATCTTAAAGATGGCCAACTGGTGGCAGTTAAAAGGCTGATCAGGGGAACTCAAGAGGAGATGACAGCGGACTACTTATCTGAGCTCGGAATTCTGGTACATGTCAACCATCCCAACATTTCTGGTGTTATTGGATATGGAGTTGAAGGAGGGATGCACCTTGTCCTTCCTCTGTCTCCACATGGGAGCTTAGCAAATCTGCTTAATGGTCTGTTCATCATTAGCTTCTTTTGAATTTATTTCTCCTGTTGATTCTTAACCGTTAATTAGTTTTCTCTATTATGCATTACTTTTTCAGGGGAAAAGGGTAAGTTGTCTTGGTGTTATAGGTATAATATCTCTCTTGGCACTGCTGCTGGCCTTGGATATCTCCACGAGGGTTGCCGGAGGAGAATCATCCACAGAGATATCAAGACAGCTAATGTTTTGCTGACGGAAGATTTTGAAGCTCAGGTATCTCTTTGAACAAGTACCTGTGAAGTTAAAAGCTATTGTATTATGTTTCAGAGTCGCTTTGTTGTCTGGCATGTGAACACCTTTCAGCAATAATTGAATGTCATTTGTAAGAATACCTTTCACTCAATACCTAATCTCTTGATGGAACCCTTTTTTTTTTTTACTTGTCCCAAACATGAAGTTTTCTTCAAACAGACGTAGTCCAAGAACAATTTAGTGCATTACTGATAAAATACTGTGTCATTTTTTTCTGTTTCATTTATTCGCTAATTAAGTTGTACTCTTCCCTTCAGTAGATCCATGGTCCATAGACTTCTATTAAAATAAAATCTACATGGGTTTTATTTTTCTTACATCAATTTGTGGCATTTTGATTTTCAACTATTAGTTTTCTGCAGATATCTGATTTTGGACTTGCAAAATGGCTTCCTGATCAATGGACTCACCTCACTGTATCTCAGTTTGAAGGAACATTTGGGTCTGTGGATCATAATCGCAACCAAAAAAACTTATATACTGTAATGATCTCCCATAATGATATATCTTTCTAAATTCCATGACAGATACCTCCCTCCTGAGTTCTTCATGCATGGTGTTGTGGATGAAAAAACAGACGTCTACGCCTTTGGCGTTTTGTTGTTAGAGCTCATTTCTGGACGTCCAGCTTTGGATGAATCTCGTAATAGTGTTGTGATGTGGGTATGCAATCATCTCAATTGTATGTCCTTAAGTGATTAGGAAGGAGATGTAGATTACAATTGCCATTTCTTCTGACAAGGGATCATACTAAAACTTACTATAATAACCCCCTGTTGCAGGCCAAGCCAATGCTGCTTAGTAAGAATCACAGTGGGTTAGTCGATCCATCACTTGGGGATGCCTATGACTCAGAACAAATGAATCGGATGGTTATGGTTGCCTCTTTATGTATACAGCAAGCTTCAACAGATCGGCCTCAAATGAGCCAGGCACGTTATCTAAAATCTTAGGGGCTACATAACCAGTATGAATTATAGTAACTAGAGCTTTTTCCAACTGTGCTTGGAATGTTAAGCTAATTCCAAGAGAACTTGGTTTCTTATTCTATAACATTAACATACCATGGCACAAGAAAGAAAAAAAAATATATGCATCTTTCACTAATTTGATGCATGTCATGATATGCAGGTTCAAGAGATGCTAAAAGGTACCAAAAGCATTCTTGAGAGAAAGAAAACATTCCAACGTACTAATCGTCAAGACGATATATCCCAAAAAGTTAATTTACTGCTTGACATGCCCTCACCAAAGTGTAAAGATGATCCAAATTACCAGCAAAGTCAGGCAGAGTTAGAGAAATATAATGTTAATCCCTTGTTACAATGAAGATCTCTTATGTGATCGATCTGAACACTCAGGACAAATATCTCACTGCCATGGAACTATCGGAATTCACAAGACACATGACAGGTTATTCGTGTTTTATTCTACCATAACTGATCTAATCACCGCATCCAGGTGAACTTCTACTGAGAAATCCATAATGAGAAGTGCGGCAAACAGTGTTTTCAAGTTTTGAAAAGTTTAGCAGGTTTGTTTGGCGACGTTGGCTGAAACATGTTAGACCCTACTAAACATTGAAATTTCAACATATTATAGGGTACATAGCACTTAGCAGATCCTTGTTCTGTTTGAGTGCATCCAGAAATAGGTTGAACCTGTGCATTTTGACATGGCTAGCTTAACACTACCTGTATTATTTTGTATAGTACATCCTTTATATCAGCAAGTGCAGATTGCTTTTTTAATAGGATTTAACTCAAGCATTGGAAGGCAAATGTGTTATTATTCGATTGTTTTTTGGCACGTTGCTCGAACTTCTCAAAAATGTTGACTGATACATATTGGATCTTCCAAATGTGGATCCACCATACCACCTGTATTCATGGATTAACAACTGCTTTGACACCAGTATGACATATTTTTGGAAAAATCTAGCAATAGAGGTTGTGCGAATATCAGTGGTTAGATTCCTACTAAAGATTTAAATCAATCCCATTGGAAGTTGGAGTCAATGATACTCCCCCGTTCCATTTTATGTCACTTTTTTATTTTGCACTTGCAATAAGAAATGAGATAACTTTATCCTTTTTACCTTTATTTAATGTTTTATTAAGTCAACTTTATAATAAATAATGAATTTTTTTTCAAGGATAATTAACTACTCTATCAAGGATATAATAGATAAAATATAAGCATAAACTTATAAAATGATATATATATATATAAATAGATAGATTGATAGAAGAGATAGATAGATAGAAGAGCGAAGTGGGAGGATGACAAAGGGTAAAAATGTAATTTCACTATAACAAAAATCTATGAAGAAAGATAATAAATAATTCTAGAATTATCTTTTTATATATGAAGTGAATAATGATCAAGGAAAAAACGTAATTTCACGCTTATAAAAATCTACCAAGAATGATAGTTCTAGAAACATGTTAAATTTTGTTATTACCATTAACTTATTTTGTTATTACTTCATTTCCTTTTTATTTCTTTTGTAAGTTATTGTGATATTTATTTTATTAGGCATAATACATATATTGGACACTAAACTTGACTTCAAATTTTAACTTTGACCTTCAACTTTCTTAATGCACAAACAAACACTTTAACTATCCAACTTTTAAATTAATTAACACATGAGTCCAACATGACACAATACACATAGGACACCATGTAGGACAAAAATGTATATTAGATTGAAATTAAAGAAAAAGATGTTAAAAGTAAATTTACAAATAAAAATGAATACGATGATGTATTTGTATTAAAGATCACCAAGAATAAAAATGTAATTTCATTCTAACAAAAATCTATCAAGAATTAATAATTTTAGAAACATCTTTCTATATATGAAGTGAATGACGATCAAAGGTAAAAATGTAACTCATGCAAGCAAAAATCTACCAAAAATGATAACAAGAAAATCAAATAGTTCTAAAAACATCTTAGGAATTATTATTAGTATTACCTCATTTTTGTTATTATCTACACAAATCTGAACTACTCCACTCTGATTATATTCTCCAGGACGGAAAATTAAAAGTAAGTTACAACACAATTAGATATCGAAACATAATATGATAATGATATCACTCGGTAATTGTACAAAAATTAATAAGCTGAAGCGCTAAACTGCGGTCTGAAAAGATAGCTAGAGCGTGACCAGGACAAATTCCTATCATCTTGCTTCTAATTTGTAATGACCTATTGCTTAAAATCTGAATTAGATACAAGTGTGTCATATCTTTTACTTCTAATTTGTTATGACCTATTGCTTTTCATGGATTTGTAGATCCTTGGTTCCTATCTCCCATGCTTCTCTCATTTGATTTCTTGCATTATGTTATTTCAGTTTACATAATTACTTTTTTGCTTCTCACAGATCATTTTAGTTGATAGGTGTTTTTCTTGTTTCTTGTAGATACTCCAAAAACTTGTTGTAATTTTTGAAGTGGCAAAAAGTACGAAAATCAACCAAGCTGATGACTAATGACTATAACTCCTGGTCAGAGGAAATCATGATTTCACATGTGGTTGTGATGAGTTAGAAAATATGCAAATATTATCAATAAAATGAGTAATTATGTTTATGATGTATATATTCTTTATAACACATCAGCTATTATTAAAACTAGGGAAAAGAGTCTGATATACCCCTCAACTTTGTCATTTAGAGCTGATATACCCCTCGTTATAAAAGTGATTCATATATGCCCTTACTGTTATACAAACGGCTCACATATACCCTTCATTTAACGGAAGTTAAAAAATTAGTTTTAAATTTATATTTATTACTTCTAATTTTTTTAAAAAAATTATTTAGTGGTATATATGATTCTTCTATCAGAGTTCAAGGTATATTTTAATTTTTTTCATACATCAATTATTTTTTGACTTATTTTATTATAATTATTTGAGTTTCTTATTCTTGTTTTGTTTTTTTCTTTCCTTCCTTAGTTTAAAGAAAAAAATTAAACTATTTTTTTTTATATATTGTAATTTAATTTCGTATTCGAAGAAAAAATTTGGTCATCTACAATAAGTTTTACAAGAATATTAGTGAAACATAAATAAATATAATTATCAAAATAATAATTATAAATTAGTCACTGAAACAAAAAAAGTCAAAAAAATATGTTTGACGAGGATTAAATTTACTCATATAGGATTATATTTTTTTGAAAAAAATAATAAAAATTTAAATTAAAATTATTATTTTTTTCATTTTCGTTAGAGGAAAGGGTATATGTGAGCCATTTGTTTACAAGTAGAGGTATATATGAGCCACTTTCATAACAAGGGGTGTATCAGCTCTAAATAACAAAGTTTAGTGGTATATCAAACTCTTTTCCTTAAAACTATCTAATGGTCTTTCTTTAGTAGTTTGTCTATTCCGTCCATATACATGAAAATGTCATTCTATACATAATTGATCAAGTCGGATTACTATGATAAATATTACGTCAAAGACATGATATGTCGAGCCCGTGCTCAGCACGGGCCACTACTGTCTGCTATATATACATATGGCACCTCAGCACTTGGACAATTTGTCCGTTTTGATCGATTCCTAAATTAAGTGGCCTATTTGAAATTTTTGTTGTGGCCTTTTAAGCTTCGAATCCCTGCTTCAAGAATGGGATCTGTAATTTTTTATTTTATTTCAAAAAAAATGGGGTGGAGAAATACCCAAGGGGATTACTATATATAAAATGAAATGTCACCGGAAAATTCAAATAGTCAACAAATTAAGCTATTAAGATTTTTCAAATGAGGTATGTAATTACAATGAAAAAGACAGATAAATAATTACTTATACATTGCAATAATTTGTAGTACGGTATATGACAAAATTAACTTACGGAAATCTAACTCGTACAATTGGTTTAAGTTTAAATGACTATTGATTACTATTTATCAATTAAATTCATTTTATCACAATCAATTCCGACTCCTAAAGATATAGTTCAAATTAATTCAGAAAAAATATGATAAAAATATATTTTTATTTGAAACATATTATATAGTCATAATAAAAAATTATTAAACAATAAAAAAATTGTAAAAAACAAATAAAATTTTAATTGAAGTTAGATGACCACTCACAAAATTAAATGAAGTTAGAACTTAGAAGGGCTTATATTTTAGTAAGTAATTTCATATAATTAAATTTACAGTCTAATGTGTTTTATAATACTTTTTTTTGTAATTTTTATTTAAATATTACAGTATGTAAAAATATTTTTACAATTAAAAATTCAAACTGACTGTATAATTTCAACAGCAAGCACCACATTTGTCACCTTTGTTAGTTCTTCTGTCAGTTTACTGCTTCAAAGTCAACTGAATTTAGATTTACAATTAGAGAGCAAAATTGGAAATACTTCATCTCACAAATTTTGTGCTACATTTTTTCTACTGTGAATTCATGAATAACTCTTCTCAGCTGGCGAGTTTCTTCTTCCTCATTTTCATCATAGCGTTCACACACGAATCGACGAGTTCAGCGATCATCAATCCATCTAAGTCTAAGCAAATTTCATGGAAACCTAGGTATTTTTGCTTCTACTACTTCTTAATTCTCTGTTTATTGTTTTTTTAATGGATTTGATTTTTGATTGTTTACAGAGCTTTTGTATATGAAGGATTTCTTACGGATGAAGAATGCAATCACTTGATATCACTTGTGAGTCTTATTTCCTCTTTTTAATTTTTTTTTTGTAGGAAATTGAAGTTTTTGTGTGTGGATTTGTTTGAATTTGGGGATTGTATTGTAGGCGAAATCGGAGCTGAAGAGATCTGCTGTGGCAGATAATGAGTCTGGAGAGAGTAAGCACAGTGAGGTTAGGACCAGCTCTGGAATGTTCATTTCCAAAGCTAAGGTTGGTTTTCTACACCTTTTTATGTATAATTTCACCATTTTTACTTATTTTATCTTTCAATGTTGTGATGATTCAACTCATATTTCTATTGGCACAAGCTAGTGTTTTGTAATTATCTGGATCTTCACTTTTTTCGAGCTTTAATTTAGCATGTTCTATCACTTACATGATCCTGCAATAATGGTTTTTGATCTTTAAGTATTAACAGTGGTTGTATATGTTAGTTTTCTCATCTCTCTATTCGGAGAAAACAAATTTTGTTGTGTTTCCGCATTTTTCTTTTTGGGACGCAAACTACCTTAAACATCTGCAAAACAAGATGAGGTTCACATCATTTAGCACGTGATCTATTACTGATGGAGAACGATATGGATTTGATTGGGATTCATAATACTTCTTATTGATCCACTTTTCCATACCTGCCCATCTCCAACATAGTTCTTGTTGTTTTAATCTGAATAATCGATGATTGCTCTCAGCATATGACTTATTACAGGCTTCAGATGATATCACTTGTTTTAAAGACAAACTCACTGTTTCACACTTTTTAACTTCTGCATCTTTGATTTTGTGAAATCTATTCTCGTGCCGCAGGATCCTATTGTCTCAGGGATAGAGGATAAGATAGCAACTTGGACCTTTCTACCCAAAGGTGTGGCATCCCCTAAACGATACTTCTATGTGAATTTTTTCTGAACTCATCAATAGTTAGTTGCATATTCAAGATTCTCTCTAATATGTCTATCAGTCTTCTCATGTACAAAGTTAACTCACTTCAGTAAAATGTTTGTAGCTGTATGAACATTAAATGATAATTCCTTCTTTTATACTAAATATCATTTGACAAGTTGAACTGTAAGAGGTTTTGCAGATGTTGGGTTTCACTAAGTTTCAAGACTGAGAATGACATAATGTGGTGTTGATTAAAGAGTGCAACCTACTAGATGAGAGGAAATATATTTGGTTTAAAATATTATCTGTTCTGTTCACTCTTTATTGGTTTACAATGGATATGTTTTTATTGAAAAAACCCGATATGCTATATCTGCTATACTAAAAGTATAAAAGCTGTTAACTTTTTAACTACTCATTCTGTAAGACTTAAGTTATTAATTACCTATATTACAAGAATTATTCTCCTTGAATTCAATTATGAACAAACTTTTTTGACAGTAATTCCCTGTTTTATCCATTAAGTTTGTCACTATATCTTCTGATTAGAAATACCCAAGTACATGATAGTTACTTCTTATTTACAGAAAATGGAGAAGAAATACAAGTACTACGATATGAGGAGGGGCAGAAATATGAGCCGCATTATGATTACTTTGTAGACAAGGTTAATATTGCTCGAGGTGGACACAGGTTGGCTACTGTACTTATGTATCTCACTGATGTTGAAAAGGGAGGTGAGACTGTCTTCCCAAAAGCAGAGGTTAGTTTAGTTTGGTTTGATTCTCTACTTTGTGTATTAGAGAAGTCTTTCTGTTCGTCTCTCTATAAATTGAATGCTACTGATGAAATGGCATTTGCAATTTAGCTTCACCAAATTTATACTACAGTCTGATCTTGGCTTCTTCTTCTTCTTTGTTTTTGAATATTTTATTACACATTCTTTACTCAACAAATATTGGAACTTTCTACAGGAATCTCATCGACGTAGGTCAATGGCAGCAGATGACAGTTTGTCTGAATGTGCAAAGAAGGGCATAGCAGGTAAACCTATACGATTTCAAAATCTCTCAGAATTGTTGCATAGTTGTATTTGCTGAAACTTATTGTGCATCTTTCTCTTCTCGGAATTTATCAGTGAAGCCACGAAAAGGAGATGCCCTGCTTTTCTTTAGTCTCTATCCAAATGCCACTCCTGATCCTATTAGCCTCCATGGTGGGTGCCCTGTACTTCAAGGTGAGAAATGGTCAGCAACAAAGTGGATTCATGTGGATTCCTTTGACAAAACTGTGGGTACCGATGGAAATTGCACCGATGCTGATGAGAATTGTGAGAGATGGGCTGCTCTTGGCGAATGCACCAAGAATCCTGAGTATATGCTGGGAAGTGCAGACCTTCCAGGATATTGTAGGAAGAGCTGCAAAGCATGTTAAATCAGTATGCTTCTCTCTCCCACTAAATTAGTGTCGAGAGTCGAGACAGTGACAGTAATTTGGTTTAGTTGTTTGTATTTTATGTTAACTTTCTTCAACTTCCTCTTTTCCTAGTGACGTTTGTGCACTACATTGCATATTCTGTTTTGATCTGCTTCCACATACAGGTGCAAGCATGCAAGAAACAAAAGATTTGATATAATATGATAGCTAGGACTAAGACATATATCAATATTTGGATTGACCAAACACTGATAGTAGAAAATACGACCTTTTAGGAAAAACAAAAGGATGGAGGAAAATGGGAAGAACACTTTTTGCGCAACAATGAATTGTGTATCGACGATAATAGGATCAACTGTTTTTAATTTTTCTTCTGTTTTGGATTTATTTGTATAAAAGGAGAAGACGATGACAGAACCAGACCGTGAACATTATATAATTTTGATCTTACCTTTTGTTTATGTTAGGTTATTAGCACTTTAATAGTAATATTTAACATATTAAATTGCTTTATTTTGGAGTTATAAGAATGACCGTTGGAATGGATAACTTCTACATTATCCATTAGCATTGATTATCCATCACTTTATTTCATTCTTAATTCCTCCATTACTCTTTGTAACCTATGTAACTCTTATTTTAACATATGTAATCTATGAAATTCCTAAGGCCATTATCTTCACCATTTGCTACCTCCATTATCTTCCTATTCATTGCTATCGATGTAACCTATGAAACTCCTAAGACCATTATCTTCACTATTTACTATCTCCATTATCTTCCTATTCATTGCTACGAAGACTTCTTATAATATAAATAGTGTGGTGGTTTTCATTTGGTTTGGAACACACAACATACAAGAGAAAATATAGAGTGAAAAGGTTAGTTAAAAATATAGTTCTTATTAGTTGAAGGGAGATGTTCTTTTTTGTGGGGCTTTAGACTCAACTCTTGTCCAGAGTTGTTGAGTTATTTTTTGTTTAAAGGTTGTTGTATCCTGGAGGGGACAAGTCAAAGAGAACTACTGCTGAATCGAAAACGTTTGTTGCAGTGTGCTTGAATCACCTTAAAGAGAGAGATATCCGCGCCTCAGCCTTGAAGAAATTTATTTTCTTCATTTTATTTTTAATTATAATCTTATATTTTTTGTTATCTACTAAGTTTTTCACTAACAGTTTATGAATTGGATCAAATCCTAAGTGGTCATACACAAAATGGAGAGGGCAGATCCATGATTTAAGTTCAACGGGTTCAACCGTTTCTCATTGTATTTTGAATCTTATGGTTCTAGACCTACTATTTATCGCAATATAAATGTACTTTTACATATAAATTTATATTTCACGTCAAAAGCATTGAGTTGATATGAACCAGAAAACCCTTGCCTTAATCCTAAATGCAAAACACTTGCAAACTTTTTGAAATTAGATGATTCAGAATGAATATGATCTTATTATATGTATACATTTGTTTAAACATATGTATACCTAATTCAAACATAAAAAAAAATCGAAATTCAGGCATTTACGACTCTACAATTCTTCCTTATTTCTCCTTCACCACCCACAAGGACTCTAATTCCGCCCATTTTCTTCATTGAACGGCCAAAATATGCTAAGAAAACATGTGGATTTTGCATCTTTTTAACAATCAGAGCAGAAAGGGAGTTGGTCACTAACGCAGCATCTGATCCAAGCAATCCCATATGTTGATTGAGAGCCTCAAAATAATGGCTATCAAAGGAGAAAGAACTTTTGGGATCCAATTCTAGTATAGTTGATCTATTAATAGGGTTAGGACATAATTTCCTCAAAGCTGTAGCATAATTGGGATTCAATGAAGGATCAACATCACCCTTTCCTGTGAAATTGTAAAGTCTTCTAGCAACCAATGTGCAATGTGTTACTCCTATTGTATGTGCCCCTGCATATCATGATTAATTCATCATTAGTCGGGATTGTTTGTTAACTGGTTAGAGTCATGCAGATATTAGTAATGTACAAATTCGTTATGAGTTAATTTATATTTTATTTATTCAAGAGATAAGTTATTCATGTAGTAGTAGTTATTCCACCTTCTATCCTACATAAAATAAACATAAATTCTCTCATAACTTAAATATGTAATAGTTTGTAGGTTTCTAAATCATCAACCAAAAGTCATATTAATTTTAGGGTAACTTACAGAAATCTCACAAAATTTAAGAGCTAATTACTTAGATTCGCACTAGTTTACAATATTACAAAATTTATGAGATTTTAGACTTCGGATACATGTATCCGGCGCGTTCAAATATATGAGATTCAAAATTAAGTGCGTTCGGATACGTTCGGATATACTTTGTATTCAAGTGGATTCACATGTATCTGACTCTCTAACTTGTCTCTATGCTTGTATCTAGTATCTCAGATACATGTATCTAGTGTGATTCACATGTATCTGGGATACATATACTATCTCGCTCACCTGATCTATTCCTATTTTAGTGTATCTGGTAGTAAAAGTACATGTATCTAGGTTATCTGACTTGAAATCTGGCATGAAATAATTAATTAGAGGAAAATATGTAATTATACCAAACTATAAGGAGAATTAATAAATATGATTAGAATTTTTGTCTAATTAGGTAGTTTTTCTTTAACTTTATACATGAATAACTTACTTCCAATCTAACTATCAGGTGTCATGTAAGTCATATGAAAACTAATACATGAATATCTTATTTTTCATCTAGCTACCAAACGACCTTATGAGACCGTCACTACTACTCATTTAAATGAACACACATATGAAACTTTCATCACCACTCTCTTAAAAAAGAATCTTGATACTTAGCGTAAAAAATTAAAATAAAATTTATTTTCTTAAATTTCGTATCAATAAGTATATGATCTAAAAGAATAAAAAACAACAAAATGATAGTACTACATTTCTTTCCTTAATGAAACCATGCATGTTAGTGTTATTAATTGGAGATAATAATTTAAATTAGTTTTATTACCTGACAAAGTGACCAAATCAACAATGTCCAAGTTGTTGTCTTCAAATTGTCCCAAAAGAGTGGAAAAGTTTGCAAAACCAGAAGGCAAATTATTTAATGCTTCAGATGCAATCGATACCCTTCCATCTTTTCTCCCTGTTGGAACTTGCCACATTGACCTTCCAAACTATTATTAACAATATAATAAACTTTAATTAGTATTCTGGTGACTCTATTTTATATGATACTCTTTTTTTTAATTATTACGTATTAATATAATTGCTAACGTACTTTTTTTGTGTTACAAGTTTTTTTTTTTTTGTAATTTCTTATACTTATCAAATATCGATATATAAAATGAGATCGAAGGAGTACGTTAATGCTCACCTTAAACTTCTTTACATATTTATCAATAGCGGCGAAGCTAAAATTTGAAATTTATGAGTTCTGAATTTTAATTTTTTAGTTACTGAATTTCAAGTTGATAACATACACATATTTAGGCCGAACATCTAGCCAATACTCCTAAATGTAGTGCTTTAGTAATGGATTCATTAAATCAAGTATAAATAATATATTTAGAACTTAATAAATTGAATGAGTTGTGATAAATAAACACATAATGTTAAAATTGTGAAATGTATATATATGTAGGTGCTTACTTGGTATGAAACAGCATCTCGGGCTGCCAAGGTTAGAATATCAGCACAAGAAACTTGATGTGGGCATACTTGTTCTACTTTCTTCTTTATATCGTCGATAACCTCATAACCTCCTACGGATCTATTCGGAAGTGCTGTTTTTTCTCCACTATTATTTGGAGTCGAATCAAGTAGAATTGATGCATCACATCCCTGCAATAATATTTTTAATGTATAATTTATTACATTAATCAATGTAATTTAACATGTTATATGTTTTTCAAGTAACGCATTACACTTATTGAGGACGAAACCATGCATGCACCTATTGTTATCTTTTAGATGTTTTTATGGTGCAATATATATCCAAATGGTTATCGTACAGAAGTTAAATTCTACTTTCTAAGACGTGATGTGTATATACAATAATTAACTCTCGGAGAAGTTCTCGATAGAGTTGATAGAAAAGATCAGCAAAAATGTTGCGCAGTGTTATGTACTTATATTTTTCTTTATATCGTTATTAATTAGAGAGCTCGTATCCAAGTCATGCAAATGGTATTATTTTTTATAGGAAACGCTTTAATACTCCCAAAGTAGGATAAAATGACTAATCGAACCCTAATATGAATATCAGATTTGAAACCCCCTTATACATAAAATATTTCTTCTATCTACTGTACCTGATTAAAAATAGTTTTTTATGTATATAACACACCTTGAGCTTCTTCGTTTCATATTTTGAATTCTTTTAGTAAATTTCTAATTTCATACTGAATATAATCGATAGAAAAAAGAAGATACGTACCCTGACAAAACAGTCATGATAGTGAAGTCGAAGTAGCTTTGCAGCCAAGGTTGGATCAGCAGCAACTTTGCTCCATGTTATTTCCTTAACAATCTTTTCAACTGAAGGGCAACTTTTGTGATAATAATTCATCTTCAGCTTTTTATTATCTGCATTGCAAATCCCCAAAAACATAACACTAATTATAAATAGAAAAAAAATAATTGGCTTCATCTTTTTACCCTTTAATTTCTTTCTATACACAAAGAGCTACCCAATTAATGTATACTATATACTAACTCAAATATTAATATGCTATTGTTGGTGTTTGAATAGGCTTCTTTGAACTATATTTATAGGATGATTATTATTATTTTTCTCTTTTTTATATTAGCTACTTCTTTGCACGATTTTATGTACATAGCAAATGAAAAATTCATACGTGAAGATGAACTGAATAGTTTTGATATTCATGTGCTTCTTAATTAATCATATGTAGTTCATTCAATTATGCATGATAATTTAATTTCTTGTATTAATTAATCGTTGACCCAAGAAACATATTTTTATTCGACAAGGATATATAGAAAAAATAAAGGAGAAATTACGTGTCTTGGCAAATTTATATTATTTAATTACTCATCATAGTTATAGTTTGCTATAATTACCACCGGTGACTAACATTATACATTAATTATGTGGGCTAACTTCGAATTTGTATAATTAGCCAAGTTTGTATATATATATATATATAATTCGCCAGGATAAACAGACACATATGTATAATATACAATCATTTAACCTATATACGTGTACAATTTGCCTCTCTCCCACTCTCTGCCCTCTCTCGCTCGCCTATCTCCTCCCTCTCTCAATCTCGCTTGCTATATATATAAATACATATGTATAATATATAATTATATATATACATATACAATTCACCTCTTTGCTCTCTCTCTCGATCTCGCTCGCTTCTCTCTTCCCTCTCCCAGTCTCACCCGCCTCTCTCCTCCCTCTCTCAATCTCTCTTGCCATATATACAAATATATATGTATAATATACAATTATCTAACCAATATATATATATATACAATTCACCTTTCTCCCACTCTTTTCCCCCTCTCTCTCGCCTCTCTCCCAATCTTGCTTGCCTTTTTCCTCCATATAACATGTAGCTACAAATTATAATTATCAAACTATAGCTATGGAGAGTAATTAATTATTTTTAAGTGGTTATATCTGAAAGTTTCCCAAAAATAAATGAGCTTCAAGTTATATATAAGGATGTTGTTACCTAGCAGTAGAGTCGTCAAAAAAGGGTCGGTCCACCCCCATCCGGTCCTAGCCTCGCGGGCCAAGGAATTTGATGAGCTACGACGGACCGGTCTTTCATATGGAAGGGCGTGAAAATGCTCAACCCATCCCAATTTTAGAAGGGGTCGAAGACTTTTTTTTCTTTTCAAACTTAAAATTTTATAACATCAAGACAATGAGAAGATTTTCAAATCAAATATGGCAAACAATGGTGTTGTTTCATTAACACTAGCAAAAAATCTAGTGTGATTGGCATATATCTAGGATACTAGATATGCGAGATACATGTATTTGGCGTGATGCTTCCCAAATATACGAGCGAGATAAGAGAGTGACAAGCGAGATGAGAGGGAGGCAAGGACGTGAGATTTCTCTATGTATCCTAGATGTATCGCCATTTGGTAAGATTTGTATATTATAACATAACATGTATTTAAGCTATTAGTTGATATACTGATAAAATTATTGTAAGTTATCCTTAAATAAAGTAAATAGTTTTGGCCTTTGGGTGACGCAACCCAGCCCCAAAAAAATGCACAGCATGACGTCTCCTTTTACTAATTGGCAACATATAGTCATCTTTTATTTTTTTTGAAAATCAAATTTTGCAATTAGTAGCCCACGTATTAGGAATTTTTTTTATTAAATTAATAATAAAGAGGTAGCAGCATGATGTCCCTTTTTATTGGGAAGTGGTTTTTTTCTCTTCTTTTTCGTCCATATACAGTTCTTTTGAATCATGTTTTTATTTATTGATTATCTTCTTCATTATTTTGAATAAAAGATTATTTACTTTCTTGTTTATTAGTTTTACATATTATATCTCTTAAAAACATTCGTCATAGAATATTTTTTCTCTTTCGCTCCTAAATTCTTGATAATTTGTTGATATTTACCTGTTAATTTTCCTAAATGTTAGCCTATGTTTGATCCCTCTTATATTGTTTTTTGGGGGGCCGTGGGGGGATGTTTAATTTTGAATTGAAGGTTATATCTAATTTAGGTAAAAAAAAATTATGTAATAATTTTTAATTGTGCGTATCAATTGTCATGTTTAAAAAAGTTATCCTAGGGATTATTCATAAAAATGAAGATTCAGACTCTAATTTTATGGATTCTCCATCTCTAAAATTTTATAGCTATCTAAGTTCTTATTGTTATCCGATTCAACTTGTGTGTTGTCTATTGAACATTTTATATTTCATGTGCAATCCTCATTTTCTGATGAACGAATCTAGAATGTATACAAACTTTGAGAGAATGAATACACGGATATGCATACATAAATGCAATACATACATGATGTTCATTATTAAAGTATTTTTTTCAATGCAATGTATACATATTATAAGTGAATGAAATTTCCTTTTAACCAAAAGGGCAAAATCGCTACTTCGCGAGCAATTTTGCCATTTTGATTAAAAAGAAATTTCATATACCGTTTTAGAATTTTTGTTAACACTTTTTACCCTTTAGGCTTCGGACTCATGAATACACCATTTTTCTACCTCTATGCAATCATCAAGTATACAATTGAATTTTTTATTATCAAATAATGAACGAAAAAATATGTGAAAAAAATATAATTTATGTTTTTAGGCGGTTATAATATTGTATGTATTAGTTTGTACGTTTTCGCTATTTTTATTGTTTAGTGATATTGGTTATACAAGAAAAACAAAAAAGAAAAATAATTAAAATGTCATTTATTAATTTGATCATTTTGTGCTTATTTTTTATTTGTCTATTAAATGCTAATTAATGTTGCTAATAATAACTATCGTATATATATGTCATTTCCTCCCCAATCAAGTCTCCAAGACTTAAACGGGTCGGACTTATAAGCCCATGTTTAAATGGGCTTGAAAAATCCTAATTCAATCCTACCCCAATAATCTGTTGGTTGAGCCGACTCGATGAGTCAAAATTATTTATGTCACCATTAATTTATATTTGTCATATTTTGCTTCACAGAATCTATTTAACTAATTTATAAAGTTAAAATCTTTAAAGTTCAATTGAAATAAATGAATCTAATATTTCTTATTTAGATATTAAAAATTATACAAAAAAACATTATAAGTTGTTATCCTTCTCATATATGTTAGTAATATATATGAAAAACATATCTCAATATATTAATCGAAATTTATATAGTTTGACTCTCAAAAAACAAAAAGTGACATTATTCGATATATTATATAATGTCAGTTCACATTTTAACCTATTTTTTTAATAACTAAAATAACTTTTGAGCGAGTCAATAATCTTTTATCATTTATTTACTAGTCTCTTTTGACCTGTCAAAATTCAGCTTAGCAATACCATTTACCATGTATCCTGAATATATATTGCCTCTTCTATTTTAATTCCCCCTTTTTTTTCTTTTAAGGAAAAATGATTTTAAACTAACTTTAACATTTCTTTCAGAAAGTAATTATATGGCAAAAATAATACTAGATAGTATTAACCAGTTGTTATTTCTAGGCTCTACATTCAAACAGATGAACCATGCTATTTAACAGATATAAATTCTCATTTCTTGGCATAAGAAAACATTACCAAAAACAACTTAATAAGAGAGAAATCAATGGCAAAGCAAAGTTTATTTTTGTGCTTCCTTGTGTTTTTATTCTTCACAAGTTTTTGTCAGATATACTATTAGTTGTTATAAGTTATATTCTTTCCGGATAATATTTTTGTATTTTTCTCTTGGATATGTTTGGTATGAAGATGAAATTTCTTTTTCAATTTTTTCATGTTTAATCAATTAAAAAAAACATTATTTCCATAACATAATTATAAGTCATTTCAAGTTGAATAGAATCAGTAATTTCTGATTTTGATAACACAGATCGAAAACAATTGCAACATATGATCCTTGTAAGTTTCTTTCTCTTAACATTTTTCAATCTAGTTTTTGATATTTGTTTAGTAGTTTGATTATTAAGTTGAATTTACGCTGAAGAGTTCGAGGGGAAGGGGGCAAAACAATACCCCCACCCCCCATCCTCGTGGTCTCAAAGTTGAGCCCTACCTAGGATTGGAGTCAGTAGCAAGTCCTCCCTTCCCTCCCACCCTATGGAAGTAATATTTAATGGCCAGAGAAGGAGCTAGGTTTGGGCTAATGTAACCCAATGACTTTTCTGCAGATTCTATATTTGTACTAGATCATCAAATAAATATGATCGGCTTATTGGTAAGAAAGGGTCGTTGAAATAACTAGGAAAAACATCCATCAAGTCGTCACTATGTAAAGATGTGGTTGGCTCGTAGGAAAACAAAATGTTGAAAGTTGAAATGGCAATCAGTTTAGCTATATATATACACCTTGTTTGCAGAGTGTGAGATAGTCTGGGCTATTTTTCTGGCTGCTTCAATCTTCCTGTACAACATAAAACAGAATATAAATTATTAGCTGAAAACAATTCTCCACTTTAGTGTAGTATTCTTGTTTGTCAACGTAATATTCAAAAAAAAAAATTACTAGGAAATCGTACCAAATGTTTTAGCCTTCCTCAACATCACTGTGCTTAGTTTTAGCCTAGGAAAAGATCAAAACTTTATATGTGAACAACGCTCTTCATTGGTCTGAGATTTTTATTTTTATTTTTCAACGCGGATCTTTTGAGATATTTACATCAACATGGTGTGGATTTCATGCACCAAACCTCAGTAGCATAAAGGAATAGATATATCTTTAGATTTCATTGCAGGATTCGGCGAAAACAAGACAGCTCACGAGGCTTCCTCTCTGATGAAACAGAGTTCTTTAATTAGACAAAAGTTTAATATTGCAAACTGCATCATCTTCAACTGTAAAACACAACCAAACGAGATAATCCTAATAAGCAAACTAGCTGAGGTTCTAAATAAAGTTCAGTTCAGTCTCAAGCTTTCTTTGAAATGAGATCCTCAATCAGGTCTGCAGCATCTTGAACGGTTGCAATACTCTGAGCACTGTCTTCTTCCACCGAGATGCCAAATTCTTCCTCAAGTCCCATGACAATCTCCACCTGAACGCAAAATAGATTCAACATAAATGATATAGCCAAAGGCAGTGAACTTGTATTGACAAAATTTACAGAGTATACATTGCATAATAACATGAAAACTATGTCAGTTAACCTCTGCAGTCATAAATAAATGTGTTCACATATATAATTGAGTGTCATGCCCCAAGGGAAGGGCCATTGAGGCATAGTTACAGGAAGAGCAACAAGAGAACATTTCTGCCGTTATTAGTATTATTTTCTTGGGGGAGAACTCACTAGATGGTACATTCAAAATGGCTTATAACAATTATAATAGCCGTGCCAATATGCTAGCATAAAGGTCAACACATCACTAGGGATATCAAGGATGCTCCTTTTTTTTTTGAATTGGTAATTAAGGATACTCCTTTTGTCCGAGAACTCCAGATACAGTGTTTAAATATCGTCATACTTGTTTTTAATCACAGAAGTGTATGAAACTATATCATGTGGAGGAAGGACAAACCTATAGATCTAGCAACTTGCCACAGTTCACTACTTTTTATCCCTTGTAATCAATTTAAATTCCTCAAGATCATATACAGGGAGACAAAATGCTATATTAGACATAATGACATTAACTAAGCCTTGTAACTAATTTGGCTGAGGCCCAAACTGAAATTAGTTAATTGTTCTAACCATTTTTGCAGAAAGGACTACTATGCATTGCAACAAATTGCCTTGGTGCCAAACTACATACCGTATCAAGAGAATCAGCACCAAGCGCAGCAAACTTTGAATCTCCACAGACATCAGTATCAGCAGAAAGAGCCAGTTGTTTCTTCACAATGTCACACACTTTGTTGACAGTCTCTGGCTTAGCCTGCAGAGATACAACTCTCATTATTTTTAATGACTTGCACATGAAAAAGAAAAACATTTGAATTACAGACCATAAAATTCCATGTCACATGTAGAACAGGAAAGTGAGAAAAAATAAAAAGATAATCCAAGGATAAAGAGGTTAATCACACAACAGTCCCAATAAATATAGTGTCAGTACTGATGAAAATAGTTTGATGTAAGAGACGGTGAACATAAAATGTGCACAAATGCTGTAGATCAGCTAAGCAGAATCTCCTGCTTTTTCTTGGGCAATAGATAATTCAATTACACTAAATGCAACCTGAGATCTGAAATATCACAAGAATTCCTCATAAGTTTTTGTTTAACAAAACCATTCTTCCCTTAATAGCTAGAAGGACACCCCCTTTCAGGAGCAAGCAACATTCGTCTCTCAATTTTACATTTGTTCCTTTTATATCTTTTATTAGGTTTCTGTAAAAAATTTAGTAGAGTAGCAAGGGAAAAGTGGGCGATAGCAAAAATGAACAAATGGAGGATGGCTGCACAGTATTGATGAGGTTAGGATCCTGGTCAGTTTGCTAATGTTTTAGAAAGAAAGTTCCTTTTCCTTCATTATTTTAGAAGTAAAAATAATTTTAAAAGAGAATTTACAGAATGAAATATGGTTTGTCACAACAAACTATCTCTTTAATTATTACCTTTTTTCCCTATAACGAATTCCTCTTTTTGTGTATTTATCAGTAGAAGACTAAGAAATATACGATCAAAACAAAGTCAAGCTAAGATACTACCCGGAATAAGGAAACCTACCATGATAAGATACTAAGTCGGGTGGTATCCTTTTTATTTTAATTTACTCATTCTATATATTTATAATTGCTATTACTGATTAGTTAGTGATCTCCACAAAACAATTTAAGATAACTTAGTATCTAATTCACAAATTTAACCACTAATTGTTGGTGATAAAAATAAAACACAGTATCAGTTTTGCTCATTGCAAAACAGGCCGTATTGCAATGATCACAACAATTATGGTTTGAGGTCAACTAGAACACACATTTGCACAATAAAAAAGAATGCTGGGTTACAAGACAATACCGCACAAGTAATACTGAGGCGACGAGTGGCTGGATTCACACTGATGGAAGAGTAGCTAATCCCCTTGAATGAAAGAGAAGATGTTTTCAAATTCGATACACGGTTAGGTGCCTGCATAAACAAGAGAAGAAAATGTATAATTATTTCCCTCACACAGATTAGGGGGAGAGTTGGAAACTGGTTCTCTACTCTTGTAGAAGCTCAAGTATTTACCTGGAATGACGGATTTAATATATGGCAAAGAATTATACAATTTTTGTGTTTCATTGATTACTTCCTCAAAATAAAATTACATGAGAATTTTGATTCCTCATCCTTTCATCAGCCACAGAATTAGGAATCCCGAGAGAAACAATAGGATAAGTAACTTCAAGGAAACAAACAAATTGACAGAGAAAATCTATTGTAGAGCTTAATTATAGATACAATAATATTTACACCGTCAACTAGTCTTTACGTGTTGCAGTATGTAGGGGTGTTCATGGATCGGTTTTTGATTAAATCCAAAATTAAACCAATTTAATCTGTTCTTAAATTTCTAAAACCAAACCAAATGTAGAAAACATTGGTTTGGTTCGACATTTCAATTTACAACTAGCTCATGATAAACTGATAATAGTAAAATAATTGAGACACAAGACAACTGTTTCAAATGAATATTATGAATCAATAAGTTTCTCTCTACTATCACAAAAAAGAATACATCCAAAGTACTATTTTTCAACATTATCCAAAAAGTTAGGCATATTTAAATTGCATAACTGTAGAGACAATATACAAAAATAATATCCTATTGAGAATATCATTAACAAATAAAAGGGTGCTCTCTATGAGAGCTTAAGCTATTAGATGGGTCACAAAACTTCAACATGGTATCTGAACAGGCAAAGGTCCGGAGATCGAATCCCACCGCAACCAAAATTAAAAGAAAATTTCACGTGCTTGGCCCATGAAAACAAATCAGGCTGCACGTGAAAGGTTGTGTTGAGAATATCCTTAACCGATAGAAGTATATTCTCTCTAAAAGCTTAAAAGCTTGAGATGGTCACACACTTCAACCCAACTTAGATCCTAAGCTAATGATGGATCAAATTAATGAGTAAAAGGTACTATAAAATATTTGTAATAATTTATGAAATACTAACATAAAATGTTCAAATAATTATAAAATCTTCATCAGTTTGGTTATTTATTTATTGATGGGTTTTTATTAAAACAAACAAACCAAACCAAATATTATTGATTTTTAAATCCAAAAACCAAACAAAATGTCTATTTCTTAAATAAGTTTGGTTTTGTTTGCGGTTAGCTTGAACCGTGAACGCCCTAGCAGTAAGCAACACATCTTATTTTCATGATTTCACATCTCATTATACAATTTTTTAAAACTCGTGTAAAATCAACCTGTCTTATTCACAAAAATCATTCAAAGGCAATCAAATTCCAATAAACAATACTCCAGAAACTGTATGTCAGATACACAAAACAAAGAGTTTCGAAAACGAAATCGATAAAATCATAACATCAAAAGATTGAAGGATCGGAGAAGCTGATCGAAAGGTACAACCTGATTTACCTTGAAGGAGCAGGACATGGCGGTAGCTGATGAGCCTGTAATGGAAGCCATTGATGGATGCAGAGGAAACGAAGAAAAAGAGGAATAGATCTGAAATAATGCAAATTGAGAAGTGGCGGAGAGCACGATGAGTGTGCCTAAATAGTGAGAAAGGAGAGGATTATTTTTAGTGATCTCCTTCTTATAGGTTTTATTTAGTTGGATTATTGATGCATAAATTGTATCGAACAATAATGTTTGGACAACTAACCCTATGGTATTATTTACTTTTAAAAATTATATTCTTTCAATTTTATATATTTTGAGGATTTTTAACTATAATTTAATCTTTAATTACAAGTACTTAGCCCGAAATTTAATATCATGAAAATTATAGAAGGTCATTAAAATTAAAACAATATATTAATAATGTTAAAGGAAAATGTTACATCTTATCATTTATTATTAATAATATAAGCATAAATTAATGACTATAAAAATACATATCAAGATCTGTAATATAAATAATAGTGTCAATGAGTCACTCAATAAGAGAAAAATACACAAATATTTAATTGTGTAGGAAAAAAAGATTTAAAAGAAGAGATTCATAATTTTCATTGCTTTAAAATGAGAGAAAAATTCTCAATTTATTAACAACGAAAGATAGTGTGAACAGATATTTATTATGTAATATTAGAATGGTTACAACTATTCGGAAAAGTTGCAACTCTTCGAAGAGGTTATAACTTTTCATTAAAATTTCGATTCTTCATTAAAGTCGCAACTATTCATTAAAGTCTTGATTTTTTATAAAAGTCACAACTTGTCATAAATTTCACAGTTCTCATGAAAGGAGAGAGCTAGTTTTGTAGCTAAATAAATTCAAAGTGAAATTTGATTTGTAGTGACGCTACATAGGCGAGCCTAAGACTCTCTTTTATATAATACAATGATTAATGTATTAATGTGATAACAAAAAATCATATCGAAATCATTTGTAGATATTGAAATTTTGTGAGACTCTACATAATTATGAAGAAATTATTTTTCTTCATATTTTATTTGTGATTACAATTTATTTCTTGTCACTTTAAAATTTGTTGTTAGCGATCGTAACAATAACGGTCCTAAGATAGCAAAATTTCTTGTAGGGTAAGTTATGACTCACACAAAAGGCGTATCAACATAAATTTAAAACACTATCAAATTTTAAAATATATTAATATATTTTCTCCAATACGTTCTACCAAATGACCCCTAAAAGTTCTTCTCTCCTTTTCATGAACCTAATACATAAATATGTCATTTAACTTGACTTTCACCGATATTATTGTTCTTTAATTTTGGATATGCACAAATAAACATTTAAATTTGTATAAATTGAATAAGTAGACACATTCATCATACGCGACATAATACATGTAGAACAACATATAAAATATAATATTATCATGTAGATTGCCATATAAAGTACAAAATTATCATATACAACATCATGTATGACAAATGTGTTTATTATATCAATTTTATCAAACTTAAATGTTTAAATTCCGGAATTAAAAGTTCAAGGCTGAATCAAAGTTATAAAACCGATTTACGGAGTATGCCCCTTTTCATAAATCAATGTGGTTTTATCATGATGATGCCCTCGACAATTTTCTAAAAATGATTTGTTTAGTACTAATATTTTTTTAAAAAACATTTCCTAAAACTATTGTGTTCAATTATTTTTTTTAAAAAAAAATATTATGTTCAGTTAATTAGTTCTACAATTGCGATATTCAATATTAACCCATACTTATTTTTCATTGAGAGTATTGATTAAAAATATTTTATATTATAATTATGACATTATCTAATCTAATTCATATAAAAGGTAGAAATAATGTTGCTTATAATTCAAGAATAATTTAATTTAAACAAAATAATCGCATAGTGTGATTAATTAAAAAAAATCAATCTCGTACCAAATGCAACAATACCATTTTGGCGTACCTACCTTAAGGTGGGATGCACCTACAATCGTAGGTTTAGAAAAAACTGGGGAAAAAATGTATATCCATGTGACACAATTTTCTCGTGAAATTAGAGTTTTATTAATTTGTTTTTGCCGGCTATAAATTTTATATATCACAATAAATGTTTTATTACTTTATTTTACATAATTAAAAATTAGATTTTTTGAAATTGTTTCAATTATGTATATTTCTTTTTGATATTGCAAAGTTAAAGTAATTTATGGTATTTATTTTTTAACCGTCATGCAAGAGTATGGGTGCATCTATAATAGGAGTTGTTAGAATTTGTGTGTCCACTATCAGTCAATGGACTAGGTCTCTTGACACACAAATAAGGATATATCAGAAAGTAAATATAGTTTAACAACATAGGAGTTTTACGTGGACACCTCCTTGCTCTAGGGAGTAAAATCAAGACATGTCTTACAGGATTTTCACAATCGTTTCACTAATCTTCACAAGCAAAAGAAAATCGGTTACACAAATGTGAGAAAAGAGTTTTTAATCTCACCATCAAGCAATAACTTTATTGCTTGATTAGCCTAAGTAGATGTTACTCTACCCACTTAGCTATTACTCTAGACAACTTAGAATTTTCTAAGCAACACAAAGGTTACCCACTAAATTAGTTCAACTAACTTAGAATTTCAGATCAAACTACAATGATTCCTTTATAGATTTAGGATCAATTTACATTGTAAGATCGAAAGAATATATTCTCAAACAACTACACAATGTACGCCTGGGTTTCGTTTGTTCTTGAATGATTTTTCTCCTTAATTTTCTAAGTCTTTGCAAGAGTTTTAAAATGTGCTTTTTCAAGTTACAAAAATTGACTAGCAATGTGTGAAAAGATAACAATATATAGAAAAGTCACTTTCCTTAAATTCAAGCCATTGGTTGGAAAGGCCTGACATTTCTGACACAGTTGAACACTGTGTACTAACTTTCATATAAAATCCGGCTCATAATTCAAAATATAATTTAATTTAAACAAAATAATCACATAGTGTGATTAATAAGAAAAATCAGTCTAGTACCAAATGCAACACTGCCATTTTGGCTTACCTACCTTAAGGTGGGTTGCACCTACAATCGTAGGTTTAGAAAAAACTGGAATAAAATGTATATCCACGTGACACAATTTTCTGGTAAAATTAGGGTTTTATTAATTCGATTTTTGCATGCTATAAATTTTATATATCACATTAAATGTTTTATTACTTTGGTTTATATAATTAAAAAATTAGATTTTTGAAATTGTTTCAATTATGTATATTTCTTTTTGATATTGCAAAGTTAACGTAATTTATGGTATTTGTTTTCTAACCGTCATGCAATAGTATGGGCGCATCTACAATAGGAATTTGGCGAAAATTTTGAAGACATTTTTTATGTTTAAAGGTGTGATAAATCAAAGAGAACGTGAAAAATGGTCAGAATAGGGCCATCTCACATCTCTACAATGTATTGTTTGATATATTGGACAAGTATAGATGATCCTATGATATGAAATTGGACAAATTACATAAATTCTATTATTTTAGACCCTAATTATTAGAATTTATGATGATTTTTGTATTGCTTTTGGTATCATTTGGCCTTCGGTGCATATATTTTTAGAAGTGACAAACGAACGAGTCGAGTCGAATATGAATCGATTGAAAGTGAGTTAAATAAAAATGAATAATATACTTGACTTGACTCACATTTTAAATAAATAAAAACAAGCTACCGAATGATTAATATGAGTAATCATATCATAGTAGAGATCTTATTAAAAGCTTTAAAACGAAAAATTAATTTTTGAATTTTAAAAAAGTAATTTATTTTTTTTTAAAGAAAAATTCATTTTTTTAAAAGTTCTTTTTTTAACCCAATCCTCTTACAGGCCCACCCGCCTACCATCCCAAAAATATAAAAATAAATTTTTTAAAAAATCAAAAAAGTCTTTTTTCACCCCACATACATCCCCATAAAATGTAAAAATAAATTTAAAAAAATTATTTAAAAAATTCAACAAAGTCTTTTTTCACACCAACCCACACTCCCATCCCAAAGAAATGTGGAAAAAAAAACATTTTTTTATTAAAAAAAATTAAAAGCTTTTTACCACCCATCCCCAATCGCTTTTCTTTCGTTTATGAATGAACAGTTTATCCACATTATCTATTTTAGGAAAAAGGGTTTGATATACAGTTTTGTCATTTGAAATTGATATACTCCTTATTATGAAAGTGATTCACATATACCCTACTTATTGGCTCACATATGTCCTTTTTCTCTAACGAAAATGAAAAAGATAATAATTTTAATCTAATTTTTTATTATTTTTTTCTAAAAAATATATTTCCATATTAGTAAATTTAATCCTCGTCAAACATAATATTTTTGATTTTTTTTTGTTTCAATGACTAATTTAGAATTATTATTTTGATAAGGAAAATGCACAAGTACCCCCTCAACCTATGCCCGAAATCCCAGAGACACACTTATACTATACTAAGGTCATATTACCCCCCTGAACTTATTTTATACGTAATTTTATACCCCTTTTGGCCCTACGTGATACTAATTTTAAAAAAAGTCAATCAGCGTTGGACCCACAAGATAGTGCCACGTAGGCCGAAAAGAGGTAAAAAATTATTAATAAAATAAGTTCAGGGGTGTAATAGGATCTTTATATAGTATAAGTGTGTCTCTGAGATTTCGGGTATAGGTTGAGGGGGTACTTGTGCATTATCCCTTTTGATAATCAAATTTATTTATGTTTCACTAATATTCTTGTAAAATTAAACTTTTTTCTTTGAATACAAAAAAAAAACAAATTAAAATATAGACAAAAAAAATAGTTTAATTTTTTTTCTTTAAACTAAGGAATGAAAGAAAAAATAAAAATAAGAACAAGAAACTCAAATAATTATAATAAAAGAAGTCAAAAAATAATTTATTTATGAAAAAAATTTAAATAGTTCTTATTTCCTTAATGAAAGAGTTAATGCTGAGTAAATAACAACCAAAACCGATTTCGAGGATCATTCACTATCAACTCTAACTAGTTTTCATAAAATATAGAAATTATTAACTTTAATAGTTCTGAAATCGTAAACTTTATCATCTCCATCAATTTCTTCCATTGTATATACAAATTTCTATTTATTTCAACTGGCTAATATAATAGTATCATTGAGGAACTCGGGTTCGTGGATCTCTAAAATTGAATACGAAATAATACTTTTAAGAGATAATGCAACCAACAAAGGTCTAGTCCGTGGTATCTCACAAACATGATAAAATTTTTTAATTATATTCTGCTCGTATATCTTAATTTTTATAGTGCATATTTCGGACACATAATGTATAAGACATTGGCGAATGAAAATTCAAACTCTACAAACATTCTAAAATAGTTAACAAAAACAAATAAACAAAAAAGAGCTTAAATCGAAAAAAATTATTAATATGAAGTACCTTTAATAAGAATTATACTATTTTGTGAGTTATTAACCATTAAAATGAATTGGAGAAACAAAGTGGAACAATGTAAATTCTAAAATTGAATTTCAAAAAAAAATTGAAACTCTACTTAGATACATGAAAGTGACGAAGCCCAAGATATATTAAGATATCTTAATTTACCTTTTTACGATTGATTATCAAGAATTAGTTTTGAAATTAGTACATGAAAACAAGTCTTGAGATGATTAAGGAATAAAGAGAGATCGTGGATGTGTGTTAAATATGTGGGGGATGTGAGAGTTAGTAATTTGAATTGTCAATGTACTTTTAATTAAGGAGTTCAAAATTTTAAAATAATTATTTAATATCATATTTAAGAGTTAATTTTGTATATTTAATTTTATTTTTTTTAAATATATGATATAATTATTAAAAAGTAATATTATAACTAATACGTTTAAACTATATATAAAATATGTATATAGTAATTAATTATGTATTTTTCCTTAAATTTAGGATTGTCGTATCCTTATTTGATTCCAGATCTTGTGATATATAAAATATAGTAATGCTTTTTCTTCTTCTTCTTCAGGATTGAACAAAGTGGATGGATGTAATTGGAATTTGATCAAAAATAGTTGGCGGCTGCTATATGCAAAATTAGTGCATATGTAGATCGTTTGTTCCGAGAATTTTAATAGTTCAGTTGTTATTTTTTTCTTATTAAAACGGATTTGATTTTCTACATTTATAAGTTATTTTTATTTTTTTTACTTCATTTTTTCTATAAAAAGAAGGATAGATCATTGATTTATATTTTAGTTAATATTTTTAAAATTATCTTAAAAGATAAAGATAAATCAAACTGTGGAATTTATGAATTTTTGAAATTGATTTAATTGTTCGACTTCACGTAAAAACATAAGAATTAAATCCATTTTTATGGGGTATAAGGGGAAACTAAAGCAAATTAATATCCCATAAAAGCAAAGTAATTTGCACAGATACAACTCTTTTATATTCGTACCCCACTAAATAATTACTTTATATATTCCTAACTAGTTTCGCTTACTTAATACTAAGTAAGTATCATATATTGTATTGATATCATTAATGTTAATAATTTTACTTAATTGATATTAAATCAGTATATATATCATTGACTAATGAGTAATTTCTGAACAAGAAACTTTAATGATACCATAGTAATATATACATTTACTCTTACAGTAACATTAACTAATAAGTAATTTTCAAACAAGGAACCTTAATGATAACACAATAGTATAAATATACTCTTATAGTATCATAGATTAATGAATAATTTCTGAACAAAAACATGAATAATATATATATATATATATATATATATATATATATATTCGATTTAATAAGCGAAATTGTCACTCTTAATAATACCAATACAATATATGATACTAATTAAGTATCAGATAACCAAAAATTATCAATCTTAATGAAGAGGAGTATGGATTGTAATTATTTATGAGCAAATGGATGTTTCTTAAATAACTTTGGATTTGGTTATTAATATGTAATAATTTTGAATTTATGGCTCATTTCTGTAATTTTTCTAAAAAAGAAAAAGAAAAGAAAATAGAAACATATAAAAAGTTATAACAAATAAAAGAACTCTTGAAAAATTATTAACAAAATGAGCCATGCTTTTGATTAAAAATATTATTTAGTTAAGAATAAATTAATAGATTAATTAACAATAAATAACAAGTCTTTATATAAATACAAAAGAAAATGTCACAACCTCTCATATTTACTTATACACGTGGTTTAGCTACTTCTACTTCAGTATTATTAATTATTTAAAATTAATTAATAATTAAAAACAATAATATTAGAGAAGATCATCCCACGTTTTCGCAATTTCAACGCCACTTATTATTTTGTTCATAAGAGTTTTAAATTTCAGTAGTATTATAGTGAATGTAAGGCACGTACATAAAATAAAAATCATAGAATTTTTGAATTTTCAAGTTTCGATGTTCACAACTTCATAAAAAAACACCAGAATTAAATCTATTTTTATTTTTACGAAGGAAACAAAAAAGAAGAAGAAACATATACGATATCAAAATAAAATTTTTAAAAAAAATCTAGAAGAATTGTTAACAAAATAATCCATGCTTTTACAATTAGAAATAATTTATCTTAGATCTTAAAAAATTAATATAAGAATAAATTAATAAACAAATAAATCTTTTATAAAAGTATTAAATAAAACGATCTAGTCTCTAATATATATATATATATATATATTATACACATACCTTACTCATGCAATATTATTAAAATGTAATTAAATAAAAATAATAACGAAGAAAATCGTTACCCATGTTTTGCCAATCTCAACTCCATTTTTATAATTCTGATGGGCTGTCACCAAATGACGATAAATAAAAATACAAGCAACTCATAAAATTATAAAATCAGCTAAAATAAATTGTAAAGTTATTGGGAGTGTTGTAACTTGTCTGTATGGAAAAGTAACGACTAAATGAAATTCACTAATTAAGTAAGAACATGATAATATCAAATATAAAATGTTATTTTTTGTTATTATGTAACAATGAATTTGATCATATTATATTATATGTATAGTAATAACGATTCAAATAAGATGTATAACTTGTAAATTAAATCATTATAGAAGTACATGTTATTAAGGTTCATTTTATATGCTAGATAAGCATAAATAATAAAAGCCTCGGAATTATTTTATTTTTGTTTGATTATTAATTCTAATAAATTATATTATATCATAATTAGTATCGAAATAATTAGTATGAAAATGGCAAAGACACCCTTGAAGTTCTTTAACCTTTTTTCTACTAAGTAGGTAAAAGATATTTTTATATACAAACGTAAAAGATACTATTTTTCAAATAACAAATCAAACAACCAATAAAAAAGTAATACGATAACAAGTAACCTATCATATTTTTTTAAGCACGTTATTTTTTTTTTTAAAAAAAAATGAGAATGAAATATTTGGGAAGATTTTTTCAGGCTGTCATAACGTGCGTTAACTTCCACGCCTATTACTTTGTACCAAACACTTTATAAAATAAAATAAAATAAAACAAATAGACGTTGATAACGGAGATCCTTATTGTTATTTTCAACTATATATTATGTCTCTTTTGCCCATTTAGTTTCATATTTTTTGTGTCAATTCCAGAATCCTTTTCATATCGTAATTTTAAAATTTTTGCAAGTATATATCGTATAATTTTGGATATTGTTGGCAAAATTAAACTGCGACAACATAAGTACGCAAGTATTTATCTATTTTTTCGCGGATGGCTCAAGAAATAGTAAAGCTCGATAGAGAGGTAACTATCTAATGTTTTAATTAGAAACTAAGAATTAATTTTAGTTGTTCTTTTCACTTGTTGGAATATTAATCATATGTAGGAAGTGTTTAGTACTTTCTGCAAATTTATTTTTTTTGTTAATCTGCAGGATGTGGTTATTGCTGAAGAAATTGGTGGTGTTGGAGTGATTACGATTAATCGGCCTAAACAATTAAATGTCCTTTCAAACAAAGTGGTAAATATATATACATATGTTATATGCTTCTTTCATTTGACTAATCATATACGGTTTAAGAATAAAAGAAAGTCTGAGTTAGTACTGTTTTGATACGATTATCTACTTTTGATTTGGTACAGATTTTTTTAAAATCAAATAAAAACTTTTGAATCTTAAACTCTCTCTATATAAAATGTATCAAAATAATTTATCTTTAATCTTGTGATCATAAACATATTACGTAAAAATTATTATATAGTAGTACATGTCAGGATTAGAATCTCCAATTCATATGCTTTGAATTCTGACTTTGATTGTCAAATAGGCCATGCATCTCTTCTTATATACGTAATTGTTAAATGAATACTAATTTTTGTTGTACGAAATTAGATATTATTGCTGGGAGAGAAGCTCGAGAAATTAGAGAAAGATGATAGTACAAAGCTTGTCATCATCAAGGTATGTATATTACTTGCTAATAAAATGAAGCAAATTCGTAGTATATATATATATATATAAGATATGGAGTTAATTTTTGTGATGTAAATATATAGGGAGCAGGAAAAGCTTTTTCTGCTGGTGGGGATTTGAAAATGTTCTATTATGGTCAAAAAACAAGTAAACACTTGCTTCTTTTATCTATCTTAATTTATATGACACTTTTCGAATTCGAGATTTAAATAAGTAATTTTTTTACCATAATTTATATTTTAAAAATATATTAAATTATTAATTATTACGATTTATAGTACTTTTTTATAAAACTTTTAAAGAATGTCAAAGATTTTATAGCCTAAAATCACTATCTAAATTAAACTGTTTGACTCTCGAAACTTAAAGATATGTTAACTTGATTTAGTTCTATCATTTTTAAGGCTATTGAAATGAATTATAACAAATATTGGATAATTATATATATTTCTCAGGAGATTCGTGCCTTGAAGCTACTTATCGGATGTATTGGCTTTGCTATCATATTCATACATATAAAAAACCCTTGGTACGTTCTATTTTCTCATGCTATTCTTTAAAATAATATCCGTTTTATTTTATATGACGATGTTTGAGCCATTTTTTTTATATTCGCCTATTTTGTATTAAATTACTGTCAATTTTATGTTTAATTAATCATAACGATGACCAATTTGTAGGTTGCTCTTGTTCATGGAATGTCAATGGGCGGAGGTGCATCTTTGATGACTCCAATGAAATTTTCAGTTGTCACTGAAAAAACTGTGAGTATAATTAGCGTAGCTATGTTATAGTGAGTGTGTCTAATAAACACCGTTGATAGTAAAATAACATATAAAGTGATTAAATAATATATTCTTGACACTTTTAATACAATAAGGTGTTGTAGCTCAGTAGTTTAGACACTTGAAAGTGTTAGTGCGTGTTCACGTGTTTGACACTTATGAGTAACAGTTTTTATTTTTTTCACTTTTTTGGTCACTCTCTGTGAAATTTCTGGCTCCGCCCTAAGTATAATATAGTGCAATTTTAGTAAATACAAAATTCATATTTATATGCTATAAGAAAGTTTACATAATTACGTTCCATAGCAAACATATATGTATGTATAATTCGTTATACATATACAATTGAAGCGAATTATATAAAACGAACTGTATAAAATGAGAAAGAGAGAAATTATATACAATTTGAATTTGTATAAAACGAGAAAGAGAGAAAGGCAAAAGAGACTTGGGCAGGAAAATATTTGTATTATAAGTGTATAGAACGATTATATACAATTTAAATTTATATAAAATGAGAAAGAGAGAAAGGCAAAAGAGACATGACAGGGAATATACAATTGAATCGCATTGTATAAAACGAGAAAGAGAAAAATTATATATAATTCGAATTTGTATAAAACGAGAAAGAGGGAAAGACAAAAGAAACTGGGCAGTGGAGTATTTTTATTGCATAATTATAAGTGTATAGGACGAAAATTTATGTATTTGCATGTGTATATACGATTTTCTCTCGCTTTATACAAATAGAAATGCAATTTATACATTTCGCTTCTGTTTGTATAAGCGAGAGAGGTGAGATTGCGAGCGAGATTAGGGAGAGTGACAAGTGATATCTGGGAGAGGGGAGAGAGGGAAACGAAAATATATGTATATATACAATTTCAATTGCTTTATACAAACACAAACGAATTTTATACATTTATGTTTGTATAAAAAGCGAGAGAGGCGAGCGAGACTGCCACCAAACGACAGTGGCAAGCGAGATTTCACTAAGGAGAGTGACGAAAATAGCTATAGGGTACAATTAAAACAAAATATATTTATAGCATTTAATTTAAATTAATAGTTTGCAATTATATACAATTTTCCTATAATATATATACATCTCCAACATGTGTTATTCTAATTAATATTTTGATTTTCGAATCTAACTTAATTTTGTATAAAATTATATATTGAATAGGTATTTTCCACTCCAGAAACACTTATAGGATTCCATCCAGATTGTGGTTTCTCATACATGCTTTCGCGACTTTCTGGTCGATTAGGTAATTAAACACTTTAACTTTAAAATGTACTTTTTATCATTGACATTCTCTTATAATATATACAAAACATATAAATGTCATGCCGGCCATACTAAAACTCTTTTATTAGTTTTTAAATTTTTTGTCGAGTCAAACGCTAAATATATATAAATTTTGTTGCATATATAGGAGAATACTTGGGATTAACAGGAGCAAGGCTAAAGGGTAAAGAGGTTGTTGCTGCAGGACTTGCCACACATATTGTCCCTTCTCAGGTTATGACTACTCCAACACTATTTATTTTTTAACTTTTGAGTTATAAGTATAATATTTATAAATGACAAAACTATACTAATGTTTTATATCCAAACTCGTATATTAACACAACATAAATAAATAAATATATAAATATATATTCTCTAAATAAATTATATTGACCTTTTTTTTTGTTTACAGAAATTGGTTGAGCTAGAGAAGTGTTTATTAAGCTTAAACAGTGGTGATGAGAATGCTATTGAATCTGTTATCAAGGAATTTTCGACAGATTTTGAGATACATGAAAATAGCATCTTGCAATTGAATAGGTAATATATATATATTCTGTCTTAAATAATTAATGCAACTTATAGACAAATATTAATTTAGTCTTAACTGACAAGTAAGTACTTCAATTTTGACGATATACATCTAGACATCTCAACTATCTATTTCAACTCAATACTTCAGCTTACAAAATAATCATTTAGACAAAACATAACGGTGGAGATGAGTTGACATGTCTAGATATACAATCATAAAATTGAAATATTATTTATTTATTAATTACGATTAAATTTAAATGTCTATCTATGTATTACACGTTTTCTTCGAAGTTATCAATAAATTCAATGCAAATGCAGGATGTCCATAATCAACGAATGTTTTTCCAAGGATACTGTCGAGGAGATATTGATGTCATTTGTAAGATCATCATTAATTATTTTTTAGTTGTGTTATAGCATATTAATTAATTCAATCATCATTAAAAAAAAGTTATAACTAATTATTTTTTTTAATTTTCAGGAAGCTGAGGCACATAAATTAGGAAATGATTGGATTCAACCAGTGCTTAAACACCTAAAGAGATTATCCCCAACAGGACTAAAAATAACACTAAGATCGGTAATTATATTTCTCAACTAGTAATCTCTATCCGCCCCATCAGGCGATAAAACAATTATGCTTCTTCCGAATGGAACTATACAAATAATTTCACTTATAATCGCTGAAATTTACTTATAAAGTCACAAAAATATTTTTGTCCACATTAAGTAGTGAACTATATATAACTTATGTTTTTAAAATGGACTATAACTTATGTTTTAATACATTAAATTACAACGTAACAAAAAAAATGTTTAAATTGTACACTAATTAATGTTTAAAATTATTGTGTAGATTCGAGAAGGAAGGAAACAGACATTATCTGAGTGTTTGAAGAAAGAATTCAGAATCTCGAATAATATATTAAGGAAAACAATATCTAATGATTTCTATGAGGTATGAACGTAGCTTTTCAACTATAATTTCAAGTATATAGAAATTATTTTAATTTTTATTACAAATATTTAACTTTGAATAACTTTTTGGTACTTTTAAACCTTAGCTGATTCTTTTTTTTTTTTTTGTTAATTATAAAGGGCATAAGCGCTATTGTCATTAACAAGAAGAAATCTCCCAAGGTATTATCCTTTTTTATCCATGTGCAATAATTTATAGATGCTTTCACAGTTTTAATATATAATATAATAATAACAATTACGTCTCAATCTCAAATGTTAAAATTCGTTATATTAATTATATTGAATTCTCGATCCAAATTTTCAGTGGTGCCCTACAACTCTAGAGGAGGTGAAGGATGAGCAAGTCAACTTGATTTTCAAAAATTTCGAACAACATTTGGAACTCCAGATTCCAGAAAAGAACGAGCAGAGGTTCAAATCGATTGATTTTTAATCTTTTTTCATATATGATTTCTACATTAATATTATATATAAGTCTTAAATCGTCTATACCTAAGTAACAATGTTGAGTAACTTTAATTTTTGCATCTCAACTTATCAACAGGTGGAAAGGGAAATATGATAATTCACCTCATTATTATCGTATTAATCAAGCTATGAAGATTCAAAAAGTGTTGCCATCAACAACTCCTGGAATTGGTCTTATACAGTCTGCCTTGTGATATAATTAGCAAAAGTTCCATCATTGAAACAATATAACTTATCAGCTAAAATTTACCAAGAGATCTTGAAACGATATATATGTTGTCGCTAAAAGTTTTTTGTTGTTGTAGTTCTATTGGAAATCAATGTAACAATTTTGAGAGGAAATATGTCAAGATGGGTGAAACAGTATGTTTACTACGCGTGCTAAATAACATTGTATTCTATTTTCATATGTGTTGAAAATATAATTAAATAATAAAAATATGTTTTCTGTAACAATTTAAGTTTTTAAATGAGATGGTCACGTAATTCAACATAATAAATTCATTCTTTTTCTTCAACATTTAAGACCCCAATTTGAAAAAAATTATTTCAAGAGTATGGAAAAGTGTGGGATATTTCATCAAAACCATAAAAACAATACTCCTATATCCTTAGAGGAAAATGACACTTTAAATTCAACATTCAAATAAAAAAGGGTTTGATCAATATATTCAAAAAACTTTTTCTAGATTAGACAGAGAAATACACGTAAACCTATATGAAATTATGAGCTATACATAATACACTTGCACTAGATGAAATATTAATTATACCCCTCTAAATTTACTTTTTTTCATCTTACTTTCCCCATAAACTTATTTTTACACATTATTTATCCCTTCCTTGAATTTATTTAATTTTTTTGTATTTTTTTATTTTGTAAGATCTCTTCAAAATACTCGTGTTCCGTTAAACTATATACTACAGATAAAAAGTGAAGACTTCATTCATAGAAAAAGGTTGAGACTTGAAAGACAATAAGATCCAGTAAATTTAATATAAAATATTATATGAAATAAGATATTAAGAGTCCTCTTTTTTTGTTTTGTTTAGTAGAGGCACATGTATGCACAAGATATGAAGTTATTGTTGCGGAGGAGGAGGGTAAATAATAAAAAAAAATAAAAAATTGAAGGATAAATAATACAGGAAAAATAAAGGGGAAACTTAAGCAAATACTGGTAAAATAATTACAAATATATATTCCTTTAAATTCATAATTCACTAAATAATTACACTACATACTCTAACTAATTTCACTTAAATAATATTAAATAAGTATCATATACTGTATTGGTATCATTAAGGCTGATAATTTTTTTCAATTAATACTATATATATATATATATATATATATATATATATATATTGTATTGATATCATTAAGGTTTTTTGTTTAAAAAAATACTCATTAGTCAATGATACTATAAGAGTATGTATATACGAGTTCGGAGCCTAAAGGTATAAAATATTAACAAAAATTTCAAAACGGTATATAAAATTTTATATTAATCAAAACGGCAAAATCACTAGAACAACAACGATTTACTCCACCGAAAAAAGCAAAATCGCTACTGCAGTGATTTTGCAAAATGTGATTCTTTTTTTTTAAAAAAAAAAATCAAATTGCTACCTTGGCAGCGATTTTCAAATTTTTTTTAAAAAATTATTTTTTTTAGAAAATCGCTGCCTACGCAGCAATTTTTATTTTTTTAAAAAAAGTAATTTTTTTAAAAAAGAAATTCAATATTTTATAAAAAAAATTGTTTAAAAAAATTGCAAATCGCTGCAAACAAAAAAAAATTAAAACAAAATTGAAAATCGCTACCTAGGTAGCGATTTGAATTTATTTTTTTTTAAAAAAAATTACATTTTGCAAAATCGCTGCAGTAGCAGCGATTTTGCTTTTTCCGGTGGAGTAAATCGCTGTTGTTCTAGCGATTTTGCCGTTTTAGTTAATATAAAATTTTATATACCGTTTTGGAATTTTTGTTAATATTTTATACCCTTTAGGCTCCGGACTCATGTATATACTCTTATACTATCATTGATTAATGAGTAATTTCGAAACAAGAAACCTTAATGATATCACAACAATATGCAAATACATACTCTTATAGTATTATTTACTAATGCGTAATTTCTGAACAAGAAACCTTAATAATACCACAACAATATTTATACATATATACACTTATATACTATCACTGACTAATGAGTAATTTTTTAATAAGAAACCTTAATTATACCAATACACTATACATACTGATATGGTATCAGTTAAATAAAATTATCAGTCTTTATAGTCTTTATGATATTGAGTGTGGATATGTCCTCCTCCTCATTTTGTCTTATTTTTGTTGGATTGAATGGATGTGAAGCCAAAAAAATAAAAATAAGTGAACAAAAAAAAAAACAGCTTCCCTTCATTCATTACTAAGCCAGGGTCCCAGGTCTCCGAGTCAGCCCGCGCTTTTTCGAAGAATCCTGAGATAACGGAAGTGAAGGCAACTCAACAAGAGGAATAATAAGAGGAGCACAGGGATAAAATTGAAGGAACAGGAGAGAAGAATAAGAATGAGTTTTAACCTAAATTAGGTAAAAGTACAAGTTAAATGGAGGCAACCAGGGGGCGGACCCACATTGGGTGAACACCCTCGATAAAAAAATACACAATATATATAAGGTAAATTTTATGTACTTTTATATATGCATATATTTTGAACCCTCTCAATAACAAACAAAAATAGATGACTCAATGGTAAGACCCTTAAATATTAAGTTGCACGCCTCAAGTTTGAATTACTGCAACAATATTTATTTATTTTCCTCTATAGTTTCAGTTTATTTTTGTTTAAAAAAATCAGTTCTATTTTTCAAGCATTTTTTATTTTAAAAACGTGCCAAAAGTGTAATTTTAAACCCAAAAAAAATCAAAAAGTCCATTTCAAAAGACTTATTTATATGTTTATATTTTTATTTTTCGAACCTCCCGAAGAGAAATCCTGAATCCGCCACTAAAAGCAACCAAATATGACACCCCGTGAAAGCTTTAGAGCAACTTGCATAGTGACACACTAGTATATGTGCTAAATAGTTTGTTTAGTTACATATCTTATCCAAATTTGACTTGTTTAGTTACATATCGTATCCAAGTTTGATTCTCGATAAACTAATTCAGATGAATGTATCTCACCTCTCTTGATTTGTCATCTTTAGTAATTTCGGATTCAAGAATTAAGCTTAGTGGATTTGAAATTTAAAGAAGAAATTCATGTGGTAATGTAAGTGTCCGGTGAGCGTAGTAACATCGACATGCTTTTTGGACAAGGTATCTCATAACACCAAATTAATCAAATATATCAAGAATAAAGCTACATTGATTTAAAAAAAAAAGTTGATCAGTTATATTACATAAGTTAATTCCTAAAATACGTAAAAGTTAAAGGATGAAAAAGGAAGCGAGACGGAGGAGAAAATGATTTACCTTAACCCACTAAATTTGTATTATCTTATCGTATCACATTAAGCATTGCTTCCTAGTTTTACCCTGCTCCATTGAACATTCTTAAAATTTCTTGTACTTTTTATACTTGTGATGTTTTACTTTATTTTGCATTTTAAAATTTATTAAATTAGTATCCATTCAAACACATATTACTAGAAAAATTATCAAGATTTTCTAAAGGTGTGTAAGTATAGATTTACTAATATTATAATGCATATTCAGAAGATAAATAAATGACATTGTCAATTTTTTAGTTCATGTAGTTTAATTTACTAGGTTAATCATCACTTGTTGAAAAAAAATAACAAATAAATCAAATAAGTTTAGTTTCCATCTCTCTAAACTAGAATTGAAAAAATAGAAAAGAAATTCCATTAATTCTATTAAATATATATCATTAAAAGGATATTAACGATTTTTAGTTTCTTCATTCAATTACATCTAATTTAACTCTATATATATTATTCATCATTTTTAAAGAGTTGTACATAAAATTATGTTGAAATAAAATGACTAATAGATACGAATAATAACTAATTTTTCGATTGAGAGGATTCGAGTGAACTCCATAGATGCAACCTAGGTCCGCCCCTGTATAGTATATGTTTTAATTACTCAATCTTCTATATACAGATATGTTTTATGTATTTGTGCATAACAATTTCATGGTATCAGATATCTAATGTATCTGGCATCAGTTTCATATATTTATTTAGTATAAAAAAGACATTGTATCTAAGTGTGTTAGTACATAAATACATTATCTGGTATCAAATTGGTCATATATTTGTTAATAAGTACATACTTAGAAGAATAATATATATATATATATATATATATATATATATATATATATATATATATATATATATATCTTGCATTGTTCTATTACTGCTTTCTCTTCTTCAAACAAATCATAAAACAGAAAGCTTTTTAATTACTCTCCAATTTCTATATTTTGAAAATTACAATTCATGGTTATATATTATAGGGATGAGAGAGGCGAGTGAGACTGAGAGAGAGAGAGAGGAGAGAGAGGGAAAAAGTGGGAGAAAGGTGAATTGTATATGTCGGTTAGATGATTGTATATTATACATATGTATTTATATATATGACATACGAGATTGGGAGAGCGAAGAGAGAGATGAGAGATATTGGGAGAGAGAGGAGAGAGGTGAGCGAGAGAGTGCGGAGAGTGGAAGAGATGTGAATTATATGTATATAATTGTATATTATACATATGCATTTGTATATATGGCAAACGAGATTGGGAGAGGGAGGAGAGAGGCGAGCGAGAGAGGATAGAGTGGGAGAGAGGTGAATTGTATATGTATATTGATTAGATAATTGTATATTATACATATGTATTTGTATATTTTGGTGAATTATACATATACAAACGTGACTAATTATACAAACTCAAAGTCAGCTCATGTAATTAATGTATAATGTTAGTCGCTAGTGATAATTACAACAAACTATACGATTTTTTTGGCGAAAATCATCCTTAATCTATACCCAAAACTTAACCTACGTCCTTAAAGTATCATTCTTAGCAGAAAACATCCTTCAAGTATTTAAAAATAAACAATTTTCATCATTCTACTTGAATTTATCAAAAAACTAACAAATCCCACAAAAATTAAGCATTTTTTCGTAATTATTATTCTTAGATACATCAAAAATACTATCATGAACTTTTTCGGTAATTGAGTTTAATATTATGAAAAATCTTTTAATTTGACTTTTTTTTCCATTTATTTTTCATGTAATTTGATATTAATATTATTAGTTGAATATGTTTCTTCTCAATTAAATATGCTAGAGCATAGAAGTGGCGTTTGTTGGAGAATTTCACTTCTAATAATGTAGAATGAAACTCAAATGCGAGACATAATCAATATTTTGATTACTTCAATATCTGATTGGCCCAAAAATTTACTGATCTAAGTACAATTTGACTTTGAAAAAGTTAAAAAGATAATTAAGCTTCAACTTCTTTCCGTTACTAAATGAGAAAAAAACAAATCATGTATCCTTACACCTTCCAAACATTTTTTTTTTGGTTTCAGTAAGTAATTGTGTCTAAGATTTTAAATAATTTTTTAGGAACTTCTTAGAGCAGGTAATGAAACTATGCAGGAAAACTTTTGTTGATAGTCATGTGAACTACTCATGTTTTTATAGGATCCTTTAGTTTTTTGACAATATTTAATTGAAGAATGAAAATTGTTAACTTTTAAATATTTGAAGGATGTTTTCTGCTAAGAATAATACGTAGTTTAATTTTTGGATATAGTTTAACGATGTTTTTGACCAAAAACTCTAAACTATACCTATGATATGTATTAAATAGTATAAGTTTGCTCTAACCACGTAATTTTCCCGATTTCAATTAGGTGGAAGTGTAACATGGGTAGCGTAGCCCAAGTGAAAGAGTGGAGGCCCATTAAAAGAAAGTTGATTTTGCTATGAACAGTAATATCATCTCCTCTCGATTATCCATCATGGGCACCATTACTTTTATTACTACTGCTTTTGCTACCAGAATTGGCTGCCATCTTCAAACCTCCAACTTCAACCTCACTTTTTTTCCCTTACAACCTCTCAACTTGCGCTCTCCTGAAGCATTCATCACCAACAATGTCCGCCAATTCTCTCCAAGTCAACGCTTACTCTGCCATTGGTACTCCAATCGCTACTGTATCGAACTACGATTTGAAACTACTAATTAGCTGATCAGCTCTTGATTTTAGTACCGAAAACAACTAACTGTTGCTTCTACTTTTTTGTTTATGCGATTGAGTTTCATTTGCACATCTACTTGCTGATGAGTGATGTCACTGACGGCTATTTCGATGTATTTGATACCATTAGATTACTAAATTCTGAGGATATTCGATTACTTTCTTAGCAATCCGATCGAACTAATTGCGAGTATTTTAAAACAGTGCCTCCAGCGATCATCATTGAAGTGCGTCATTCAGATATTTACAGGCTGTTATTCTGCTAATTAGATCAAGTCTTATAGAATGACTTAGTTTTGTTGAAAGGAATTAATGCAAAATATAGTTGTCTCCTCAGTAATGTTTGCATTAGGATAGACTACATTACATCCCTTGGCTCCGGCCCTTTGATTACCGGATGTTTTGTGCACCGGGCTGCTTTTATATTTTGGGCAAAATAAGTTGTTGGCAATCTAAAGTTATACAATTGAATTCAAATGCTGATGGCTTTATGTTTAGGAAGAATGTTTCATGCTTTACTCCTAAGTCCTAAAATATATGCATCTCTTTCTGAAATTGTCTTCTCTAGTTTGATTGATGTTGTCTGACTTATTGGTTATTGAAGATGCTCCAAGTGAAGAATTGGGGGCTTCATCTAGGGGTAACATTGGAGCGAACGACCTGCTGATTGTTGGACCTGGTGTGCTTGGTCGTTTAGTGGCTGAAAAATGGAGAGAGGTATTGTTCTTTTAAAAGAAGGACCATAAGTTTTCTGTTTGTGTATTCCAGTTCAAAAATAGCATGATCATAGCCAACCACTTCCTGTTGTTTTTAAGTTGAATCGGTGTTGGAAGCATATATTGTATTTAGAGCATGAGACTCTCGCCTTGTAACTGTAACGAACTAGTGAATTTCTGTGCTGCTTATGGAATGTGCTTTTTGAAATTTGATGATAAGAGTTTTGAATACTTTAATGTGGCAGGAATACCCAGGCTGTCAGATATATGGGCAGACAGTGACCACCAATCACCATGATGAACTGATTAAAATGGGAATTAATCCATGTTCCAGACAAACCAAGCTGACTTACAAGTTCCCTTATGTTATATTCTGTGCTCCTCCATCTCAGACTGATGACTATGCTGGTGATATTAGGTAGGTTAATAATTGGTCAAGTCCCTATCTATAATGGCATCATTTGATATCAAATTTCATTTTTTCTGGGGAGTACTAGTCATGCTGATATCAAAATCTTTCTTGTAAGAAACAATAACAAGGTGGATAGTTTCTTGATGAACATCAGAAACTGTGGTAATTCATGGTTCACTAATGAGCAAAACCGTGTCTGTGTTTCTGGTTTTTTGCTAAAAGGGTAATATTATTTGGTGAACTATATATACTTGGTATTAAGTTGTGTTGCATGTCATAGGGTTTAGAGACAAAACCGCTTTTATTATGGAATTTATAAGTATCTCTTTTCAAATAGATTTCTTCATTAGTACGAGTTACTCAGCCTTTTTGCTTTTCGTCTTCTGACTTGATTAGGTGATGTTGATCAAGTTGATCATTTAATGTGGTTTTAATATAAAAGCTCAATCCACCAGTAATTAAGTTCTCTTTTGCATGTGAAATGAGCAGGGAGGCTGCATTAAATTGGAATGGTGAAGGTTCCTTCCTATTTACTTCAAGCTCTGCACCATATGACTGCTTTGACAATGGAGCAATAAATGAGGTGCTAAATCTTATAGAACATTATTCAAGTAACAGTTTCTTGTTCTGATTGATTAACTCAAGGTGGGATGTTATGTATTAAACATTAAGATGTAGTGTTTTGAATTGCCTTTGTAGAGGAACTAATGCATTTTAATTTATGAAGCTTATAACTTGATAGAACGAGTCATGTGTATTCCAGAGGTATTCGTTTTTTCTTTTTTTTGGCTGAACATCGTTTCTATGTCAATGTATAGGATGGCCCTGTAGTTCCAATTGGGAGGAGTCCTAGAACCGATGTACTTCTCAAGGCAGAGAAAGTAGCACTGGACTTTGATGGCTGTGTAGTTAGATTGGCTGGCCTTTATATATCCTTTGAAACGTGCTTCAGTTGACATAGATCCTATCTGTGGAGCTATTAGATCTTTATTGTTTATGTGCCTACCTTAACCATTAACACAAAGCAGATAGAGGTGCACATATATACTGGTTACATAAAGGGAGCTGTGATATTCGCCCTGACCACATCCTCAATCTTATTCATTATGAGGTGACTATGCATTTATCTTTTACATCATGTTCAGTCCGGAGGTTCCCCTTTTGTTGTGCTTTTCATGCTTGTATAATTACAGCAATATTGATGTTTTGGCCTGTCTTTCCAACAGGATGCAGCTTCATTGTCAGTTACCATCTTGAAGAAGAGACTTCGTGGTCGGATCTTTTTGGGCTGTGACAACCACCCTGTATCCAGGTCATTCCAATTAAATACTCTCCGTGTTTGGTTCAAGTAATTAAGATATTCAGACCTATGTTGTATTACCTTGTGCTCATTGCAGGCAGGAGGTGATGGACTTAGTCGAGAAAAGTGGCAAGTTTGATAAGAAATTTGAGGGTTTCACAGGTAACTGATTCTATCCTTTGGCTTTATAGTTACTCTTATTTGCCTAAAGAGTCATGCATGAAACGGTTATGTATAATTTCTCTCAGGAACTAGTGATCCTTTAGGGAAGAAGTTAAACAACTCAAAGACTCGTGCTGAACTAGGATGGGAGCCCAAATATCCAAGCTTTGCTCAGTTCCTTGGAGTTTCAGAATAATTGCTGCTACATCTATAACCTCTTCGAATAATTGGAGTACATAGGACATCCATTTTCACAGTTACTTTTTGATGCAGCATGCATTATGCTGCTATCATATTTATACTAAAACTACAGGACCCTTTTTTTCTGCGTGTATTTAGCTACAATCTGTGACTAGTATATATAGCACATTATGAGATTGGTATCTGTGTACAGCCTCTACTGCACTTTTTTTTATTCCTATAACTTGAATTTGAAACCTCAATTGCGTTCCTACAGCTCGAATTCGAAACCTCTAAATGGAAATTAAAGGAAATGAATTAGTATTACGCTTTTCTCCCCTGTTTCATTGATCATATAAAAATAGTGGTCTTGTTGATGAATTAAACGAAGTGGAACAAATACCATAGTCATCACATTTACAACCATTTGCAATTTGCAAATAACATATAAAATTTCATTCCAAACCTTTTGATGTACATTTAAAATGACACTCGACAATGTTATCATGATAAAAATTTACAAGCACGTGGTATTTGCACCAAATCAATAAATACATATACTCTGTTTGCATATGCATATGCAATATTTCTCACTTATCCATGGTTAATTAACATTCATTTTCACTTCATTTAATCACTTAACCATTGTAATTTGATGTAATTTGGGTGTGTATACTTAGCACAGTCTGATTTTTATCATCTTGTCAGCAAACATCAGCTATAAGACAATGCAAGATCTTTAAAGGGCCTGAAACATGTGTACAACCAAAAAGCTCCTTTTATATACTACATATTTACAGTGATTATAAATCTTGTGCATGTTACAGCAAGCCCTTTCGGGGTTCGAAATATATGAATTGTAATACCTTCATCCACTTGGCAATCTTAACACAATAGCACTACAATGTACTTTGTTCTGATACAATAATTATGCATTCTATATGGTGTATCAGATCAGTTGGATTTCTACTCCAAATCATTGAAGAAAGAATAATATGATAAATGCATCCGCTATGCAAGTTGAGTTGTGTTGCAAAGGCGGGAAATCATGTAGAAAGGATTGAAAAAAGAATCACATTTGGTGAAGATCACACCATAAATCATTCTCTTGTTACCTGCCCACCGGGTTCCAGCATGCAACAATCAGTGTTTTTTCCATTAAGAAAATTGTTATTGAGGAAGAACTGGAGATGCAATCATGCGGGTGTTGTATGATTCACAGTGTCGGCATTTCTGCCCGATAATGTGGAAGAATACTTCGGTTGTATCATTACAGTCATTACATAGAATCCAAACCTGCAGATTTATCAAGTTAGATGGGTTAAGCATAGTTAATGTATGAAGCAAAGATGTGCCAAAGATTACAAAGATTGAAATGTAAGGTGGTTCAGCTTGGACTTCAATTATTTCTAATATATAAATCTAAGAATCAGTCAAAAATTCTGCATTTATCATATCTTCATTGAAGTTAAAAAATCTCTTTGAGGTACTACAGAGCAGAACCTTAAACAGTTCGGCGCCAAAAATATGGGATAAAGAAAAAAAGCATGATACCTTCTTGTCTCGGAGACCTTCAGGCATGATTGTTTCTTCAATCTGGAAAAGAAGATTTTGAAGTTTAGGGAGAATATGAGTTCAACTTGGTAGTATACGATTCTTGAAAACAAGTTCCAAAAATAAAATTTAAGCAAAAGCTAAGTTAATTTAAAAGTTTTAAGTTCGCAGAATCCTCATTTTAAAGTGAAACTGCAATGTAACGGAAACAGCATGTCTAGCCTGAGATGAAAATGTTGCTAAGTTCACAAAGTAAACAAGGCCATTGACATGAAGGAGTGCCCGGCAAGAACAACTAATGTAGAAAGAACATAAATAATTTCAGAAGTAGCAGAACAATTGAGTATGCAGAGAATTTTGAAATATGTGTAGGAAAAGTAATCAACCTTCCCTAAGCTTTCAAGTATGCAGAGAATTTCTACGATGAGACTGCATCCTCAAAAAATTGGACCCAGACCAACCTCGTACAGTTAAAAATGCAAAACTAACGTTCTACGTACTATATAAGTTTGATCCCTTCAGAAGTAACAGCAATTAATTTAGCAGCTTAAGAGGTAATCAACCATGCACAAGTTTCTTAAGCATGGAAATCTTTTACATGATAATATGCATCCTCTGGAAATTGGACTCCTCCTAGAGTTTTATTTGCACCAGTTAGAAAAACATACCTCCTCATCCATTCTTCTCCAAACTCTCGACATATCTATGACTGATTTGGAACATATGGGGCAGCAGCATCTGAGTTCCAGATAGAATGATAGTCAGCTAACATAATTTTTACCCTTTTATGTAGTAAGAACCAAACAAACAGCATAAATATATAAGATTAAGTGATTACTTGTCACGTTTTATCATCTCGTGGTAGCACTCAGTGTGCATTGTGTGACCACATTTCATTACTGTTGTGTCTTTAAGAGAATCAAAGAGATACTGCATTTCAAAAATTATCGCAGCATGAATTAAAATAATTGGTGGCAGGATCCACAGCAAGGTATAACACTTCATATACAATACCTCATAACAAATGGGACAATGATGCCGCATGGAGTTCTCCACACACGAGTGGTTATTACGTAAATTAACTGAATAGCAAGAGCCTACAGAATGAACAAGATAAGGTGAAGAAGCTACAACATTTTCGGCAATGAAATGATAGAGATAGAAGATGTCACAACATAGTATGAATGTCTACTGTTGAGAGGATGTATATCAAAAAGAGAAGGAAGAAAGTAAGATATTCAGTTTATTTGGAAAATTTCCCAACTTAGCAAGAGTATGTCTGTCAACAAGGACAGTCCAGTCTGTGACGAACCAAGGAGAAGGGGGACATGGGTTCGGGGTAGGGGCAGTCAGATGCTGGATAAGGAGGACAGGCTGGGGGCGGGTTTTGGGGAACATTAGTGAGACCAGCCCACCCCACGACCCCTTTAAGTGAGCCTGACATTTTCCCTTTTACTTCAAATTTAACTCTACATGTTAAATACAAAAGGATCAAAATTATTTTTTTTAAAAAAAACTCACATTTTTAAGCTTTAAATTTGTTCAAGTATAACTTCGAACTACTATATATTTTTAATAGAATGTGCTAATTGCTAGTGTGTTCAAAGAAAAATTAAAAAATCTAGTTAGGGGCCAAAACTGGTCCAGCCAGCCCCTCCTGCACCCGTAACCCTTCCCCTTAAGCCTGGCCCCTTTTGGTCTTAAGTGGTCCAGTCTGATTCGGGTTTAAGTGGACCAGCCTGGCCCATTTGGCAGCTATAAGCAAGAGGAAAGAACTTGAAAAGCTGGTAACTGTTCTGCTAGGTTTGCCAACCAACTAATTAACCAGTGGCATGAGAAAGCAGGAAGCTTCAACCACTCAAACACACTTAGATGAAGTTTCAGAATAAGAACTCTAGGAAATACTGGACAGAACTCCAATATTCCACATTTTGAAAGGGAGAAAAGGGCAACAACAACAAACAAAAAGGAGTACATCTATATAAGACCGATGAACCATGAATGTACAACTGTGTTTACAACTAGAATAGAATGTGTAAATAATATCTTTGTACTGACTGTGATAATTTACAAGTACGTAAACAATAAAGTAAAAAAGAAAGTTCCATGCTTGTAATATACAAACATATTTTGTAATCAAGAAACAGGATTGAAGTATCCATATCTTGTATGTCTTTAAGACTACGATGTAACCAAAGGAGAACGTATCTATATACTGCCCAATTGATGTTAGTAAATAGTAAATTCTTTCTTCGGTCCTATAGAAGACAAGTCGACAACAGGAAAAAAATAGAAGAATATTTTAAAGGATCAGAAATCCAATAGAGTCCCATAGTACAGAATCACCAATGCATTCACAGTTTAGCAAACAAAGAAAAATTAAAGTAACAAATAACAAACTTAAGAAAAAGAGAGCAGTTTCCATGGAGTCTCAAATATAATAATAGGAAATTGTAATGCGCACCACACTTCTTGCAGTGAAAAAAGTTCTGATGGCCACCGACTCTACACAAAAAAATATATTCTAATTAGCAGACTTCAGAAGCACCAAAGTCTTCTCGGAAAGCTACCAATACAATGTGTATACTAACCTGCAGATTCCACAATCATCACAATGAAACTGCTCTTTTTCTGTCTGTAAAAATGGAGTTATAAAAATAAATACATTGATACAAGATAAAAGTGTCTAGATCCTAAAGAACAAAGGACATTGGGCTTATATGAAGCTAGAGGCAATGAATGAATCTCATCCGGCAGAAGCATCGTATGATTACATCATCGTCATAGAATTTGCACACTTCACAGAAGTATTCTCCCATATTTACACCACAATTTGTACAAACATGAGCAACCTAAATTGAAACAAAGAAAGACATCAGAGACTTGATTCCGTATATCACCAACCAAGAAAAAAATCAAATCCAAATAAAGGGACACTTACTGGCTGTTCTGTATCACAAACTGAGCAAATGACCTGATATACCAAAACAACCCATACTTCATGTAAGAACTTGTAAACCATAATACCAAAAAGAATAATAATCCCCAAAACAGTACCTGCTTTACATCATGTCGAACCAGTTCATGCCGATCATATATATTGCGCAACAAACTCTAATCAAACAAACACAACAAATCGTCATCAGATTGATAACACAACAATTAACAGTGAGTAACTTCAAGATCATGAAAGGGGAATTCTTTTAACAAAGTTACCGTTGCTTCATTGTGACAATGACGACAATCAAAGACCTCATTACAGCAAGGCGCCCTAATCCTGCATCTTCTCCTATAGTGCTCACATCTATCACATACCCACAAATCAATTAATTAAAATCCCAATCATACACTAACAAAGTTTCAATCTTGAAGCTTATTCAGATAACCCCACATAACAAAACATAAAATCAAAGTAAACCCACCAGCTAAATAAGGCATTTCATCATTTAGTTCACTAATCCAACAGTTAAGATGCACATTATCCTAAATCCGAACACATAAATAAAAAATACATAAATATACGTTATTTTTCCATACCCATAACCCATTTTGCCAAAATAAAGGCGTTCATTGCAGGAGCCTTCCATATTTTTGCAGGGAAACAAAGTACACCCACCACCCCCGGGGACCAAGATAGCCGAGGGAGGAGGGCTGAGGAGACAAAGGGGAATGGGCTGAAAACCCAAAATTCAATCAAAGTGAATATGACATTTCGTTATAATAAGGGGACAAACGATCTTTATATGCAGCCATACCCCATTAGGATATTGCAACGATAAGAGTGGTTAATACTTATACCATATATGGAAATAAATAAGGATATATATACTCCGTCTCAAATTATCTATTTTGATTTTTATAAATAAATATATTAAATTATTTAGATGATGCAATATTTTTAAAACTAGTTACATTTAATGAAAATCTCTTCACAATTTATGTTACTGATCAAAAAGACAATATCAAAACTTTTATATATAATAAGAAAAATTAGAGATAGAACTTCAATTAAATTTAAATTTTAATAAAAAATAGAATGAATTATATTTCATTAAATTGTTTTTAGATATATTTGTAATTTTAAAGAATCAGTAATTTATAATATTTATGAAACCGTATATATTATATAACGATCTTCTGAAAATATATTATCTTATTATCCTATGGAAATGAATTAGTTTTTTCATCGGACCCAAGTTGAAATTGAAGGAAAATGTTATTTCAAAGTTTATTTATTAATTTAGTAAAATTTTATTAAAATAACAAATAAAAATAAAATTTATTTTTTAAAATATCAAACAAGTAAATATGAATTAAAAAAAAATAGTATTTGAAGGTATAAGGGTGGGGTGGGGAGAGGGAGATAAGATAAGATCTAGTTAGTTGGGTGGGGCATGGGAGAGGAAACGGATAAGCACCGTTAATTTAGGGATAGTAAAGGTTATAACGGCGTTATGGGCATCTATTGGGCATTTGACCTTCATGTTAGTTGGTTGACAGTTGACATTACGTAACTTTAAAAAAAAAATGATTCAACTTGTTATTATTATTATTATTATTATTATTATTTTAAAATGAAGTAAGATTACGTGTAATTTAACCAAGTAATAAATAATATACTACCAAAAGTGCATAATTTCGTACGAGCTCTGCATGCAAATATTTATTTTTCGATGGTTTGTTTATATTGCAATGATTTACTTTTTTATTTTCCTTTTTTGAAGGGGAGATAGTATGTATTTGGATTCGATTAAATTTAAATTTATGTTAGAAAATCTCACGTTAAAAATAGATTACTTGATTAAAAAAAATCAATTTTATATTATGACATTCAAATCTGAAGCTATTAATTAAGATTTAAGACTGAACAAGTATTTACTATTCTACGCAATCCTTAATGGATCATTCGTGTAGGTTGATCCACGATCGGAATATGATCCCTCTTTGTTAAAACCCCTTTAGCCTCCTCCATTGGACAGGTGGGGAAAATGATGGATAAACTATCGTAACACTAATTTAGAAATTTTATTTAATATAGTTTTAGTAAGAAAAATACTTGTAATGTTTTCTTGAAGAGACAAATTTATAGAATTTTGAATTTTATGTTGTCAAATGTTGGAAAAACAACTTAATATAATTAAGGAGCTAAATTGGAGAAGAGGAATGGCTAGTAGGGAGTAAATTGAACATATAATTTGTATTCCGAAACGAGTACGTTAATTGAACCTATAATTTGTATCAATTTATATGACTCGATGCAGCATAAGTATTTAAATTGTATTCCTACTAGCACTTGATTTAAAAAAACAAAACAATGGAGCACAAACTCTGTGATGGAAGAATTGTACTTCTAGTCACTCATTATTGGTAAGTTTTCATTTCAACCATCATATAAACCAACTTAGCTCGATGTGTATAAGTAATACTGTAGTTTTAGTCCCTTACTTGAGAAATATGTTATATTAAGGTCATTTTAAGAATGATATTATCCTCAAAATAAGAAGAAAAACAACCTTATGGTGTAAAACATGAATATTCTTACTAAATAATGATAGCATACTAATTCAAATGTTTATACTTTACTTCATATAAGGATAATTCTTGTAGCACAGTTTGATCTTTCGAAAATAATCTCTCTGCCGTATATAAGGTACGGATAAAGTCTGTGTACACCTCACTCACTCTCCCCAGAACCCCACTTGTTATATTGTTGTTGTAGTATTATATGGTTTGTTGAGTTGTACATGCTTTCTGATCAATAATTAACTTTTGGTTAAATGAACTGTATTGATAATACTCACTTGGTCTCTTCTGTTTCAGAGTTGAGCACGTCACACTATTCTCACTGGGTTTAGTTAATAATAATAGTGTAAGAATTATTTACATAAATGTTATGTACATACAAAAAAGAAACAACTAAAATATATGATCTCCCCAGTGTATGACCAAACTGCACAGTTGATTGGGATACATCTCAAATTTAGCCTTACCAGGGAGGACCTATATTCACCTCCCCAAAGGCAAGAAAAATAATCCCAGAAAACCACTATATCGACCACCCTTCCTCATTAGATTCGACATTCATCCTCAAAACAGAAGCAGAAAAATCTCTGGATAGATGGACATTTCCATCAATATCAACTTTGCTATATGCTGCAAGACGATCATCCATCACAATTTTGCAGAATCCTGATTCCTCACCTCCCAATCTTACACCATAATACGTCAGATGATCCTTAATACTTCTACCAGTTACTGACCTGGAGTATTTTAGAAAGTTAGCAAACAGGCCAAGAGCACTAGCAAAATTCCGCGAGTTCTCCACAATACAAAGGACAATCAGTAAAGGGAAGGGGGCTAGTAAGGCCTCTCCTTTGGTAACCGGACATGTTTCACATATGAGTATAGCGTTTGGCTATGAGACAGTTCAAATCAATATTGATATCATAATTCCTTTGGTAAGAAGAAAGTGAAAAAAAATAGTTCGTTTCTCTCTACGAATATTTTGAACTACCATCTCCTAACTGATTTGTATGACCAAACTTCAGTTCAAATGGGGTGACTTGATGAATCTTCAATTTTATCTATGGATATTAGTGCATTATTTTCAAACTATAAAGGTAATAGGATTATAAACAAGACCAAACACAAATAATCGAATCAAAGAATGATAAAAGAAAAATTGAAAAGATCATGGTGAAAGCAGAATGTTATCTACTAGATATATAACAATTAGGTCAAACAAAATAAGAATGAGGAAATTTCTTTCTAGAATTTGACAATGAGATGCGTAAAACAGCTGTACTTAGAAAAATCAATTAAGCTCTTACAGATATGATTGTTCAACAGAGAAACTACAACCTTCCGTCTTTTCCCGTAATTTAGTCGGACAAAGTACCAAATCTTCTATTACTTTTTTTTATGACAACGGAAACCTGCAGCCGCTATCCTTTGGGTGCGCACGGGGTAAAACCCCGCTCGTATGTAATAACTCGCAAACCACATAGGAGAGGTAACCCGCACTAGGCAAGCCTGGTGCGACGAGTTCGACCCAAAAGGCAAACCCCTTGCTTTTGCTGGCAAGGCATTTCGAACTTGAGACCTCCAACATGGAAGTCCCAAGCTCAAACCATTGGGCCACCCCGAAGAGTAACCCTTTTATTACTTTGTTTTTGGTTTTATCCTTTATGTCCCTTTTTCTTTAATCCAGTGAACTTCTTGAGCTTAGAGCTTAGAGCTTACCGAGACTTTACATTTTTATTCTACACAGTTTTGTGGAACGAACCAAACCTCCATTAAGTAAAGGAGGAAGCCGCATAGTGAAAATGATGCAGATTGCAGTGTGCCCTTTACTAATACCAATTTACTATAATGATTCCTCCTCTATTTTTTTAATCTGACCAGCATAAACTATGTTTAATATACACCAAGCTGCAGTTCTCTTGTAAATTGATTACAGATAAGCCCATGACAGAGAAGTTACCTGCTACAAGAAGGGTCTTCCCCAGAATCATCACAGACCTTTTCAACTGTATAAGAAAGAAGTCCAAAGCCTAGGTTATGGAGCCACACCTGCAATATCGGAGATTTCAAATACAAGAATAAAACTGACGATTAATACATATCAACAACCATTAAATTGATGAAACTTGCATAAAAAAAAGACAACATACTTTCTATTTATTCATGCAGAAACTGGGATTGCGAGCAACACATAACGATGTATAAAAATATATAATTATCTTTGATGTATAGTAAGAGCTCAAGTACAAGTCAACATTCTTCAATTTGTTACACTGTTTTATTGAATAAATAATTTTTTTGAATAGCTAAATCACTGTACTCAAGACATTCACTACACGGAAGGTTACTATTTCATTCCTTACAATTTTTCCAAGTACTGAATTGACAGCTGGATTTCAAACAGATTAAAATTAGGCACAAAATATTTGAGTTATGCTTGTGGAATAGTTACCTCCCTAGGAAAATGATGATAAGTTTTCTGAGGGAAATAGTAATAGTACGGGGGCAAATGAGGAACAATATCATGTTCATGTGTGACGCGAATTGTATTTGGCACCCATTTGCTATAGTAGGACGCAAATGCAGCATTCCCGATTCGAGGTTGTCCAAATGTCATAACTGAAACATTCCGCGAGCCATAATTTACCTGGAATAAGCATGCATAAAATAAATCAATAGAAACACTAGCTCATTTTTCTTTTTTTTTGGGGGGGGGGGGGATGGGGAAGAGGTGAAGCCTTGTTATGTCACAATATCAATCAAGCATACAGTTCCACTTTTTTCTAATCACAAGTATGAACATCTACAACTGATAAATAGAAAATATTAGTAAAAGAGATATAAAATGCATGTTGTCAAATCATAAATTCATGATTCATGAAGCAAAGTGGGAAACTAAAACATGTTACTATTCGTCAGGGAGTGCAAACACAGTACAGCTTATAAGGTTATTCTATAACCTGAACTATCTAATTGGAAAAGCAGGTCAAAAATATATAGTCGATGGGAAGTCATAAATAGCAGCAAGTTTAAAACATACTGTGAGATCCAATCCACAAAAAGCAGCCATGGCCCCTCCCATTGAATGTCCTGTCACCATAATAGGAATGTCTCCATACTGTTCTTTTGCACTTTCAACAGCACTTAGCACTCCAGGGCGTAATGTTGTGTTGTGGTAAGCAGAATAAAATCCATGATGTACCTGCAAGATGCAAAACTGACTTTAATCTTCCTGCAGAAAAGATGATAGATACACAAAACAAAGCAGAATAGATTCCAAATATTGTGCACTCACCATTGCATCTTCCATTCCAGGATATTCTATATCAAGCTGCTTCCAGTATAGATCTGCTATCCAATTCTGTATGCTGTATCAAAAAAGCAAATGAACTTAGTCATCCATATGTTGGCGATGCATACTACTTTATATGAACAGATCCACCAGTGCTTAGTGGATTTTAGGCATAATCACAAGGCAAGATAAAAAAGAATCTCTTGAGCTACATTTCACAACTTATAGCCTGCCTGACCAAATCTTACAAAATCTGCTTATTCTAAAAGGTTCTTTTGTCATAAGTGTTTAATGAAGAAATACATTGAGAGCAGCAGTTTGTGTTTGGCTAATTAATTTGAAAAGCACTCTAGGCAATGTTGCAACACCAATTGTGCTTGGCCAAGGTTCCAAAAATCCTTCTTGGGAGAAAATACTTTTTCTTCTACAGAAAAAACAACATTTACTACTACTCAGACACACTTAAGTTTTTTCATGAAAGCTTGGCCAAGCATCTCAACTGTCTAAAAGAAGCACTTCCCTAAAATAAAATAAAAACACTTTCGGCTTTCCAAAAGCTTGGCCAAATAGGCTATTAGACATGAAAGGTCTGGTCAGCTTCCCAGCCTCTTCACTTTCACAATATTTTCCTCCATTAAAGAAAGAAAGCTGAATTACTTGAACTTTCTGCCTACTTGCAAACCTAAATGCACTTCCTCTACTTTGAGCGATGACAAACTTATCTTCCCAATCATCTCAAGCTAATGGCAAAATTTCAAATGCCCACCTAACCAAAAACTCCTTCACTTTTTATGTGGCCCTTTTTCTTTGGCTGAGTTTGATTGGGAAAGGGAAGGCAACATGGGTGGAGCTACAAGCCCACGTACAGGTTTGGCTGAACCTAATAACTTCAATTCAAATCATGTATTTGTATTAAGAAATTTACAAAGGGTGTACTTGGTATGGAGGAAAATATTTTTGCTTTGGGAAACATTTTCTTTAGGAAAATAACTTTCTTAAAACTGGGAAAATGACTTCCTAAATGGAAGTAGGGAAAACAAGTTCCATAAGAGACATTCCAAGTTCATCATCTCTTCCCTACTCATCCAGCACCCCCAACCCCCACCTCTTGACCATCCCACCCTCCGTCACCCTTGAAACCCCACCCCCACCCCATCTCACCTCTATAAATGGTTTGCTAGATTACATGTAAATATATTTTTGAGATAATTATTGTTTACTTAACAAACACTAGAAAATAAGTAAGAAATCCAATTGATTTCCGAGGAAATATTTTCTAGGAAAACATTTTTCCTTCATACCAAACACACCTTAAATATGTACAAAATTTAAATTTAAAACCCAATTACTAACACCTAATATCTATCCTAGAATTTGGAACCCATAAATTTCAAATCCTAGCTCAGCCTCTGGAAGGCGGCAGTGGCAACGGGCAAGAAAAGGGTGGTCTTGATGACTGCAGGAGCTTTTCTTTTTGGGGGCAAAAAGCAAAATTGAAAGCACCCAAGGGTGTGACCTAGTGGTCAATGAAGTGGGTGAACCATGAAGTCTCTAGTTCAAATCTCAATAAAGACAAAAGCACTAGGTGATTTCTTCCCATCTGTCCTAGGGATATACAGACCTAGTAATTATTGTTGGTAGGAGGTGACAAGCATATCGTGAAACTAGCGGAGGAGTGTGCAAGCTAGCGCAGACACCACAGTTATCAGAAAATTAATTATTATTATTATTATTATAATATTGAAAACATAAAAGAATTATATCATGGAAATTGACATTGTGCTCAAGGGTACTAATGGTCATTTAAAAGCATATTTTGCATACCTTATCCAGTTCAATGGCCGTGTTAACTAACATAAAAAGTAGGGGAGGTACATGTGAAGCTAGAGGGATGGTCCGTATTATTTCTCAAACTAGAGAGATTCAATTTACTTTAATCACTGTGATTCTTTAAGCTTGATAAAACAAGAGATAAGGTCCACATAATTCAACCAGAACATCAAAAGAAGCCACTGCTCCATAAAATGTGAATGTTCGAACAGCTCCATCAGGTGAGAATCCACATAAAATAGCCAGCAGTCTGGACTTACGTTTAAGTACCAAAAATATACCCACTTATTGTGATCATTGACAGCTGTCGAACCTATAAAAACTTAACCAATGATAAAATTCTCTTAAAACCGTTTATAATTTGTTAAGACCAATGTTTAAAAGGCAAAAAATGTGCAATGAGGCCATTCACTTGCAACGATGCAAGGGATATACGCTGAAGCAAACGATGAATGCTAGTACTGATTTTTTAGATAGATAATGTTATTACTGATATTAATTTCTAAATGAGATTGCCTTGAAAATAGAATCAAATTAGAAGGGACTTACAAAAAAAAAGATTAAAAGAGATCCAAATGAGACCTACAAATATGGGAAATTTATATTCTTACCCTCAATCTCGTCTATTCTATAAATCTTTCACAAGATTCATTCTTCCCAAAGATCAAAAAGATGGTTTGGGCTATAAAACAATACCTACTGACTAAATTAACCCTTTTAAGCATTTCGATGTGAATTTGCATTGGAAAAAATGATATGCGCTTAGTACGACTAGCTACATGGAAAAGAACTAAGGACCTATCTACTTCTTGTACATATTCACTTTTACACCAAAAGACTAAGAGAGCTAAAGTTCTATGCTTTTTGAGCAGGACTTATGTATGAAAACTCTGATATGTCTACCAAGATATCCATCTCAATAAACTAGTCAGACTTCTTATTTGCAAAACAAGACATGTTTTATTCACCATACAGTCAAATTAAACATGAGACCACATGGATGATGAGCACAGCCCAGAGTAGAAAGAAACCTAGTTCCCTGAGTGCCTCGGAAAGCAATTACAATGGCATTAAGATTTGGAGCCACCCCCACAAATGCCTGAAATTGATATCAATAGTTAGAACCAAATTAGCACCTAAAAATGAGAGCACCACACGATTTTGTGCTATTTGATTTTCACCTGTAGACATCGCTTCACATCAACAATGAGCTCTAAAATTTGAAACCCCTGCACACGATGAAGGCTTGGACAAATCAATCATATAAGAATAACACAGGATGAAATTTACATAAGGCTTCTCTTCAACCTGAAGAATATATTCACAACATATCCAAACAAAATACCTTTGTCAAATCATTACATTTTGGGCATGTCCAAGTAAATAGTTCAGTCAAATCTGACACATAGACCTACAAACACAGAGGTCATTTTTGTTATACTCTAGGTGACAAAAGTCCAGCAAGAACATCACAAGTATGATGTAACTGGTTCCCTAATAAAACAGCTTGAACCGGTGAAATATGGAATATATATTAACCACATTACTGCAAATCAGATGCAGCAAAAATGAGTGAGAAGACTTCAACCAATACAGAAATTAAAACTACACAGAAAGAAATTGGAAATTGGGATTTCAGTCCACCATTGATTGGTAAAGTCCAATTTTTTGGCCATCATGATATCCAGCCAAATCATAAACCATATATCAGCAAATGTAAGCAATTACCCTTCAATTAAAAGATTTCTGACCCTACTTGCTTGTTTAAAATGTACAAAAACTGACCGATGCAGCATATTCCACCAATATGGTGGCAAGAGTGTGATTGTAGATTGCCCCTTGATCCTTCACTTTGAATTCTACAGCCAAAAAGCTTAACCGTAAGTAGCTATCTATAAATCAGTTGTCATAACAACCATGCCAATTATCAGTTTGCAAATATAATGAATCTGCAGGGAATTTATTTTTGCACACAAAATATTACATATAAATACATAACAAAGCAAACAATGCCTGTACAACCTTATCTAGGTTGCTTCACTTGAAGCTTTAATTTCCATTTGTCCATAATGATAGTTCAAAAAGTATCCACAGATAGCACTACTTATCTGTTGATACATGGTGGGAAGTGAACTACCTTGTCCATCTCGATAACTCAACACAACTATAAGCTTACAAAGTATTTTAGACTTGCCCAATGTCTCAGATGAAACATCCATATATGGCTGCTTAAAATGCTATCTCAGCTGAAAATATCAGTCTTGGTCATAAACTTAACTAGAGTTTTGTCTTCCTCTCGCATCCTAAACCATTCCTAGCCCATTCTTTTCCCAGTCATGAAATAGTCTCATCTCGGTTAAAAATGCACAACCAAGGCCGAAAACAAATTCAAGTATCCCTAATTTAAGCCAGAGGAATACTTAAAATGTGTATAGACCTCAATGAAAGGCAATATAAACCTTTGGTCTAACAGCAACTGTTTGAAAGGGTCTCGATTAGAGTTTATACATCAATCCAGAATGATCAAGAGAGAGAAAAATTGATCAACAATTTACATAGAAACTGTTTCGCTTGACAAAAGCCAGAATTTCAAATTCCACTTGCTACTGTACTGAAAAAACTTCCAAGTTTTTCGATGTAGTTTTAAACTATATATGATCTTAATACAGTCTGATAGAATACACTACCATGAGATTTTGCAAAACCAAAACAAGCAATAGTAGTATATGGCATTTATAAATTACCTCTAGCAGTTGAACAGGCAATTAAGCACATAAAAATAACACCCTTCAACAAAATTCTTCCCTCCATAACCTATACGGAGAAAAATTCAGGGAGTAAAATTAGAGCGGAGAAAGAACGAGGAAGAAGGGTCAACAAGGACAATTATTTAGACCCAGTAGGCGATAGGTGCTTTTCGTGCGCTCCTGGATTTCCTCTTTACTTTTTAATTGAAGAGGAACAAAAAAAAAAAAAAAAAGACTTCTCGGTCGCCTTCGGAAAACTATGTGATGCGATGGTACAACCACAGAATTTTTGCGTCTTCCTTAACCGTTTGGGTCTAAGGTAATTTTCTTCAACCATAATTGAGAGATATTTTTTAATTTTTTAAACGAATATATGTTTTTTTATTGTTAGTTCAAATATAATTTTTATTTTAAATATTATGTAAAAATTTATTTGGTGTTATTATGTTATTATTTCTTTGAATTATTATTTAAGTAATTTTATTTTATTGTATCTTATAATTTTTTATTGATTTAACTTTTAAAAATTACTATATGTAACTATATTTAATGATAGAAAACAGTACAATTTTAAAAGTTATACTCCTTTAAATAGTATATTATAAAATAATACATAATCATCATCTAAATAAAGTATCATTAGTTGTAATTCTTATCTTTTAAGTTTAATTATTTTTTTAAAAATAAAATACATATATAAATTTAAATTTTCGATATTCAAAATCTTTTATAAAACTCGTTATTTTTATTTTATTTTTTTAAGAATAAGTGCGTATATTTACTCCGTCCCTTGCCCTGAAAATAATCCTATTTGTGCAGATCTCCCCGAAACCTATCAAACTCCATCCCAATAACAAAAGGCGCCAAATTGTACATCACCCACAACTGGCGGGAACTCACATTTCATCATATATATATATTTATCAACAGCAAAATCATATAATTTGGTTCTTTTAGCGAGAGCTAGTTATATATTCCAAACCTAATAACTCGCTCTAGTTAGTAGGCGAGTCCCATTTACGAGACCCAATTGAGAAACCCTAGCATCGTCGCCATGGGGAAACCGTCGAGAGATAGATCATCGTCGGAGGAGTCTGTATCGGAAAGTTCCGAGGAGGAGCAAGTTCGAGGTCAGGTCAATGACGACGAAGATGAAGAGGAACTTCAGGCCGTCGCGAGGGCCGCTGAGGACTCCGACGAAGAGGAAGACGATGATGCTCCTAGCGATGGAGCGGACCAAGAAGATGAGGATAATGAGGTATGCTAATTGCTGTTTACGTCAGTTTTTATCAGTAATTTGTTGTAATGCGGCCGATCTCACGTGTTTGCTAGGAGTTGTTATGGTGATTCTAATATTAGGGTTACGTTTCTCTGGATTTCGTTGTTCTGCTGAATTAATGCCAATAGCATGTCGCATTGTGCTAATATCTGGCCAAGTTGGTAATGCCTGGGGGTTTAGTCATTTAGACTGAAATTGTTCAAGCATGTGGGTATGTTCTGGGAGGAGCTTTTGAATCAGAGAAACTGAAGTTAATATGGACCGAGTCATATTTTTTTTCTGGCATACTATAGTGAAACACTGAGAAATTTCCTTATTGAATTACTTAGCAAACTATAACAATGTTTATGTTTTAGCAGCTTTCATGTTTTGAGAATTTTTAAGACATTTACTTTGCAACTCACTAGTTCTGCTATACTACCTGTAGGAAGGGGTTGCAGTCAATGAAATCTCGAAGCGCGAAAAGGCCAGGTTGAAAGAGATGCAGAGGATGAAGAAGCAGAAAATACAAGACATGTTGGATTCACAGAATGCTGCCATTGAAGCTGACATGGTATCTTAGTGAGAATACTTGTTGGTGCCCCTTTTCTTTCGTTTAATTGTTCATAAAAGGTATACTCAAGGCTGATGTATCTGTGGCAGAATGTCAAGGGACAGGGGCGATTGAAGTATCTCTTGCAGCAAACTGAGTTATTTGCACATTTTGCCAAAGGTGAACAGTCCACCGCTCCAAAGAAGACTAAAGGAAGGTATGAGCAACTTCATCTGAACATTTATTTGTTAGTTTTTTCTGAATGACAGGCGGTTATTGTGATCCCAGAGGCTTATAGAGCTTAAATACTTGTGCGTTTTTGGCTAATCAGCTGGAACTTCTTTGTTATTCAATAGTTGATGTTAAGGTGCATGGAGTGAGTGATATGGAACTGTGGTTCAAGCAAGAGGAAAGAAAACATTAAGTTTTTTAAGTTTATCTATCTGATTCTTCCTTACAATATAGTATGAGACCTTCTTTGCCTATCAATGGGACTTTAGTGCAAGTGTTCGCAACGTGAGATCAACATAACATTCATACACATTGCTATTTATATAACTTGGCAAGGACTTACATATTGTTTGCTTGTTTCTTAAGTTGCTTCATTTTCATGACATAAGTGATGTTGAGACATTGATGGGCTTCATTGAGTTGTCATCTAAAAAACGAGGCATGGTTCCTTTTCTTTACATGTTCTGCAGTTCCTGGCGTTGTAGTGTGAATATTGAATAAAAAGCTCTCCTTAATCATAATAAGATAAAGTTATATACTAAAGCCCTGAAGTAACAGTCATATACAACTTGGTTTTAGAGTTGGATGACACCATGTTATTTCAGATGATTATTTGGGTGGACATGCTTCACCCAGTATGCTTTATGTTATTCATATAAAGGAGAATTTTTCACTTACTGGAGGTACTGCTGTATGTGGATTCATTATGGGCCATTTGATGACCTTTTCTTTCTTAGGGGTCGTCATGCATCAAAGGTAACTGAAGAGGAAGAAGATGAAGAGTATCTCAAAGATGAAGATGAACTTTCTGGGAATACACGGCTAGTGGCACAACCCTCCTGTAAGATATATCTTGATGCAAGTGTATTTGTAATATGATGTTGTTACTGAACTGTGTATTATGAAGTTGTTACTAAACTGGTAGGTCCACCCTGAGAAGGCTGAGATCAGATACCCGGGTGTAATTCCTACTTAAAAAGAAGTTACTTATTCAATAATCCTGTGAAGTGTATAGTTTGAGTAGCTCTGTGCAAGGTTCTTTAGTCAAGTTGTTGTTACAAGTATAGTGTTAGTTAAACATGTGAGTAAGTGATTGATGGCTGCACAGAATCGGGATATTTTTGTTAGCATTTTTTTTTATATAAGGTGGCTAAAGAAATAAGCGAGTTTTCAATACCTCTAAATCACCTTAGGTTATTGAGCCTCATTATTGAAAACTGTGAATTTAAAGAAAACCAAGTTGGTGAGCTTTCACTTGTTGAATTCTCTTATACTTCTTTTATATGAAACATCGTAGCCCTGCTCAAAGCTTTGAATTTAAGCGTATTTCGGAAAATAACGTCATATTGAACAGTTGAAGTTTGGGATACAGGCTTCTATGTGGGACAAATTTCTCTGTTACTCCCTTCATATTTCCTTCTTCTTTAAGCATCGGTTATCACATCATAAATACTTTGTCAGGTATTCAAGGGAAGATGAGGGATTATCAACTGGCTGGTTTAAACTGGCTGATTCGACTGTATGAGAATGGAATAAATGGAATACTTGCTGATGAAATGGTTAGTATGGTCATATGCAACTGTATTGAGATGCTCCATTCTCCCTACATTTTGGAATTATGACTTTTAAGGAGAAGCATCGTCATTTAATCTTCTTAATATTGCATAGGGTCTTGGTAAGACGTTGCAAACCATCTCCTTGATGGGCTACCTACATGAATTTAGAGGAATAACTGGTCCTCACATGGTTGTTGCTCCAAAATCCACGCTTGGCAATTGGATGAACGAAATCAAACGTTTCTGTCCTGTTTTACGTGCTGTTAAGTTCCTTGGAAATCCTGATGAAAGGGTAAGCAACAACTTATATTGGCTCTTTGCTTTCTTCTTTTGCACGTTGTAATGCCTGTTCAAACCATGATGTTGTTTTTATTTACAGAGATACATACGCGAGGAACTACTTGTTGCAGGGAAGTTTGATGTATGTGTCACAAGCTTTGAGATGGTTATCAAAGAGAAGTCTGCTCTACGACGCTTTAGTTGGCGTTACATCATAATTGATGAGGCACATAGGATCAAGAATGAAAATTCACTTCTTTCAAAAACAATGAGGCTCTACAACACTAATTATAGATTGCTTATCACGGGGACACCGCTTCAGGTGATGCTTATTTTGTTACTTTACTTGTACTGTGGGCTGTAATTCTGGATTTTCTTGACTTCTTATTTTGCATAATTTACTCCAGTTCCCCTAAATACAAATTACCTATCTAAAATTTTCATAGTAGCATGATATAATGCCACTCCCAACCTTTCAGATTTCAAATACTGTTCCTACCAAAGAATACTTGAACTATTTCCAACTAATGTTGATAAATAACCTGGTTAATATGTATGTCTTTTAGTTGTGCTAGTCAAGCCCTTTTCCTTTTTAAAAAAATTACTTTCTGATCCATTATTTTGCATCTTTGCTGCAATGTTTGTGAGCCTTTTATCTTGATAGTCCTTGGTTTGCACTTTTAGTCTAATTGATGTTTGAGTTCCATGATATTACACAGAATAATCTTCATGAACTCTGGGCACTGCTGAACTTTCTGCTACCTGAGATCTTTAGCTCAGCTGAGACTTTTGATGAGTGGTTCCAGATTTCTGGTGAGACTGACCAGCAGGAAGTGGTCCAACAGCTTCATAAGGTGTGTTACTTTTTAATAGTAGTTTCTATAATTGAGACCAAGCAGTACATGTGGTTTGAGCCTTTCTTCCCCCTTCAAAAATAGAGGAAGGGTATAGGATAAGGTTATGTTTGAAAGGATGAACATAGAACAGTAGTTGCTGTGTTATTTTTTTAGATTTCAGCTTTACACTGGCTTTGAACTTCGAGGGAGAAGCCTTGTAAACATAAACCGACTTTTCATCTTTGGTTGCTTGGACAGGTCCTGCGTCCATTTCTTCTTAGGAGGCTGAAGTCTGATGTGGAGAAAGGTCTGCCTCCCAAAAAAGAAACCATTCTTAAAGTCGGTATGTCCCAGATGCAGAAGCAGTACTACAAGGCTCTGCTGCAGAAAGATCTTGAGGTTGTCAATTCTGGAGGGGAGCGCAAGCGTCTTCTCAATATAGCAATGCAGCTACGAAAATGCTGTAACCATCCATATCTTTTTCAAGGTGCTGAGCCAGGACCCCCATATACAACAGGAGAGCATCTTGTAGAAAATGCTGGTAATATTTCGATATCTTTGAATACATCTGGGTTGGTGTCTAATTTCCATTTTCTGTAGCAGTTTTTACATGCCTTAGAATATATGTAACTTGATGCAGGGAAAATGGTTCTTCTAGACAAGTTGCTTCCTAAATTAAAGGAACGTGGCTCAAGGGTTTTAATATTTTCACAGGTTTTGCCCTCTAATTATCTTCATTTCTTGTCCCTATCCAAAGTTTCAACAGCTTTCTGGATCTTCAGTTTTCAGTTTTCAGACTCTTATAACTCTTTTTTTTTTATTTCTTAATTCAGATGACAAGGCTATTGGACATCCTTGAAGACTACTTGTTGTTCCGAGGTCACCAGTATTGCCGGATTGATGGAAATACTGGTGGTGAGGATCGTGATGCTTCTATTGAGGCTTTTAACAAACCAGGGAGTGAAAAATTTGCCTTCTTATTGTCAACCAGAGCTGGTGGTCTTGGTATCAATCTTGCTACAGCAGATATTGTCATTCTTTATGATAGTGACTGGTGAGGATCTTAAACGTTGTAGATTTGTAAACCCAGGAAACATGATGGTTTCTGATCTTGTCTTTGCATTGATTAAATTGCAGGAATCCGCAGGTTGATTTGCAGGCTCAGGACCGGGCCCATAGGATTGGACAGAAGAAGGAAGTCCAAGTGTTCCGCTTCTGCACTGAGGTTCAATTTCTTTCCCTAATATGTTCATGCACTGAAAAGATGCTGCTTTTTGATCTTCCGTGGTATGCTGAGACATGCTTTTCAATTATTCATGCAGTATACTATTGAGGAAAAGGTGATTGAAAGGGCTTACAAAAAGCTTGCACTTGATGCATTGGTTATCCAGCAGGGGCGGCTAGCTGAACAAAAAAGTGAGGATATTTTTGCATACAAATTCCTTCTCTTGATTACTTTTGAGATGCATATGAAATCATTGACTGAGGATGATGTGATGCATGATACAGCGGTTAACAAGGATGAGCTGCTGCAAATGGTGCGGTTTGGTGCTGAAATGGTTTTCAGTGCTAAAGATAGCACCATTACTGATGAGGATATAGATAGAATAATAGCTAAAGGAGAAGAGGCAACAGCTGAACTTGATGCCAAGATGAAGAAGTTTACAGAAGATGCTATCAAGTTTAAGATGGATGACAGTATGCACTTTATTTCCTGATTATTTCTGTTTGACTTTTGTAACTTATGTACATCTTAACTTTAGATTCCCGACTTTATGCAGCTGCTGAATTGTATGACTTCGATGATGAGAAGGTAACATTGCTTACTTGTCCAGTTTTTTGGTGACTCCTTGCTCAGTAGTTACTATCTGTGTGTTTAAATTGCCTTTCTGCCTTTGCATTGTGTCAATAAAGGAGGAAAACAAGGTGGATTTCAAGAAGATTGTCAGTGACAATTGGATAGAACCTCCTAAAAGAGAGAGAAAACGCAAGTATGTATAATATTGTGTTGCTGAATTTTACCTTTTATGTACTGAAACTTAGTTTATCATCAGTTAAAACATGACTCTCCTTTGTGGTTAGTTATTCAGAGTCCGAATACTTCAAGCAAACCATGCGTCAAAGTGCCCCTGCAAGACCTAGAGAGCCTCGGATTCCTCGGATGCCACAGCTGTAAGTCTCTGTTTGCACATTTTTCTATTTTGTGTACTAATTTGTTCTCTCCTGATTTTATTGGGTCATATGTATTAGCATCTGAAAGTGAAGGTTCTGTGACCATAGGTCTCCTGCAACCTTAGTACTTTTTTCCCTAACCACAGTTCTGGTTATCCTTGCCACTTGTAGGCATGACTTTCAGTTCTTCAATACACAGAGACTGAGTGAGTTGTATGAGAAGGAAGTGCGCTATCTCATGGTTGGTTAAGTTTTGGATTTCTCAATTTTCCCATTGCTACTCTTTTGTGTTGTTTTTTTGATGGCTTATAGAGGTGTTACTTATACCAACAGACACACCAGAAGAATCAGGTTAAAGACACTATAGAGATGGAAGAATCTGAAGGTATTTTCTTAATACCATTTTAAACAGCTTAATTTTTTTTTAAAAAAATTTGTATGGGAAATAATTGGGGTCTGCTTCTTCTGAATGTTCTCAAAGTTGTTTCATGTGTATAGATGCAGGAGAGCCTTTAACGGCTGAAGAGCAGGAAGAAAAGGAGCAACTTTTGGAAGAGGTGTGTCTACTAACTTAACTCATTCTGGGGTTGTAATTACCTCTATTATAGGAGGGGGTTGACAAGTTTGATATGTAGGGATTTTCAATGTGGAGTAGAAGAGACTTCAATACTTTTATCAGGGCTTGTGAGAAGTATGGCCGCGATGACTTAAAAAGTATTGCTGCTGAAATGGAAGGGAAAACAGAGGAGGAGGTTGAAAGATATGCTTATGTTTTCAAAGAAAGATACAAAGAACTAAATGGTAAGTCAGTGGGTTAATTTGTGGTTAAAGTAACAACTATTGGTTATACTTTACCTGGGTTGGCAAAATGGATAGTATTTATGGATATCAATTCGATTTAACCCATTTTGAATGGATCGGTTATCCAACCATTTAAAAGTGGGTCAAATATGAATCAACCCATATTTTATACATCTCATAATATATGGATAACTCATGTGTATCCACAAACTGCACTCCCCTTAAGTATGTACGGGTGCAGGAGCCTCTAAAAAGTACACTTATTAAGGGTGTGTTTGGTATGAAGAAAAATATTTATCAATTTTATCATGTTTGACTTTGGCTGGCTTAAATAGTTTAGATTTTTTTTTCAAATGTACTTGTATTCCTCTAATTTAGGCAAAATGTTTTTTATTCATTAAGTAAGGAAAATACTGGCAAAATGTCTTTTATTCATTAAGTAAGGAAAATACTTTTCAACTTTCCTTAAACCTCACAACCCGAAATGGGTCCAGACCTAGGATTTGACTCTTGACCCCAACCCAACACCCAAATTTTGATCTCCCAACCTCAATCTTAGGATCACTCTTTTTTCAGAAATACATTTTCTAGGAAAACATGAAAATATTTTTCAACCAAATAAAAAGCTAACAATATGCAACATATTATATTATAAAACTAGCAGACTGCCATATAATTAATTCCATCTCCACTATGAATATTGTATTAATTCATGTGAATCGCATGCATTTGGACTAACAATACATTGTGCCATAGCAATATAAAAACTACTAGTTTTTTTTAAATTGGTACCCAGACCTATTTGCACACATCTTGACTATCCCACTGGGTGCCTGTTACTTTCCACCAACAAGTACGGGTAACTCTTTCTAAGGCTTTAGTAGATGTAAAGAAATCACCTAGTGTATTTTGCTGCCGATGAGTCTTGAACTATGGCTTCATGGTTCTCTTTCTGTGTCACTGAACACTTATCCACACCCTTGGTGATAATATAAAAACTAGATCCAACAAAAAGGTAAATAGTTATTATACATCTTGAGACAATAGCAAAAGATGAATGAGTGGAACAGAAGTATATTGGTCACAATGAGAAGGTGGAAAAACTAGATGAAATTTTTAGGAGGGGTCGAAGTGATAGTGTTGATTAGTTAGTGGCAATCGGGGAAGAAAATGGTTCGTTTGAAACACTCTTTTTGTTATGGTTGGTTTCCAAAACCCAAAACTTGATTTTGATTTCTGAAGAAGCTGTCCAATCCAAACACCATTGAAAAAGAGAGTTGCATCGGATAGTCATTGGGTCCAGTTCAACTGTTTTGTTCTAGTATCATTTTATTTAATACTTGCTTTTCCTTTTAAGAAAGTGAACACTGCTTAGGACAATTAAGAGTACAGAGCTGTAATTTGAGATGTGAGTGCATTAATAGGTTTGTTTGTACTTTGTCAAAAATAAAAGGTTTGTTTGTAATATTTATTTTCTTGGTTTAGGTAGAGAAGGCTTTAAAAATTATTCCCCGCTAATTGATGATTGAAAACTAGGATTAGAGAACTGTTTAAAAAGTTCTTGATAATTGCATTACATGCAAAATTAGGCTTTTTCAAATAATTATAATTATTTACGGGTTAATGTTTCCATACATGTTGAGCCTGTAGCATTTAGTTGTACTTTAGTTTAATGGATATAAAACCTGCAGATTATGATAGGATTATTAAGAACATTGAAAGAGGAGAGGCTAGAATTTCGCGGAGAGATGAGATTATGAAAGCAATTGGTAAGAAGCTGGATCGGTATAAAAATCCATGGTTGGAATTGAAGATCCAGTATGGTCAGAACAAAGGAAAGCTGTATAACGAGGAGTGTGATCGTTTCATGGTGAGTAGACTGAATTTCAAGGTTGAACATATAGGTAATCCACTATCAGGTAAAATGATTATCGTGGTTATTTTTATAGATATGTATGGTTCACAAGCTTGGCCATGGAAATTGGGATGAGCTGAAGGCTGCATTTCGCCAATCAACCTTGTTCAAATTTGATTGGTTTGTGAAGTCTCGTACCACTCAAGAACTTGCCAGAAGATGTGATGCACTTATTCGGTTGATTGAGAGGGAAAATCAAGAATATGATGAGAGGGAAAGGCAGGCACGCAAAGAAAAGAAGCATGCGAAGGTTAAATAGCAATCTCTTGACTCGTGTATTGCAGGTACAAATAAGAGTGTGATGCTAATTGTTTTTTATTCGAACAGAACACGACCCCATCAAAGCGCACTTTGGCAAGACAGGCAGCTGAAAGCCCTTCTGCTCTGAAGAAGCGGAAGCAATTGTCAATGGATGACTATGTCAGCTCAGTAAGTATTTCATTCTTCTTCCGATTACAATACCGTTTATGATTTCCAGATTTGCGTATAATCATAATTTGTTCCTTTTTCCAGGGAAAGAGGAGAAAATGAGATTCGAAATTGGAGTAAAAAGATGAGGTTAGCTGGCTGGTCAGGACCTCAAAATGGAAGGAAATTTTATTCATTTACTGATCTAATCATCTGGTATTTTACCCAGAATGTCATTTGATGCTCCATCTCTTTGCCCTGCCAATCATGACTCAAGGGCATTGAGCTTTTCTGTCCAGGATGCTAACTGGCGGAAAAAGGAAAAAATATTTAGTCTATAATTTGTTAGTCCGATGCAAAATTGCAGGTAATTAGTTTTCCCAAACTTCTGAAGCTGTACTGCTACAAATCTCTAAAGGAGACATTTTTAGCAGTTTGTCGTTTATAATCCCTGCTAGAGTTCGTGGAAGCACCACGCAGATAGTCATGGCCTCAGGGGTACACTTGTTAATTTTAGTTTAGTTTTTGGGATGTAACGTATGCACAATCTATGTGCTTTTCTGTCATATATACACTTACCAATTCTATCACCAATCCGACCTGATAATTGACCCGTCTCTTTCCAGTTCATTTATCGGTGCTCTCTTGCAGTTCATGAGTTTGTGATTGTGTCCTGTAGGTTGTCATAGCCAAATTTTATGTTGAAAATAACTGCCTTTTGAGTTTCTCAACTAGTCATCATTGTTTAGTTCAAATATAGTCAAGATACCTTCGACTTTTTCGTCTTTGCTCAAAGAATTATTATATCACTTGAAAATGAAAACATTATTATACAATGCATTCAAGTCATTTTTGGAGGAAGTTACGTATATAACTTGATTAAAAAAGTGGTACGTCTTGTTTATCTTCTTTTCATAACGAGTGATTGATTTGGAAATGTTATATTGAAATTAATCAACCTAACATGTGTATGGAAGAATATTATCATGTATTTATTAAAAAATAAACCAACAAAACCCAAATATCTGATAAAAATTGACCTGATTTAAATCTATGAAAAATCGATTAAGTTAGTTTTTATTTTAGAGAAAAACCGATCCAAACCATCTGTTCTATCTCTTAATAATTTCCTTTTTCTTGGTGGTATTTTATCTTGAGATGATAATTAATGTCCAATCAGTTTTCCTCTATTCGAGCATCGAAAGCACTTCAATACGTGTATGTATCACACTTTTAGTCACTTGAGTTAATTTTTCTACCATATAAAATGACGAATCATATTTACTGGGATCAGATCTTTTTTAATTAGATAAATTCTATATTTTATCTGCCTTCTAAAATAAATAGAGGGAATATTATTTCTTTATAGATAGATATGAAATGAAAATGAACTTCATTGCGAGCAAGCAAGTGGTAAAATCTGACCTTTGGAAATGTACTAGGGTCATTTATGGGTAGTAAGTAAGTTGCCCAAAATTTAGTTCAGTGACCCTTTAACTTATTTTTTTGAAAAAATAATTTTGGCGATGTGTTATTTGTGCTTTACTAATTATTTTTTAAAAAAAAGTATACTTTCAAGCATCAATTAGTATCTGATTAAGTTTTTTTAAAAATGTTTTCAAGTATGATTTTCTTTTCTTTGACCGCTTTTAAGAAATATATTTTTTTAAGCTTTTGAAAACAATTTTCTACTATTCTTTACAAAAACACTTATAATTTTCTCTTAAAAACTGGAACAAACACTTCACTTATTTTCTCTAAGTGCATGATAAGTGTTGTCAGCAACTGTTTAAATATGTAACAGGTGATCTTTTACACCATCGTATTATTTTGGTATGTATATTTTAATTTTAAGATTTTAAATCTCAATTTATATGATCTGATAATGTTTTTAAAAAAATACTTACTCTATATTTTACTGGGTATTTATTTGTTTATTGGATGTCCTCAAAAGAGATAAGCATGTGCTTATCAATAAAAGTGATTGCAAAAATTCTATATCCTCATTCTCCTAATTACCTTTCTGCGTGGTTGTATGAAATACGAATATTTATATATTGGACCACAGAAATATCCTGATTGGATAAGAGTTTGTTTAATAAGTTAAAAAATTATAAATATAAGTTTTAACTTATAATTTATTTAGATTAAAAATAAAAAATTTCGAATCACTTTGTTATTTTTATTTTATTTAAATAATAAAATAATTTAAAAATTATTTAAATACAAAATATATAAAATAAATCAATTCAAATAGATTTTAGTCCGACTTTTAACACATCAGATGCTTAATTCGTACTAGATGGATACATGAGTCGCTTTCTCTAATTGGGAATTTTAATCAAGATTTTCCTTATCCCACTTGATTCTTTATACATATTATATTTTCCTTTATTTCATGGCTAATGATATAACCATAGGATAAAAGAAATTAAAAAAAAGAGAGACTGAACTATCATAAAAGAGAAATTAAAACCGTACAATGACACGTCCTTTTTCCGTATGCCATAAGAATTTATTTATTTTTTAAATTGTCATTTCACATTTTATGCTTACTTTAGACTTTAGAGCTTAATTAATTCTAATTCATGAAAAGTAAAATTTTAAAAGTAATGCTCTCTATAAAATAATTTAACATGTAATTTCATATTATAATTTGGAATCATGATCTCGTATTTCAAAATTTTTTTAGAAAAATAATCTTCAAATCATGATTTTAAATTTTTTTTTAAATGTAGACTTAGATCAATAAGTTTATATATATATATATATATATATATATATATATATATATATATATAAAAGATCCATCATTCAAAAATTAATCGATGGTTTATGCCATATAAAACATTATATTAAAATCTAACTATTTTCTACTACGGTTTGACAAATGAATCTTCATAAAACTATGTTTACTTGAAAGTTTGTAATCACAAACATTTATTTATAAAAGAAACATGGAGATATGTCATTTATATATCACCATGACGCCTTAGGATATTTGGATATATTATTTATGAAATATGAGTTGCTCATTTGGTAAGATTGTATAAGAATTGATTTTTTTTCTTTTTATGATTTTCATAACTGTGAGATTTTCATGTTTATGAGAAAAAAATACAAATGACATGTCCATGCAAAACTTCAACTTTCATATCAATCTAGTATCATGATTTTATATTACATCTCAAATCCTTAATTTTATTTTTAGAGCTCTAGTTTGAAATTTTAGATTAATGATGGAATGATACTAGTTACATACTCACAAAGAGAGGAGGTTACTAGGTTCACGTGAACTCATGTTTTTTTCGAAATTATATAGGTAGTATTATGTTTTTAAATTAATATTAAAATATATATGTGTGAACTCACACTCGTAAAATCATATAATATAATTAATGATGACTTGGTGCACCTCTCTAAGAGATGATAGAAATCTGAATTTTTTATCTATTTCGTTTTAGTTTTCTTTCTAAAATTGGGTAATACCTCCCTAAGTTATTATATATATATATATATATATATATATATATAAGAATTGATGTTGGACCTATAATTTTACAATTTTAATGATATTCAATGATAAAAACCAAAATATCTAACCGATCAAATTTATATCTTAAATTCACCTTTTTCGTAATAGTACATTTATCATCTCAAAATCCTGCCTATATCTAAGCTTACTCACCACAATTTTTGATATGTAGTTATCATGAGTTAATCGTGTATGGTGAAACTTTTTTATTTTCATTAGTGTTAATATATGTGCATCAGCTGAACTATTCACTCACAAAATTTTGCAACCACAACCCAAATATATCTTCTAATTACGTTGTTAATTTTATTTGTCTAGAAATAGAAAAACGAAATAAAGGAAACGGCTTTAAAATAATATTCATAATTAGGCACCTCGTGATAAGATCATACAGTCTAATAATATCTGTGCAATTTATGTGTAATGTGTTAATTATAATGAAAAACCCATGCATATGTTTAATTAACCATTTTTTTAAATTTTTTTTATAGATATTTGGTAAAGTTTAATTACTCCCACTTGAATTATATTCTCTTTGTAGTATAATGGCTCTTAAATGATTTATAGAGGTTTTTGGTTAATTGTTCAGATTCTTATACATGATGGGACATTGAGTTATAGTATTAGCTGATAGAGTCAATTGGTTTTGTAGTATCTTTTATAATAAATATATTTATTTTGAGTGTAAATAATTTATATAAGAAATTTTCATATTTATAAATAGGATGCGGAAATAATTTTTAAAAAGATGGGCCAGGGAAAAGAGAAATGGGAGAGAAGATTACGAGATGAGAATTTGGTATGTCTAACAATATTTGTCCATTATATTATTTTAAAATGTCCAATAATATTTATCTATTTATAAAATCAATTGATAATTTTACACTTAGTTCCTAATTGATCCTTACATTTTATAGTCATTTCCCAATAACATTTTCAAAAATATTTTATTTGTTATATTTAAAGTGTTATATAGTAAAATTACTCTCCTATTTATAGTTTCTTAAGAAGTGTGTATAATCAATAATGGACAAGTATTATTGAACAGATGGAGTATGGAATAAAATATATTACTATTATTACAGAAAAGATCAAAATATCTTTAAACTATGTTAAATAAATAAAAATATCCTTCATTTATAATTCGATAAAAAAATATTTTTATTGTTAAAATGCATTTTTTCAACTAAATAAATTATTTTATTTTCTTTGAGCACATTCTTTTCCTCATAATATTTATTTTAGCAAATGTTTAATTTGGAAAAAAATATCTTGTTTTATTATAATTTTTTTATAATTATCTATATGAAAATAGAATTATGAGTTTACTAGGCTCTTATATATATGATTTATATTATCCTTAAAAGAATACTTCTATTTTAATTGGTAAAATGATATCAAGAAAAAATTTATTATTTCCTACTTTTCGATTAGTTAGAAGTGATTTTTTTTTTAAAAAAAGGATAAGGTTTCCTAAAAGTAATATTCTCACCCGAAAACAAGATGTGTTTAAATAAATAAATAAAATATTATTTAAAAAATGACATTTTTATCCGTTTAATAACCATAGGAGCATTTTGTATCAACGTATTGAAACCACGATACTAGTACTACTTTTTATTTTAATTTTTTGGATTCTTTTTCTTTAAATTAAACATGCATGTAAAATCTATAAATACATATCTCACTGGACCTTTTCCTTAAAAAAACTCAAAAAGTCTTTCAACAAAAATCACCAGACCTCTAAATTCATATTTATTTTTCTATGGATAAATTAAGCAAAATGGTAACAGAAAAGCCAGTTGTGATATTCAGCAAGACTGGTTGCTGCATGAGCCACTCCATTAAGTCTTTCTTCTCCGATCTCGGCGTTAACACCGCAGTTTACGAGCTCGATGAGATGCTAAGAACTGGCCGTGAGATCGAGACTGTGCTTTCGAATCTCGGCTGCAATCCGACGGTGCCGGCGGTGTTCATCGGCGGCCAAATGGTCGGTGGAGAAAGTGAAGTCATGAGTCTTCATTTACAAGGGGCCTTAAAGCCTAAACTCAAAACCGCTGGCGCTTTATGGGTTTAAAATTTAATTATATATAAATAATCAAAATGATAATGGTCATTTTTTTTTAAGAATAATACTCCTAGTTGGCATTTAATGATCGACATGAATTGTAATGAAATAATGAATACTCTTTTATTACTATTGGTTTTTATCCCAATGTGAAACTTCCAAAAGGAAGATAATATGTACCGAAGTATTTCATTTGTTTCAAAAAGGATAATTTTATTTGATTTGGAACAGAATTTTAAAAAAAATTAATTTTGTGATTTTAAATTAAAGTTATGTCAAACATATTAAAATATTCTTTGATTTTGTAATGTTAAACATGCACATGTAAAAAGTTAAGTTAAATTTTACCAAAAACACATTTTTTAAATAAACTAAAAAAAATAAAATCATTCTTTTTTAAATGATAAGAGGAAAAAATAAAAATGGGTAAGAATCTAACTTACATGTACTACTAACTATGTAAAAGATTGTTGTATCAATTTTATTTATTATTTTATTGTAATTTTCGTTAAGCATTTACTTGCCTTGTCTTTTCTAAAGATACGTAGCCAATCTAAATAAACTCTAAGTCTCGACAATTTAATCAAAAAATCAACATGAGTTATGGAGTGGAAAAGTTTTATCTTTAATTAGATGTTCTGGTTTAAGTTCTGGATATGAAAAAAATTATATTAGGAATATTATTTTCAAATGAATTATATAATATGCGATTTAAATTTAATTAAAACTTTGATGTAAACTTTAAATACTGAATGAGAAAAAAAAACAATTCAATCAAAAAAATTTTTATCACCATAAATACATATATTACTGAACGAAGAAATATTGAAATTTTAGTTTGTAGTTAAATTCTATGAACTTTAGCCACTATTTTTAAGTACTTTTATCTATCATATGAACTCTTTTTTTTTTTTGAATTTTATCACATGGACACTATTATTATAGATTATTTTATTGAAATAACACTACGAGTTGGAGCGACTTCAAGAAAGCTCTCAACCAGCATGTCACGCTACTCCCGAGTTATTCGCACTCATATATAAAGTTTTTAATTTTATGTAATGTGAATAAATTAAATAAATTTTAATATTAAAAATAAAATGTCATTGAATGACCAACTAAAAAAATATATATATACAAAGCTTGCTCAACCCGTACAAAAGGATTAAAAAAGTACTCAATTAATTTCCATTTGTATGACATTTTTTTTTTTTCAATTTTCATTTGAAATCGTTTTAAAAATATTATATTTTTATTTTGCTAGTAATTAAGTTATTTTATTTTAGTTTTTCTTTTAATGAATAATTATAATTTATTTTAAATTATAAATTCTTGCCCAACCATATAACTGCCATCAAAGTCTAAACCAGTTGACCCGACTTGAAATTGTCTCTCTTATGGACTCCAGATTTAAGGAAATTGCCGCTGCCGTTGCCCGGCAATCATGTCCGATATGCCTCTGCCAGATACACCATCGGAGCGCGGCGGTTGTTATCCCATGTATGCACGCCTACTGCATCGTTTGCATCCGCAGATGGAGCGATGTGAAGAGAAAATGCCCTCTCTGCAACGCCGACTTTGATTCATGGTTCTCCAGAATCAGCTTCTCCTCCCGGACCTTCCAGAAAGAGCAATTATCAGCTCGTAACGAGACTAAGAAGTTACACTCAGGTTTTGTTCCCTCTAGGCTGAGAGACCGATTGGCGGACCGAAGGTTAGTTTTTTTGTCCTTTAAATTATCTATCAGTTTTAGCTCATAAAAAACGAAATCGTACTACTAACTTTTAGTGTTGAAGTCTAATTGATTTGAAATATCCCTAAGTTGCTCCGAATTATCCCCAGTGAGTTTGTGATTTTTATGTTGGACAGAGTGATTAGGAGAAGGAGAGAAGAGTTGAATACTTTTGGCTCCAGAACGAGGCCGTTCCCAAGGCGGCGATCCTTTGATCACAAAGGAGCTTTGAATCCAGATGATATTACTAGGAGAATCATTCTCTGGCGTTCCAGGTACAAATGCTTACTAATTATTTGTAATTTCTCCTTAATATGCTATTCCATTTACCTATCTATAGGTGTCTGAATTTGGTCTAGAAAATCCTAATAGATGATATTTGTTTGACCTGGAAATGCATACTTTGTTGCAGCATTTATGAAGAGAGATTGCAGGCTGTTCCTTTTTCATCTAAAAATTGCCTTATGCAGGTAATGCTTAGCCCAATGGATATATGCATTTCACTAAAGATAGCTATTGTTGTATCTACTATCTTGATAATAAGAACCAGATGATTGGAAGTTGCCTGTCTTAATTGGTTCTGTTTGAGATGACTAAATTTGCTTATAATATTACTGTGTTTTAATTTATAGCACATGGATAATAGGAGTACCAAAGAAAAGATGTTACAGAGAATAGAACCTTGGATAAGAAGAGAGCTGCAGGCTATACTGGGTGATCCAGATCCATCCATTATCGTCCATGTTGCTACCTCACTTTTTATCACTGAGAATACACATTCAACACAGTGGTGCGACAGAAATGAATTTCTTGCTCCATTGCGGCCCTTCTTGCATGAACGTGCAGAAGTGTTTTGGCATGAACTAAGGTATCTCTCATTCTACTTCATTGAGTCTTTACTTTAACACACGAAGGTATACTTAACTTATAACTTTATTACACTAAGCCTACATTAAGCAGAGGCTGATTAATTTCAGATTATTTTTTATAATGGTCATGTGGGATCTAGCTTGAGCACAAACCGACTATTACACCGGATACTTGCTACCCACAACTCACACATGTACATACTCATAAATGTTTAGGCACATGTGAAGTGATCAGAGTTTTTTGTATTTGCTGGGATTTGAATCCTGGTCACCAGGATATGCATCCATCTTATTAATCTCTGCCATACCCTTTTCGAGGTAAACCCATGTTAGACTTTGAGTTTTTCTTTGTGCTCTAGATTTATAGCTGTGAGATCCAATTCCGTCAACTGTCTTAGCAAACGTTTATGAACATTGAAGGCAGTGGATTATGTCTTTGAATTTCCACCTTTGAATACTGAGATAGCATCCATGAACTAATTTGTATAGTTCACTTATTGCCACCACAGGCAGGAGGCTTAGGATATAATATAATTGGCTAATAGAAAGTTTTGTCTGACCTGCTGGCGTTAACCATTCATTGAATTCATCTCATAGAAAGAAAGGGAGATAGTACATCAAGGTTTATCAGTCAAACTTTCACTAGATTATGGCAAGTTAGCGCTCTAAATAAGTCCGTCCAGGTTAGATACCGGCAATGCCATATTTACCAATGATCTATTTAGAATTAGAAACTGCTATCCTGGTTTAAACTAACTGCCAGAGCTGCAATTGTAACAGTAGTAGAACAGGAACTGTGAATATATTTTCTTTTGAAATGATATCCACTATTTTTTAAGTTGCTCTTTGTGTAGCTATTTTCAACTAATATGTTTGTTCCTGTTGTTTTATTTTTGCCGTTTGGTTTCTTTCTTTTTTAAGAAATATTTTGTTTTAGTTTGTTTTTCCACCTTTTGGTTTCACTCTTGTTCTTTTCAAGAAAAAAAATTTGTATGTATAAAATTTTAGTCTCTTTCTGCTCCTCGTTCTCAATCTTTAAAGCATTGCTGTTCAGACCTTTTTTTTTTTTTGGTAAAGCATACCTCATTCTTTGACCTAAAATAATGTTCTTTGTAGATGCTTTGCCGAGAGCCCTTTCTCTATGCAAACATATGATACTGTGGTGGAGTACTACTCCTTGGACTAATTCACCAGTACCAATCATCACTGCGTTGGCTACACTCCTGGGGATAACAATGGATTGAGAGGGATAAGATAGTGTTGTGTTCCAGCATAGTCATCTGATCATGACCATAAGGATGTTCGAATCTGAATTCTTGCAGCAAATGGAAGAGCAGGCCGCCAGTTTTTCTTCCTTGATAGCCAGTTAAGATTGGTTGAAGAGCCCACACTATGCACTGCTCCTTATGGATGAAGTCTTGTTGCCTTGGCTTTGTCTAGGCAGGGATGAGCATATTTGTTGTGCATATTCAATGACCTTTTTCGTGAAGTCCAAGACACAGTAGAAGAGTGACAGGAGTTCCTGAGGAGTTAGCATTTGGTAGACGATGTGCTAGTGACCTGTTTGAGCTCAATAAGACACTGTTTGAAAAGTACGGTTCGACGTTGGTGGACCTAGTTTTTCCAGTTATATCCTCTGTGAAGTCCGCATTTTGAAGAAGGAAGAAGAACCTTGTGTTGATAGTTTGCGAAGTGGATGATAAGCCTTTCAAATAGAAACTGTACAGGGTTGCGAATCTCTTGTGTGAAATGCACATCGTTGGAAAGATGTTAACTGCGCAGTGTCATGTACCAAATTAGATGGTATACATGTTTCGATATTAAATTATGTCGTTAAGATATGCGTGACTCTGGAAAATCTTAACTCTTCTACATAGGACCAAAAGATTATGCATGCATAAAAAGAGAAATTCATTGCAATCCCAAATATAGACAAAAATTTATGTATGTTTACCAGCCACCAAACGTGACATTTTCCATTAATATAACTGTTTAAATATATATTTTCAGGGGAAAAGACCCAAATATGCCATTGAATTGTATCAGTTAAAAGTTTGGTTCATTACTGTCAAAGAAAAGGCTCAATCATGCCATTACTTTTTAACAGTGATTTTGCAAAATCATTTTTCACACGTGACCAATTATAATTCGGTCACGTTATCAATTTTTTAAATAAAAAAATCAGAAAAAAATAATTCAATTTTTATTTAGAATTTTGATTTTTTATTTAAAATATTGATGATGTGGCCAAATTATAATTGGTTATGTCATCAATTTATTTAATAAAAAATAAAAAAAATTAATTCAATTTTTTTTTTCAAAATTATGATTTTTTTAATTAAAAAATTGATGACGTAGACGAATTATAATTGATCACGTGTTAAAAATGGTTTTGTAAAATCACTATTAAAAATAATGACATGAATGAGTCTTTTCTTTAATGGTATGAAATAAATGAGTCAAACTTTTAATTGATGATATAAATAAGCGTTTTCTGAAAGTTGAATAACATACTTAAGCCTTTTTCCTTTTTGAAGAGGCTTCTTATTTTCTCGTATTCTCATTTACTAACTTCAGAATTTCGTACTTGATCTGTAATCTTATTTATATATATGTTGCTGCAAAAGTTGATATAATTTTTAATATAAATAAAAGTTATCAGTTCAGTTTTATCTCACAAGAAAATGTAGAGCACAATATCGTAAATATAAGTTGATATCCTTCGATCCAAGAGTACGTTAGAATTAATCTTATTAAATTAGTTCTTTTTATACATATTTTTATAATATTTGAATAAAATAAAATATAAACAAATAAGTTAAAAATCATTATTTTTAAGTTTGTAGTTAATAAAAGGAATATAGGGTGTGGATTTAAATGCAATCGTGGAAACCCGGGATAAACCCTACGACTGGTGTGACCCTCCTGGATCTGCCCCCAAACGGTATGTTCGATTCTCTCTTTTTTTTTTTATCGATTTTGATTGCTCAGAACGAAGTAGAACTTTTCATATGCCAATAGTTGTTTTGATGTAGTTTCTATGGTGCTTTCCAAGTAGTATTGTAGTTCCATGGAGAAGATAATTAGATCGAGATATTTAAGCCTTAATTGGAGACTGATCCTTTATCCAGGAAGATTTAGTTATCAGCTTATTATTTATTACTATTATCTGCAAAAGCTGGAAATGTACAATTTCGTTTTACTGTTCAATTAGAATTTTCTTTGATAAATGTAATTCGATTTGTTTATAGAAAACAAACACACATTCTGAATGCGTAAGTTTGTTAGGTTAGGTTAATTTGGTTCTACTGATTGTTCAGACTAAGGATTGAAGTGGATCCTTAGTGTAACTGGTAAAGTTGTTGCCATGTGACGTGACCAGAAGGTCACAGGTTTGAGCTGGTGTGTGTGTGCGCAATAGACCCTTGTGGTCCAGCTTTTTCCTGGATCCCCCCACTTAATGGGGGCTAAGTGCACTGGGCTGCCCTTTCATTTTTAGAGGAAGATTTAAGGATTGTGAGTTAGATAGAAATTCTAAGGCCTTTTGATTTTGTTGGAGTTCCAATGAAGCATACGGAGCAAGCTCTTGAAGTTAATGTGTTCTTAAGGATGATTGAACTCTTTCAGTCTAGGATATATCTTTTGGATTGTTTCCATTTTATTTTCTATGTAGATAAGTCCTGGCTTCATCTGTTATCCAAGTGGTAGTATCAGGCCCTTTAGCTATTGTTCTTGAGAAATGACCCAGTCTGGCCCATTCCTCGAAAGAAGTTTTTTACGGGATCCCTGTCTACCAAAAAGTGACGTCTTTTGATATCAATAAAGCATATGTTAGAAACATTGTTACAAAAGATTACTCGTGCTCATTCTCTAGATAGATGGTTATCTTATTTGCCTCTACATGCCATAGTAAAAATCATGTTTGCTATTTTTCTTCTCCAAGAAAAAAATGGTTTAAATGTGTTAAAGAGCAGTATGTACCTCCTAGCTAGGGTAACAGTATATTTTATTGTATTCGATAATCTTAATTCTTATTGCTCCGAGTAACTGAGGACTGTTTGTGTTTGCTGCAACCAAGTTGTACATGTCACAGGGGTTGGTTCTCCATTGAGACTATTTTTTAAGTTTTGAGTTACAGGACCAACAATGGCGACTCAGGAGAAGAGTGAAGTGATTGAACCACCAACTACAGTAGACAAACAATCAGAAAGTTACTCATACACTACTTGGGCAGGTAAGATACAAGAACAGTACCAGAAAGTGAAAGAGAATGCAGAAACCTACCCCTATGTTTGGGGTTCCTATACTGTTGTATACGGAGGATTGGGGCTCTGGTTTGCCTATAGATGGCGAAGGCTCCGCAAAACAGAAGACAGAGTTAGAGTCCTTCAAGACAGACTTCGCAAACTTGTGCAAGCTGAAGAGTCGACAAGTTCATCTGTAACCAAAGCACCCTCATCTAGTGATAAATCAACAAGATAGTTTGTGTTTCTCTTTTCGTTGAAGTTGTGTTTTTATACATTTTGCTTAAAAAATGAGTTACCAATGACTGCAGTTGGTCACACAATTATCGCGGCTTGATGGAGAAAAAGCCCCTTGGTTAACAACATAACATACTGCAGTTTGCATTTGTTTGACACATTCTTTGTGAAAATCCGCTTGTGTACAACATAATAGAGTATACTGAATTTGGTAAAACTAAACCGTCTTTTGCACCAAAATAATTTGGCACTGCCGTATATTCTTTCTAGAATTTATCTGCATAGTTTGATGCGATTGTTTTGTAAAAGATTTGATCTAATTTCTCTTTGAACTTGGAAATCTGATACGGTATTATTTGTCATAATTTCTATTTTTAGAGTCAAATTATAAAAACTTGACTAATATTTTAAGATGTATTTTTTTATCATATTGATATGCAAAAAATTGAAATTTATAATACTTTTCATATAGTTTTAAAATATCTAATTTATCTTCAAAAATTAGTTAAATTGACTTTCGATAAACACAACATGACAAACAAATCCGGATAGAGTAAGTATCTTACACCGTTGGAGGATGACATAGCAAAAGGAGTGGATATATTAGCTTTTAAATGTGAGCTTTAACCTGTCATATTTTTCTAAACTGTTAATTGTCACATAATAATATGCAATAAAAATTGTGTATTTCATGTTTACTTTTTCTTTATCTTTATTAATATGTATACCGTCCTACTTAGAATAGAAATAAAAATAGGAATAGTAATAGAATGGTAAAGGATTGTATTATAATTCTATAAGTGGGATCTCTATGTAAATAATGTATATACACAATTCATTATATTTTTTTCTTATATTACTCATAATATGATACTAAATAACGTGAACAGAGAGTAATTGTACACACTTTTGGATATTGAAATGTTATTAAAATGATTGGAATTAAAATTTTATATAATTTTAGGACAAAATGGTTAAGTTAAACATGAAACATTAAAGCTCCATACACGTTTAAGAAATAACAATATTGATTTCTTGTTTTTTTAAAAAAGAAGTTAAATAACTAAAAAAAATACACCATATCTTAACATGCACTTTCTTAAGAGAAAGAAATATTAAAGTAAGAATAAAAAATAACTTCATTAACCTTCCAATTCCTTTTGTATGGTTTAATCTGAATGAAATCTACAGAAGTAATTGCTGTATCAAGACTTCTAATTATTCAATTTTAAATGCTATCTTTATTTATATACTAACTTCATTGACATTCTCAAAAAAACGTTGCAAATTTACACTAAAGGAATGTTAGCAGATAACCTGTTATCATATAAAATTACAAGCAAGACCAAAAGATAAAACATTAAATTGCAGTGAAGAATTTCAATCTAAGGATTACATGGCAAGTTGCTTACAGGTCAGGAGACCCATAGCACTGATGATAAGAGTATTTACACAAAGATCCAAAATTGCAATCCCCATACTTCATGTAATAATGACATTCAGGTAGACGGTAGCCCAGGTCTTCTATTCCAAACTGTGATTTACATTGTGAGGTTTTCTAATATTGGACTTGCTGCTAATTAACCCAAGTGACTGTTGAATACAAGTTATATGGCTATATGTCATGCATTTGAAATTCTTGCAAAACTTTCATGTATAAGACTGTAATGTTATAATGCTAGTTGTTCCTGGTTATGATTTACAGTACTATATGAGGACGGGGATGTGCAAGTTTGGTGCTTCATGCAAATATCACCATCCAAGACAGGGAGAGGAATCACCAAGCCTGGTGATACATAACATTTATGGTTACCCGCTGCGACCCTCTGTCTTCTTTTCATGTTCATTATGTTTTCCTTCTGTCTCCTTGTATCGCTATCTCCATTGATTTGTGTTTTCAATTCTTTTGCTCGTCTCCTTTGAAATGTTTGACCATTAAATTATCTTTCTGATCTGGTTCATTGAGTTTGTTTCACAGAATGAAAAGGAATGTGCACACTATATGAAAACAGGGCACTGTAAATTTGGTATCACCTGTAAATTTAACCATCCACAGCCAGCTGGTGTGCAAGTTCCAGCATTAGCAGCTGGACCTTTTCCTTTGCCAGCGGCTGTTCCACCGCCAGCCACTTATCCAGAACTGCAACCTCTTCCTCCTGTTGATTCAGCTGAACAATATGGAATGGTTACTGGCCAGTTATAGGGCCTGCTCTGCTTCCAGGTTTCTATATTCCTGACACATATGGTCCTATGCTTTTTCCCCCTAGAGTGGTTCCCGTGTCGGATTGGACTCCTTATCTGGATATTATAAGTGTTTGTGGCAGCTGTTGATATAGATCTTTCCTGAAATGCATTATTTATCTGGCAAGTATTAAATTATCTGGTGCAGGGTTCTACTTGTCCAGTGCCATACCAAACTACTCAATCTGCAGCTGGAGCAGGTCCAGTGCCATGCCAAACTTCTCTCTCTGCAGCTGGAGTAGGTCCAGTTTATGGTCATACACGAATATCTGCTTCAGCACCTGCCTACGCAAACCCATATGCATCTCTTACTGCTTCTCTTGGTGCTTCAAGCAGCATCCAGGATGGACTTGCATTTCCGGAAAGACCTGGGCAGCCTGAATGTCATTATCTGGTGCAGGGTTCTACTAGTCCAGTGCCATCCCAAACTACTCAGTATGCAGCTGGAGCAGGTTCAGTTTTATGGTCATACACAACTATCTGCTTCAGCACCTGCCTACGCGGGGCCATATGTGTCTCTTACTGCTTCTCTTGCTCCTTCGAACAGCATCCAAAATGAATTCTGGTGCTAGATCACACACTACAAGATAAGAAAGGAAATATTATAGCAAAAGAACTGATATTCATATTTTTCTTTGATTAGTGATCCTAAAGTATAACAAAAGAATTTTCTTCAACAGGTAACTAACAAGCCAAATAAAAAAATAGCTATATCTGTCGAAATCAAGACAACTAACAGATTAGAAAAAATATGGTAGGTTTCAACTGCATACTTATCTAAACCAAACATTTAAGTAGGAATTAGCAATCACATTCTAAAATTAAATCACCAAGTAGAAGGAAAATTTTCTTAAGAACAACATCTTCAGTATGAGACATTAAAAAATGGTAACAACAAAAACAACAACAAATCCATTGTAATTCCACAAGTTGGGTCTAGAAAGGATAGTGTATACACAGAACACCTAGTGTAAATACTAGAAAACGCGATAGAAGCTTTACACTTTTCAAAATGGACTGTACACAGTTTAACTCTTTAAAACCAAACATTTGATATGCATCAGAAGTAACACTAAACATAATAGAGAGATAAAGACACTGGAAACTTCCACTAAGTATTGAATAGACAGACTTTATAAAGTGATTGATTCACAACAAGGAAATCATAACCTCACTCTAGACAGCCAAGTGAACAGATGAATCAAGGTAAGGTAAAAAGTCTCAGAAGCTCAAAACTAGCACCCCCATGATAAAAAGTAGAAATTAATGCGGTTATTTTACTGAAGCACTAACGAGTAATAAGACTAAAAGAAATTTAAAAAAAAAACAGAAGTATGAGTTTAGTAGCAATGTAGCATAATATTGAACGCAGAACAGAATGCCAAAAATTAACTTATAACATTGTAGCAGTGGCTTTAAAAGAAAATGCAAAATTAAAACAGAGAAAGAGGTCTTTCTCCTTGAGAAGGCAGCAAACAGACGACTCATGAAAGGGCTGAATGAGTCAAGTGTGCAATTTTGAGTATCACAAAAATCTTGGAAATATATCGAACAAATAACTGCAAACTTTCGTATGTCATAAAATGGGGAGCTAATGGAAGAGATAAATGTCATGCAGTAATCAATCACAGCTTATGCAAAAAAATAAAGATCAATCATACAACTACTATGCCTCAGTTCAAGTTGGGGTCAGCTATGAATTTATATTGACCATGTTTCTCTATTTAAATTCATCTCATGCACCAACATTATACAACTATGATCAATCATAATTGGAAGAAAATGATACAAGTATAAGCAATGAAATTGGAAAATGGACAGTTGAAAGATAATTCACTCACTGCTAAATACTTCTAAGGCAAAACATTGAGTAGATACAGCAAAATGAGGAATCTTATGACAAAGCATATCTAGCAAATTAGATTCCTCCATAGAGCATTTGAAAGATGAGATGAGAAATCTCATCATGATCGACATCATAAATAGCATATAGATACTTAGTATCTCATAGCATGAACGGTGGTCTAAACAACATTTTGGAGATAGAAGGGAAGTTATTTTGTAAAAATACATTTTATATATGGAGTGCGAGCAGATACAAGTCACGGTCCAAAAAAAAAAATCTATGAAGGATGACATTCAAATTTAGTACCTGAGTATGAGCCAACTCGCGAATAACACAAACATAAAAACTAAGTTATCTCTTTTACCTTCATCAGTCTCATATTTCTTGGAGTATTCCATAAAGGCTGCCTTCTTGGACTTGCTCCAGTTTTAGTAGCACCTCTTCATTGAGATGATGAGCCCAAAGTGATTGAATGAAAGCATGGTTTAACCTGAATTTCATCAGGATCAGGTACAGGATCTAGATCGGTCCATACGGTGAACGGACAACCCTTCGTTCTACAGATGTCTTCAACAATCAACTGTCATGAGGCAACGATAAAAATGAGAAAGAAGCACATTAATTTATCATTTTTTTACATGTTCTTCATTATATTTATTTTTTATTTCTCACATGTAAGGTGTGTATAATCCTTTAAGTTGTTTCCTGTTCCTTCGATGTAGGAAATGATAAATCTTAAAATTCTTGTTCAAATGAGGATGTGAATAGATGATCAAAGAAGAGAAACATGAAAAGCAAAAGCTTACCGTATATCAGATATCTCTAAAAGAGAGTGAGTTTTGATATTCTCTTTTTTTTTGTTTCCACTTGGTATCCGCTGCCTGCATTGGAGCCCAGACTAAATTCAGATGATGCACTGCAGGGCTCATTCGGAGGTATGCTCCCAATAGGATTTTCTCCATAGGCTCAAACCCAAGACCTCTTGTTAAGGGTGGAGCAGTCCCACCACTGCACGCAACTACATGGAATGTCATTCTTTGCCATACTTGTACACTGCAAGAAATATCCAATATGAAAACATAATAAAAATACCAACTACCAAAAAATTGTAAGATTTGAATGCCTCTTCTAAGAGTGAGTACATAAAACAATAAAACGTCACAAGGGGATAGACATGGACAAGGGGTCTATATGCATTACGTATGAAAAATTTAACAAACTTGCAAAATACATAGTTGGCTATATTTTTAAAGTGTCTTCTTGCTAATTTTTTTGTTATTTGTTCATGAAATTAAGGTCTTTCACATGTAAAAATCTTCTTTTGACGTTTTGATTGCTACAAGAAGTATCACCTGCCATTTATGCATGGTAAAAATTATTTAATAAATTCTTAAAATCTCTGTATTTGGTTGTAGCAGGCTAGAAGCGTATCTGAAGTGCCATAATGCAACAATGTCAAGGTTGTCAGTGTGTCATGAAGTACAGCATTGTCAAAACAGTACCATCCCGAGTTCTCTACGTTGCTTAATAGTATGAAGTCAATAATCACGGAAAGGTCATTACGCAAAAAGCAGTACAAGCCAATCTTAAGTCCAACATATCTATTGCAATTTATTTGAACCTAAACTACTAAAATCATGCATGAGTAGATCATGACATTCATGAAAAATAGAGAGAAAACATACATACGCCAACCAAACTCACTATCAAAAACTGAATGAAGATCCACCAGAAAAAAATTTAACAGAAAATGGAGAAACTCCACAAGAAAACCCAAAAGTGAAGACCAGAAGGAGCAAAAAAATAAAAAGAATATAGGAGAAGAATTGGAAGACAAGGGAGCTAGGGCCTGAGAGATTATATAGCAGCAACATCATAACAATAGAAATAAAAAATTTGCATCATTTAAAATTGGACACAATTTTTAATTTTTATCATGTTATTCTAGCGTATGCCTACAAAAGGTGTCGGTGTTATGAAAATAACTCTTTTGTCTAACCTCTGATTGTCTATTTCATGTATGAATCGATATTACTTGATACCTCCGAATGAAAATCTCAAATTTTCTAAAAGAGTATGAAAAACTACCATTGAACCAAAAATTGATGAACTCTCAAAGATATCAAGTGTCCCTACTCCCAAGAAGTTGGTCGGGATCGTGGGAACTATTGCTCTAGACGTAAGAAGCTGATCAGTGTTTGGTCACAAGGATAGTAGTTCTTCTTAGGTCTGGAGGGGTCAGACCCCAGGGGGTTATCCGCGATTGGTAATGGCACAACCAGAATAGGAGTAGAGTAGAAAAGGGATATATGAATATCGTTCTCTTCCTCTGTGCATCTCTTAGATGGGTAAATCTCAATAAAAAAGGGACAACTTTCGTGTAGTTGTGATTGGACTAACTATTAAGATTTTCTCTATAATAAATCCTTCTCGAGGGCCCCTACAAATTCATAGATCTGAGGAACATTCTGCAACAAAAGGATGGTCCCCTTTGCATTTCATTTTTTCCTTAAGGTCAAAAAAGAATATCCCCATCATAGTGAACCTCTCCTTGGAATTGGGTTGAGCTAGATGCCTCCCATAAGCCAGAAATCAGTGCAAAAAGAACGAAAAGGAGAGAAAAACTTACCAGACTTGATGAACTATGTTACACGGACTCTCCAATATAGTTGTTGCACCCGTGTCAGATCTTCTAAAAGCAATATTTGATACAGTGACTTAAAAATACATGTTCAACCTCCTCTCTGCCATAAGAATAATAATAGTAAGTAATATTAGAAGTATTTAAGCAATGTCACTTAATAAAGAAATCAGATCCAAAAATGTAATGGTGACAATGAAACGATAGCTTAAAGAACGTCCAACTAAAATCACACAAGGACTCTGTCTGCTCAAAAAAAAAGATACAAATACCTCCCATCGAAATACATGCCTGAAAGTAAGCTAGCTCAAATGTCAGGCATATTTCTTGTTTATTCTTTTGTTTCTGAGATTTATTAATTATATACATTAGGATGGCCCTAATGCATTTCATTATTCTAAATTAAATGTCTGAAAGTAAATAAAAGCAAAAGTACCAAAAAAATTAGAATCTCACATCAATTAATTCATGCAAAAGTGGAAGTAATAGCATAATACTGTCTGTTACAGAATTTGACACCAAAAATTCAAAAGTTAACATGCATCTGCAGTATCAAAAAAGATTAATTTGTTTTCGTCATTTCAACTGAATTTCTAATTAATTGATTTCAAGTGATACATACATTCTTAAGTTCCAATATCGAGTACACGTAGACAGTATGGCATCATAAAGTTAGGAAATATGTTTTTTAATCATTGAAGGGTCCAAATATAGTCCATAATCCAAGTTTACATATTGAACAAACTATACAAATTTTGACTCTCTTAACACAATAAACAAAAGAGAAGCCACTAAAAAAAACTGAAACTTGAGATAACATCACATATTTACAGATATCATCTTGCATTTTAGTCTAGCTTTACGAGAAATGCGAAGTTTCAACATTTTTTCTGCACTTGAACAAGTATTTGGAAAGAAAAATCCTGAGACGACCACAACACAGGGGTCATTTAAAGCTCTTCCCAGGTTTTCAGGTATTTTTAGGCATTAAAGAGATGCACAAATTCTCACGGAAAAATTATTGCTCCCTCTATCGCATATACCGTTATGTGTTTGGTTGAGCACAAAGTTTAAGAAAGAAAAACTGATTTTTAAAATTTGTGCTCTAAAACATGTCATACACATTCTTGTGGCTATTAAATCATGTCATCAAAGGGTAAAGCGTAAGGCTTTCTAAATTTAGAAAGATATCATTATTTTACATTCATGGACAAGGTAGCCACTCAAAAATGAAGAATAAGATGTACAAGTATTTATTGCTTGAAAAATAACTTTGTTAGGCATTGTAATGGGATCATTAATGTGAAAATAAGAATGTTGAGATGGATGAACACAAATACAAGATTAGACAATATTGTAATGATTACCTCCTATAAAAGGTGCAAAAAATACACAAAGAGAACAAGACAATAAGTGAGATAAAAGGAAATGTCGCTCAATATGATTTAGTTACATCCTATGTATGCCTACAAATGCATCCATCTATTGTGCGAAGTCATGATGATTGAAAGTGTTACAAGTGTAGACGAGCTAGACCTTCTTTTATAAGGTAAATGTAAAAAAAAAAAAAAAAGGACCATCTAGACCTAGAATCTCGAGGAAGGAAGTTTGCCTCAAAGGACCTACAAGCTTTCAAATCTATACACTTCGCAAAAACATAGAACACAATGATTAACGTGTATTATTAAAGATTATATTAATGGAAAATGTAGAGAACCATAGTTATTAAAGAACCTAAATGATGTATATTGGAATGAAATAGGCCCAAGTGAAGTGAAAATGACCCGTGAGGATTCACATTAGCTAAATTTGACTAGTTTTTGATCGACACGTGGTCTTTTCTTTGTCGTTTTTGTGAGAAATATTGAAAAAGAATATTATTGCATTGTCGTCGTGTCTAAATTATTACATTGAGACCCTAGTTATAGAAATTAGAATACAATCCTTTCCAAGCAAGATACTATGTACTATCCCTATTTCAATTTGTATTCCTATTCTTATTCCAAATAGAATTGTATAAACTTATTTCTATTCTAATATGATTATATACAAATTTATTCCTATTCTAATAGGATTGTATAAACCTATTCATGTTCTAACACTTCCCCGCAAACTAGTACATACAATTCATGTACCTAGCATGTAACAAATGTAATTAATACAAGGACCGATGAGGGGCTTGGTGAGTTATCAGCAAGTTGATCAGTCGACTTCAAAAAATTGAAGTCAATCTCAATTTACAGTGTTGAACTTCCCGAACCAAACTTGCCAAGACTGTTTCAGACTATAGAGTGACTTACACAATCGACATACAAGGCTACTAAACTCCCCCTAGCAACAAAGTGCTCAAAATCTAGTATGAAGTATATGGATCATGTAAGGAATAAATAGATGATTCGATATTAAACAAGAAAGTCATCGAAAAATTTGTCGAAACATGCTAATACGCCGGAGTATTAGATTTGATGGCTAAATGAAATTATATAGGTATGGTGGAAATGATGGCACGATCCAACTTGAAAATAGAAACTATTTAGAATAGTTCAAATTGATGGAGCGACCGCATTAAAAAAAATAATATGGGTAAGGTTAGAATGATGGCACGACCCTACTGAAAAAGAAAAATTATATGAGTAGGATTGGAATAATGGCACAAAGTACCCAAAATCGATTGACTAGAACAGGTACGGATCCCACATGCACCCAAGCTGTGTCAACACGGGTGTGATATTAAAAGTGACAAATCCAAGCAATGTAGACAAGGAGTGATGATGCTATGGAAGAGAGGATAGCGACATCATAAAAGATCTATTTATACAACCAAATTTGAAATTGCTCCAAGAGTTTGTTGTCCTTCATTTATATAGAAATGATTATTAAACTTAATTTCAAATCGTCTTTTTTCCTAAGAAATTTACTATAGACAAGTAAAATAGTTATGGAGACATTCCGTTTCTACCTTAGTACATGTTTAATCATTAAATTATTTTTTTTAAAAATAGCTAAAAATGATTTTAAAAATTAAATATAAACTACAATTTAACTCTTCAAATAGGATAATACGAAATAATGGCAAACGACAACAATTGTTCACACTTTTGGATATTGAAATGTTTTTAAAAGATGGAAATCAACGTTTTATATAATTCAGGAAAGAATGAGATTTCCAACGTTTTATATAATTCAGGAAAAAATGGTTAAGCATGAAAATATTAAAGCTCCATGCACATTTAAGAAATAAAATATTGATTTCTTTTTAATAAATCAAATTAAGAAAAATTAAAAACTACATCATATCATAACATGCACTTTTTAAAGAGAAGGAAAGATTAAAGTAAGAAAAACAAATAACTTCGTTAACCTTTCAATTCCTTTTGTATTGTGTCAAGACTTAATTATTTAATTTTAAATGCTATTTTTATTTATAGATTAACTTCATTGATGTTATCAAAAAGAAGTTGCAAATATAATTTTTAAAGTAGTTTATGCCCGGACTAAGCACATGCCCGGTTCCACTATCATAAACACAATAAAAATGACAGAAGACTGACAAAGAGAACTCCTGCATCAACTGTCAGAAATTGCACGCAACAGAACAGGAAATTGCAAATTTGTACTTCGAAAGGAGCACATCTGAGTTATCTTTCATTGTCAATAATTTTCCAATAGAACAGGAAATTGCAAATTTGTACTTAGAAACACTAAGGGAATGTAGGTAGATGACTTGTTATAATATGAACTTACAAGCAAGACCACAAGATAAAGCATTAAATTGCAGTGAAGAATTTCAATCTAAGGAATAGATGGCAAGTTGCTTACAGGTCAGGAGGAAGACCCATAGCACGGAGGATAAGAGCTGCCTTTGATCCACTTGACTCAGGTGGATGCTGGTATTTACATGAAGATCCAAATTTGCAATCCCCATACTTCATGTAATAATGACATTCAGGCTGCCCAGGTCTTTCCGGAAATGCAAGTCCATCCTGGATGCTGCTTGACGCACCACGAGAAGCAGTAAGAGATGCATATGGGCTTGCGTAGGCAGGTGCTGAAGCAGATAGTCCAGTATGACCATAAATTGGACCTGCTCCAGCTGCAGACTGAGTAGTTTGGGATGGCACTGGACCTGTTCCAGCTGCAGAGTGAGAAGATTGGCATGGCACTGGACCTGCTCCAGCTGCAGACTGAGTAGTTTGGTATTGCACTGGACTAGTAGAACCCTGCACCAGATAATTTAATACTTGCCCGATAAATAATGCATTTCAGAAAAAATCTATATCAACAGCTGCCACAAAAACTAATAATATACATACCAGATAATGAGTCCAATCCGACACGGGAACCACTTCAGGGGGGAAAAACATAGGACCATATGTGTCAGGAGTATAGGAATCTGAAAGCAGAGCAGGCCCTATAACTGGCCAGTTGCCAGTAATTATTCCATATTGTTCAGCTGAATCAACAGGAAGAGGTCGCAGTTCTGGATAAGTGGCCGGCGGTGGAACAACCGCTGGCAAAGGAAAAGGTCCAGCTGCTGATGCTGGAACTTGCACACCAGTTGGTTGTGGATGGTTAAATTTACAAATGATACCAAATTTACAGTGCCCTGTTTTCATATAGTGTGCGCATTCCTTTTCATTCTGTGACGAACTCAATGAACCAAATCAGAAAGATAATTTAAGGGTCAAACATTTCAACGGAGACCAACAAAAGAATTAAAAACACAAGCGAATGGAGATAGCGATACAAGGAGACAGAAACATAATGAACATGAAAAGAAGACAGACCGGTCGCAACGGGTAACCAAAAATGTTATGTATCACCAGGCTTGGAGATTCCTCTCCCTGTCTTGGATGGTGGTATTTGCAGGAAGCACCAAATCTGCACATCCCCGTCCTCATATAGTACTGTAAATCATAACCAGGAACAACTAGCATTATAACAGTGAACATTACAGTCTTATACATGAAAGTTTTGCAAGAATTTCAAATGCATGACATATAGCCATCTAACTTTACAGACTTAAGTTAATTAGCAGCAATTCATATATTAGAAAAAGCCTCAGAATGTAAATCACAGTTCGGAATAAAATAGGTTCAGATGCTAGATCACACAGTACAAGATAAGAAATGGAATATTATAGCAGACGAATGATTTTCATTATTGTCTTTGATTAGTGATTAAAGTAAACCAGAGGAATTTTTTTCAACAGGTAACATACAAGGCAAAATCCAAAAAATAGCTAAATCTGTTAAAATCAAGACAACTAACAGATCAGAAAAAATATAGTAGGTTTCAACTGTATACTTATCTAAACCACACATTCAGGTAGAAATAGCATTCACATTTTTAAAAATTAAATCATAAAGTAGAAGGAAAAATTTCTTAAGAACAACATCTTCAGCGTATAACATGAAAAAATGGTAACAACAAAAATAACAACAGATCCATTGTAATTCCACAAGTAGGGTCTAGAAAATATAACATATGCAGACAAACCTAGTGCAAATACTAGAAGAGGAAACAGAAGACTTAACGCTTTTCAAAATGGACTGTACACAAATGAACTCGTCAAAACCAAACATTTCATGTGTTGGAACACTAAACATAATAGAGATAAAGACACTGGAAACTTCCACTAAGAATTGAATAGATAGAATTAAAGAAGTGCTGGATTCACTACACGGAAATCATAACCTCACGCCAAGTGAACAGTGATCAAGGTAAGGTGAAAAGTCTCAGAAGCTTGAAACTAGAATCCCCATGATAAAAAGTAGAATTAAATCCGATTATTTAAACTGAAGCACTTACGAGTAGCCCAATTCAACAGTCTATTCCAAAAGACCAAAAGAAATAATTATTAAAAAACAGAAGTATGAACTTAGTAACATAACATTGAACGCAGAACAGAATGCCAAAAATTAACTTATAACATTCTAGCAGTGACTTTGGAAGAATACGCAAGATTAAAACAGAGAAAGAGGTCTTTCTCTTTGGGCAGACAGCAAACAGACGACTCGTGAGAGGGCTGAGTCAACCAAGTGCCCAATTCTGGGAAATCAAGAAATTTTTGGAAATATAGATAACAAATAACTGCAAGCTTTTGTATGTCATAAGATGGGGAGCTAAAGGAAGAGATACATGCCAAATAGTAATCAATCATAGCTTCTGAAAAAAAAAAGTGATTTATCATACAACAACTTCTATGCCTCAGTTCAAGCTGGGGTCAGCTATGAATTCATATTGACCATATTTTTCTATTTTAGTTCATCACATGCACCAACATTGTACAAGAATGATCGATCATAATTGGAAGAAAATGATACAAGTATAAGCAATGAAATTGGAAAATGGACGGTTCAAAGATAATTCACTGCTAAATACTTCTGAGATGAAACATTTACAAGATACAGAAAAATGAAGAATAGTATGATAGAGTCTAGCAAATCTGATTAATTCATAGAGCATTTGAAAGATAAGATGAGAAATCTCATCATGATCAACATCATAAATAGCATACTAGATACTAAAACATGATTATTTTTATAAGCCACTTACTTATATGCTAGGACAACATTTGATGTCATTCAGCATATATTAGATATATGATACAACGGAAAAGCACATATATTGATTTCTTAACAAAAAAGGCAGCTCCATTAGTACAGGGTCAGCAAATAAAGTAAAAAAACTATTTTACAAAAGATAGTCAAATCCAAAAACACATCTTCTCTCTCAAACTTGATCATTAAACTAACACCAAATTTCAAACTGATTTCTATCACATTTACTGGAACTACCTGGCAAACATACTGGCCAGCTCTCTCAGGGTATTCTCCTCCAGTAGCTCTTCTTTCTCCCACAGCCTGTTATCAGTTTAGATACATGAAATTTCAAATCTTTCATGCTGACTTCAATAAAGATAAGAAGTGCAATTTTAAAGGATTAACTATAGACATTTAAAAATCCAGATTGACGATTGAAAAAAAAATGATTTCTTAATAGATCAATCTTAATTGAACAGTAACAAAGCAAATCAAGTGATCAGACATCATAATAAACACAAATACCTCAAAATGAACCCTAAAACTACACGATTATTATGTGGCTTATAACAAAAATTACCAAACTCCGATCACGAGGATGATTAAACCGACAACGAGAGCCATAGCCACAGATTCCGTTCCTCAAGTAATAAATACAATCAGGCTCGTTAGGCCGTTCAGGGTAAGATCCTGCTTCAGTGCCAACCGACAACTGCCGCATAGGCTCTGCATTACAGCCAATGAGGGAAAAATTGAGTCAGATACAGTCCACATTACATGAACTAGTGTCCTGAAATTCCGGCGAAATACAGATGAAATTAGAAGATACAGGTAAGAGTTTACTCACCTTCCAGTCCAGTTTCCTCGTTAGAAGAAGCTTGCTCCGTCACCGGAACATCATCGGTCGACTGATCTCTTCTAAACATCTCCATTTTCCCCCAAATGAACTAAAGAAAAAAAAAACTTATCAATATAAAACCATATTTCATACGTTACACTTCTGTTTTAGAGGAAAAAAGAGACCTTAGCTTTTGGCAATATGACAAAAATCTTTTTCTCTCTCATTCAGTCAGTTACTGAATACTGTGTGCGCCGTTTGATTTGGGACGTTTAATGGCTTTTGCTTCTTTTACCAAAATACTGTGTAAGTTCCATATTATTGATAAGCAGAATTGACCAAAAAAAAAATTGTTGGTTTATAATATTGGATTATTGATTTAGTGGTTTTGATAACGGTTTTGATTTTATTTGTTATCGGGTTATTGGTTCTTAAAAGTTTGAAGTTTTTTCTTAATGAGTTAACCAATAATCGGATAATAAATTAAATAATTATATTTATACTATTTTGTATATAAAGTCTACGACTTAAAGTTTGATTTTCTAGTTTATTTTTGGTTGTCTCAGACTTTTTTTAGTTATTCTACAATGTAAAAGTGTTTGCTTTTGAAAAAGATGTAACTTGTGAACACAAGTGCATGATTTATTTGGTTTGTCATCTTGTTTCCAAGTGATTTTCAATGTGTGTGTTTTTGTGTCAAATCTTAACAGTTAAACTCATAACAATAAAAAACCGATAAATCAATAACCAATAAGTCAATATCTTAATGTTTCTACAACGGTTTAGCATCTCTACAAATCGATAGCTAATAACCCGATAAACTTTAAAACCGAATCGAACCAATTAATACGAAACCGTACTAGCTTATGTTTTAAACAAACTAAATTCTACAGCCAAACAGATGTTAAAAAAAAAAAAAACTCCTAAAATACCTTCAAAAATTATACCCACGGTCCTATGTAACAATGAACGACATCCATTAGTATTTTTTTAGCACTTCTGTGGGTCTTTATTTTTTAACTTCAAATAATGTTAATTTTACTATAGTATTTTTGTTCAAGTGGAAATCTGAACATTTTAATTGGGGGACAAAAAGGGGAAAAAGAAAAATAGTAATAGGAAAACAAAGAAGAAAAATAGACGCACAACGGCGTCAAAGAGAAGCAGCAAACGAAAGTTCTCTTTCGACCATCGAGCTCGAATTGGTACCATTTTTTTGCTCTTTTATTCTACATTGTCGTTCTTATTAAAGGATATATATTTTTCAATCTGTGTTTCATGATAAAAGTAAAGGCTGAAAGTTGGAATAAATAACTTGGAATTATTTAGGATTTGTAACGATGTCAACAATATATAGGTGTAATTTTACAAGTGGATTAGCCTTCTGGGTCAAGTTTGTTGCACCAGGCTTGTCTAGTACAGCTTACCTTTCCTATGTGGTTTGTAAGTTATTGCATAGAAGCGGGACTTTTATTCAATGCCCAAAATTACTAGTGAAATCTGGAGAAGGTAGTGGCCATGCACACTTTATCGAGATTGATTTTGATAGAACCCTCATCTCTTTTTGGTATTTCAAGTAATGTCTTAACAACAACAATATATCTAGTGTAATTTCACAAGCAAAGTTTTGAGAGATAGCTAGTAGGCACATATTATCCCTACTTGTGAAGATAGAGAAAATATTTCCGAGAGACCCTAGACTTTTTTTTAGTATTTTTCAATATGTTTCATGAGAGAAATAAAGGTTGAAAGCTAGAATAAATAACTGAAATTATTTAGTATTTGTAACAACATCAACAACATATTAGTGTAATTCTATAAGTGGAATCTGGGGAAGGTAGTGAGTATGCACACTTTATCGAGATTGTTTTTTATAGAACTCTCGTCCTTTTAGTATTTCAAGTGATGTCAAACACATTTAACAGCAACAATATATCTAATGTAATTTCATAAGCAAAGTTTTAAGAGATAGCTAGTATGCACACATAATCCCTACTTGTGAAGATGGAGAAAATATTTCCTAGACTTTTTAGTATTTTTCAATATGTGTTTCATGAGAAGTAAAGGCTGAAAGTTAGAATAAATAACTTGAAATTATTCAGTATTTGTAACAACATCAACAACATATCGGTGTAATTTTACTAATGGAATCTGGGGAAGGTAGCGGCTATACACACTTTATCGAGATTGTTTTTGATAGATCTCATCTTTTTAGTATTTCTATTGATGTCAAACAACAATAACAATATATCTAGTGTAATTTCACAGTTTTGAAAGATAGCGAGTATGCACACCTTATCCCGTGAAGATTGGATCATTGTTTTAGTCAAAATACACTTGTTACCATTAGTTCTGCTTGTAAAAAAAAGAACTTGATTCTTTTTTCTTTTTTTTTTTGGGATCAATTATCAATTTAAATTATTGTATTGTTGAACTTGAAATGTTTTGAAGCATTCCTGGAATGAAATATTATCCAAATGAATTTAGTGACGACAAACTTCAAGAACTGAGTTGCCACCTTGATAATTACATCGTTTATATGCGACAGTGTAACAATAAGTTCTCAAACTTGAAGGGACTTGATGATCTTTATAAGATGTTTGTTCAGAAAAAGTTCCATTTAACATGGCCATTGGTTTATTTGCTTTTGAAGTTGACTTTGATTCTTCCAGTTGTTGCCGATGCAAGTGTGGAAAGATCATTCTCTTTTGTGAAAAAAGATCAAAAATGAAATGCGCAAAACAATTGGTGAAGATTTATTCAATGATTGTTCAGTCTGTTACATCGAAAATGAAGTATTTGAAAGTGTATCTGTAACGACCTGTTTAGTCGTTTTGAGCAGCAGATTTTATTTCTGGAAAAACAGGCTGAGACGACGGCCATGACGGACCGTCATGAGCACGACGGACCGTCGAGGGGTCTCGTTTCAAAACACTTAGAAATTCTGAAAATGGGTCCTGAAATCGACTCTCTGAACTTCGTGACGAAAGTGCAGGACGGACCGTCACATGCCTGACGGACCTTCACAGACTCTTCAGAGAATTGAGTCTTTGAACTCTGTGATGGAGCAGCAGGACGGACCGTCGCAGGCACGACGGCCCGTCACAGGCTGCGTAATCCCAGGCTGGGTCGGATTTCTTTTAAATGTTTTAAGGGGCGTTTTGGACTATTCCTGCTTTAATTATAAAGTTAGTGGGTTAATGTTAATAAGTCTAATTACTTGGGGGTTAAAAGAGGTAACCTTGAGTAAATTAGTGTGTTATTATTGCCATCTTTTATTCTTAATTATATGCTAATTAGGGTAAAAGAAAGAGGGTTTGAATAAAGAAAATAGAAAGAACAAAGAGAGAGAGGATCGATCGAGACAAGAGGAAAACGAAGAGAAAACAAAGCCTTGAGAAAAATTGCTTGCTTGATCACAAATCTTCGGTGAAGGTAGGTTATGGTTTTTACACTATTTGTAGTTAACTCTTAATAGCGAATGATATGTGTTGGGTTGTATTGTAAAGTCTTCTATGTGCTTAATTGTATGCTTGCATGAATGTGATTATATAATTGTGATGAACTAAGCATGATGAAGCTATTGAATCCCAAATCTTGAAAACCCCTTGTTAATGATGATGTCTTGGTGTAAAAGAAGGCTTGATGAACTAAAGTAATGAGATTGATTATGCCTTGGTATAAAAGAAGGCTTGATGAACTAAAGTAATGAGATTGATGATGCCTTGGTATAAAAGAAGGTTTGATGAACTAAAGTAATGAGATTGATGATGCCTTGGTATAAAAGAAGGCTTGATGAATTAATAGAATGAGATTAGTGGAGCGGGTGTCACGAACCGACACGTAGAATTAGGGGATCGGGTGTCACGAACCGACACGTAGAATTAGGGGATCGGGTGTCACGAACCGACACGTAGAATTAGTGGATCGGGTGTCACGAACCGACACGTAGTATTAGGGGATCGGGTGTCACGAACCAACACGTAGTATTAGGGGATCGGGTGTCACGAACCGACACGTAGAATTAGGGGATCGGAGTGCCACGTTCCGGCACATAGTAGTAGGGGAGCGGAGTGTCACGTACCGACACAAGAGAAATAAAGATAATGAATCTTGAAAGATGTCAATATACTCAATTTAATGAACCTATTTCCCAAATGAGTATGATGGGGAGGCGTGAGTCCTCATTGATGAGCTTGGTGTTGTGACCAAGGGTTATGGTAATTGTAAATGCCGCATGTTGAGTATTGTAGTTGATTTATGATATTATCTGATATATACTGTTTTTTATTTTGAGTTGGCCGATGATATCTACTCAGTACCCGTGTTTGTACTGACCCCTACTTGTATGTTTTCTTTCCTTGTTATTTGTGGAGTGTAGCAAACGTGCCGTCGTCTTCAACTCAACCGCAACTCTAGTCAGTCTTCATTACACCGGATTTCAGGGTGAGCTAATGCTCTAGCTTGGACTGGATCTTCTTCTTCATGTCTTGATGCCTTGAAGTTCCGGCATGGACTAGCTTTTTATGTATTTTAGCTTCTAGATACTCTTAGCTTTAGTAATTTGAAGTAGATGTTCTTGTGATGATGACTTCCAGATTTTGGGGATAATAATAGTTGTTGAGTTTTTAGAAGTTATTGAATTGGTTTTTATTAATGAGTTTAAGTCTTCCGCATTACTTTCTGTTGATATTATATTGAAATGTTAAGGTTTAGATTGGTTGGTTCGCTCACATAGAAGGGTAAGTGTGGGTGCCAGTCGCGGCCCGATTTGGGTCGTGACAAACTTGGTATCAGAGCATTAGGTTCGTTGGTCTCATCACACAAGAACGAGTCTAGTAGAGTCTTAAGGAACGGTAGGGGGACGCCTTTACTTTTCTTTGAGAGGCTATAAGACTTTAGGAAAATTCCATTCTTTCTTTTTTTCTTTCATGCTATTACTTGGATCCAATTGGTATCTAGGTGATACAAATTGGTATCTGACCATCTTTACTCTATTTCGCAGATGGTTAGAACTAGAGCAACAACCGCGCCAACATCAACATCGGCAAGACAAGATACATCTTAGCCAGCCACTGGGGCTGTAGCTCGAGGAAGAGCAGCGGCAAGAGGTCGTGGTAGAGGTCATGGGAGGACGTCCTCTAGAGGAAGAGGACGAGCACCTAGCCCATCTGATACTAGGGCAGTGACTCCTCCACCGACTGAAGAAGTAGTAAGAGAGAGTGAGGAAGGGGAAACTGAACAAGTACAGAATGAGGGATTGCCTCCCCAACCTACCCCAGAGATGATCAATCAGGTTCTTGCTTATCTTAGTGGGTTATCTGATCAAGGTCAAACGCCTTCAGTGTTTTCTACACCAGCGCCTCAGGCTCCGGAGGTACAACATGCGGCTATTGCGGCTCCCCGCATGGATTTTCCATTGGAAATAGGCACGTTTTCTCGTCTGACTACAGGGCCTATAATGACAATTGATCAACATGAACTTTTCAGTAAGTTCTTGAAATTGAAACCTCTAGTCTTCAAGGGTGCTGAATCTGAGGATGCCTACGATTTTCTGGTTGACTGTCATGAGCTACTACACAAGATGGGCATAGTAGAACGGTTTGGTGTTGAGTTTGTGACTTATCAGTTTCAAGGGAACGCCAAAATGTGGTGGCGGTCACACGTTGAGTGTCAACCAACGGAGGCACCATCTATAACTTGGGCATCATTCTCTAGCTTGTTTATGGAGAAGTATATCCCCCGGACTTTGAGGGATAGGAAAAGAGATGAATTTTTGAGCCTAGAGCAAGGTAGGATGTCGGTTACTGCATATGAGGCTAAGTTCCCTGCATTATCCCGGTATGCCACCCAACTTTGTTTCAGTCCACAAGAGCGGATTCGCCGTTTTGTGAAGGGGTTGAGGTCAGAACTGCGGATTTCAGCCTTACAGGTAGCGGCTACGACAAAATCCTTTCAAGAAGTGGTAGACTTCGTGATAGAGGTGGAAGGAGTGAAGCCAGATGACTTCACCATGGCATCGACATCAAAAAGGTTTCGAAAGGGAGGTGATTTTAATGGTTCTTACTCTAGAGGACAGGGTTCAGGGGGTTACTCAGTTCGACCAATTCAGTCTTCACTACAGACTGTAGTTGGGGGTCCACATCAGACCGGTCAACACTTCTCTAAGAGACCCATGCTTGATTCCAAAGAGTGTTATGGATGTGGGGAGACTGGACACATTAGGAGAAATTGAAACCTCTTATTTTGGTCCTTAGAAAAACTACAACTAGTCAGGAATTGCGTAAGAGAAGAGACATCGTAAGTAACAATAGCGCAAAAGCAGGCAGCGGAGATCCGCAAAGGTAACCGGATGATCTCTGTCTTTCTTTGTTTGTCTATTCTAATATGTTGTCCCAAAGCCTTCAATTTGCCTTCTTATTATGGCGGCTATGTTTTCGTGGCGAAAATGAATGAAAAGCGAGATGAGTGTGCTATTTTCAAATCGATTGAATGTCCAAAACAGAGTTATAGACCCCCAATAACTAGAGGTAGAGGTGGTCATGGTAGAGGCCGTTATTCTGGAGGACGTGGTGGCCGAGGTAATGTTGGTCATCAAAACGGCCGGAGTGACGGAAAAATGGGAACTACTGCAGCGCAACATGGTAGGGGCAACGGGAAAACAGGTGATAGGGCCCATTGTTACGCTTTCCCTGGGCGGTCGGAAGCAGAGACATCAGATGCTGTTATCACAGATAATCTTTTGGTTTGTGATTGTATGGCTTCTGTATTATTTGACCCTGGCTCTACTTTTCATATGTATCTTCCGCATTTACAATGGTCTTAATTTACATTGTGAATTGCTTGACATGCCTATTCGTGTTTCTACTCCGGTGGGTGAGTCTGTGAAAGTTGAAAAGGTGTATAGGTCTTGTCTTGTAACTTTTATGGGAAGCAATACTCATGTAGACTTAGTTATCTTTGAAATGGTTGATTTTGATGTAATTCAGGGTATGACTTGGCTTTCTCCAAATTTTGTGATCTTGGATTGTAATGCTAAAACTGTGACGGTAGCCAAGCCTGGGACAGATCCGTTAGTGTGAGAGGGTGACTACACTTCCAATCCGGTTCGTATCATCTCCTTTCTTTGTGCTAAGAAAATGGTTAGTAAGGGTTGTTTAGCATTCTTGGCACATCTCAGGGATGATACTACCCAAGTACCTCCAATTGAGTCGGTCTCGATAGTTCGTGAGTTTGTATATGTGTTTCCCGCAGACCTTCCGGGTATGCCACCGGATAGAGATATTGACTTCTGCATCGATCTTGAACCGGATACTCGCCCCATTTCTATACCCCCTTATAGAATGGCTCCCGCGGAGTTAAGAGAGTTAAAGGCACAACTTCAAGAGTTGCTAAGCAAAGGCTTTATTAGACCAACTGCATCTCCTTGGGGTGCTCCGGTATTATTTGTGAAGAAAAAGGATGGGAGTTTTAGGATGTGCATAGACTACAGACAGTTGAACAAGGTAACTATTAAGAACAAGTATCTCATTCCTCGCATTGATGACTTGTTCGATTAGTTACAAGGTGTTTGTGTCTTCTCTAAGATTGACTTGAGGTCCGGTTATCATCAATTGAAGATACGGGCAATGAATGTGCCAAAGACTGCTTTTCGGACCCGGTATGGACATTACGAATTTGTAGTGATGTCTTTTGGTCTTACGAATGCCCCTGCTACTTTCATGAGCTTGATGAACGGGATTTTTAAGCCATATATGAATCTATTTGTGATCGTATTTATTGATGATATATTAGTATACTCAAAGAGCAAGAAGGAACATGAGGAGCACTTGAGAATGGTATTGGAAATGTTGAGGGAGAAAAAGCTTTATGCCAAATTCTCCAAGTGTGAGTTTTGGCTAGATGCAGTGTCCTTATTGGGGCATGTGGTTTCGAAGGATGGGGTGATGGTAGATCCTTCTAAGATTGAGGCAGTGAAGAATTGGGCAAGACACACTAATGTGTCAGAAATAAGGAGCTTTGTTGGTTTAGCTAGCTATTACCGTCGATTTGTCAAGGGATTCTCTTCCATTGCTTCCCAATTGACGAACTTGACTAAGCAGAATGTTCCATTTGTATGGTCGGATGAATGTGAAGAAAGCTTTCAGAAGCTCAAGACTTTGTTGACTACCGCACCAATCCTTACCTTGCCAGTGGAAGGTAAGAATTTCATTGTCTATTGTGATGAATCCTATTCAGGTTTGGGTGCAGTGCTAATGCAAGAGAAGAACGTAATTGCTTATGCTTTGAGGCAATTAAAGGTGCACAAACGTAACTATCTGACCCATGATTTGGAATTGGCTGCGGTAGTGTTTGCCTTAAAGCAATGGAGACACTATCTATATGGAGTTAAGTGTGAAGTATACACGGATCATCGTAGCCTACAGTATGTCTTTACTCAAAAAGATTTGAATTAGAGACAGAGGAGATGGATGGAACTACTGAAGGACTACGATATCACTATCTTGTATCATCTGGGAAAGGCTAATGTTGTGGCAGACGCCTAAAGTAGAAAGGCAGGGAGCATGGGAAGTCTAGCTCACTTGCAAGTTTCTAGACGTCCATTGGCTAGAGAGGTTCAGACTCTGGCTAACGACTTGATGAATTTAGAAGTAAATGAGAAGGGAGGATTGTTGGCTTGTGTGGAGGCGAGATCTTCTTTTCTTGACAAGATTAAGGGAAAATAGTTTGAGGATGAGAAACTATGCAGAATTCAAGATAAAGTATTGCGAGGAGAGACTAAGGAAGCACAAATCAATGAGGAAGGTGTTTTGAGAATCAAGGGAAGGGTATGTGTACCCCATGTCGATGATTTGATCAACACTATTCTGATAGAGGCTCATAGTTCAAGGTATTCTATACATCCTGGTGCAACCAAGATGTATCGTGACCTAAAGCAACACTTTTGGTGGAGTAGAATGAAGCGTGATATTGTTGATTTTATTGCCAAATGTCCAAACTGTCAGCAAGTAAAGTATGAACACCAGATGCCCGGAGGAACACTTCAGAGAATGCCCATTCCTGAATGGAAGTGGGAAAGGATTGCAATGGATTTCGTGGTTGGTCTTCCAAAGACAATGGGTAAGTATGACTCTATTTGGGTGATTGTTGATAGGTTAACTAAGTCTTCTCATTTCATTCCGGTCAAGGTGACTTACAACGCAGAGAAATTAGCCAAAATCTATATCTCAGAAATTGTTCGGTTGCATGGGGTTCCACTCTCCATCATATCAGATAGAGGTACGCAGTTTACTTCTAAGTTTTGGAAAATATTGCATGCGGAATTAGGTACTAGGTTGGACCTTAGTACTGCGTTCCATCCTCAGACCGATGGTCAGTCTGAGCGAACGATTCAAGTGTTGGAGGATATGCTTCGAGCATGTGTGATAGAATTTGGTGGTCAGTGGGATAGCTTCTTACCCTTAGCAGAGTTCTCTTACAACAATAGCTATCACTCAAGCATTGATATGGCCCCATTTGAGGCACTATATGGGAGAAGATGTAGGTCTCTCATTGGGTGGTTTGATGCATTTGAGGTTAGACCTTGGGGTACTGACCTTCTGAGGGAATCGTTAGATAAAGTGAAATCTATTCAAGAAAGGCTATTAGCGGCGCAAAGTAGGCAAAAGGAATATGCAGATCAAAAGGTTAGAGACTTGGAGTTTATGGAGGGTGAACAGGTCTTGCTGAAGGTTTCACCCATGAAAGGGGTGATGCGTTTTGGTAAAAGGGGAAAATTAAGCCCAAGGTATATTGGTCCTTTTGAAATACTTAAGCGAGTAGGGGAGGTGGCTTATGAGTTAGCCTTGCCTCCATGGCTGTCCGGAGTGCATCCGGTATATCATGTGTCTATGTTGAAAAGATACCATGGGGATGGAAACTACATCATTCGTTGAGATTCAGTTTTGCTTTATGAGAATTTAACTTATGAGAAGGAGCCTGTTGCCATTCTAGATAGAAAAATTCGCAAGTTGAGATTGCATCCATCAAAGTTCAATGGAAGAATCGACCGTCGAAGAAGCCACTTGGGAGAAAGAGGCTGATATGCGAGAAAGATACCCACACCTGTTTACAGATTCAGGTACTCATTTTCGCCCTTGTTTTCCTTCTTGTGATCGTTCAGGGACGAACGATGGGTAAATTGGTATCTATTGTAACAACCTGTTTAGTCGTTTTGAGCAGCAGATTTTATTTCTGGAAAAACAGGCTGAGACGACGGAACCCACGACGGACTTCATGAGCACGACGGACCGTCGAGGGGTCTCGTTTCAAAACACTTAGAAATTCTGAAAAATGGGTCCTGAAATCGACTCTCTGAACTTCGTGACGAAAGTGCAGGACGGACCGTCACAGGCGTGACGGACCGTCACAGACTCTTCAGAGAATTGAGTCTCTGAACTCTGTGACGGAGCAGCAGGACGGACCGTCGCAGGCACGACGGCCCGTCACAGGCTGCGTAATCCTAGGCTGGGTCGGATTTCTGTTAAATGTTTTAAGGGGCGTTTTGGACTATTCCTGCTTTAATTATAAAGTTAGTGGGTTAATGTTAATAAGTCTAATTACTTGGGGGTTAAAAGAGGTAACCTTGAGTAAATTAGTGGGTTATTATTGCCATATTTTATTCTTAATTATATGCTAATTAGGGTAAAAGAAAGAGGGTTTGAATAAAGAAAATAGAAAGAACAAAGAGAGAGAGAGGGGATCGATCGAGACAAGAGGAAAACAAAGAGAAAACAAAGCCTTGAGAAAAATTGCTTGCTTGATCACGAATCTTCGGTGGAGGTAGGTTATGATTTTTACACTATTCGTAGTTAACTCTTAATAGCGAATGATATGTGTTGGGTTGTATTGTAAAGTCTTCTATATGCTTAATTGTATGCTTGCATGAATGTGATTATATAATTGTGATGAAATAAGCATGATGAAGCTATTGAATCCGAAATCTTGAAAATCCCTTGTTAATGATGATGTCTTGGTGTAAAAGAAGGCTTGATGAACTAAAGTAATGAGATTGATGATGCCTTGGTATAAAAGAAGGCTTGATGAACTAAAGTAATGAGATTGATGATGCCTTGGTATAAAAGAAGGCTTGATGAACTAAAGTAATGAGATTGATGATGTCTTGGTATAAAAGAAGGCTTGATGAACTAAAGTAATGAGATTGATGATGCCTTGGTATAAAAGAAGGCTTGATGAATTAATAGAATGAGATTAGTGGAGCGGGTGTCACGAACTGACACGTAGAATTAGGAGATCGGGTGTCACGAACCGACACGTAGAATTAGGGGATCGGGTGTCACGAACCGACACGTAGAATTAGGGGATCGGGTGTCACGAACCGACACGTAGTATTAGGGGATCGGGTGTCACGAACCAACACGTAGTATTAGGGGATTGGGTGTCACGAACCGACACGTAGAATTAGGGGATCGGAGTGCCACGTTCCGGTACATAGTAGTAGGGGAGCGGAGTGTCACGTACCGACACAAGAGAAATAAAGATAATGAATCTTAAAAGATGTCAATATACTCAATCTAATGAACCTATTTCCCAAATGAGTATGATGGGGAGGCGTGAGTCCTCATTGATGAGCTTGGTGTTGTGACCAAGGGTTATGGTAATTGTAAATGCCGCATGTTGAGTATTGTAGTTGATTTATGATATTATCTGATATATACTGTTTTCTATTTTGAGTTGGCCGATGATATCTACTCAGTACCCGTGTTTGTACTGACCCCTACTTGTATGTTTTCTTTCCTTGTTATTTGTGGAGTGCAGCAAACGTGCCGTCGTCTTCAACTCAACCGCAACTCTAGTCAGTCTTCATTACACCGGATTTCAGGGTGAGCTAATGCTTTTAGCTTGGACTGGATCTTCTTCTTCATGTCTCGATGCCTTGAAGTTCCGGCATGGACTAGCTTTTTATGTATTTTAGCTTCTAGATACTCTTAGCTTTAGTAATTTGAAGTAGATGTTCTTGTGATGATGACTTCCAGATTTTGGGGATAATAATAGTTGTTGAGTTTTTAGAAGTTATTGAATTTGTTTTTATTAATGAGTTTAAGTCTTCCGCATTACTTTCTGTTGATATTATATTGAAATGTTAAGGTTTAGATTGGTTGGTTCGCTCACATAGGAGGGTAAGTGTGGGTGCCAGTCGCGGCTCGATTTGGATCGTGACAGTATCCGATGCTGTAATTGTTGATCAGTTTCATGGTATGGAGAAAATTTGAACTAGGCTATGTTTTCTGTAATGATGGCTTTGATAGTGATATAATATTGTGAGACAAAAAGTTTTGTTTACTTTTATACATATTGTTATATAACTAGAGTCTAGATGTGCCAAATGTGGTGTTCATATATTATGGTAAGTGATTTGGGGAAGATAATAATCCTTCTTTACTTTGGTTTCACTAATTTCCTATAGTTTGCTTCATGTATTATCAGAACTGATCCCTCAACTCTTATTTCTTTCTTTTTAATTCCTTTACTTAACAAAGTGTATTTATTTATTATAATGGAAATAAAAACACTCCAGCAGAGATAGAGCAGGACGGGATGATGGTATGATGCTCCCCGACTTCCCATCTCAATTTGTTTATCAGATTTTGACTTTATAGCGATAGAGGTGAAAGAGATGAGGTCAATAACTTAAATTTCAATCAGGTAAATCACTAGGGTGTCAAAAGTTTATATTAAATTAAGTTCTAAAAAATATATACATAAAAATATCAAGTTTTGCGAAAAAATCACACGTGCTTCATAAACTATCTATTAAATTCGCTCATTAGACACTAAGTTAAGAAAATAAAAGATGTAATCTTAATAAGATTTGTTTGATTTTGATTTTTTAAATGCCATATAATGTATCAAAATGGTTAAAATGATAAAATGTGAGAGAATTAAATATCAAAAAGTTATAATATCATAGAATGTAAGTATTTACCCTTTATAATATCCTACAATGTCAATTAACATAAGCAGTATACTCGTTATGTTTATCATGATTATATGATGCTTCATTCTAATTCTAAAAGTATAATACATAAATATGTCATTTAACTTGGCTTTGAATTATATTTGTGTTTTTCGGCTTTGGGTGTGCACAAGTAAACATTTTAACTTGTATAAAGTTGAACAAAATAGACACACATGTCCTACATGTCATTATTAAAATATGTGTTTATTTATTTAGAAGTTGGATAATTAAAGTGCTTGTTTGTGCACTCTGAAAGTTAAAGGTCAAAGTTAAAATTTGATATCAAATTTAGAGTCCAATATATATATTATGCCTATTATTAAAATACTTATGACAATTTATATTACTTTTAAATTGAAATTTATAATTTGTTTTGTTAAACAATTAAGTTAGTGTACTTTTAAATCGTTTGTAAATGGTAAGGTGGATAACTGTTCTAGCAAAGAACTATTTTATTATATGTAATTGACTAAAAAAATTCAAAAAAAATCTACAATTGTTTTTGTTCTTTTGTTCTTTTTTTATTGAAAAAAAAATACTTTGTGATTAAATATAGAAAGCAAGCATTGTAAATTTTTTAGGGGAACTTTCACATACAGCTATCAAAAATTGCCAAGCATTGTAAAATTTTCAGAGGAACTTTCACATACAGCTACTAAATATTGCCTAATTACTCTCAATATCTATAGTTTGATAGTTACAATTCGTATCTACATATTATAGGGTGGAGAGAAGTGAGCGAGAAGGAAGAGAGTGGGAGAGAGGTGAATTGTATATGTATATTGATTAGGTTATTGTATATTATACATATATATATGTATATTCTGGCGAATTATACATATACAAATGTTGCTAATTATACAAACTCGAAGTCAGCCCGCATAATTAATGTATAATGTTAATCGTGAGTGATGATTGTAGGAAACTATAACTATGATAAGTAATTAAATAGTATAAGTTAACTTAATCCCGTAATTTTTCCAAAGCCATAAATGAGCTTGGCCCATTTTTGGGGTCTTTTGGACACATTTTTCTGCTAGGACCTGCTGTAATTTCATTTGGGGCTTTGGCCCATTTTTCATTGTCAACTAATATACACCAAGTGTATATATGATGTATACAACATGTATACAACTTGTTCTTGGGCTCGGGGACCCCTTTGCATTTCAAAATGATTTTATTCTGTTTGAATCTTTTGAAATTTTAATAACTTTTCTTAATTTCTTTTAAAAAATAAGTGACAATTCTATTTGAAAAATCAATGTCTCTTCAAATCATAAGTTAGGTCGATTTTTTTAAAAAAATAACACTCCCGCCCCACCTCCACCCCAACATTTTTCAAATAAATTAAGTAACACCATGATACCACTCTCACTTCTCACATTAGAGCCTTGTAAGCATCACATCACAGTCATGTGAATAGAATATTATTATTATTTATTTAGTTATTGCTTATTCACCTTTTTCCTTAAACACTTTAAAATTCATATACTAATCAATCAATTAATTAGAAAATGCATTTTCTAGGATCAGAATTTAAAATATGGACCCTCATTATTTTTTCTAAAAAAAATTAACATGTTCCTTCAATCCACCCCCCTCCCCCGATAAAAAACACACTCTTTCTTCTTTGTTGATTTTCATCATTTCCAGCCTTTGTTATTTTTTTCCCCATCATTTCTAGCCTTCAATATTTTATTTTTTCTTCATGATTCATTAATTGTTTTAAGAAAAGTAGTATATATATACTACTTTTTTTCTTCGAAACCTCTCCATCACCCATAATCTAATTGTGGAAATGGTAATTTTAGCTATATTTTTCTTGACAACTGAAATAAAAATAAAGATTGTCTAAGAAAGTTGATAGACACATAATTTTCATCATAATTGATAGAATTTTAAATGAGCTATTCAAAATTCAAGAATGTTAACATTCAATAATATGATGTTGATGCGAAATTTTGTGGACTAATGAAGGATTAGTGAGGTGAGGGATGATGATGCAGGAAGAACTAACTAATACAGAAGAACATAAGTATAAAGAGTGATCCAAAGAGACAAATATTTGGGAAAGACAACAAAATAAAGAGAAAAAAAAGTCGAAACATTCTTTTTTTTAAAAAAAAAGGAACCTACAAATATTATTTAAAAATTTAATTTATAAAAATAAAGTAAAAAAAGTTATTTATTGACCAATGAAAAGTGGCATAGGTATTATTTTATCATTAGATTTCTTTTTAATTATTATTTCATACACTTATAGGTGAGTGAGTGAGTGCACTCACTGATATTTATTAAGGGGTGTTTTAAATGTTCATATAGTTGAGTGTTAAAGTAAATTTTGCTATCATTTTGAAGATGATTTATTATTTTTTCTCTGAAATAACCACAAAGAACAAACTAGCACTATTAAAGAAAAAAAGTAGGTTTATTTAAAAAAAATTAATTTTTTAATTTATCTATTTCATAATTAATAGGAATAAAATGGTAAGTTCATTATAACAATCGTTACTTTCCTAATAGATATGCTAATTTAAAAGTGAACATACTTAAATTGTTATAGCAGCATATGTTTTGAATTTAACATTCTATTAGTACTTCTTACGAGATTTACCTCAAGGCTTAAGTATCAAAGTCATAGAATTTTCTGTTTGCACACGTACTATAAATTTAACATACAATTTTTTTAAGGTAAAAAGTTAAAAATATTCATTAATTTTATTTTATTGGTTGAATATGTCTTAATCGTTAAAATAAAGTTAGTTTTGTCTTTGTCGTTATTAATTTCACTATATATTCCTCTTATTTGATGGAAAGCGCCAAATCAATTTAAATTCTCCAATTTCAACTTGGATTACTCAAAAACTTGAATATACAAATGTGACTAATTATAGAAACTCGAAGTCAGCCCACATTATTAATGTATAATATTAGTCGCTAGTAGTAATTATAGCAAACTAGCTAGATGAGTAATTAAAAAGTATAGGTTTGCATAACCGCGTTACATTCCCTATTTTTAGTTATATGCAAATCATCATGTTAACATTATATTAATATTTTATCTATTTATTTATTTATACATAGTATTAATTAATAATTTGATTATGTATATTTTAATTTAATCAAAATAAAATTTTAATTTAATTTATTTATTAGATAGTTAAATAGTTTCTTTCTACAAAATAATCTTAAAACACATTCATACTTGCCCTTTTTCGTATTGTTGACTCTCCAAAACACTTCTTAAAAATAAATAGCCAAACACAAATTGTTTCTTTTTTTAACAAAAACACTTTTCAGATAAGTTATTTTAAAAATGACTTTTAGAAATTAACAGTTTTTAGCAGCAATGTCAATCAAACCCTTAGTGATATAGCCAATTGATCAAGATATTGTCATCCCAGATTGAATGTAGGATAGAAATAACATCAAAATTATAGGAAAACTAATTTCAAGTATTTTTATTAACCGGAAAAAACCAACCAAATGTAGTATCAAGAAATCATATGCATTATATTTGCAGATTATTTTTCTTCGTCGTTGTCGTTTAGTTCACGAACAAGTTATATTGAATCATAATGTTTTCTTGTAATTGCATTTCTACTTGTGATCTTAATATATTATGTGGGATATTTTTAAAAAATATGAAATTATATTTTTATTTTTAGCGCTAAAATCATGATACGAAGAGTAAATCGTACAACATTATTTAGTGATATAGCCAATCGATCAGAGATCGTCATCCCACTTTGAATGTGGCATAGAAATAACACTAAAATTATAATAAAATTAATTTCAAGCCTTCTAATATATCGGAATATACTCAATCAAATATAGTATAAAAAAATCATACGCACTATATTTTAAAATTATTTGCATGTGTAATAATTTGATTCGTGAACTAGTTATATTGAATCATAATGTGTGAATATAATATGGGAATCACATTTTGACGAAATTGTTTAATGAATATATTTTTTACAAAGTGTAATAACTAAAATTTATGTCATGCTTGAGTTAATCTTACCCAAGTTAAATGACTCATCTTGGACGGAAGGTTAGCTTACTGTACACATCACTTGACCACAGTAGTTAAGTATAAACATGTATACAAAAGGCACATACTTCCACTAATTAGATTGGTATATGTATTCTCACTTTTACTTTTCAATTGCTGAAAAACAAACTTATTCACATTAATTTAATTTACCATAATTAACTGATTTAATGAATTAAAAATATGCATCAAATACTTAACTCTATTATATAGTTAAGAAGTGATGGAATATGAAACAAAGACATATGTTACGTTAATTGCTTGGATGTAAATCATCCGATGCAATATGTAAATTTTCCGTGTTTTCAAGCACAACATCCTTTTTAATTTTCTCATATAATAAAAATTATTTTAAAATATTTTATCTTTTATTATAGATTTGGACATTCCTTCATTTATGAGTTAACTTTTGAGATTGAGTTAGGCTCAAGATCCATTTTTACATGGTACGAGAGTCGGATCTATTTCAATTTCTTTGTCGAAACCCCATATTATAGTGTCCACGCTCCAGTTAACAAAGATCTTGGTGTATAATTTTCACATTGAAAAAGCGATAGAATTCTGTCTCCTTATATGAACTTGAACAATTCTTCTTTCATATGCTGACTTTTCGGGTTGAATTAAGTCACGATTCATCTTTACATTACTGCTTATCGGTTATAGGGATTAAAGATCCTTTTTTTCCCGTTTGATAAATAACCGTGCCAAAGAGATCATATGTTTTCAACAGCCATTTAATAAAATAACCGTGCGAAAGAAATTAAATCATATGTTTTCAACAACCTTTTTTTACCACATATGCTAGGATAGAATTAACATAATTCTCAACTTAAAATTACTTTTAGGTAATTTAGGATAAGAGGACAAAAATAATATCGACCCCCGTTATATAACCCGGTTAATTAGTTTATAATTTAAAATAGAAAAATATTGAAAACACTCTTGAACTTAGTGTAAATTATTAATTTCTTCTATGAACTATTGACAACTTAATTTTTAGTTCACTAACTAAACTTATATACACTATTGATCAACCACATGACTTATCAAGTAAGTTTAAACTCTTGTTTTATTAATAAAAATATTGAAAGCACTGCGAAAATTATTGAGGGATGTATTTCACTTACAAAGATGGAGGGTATTTAGGAGAAGGTTAATTTTGGAGAAATATTGATTGACCAAATCAAGATGTGACGTCATTAAATAGCTCACAAAAAATTGGTTTCTCCCACCGAGCCATGAAACACTCTGTTTACGCTCATTTGGACTTGCAGCTTGAATTTTTAAATGTCCACACGCTTCATGACTTTGGACCAATTTTGACAAATGTCACCACCGGCCCTATTTTCCTTCATCAATACATACATATAAATATCTAAACTGTTTTTAATAACTCCCCTCCAATGGTCTTAATTATCTCTTGGGTGCACTCTCATCATAATAATCCTCTAATTCAATATCCATGGAAAACAATTCTACTCATGATCAGCCAAAGTTCAAAGGAGTTCGGTTGAGGAAATGGGGGAAATGGGTTTCTGAAGTCAGATTGCCTAACAGCCGCGACAGGATTTGGTTGGGCTCCTATGATTCTGCCGAAAAAGCCGCAAGGGCTTTTGACGCTGCACAGTTCTGCCTCCGCGGGCCCAAAGCCAAATTTAACTTTCCTGATAGTCCGCCGGATATATCCGGAGGACAGAGGCTTTCGCCCGCGGAGATACAGGCTGTAGCAGCTAGATTTGCGAATGATTACTCGCCGTCAGTGGTACAGGAGATACGCCGTGATGATCATCATCATGATCACGAGGGCAATATTGGAAATATTAATTCACACGTGATAAATATGGAGAAAGATGAGATTTCACTGTCAACAACTAGTTGTGATAGGGTGGTCCAAATGGGCACTAGTAATACTGTTGCTGAAATGGATTGGGCTTTTCATAATGATATGATGGAAAACTATTCATACAATGCAAGTGGGCCTCCACCTGAATATTTTTGTGATCCATATTATATCGTCGGAGGAGGAGGAGGAGCAGGAGTACTCGATAATTTATCGAGTAATCTCTACTCACCACCACATTTTCCGCAAAGAACAACTCCTAGTTATGACGATGATGATACTGGCAATGGTGACGATGAACATTATTCTCAACAATCCTTCCTATGGAACTTTTAACTATAAATTGGTTAATTAAGCAGCAGCATATTGGTACCTACGCTAGTTGAGTTTTGTCCACTACACGTACGTAGTAATCCTTTCCGGTTTTCTTATCGTAATTGTTTTTGCCGGAAAAATATATAGTATATATATATGCAAGCAGTGATATATGAGCATGCAGGTCTTTATAAGTAATATCTTAGTTAATGAATAAATTGTTGTTTTTAATTTAAGAAGGATTTACATGATCTTAAGAAGGTCTCATTGATGGCCAGATTATATATATATATATATATATATATATATAATCAACTACTGATCATTGATTAATGCAAGGTGGTTATTTTCTCAAGTGTATTTGTCTGTCATTTCTATAAATATATATATACAAGGAGTGTAATTTAATTATTTGTCTTCGTTGCATGCATGGTATATATATGATGAAGTTGCTCAGTTCATGTGCGTACGCATGCAATTTATTGTTTACGTCGAGAGGAAAGTTAGATTCTTAATTATTAATCGATGGTTTACGTCGTGAAAGATAAATTAACTATAGTAAAGAAAATGTGGTTGATTAATTACTCAATTCATCAGTCGTTTCGATTTGTTTGTCTTAATCTTTTTTTTTAGTTTAGTTAAAGCAGAATGTCTTCTTTAATTCCCTTTTGTAGCAACTTTTTAATTTAAATTTTCCACATGACATGTTTAAAATCATTAGATTAATAAATATTTTAAAATATTCGATGTAATTTTAAATTTTTTAAATTTCGTACCAAGTTAAAATAGAATAAACAAATTAAAGGGGGGGAGTATACGGTATAATGGCTAGGTCAACTTGCTCTCTACTTTGCGCTAGAGTAATTAAGTAGCAAAGTTTCTGTATTAAATTAACTCTTCATTAATTTATCAAAATTATATATGTAAGAAGTTATAGATTTACTTTAAACTGTTTCCTTTACCCAAAAATATCTAAGTTTTATAGATATACAGAAAACAAAGTGGTTAGTGTTATTAAATATGCATATTATAAAATATTGTTATAGATTTTAAAAATATTTAGTAAAGTGTCAATTGCATTTGAAGATGTTATTTAATATCTAAGATCACTATTATACCACTACAATTAAAAAAAAAGAAGAGAGATCAGCGGTAATAAATATGCATATTATAAAATGTTATTAGAATTTAGAAATATTTAAAAATTGTGTTAATTTTTTTAAAAAAATATATTTAACGATAATTAAATTATTGTTGTTAATTAATTAGTGTTAAAATTATTTTTGATGTAATGAGCATAATTTTCTAGAGAAAAGCAAAAAAAAATATCCCTCCACGGGCAAATGATTGGCAATGATATGCATATCTATGCTGTTAAGTGTTAAGTAACACCTTAAATTTAATCTTCTTTTATATATTTTTATTTTTAACTAATTTAGAAAAGGTAGTCTACTATCTAAATATCTTTAAATTTAGCATGATTTATTAGTTAAACCATCGACAGTTTAATTACACCCTCACCCATGTGAATTTAATTATTTGATCGTGTTTACTCCAACAAGATCACATCTTAAAAGAGTGGGATACTAATTTTTGACATGCCCCCCACACACACGTAACACCTCTAGATGTTTATAATCATGAAAATTCAAATGTTATTATATTTAATTGCATGGTCAATTGAAAAAAGACACATTAAACTAGGATATATAGACTTCATGTCGATTATCATAAACTAATTAAAAATTTCTTTAAAAGTCAATTAGAAGGAGTCAATAAGAATTATGGTCAGAGCATATAATATTAATAGTAAATATTAGTGGAACATATTGTATGAACTAGGATGATTATTAACCTAACATTAGGTTCTATAGTAATTTGCTAGATTAAAAAATTCCGACCAAAGTAACACATGATTTATTTTTATGAAATATAGAAAATAAACATGTGTTTGAATGACCATATATTAAATAGGGGCAAAAGAGAATTTGATAATGTTGGAGAATTGACCACTAATTAGGAAAATAAAAAATCCGCGCCAGCCGGTGCTGTGTTTGACCTTCAACATCGACGGAATAAAACTGAACAACAATCGATTTGGGCCTCGCACATGTCACCTTGATAACAATTTCGCGTCAAATCAAATAACATTATTTGAGAAGTATAATATTATGATCGAGCTCATTTATTGAATATCAAATTCATAAAAAAGTAAAATACATTATTTGTCTAGTATTATCTTTGTCCCATTTTATATGTCATTTTTCAAATTTCAAGAGTCAAACACGTCTAACCTTTAATTATAAATTTTTCATAAATCTTTCAAATATTTTAAATTATCAATTATCGTGACTCATAGTACTTTTTTACGTAGTTTACAAATATATAAATTTGATTTTTAAAAAATGAAGATTTCATGCGCAAATTTCGATCAAACATAAGTTATTCGACTCTCAAAACATAAAAAATGTCATATAAATTCAGATTGAAGGAGTATCGATTAAACACATTTTAAAAGCAATAAATTAGAATGTTAATTTTGTTATATCATGTTAAAATATAATAAATTCAACGGAAAAGGGCCTAAAATACCTTCGAAGTATTTGAAATAATACAAAATTACCCTCCATCCACCAATGGCTCCAAAATACCATTCCCCGTTCCCACCCACCTATTGGCTCTAAAATACCTTTGTCATCCACATTTGGATTCAAAATTGATCACTTATTTAATGGTTTTAAATTTAAACTATAATTTAAAAAAAAAATATGTGGCATTCAACTATTTGTTATAGTTTAACTTATTTGTATAATTTATAAATCAATCCACTACCCACTCTTTAGTAATTAAACCTCACCAAATTAATAAACCCGTCACATTACTAATGCAACAACAGGAAAGCTACTGCCAATGAGTGTTTTTAAAAAATTTGAGGCGAAAATATCTATAGAAGTACATTATCATACATTCAAGTGTCTAAATAAAAGTTATCGATAAATTTAAAAGTCTGACTATGTTTATCTTAATTATTCTTTCATCTCAATAATGTGATGTTACTTCATAGATAACTTTTTTTAAAAATAATACATTAAAGGTTTTAAAACAAATCATAAATATTTATAAAATTATATTTAAAAAAAGTGCATGAATTAGTTCGAGTTGTATTACTTCTTTACCTTTAATCATGAATTTCGAATTCAAAGTTGAAAGAAAATTCTATTAAAAGTGTCCTCCTAAATAAGCGGCTCAAATCAATGTCACGACCCAAAACCGAGCCGCGACTGGCACCCACACTTACCCTCCTGTGTGAGCGAACCAACCAAATCTAAACCTTAACATTTCAATATAATATCAACAGAAAGTAATGCGGAAGACTTAAACTCATTAATAAAATCAATAACTATTATTATCCCCAAAATCTGGAAGTCATCACCACAAGAACATCTATGATCAAGTACTAAACTAAGAGTATTCTAAAAAGCTAAAAATACATGAAAGCTAGTCCATGCCGAAACTTCAAGGCATCAAGACATGAAGAGGAAGATCCAGTCCAAGCTAGAAGCATTAGCTCACCCTGATATCCGGAGTAGTGAAGACTAGCTAGAGTTACTGTTGAGTCGAAGATGACGGCACGTTTGTTGCACTCCACAAATAACAAAGAAGAAAACATAAAAGTAGGGGGTCAGTACAAACACAAGTACTGAGTAGGTATCATCGGCCAACTCAAAATAGAAAACAGTATATGCCAAGTAATATCATAAAATCAACTATGATACTCAACATGTAGCATTTACAATTACCATAACCCTTGGTTACAACACCAAGCTCGTCAATGAGGACTCACGCCTCCTCATCATACTCATTTGGGATTTAGGTTCATTAGATTGAGTATATTAACATCTTTCGAGATTCATTATCTTTACTCCTCTCGTGTCGGTACGTGACACTCCGCTCCTCATATACTATCCTGGTGTCGGAACGTGACACTCCGATCCTCATATACTATCCTGGTACCGGAACGTGGCACCCGATCCATATTCTATCCTGGTGTCGGAACGTGACACTCCGATCCTCATATACTATCCTGGTACCGGAACGTGGCACCCGATCCATATTCTATCCTGGTGTCGGAACGTGAAACTCCGATCCTCATATACTATCCTGGTATCGAAACGTGGCACCCGATCCATATTCTATCCTGGTGTCGGAACGTGACACTCCGATCCTCATATACTATCCTGGTACCGGAACGTGGCACCCGATCCCCTAATCTCCTTCTATCAATTCATCAAGCCTTCTTTCTTACCAAGGCATCATCAATCTCATTATTTTAGTTCATTACGCCTTCTTTTATACCAAGGCCTCATCATTAACAAAGAGATTAGGGTTTTTCAAGATTTGGGATTCAATAACTTCATCATGCTTGTATAATCACAATTATATAATTACATTCATGCAAGCATACAATTAAGCACATAGCAGGGTTTACAATATTATCAATACATATCATTCGCTATTAAGAGTTTACTACGAATATCGTTAGAGAAACCATAACGTACCTCCACCGAAGACTAGTGATCAAGCAAGCAAATTTCCAAAGCTTTGTTCTTCTTCTCTCCCTGTTCGTTCGTTTTCTCCCTCTCTTGTGCTTTCAAATTTTCTTATTCAAACCCTCTTTCTTTTACCCTAATTAGCATATAATTAAGAATAAAATGTGGCAATAATAACCCACTAATTAACTTAAGGTTACCTCTTTTAACCCCCAAGAAATTTAGTTATTAATATAAACCCACGAAATATATAATTATAGCAGGAATAGTCCAAAACGCCCCTTTAAAACTTAACCAGAAATCCGACTCCGACTGGGATTACGCAACCTGTGACGGCCCGTCGCGCCCGCGACGGTTCGTCATGCAGGTTCGTCAGAGACTCGATTTCCTTAAGGAGTCTGTGACGGCCCGTCGTACCTACGACGGTTCGTCCTGCACTTCCGTCACGACGTTCAGAGAATCGTTCCCTGTACCAAATTCTCAAGAGTTGAAGTGTTTTGAAACGGTGGATCACGATGGTTCGTCGTGCCTGTGACGGTCCGTCCTACAGGTCCGTCACAGAGTTCAGAGAGTCGATTTCAGCACCCAAATTTCAGAATTTCTAAGTGTTTTGGGACGAGACACCCTCGACGGTCCGTCGTGCCCATGATGTTCCGTCGTGGGTTCCATCGTCTCAACCTGTTTTTCCAGAAATAAAATCTGTTGCTCAAAACGACTAAACAGGTCGTTACAATCAAATTTGATTGGGGCTTCGATTCGGACTCGAATAATTTTGGATGTCATTTTCACAAATTTATAATTTTGTTCTAGTAGTGTTTATGGCGATTTTGATATTATAATTGGTTTATTAATTGGGTGAGGTTTAGTTAATAATGAATGGGTAGTGGGTTTGTTTTAAAAATTATATTAATAAATTAAATTATAACCAATAATTAAGCGTCAAGTATATTAAAAAATATTTAAACAATTTAATTTTAAAACCATTAAATAATTGATCAATTCTAAATCGAAGGTGCATGACAAGGATATTTTAGCGTCACTGCGTGAATGAAAGATAATTTTGTATCATTTTTAAATATTTTTTTATTCTTTTCTGTAAATTCAATATATTATAAATAGAATAACAAATTATTCCTTAATTTTCTAAGCCGAACGAGTAAAAATGGACATTAACTTTTAACATAATTTACTGGACGGAGAAAGATTATTTTGAACTTGTGGTTTGCTCTTCCCTAAATCTCATTCTATTTATCTTTTAGGGTATGGATGTGACACTCCCTGTTTAAAAAAAAATTAAAACTTATTTTAATTTATTTATTTTATTTCATAATTAAAAATATATTAAATTGTAAATTATTTTTTATGTTATTTTTAAATAAAAAAGTTTTATCTTTAAAATTTAAAGATTTCGCATTATGATTTTTTCTTTTACATTAATTAATTTTATCATTATACAGTCGACCATCTAACCTCAAATCAACCCAAAAAGGATCCATTCTACTACGGCGCCCTTCTATTGTTTGGTCTTACCAAAACACTCCCAATTCAACGAGAGAAAAAAAAAAATATTTGTACTAGTGTGTTTGTTTAATGTCGTACTCCTTAGATATCATTCTATTTGTCCTTTTTAGGGCGTGGATGTGATATCCCTTCAAAAATACTTAATTTATTCTAATTATTTGAAAATTAAAAATGTTTTTATTAGAATTTTGTTGAGCACTTTCTAAATATTCTATTATTTTTATATAATTTTTAAATATGTAAGTTTTATTGTAAAAAATTGAACATATTCATATCTTATATTATTTAGTTTGATCGAGATAAAGAAAATATACATAATTTTAATTAAAAAAATTATTTTATCCCAACGCTTTCTACTTTTGTCTTAAAAAACGCTCTTAATTCAACGATATACTACACTCTTTAATAAGGTGAAAAAGAAAAATGAATAGCTTTTTTTGAAAAGTTGTTGTCATGATTTATTAAAGCAAGACTAAAAGTTGGGAAAAATACTTTCTTAATTCTGAGAACGACACATCTTGTACTATTTTTTTATTGGCTAGAAAACGACTTAAAAGGACGGGGTGGGTGGGTGGGGAGTAATATTTATTTATAGCTATATAAGAATTTTCAAAGGTCTAAAATACTTAAATAACAAATCATGTGATTACAAAAAATTGTCACGATCAAATAAAATTTAAATTGTATATTTCAGAATATCACTTTGTAAGTTAATTTTAATTTTTATGATATAAATTAGAGGGAAATAAAAAAGAGAGAAAAAAAAAAGACTGGCTGTGTCATCACTCATCACCTGAGAAAAGTCCATGCAGTTTAGTTCTAGGTTCCTAATTTATGGTTTCGTTTTATCATTAATTGTCTGTCGAAATTAATTTTTTATGTTCAAAAATAGACTTGATTTTCATTAGATTATTAGCATGGAATTAAATTAATTAGATACATTATTATAAGAGCAAAGTGCAAACAATCTAATTAGACATATATTATATATTAAAAATAATATGGTCCTTATCTTAGTTAAATGAATCATATTCGTTTATTGTTAAAAAAAAGATTTTAATGATATGTCATGTCAATTAGGAGAGAGTAAGGTTTTTAAAGTGTCAAATATATTTGGAGGAAAATAATAATAGTCGAGTGATATTTTAAATTTAAATGAAATATCAATGATATTTCAAAGTATTTTCTAAATTTGAGTGACCATTTAGGGAGTTGACTCTAAGATACATTATGTTTTAATAATATTCTATCGATTTTATAATTTTCGTAATTGATATCTAAAATTCATAAATTTGAATGCCTCAACAATATGGTGATAGGCATTGTAAACGAACTCACAACGGCAAGAAGGAAAAAAGGATTGCATACAAGAAGATGAAGTTTTCAATTAGAGAATTATTTTGGATTTATGATTTTATTATTTTAGAAAGATTTGTTAGAGTTGATACACTAGAGTTCTTAACTAATAATCAATCTCTCCTTTAATTAAGGATAATAACTAAACACACTTAATTCAAAATTAATAATCCGTAGTATATCTCAATTTTTTCTACCGTCGATGACACAAGAAGTAATATTCTAAAATAACATAAATTCCTAGTAATTAGTAGTGGGATTTATATAGTTTATAGGCTAGGTTGTAGTACAATGTATAAGAAATGATTTATTTGAATCTTGTTTACTTGTATTTATTTACAAGATACAGGTGCACCTATTATAATTTATGTGATATATGTAGAATTCAGAAAGTTGAATAAATTTAATGTGATTTTTAGATATTTAAATGGTTAATTTTTATTTTTTTTTGCATAAATTTATTGTAAAGAGGTTCATTAAGATGTCTATAATCAAAATATTTTTCGTCATTTGCCGTGAATTTTTTTACTCAAAGTAATTACAAGATATAAACAAATATTACCGACATTCAAAATAATAATTTATAACTAAAGAATATATATGTAAAATTAAAAGTCATAGCTAAACAGATTCCATAATTTCGATAAAAAATGATAAACTAAGTAAATTATAGTAGAAATAAAAAGTTGTTTTTTAAAAAAAAAAATTATTTAGAACACGCTAAAGTCGACGTGTCTGTTTCAGCATGAAATCTTGACTTAAACTAAAATTCGTAGCTAAAGGATTCCATAATTTCGAAGAAACTACACACTAATTAAATTAAAATAGAAGAAAATTAAGATTTTTTGATTTTGTCGAAACACACTGAAGGATGCACGTCGATTTCAAAAGTCATAAGAATTTCATAATTTTGAAAAAGTTATACACCGATTTAATTAAGTAGAACAAAAGAAATAAATTTTCAATTTTAAAAATCATGCTCAAGCAGACACGTCGACGGAGAACTAAAAGTCAAAGCTAAAAAAGATTCTATCATTTTAAAAAAATTATACACTAATTAAATTAAAGTAGATCAAAAGAAATAATTTTTTGAATTTCATTTCAAAACACGCTGAAGTAGGCACGTGAATTATATATATATATATTGTGACTACAGCTACGTATACTTAATATTTTAACATATCATTTAACAAAACAACAAATAGTACTAATATAGAAAAATATATATATGTGATGAAACTTTGATCTAGTCCTTGTTTAATAAATTTGTGTTGTCATTATCATCAGAGAATTAATAAATTTGTAAAATATTGGGATGATGGCAGCTCAAAACACATTCGACATGATAAAATTGTCAATAATTATAGAAATCATGCGCACAACTCATACATGTCGAACCAAAGAGAGTCAGATATTAATAGTATCGATCATTAATAATATTAATCAAACAAAACTTATCTCCCATATTACGTAAATTTGATGAATTGTAAATCATTACTTATATTTGTTACTAAAATACTCCAATTAAATAATTTTTTTAATTATTATATTTAAATAAAATTAAACTATATGTTTAAATAATTTTTAAATATAATTTATAAAATGTTGAGATAGTGACAACTCAAAATACATTAGATCCGATAAATATCGACAGTTGCAGAAATCGTGTATATAATTCATATATGTCGAACCAAAGAGAATAAAATATTAATTTTATTAATCATACATATTTTTTCCCTGTATTACGTTGTTTCGATAAATTATGAACCATTATTTATATTTGTTACTAAAATGACCTTTAAATTTTAATTAAGTATTTTTTTTTAAATTATTATGTTTGAATAAAATAAATTAGTGTTAAGTAAATTCAGTTATTTTGATATAAACAAAGAAATAAAAAAAATAAAAAAGAAAGGAGAAGAAATGATTTAAGGAAATGCATAGCATTATTGATGAATTTAAAGAAAGAAATTTAAAAAATTATATCATCAATGATGAAATGATTTAAATATAGGCGTATTTGATAATTCAGTTTTAAGGTAGAATTTTTTGTTTTTTCCAAATTTTGGAAAGTATTTTAAAAATGAAATAATAAATAAACTTCCACATAATTTTAAACAATCATCTAAGAAAAATATAAGAGAAAATGTCAAAATAAAATTGATTAAAATAAACAAATATCTGAAATAAGAAGGTTGTCATCTTTTTCTAATTTTAGTTTTATTATTACACACATATATATAAATGAATTTAGCCGAAGAAGTGATCTAAAATTTAAAAAAGTTAAATTTCATAAAAGATATATATTTAATTCTTATCATGTTATAATAACAAATATCTTGTAAAAACTAAATTAAAAAAGTTAAAAAAATTATTTAAAAAAATGCATTAAGGAAATGATATAAATGAAAGTAATAATCAAAATGAAGTAAGAAAAATAATATGATTGATGATGAATGAAATTAAATGTAGTCACTTTGATATTCAGTAAAATTTCAAGGTAAAATTTTTAGTTTTAAAAAATAATAATTATTAAATTTAAAAACGAAAAAAAATAAAAAAGGAAATAAATTTTAGGCCTTAATATAATATATATATATATATATATATATATATATATATATGTATATGTATATATGTATATATATATATAATAAAACAAACTTCAATTAAAGTTATATAAAAGAAAAAAACTATAATTAAAGATAGATAAGAAAAAAAACGTTTTAAGAGAAAAAAAAATGGAAATTAGAAACAAATGACAAATTAAAGTCTATTTATGTATAATAAAAATGCATTTTTTAAATAAAGTTATAACAGTTAGTTTTAAAATAAATAAATAAATAAAAGAACAATGAAAGGAAAAATAATAATTTAAGGAAATGATATAAATTATATTAATGATGAGCTTAAGAAAAGAAAAATTTTAAAATTAATAGCATCTATGACGAAAGGATTTAAGTATGGTCATATTTCATTAAAATTAAGTAAAATGTATAAAATAAGAATTAAATAAATTAATTAATTAATCTAGACACAATTTTTAGCAATTATTCAAAGAAAATATAAGAGAAAATGTCATAAAGTATGATAAAATAAATAAATATCTGAAGTGAGAAGATTGTCATTCTTTTCTAACTTTAACTTTATTATTATTACATATAGATATGAATCTTTTCTCATAAGAAATGAACTAAATATAATTTAAATAAAAATAAATAAATTTTGTAAAATATACATGCAATTTTTTTATCAATTTACAATAACTATTATCTTGTAATAAATAAATAAATAAAATGTAAGAAAAAAGAAAAAGTAAAGAAGTAATTTAAAGAAATGACATAAATTATAATAAATAGATCAAATTAAGGCAAGGAAGTAAAATAAATGATGAATGAAATTAAATATGATCAACTTTGATATTCAATAAAATCTAAAAGTGAAATTTTGGGTTGTTTAGAATCTATAAAATTTGAAAGTAAATTTTCGATTGTTTAGAATTAGAAATAAACATCAAATCTTAAAAAAATAAAATTACAAAAATATAGATAAACTTTAGTTAAAAATATCTAAAAGATAATAAAACAAACTTTAATTAAAGATAGATAAGGAAAAATAAATTAGAAATATATTTTAAGGAAAAAAACAAAACAAAATGGAATTAAAATATTGATATTTCTCCTTCTTCTCATCCTAATTTAATATGAATTTCATAAATAATTAAATCTCTCTTAATAATTTCTTGCTCTTGAACCACTTATTATTCATTCTATAAGTTTCTCAATCAAAATGATTATTTCTTTCAATATATAATTTTTGTAAAAGAAGAAATTATAGTGCAATATCATTTCAAAAACTCTTTATATTTTGAAAATTTTTGATTATTACATGATTTTTCTTCTTACATCAGTATCTTCAGAAATATAATGAGAAAGCATCTCTTTCTCTTTTCATGAAAAATTAACACTCCATCATCAAAAGAAGAACAAACAAAGTAAAAGAGCCACGATGTTTTTGTTCATTCTAATATCTATTCTCCTCATCTCTAAATTAGCTTGCAATGTGTTGTGTCAATTTTGTTGTTCTTTTTTTGTTGCTTGTTATTTTTGTATTCTTTTTTATTGTTGTTGTTGTTTTAGTGTGTTGTTCAATTTTTCTCACTGATACATGCATGTATGTTTAATGAAACTTGTTTGATGTTCCTACGAAATCTAAAAGAGAAAAAAGAAAAGAAAACTAAATCAAACAAAAAAATGTCTGACCACAAAAATAATATATTGAGTATCAAACAACTCCATATATGGTTATTATTTATAGATTGTTTGAGTCTAAGAATAAGATAGGAGGAAGTTGAGAAGACATGTTATTTAAATGGAGAATGCAAAAAGATGAATTTTTTTTTAACTCATCAATAATAATTGAATATAATAAATATGATATATTTTTAAATTATTAAATAAATAATTCATAAAAAATGAAAGAAGAGAATTGAAGAAAAATGTCAAAAAACAAAAAAATTAATACTGACTTTAGAAACATGACACATCAGTCTCCCTATGATTCAGATTTATATTATTAGATAGATTTTAAGTTAAATAGATAAAATATATCCAAAAAAACTAATTTATAGTGTGAATGGGTCTTTTTACCATTCTGGCTAAAAAGATTTTTCTTTTGGTAAACATTTTAAGATTTTTATTATTTCTTAAACTCTGTGCCGAATCAAACATTGTCATATAATTATATAACATTATTCTTACACGTATTATCGAACGAAGGGACAAGGTGTTGAAGAAACGTGAATGGCTTGGATGGACGGCTCGACAAACTGTGGACGGTCACGACTCACAAGCCGAAGCCCCAAGTAGTCCAGCCTGTTCAACTCACATACGTACAGCTCAGTACGGATACTACGTACTTGCTAGTTTTTAAATTGATTTTTATTTATATAGGAATTATAAATACCATGGGAAATGAGTTATTTGGTCAAACTTGCAATCTTTTGTTTCACAATGAAACAATTTTACCAACTTTTTCTTTCAAACAAACGTTTTTTTTACCAGTAAAAGGGTTAATGATTTTAATTGATCACATTTTTAACTTAAAAGGTGTTGGGATAAAAATCGGCTCAAATCGATTATTAGTACTCCATTTCATTTTATTAGATTTAGTTTTATATTCCTAAAACTTTATTTTGATTTGGATAGAAGAAATCGAGCAGATTAATAAATAATAATATATTTTGAAAAAATTTATAATATTTGAGATACACATGTCATAGTTGTATGAGGATTGTTTTAATAGATATAATTCATTTTGTAGATCCACGTTATTATAATCTTTCATTTTTCTTTTCACTCCTCTACTCCATCTTCTATTTAACCCCTCTATATAGACTATTTTGAAAAATTTTAAATTTTAAATATATTTCTTACACAATAAAAATAGTAATATCCTAAAACTATTAGTAATTTATTATCTCTTTTGCGCATTATTTCTCCAATTCTTCAACATAAAAATGGTAACGTCCTAAAATTAGTATTTCATTTTCTTTATTGTTTTAATAATTCATAATGTTCATTTTTTTAAAATCAAATAGAAATAAATATATTAATATAAATTTAAATTTAAAAGATAAATAATTATGTATTTAAGAAAAAAGTTAGATTAAGATTTCTGCTCTTAACCCATAAAAGTCAATTGTATTATTTTCATGACAAAAATAAATAGTTATTTAAAATTATCAAAAAAATAATAATAATTAACTGTTGTTTTCATTTTACTCTCTCTATTAATTTATTATTTTTAAACCCAAAATTCAAGCTATAAAATATTTTTTATTATATTAACATGATAAGAATGCCAACTAATAATATTTTAGGTTGAATTGCAACTTAGTGAGAAGGTTATATTTTTGAAGAAATACTATAAGTTGCAATTCTTATCATGTTAATATAATGATAAAAAATATTTTTAAAATATCAATTAAATTTTATATAGCTTGAATTTCAAAAATAAATATATATCATATAAATTGAGAAAGTATATATGTATGTAGGAGTTATGAATGATTTTCGATTTTGAATTAGATGAAAGTAAAAGCAACACTTATATAATTATTTATAAAGATTACATATGGTCTTTCTATTATATTTTCTTGTTAGAAGAATATTAATTACATTTAAGTGTTTATCGATATATAAATAATTATTTTTAGTACTTAAGGTAACTAACATGGGATGTTTGGGAGTATGATGAATTAGGCTAAATGTTATACACTTCAAATTGTTTAAAGATAACCAAAAATAGCAAAATTTGAAATAATGGTTAGAACAAAACAAGAAGTGAAAAAGTTAAAATGATGGGAAAAAGTTAAAAAGTAAGAGAGAAAAAACTCAATTATCCACTTGTCAAATTATAAAAGAAGGCTCGTACAATTTTTATATGCTACCTCATATTTGTCCCTCGAATACCATAAAATTTTTCTATACATTCACATCAAAATTTAAAATAAGACATCCAATTAGAAACAGGATTGAAACCTTTAAGGGTTAAGACTATTCCTATTGAAAAAAGAATTAAAACTATTCCTCCGTTTCACAAAGAATAATCTAGTTTGACTTGACACGGAGTTTAAAAATATAAAGAAGACTTTTGAATCTTATGGTCTTAAATTAAAGTTAGGTCAAATATACAAAATTGTCCTTTTCTTAAAATATGTCACGTGAAAATCTAAAATTAATATGTAACCAGAAAAAAAAAGTTATTTTTTTTAAACAGATTAAAAAGGAAAGGAGATCATTCTTTTTTAAGCGGATTGAGCAGAAGATTAAGATACTAAATTATTTATAATTGTATAACCATGTTAGAAGTTTTATTTTTTATGAGTTCTCTTAATCATGTTTATAGTTATTTCAAACTATTCATGTAATTTTATAATTTTGTGCTATTATATTATCATATTTTTTATATATATTTAGTCAAGCCTACGTTTAAACAATCCAAAACACCCCTCTTAGTTCCATATATATCCCCAACTAATATTAATAATATTACTATTAATTAATCTTAAGGTTGAAAAAAGTCGAGAACAAGGAAGTCAATAAAATTAGGGACGTTATTAAATTGAAGAGGAGAACTAACTAATCAATAGTTGAAGTTAAATGTTTCAAATGATCACTTCAATTTAAAACACAATGAATTTAGGCATAATCAAAGTATTTATGGATATTTACTGTAATTACCGATTATTTGTGTTTACTGTCACGATCCAAATCGGGCCGCGACTAGCACCCACACTTACCCTCTTATGTGAGCGAACCAACCAATCTAACCCCAACATTTTAACATAATAACAGAAAATAATGCGGAAGACTTAAAACTCATTAACGACATCAATAACAACTTCTAAAATTTATCAATTAATATCCCAAAATCTGGAAGTCATCATCACAAGAACATCTATTTCAAATTACTAACCTACGAGTATCTAAGAAGCTAGAATAAGTAAAAAGCTAGTCCATGCCGAAAGTTCAAGGCATCAAGACATGAAGAGGAAGACCCAGTCCAAGCTAGAAACATTAGCTCACCCTGAAATCCGGTGTAATGAAGACTGGCTAGAGTTGCGGTTGAGTTGAAGTCGACGGCACGTTTGCTGCACTCCACAAATAACAAGAGAAAAACATACAAGTAGGGGTCAGTACAAAACACAGGTACTGAGTAGATATCATCGGCCAACTCAAAATAGAAAACAGTATATATCAGATAATATCATAAAAACAACTACAATACTCAACATGCGGCATTTACAATTACCATAACCCTTGGTCACAACACCAAGCTCATCAATGAGGACTCACGCCTCCCCATCATACTCATTTGGAAATTAGGTTCATTAAATTGAGTATATTAACATATTTCAAGATTCATTCTCTTTGCTAATCCTGGTGTCGGAACGTGACACTCCGATCCTCATATACTATCCTGGTACCGAAACGTGGCACCCGATCCATATTCTATCCTGGTGTCGGAACGTGACACTGTGATCCTCGTATACTATCCTGGTACCGGAACGTGACACCCGATCCATATTCTATCCTGGTGTCGGAACATGACACTCCGATCCTCATATACTATCCTGGTACCGGAACGTGGCACCCGATCCCCTAATCTCACTACTTTCGTTCATCAAGCCTTCTTTTATACCAAGGCATCATCATTAACAAAGTAGATTAGGGTTTCTGTTCAAGATTTAGGATTCAATAGCTTCATCATGCTTATTTTATCACAATTATATAATCACATTCATGCAAGCATACAATTAAGCATATAGAAGGGTTTACAACACTACCCAATACATATCATTCGCTATTAATAGTTTACTACGAATAGCATAAAAACCATAACCTACCTCCACCGAAGATTCGTGATCAAGCAAGCAATTTCCCCAAAGCTTTGTTATCTTCTTCGTTACTCTCTCTCTTGATCGTTTCTCTCCTTCTCCTCTGTTCTTTCTATTTTTCTTATTCAAACCCTCTTTCTTTTACCCTAATTAACATATAATTAAGTATAAAAGATGACAAAATAACCCACTAATTAATTTAAGGTTATCTCCTTTAACCCTCAAGAAATTGGATTATTAATATTCAACCACCAACTTTATAATTATAAGCAGGAATAGTCCAAAACGTCCCTTAAAATATTTAAAGAAATTCGACCCAGCCTGGGATTACGCATCCTGTGACGGGCCGTCGTGCCTGCGACGGTCCGTCCTGCTGAGTCGTCACAGAGTTCAGAGACTGAAATTTACTGAAGGATCTGTGACGGCCCGTCACGCCTGTGACGGTCCGTCCTGCAATTCCGTCACGAAGTTCAGAGAGTCGATTTCAGTACCCAAATTTCAGAAATCTAAGTGTTTTGGGACGAGACCCCTTCGACGGTCCGTCGTGCTCATGACGGTCCGTCGTCTCAGCCAGTTTTTCCAGAAATAAAATCTGCTGCTCAAAACGACTAAACAGTTCGTTACATTTATACACTTAAAATAAATACAAAATCAATTTGCACGTCCATGACTATAAAATTGGAAAAAGAAAAATACATGTCCTAAAATGAATGTCCATTATTAATATGTCATCTGTTATAAGTTAATGATACAGACACAATTAGAGCCGTCAATATGGGCTAGGCTCATTGGGCCGACCTGGTCTAACTTGGAATTTAATAAGGTTGTACTAAGATTTTTGAAGCCAATTTAAGAAAAATGTTTTTTAGCCCTGCTTGAATAAGTCTGTTAATTTGATGGGATTGAAAAATATAGGTAGGGCCGGCCCGTGGGTCAATAATAATTAATGAAAAAATATAATATAATATTAAAATTTAAAATTAAAGAGAGTCTAAATTTAAAATAATTAGGTTAATATTTTTATTTATATATATTTATACTTCTACTTGAAAAAAAACTTAATAAATAGAGATAATTTCAGAGACCTCCCTCCAGACTTCGCTCTATAACACTCACCTTTCCTGTGGTTTTCGATATTACGTCTACCTCCCTTATTTTCATTTTCTTGTAACCATTCTTTAAACCTATTTAAATAAATATCAATTAATTTAGATTCGACAAACTTACCCTTATATATGAATGTTTAGATCTAATTTTCAATGATTTATCTTCATTCGTTGGATCATGTTTCTTCTTCGCTTGTGTGAATGTTTAACTAGAACAAAATCTTATCGTTCTTATCGAATTTCTTTCTTGGAAAATTCAATTTTGTCTTCTATTTGAAGAAATTGTTGCTGGAAAATGATGGATAATGTGAGGAAAAAATTTACGTGAATTGGTAAAGGTGAAATAGAGATAAAGAGTTAATATTTGGTGAAAATGTGGTCAACTTAGTTGAAGACTTTGATATTTGTTGAATTAAAAAAACAAGTCTTTGTGTTAATTTATTTTTAAGTATTTGTTAAATGAGTTAATTTTTATATAGTATTTATTAATAAGAAGAAATTTATATAAAAAAGAGTAAAATTATCAAATCTATATTAATTTTTATTTATTTTAAATAGGTTTAAAGAATGGTTACAAGTAAATGAAAATAAGGGAGGTAGATGTAATATCGTAAACCACAGGGAATGCGAGTGTTATAGAGCGAAGCCTGGAGGGAGGTCTCTGAAATTATCTCTATATATTAATTTTTTTTCAAGTAAAAGTATAAATATATAGATTTTTTTTGTTACTTTTTTTTGTTTCAATGACTAGCTAGAAATATTATTTTGATAATCAAATTTATGTTTCACTAATATTTTTGTAAAACTTATTGTAGATGATCAAATTTTTTTCTTCGAATACAAAATTAAATTACAATAGAGACAAAAAAAATAGTTATTTTTTTCTCGCTTTACACTAAGGAATGAAAGAAAAAAAATAAGAATAAGAAATTCAAATAATTATAATAAAAGAAGTAAAAAAATAATTTATGAGTGAAAGAAATTAAAATATACCATGAACTTTGATAGAAAAATCATATATACCCTAAGTTATTTTTAAAAAAAATTAAAAGTAAAAAATATAAATTTAAAACTAATTTTTTAACTTCCGTTAAATGAAGGGTATATATGAGCTCATTTTGTAACGGCATGGGTATATGTGAGCCGTTTGTTTAACGGTAAGGTTATATATGAGCCACTTTCATAATGAAGTGTATATCAACTCCAAATAACAAAGTTAAGGGATATATCAAACCCTTTCCCAATTTCTTTTTGAAGAGAAATAAGATTATCGATTCATGAATCAGTTGTCTACTTTGTTTGAATTCTTTTATGCTTAGACGTAAGAAATATATATAGTGAAGATTTAAGTGGAAAAATTATTTTGCATTTCCATATATTTCTCAAAAAATGGTTCTCATTGAAAAAAAAATTGTTAAAATTTTCTAAAATTGTTGGTGAAAACTAGAGCCGTCAATATGGGTTAGCCCATCCATCCGGGCTATCCCATACATATTTGACATTTTACGGGTTAGGTCGGGCTAGCCCATTTTTGTTGCGGGTCAAAAAATGATTGGCTCAACCCACAAGTACGTGGGCTACAACTTGCCGGGCTAGCCCATTTTTGTTGCGGGACAAAAAATGATCGGCTCAACCCACACGTACGTGGGCTACAACTTGCCGGGCTAGCCCACTTCTTTAAAAATTATATAATTTTTTTAGGGCAAATGACATAAATAACATACTTTTAGGGCTAAATGACCATTTGTCCCTTATAAGTTTCTAATAAGCGACATCCCTAAAAAATATACAAAAACACGAATACATAATAGGGCTGATACAATAAAAAGGTGGTGGATACATTATATATTTTTTGTGACATTTTTATATCCGCCTCATTTTTGTCACATTTTTGTATCCACCTAATTTTTATATTATTGTATTTGTCTCATTTTTATCACATTTTTGTATCCGTCTCATTTTTTGTCATATTTTTGTATCCGCCTTATTTGACTTAAAAATGAAGGATTTTTAAAACTAATAGGGGATAAAGCCTAAGGGTAATACGTGAACTTAAGAAGAGATTTTTGTTATTTTTCTTTTTTTATAATTATTAAATTAAATTATAAATTATAATTTAAAAATAGTATCATAGATATCGACAAAATAATATTACATGATATTAATGTTATAATACAACTTGTTAATCAAATTTATAAATAGAATTATCTTGATAATATTTATTAAGTTCTTTTTCAAGTAAAATTAAAAATATCTAAATAGAAATATTAACCTAATCATTTTGAGTTTGACCTTTCTTTCATTTTAAATTTTAATATTATCTTATATTTTTAATTAATTTTTATTAGCTCACAGATCGGTCCTATCGATATTTTTTAAACCGCACAAATAACAGGTTTATTCAGATTGGGCTAAAAAACTCTTTTTTAAAATGAACTCCAAAATCTTAGCCCAATCTTATTAAATAACAATTAGACAAGTCGGTCCAACATATTGATGGCTCTAGTGAAAACACAACTATAAGAATAAAATATATTAAAAATTGTGAATATTTCGCCGAAAAATCTTATTGATTTAACAATAAGATTCTTAACTTGTTTTATTCAAAAATACAATAGTCAATAATATATTATATAACTCGAACAAACTTTAGGCAAATTATTCAGCTTAAAGCTCAAAAAAGGGAAGTTCTTCCTTCAACAAATACTCTTTTTTTTCCACTAACATTAACCTCAATTTTCATGCACTCTACAATATTCTTAAGACTCGTCACATGATAAAAATGACTGGTACTTAAAAGGTGCTAAAATTCTTATTTTTTAAAAAATTGAAAGATATTAGAGTAAAATTTTCTTCGTTTATCTTTACACGTTTATTATATTATTTTAAAATATTCAATGATATTTGTTCAGTTCATAACTTTAATGAATAATTTATCATTTTATACCTATTCATCCTTGTTATTAAATACTATCTTTTTTCAATGTTTTATTTTCAATAAGGGTGATTTGGTTAAATTAATATTATCATTTACTATTTTCTTAATTTCTATATCAATCAATAGTGGACAACTATTATTGGATAGAGAGAGTAAATTTTAAGTACATGGGTTAGCAGATGATTCAAAACCTGTTTGAATTGACTAAAAAATTGATCAAAACTACTCTAAAGTCATTTTAATTTTTGAAGTGTGTGACAAAATTAAAAATAAATTATACTAAATTCAAAATTACTTAAAGTAAATAAAACGGTAAAAGTAAGTACTCTCCTATTATTATTATTATTATTATTATTATTATATCAAACATTAAATAATAATATTATTCAAAACTTGCCAATTAGACGAAGTTCCTTTACATTGTAGCAAACATTAGTTTTCTGGCCCAATAACCTAGCCCAATAAATGGCATAACATCTCCAACTTATACTGGCACTCGATAGCCCACATTCATTTTTATTTTTATTTTCGATAGCTCACATTTATGTTTCAATCTAATAAATATTTTATGCTCAAATTAAGTTATCCAGCAATATTAGCACAAAGCAATGCGTACTTGAAACAGCTTAATATGGTTAAGTAACAATTTAGAGGTGTTTTTACATGATTTGAGGAATATTTGAGATGATTTTCTGATTAAAAACTTAAAAATTAAAGAAGACTTGATACATGCGTGTAGCCTTAGGCGCTTAATTGTCAATTTTAGAGATGAATTTCAATTAAAAAATCTATTCTTTTGGTCAAACAAAGTGTCTTTATCTTATTAATATAAAATTAATATACGATCGATATAGTGTGTCAATATAATATAGCTAGTACTTCTTCAATTAAGATTTGACTCCTCTTTATTTTCATTCCGTTCATTTTTACAAGTTCTTAATTATATAGGAGATAATGTATCATTTATTTAAACTAATGGTTACGAATTACTAAATTATCTCACAATTATAATTATGAGTTATCTTAATGTATTAAATCTAACCCATCAATTAAATTTTTTGAGTTGCATCTTTCATCCCACATAGTGCTTCATTTTGAGTCGTTCACTAAAAGTGTATATTAAGATTATATGTATATATATACAATATAATTTTTCAATAAAAATCGAATGAATCACTCTAGAATTTAGAAGAGCCCATGTCACAACAAGCAACTTTTTGACCCGGGAAACAATGACCAAGATATCACAATTAATTTGGTAAACAATTCATAATTGGAAACTCTTTCTGGTGAATTCTAACACAAATATGAAATTCTAATTCAATTATAATGCATAAATGCATTATCAAACATATTAGATTACTCCGACAAGTAAAAGTATAGAAGAATAAACGTTGAGTAACACAACTAATCTCTAATAATACCTCATAATTTTTATTTTATCAGATCTTACTGTATATTCAGTCAATAATCTTTTCTACACATGTTAAATTGAGAAAATATTAGCGTAATTATGCAATACCAAAAGCAGATAAGGAAAAGGAGTAAATGACTGGAAGCCATTGGCATGGGTGGAATAGGAAAAATCTCAATTCTCATCTTTTTTTCCGTTAGAAAAAAAAATACAATATTTTTCCATCCCACCCACTCCAAAAGATTCCCAAATCCCTCCTCCCTTTCCATTTCCCACAAAATAATAACAATATGTATAAAGAGCTCAGAAACAAAATGGGTACGAGAAATTTATCATCACTCAAATTTAAAATTTGTAAGAGTGGTGCATGACAATCTCTAAATCTCATCACAGCTCTTTTTGAAAAAGAAAAAAAATAACATGAAGAAATTGTATGGAAAGGAAGAAATCATTGGAAGCCATGGGCATGGGCGGTGTAGGCAAGATTTATCATATCATACTAATATGATAGATCTATCTTTCCCCACCGCTCACGCCAAAAGCTTCCCAAAAATCTTCATCCCTTTCCCAATTTCTGAATTTTTTTTTATGAATAAACAGTAAGCGGCTGTATGTAGGTTTATTGATTATGTTGAGTGGTGTGTTCATTATATAGTGCAAAAGACATGGTGAAGTCTCCGCTGAGTTGAAACCCTAATTTTTGTGAGTTTACCATCGTGTCCTATTAAGTTTACAATAATTACAAAATCAGCGACAAATAGAGTACATTTCTTTATTCCAAAGCTTTAGTATTTTAAAGTAGGGAAACTATAAAATAAAATTACTTAGTTAAAGTAAATTCATTTAATTAATTATCGTAGGTATAATTTATCATAATTATTACTTGTGACTAACACTAATCATTAATTATATGTGTTAATTTCAAATTTGTATAATTTATCACATTTATATAATTTTTAATCAATAATTATTCGTTTGATTTGTATTTATATATGACGATGATTTCCTTAAGTTTTTCAGTTTTATCATCATATTTGTATAACTTTTAAAAGTTTGTATAAACATGTTTTGAAATTCGTAATAGTTGTTTAAAGGTCATATATCTAAGTTTGTATCAATTTATTATTTGGAGTCTTGTCATTTTTGTATAAAACTAGATTTTATATTACTCAGTTATATAAGAGCACACGAATTATATAAACGTAACCGTGAATTATACAAACAAAATGCAAATTATAAAAAAAATTTACTCTCTTGCCCGCTTCTCTATATATATCAAATATATTTCTACAATTATGTAATCGATACCCATATACAATTCACCTCTGTTCTATTCTCTGCCCTCTCTCGCACACCTCTCGCTTCACTCTCCCAATCTCGCCTGCAACTCTCCTTTCTATAACATGTCATTACGAATCGTAATTGACAAACTATAACTATAAAGCAGTAATTGAATTGATTTTTAATAATAATCAATGATTTTTAATAAAAATCAAGTTAATCAGTGTTAAAAAAAATTTACAATCGAATCAACCGTAAAAAAGATGATTTAATTCAATTCTCCCATTTATAACTAGCTAACGAAATTGATAATGGTAAAATAATAAATATACTCTATGAGATGACTATTTCAAATATGAATCAATACATTTCTGTGCAGTAACTTCCGTTATTTGCACACGAAGCTTGGTATAGAGCTTATACATTCTTAATTGTGTATTTCTCAGCTGCTCTATAACCTTTGCAATAAGCTCGCCCTATCAGGGTGACATTCAAAGAGTGATGATCCAGAAAACTGAAAATTCAATTGGCGAAATATGATTCTTTTTCGAAGTTGATGAGTAAATCATTCGATTCGCTAGGTAAAATGCAGATTACATCATAAGAGAGCATAATTAACGAGTAAAACTTATCTCCATCGGATGTTTACACCAAATTAATGCATGTATGTCATGTGTTTAAATTCATTGTTCATTTTACTCCATTAAATCAGCAGATTGCATTGGCTTTTGTAAACATCCGGTGTTGATAATTTTTTTCCTAAATTAACTCCGAGGCTGCAATATCTCAGTAGCAGGTTAGAACCATTCAATAAAAGCTCTACCTTGTCATAAAATAAAAAGGTTTGAGCCAAAGATGAGCATGACATTTGACATAAACTACAAGGATACATTCTATAAAAGGAGGAAGATTTTAACTTGTAGACCAAACATTGTATACGGCAAGAACAATAAAACTGCCATTTATGAAGCATAAGAGACGATATGCAATTGTGCTCCATCAACACAAAACAAATTATTATCATATCAGTATTAAAACAATTAAAAAAAAAGTTTTTATTTCAACAAGTTGAGGGGAAATGAGTAATGCTGTCTAAGATCAATGCTTCATCTACAAAGGAGAGGTAACTTGCAGGTTCTGCAGATTTACTGGGGCATCTTACTGAAGTTTTGAAAGTAAAAGCTATGCTTCGGAAACCCCAAGCATCCTCAAAGTCCATTACTTGGAAAATTGTTTCGATCGTGTATTGCACATAGAACAATACATGGAACTCAATTTAGAATTACAAATTTTCACTACAAACAGAGAAAAGAATCAATTACTGAATCTTGACAAAACCAAACCAACACTTACATATTGCTTATCAGAAAAATGGCAAGTTTACACCATTTATTAACCATGGTCTTAACTGTTCTCCGATGCAACTATATCAAATGATGAAGCTTAAGTAACATTGATGTATTTAGATGTTAAATTTAGCAATTTTGAACCGCCACAGTTCATCAACCAACTCTGTCACATTATACTACATAAATACTACCCAAAATGAAAACCGGACATATTGGCTCACATCGGGGCAGACCCATTGAACAAAATGGCCTGTAGGTGCTTTGGTCGTAAAGTTGAGTTTTGAGATTATTTGTGCCCCACACCGAGGATTCAAATCATGGTGTAACCTTTCAACTTATTGTTAAAGGCAACTTGCTTCATAGGACCCGTTTGGATGGACTTAATAAAAGCAGCTTTAAAAAAGTACTTTTAAAAGCGTGAAAAGGGAAAATGGAAGAAAGAAATGTTAGGATTATATGGGTAATTTGGAGATTGTATAAAAATATTAAGCATAAAAAGATAAAAATGAGATCAACTTAAAACAGCTTATAAGCTAAAAAAAAAAGCACCTCTACCCCCGCTTTTAACTTTTGGCTTAAGATAAGTTTTTTTAACTTAAAATAAGCTGATTTGAGTATTGCCAAACAGCTAATAAGTCAAAAACCAGCTTTTAAGTCAGTTTGACCAGCTTTTAAGCTGAGCCAAACAGCCAAACACACTTTCCTAATTTTTTTTATTTCATTTACTAACTAAATCTTTCTTGACTAGCAATTTTTTATTAAAAGGAATTGAGCACCCACAACCGCAAAATCCCAAGTCCAGCCCAAAATCAAAACCAAACATATTGACTATAATGCTGAATTCAACAGTCAACACTAATAAGTAAGCTTGATAACTAAGAGCAATTCAGCAGTCAGCAGACAATATGTTATATGTCAACGCAGAAGTTGAGAATACATAAATATTCATCAAGATCCAATCTTTAAAAGCAAATACTTCAACAGAAATGCAAATATTCAAGTGCTGATGACATTGTGATACAATTCATAGTCAAATACTCTAAACATCTCAAAAGAATCACAATGTCATTGTTGAAAGGAAGGCATTAACCTCGACTAGCGGTCAAAAAGTATTGTGGTAAATATTGTTGTCTAGTGCTTTGTAACTTTGGGTTTCATTTTTTTTATAATTGAAAAAAAAACAGAACACGAGTTAACTACGCCTTATCAGGTCCTATAATCTCAATTTATGCACTGTGTTAGCTGATTGTCCATTTTGTTAAGAGTTGGAGAATATGGTTTGCATCTACATATGCTTCAAATACTCTCTTTTTTCCTTCATTTCTGCTACTAATAGTTGGTCATGTCATGCAAAATACTTAAATAATACCATAATACATATATTTGCCCCTAAATTTGATTTCAAATTTTAAGTTTAATCTCAAACTTTCACAGTTTACAAATAGACACTTTAACTATCCCATAATTTTATAAATAAACACGCGACTCCTGACAAAACATGTGTTATGCACGTTTTCTGTGCGAGTTAGAACTAATTTTGAGGCCCACCGCAATTAAAAAAAATGCTAAAATGACAAATATATCCTTAATGAATCCCTTTTATATATATCTTTATATTTCCAAATCAAAATCTCATTTTCCTTTTCTCCTCTTTCAAACCAAGATTTTTTTTTCTCTTTAAAACGATTTGTGCTCATATTCTGTGCAAATGGCTTTTAATTTTTTTTGTCATTGTGAAAAAAGCGCTATTATGCCTTGTTTTTTGGTTTAAAAGGTCAAATATAATCGTGACAAGGACGAACGATGGTAATAAAATTTTACCTCGTGGTCGTGTCTTGGATGATACTGTTTTGGATGCGTCTTTCTTTTAATGATTTTGCTGAGTTCACTGGTGATTATTACTGTTCGATTTTATTGACTTATGTAGCTAGATTGTACATGTGTGTAGCAGAAACATTTTTTAGTTTATTAAGAATCTATTGATTTTCGAAATTGTTTCTGAAACTTTTTTAGATTGCACTCGAATATCAGTGTATCTAATAAAATTGATAAAGTGTGTCCAACAAAAGTGAGTGCTTCCTTAAGCCCCCCTAAACGAATGTTGCATATTAGAGCGACTTGTCCTAAAATTGCTATATTTAATACTAATAAAACTAGATTTCAGAGTTGATAAACAAAATGTATCCAACTTAAATTGAGCGAAGAAATTATATAACTGTATCAATAATACAACATAAATTTCAGAAGATTGGATTTGAAATACAAAGCGGAATTTCAAAAGGTACAAGAATTTCAAAAGAAACATGTTTGAGATACAATGTAAATTTCAATACGAGAATTTCAAAAGAATGAAGTTGTATTTGAGATACAATGTAAATTTCAATATTATCGTCATGTACCGTAATTATCAGAAATATCACTATGTATGATAAATTAGCAGCAAAATAACACTATCTGTGCAAATTCCTCTTAAATTTTACTAGTTGAAAATATCCAATTGAATTATTAACACGTCTATGTTTTAATAAGTTTTTATTTTAACCATAGGAGATTTAATTGAAACAAGGTTAATGAATAATGGGGTTCTGCCCTCTCTCGACAATTACCTGGTGCAATTTATGCACTTATTTTTTTTCTTCATAAAATAACACTTTGATCTTTACCAGCCCCTCATTATCAACATGATTAATCACAAAATGAAGAGCTTTTAGGAGGTTTCTCATGTTATTAAACAGATCAACCAACTCTCTAGTAGAAAAAACTTACTAGAGGTCACATAATGTTTAGGGCGTCTGTGATGCTAACTGAATGATAAACCAAGTTAAACGGCTAATAGAAATCACAAACACATGATGAAGCTACTGAAAATATCAAAACAATGTAAGCATACATACTAGGACCCTCTGCAGTCTATGAATGATACTTCAAAACAGAGTAATCTAACTCATGCTAGCTCCATAGACGATTAGATAGTTTAAATGTAGACAAGCAAGAAACAAGATATGTTCTATGATGAAAAATAAGGAACTTAAAGAGTTAAAGTTTCACTTCCTAGTGAAGATCAAATATTTTCTCTTGAAATGCTCAATTGCTTAAACACACTCCTACGGCCTCGTTAGTTCTCAGCCGGGCTCAAATCAGTCTTGAAGAACAATTTCCTAGATTTTAGATGCTTAGATTTCCATTTCAAATTTAGATTTAGTTGACTCTAGATATTTCCACCTTTGACTACATGTTCAAATGATAGACCGTAGGTTAGATTCATGATATAATCTCAAATCTGAGTTAGAATCACTTACCACAAGATTATAGATGAAATCCTCGCTTAGAGCCTCTCAAAATCAAGCTCCTCATGTCTTAAAATAGTGAAGAAAGAAATGAAAATACTCAACTCGACTTTGAAATACCTAGGCAAGACCTTAGCAGCACTGCGCATTGTCGATGGCACTTGACTACTGTTGGTGCACAGTCATCCAGTCAAACTCGACTAGTTCTGACTGCGCTACGGCCTACAATGTTGAAACCCATCTGAGCCCCTCAAGTTCCAATCCATTCTGGGTATATTCGTGTCGATTGATTCTCTTGACGGGTTGGTTAGGTGCCATCGCGGCTTATTGGAATATGGGTCGTAATATACCTTTTTGATTGATGTGATTTCTTTGCCGTCAGCCAGCTAACTGTATACCCATAGTACAATTATTCACACCAGGAGAAGGCCACAACAATAAACAAGAAACATTGAAAAATGAGGATCTATACAGCAACTCTTATTGTTCAAACATAGAGTTTGGTTCTCAATCTCCAATCAGATGTCAAAAGAAACAGACCAGCAAAGAAATCTTTGATGGTTTCCAAGAGGAAAAAAGAAAATCTAGTGATAGCTTAGACGTTCTTAGCTCTTCATTTCTCAGCTGCACTATAACCTTTACAATAAGCTCTGGTCCACCAAGGAACTTCAAAGAGAACTTGTCTTACCTGTCAAATTTAATTCGATAAACGATTGTCGTGATCATGACAAACAAAATGTCACGATTATAGCATGATTCTTGAAGTAATCAATCTTAGCCGTTCAAGCAAAAATGTCTGTAAAAGAACATCTATTGAAATAAAATTTTGAAGTAAATCGTAAGTCTTGTGAAAGGTAGGATAACATTACTGCAACATTTGACATGGAATAAGTACAAGTATACATACATATCTTTATCAAAAGTGTTAAAAGTTGTATACCAAATCATTGCAAATGACACGAGAACAGTATAGCCATGATTGAAGCATCGGACAAGGTACACACTTGAACTTCTCAGTGGAAGTGTATGCCAGCAACATAAACATATTGTTTCCTTATGAGTGCAGACACAAATCAGAAAAAGTTTGAAGTTCAAGAAATTAAGGGGTGAAAATGAGTAACACTACGTCGCAACCAAAGATCAATGGCTTCAGCTGTCAAAGAGAGTTCCAAAGATAACCAGTTCTGAATATAATAGGACAGAGAGACATAGACTAGTTGCAGATTCTGCATAACCACCAATTATATATGGAGCACCTAACTGAAAGTTTAGAGAGTGATATGCTTTGACACACCAAGTATCCTAAAAAACATAATTTTGAGAAATTATCGATTTTGTAAGAAATATTGACTACTACAACAAAATACCCGGTCTAGGAAGAACAGTTTACGCAAAACTTACCCCTACCTCAATCATAAATATTGACTAACACATGAAATTTGGAAAAAGGAATATTATCCAATAAAAATATAGAAACAAGTCAGTCAGATCCAAAAAGATAGCAAGATTACATAGGGTATAACCATGGTTTGCCTTTTCTTTGATGCAAGCATGCAACTGTGTTGAATGATGAAGTTTAAGTATATTCTCTTGAATGCAATTATCTAAAACTATAGCTTAACCAAATGCAGCAACCATTATTCATAAAGGGAAGTACAAATAAACTAAATTAACAAGTGTATTTTGAGTTCAGCAATTAGGCAATCCCCTTTCAACTACAATAAAACAGCATATCACCAATCAAAGATAAAATATACATAAGATTGATATTGAGGCATTCAAGTTCTTCAGGGAGGGCATGCAATTCAAGAAATAATACTAGATCGATTGACACAAGTTCATTATATAAATTCACCAAATCCAAACTTGTTATGTCCCTTAAGCAACTAAAAGCAGACCCATTCAAGGAGAAATTTTGAGTTGATGTTATCATAATTATAGAACTCATAGTCAAATATGATGAGATCGTATAGTTAGAGATTCATTAGGAAAAATATGAGTTTTATTAAATGCATCTAATTTAAGCAGAATTAAATCCTGAATATTGTTCAATCAGATGGTTGTTCATTCAAAATTCTCAAATAAAAACTAGATCTGAGCACAATCCCAGCTTTCATCATGTTTTTCAGCAAATTTTACATCCTTCGTACATATAAGAGTTGCAACAGATTCATATGAACCAATCACCAACTTAAAATCTCCATAACTGAACAAAAGGAAAAAAAAATCAACAGGATTTAGAGCTATGATGCAACAGATTCAACAAGGGAAGAAAAAGGAAAGAGAGAAATGATCAGAAGCCATAGGAATGGGCGGTATTGGCAAGATCTCAATTTTTATGGAAAATAAATATGAAATCTTACCACACCACCCACTCCAACACCTCCTCGAAACACTCATCCCCTTTCTATTTCCTACAAATTTTACAAGCTATTCTCCTTCTATACAGAGATGATGAGAAGAGGCCGCACCCTAATATAATGAGTATGAAAATAGTACCCCGTATGTTTTAATTTTGTCAACTTAACTCCAATGGCTTCTATATATGATGATTCCAAATTTACTTAATGGGAAGAACTGATAATATATTTCTCATCCAAATTCAATAATCATATTTCTTGTATCATTCATGGAAATATAACCTAATATAGCTTGATAAATGATACTCCATATAGTATGTTGATACGAACGTTAAAGTGATATAGTTGATACAAATATTTATTTATGTGTATTTATATATATATGACAGGATACAATTTAATGAATTTTATGTCTTTGTTAAGGAGTATCACACAACGAAACACATACTACAAAGAGAGGGGGTTGAGAGACGGAGATAAAGGAAATTGAGGAGAGAGACATACACCAAAAAATGATTTTTATAGGCAATAGTTTAATAGCCGTTAAATATATTTTTCCAAAATCAATTAACATTTTTTGTAAGTGTCGTAAAACCTATGGCGACATTGGACCCAATGACAATTAACTAAGGCAAAACTATAGAAATCTCATACATTTGGGTGCTGGGGTACATTCTTTGGTTGTCTGATACATTACAAATGATACATTCTTAATGGGAGGGATGCATCCGAGGGGGATATTGATATATTCAAGATAGGATAGAGATGTATTCGAGATAGAATTTGTAATATTTTTTGAATGGTAGGGATTTTTAGAGATTATGATATCTTGAGTTGTAAATTTAAATAATTTTTCATCCACTAGTGCAAATAAAATGTTTTAACACTCTTTGTTAATGTGCATATTTATTATCGCTAATAGTTGTTTTTGTTATAGTTAGAAAAAAAATTCTAAGGAAGTAAAATACAATTACAGAATGTAATTTTTTTACAAGTGTAGCTAAAATCATTAAAGAAAAATTACGTGAAATGACAAACATTCCTACATAATTAATTTATAAGGGTATAGTTTAATTTATTTACTATCAGTAAATATAGTTTCAGTTTTTTTTTTTGGTCACAAGTAATGGGACTCCTACCTATTTCTATACCAAATCAAAAAAGCCATCCGATAATTTTGTATAAATTTTATACAAAATCCAATTTATCTCTCTCATCCTCATTTCATATTTTTCTCCTAAAATCACTCTCCCTCTTCTAGTTTGAATCTAGAATTGAAAAAAGTTTCGACTTCTCCCTCCAATCGTACTCCCGCTTTTCACAGATAACTGCCAAATTTGTAGCTTTCAATATTTTTCGCAAATAACAGAATACAACACATTATTTTGTATATAAACACTACACAATTACATATACAAACATTTTGCAACACCATCTTCTGTACTTAAACTGTCCACAGTTGTATGTATACATAAACTACAACACACCTTTTTGTATATAAACATTACCAGTTGTATATTAAAATAGTTTTCGAGATTACCACATATACGTTTGACAAATGAAAATATTATACAATTAGTTTAATCATTAATTAAAAAAAAACACAAAATTACATATGCACAAATACAAATATAATATACACTTAAAATTATAGTACATTATACAAATTTGTGGATTTATAAAAAAAACTATGAACATGACAAAATACTGTATATATAAACACTACATATTCAAATATACGAATAAATTTCAAACTTATCACATATATAATTAACAAATGAATATTATACAATCAGTTTAATTATTAATTTTTTTTAAAAAAACCACTAAATTACATATCCACATATTACAAATATAATACACATATTAAAGTATTGTGCAATATAGAAATTCCTAGATATATAAAAAAAATATTAACATAACAAATTTAAAAAGTAAAATATTGTATAAATTAAAAGAAAACTTTTTATACAAATTAAAAAATACATAACAAACTAAACTATACCTATAGAATGTAATTATGTAAACTATACCCAAATAATATTATTTTATAAATTACGTTTGCCATATATGAAATTTTCAAATAGTATGCGTATTTTCTCTACCATGATGATAATTGTCAAGCTAAAAGATGCTCTGAATATTGTTGCTCATGGGGTAGTGCTCAATGGTAGGCAAATGAAAGATTGGCCCATTAGAAAAATGGATTGGGCCTTATTTGTGGCCCTTCCCTCACATTTTGTCTACCGCAGCCCACATTCTTAACTCCAACTTCATAATGTTCGCTCACTTCAATTACTCACATGGTGGCAGAATGGGTCTAAATTATATGATTCACTCATATTTATCTATTTTAAATGGTTTGAGTAACTAATTCTTTTAAAATGGAATAATATCCATATTATTTATTTAAAAATAGATAGTTAAATAGATAAAATATGTTTTCTCATAAAAAGTAGAAAAGTGGTGGAGGCTGATAAGGAGTTGAGATGGTAAGAAAAACTTCAATTTTTATGAAAGAAAAACTTAATTAATTTTTACTCATATTAGACTCGACTCGCTCATTTGTCACTCTTACTCACCTAGAATAAAGGGACAATTACATATTTGATTGGTCGATTGAAATAATTGCATTCTTATGTTAAATATTGACTATTATTTTGGTGGAGCCTATACAATTTTGTTTCTATAGATATAATGGTCATTGGCTATTTTTTTTCATCTTTATTACACTTCGTAATGATTTAGTGTTGAAAATTTTGAAATAATTGTAATATTAATAATTTAATTTGATACATCTAAGACATGTTATAATATTATTAGCGGTATGGCTAATTTTCAAAAAACACATGTTTTATTTGTTATGTTAATGATGATTTATTTAATAGGTAGAGAAATAATTAGAATCGTCAATATAGGTTAGGTCCTTTGGGCCGATTTGGCATAACTCAGGATTTAATAACTAAAATTTTTGGAGAGAAAAGGATTTTTTAGCCCGCTTGAATAAGCTTGTTGATTTGAGGGACTTGAGAAATATTGGTAGGAGCGGCCCGTGGGTCAATAAAATTTAATTAAAAAATATAATATAATATTAAAATTTAAAATTAAAGAGAGTCTAAACTCAATACAATCAGGTTAATATTTCTATTTAGATATTTATACTTGAAAAAACTTAATATTTTTTTAAAACTGGTAACTTAACTTAATAAATATTATATAAATATAATTTTATTTGTGAATTTGATTAACAAGTAGTAACATTAACATCATGTAATATTGTTTTGTCGCTATTTATGATAATATTTTTAAATTATAATTTATAATTTAAATTAATAATTAAAAAAAATATAATTTATTAAAAAGTGGACTTGTCGGCCCGACAAGCCTGTAGTCCACGTACTTGTGGGTTGGGCTGATCATTTTTTCGATCCACACAAAAAATGGGCTAGCCCAATCTAACCCGTAAAATGTCGAAGCCTGTATGAATTAGCCGGATGAGGTGGGCTATAACCTATATTGACAACTTTAGAAATAATAATTAGAATTATATCTCGTTATTGCTTTTAGAAGGATCAATAATTAAAGCTCGTTGGATTTATGTATTTACTCGCTTTATATTTATTGCTCGTGTATGTTTATATAGTATAGACTAAAAAGATATTACTGGTACTTACTTGCAACTGCGACCGAGGCTTTTGCTTCGAGAGTTTAGGAAAAGTTCCTTTCTCCTTAGTAATACTGAATTTCATAGATTTCTTAGGTTTTATATCAAATAATCTCGTACTTATGATTTATTGGGAATAACTAATTATTTGCTAGATAAGTTATTTGTTTTTTTCCACATTATTTATATTATTATTATTATAATAATAATAATAATAATTAATTAATTAATTAATTAATAAACAAACAAAGCCCGCTTACGGAGATGGTGCCCCCTCTTCACTCTACCCTTGTAGCTACTTCTTACTTTCGTCGTTCATAATATTTATTTAAATTATATATAAATATTTTTAAGGAATATTTTTCTTTACTTATCAAATACAAAAATGTAAGTAAACGTTAATTATTTCCTATAGAGAACATTTGTCTTCATTCTAAACAAAACCAAAACGTCCCTTTATACAGAAAATATGCTGTATTTGATCTACTAGAAATATATTATCCTCCAACGCAGTAATGATACAAGGATAATTTATTAATATAAGTATTAGTTACAAATTAAAGGTTAAATATATGTAATCATATATCATAAGGCTAAAAAATAGAATTTATTACTAATTAAAATATTTTATTACATACTTCGTCCATTTATTTTTACTTGTCACATTTTAATTTGATATACTCATAAGAACAATAATTATTATATAATCCATCGGTTCACTTTTAACAATCACATTTTGACTTGATACAGACTCATTAAGAAAAATAATTATTGATATATGTATTTTACTTTACTATTCCTATTAAATGATGTCTTCAAAAATAAAAGTATTTAATACTGAGAGTGAAACATTAAAAAAAATTATTGTCATTTTTTATTTTTCAAAAAACTAAAATAAAAATCTATTTTAAAATATATATATAAGTGAATGGATAAAGTTTTTATTTAATTAAATATATATATATAAGTGATTTTTATCTCTTTTTATTTTGATTTCTCTACTGTAATGAGAAATAGAGTTACCAACTTTTTTATGGGTCAAGAGTCAAAGACCCTAAAAAGTCAAGCAAGAAATAGAAAGTTAATTACTTTAAATTACTCATGGCCTATCCTCTATTGATGAGTATATGATGTGGACATGTATATTCTGTTGATGATATAATGAAATTAATCGTATCTTATAGCAATTAATCCTTAAGATTTCCTCTTTTTATTTTTTTTTAATGTAATATAAATTCATAAAAGCTTCCAACCAAAACAAAGAAAATAAAAAAAAAAAGAACAAGTTCTCTCTCTCTATCTATCTCTCTCTATATATATATGATATGAAAAAATTCAACATTAAAAGCAACAAAAAAGAGAAAGAAATTATGGGTATTTGTGAACTTGAAGAAGATAAGTTGTCCCAAATGGTTAGAGATTTTATTGAAATGGATTGTGAAAATTTTCAAGTTGATGAACTTGTTGATCATAATAATCCCACTAATACCTATCTTTCCTTAAAGGTACATTTTTTTATTTTTATTTTTGCTTCATCTAATAATGTTGACATCTTCTTTTCATGTTTATCTAAATTCTCAAATTTTATTTTATAATTTATAGGATATTCTTGAAAATGTTAGTGATGGTGAAAAAGAGATTCTTGGGAAAATCTTGTTTTATTGGAGAAACAATATGGAGCCTAAAAAGTTGAGACAATGGATTGTTAATAGATTAAGAATTGATGAGTATGAAGCTTCTCTTTGTAAAACTTCTTGGATTACCTCTTCTGGAAGTCCTTCAGGTACTATTCTAACACCCTTTCTCGATTTATGTGATATAATTTAAATTTCGAGATTTAAGTAATTTCATTAAGATCGTGAGTTTGGATATGAAATTATAAGTTTTTATTTTTTTTTTTATAAATTTATTACTTTAAGTTATAATGATTCAAAAAAAAAAATTTGAAAAGGATGATTGAAAAAAATATGTTATCTTTTTTTGTGTTTGCATCTAGAAATTTCGAGAAAAAAAATAACATATAAATTAAGAAAAATGGATATTGATTTGGATATTACTATGGTGAAATATTGAGAAAATGATTTGAGAAGTGTTCCATGTGAAGTAATAATGTTTATTCAAAGAACTTTATCCATTTTTATTTTCAGATAAAATTCATGTATCTACACACAAAAATGTTTTTTTTCAGGTTCAATTTCAATTCTTAAAGGGGTTGATTTTTTCAAGTTAGATTAAACACTTGACTGTTATGTATAACCAAACAATTATTCAATTAAACTTTTTTTTGAGAATAAGCAAAAAAAAAAAAAACAATTAATCTTTGTTTGTTTGGGTATGTTGAAGCATTTCAATTTACAGGTGATTATGAATATATTGATGTGATGATGAAGGGAATTAGCAATGGATCAGAAAGAGTGAGATTAATAGTGGATATTGATTTTAGGTCTCAATTTGAGTTAGCAAGGCCAACACAAGAATATCAAGAGCTTTTAAATTCACTTCCATCAATATTTGTGGGTACTGAGGACAAACTTAATGGCATTATCTCTTTGCTTTGTTCAGCAGCCAAACAGTCCCTTAAAGAGAAAGGACTACATGTTCCACCTTGGAGAAAAGCTAGCTATATGCACTCTAAATGGCTATCTCATAATTGCAAGAAAATTGCTTTGTTTGCACCAACTTTGCATATTGTTTGAAGGACTATTAAACTTTTTTTAGAAAAAAAAAAAGAAGAGAGAACTAATTATTAATGGTAGAAAGTTTTTTTTTTTTTTTTACCTATTTTGTGTTTAAGATATGGTATTGTATATTGTAAAACTTAAAAGGTCTATTATTTTGCTCCTAACTTGTTATGATGAGGATTAAAAGTGCTTGAAATTTTTTGTTGGTGCACTTGTAATCATGTTTGATACTCATCAATTTTTCTTTTGTTTATATATCTAATGTCTCTGTATTTTAAATTTATGTCAGAAAAATTATTTTATGAGTAAAATATTTTCGTATAGCTCCATTATTAATCTGTAAAAAGAAATAGATCTAAAATCGAGAACTAATATTGATGTGCAACCTTGCTTCTTTTTTTTTTTTTTGGGCCTATGATCAATGAACTCGATAAAATAAAAAAAAGGAAAAAAATGTGTCCATTAATTTTCATATGAATTTACATTGTAAAAAAATATTTTTTAAAATATAGCAATTTGAATTTAATTTAAGTATTTACTATTATATCGAACAATCTTATTATCACACCATATATGTTTTTTAATGAAATATTTTTGCTATTTTTAATTTGTTCGTGCTTCTCAATTATAATTTTGCACTAAAAAAATTGATGGAATCTCTTGATTTTTGCAACATAAAATAAAATTAAGAGACTTCACTATTTTTTTTTTTAAAAAGAAAACTTTGTAAACATTTTTTTCGAGAAAAATAATCGATAAATATTATTGGTTGTCCATCAATTTTAATCCTTCGATATTTTCAATTGATTTCTCACGTTTTTGTAGTGCTGGATATTTCTATGATGTGTGGTATATAATTCAATATATTCCTTTCGTTCCCCTTTCAAACAAAAATGGCAATTAAATGAATTTTTTAAGTTACAATTTATTTTTAAAAGTTGAATGTTTTTTTTTATTAGGTGTAATTTAAATTAGCTTTTTAGATGAACTAGTAAACGTCAGAAGTCATTTTAAATAATAATCAGCTCAATTAAACTAGTGATATTCATGTATTTAACGAAGACTCATTACTATCACATAAAGTTTAAACTATTTTAATTCAATTACTATCACATAAAGTTTAAACTATTTTAATTCAAGATTGAAAATTTAACTAGATTTTTAAGGGAATATATTTTGACGTCAGCTTTTGCATAAAATATTCATATTATAATATACCCTTATAAGTTTCTTTCTCTCTACTCTTGTCGTCCTCGTTGTAGGTGGAAAACAAATACTCCTTCCGTTTTAAAATAAAAAATGGTCTAATTTGAGTTGGAACAAAATTTATGAAAAGAAAAAAACTTTTTGATCTTGTTGTCTTAAATTAATATTATGTTAAATGTATCAAAATATTCTTTAATTTATGGCCTTAAATATGTTATGCCACGTGGAAACTTAAAGTTAAAATTTTGCCAAAAAAAAATGAATCACTCCTTTTAAAATATACTAAAAAGGAAATGAAATCATTCTTTTTGAATCGGAGAAAATATTAAAAAAACTTTAGCTCGATGATGCATTTTTGCCTTAGAGATGTTACCCTGAGAAAATTCTTTCTGGTTCAATTTATTTATCTAATTTTTATTTAAGTCGTTTAGAAAAGATGTCGTTTCTTTTTAAAAAAATTTAATTCTAATTTTTCACATGACATATTAAAATTACAAGATTAAATAACATTTTAATATATTTAACATATTTTTAATTTAAAAATTATATAATTTAATTTTTTTCCCTAAACTCCTTATAAAAAAAGTAAGGTAATCAAATTGAAACCGAAGGGGTAATTAATCTTTTTAATACTTATTAATAACACTAATTAATGCTATCACCAATATTATAAGGGATAACAAAGAGAGAGGGAAAGAAAAAAAAAAGTTACTTGGCTTCCAAGTCATAACAAACAATAATGTGATGCAAAAAAAAAGATTCCCAAAGTTGAAAAGCCTTTTTCTAAGTTGTCTAAATTCAACACTTTGTAAATGTAATGTACAAGTGAGGGTTAGCTATTTGGAGTTCGAAGCACATTAAAGAAAGTAACATTTAACAAACCTCCAATTGAAAAAGAAATACGCTACTCTACAATTAAATTGAGATAACATCACTTATTATCATTTTTATATTTAAGTCTAAACATACTAGTATTAATTTATATCCTTTTCTCATTAATATATTGTCTATATCACACCATATTTTGCTATAGTATACACGTTTTTGACTATGTCCATCTAAACTTCATGAATCTTCTAATCTTTTTTACTCCTTTCATTGTAATTTAAATGTTTTAATTTAATTGAGTACAGAGTATAAAATATAATTTTTTTTAATTTTATGATTTTAAATTAAGAATATGTAGTTTCAAATCTTGTATTTTAAACTTTTTAAACAGAATATTAGAATTAAAAAACTTGTGAAATATAATAAGAAACCGTCCCTTTGAAACATACCAAAAAATTAAAGAAAGTAAGAAATACACTTATGAATTGTGATGAAGGAATAAATATTAGGTCGTATTTTGTGTTTTTGCCAAATTCAATAATTTAACCGTTAAAAATATACTAAAATACATACTATATATTCTTATGATTTACTCATATTTTTCAATGATAAATGTGAGTATAAAAAAGACATATTGTAATAATTGATTTTGGTGTAAACGTGTGTAAATTTATCCCACTTTTGCCTCAATTTCTCTATTTATCTTTAGTTTTTCTTTCTTTTTAAAAAAATTGTAATAAAATAATTTCGAGTGACAAAAGAGAGTTACTCGAATAATAAACATATTCATTTTCAACTCTAAAATTAGAACTTCAAATTTTAAAGGTATCGAGAGAAAAAAATGTAGCTCCTAAGTGGTAAAATATAAAAAATAAAAAATTGAACAATTCAATCACATAGTTTGTTACGTTATCAATAACTTGGAAACTACTTAGGTATATATACTCACATCATTCTTTTTACTTGTCTCAATTTGTTTTGTGAGATTCTACTTATCTCAAATAAGTAAAATATCAAAAATTATATTAAAATGTTACAATTAGTTACAATTTATCTTATATAAATATATTTTTAAATATTAACCCAAATTAATATAATTTAATTCTCAAAAAATGCAATATAATAAATAAAAATAAATGAAGAAAATAGTGAAGTGATTTTGTAAAAAAAAAAAGAGAATAAAAAGATTGTTAATTTTCCCTTGTGACTCATTATCAGGTGGAAGACTTTATTAGATATAGATGGAAGGGGAATCAAAATTTATTCAACTAGCACCACCAAGAAATAAGACTTTTTCTATAGTCACTAAATTTAATTCGTTAAAACCATTTTTATACTTATGATCCATAGAATAATCACCAAATAAGACAAAAATTTGAACCTCTAAGAAAGTAATTAAGGACGTTGACTATTTTATCTATCAATAATTCACATATGAATGACTCAGATTAGAGTAGGTAGTATAAGATTATATAAAACGTGTTGGTCCCACTGGCCATAACTATTTTATATATATATATATATATATATATATGTATATATATATTGTAAATTAATGAAATATAATATTTTTAGGACTATACTAGATTTTCAAGTGAAATAAGAGTTTCACATACAAATATTATTAATATCACCGATATAAGTACAATATACGATTCAAGATAATATTTTTAATTTATGATGTAATTGAAAAAAAATATTTAGTTATTACAAGTTATTTTTTTATATTATATTTTATTACTTTTCGTAATGTATCAGTCGGATATAATATTTTACGTGATGTATTAATCGATACATCACATAACTTTATATGGTATAGTGATCGAATACGTCACTTTACACAATATCATTGAATACATTACATTACGATGTATTGGAACGTACATAATGTATTCAGATATTACTTTATGCAACAACTGAATACATCACTTTACACGATATATTAGTCGAGTACATCACTTAACACAACATATTGATCAAATACATCACTCTACATGATCTATCGACTTGAAACATCAGTTTACGCAATGCATCGATCGAATTCATCATTTAACATGATATATCAGGACGTTATGAGATGAATTCGGATTCCATCAAATTTATTATTTTTATAATTTTTTTAAAAAAATAAAGATAGAATGTAATTAATTTTAACACTAAAAACAAAATCTATTAAAATATTATCACGTGGAATAAGATAAATGTAGTAAAATTGTTAAAACAAATAGTGAATGACAATTTTATTATGAGAATTATAACTCCAACACTGCATAAAAGATTTTTGATTAAAATGAGATTAAAGAGGGCCAAGAATTTAAACCAAAAAGAAAGGGACTAATGATCTTTTTATCCTAACGATTATTTTTTCTTCTTAAGGTCGTTGATGGTCAAATCTCACCTCTTCAAGCTGAAATTGAATAATTTCCTTACAAAAAATGGACAGGATATGTAGAAAATAGAAATCATCATTTTCTATATATTATTATTATTATTATTTATTATTATTATTATTATCAGGTAACTGATGTTAGGTGTGGAGCCCTATTTATTTTCCATTTATACTCTGTAATAAAAAATATTTTGATTTATTAATATATATACCCCATCGCCGTAGAAGTTTACTCATGAGATATTACCACGAAATATTAATTTCTCTTTTTCTCTCTCTAGATCTCTCATCTCTTTCTCTCTAAAGTTCTTGTGTTTTTTATTTATTAAGTGTACGTGTGTGAATTCGATCCTAATAACTTATCCTTTTCAAATCTTCTTTGTCTACATATTGATAAAAAAATATTTTCTCCTATTTAATTTATGTGGTAGTATTGTTTTTCTTACTGGTATATTGATATTGCTGGTAAGTATTAGTTCTTTTTTTTAAGAATTTATATTCTGTCTTAATTTTTAAAGTGTACTTTTTTTTAAAAAAAGAAAAAAATTAAAATAATTTTTAATTTCAACTTTTGATATTTTAAAGTTATATAAGATTAAATTTAAAATCGAAACGACTGTTTCATCTATAGATATGACAAGACAATCATTTCAGCTACAGAGCTAGAGTTACCAAATCTAAGTGGTAGTCTGATACCATCTAGGGATTGCAGATGGAACGAACAAGAAGATCTTATAAGTTTTTAACTAAAGATTTTTAAACATATTCGATTCCAACACAAATATTGTTATATAAATTAATCATTGAATACTAATTATAATTAAAATACCTACCCGCTGTAAAGTCACTTCTAGCACACTAACCATTTAACAAAAGATTCAATAAGATATGAGAGCAGAGAAAGGAGATGAGAATAGCGTTTCGACATAATTATGTAATCCTTATTCTAATTTCTAGTCCTTTTTTTTAACAAATGGTTATTAGATGTGAATTTCAGATAACAGTCTTTAATAACTTATAAACCCTTATAGAGTCAATTTGATTGACAGTAGACTTTCAATTAAAAATTTTAAATTACATCACCATCTAGATTATATTTTTTTTTATATATTTAGTTAAGATATATAATCTCTGAATAAAATCAACTTCAGACAAAAATTATATGAATGAAGTTGGATCGCTTTTATCAACATAGTTAAAATTAAATTATTTTTTTTATACAGTACAAAATTACTTAACTTCAATCACATTAAACTTTATTCAGATTAGCTTTTGACATCAATACATGATATCTTGAGATTGATAGAGGTGCAAAATTTTTATAACGCAGGACCCAAGTTAAATGATAACGTTAAAATTAGATAGTCATACACTTGTTGAAAATGATTAAATCTTTTTTATAAGAACATGTTATTTCATAATTGCAGGTATCATGAAATGTAAATTTGAATAAAAAAACTTTAACTATTAAAAGAAGAAGTTGCATTACTTTTTTTTTTCCTCATTACACATTATATATTTTTATTTTATCGAAAAGTTCCATAACGAAATGTAAAATATTTTTTTGACCATTGTAATTTCATATTAGTATAAATTCAAACATACATAATTATTGATTAAAACAAAAAATTACTTAACACTCCATCACAATCTCGATAATACTAGCACGTAGCCTAAAAGATCTCATCAATCGTCATGATGATTAACAAAAGTAGAGTTGGAGAAGCTATACTTGTCTCTGTCACTAGAAGATCTGCTTCTTTCCTCAATCCAAGTTTCAGATAAAATATATTCTTTTCTTTTTAACATAACAAATAGAGAAGTGATTGCTTTGGATGTTGGTGTATCCTGTCCTATTTGCAGCTAGCAATAGCAGTAACAGTCAAAAATATTTTCTTGCCTTTAAATGGAAAATATAAGTCTTTGCAATAAATGGTTTATTTTCTAATCTTTTTTTTTTTTTTTGCTTCTTAATTACAAGTACTAATGGGTAAGCTGCAGAGTATAATGATGATGATGATTCTGAAATTAAACCTTTCTTCCTAGTGCTTTCCGCTCCCTGTCACTAGACACACCTTCTTGCAGTAACACTTATTATATAGTCACTTTTTCGAGATGATTCAAATAAATATATTTTTAATTATAAATTTTTATATAATTGATAAATATATAAATTATATTTCAAAGTAAATTTAAAGATCTTTTGTGTAAATTTTTTATCAAACTTATGATCTTTGAGTATTGAGAAATGAAATATATCACATAAATTGAGAAGACAGAGTATATATCACACATTTTGTTTTAATTTATTTGTCTTATGTTAAGTAAGTGTTTGGTCGTGTGACATCATATCACGATATGATATCGTGAGATGGAATTAGTGTTTGGACATGTGATTTTACGCTGATTCCATCTCATGATATGGTATCGTGAGATGTGACACCATATTCTCCAAAACCACGATATGGAATCATATGGGAATGCCATATAATGATTTGAGTTATTTTAATAGAAAAATTGATCCTCAAATTTATATTTTATTAAAACAACCTCATATTTATATCTACTAACCATTTATTTCACATGTAAATAAAATTTATAATCACATCATTATTTCTTAAAATTTATTATTCCCACCAACATAAAATTTATTATTCTCACAAACATATAATTGCTTTAACTCACTCTTCACGACTGTTGAGCAATAAAATCCCGTGAAAGGTGTTTCATTTTTACTCAAATATATTAATGAAACAATTACTTAAGTGGAGTACAAATAACTTTATAATAATTTGTTATATGAGTTTATGATTTTTTCTTTATTTGATAATATTGAATAAACAATTGGGCTATTTTAATTGTTTTATAACTTATGAGATTTTTATGTTTATGAGAAAATATACAACACCAAAATTTCATATCGTACTTATCATGATTCCACATTATGATACCATATCGCATGGTCAAACGAGCCCTAAGCTAGAACAATTTTTTTTTATATATAAAAAAGTCTTAAATTAAAAATAGGTAGAAATAAATTGTTCCTGATTATGGTTAAAAGTCAAATTGAATCGTAATTCGGATCAAAGCGATTTAAAAACAGATATTTGGTTTGGTTAGATTAGATTTGATTTTAAATTTTGTAAATCCATGTTATTTGGTTTTATTCGTAATGAAATGAAAATATTTTGTTTAACTTTAATTAACTTTAGTTTTTAATTTTACCAATTTCTCAAGCCGTTAGATTTTAACCTAGCTATAACAATCCCAAGTCTAACTCTATCAAAATCAATTATTTTAGTCTTCACCTGCCCTATCTCACATAAGGTAGTCACACTTTTGCTTAATTGAATCACTTTGTTCGTGTAATAATAACTTTAGTATTGTTTAATTGAAACCACAATAGTTTTCATGTGCATTGTTCATATAGTAGGTGCCAATGCCTATTGAGAACGTACGTCCTTAAAAAATTATTAATTTCAAACCAAAAAATATCTAATCAAACCGAACCAAATTAACAATAATCAAATCAATATTTGTTTTTTTTCATTTGATTTGCTTTGTTTCAGTAATTTAAAAATCAACTGAATTAATTAAAATTTTGTTTTAAACTAATAACCGATTCAAATCAAATCACAAACATTTAGGTAGAAAGTATCAATTTTAAAAAAATAATTTGTATGTTTTACGGAAATTCTGGATTAAATAATTGTTAAAACAATTTTATTTTTTTTTGAAAAAAAATGAATTAAAACAAATTTAAAGTAACAGAGTAGCATCTTTATTTAATCCAGGCAATGTTCATCATTTTCCAAATACTTAAATGAAATAAAGTGTGATTACTTATCCTGGCCTTTCTGATCTGCTTAACTTTTTATGGAGAAGTTGAATTTTCTGTAGAGTGATCATTACACAGAATAGCTATTGTTAGTAGCCCAAATTTTGCTTGAAGAATTTTTTATTTTACCCAAAAACTGCCAGATATTAGTTAATTATTATATGTTCAAAGGAAAGTTCAATATTATTTATAATCTAAGGGTGTGATTTACTTATTTTTTCATGTTTAGTTGGTGACTAAAAACTATTTTTAGTGTTTGATTTATGAATGATAAATATTTTTGAGAAACTAACTTTTATTTTTACTAGAGATTTTTGAATTGAAATTAAAAATATTTTTTAAAAATAAACTTTAAAAAATTTTCTTTGGAGAGGATGGTGTGGTGGGGACTTTTCTCTACATCAATCTCATAAAGATATATCAAAAGAGTAGTATTAATTTACCATACATATTAGTAAACATCATCAATTAACAAGGACTACATCACACGATATAGCATAAAAATCACATGAAAACCTATACAATTACTAACACCCTCATTCCCTTCGACCCTTTAAATTAATGTTAAGAAACACTTCCACATATCATCTCAGGACACAGACAAAAGTTTGTATAAACACATCATACATCTCATCTCACCTTTGTATTATAGTCTCTCGTTTGCGTGCGCACACTAAAATGCCTTTTGTTTGTCTAACAATAATGACATGCATCAATTCGACTCTCTGAATATATATTATTTCTCGTTAGGAATCGCACCGCACCTTAGATACGAGGTATTCATCAACAAAATATTGTAACTAATTTTTACCCTTCTCTGACATTAATATAATGATCAACTCACCATCAATTATAGGCAAAAATATTCATTACCCCCTGAATTTGAAGCTTTTTATTCGGTGTACACTTAAATTTTATTTTATTTGAATTACCCTCGGATTTGTTTATTCATCCAACGCGTGCACCTTTTCATTCCACCTGGCATAGAAATTGAAATCACACTCTACTAGACGCGTGAGAAAGTGATTTTTTGCCACGTCATAAAGTTACAATAGTAAAAAATGTAAAATCTCTATTTTTTTTAATATTGACCGACTCATCGTCGTCATCATCAATATCGAAGCCCAAGGGCCATTTCTTCGGGTAGTAGAGTAGTTTCTCATCGTTGAAACTGGATAAGGATTCCGATTTAAGAAAATAGGTAAATAATACATAAAAGAATCAGATTAGTCAATTAGTTTCTTACTAAAAAAGTCAGATTTCTTCCATGTTAAAAAAAATAATATGAACCACTCTCTGCTCCCCTCTGCCTTCAGTTTTCCATTTAATACCTCAAATTCCAAATGCCAAAACTCAATAGTAGATACAGAAAGAAGATGAAAAGGAGTGGAGAAACTAATTAGTAGTAAATCGTTTCATAGAGAATTTCTCTGTCTAAATACATAGGAATATGAATAGAAAAATGAATCAAGAAAAAGAAAAGAAACTGCCGCACTCAACAAGCTAAAAAAATTGCTATGACCTAACAGCCTGAAAATGTGTAATAGTCTTGATTACAAAACGATGGATATTAGGCAGCTGTCATCTCTGAGTTTTGTATTTCTACTAGGTGTTTACAAGAGATGCATAGTTGCGCATGACCAAGCTAAGAGGAAAATCACCACACTTAAATACACTTTGCCTGCACAATTCCATTCAAGCTATTACATATTTAACTGCTAGAAATACTGGAGCCTATATGGTCACCTTCTGGTGTTTCCAGGGCAGCAACTGCAGGGCTGCTACTTGCGGAGACTATATTTTCATCTTCTGTTGTTGCTGTAGCAACAACTGCAGGGCTGCTACTTTCCGAGACTATACTGTTACCTTCTGTTGTTTCCCCTGCAGGGCTGCTACTTGCAGAGTCTCTCTCTGCAATGGATCCACTGTCCTGCTTGACCAAATCAGCATCGGCCACAATGGTTGTGGATGCCATATTCAGTAAACTAGAGGTGCCATCAGCTAGTGGCTTAGGCCCATTCAGGGCATTGCAGTGAGGGCAATAGTAGGTTATATAGGGGAGTTCTTCTTTCCTAGCAAGTCCTGCAAACAATGGAAGAAGTTAATAAGTTCACTTTCTTTATTTTTCTGTTCTCTTATATTGATGATTAGTTAGTTATTCACTATCTATTAGGTGAATCCTATGCTGCTAATTATGGGCCAATGATCATATTCTCGAGTCTTACCATTGTGCATATGACAGTTGCTGCAGATAAGAGCATAAGATTGGGTTGGATCCTCTCCCACAAGCAATGCTGCAATTCGTGCAAGCCATCCCCCATCTTGTGTACTCACAGAGGTAGGATTGTAATGCTCAACAATCATTTGCTGATGTTGGTTCATAATAGAACCTTCAAGCTGGAGATCATGAAGCATTTCTCCTTCGCGATGATCCAAAACAGCACTCCCTGCGCTTCCAGATCTAGCTTGCTTCCTATTTCTCAGTCCAGCAGACTGCTGAATTGCTACATCATTGCTCGTTCCGGCAGGGACATTAAACTTAGATTCATCTCCCAGATAAACTTTTAAGCCAGTATCTGCACCGAGCTTGGATGCAAGCACAGTGGCTGCAGCTGCCTTAGATGCTGGGTCAGGGTCATATCTCTGCATAAATGATAGAACAATAAAACATCATCCATCTCATCCCACCACTCGGAAATGAAGGTGCTTTTTATAAAAGTGGTGAACACTAAAGAGTGAAAAATAATTGTAAGCACGTGTCCCCAAATGTTTCTTGCACTTGCATGGTTAACTTATCTGTAAAGAGCTTAGCATAAGCCCAAAAACTCACGTATTTCTATCAGCTGAATGAGCTGCCTAATTCAACAGAATGACAAAATATCTGTGAAGTGACAAATTATCTGTTAAGAGCACAGCAGAACCCCTAAAACTCGCATATTGCTATCACCTGAATGAGCTGCTGCGTTATATAGAAATTTGTCTTCTCTTTGAGTTCATCAATCTTGGCTTGCCTTTCAGCTCGAAGCCTTTCCAAAGTTTTCTGATCCCTTTGTTCTTCTACAGGATTCAAAATTGAAAATCAAAGAAAAGATTGTTTGTTGTAAGGCAAAACTATCAACAGTGTGATTATTAAAAAATTTCAGAAACAATATTGTTAATGGATATCATTTGAGATGATCAAAAGAACTATGTTGAAGACCATTGACCTTCACATGCTATGGAGTCTTTACATATTCATCTGATAGCCAAAACGAAGTTACTCTTTAACATTTCAATCTACACATCCTCAAGAGAAACACGGAAAGGAGAAAGGCCACTGGGCACACTGTCTAGTGATATATAAATTTGCCAAAATAGGAGGTAAGTGAAGCTTTTCAGAGGCTTTACTCTTGTGCTATAAAAAATACATAATTTAATACACAGCAAAAAATGTTCATGAGACTAGAATAAAATGAGAGCATCCCCTCCATGCTCCAGAGGAGAAGTTGAACATGAAGATCCATCTAAATTTATCACGGATCCTCTCAACCAGGAAATATACTTCGAACCAAATACACCAGATCCAAAATTACTTATCAGTAAAAATGCACCAGATTCGAACTTGTTACAGCACACAAGCTCCAAGTTTTCCATGTTTATATTCTATTTTTTAGCCGAAAGGTGGATGTCCAGGGGTATTATAGGGCTAATAGGTGGATGAAGTATAATTTTATACCAATTCAAATACTTGATGGGCACACCCAAGATGTTGAAAAGTTGACCATTTGCATTTGCCAGCTCAGAATAAAATTATTATGGAAATAAACTTTTTTAGTTTCCAACTTTAAAATTGAATTTTAGGATTTTAACTACATCGATTTAGGTAAGTAAATAAATATTACAGAAGAAATCAGATTATGCAATTAGTTTGTTAATAAATTTATTCAAATCACGTGAAATAAACTTCTGACTATTTAATTATATGGTTCTATCTGTCACCTATATATAAATATATTAGTCAAATACTCATATTTTATATCCAGAGAGAACTAATCATTCATATACTCTTCATTTTGGTGTACTTAAATATGACAAAAGGGGGGCTTAGGAGCACTAGAAATCTCAATCCGAAAATGAAAAAGGCCATTCTCGATAAAAGATTAGAATCATAGTGTAAGAAAGCAAAAGGGATGTCTATTCTATTTGATATAGAAACTGGTCTAATGTTTTCTACTCACAGAGAAAACATTGTGTTTGCTTGGCCCTCACTAATTCAGGCTAACGATAGAGTTAAGGACTATTTGTCTTGCTCTAAAAATTGAAGGCTAATTAAGTTTGTTAACAAAGCAGAGCAAATGGCTGAGGAGAAGGAAATGGAGTTCCTCTTTAACCAACTTGTTAAAGGAAGACTAAGAGTTGATGAACTTGATCTTAGAGAAACTAAAGGTTTGTCAAAACTATTTGCTGTGAAGAGGAAGAAAAAAACAACTGAAGGAAACTGCTGGAAACACAGAGTTGGTTCTGATGACAACAATGAAGGAGAAGAGAATGTTTGATATCTTTAGGATTTTTGTTGAGCATGCGACACTTTTTAATTTTTCTATCTTTATTTTGTCTTCTTGTCTTTTAATAACATTTCCCTAGTTAAGAATTTGTTTCTTGTTGTTCATCTTTTTATGTATTGTTGTCATTTTAATGATATATGATGGATATTTTATTTATGTTCATCAGACCTAATTATATGTATCATTTTACTTTTCATAAGCAAAACCTAATTCTATGCGGTCAGTGAAGTGTAAGTGTAATGAGGTCTCAGGTTCAAATCCTAACAAAGAAAAGAACACTATGACTTCTTCTCGTATGACCAAACTTTGGTGGATAGTGGAGCCAGCAACTTCACTTCTATGTTAAAAAATCATGAACCACTCTCTTCTCCCTTCTGCCTTCAATTTTCCATTTCAATACCTCAAATTCCAAATGCCAAAACTCTATAGTACATACAGAAAGAAGATGAAAAGGAATGGAGAAACTAATTAGTAAATCGTTTCATAAGAAATCACCTGTCAAGTACACAGGAGAATGAATAGACAAATGAATCAAGAAAAAGAAAAGAAATTGCTGGACAGCAACCCGGAAAAATTGCTAGGACCAAACAGCCTGGAAGTGTGTAATAGTCTTGATTACAGAACAATGGATATTAGGCAGCTAGGGAAGATGCCATCTCTGAGTTTTGTATTTCTACTAGGTGTTTACAAGAGATGCATAGTTATGCATGACCAAGCTAAGAAGGAAATCACCACACTTCAACGGTCTTAATATTCACAAATTACAGAAACAATGTTTTCAATGAATATCATTTGAGGTGATCAAAAGAACTATTTTAAAGACCTTTGACCTTCATATGCTCTGAAGTCTTTACATATTCACCTGATTGCCAAAACAAAAATACTCTTAACATTTCGATCTACACCTCCTCAAGAAAAAAACAGAAAGGAGAAAATCTCAATGTTGAGGACTTAATATGTTATTGGAATTTTACTATAAGCAAGGTTTGTCCAAATGATCTACAACCTTTTCACTTCTAAGTTTCCTGAGAAGAAAATGCAAATTAGACTTATCATCTTCCATTGTCACTAACTTTTAGTAAAAAGTCCATGGTCACCTTTCTATCTTCTCATGCCCTCTGACCACCACTTCCAAATAAGTCGCATCAAGCTTTTATGGTCTTCCCACCATAAATTAGCCATAGGGTCTATTTGATCAAATGGACATCCAATCGAACACTTTTTCCATTAGGCCAATCGTTTTGATTCATTACCTTATTAGGATTGGTAAGGTAACAGCTCGCACCACCCTAATAGAAGGCCGCTAGATGCTGTCTAGTTGTATAAATTTGCCAAAATAGGAGGTAAAGTGAAGTTCTTCAGAGGCTCTCCACCCTTGTACTATCAAAAGATGACATACTTAATACACAGCAAAAAACGTCCATGAGCTACACAGAGCTTACCAAAATTTACAAACTAGAATAAAATGAGAGTATCTTCTCTGTGCTCCAAAGGAGAAGGTGAACATGAAGATCCAATCTAAATTTATTACGGATCCTCTCAACCAAGTAATATCCTTTGAACCAAATACACCAGATCCTAAATTACTTATCAAAAAAATGCACCCCATTCGAACTTGTTACAGCACGCAAGCTCTACTTTTCCATGTTTATACTCTATAATAGGAAACTTTTGAGTAATTGCGAATTGAGACACCCTTTAACATATAACTTCAATGATTCTCGACCTTCGAACTTCTTAAATGCAAAATCATGAAGAAATGTTTTACTTTATCTTTAATATACAACATGAGCTTATAAATTTTAGGAAATGCCAAAATAGAAATTTTAATGCATTTAACAAAGTAAACTATTGTCTTTATGAATTAATTATTTCTTTTTTTACTTATTTGCTAATATATATTTTCTACTACAAATAATCACTCCCAACAGTATTAATCAAACACCTTCAGTAGGTGAAACCAATCAAGGGTTTCTTGATAAGTTAAAACAATACACAGCTTGATAGACATATTTCATCAATCTTTCTGGTACAAGCAACAGCTGAGAGAGAGAGAGACAGACAGAAAGATTTAAAAGGTGACAGTGAGTAATCTCAATCCATCAAACAAACTGAGCAACATTATCTTATTCAAAAGAGCAGCAAAACATAAAAACGTCTTTTCGCCAACTATCTAAAGCTTACTAGAAGCTACCTAATGAAGAGTTCAACCACCTACGACTGAACATATATGTTTCTGCTTAGGCAGTTGACTTTACAAAATATGATTTCAAAAACTCACCAGCCTTCTTTGTCACTCTACTTGGTGAAATCCACTGTCATGTATCTAAGCAGTCAATCGACCTTAGTTTTATCATTTATTTAGTTTTATCATTTATTACATCAACTCATACTGGCATAAATAACAAAAAGATGCTCTTCCCTAGGTTAAAGCACCCAAAAATTCTAAAGTCAACTTGAAAAGAGATCGACAGAGATTGAGAAATAAGCTGTGAACTGAAGAACACCACTACTCACATTACTTCTCAGTTACCTACTAACTTTTCCCACTAAAATCCAATCCTGGTTCACTATCAGCATCAGAAAGAAATGAGAAAGGAACAATTTATATCTTCTAATTTGATGAAGGTTTGTCGCACTGAAAAAGAAAAAGCAGAAATGGGAGGAACTGCCATAGAATTTGAAATATTGTTACGTTTGAGAACTTTAGTAGCAGAGAACCATGAACAACTTACTCATTCTCGTGAAGCTTCTAAGCGTCGAATATGTAAAAAAGGATAATCCGGGCAAAAGAAACATCGGTAAAACCCGCAATGCTCTCATTTTCCAGTTTAGCTCAAGTGATCTTGTTGTCATAATAGCATAAGCCATTGCAATAACCTGAATTGAAATAAACTCAATACACACATAAGTAATATGCACTATAACATACAGAAAAGGGATAAGAAAATTCGAGAAGGATGACATACATATAACATTAACACATTGATCGCAACATGATAAATGTGTTTATATGTGACATCTGCAATTTCAATATACTTTACATACTTAAAGTATTGTTATAGACTCAGGCATGGTTAACAGCACAACCTGCATACTCAGGTGTCGCTTAAATGTGTGCACGAAGGCTACTGCGTGCAACAAGGCACTACAGTGTGCACCTCATAGCTCATAAGCTCTGTTTTGAGGAGGGCTTCAGTATTCAGTAAAAACACTTAACAAAATAATATTAATTGTAAAAGCAACATAACAAACTCATATGCTAGAAACTAGGAATACAAATTTATAAATATTATATTGGAAATGAATAATCAAATCCGAATAAGAAATTTAAACGTGCTAAATTTTAATCGACTTCTCCACATGAGTAGGATGTTATTTATTTCATGTATGCCACTTAATTGTAGTTTTCTCTAACTCATTGTCCATAAAATTGTTATTTGTATTTACGATTATTTTTTCTTGCATACATATACTTTATTTTCCTTCATTTGCGCCTTTAAATTGTTATTTGTACTTATTATTATTTTTCAATTTTCCTTGCATACATATATTTTATTTTTCCTTCATTTGTGCCTTTCATCGTTGAAGATTAACTTTTAATTGCACTTCCATCAAATGTTCTAGTTGACCATGACGCTTTTTGCTTTGATAGAATTAGAATAAGAATAAGAATAAAATAGTAATAGAATCCTATTTGGGCAAGGATTGTAATGTAGTGCTTATAAATAGGACTCAATGTAATAATGTAGATATAAAAATTTAATAATATTTCTTTATATTTCTCACATAGTATCAACACTTCGGTTAGAAATATTGGGGGAAAGATAACAAAGTCACAGTCACCGTGCCTCAATTTTCTAAGGACTGTTGTACGTCATCTTCTTCTTTCGGTGGTGTACAGGTCCCTAACCTCTCGCAACCATAACCACAAAATTCCACCACTAGATAACCTTCCATATGACCTCATACGCCGTCAAAAAGCAGCCTCTCTGGCGAGATCTACACCACACCTCAGCCACGTGAGCCTCTGTTACAAATGCGTTGAAAGTTATTAATTTAAGTATTTAATTATTTATTTAGTAGTTTTATTTATTATTTTAGAATAGGGTTTGTATTTCATAGTTTTACAAGGATTAGATAATGTTATAGTTATTAGTTTGGAATAGGATTTAGGTCTCCTACTTTCATAAGAATTAGATTTCCTATTGATGTAATAAGACTCCTATTTAAGGGGGGGGGGGGGGGGGTTTGATGAATAAATCAGTAAGTCATAATTCAACAAAAATCAAGAGATCAGAGTTCTCTTCTAATGAATTCTAAGGTTTCAGTCTCCCTTTAACGAGCTGATTTATATATCGCCCTGTGAATCGGTCCTTCCCTAAAGATTCATAACACTTTGGTATCAGAGCCTAACACAATGGGCGATGAGATCAGTTCTAGATTACACGATGAGATCATTTTCAGATTTCGAGAAGAATGTACCATTATGAGAACCATAATGGACTCTAAAATTGCAGCAATGGAACAACGCCTCAGTGAAATAATTTTCCAAGTCATCCAAGAACAGTTGTCAAGATTCGGAGTTGGTTCCACAAAACCAGCAACCCATAGATCAACAAATTCTTCTACTACATGCAATACACCACTTATTCAACTAGCCGATAAGAATCATCCAACAAGTGGTAATTCACATTCGATAATACCAAGTTATGCAAAGATGAATTTTCCTACTTTTAATGGTATCAACAACCCATTAATTTGGGCACATCGTTGTAAACAATTTCTTGAGTGATTTGGACCACATGAAAATGGCAACTTGATGGGTGAATTAGTCAAGCTTCATAAAATTAATAGAGGTGAAATTTATCAATGTCAACTTCAAGCTAGGGCTGGAAATGGATAATTGAGCTTGAGGACAAGCTCTTTCAACGTAAGAGGGGGTAATGTTAGGGATGCGTCGAAAGTCATTAATTTAAGTATTTAATTATTTATTTAGTAACTTTATTTATTATTCTAGAATAGGTTTATATTACATAGTTTTATAAGGATTAGGTTATGTTATAGTTATTAGTTTGGAATAGGATTTAGGTCTCATACTTTCATAAGAATTAGATTTCCTATTTATGTAATAAGACTCCAATTTAAAGGAGCTTTTGATGAATAAATCAGTAAGACATAATTCAACAAAAATCAAGAGATCAGAGTTCTCTCTTCTAATGAATTTTAAGATTTCAGCCTCCCTATTATGAGCTGATTTATATATCGCCCTGTGAATCGGTCCTTCCCTAAAGATTCATAACAGCCTCTTTTCGGCCACTTTTTTGAAAAGTATCGTTGAGCATCATTCTAGCAAAATCTGCAATCATTGTGCAAAATTTCGATGACTACGTATATTGAAAAATGCAACACCACCACAAGGTTCAGCAACCTCCAGCAACTAATTCGCAACCAGTGTCGCCGGTTGCAGATCCCTCATGTGCCCTCATGCGCAGCTAGATCTAGGGTTCCAATGACCAAAAAATACCATGCAGTGGTGCATAGGCATGTTCCATATCATCTCATCTCTTTATTTAGAGATGATACATATACTATGTACGATATTTCGAGCACTTTCCAAAGACTGATACACTGATAGATTTGACTTTCCCCAGTGTATTCTCTCTGTTTCAAATTCACTTTTGCCAAAGGGATACACAAATATTTTGACTGGATTACAATGATACTTTCTCTCCAATGGCTAAAGTAGCATTAGTCTGCATTTTTCTACCCACGTTTGTCATTCGTTATTGACCTCTTCATCGGTTGGACATTAAGAATATTTTTCTCCCTGGTGAACTTGAGGATGGAGTCTATATGGAGCAAACACCTAATTTTGTTGCTCAAGGAAAGTCTAATTATTTTGTATGTCGATTACGCCGGTTACTCTGTGGTCTAAAACAACCTTCTCGAGCTTGGTTGTGAAGTTCACCATAATAATTCAGGAGATTTAACATGACTTATAGTGGACTTGATCACTCTATGTTTTATTGACATTTTGCACCAAATCTGTACGTTTATTTGATGGTTTATGTTGACAATATTGTTCTCACAGCAATGGTCAAGATGGTATCATTAAGTTGAAACAATCTCTTTCAATATTTCAAACAGAAGTATTTTCTTGGTATTGAGGTTGCTCAATACAGATCAAGTATTGTTATTCCGCAACACAAGTATGCCTTAGACATTCTGAGGAGACAAGAATGAGGATGTAGAACCATTGACACCCATATGAATTCGAGTCTTAAACTCCTACTAGGATAGACGGAGGTCCTAGAAGTTATAGACAACTAATAGGAAAGTTGCATTATCTCACAATGACTAGACCTAAAATCTCTTTTACAATGAGTGTTATGACTTACCTCTGTATTAGTCATTGGGAAGAAAATGTTCGAATTCTATGATATATAGCTCCACATAAAACACTACTCTTCGAGATCGAGGCCATAAGAATATCATTGAATATACATACGTTGATTGGGTAAAATCACCCTCTGACAGACATTTGACATTTGTATATTGTGTTTCAGTAGGAGGTAATTTGGTGTGAGTAAGAAAAGTGTAGTTGCTCAATCTAGTGCAGAATCGGAATATCGAGTAATAATTGTAGCAACCTGTAAGCTAGTATGTATTTTAAACAATTGTTGAGAGAATCAAAATTTGGAGAATTGATCAAATGGAACGTGTGTGATAACCAAGTGACCCTTCATATCACATCGAATTCGGTATTTCATGAGAGAACCAAGCACATTGAGATTGACTGACACTTTGTTAGAGGAAAGGTACCCTCGAGAGATATTGTTATAAAATTTGTGAAGTCGAGTGATCAACTTACACATATCTTCACCAAGTCCCTCACTAGTCCTCATATTAGTTACATCTGTAACAAGTTCGATACATATGACTTGTATCCACCAATTTGAGGGGGAGTGTTAGAATTAGAATAGAAATAAAAATACCATATAAAATCCTATTTTCATATGATTGTAATGTTGTGTCTATAGATAGGGCTTAGTGTAATAATGTAGATACACAATTCAATAATATTTTTCCCTAAATTTCTCACAGCTTTCAAGTGTTGCATGATTGGGGTGCCTAATAAAGTTAATATAGGAAGAAACGAAACAAACATCATTGAACATTTTGTACTGAAATATGTGTATTTTTTATTAGGAACTTCCACTAATAATTTTGTTGTTCTCCTTATATTGGCCTCCACCGCTCACTGGCAACAGGTAAACCATCTTTGCTTTCTAGTCTTCTAGCAATGTGTCTATGTAGACAAAAATTGAAGTAGTTTTGCTCTCCATTCTTGAATACTCCAATGACTTTCAGAAGTTGTTCTACGTTGAAGGCCAAATTTTACTTCGATGGAATCTAATAGCGCAAATAAGGAAAAAAGGAATATAATCTTTTAAGCAGTTGAAAAAAAGGATGTGCCTGACAACCAAACAAGGTCATAGACTTCTGCACATACTTCCTTCATACACTTCTTGGAATATCTCAAAGTTTGTATATTGCTGCAAATAATTTCAGAAAAGTTAACATGATATGCACAACCATTCAGGAACATTATTCAGAAATTCATCTAAAAGGCTGAGGTGGTATTTTCGTAACAAATACTTCTATCAGCCTACACAAGTACCCCAAAAGTAGCAGAGAAAAAGGAAAAGGTGTGCGGCCAAGGTGCTCCCCAGTAAGGTAGAGACATGGTGATAAATACCAGTTAGTATTATGCTACATGAGGATGAGTTCCCTAATTTTCATCATTCAGTGAGCAATCTTTCTATTTCAGCTTTTGGTGTTACTTTAAGTTCTCTCAGTTACAAATCAGTTTTAAGCCATTTGTTTTAGCTTATAGAAAAGGTGCTTTTTTGCCCCATTAAAAGCACTTTCTTAAAACTATTGAGTGGTTGGCCAAATGACCAAACTGCTTCTGGGGAGAAGCAGAAGCAGTTTTTCTGCTTTTGGAGAGAAGCTAAAATGCTGCTTCTAGAAAATGTGCTTGAGAAGAGAAAACCGGTTATGGAGAGAAACTAAACTGCTGCTTCTAGAAATTGCGCTTGAGGAGAGAAATGACAAAAGTATCTCTACAAAATTTGTATTTACAAAACTATTTCTCATTAATTAAACCCATTCTCCTATTACACTTGTCCATTTATGTAATTTGACACTCAAAAACGCTTTCTAAAAAGATTTGTCAAACACAAATTGTTAAAGAAAACCCTTTCCAAATGAGTTACCTGACATAAATTGCTTCTCTTCAAAAGCACTTATATGAAAACCTGTTTTTTAAAATATTATTAAAAGAACTTCTAAAAAGAGGCACAGTTTTGCAGCTTGGGCAAACAGGCTCTTAGAAGTCAAATTATGACTCATGCGTATGTTTCTTAATTCTAATTCATCATTGTTGAAGTGTAGGAAAGTGAGCTGCTCCGATCTACCTCCATAAGTTATAAAACAGTAATTGAGTAGTTGAGAAATATAAGATGATTTCTATGGTTTGGTAAACAGAAAGATGCAATTGCATTTGATGCTCTCGCAACCTCACCCTAGGGTTCATTAGAGGAAATATTAGTTCAGAGATTAGGAGATTGTATCTTCCCTCATTCTTTTCTACTTGCTTTGTGCACTTAGCATATTTCATCCCATCACATTCTGCCATTTAAGAGTCCCTTCACCTTACCCAATACTTAATATCAAAAATCAACTTCCATCCTTAGAACAAAGGATTTATGTTCTAGTTACTTCTCACAGATCAGAACAGTCTCAATTTGGCTACTGAGCTTTCTGCTATTCTCAACCCACAAAGGACTATTTTTCACCATTATATCAGCAACAAGAAAACCTCCAAATCAGCCATAAAATCTCATTCCCTCTACTGAATCTAGAAGAGTTATTGCATCTTATCATAGTAATATCTTGTATCTTGAACTATTTTATCACTTTCCCCTGTCCCAAACCAGCTAACATTTTTCTTCCAAGTGTTAAGACAAATTTGTCGACGACTTAATCTACTGACTATAATCTTTTTAAATATTGATAGAGAGAAGTTCACAACCTTTGTGTACAATAGACCCTTGTAGTCCGGTCCTTCCCTAGATCCACGCATAGCGAGAGCTTATTGCACTGGGCTGCCCTTCTTTTAGAAGTTCAATACTTCTCATGTGATTTCTAAGTTACTAAATAGTATTCTGAAAGACCAACAAATCCATATTTGATCACACCAAAATAGGTAAAGTTTCCCCTCAATAAAAATGGAAGCATTACTAAATTGGGAATAGAGAGAAAAAGACGTAACAGTAAAACATCTAGCATATTTAATTGAATAATCATACCACATCTGACATGTTGTGGCAACAAAACCTGAATATAAAGGAAACAATTTTTCTTTGTAAAAGAAGACAAACTGGATATGTCAAAAGTCGATTGATCAGTAATGGAAAGATAGGTGATAGAAAAAGCAATTTACAGTCTTTGGAAAGATAAGAGATTTTCATATACAGGGTTTCAGGCTCTTGTTTCTTTTAATCAGGACGCACTACAACAGTAGAATACAAAAATAGTAGCATTACCTCGAAAAGTACAGAAAGTATAATGAGATGCCTACTCATCCTTTTCCAACTATGAGATCGCTTAACTGTTCTGGCAATAACAGCAGCCTCCTCCTTGGAAATATGTTGCAATCTCTTCTCAAAGTCATCTTTGTGTGAACCAAATAGACTGTTCCACATTCTTGACAATAGTCCCTTTTTCTTTTTCTTTTTTGTCTTTGCTTCATTATCTGTAGATGTGACAGGTGCAGCGCCAGCAGTATCACCAAGATCTTTTTCAGACTCTGTAGCCATTTCCTACAAGTTAAAAATGAAAACCATGACCATGAAGGGAGGAGAGACGCAACGAGTGGGAGAAGATAGGCCAAATGATCCTTTAGTTTAGTGATATAATGACTTAATAGTGCACACAAAATTCATATTATAAAAGAAGGTACAAAAAATTATCAGAAGAGGTGTCAACATTTAAAGATGTGAACAAATGAACAAAACATTTATTAAAAAGTTCAATTCACATTCATAAACATAATTTCCTCAACAAGATTCAAAAAAAAAGGCAAAATAAAAAAGACCGAATTTATGTCTTTCACCCTACAAACTACAAAGTCATTGCAAGCCTTACAACCGCTGGAGAAGACTGAATAGTGTCTTTTTCTAATTAAGGTAACCAATTGTCTCTCCAATCTACTAATCCAGTAGTTTTAATACCACTATTAAAAGTTCAACTAACGATAATACTAGATAACAACAGATCTGTCTTAGTCAAGCAGTTAGCCATGTGTGTTACCAAAGTGACGTTGCATGTTCGGACCTATTAATGTGCAACTCTAGATCTTTTTATTTTCTTTTACCAAATGAGCCTTAAGAAAATGTATCGTTTTAAGATTCATTTGTTTTAAGAAAAAAATAGTAGCTTACAGAATGTGCATAGGAGGTTTGAATGTAAGAGCTCCATTAGGGGCAGAGCTACAACACCGAAGGGTGGCCAAATTAACACCCTTTTGAAAATTTTTCTGTATATTTTTGAATATATATTGATTGTTGAACATTCTTGACACAAAAGAGCGAGATAGCCTAGTGGCAAATGCTATGCGAATTTCATTTTGGTTAAAAAAGTTCAGCCATCCTGTCATAAAAGTATGAATACCTGATATTAGTGCCTTCTTGTGAAGATAGTATCATCTGATATTATATATAGATTTTTTGCAGATCATATATAACATTGATTTAATCACAAAACGCGCATCCATCCTTGGACAGTACAAACAAAAGTTAGATTATGCCTACTCCTTGTTTGTCTATGCACACCATTAAATTAGCTTTACCATTTAAAAGTACTACTATTGATAATGCGTCTATCATTTGCGCACTGCTTCATGACAATTATTCATTCCAAATGATGCATAATCCCAAATCATAACTTAACTTCACATAAAACGTCTTAATTAAACCACTATTAATCTACTCTAATCGTAAAATATCTCTTCTAAATTAATCCACTACAACAACTACCAGAGATCAACTAGCACTTCCAAAATTCAAAAGAGGAACTCATTGAAACAAACGTAAACAAGCAAATTAAATCAAAAGAGTGAAACGCATCGGAAAGGGTATATTACCTGGTTCCAGAGTCGATCGCCAAAACAGATTAATAATTGTAGAACTGTACTGTGTAAATGTTAAATTCGACAAGAGAAGGAGGAGGCGTCTGCACTGATATGCGTTTTCGGTGCCAACTGCCCAGCAATTAATCGTAGATCCCGACCTTTTCTTCTAAGAGAAAATGAATGAATTACAGAATAAGTGATGAGCACGATGGCTGAGTCGGCCTCTATTTTTCATTCTACAACGCATTACACCGGTCGAAAGGACGCCTCTATGCCTTGCCAATACTTTTCAACCTATTTCTTTCTTAATTTTTTTAATAGATCTATTTCATAGGCCTAGTATTTTTATTTTTTTATTTTATTATAATGAAAAAAAAGAGGATAAAATTACTCTAGTATTATTGATATATTGAATGATTTCACCATCAATTAGTTTTTAAATTTAAATTATCGTCACTTAATAAAAAATCGAAAGAGTCTTCTAATTTAGAGCTGCTTATCATTTCAATCCGATTTCATCAAAATATTTTTCTGAACCAAAAAGAAAAATTACTTGATATAATATATAAAATTTGATTTGCATCATTATATTTGATAAAAGGATTTACACTTTAATTCCAAACAAAATACTGAACGTAATTTTGGATCAAAGTTGATAAAATTAATGCTCCATTAATGTCAAAAGACAAGTATAAGGCAATTTGTTAATGATAAAAATACGAATGAAATTAAAAATACAGTGTAAATAAAAATAATAAAGCTTTTTTATTAACATGTATAGGAGTAAATTAAACTCTTATCACATGTTCTGATTAGATCGGTTGAGATGATTTTTCAGTTTATTAGTTACATTAAATTTTGAATACATGTAATATAGGTATACTTCATTTTAAGAAGTCGAATTTAAAAATTATTTAAGATATAAAATAAAAATATAAATCGATCACTAAAATGAAATGTAAATTAATGATATAATATCTTTTTGCTTACATGTTAAATCCGATATAACTAATTTAATAAAGTATAAAAAAGCTCTTAGAAGTTTCTCAATCATTGGTTAATAATTCATTTATAATTTGTTTCAATTTTTTATACGTCCCTTTTTAGTTTCAATGACGGTATATAACTCTTACTATATAATTAGTGTTGGAGGACAGAACATACAATTAGACAATTACTAATAAACTAAGAATTTCCAAAAAAAAAAATAGAAAGTAAGTTTCGAAAAATCATAAAGGACATTGCAAAAGAAGAGTATTTATTTAAATTTAAAAAAAGTTGTTGTTTGAATTCAATGGAAGGTAGATTTGACATTTTTCCCTTGCAAAAGAATACCAGCAGAAAATTTACTGTGAAAAGATGGTTTAAATATCGTGGGTAGATATTTACAAAATCAAGTTATTTACTTCCTCAATCCCATTTTAAGAAAATCAAATTGTTAAAAAATGTTTTTAAATTTTTTTTTTCTAAAAAAAATACATGCTTCACTCACTAGTTTGTCTAGACTCATTATATGAAATTAACGTTTTCAATTATTTAAAGTGTCTCAAAGTGATACAGTTTAAATTGATATTAATTGCAATTGAATAAATACAAATGTTTAGATGATCAAATTTATTTGTACGTTTGTTCAAGTAAATTAAAGTGTCATAGTAAATTAATATAAAGCGAAATAGATAAAATTCAAACTTTCATTATGTATTATAATTTTTTCAAAATCTATTATTTCAAATTAAACAAGGTCAAGTCTATAGAAATAATGTCATGTGTTAACCTGTTTCTAGCTATTTTTTGGTCAAAATTAATAACCTTTTATTTTTCTTATGATTGTTCTAGTTTTGTTCCTTTTGTAGTGAAGAATATCTAGACCTAACCTCACTTGCTCGTATTAAAATACATTGGCTACCTAGGAAAAATGCATTAACATTGATCAATGGTTTAAAGAAGAGTTTATGATTATTTAATCTCATTATCATGTGATATTGACCATCGATTAACAAACTTGGTTTAGACAAAACTTCTTAGAGAAAAGTACCAAAGTAGTCCTTAATGTATGGTTACTATTTTAGTATTCTTATTTTGGTCTTTAATTTTTTTATTTACTTAATTGAAATAGTTTCTAATGTCTAAGGTATTTATTTTTTTCCTTAATATATTTAACTATACTGAAATGGTCCTTAATGAATAACAAAAAGACAAGGTGTTCATTTTGGTTCTTTTACCCTAAACTAAATAGATTTATCAAAATTAAAAAAAAAAAAGTGTTAAAATTATTTAACTGTGGACTCTACCTAACAAACAAAACTTACTATTATTATCTTCCTTGTAAACTCCAGATAAAAAACTCCATAAAATATAACATTATTAACTCCACTTTCGCTACTTAACAAATTGTACTTTTTTTTATTGCTTAAAACATAAATGGATATTAGATAAGTGAAATAATATTTTAGAAAAGAGAAACTAGAAAAATTTTGTTGGAGAAATTAGAGAAAATAGATGTTATATTTTATGAAGTTTTTTCTTTGAGGATACCTTAAAAAGATAACAATTGTGGATTTTGTTAATAGCGTGGGGTTCATTGTTAAATTTAACAATTTTTTTAATAAATTTGTGGTTTAGAATAAAAGATAACACTTTTTTTTATACATTAAGAATCATTTTAATCAAGTGAAATATTCTAAGAATCGAAATAAAACATTACTCATATATTATTATTTCAGTCATTTTCTCAAATCAATATATATATATATATATATATAAATTTGAGTCCAAAACCGTTGATGTGGCATCTCTATATGGTCTTCATTTGTTTTGTTTTTTTTGTCTTTTTTTTTGTTCTTTTCACTATAAAATTCAATCATATTTAATATTGTAATCGTATGAAATGAGTTACAAAATACCCATCTCTTGACATTTTCTACTTAAATAACATGTCTTTTCAATTCTCTTTTAACTATTTTTATGACTTATTTATCTATAAATATCAATCATCTATCGAGATGTTGCATGTTCATTTCCATTTTTTCAGTCTTTCTTTTTAGTAGTATAATCTTTTAATTTTATTTTCTTCATCTTTTTCTTCATCAATCATGCGTTAAGTAATCATAAAAGAAGACACAGAAAATATGATACCACGATATGATTTTCACTTTGATGAAGATCATCGGTGTATTCTTGAAAAATTCATCACATTATTTGGTACAAATTCAACAAAATAAAGAAAAAAATAATTATCCCATTCATCGTTGTTGTTGTTGAAGATGAAAATTAAAGGTATATTATCTATGGTACACTTTTTTAATATCTAGTTTCTTATACATAACAAAGCAAAGCAGTAGTGTTTTCCACTGCAATCAAAATCTCAATATTAAGTCACCAACCCTTGACATGAGGGTCAAGTCTTTGGTATCTTGGAAGCAATTATATATTACACACAAGAAGAGTACACTTTGTGTTAATTAATTAATCCCACATATACCTATAAGTAACTAGCTAAAATCTCTATCCTCCTCATTTCAATACCTTCATCCAAATTCTCACAAAATATCAACTCCAACACATTAAATTTCATAACTAATCAATCAATGGCTTCCAATTTCACACATTACATCATCATGATTATTGTGTTCCCAATATTCTGTTTTATTTTGTTATGCATGGCTTTGCTAGCGCTACGCTGCTACTTAAAGAAGAAGACGACAATGGTTGAAGAAATAGAAGTCAAACATGTTGATAAAAATATGAGAGTTAAGGAAAATATAGTTAAAGGGTCTCATGGAGAAGCGGAGGTATCAGTGGAGGGAGATTGTCATGTAGATGATGACATTGTCACGAAAAGGAAAGAGTTAAAAGCTAAAATTTCAGCAGAAACAACTCCTTCTGATCTTGAAGCTGGACATTCTTATTAACTTTTTCTAGTTTATGGTCACAACTAGCCATGTTGAAGATCATCAAATCATGATTCTGTTTAAAATAAAGAAAAAGAATGTGATAAATTTATAACCTTCAAATGTTTGATTTTCTTTGCTTTCCTATTCAATTTGTTCCTTGTATATGAATAACATCTACATCAATGATGATTTATCATGGCACAGCCTTTAAAAAAAAATTAATATAAGGCGCAAATTAATTAATATAACTCTACTACTAATCATTATTAAAATAGTTTGTACTATTTAGAAACGGTAAAAATAATTTTTTTCATATTAAAGTAGTCTTGTAACTTTAAAATAACTTCTTTTTGAGATAAGTAGTTATGTAATTATTAAGGACAGAATTGGAAAAAGGTGATATATTGTTTTTTGATTGTTTAATTGATAATTAATTTTGGACAAGTATTTTTAGTATACCTGAAAACAATAGTGGACGGAGGGAACACTAAGTAGCATTACATACACATATATATATATATATAATTTTTAAACAAGTTTAATACTTAGATTATTCGGAGTGTGAGTTTCAACCTGAACGATCATTCATTAGTTTGAGAAACACGTCTTTCTCTTTTGTTAAACTAATTTTAGGAAATAATTTTTAAAATTTGAATTGTTTAGAGGGAGATTTGACCAATGTCTATTGAAATTTATCATAGAGGGCTTAAATTTTAAAACTTCACATACCACAAACACGAAGATTTCAAAAAACAAAAAAACCCAAAAGGTTGAGAGTAACTCACTTACATTGAACATTTCAAAAAACCAAAAAAAAAAAACAAAAAAAAAAAAGAAAAAAGGTTGAGCTGTTGAAATTGAGAAAAAAAAATCTAACTCAATATACATCTTTTATTCACTATTATACACTATTTATACGATATCATATATTACATACGCACACAATCATGTAATCGCATTTATCTTTTTTCAGCCAATGTCATTCTTCTTCTCTTTTTTTTCATCAAACGGTTATCTTTCCGTCTAATATAAAAAATGTCTTATTTTTTTATTTTCCTTTATATTTATTAAAAACACATATAGTCGCGAGATGTATGTATCTGTCAAATTTTAAAATTAAGATACAAATTTTATTTATTTAAATTGATTTTTTTAACAGAATTCCTCAATTAGAGGAGTTATTGAGATCTGAGCAATTTTTACATATAACAACATAAAAATCATATTTGTATGTTATAGTTATAGTTTGTATAATTGTGTTCCATAACAAACTTTATTTTTGCTATGGAGCATCAGATTGTATAACTCGCTGGCAATGCTTCAGATTTGTATAATTTCGCCAGTAGGCTACTTGTATAAATTGATAATAGCTTGTCGTTTGTATAAATAGTTGACAGCCTCTCAATTTAATTTTATGTGTTTGCATATCTGCATAAAATTTGAATTTGTATGAATTGAATCCAAATAAAACATTTGTATATCAAATCTCTCGATCGCGCTTTATACAAAATAAATTATGCATTGTAATTTGTATTATATGTGTTTGTATAAAGCGAGAAAAAGACAAAGACGAAAGAGAACTGGGTAGGATAAGATCTGTATTTGTATACCTATAAGTTTATAGGACTATAGTGTATGTAGTCGTACTTGTATATACAGTTTTCTCTCGCTTTATACAAACACAAACGCATTTTATACATTTGTGTTTGTATAAACGCAAGAGAGGCGAGGGAGAGACTGGTAAACGAGAAACCTAGGGAGAGAGGCGAGTGACAACAGTTTGCTAGGGGTTATAATTAAATCAAACTGTGATTATGTAATTTAATTGGAACTAATAGTTTGTTATCATATACAATTTTCCCTTAATTGTATCTCTTAGCATGAGCGAAAATCAAGGATTATATTTATGTTTGATTAATTTCATTTTATTATGTTATTAATAAAAAAGTGTATATCGTGGTCATGTAGTTTGATTAGTTTCACTTTGTTACTCTTAAAATAATAAATTCAATAGTTTGATGTATTTATTGTCAATATATAATGTATCCAACCATTTAAACACTTGGATATCAGTACATTCATATGTATCATAGAAGTATCAATTTATATGGTCTAATTTTATTTGATGTATCTTTTATATGTATATTTGATGTATCAAGAATCAACTTCATACGTTATATCTAAAATATATATCTCATATAAATATGATTGTAATTACAACATATATATATATATATATATATATATATATGATAAATATATATATATATATATATATATATATATGATAATATTAAGATACACAATAGAAGAGCATATACATATGATAAGAACTTGTATACATGACAAAAAATATTATGTTAAATACACGTGTAGAATTTTTAATAATACATACACATATAATAAGATACACTGATAAAAACTAGATATATATAATCATATCTCAATAATGTATCATATGCATCAATAATAACATGTGTAAATCTCCGCTTATTGAAACTTTCTGATTACATTCATGGTTGGTCAAGACATCTCATCGCAGCGATGTTTTTGTTCACTGTGCCTAAATCCGACAGGAGAAGTAATGCAAAGTTTCTTGGTGGATCTACGGTATACAAGTTATGCAACTAATATTATTACCGATGTCGAATTTGATAAATATATCGAATTCAAAATCTCTGCTTACAACAATATACAGAATCTATGTGCGCGAGAGGTATCTCTCCTTGTGACAAAAAAAAAAAAGGTGAATTTGTGAGAAATTGATTTAAGAGTAAGAAAATCAAGGACTAAGAATTTGATATGTGTATTGACAAGCCATAGAGCATCCATATTTAACTAGTGTTTCTTCTCAATAAATTTGACTCTTCAAAGGAAAGGAAGAGGAAGAGGAAGAGGAAAAGTTAGTGTTTGAGTTTTATCCTACCTCATAGTTTATGAGGGAAATATATTTGTTTTTAATTAAAGTACTAATTTTAGAATTTTAATATAAAAATAATTAATCGATTCTTATTGTAAGAAATATGTATATTGATTATATCTTTTATAATATGTGACATAAAATATTAAAAATGATAATGTATAACATAAAATATTAAAAAATGATAATATATATAATTATTTAAAATAAAAATGAAATAAGTATGGGTATTACTTATTAGTAATGAATGTAAGATAAGTAATGTTGACCCTGAAAAGCTAGGGGCCTAAAACTTCCGATGCTTTATGGCCTTTACCCTCCGAGCTATCAATTACTTTTGTTTCATTTTAATTAATATCATTTGAATATATAAAAAGAATCATTTGGTTATATAAAAGAAAGTTTTTTTTATTCTTTTAAAAGAAAATTAAAATTATGATTTAAAATTATTTTTAAATGTTATATGACCACAAATTATTTTATTAAAAATAAAAAAAATTCAAATTGAAATTAAATCGCTCCTAATTATAAAAATGTGATTCCTTTTTAGTAAAGTATAATTAGGGACGCATTATGCGAGAAAAATAATATTACTATTACATAGGATACAAAATTGCCTTAATAGATGAATTATAATTTTGCGAGATCTTGTAAAAGTAATTTCTCTGTACACTTTTAATTGTCATGTTACGCTTTTCGAAAGTTAATTTAATTAATTTTTTAAGTTAAACTTGATTAATTTATTCGATATTTTTTTTTAAAATGTAAATATTTAAAACTATACAAAATGTATTAAAAATTAAAAAATAATTTTATATATTAATATAATATTTAAAATTATTAATCAAAATTATTATTAATTATTTAACTCTAACAAAGGAAATTATGCGAATTGAATGTGTAAGAAGGGAAATTATGCGAATTGAATGTGGATGGAGGTAGTAGTTGATGTCTATATATAGTAACTTTATAGGATATTGCAATTTTAGCATAACGTATAGCAATAATATTATTTTTCTCTTTCCTGGCATTTAAGAAATTCGTAGAATATTAAATATTTCTTTTATTTGTTGATTATTTTTTATTTTTTATATTTTATAATGCTTATAAAATTATAAATAAAAAAATAATTTCATCAATTTACCCTTAGTAAATTTTTTTTGAGAATCATGCAAATTAATGTGAACACTTTCAAAAAAAAAATTAATTACAAGAATAATATAAAAAATAATAATTAATATTTTCTTAATTTAAGTAAACTTAACATATAATATGAGATAACTAATTTTAATAAGATGATCAACTAATTATACGGAAGGAAGAGAGTAAATACTGATCTAAATAAGGTTACTAGCAAATTTCAGTATGAAGGGCCTTAAGGCTCAATAGATTCGTTACTTGCTTGAGAGACATTTTCGATTTGTTATTTTTTTAATCAGTTTAAAGTTTTATGGATTGGAGTTGAGATAATTTGAATTGGATCATTTTAATATATTTAAGTTTTAACCTATTTTAGAAAAATTCTCAGTTGAGTCAATTTGATCTTCAATTTCACTCGATTTTAATATTTTTTATTTATATAGGTATAATGTATGTTCCCATATTAACGGTATGAATTACAATCTATTTTATATCTATTAGAATTTATCCCCTATTTATAACTTTTTTCTTATTGTCTTGAGTTGAAATTCAAATTAAAGTTATAAAAATAAATAATATGTTATAATTATTGAGATCAAGTGAGTCAAATTGAATGGATCATGATCCGACCCTATTTTAGTCCATTTGAATCAAAAATTAATATAATTCGTCATGACCCAATATAATTTCTATTTCAACACAATTTAATATCTCGAATTTAAATCAAATCCACTCATATGACCCTATCTCTCAGCCTTTGACCTACACATTATCGCCCTGTCTGATGTCTTGTGGTTGAGCCTTCTAGAAGTGAAGATTTAGATAAGGTGGCAAACACCTTTTGGATTGTATTAGATACATATATTTTTAGACCAACTATTAGGTTCAGCTTATGCCTTTTATGACTTTGTTGGTGGTTTTTGTTTGACCGTTGAGAAATTTTCTTGTTGGACTTTAAGGTGGTTTGGGTTGGAGGATGGTCTATTAAAGTTTGGGTTATTAATTGGCATTAAAGGTATATTGTAAAAAATAATAATTAAAAAAATAGATAAACAATACAAATTTCATTAATCTAGAAGCAAATTATTTTTCTTTTTATAAGTTTTTAATATTTAAAAACTTATCATAGTTTAAGCTTTTGGTATGCAAGCGACTAAGTTTCGTTCTTTAAATATTATAATCAAGAAAAGAAAACAATAACAAACCATAATATCTATATATATTTCAATAATTTATGTGAATGTTATAATCTTTATGAAATTTATTAAAAAAGATGTAATTTCATGATTTTTCGATTTATGATTGTCAACTCAAGAGCTTACTTTGTTTTTGAATTAATGAAACATGACTTGCAACTCAACATTTGGAGATGAATACTTATGCGGAAGACTTAATTTGTTGATTATCATTGAAGAGCAATGACTCGTCTTGTCAACTTAACGGATTGTCCCTAATGTAATTTGGACTTTGATTAAGTCATATAATTTTAACTTAAATATTTCGATTTTATTAACCAACAATTTAACTTAATCAACGTATCATAAATTTAAGATTTAATTCCAAATTTAATATGAATTCATCAATAAAACTTCACTGTCTACGACATGTATCTCATATACATAGGATCAAATTAGGTGTAATTTATTTCAAATATACAATATCAAAGTTGATTCATATATATTTATATATGACTCTCTATCTCGTCTTTCTCCTATCTCCTTATGTATCCCTATTTCAAAGTGTCTCTGGAGAATCTAGTAATTCATATGTGTTTGGAATACATAAACTATATCGTTTCTTGCTCGTCTCTATCCCTATTTCAAAGTATCTTGTATAAAAAGTACATGTACTTAGATATACTTATATTGAAATCTAAAATAAAAATTCGTATAAGAATCAATAAATATGACATAAATACATGTCTACTAATTATGTACTTAGAAATACCTATATTGAAATCTAAAATAAAAATTCGTATAAGAATCAATAAATATGACATAAATACATGTCTACTAATTATTATGTAACTTATAGCTCTTTATAATTGGTATGACACACGTATAGGCCTCCTAATGTAATTTTTAGTTCTTTCAATTGGTAGGTGGGCATCTTATTGTAAAATAAATATTTGGGCTTGGTTGGGGCGGAGGATTGAGTATGGTAGTTTGGGTGATTAATTGGCATTTATTCTATATTGTAAATTGTAATGTAATATAGGTGGGCATGTTATTGTAAAATAAATATTTGCTGACAGTTTTTCTAACAGAACACCAACCGACTCAGGAGAATAGAGAGTGTCAGTTAGACCGGTAAGGTATAATACATAAATACGATCTTTAATTTGATATCAACTGACAAATGACAATTATAATTTTTAATTTTGGATATGCATAAATAAACACTTAAATTTATATAAAATTAAGCAAATGAATACATTCGTCCGGCATGACAATAGGGGTGTTCGTGATTCGATTTGAATCAATTATTAATTAAAATCAAAACCAAACCAATCTAGTCGATTTTTAAAATATCTTAAATCGAACCAAACCAAACGAAAAAAATAACCGTCAATTTAGTTGTTGACAGTTAAGTTCATTTTGATTCAGTTTTTTTGGTTATTTCAGTTTTAAAGTAACAATTTTTGAGGACATATGTATCTTGATAGACACAAACACCTAGTACATGCGCAATCCATTGAATAACTTTGTTAGTTCAATTAAGCATTAAACAATATTAAAGTTATCATTATACGAAAAAAGTTATTCAATTAAGAGAAGATGTAACTATATTAGGAAAGATATGGAAATAATTAATTTTGATGGACTTGGACTTATGATTGTTATATATAGACTAAAATTTAAGTTTTAAACTTGAGAAAATAGTAAAGTTAAAAACTTAAGTTAAAATTTTAAAAATTATTTATATTTTATTTATGAATATTATGTAAATAATTGTAAGATTTATATATATAATTTATCGATTCGATTTGGTTATTTTTGCAGTTATTTTTTTAGTAAAATCAAAACCAACTACTATCGATTTTCAAAATTAAAATCAAACCTAATCAAATCAAACCAAATATCAGTTTTTTTTAATCGGTTTGATTTTTTAATCATAACCATAAACAACCCTACATGACATGCTGCATGAATATTTTGTATCCTACATGACATCCTAGGTCTATTAGGTCATGTAATACACTTGTATCTACTTATTCAATTTTATAATAATTCAAGTGCCTACTCGTGCACATTTAAAGTTGAAGGTCATAATTATTCGTTAATTTCAAATCACGGATCATGTTTATGTATTATATGAACTGTGAAAGGGACTGCGAAGGGAAGTTTTGAACCCTAAACTTGGCTTTAAATTTTAACTTTGACCTCCAACTTTCATAATGCACAACCAGACACTTTAATTATCCAACTTTTAAATAAATAAACACATGAGTCCTACACGGCACAATAAACGTAGGTTACCACGTAGGACAAAAAATGACATGTAAGACACGTGTGTTTATTTATTTAACTTTATATAAATTTAAGTGTCTACTTGTGCACATCCTAAATTAAAGGACATAAATATAATTCGAAACCAAATTAAAAGGCATAATTATATATTATGCTTTTTCACAATCCCAGTGGAGTATACCTATTAGGAATGGGTGTCTGACAACCAAGGGACTGTATATTTTAGGAAGGTTTCTTTTGTTAACATTACTACTCCCTCCGTCGGTATTGTTTGTCATGATTTCTATTTTTAGAGTCAAATTATAAAAACTTTAACTAACATGCAAAAAATTGTAATTTATAGTGTTTTTCATATAATTTTAGAATATTTTTTTTGTTTATAATATTAATTAATATAGTATTAACTTTTGATAAACGGAATATGACAAACAATTCCGGACGAAAAAGCGTCGAAATGTGGCCCAAAACTTAATATTGGTGGACCCTACGACAAGGGGCTCACGAATCAAACTTAACTTGTGCCGTATTGTTTACACATATATTAACCATCCCTTTTAACCAAAAAAAGAAATGGTTTTACATATTGATAAAAAAGAAAAAAAGTGAAGCGTAAAAAGTTACATTTAAATTATTGAAGGGTTGAAGTAAGATTTTCTGAAAATTGGAGGGGGGAGGGAGTGTCGGAGGTACTAGAGGGGGAAGAAGTGGTGGAGTAGAGTAAAAAAAAATATTTTTAATATTTTTAAATTTTAATAAATATTAATAGTTAATTTAATTTTTATCAATGAAATGCAATATAACACACACTCATAGTTTAATTATGATATTTAAAAGAGAAAATAAAAAAATCCCTGAATTTGGCCGCTAAATTTACTGTTAGTACTTTAACTTTCTTTATAAATAATAATTTATCCTCCTAATTTCATTCCAAGTGAAGTAAAATCCACCACAAAAGCTAGTGTGATAAATGAAAAATAAAAAGCGAGTGAAAATGTAAGAAAATAAAACAAAATAAAAATAGGCCCTGTTTTCCCCAACCAATAAGGTTTTATGTTACTCACACCCCACCACCCACCACCCACCACCCACCACCTTTATCCACCAACAACCCCAGCCTTTCATTCTTCGAACCCCCACCCGCACCCCTCTTTCTCCTATTTCGAACCCCGCCACCACCAAACTTGGCTCACCCCTTTCTTCAAGTTTCCCTCTCTGCCACCTTCTTTCTTCTTTTTCTTCGAAACACCTTCACCTATTCCTTCATTTCAAATTATTCTTGCTTATCCTTAGAAGTGATGAATCTGAAAAAATGAAAAAACTTACAACTTATTGTTGCTTCAAGATCTTACTTATGGAAGAGTTTGTTGATTATGATGAACTTGAAGCATTTTTTGATAAAAAATTTACAATTTCTTTATCTCAAATTAGTTATTTAATTTGCACTGTTTATTTATTTTGACTATGTGTTTTAAATTGAATGTTTCCTAGTCTTGAATTCGTTAGAGTTTGATTTTATTTTTATAATCTTGGATTAGTTCTCATTTTTTCTATTCCTTTCTAAAATTGTATAAACAAAAATAAACAAACAGAATTAAAATACTCAAAATTTAAATAATTTTCAATGTGACGCTGACATGACATTGATGTGGCAATAATATGACGCGTGTGTAATACACTTGCGGTATTATGATATTAGGCTTAAAAAAGATCATTTTAAAAATGTTAAAGAGGGTATTAAAACGCGTTTAAATGCTAAAATAAATTGTGCTGCCAAGTTCAAGAGATTTTTTTAATTTTCTCAAATTAAAAATAGGAAATAATTTAAGTGTGCTTTTGATACTTCACTTTTAAAACATAAAAAAATAAAAGAATAACAAAGCAAAAAAACAAAAAATTGAAAAACCTTATAAACTAAACTTTCGATTAAAATAATCAACAAACTATATATCCATCCATATAAATAGGATATCCTTGAAAGCAATATTTGTCACTCATCTAATAACCCTTTTTATTTAATTTTCTTTTAGTCATGCAGACTACAAATTTCTCCCAATTCAACCTTCCATCGATACTCTGTCGCAAAACCACCTCATCACGGAGGTTATCTCCGGTCCTCGCGGTGGCTTCACCCACCATAACTTCTCCATCACGCCACCAGGTTACTCACTCAATGCCACCAGAGAAATTGGAAATCTTCAGGTCATTAGAACCTTGGGTTTCCGAAAACATCCTCCCCTTCCTCAAGCCCGTAGAGAAATGTTGGCAGCCCATTGAGTTTCTCCCTGACCCATCTCAAGGGCCCGAACAATTCGAGGAAGAGGTTCGGGCCCTAAGGCAACGAGTTTTAGGGCTTTCAGATGAGTACTTTGTCATGCTTGTGGGTAATATGCTAACTGAGGATGCTTTGCCTACTTATCAAACCATGATTAATACGTTAGATGGAGTACGCGATGAGACTGGATCAAGCCCGTGTCCATGGGCAATATGGACACGGGCATGGACAGCAGAGGAGAATCGACATGGCGATTTGCTAAGGACCTATCTTTATCTTTCAGGGAGAGTGGACATGTTGATGGTTGACAAGACACTACAATACTTGATTGGAGCTGGAGTAGTAAGGCTTCTGAATTTCTCTTTATATATATAATTGTGAATTATGTGGTTTTTTTAGTCATGATATATTCATCTCCCTTTTTTGTTTTTCCAAAATATTCAATTATGTAATCAACGGTTGCATGCAACGTATTCTTTTGTTTAGGACATCAGACTAGAGAACAATCCGTATTTGGGATTTGTGTACACGTCATTTCAAGAGCGAGCCACGTGTTCGTCACATGGAAATATGGCTAGGCTAGCTACACAAGGAGGAGACCCCATGCTAGCACGTATGTGTGGAGCCATTGCCGCGGATGAGAAGCGTCACGAACATGCCTACACAAGAATCGTTGACAAGTTGTTAGAAGTGGATCCAAATGCGACTATGCTAGCTATTGCACACATGATGAAGATGAAGATCGTAATGCCGATGCATCTCATGTATGATGGGCAAGATCCAAATATATTTGAGCACTTCTCTTCCATTATTGAAAGGCAAGGAATCTACACATCTCGTCATTATGCTGAAATATTAGAATTTTTTATAACACGATGGGAATTGGAAAAACTTCAAGGGTTGAGTGGCGAGGCAAGGCGTGCACAGGATTATGTGTGTCGACTTCCACTCAGGGTTAGGAAGTTGGAAAATAGAGTCAAGAAAATAGAGCCACGTCAAGTCAAGTTTAGTTGGATCTTTAACAAACAAGTGAACGCTTAGTTAGATGAATTGACTTGAAATAAATATATAAAAACCTTAATTTACACAGATTTTTAATATTAATTTGTGATAGCTTAATTAGAACCTTTATATATTTGCATCTTTAGTTGTGAACCATTTGTCAAAGGAAGCCATTTTTTATATAGTATGGGGATTTGGCCAGACTCCTATCTTATATATTTTTGTTGATTTTTTGAGCATTTTAATATTTGTTTATTATTAAAATTGTCATAGTAAATATTCGTTAGAGTAAATGGGAGTTATGACATTACAATTGTTGCCACTGGAGGACTAGTATCCATTTTGATTGCTGCAATCTATGGCATTACTGCCTAATTACTCACTTGTGAATCAATGCCCTTACCTTTAATTTATGGTTACAAAATGTTGATCCATTGGAAGTTACTGTTAGTGGCAGAAGGTGGTCAACTATGCATGACCACTAATTTCTTTTTATTCAATTTCCATTATCATCCGTTATACCTCGTAACCTATGTAAATTCTTAAGGCAATTAATTTTTTGATTTACTACAATATTTATCTTCCTATTCGTTGCTATTTCTTCTAGTATAAATAGTGTTGTTGTTCATTTGATTTGGATCATACAAGACACACAAAAAAAATATAGAGTAAAAAAATTAGTAAAAATATTAAAAGAAAGTTTTTAATAACAACAATTTAAATTTCGACTCAAAAAAATTAATTATTTTCATAAATAAATAAATAAATCATAGAAGATATAACATACATATTTTCAGTATAAGAACATCTCTCCACTGCTAATAGAATGTTATGCAGTTCTTTTCGCATAAAATTAAAAAATTGTGCCCTTTTTTTTTGGTTCCATATAATTTTTTACGGTTTTGTTGGTATAAAATTAGAAGGAGAACTTTTGTATAGTAATCACTACTGAGATGAGGGAGAAAAAAGAGAATACGAGTTAAAAAAAAATAAAGAGAACAACAGTCGAGAGAAAAGAGAGTTCGGAATCACAAAAAGATAAAAGTGATCAAAATAAGTCATTATTTTGGGAAGTAACTAAATTAGACTTAATGAAAGATAAAACTCCACTTTATATAATATTCTAGACGTTTTTCGTTAGTCTCATAACGTGTATATTTTAATATATTACGAAACTATTTATTATATTTTGCAAAGTGTAAGAAAAAATTATGTTTCACGTTTTGAAGCTTCATGAACCTTCTGCCGTGTTTGTCATACAATTATATTGATTTGACATATCATAAAAAAAGAAAAAAAATATTACATTATGTGTTTTTATGTTTTATTCAAAAAACTCCTCTAAACTCTATTTAAGGACATTCAAACATAGCACCTTCAACATCTTTAGTTTTCTATTTTCTTCATTTCAATCACAAAAAAGTAACTTTTACCCCCAAAGTTAGAGTTTTTGATTTAATGGGATGGTGAAAATACTATTTATTATAACTGTCATCTCAAACACATTGCTAAATATTCAATTAATGTTCGATATCATAAATTTCTTTCATCAATTTATAAAAGAGTGCGTATAAATAGTATTGACTATAATTTGATTATAGTCGAAAAATTTTCTATTACATTTTTATCACAAGGACAAGTACATTATGGAGAGTAGATTATTTAGAATGATGAATTGTTGACATACTTTTTGAGGGTTTCAAATGACTACATAAATCAAATCAAGTTAATAACACTTGAAATTTATGTTGGAAAGGAGCCTAAAACTTGTCAACAATATTCTCTTTTATCTGTCAAAAGCTTTGTTAAATATATATTTCTCTTTGTAAAACATATTTTTTTCTTCCAATTTATAAAGTGTAAAATTTTCTTCCACTTTAAAGTGTAAGAAAAACTTATACTTTATAAAGTGTAATAAATAATTTCGTTATATATTAAACTATATACATTATGGGACTAACGGAAAACATTTAGAATATGGAATAAAGTGGAATTTTTTCTTCCACTAAGCCTATTTTATTTACTTCTTAAAATAGTGACTTATTTTAGTCACTTTTATTTCTTTGTGACTTATTTAGGTTCTGGACTCAAGAAAAGACAGAATTGTTTTGAAGTAAAGAAGAAAAATAAATATTCTTTTATGGCCCTCCTTATTTTATTTCTATTATTAATCGGAAAAATATTCTTTGAACTTAACCCACATATTTTTTAATATCCATGTCCCACATAACAATTTTTTTCATTTTCAATCCGTCCCACCCTACTCCTAACCGTACCGCATAAATTTTTAAATATTTTATTTTTCTAGATAAGTTTGATTCTAAAATAAAATTAATGAAAATAAATTTATTTTTAGAGATCACTAGAAAATATATAAGAAATTGTATATTCTTTATTGAACCATTTTGATTTACTATCTTGAATATTTTAGTAGCTTTATAAAAATTATCTTAATAAATAATGTTGTATCACTCTTATAATAGGTAAACAATTAAACTTAAATTTGAGCCATCATAAAATCATATGTCTCCACAATCTTCCCCATTCTGCATTAGTTTATATATTGCCCACATCAATTTGCACCGCATCCCACCCACTCTGCTCTACATTCGCCTTGCCCCATTGTCATTCCTAGTAAAACGTGTTGAAATGTGCCGATTTAGTAAAACATGTTGAAATGTGCCGACTTAATAAAACATGTTGAAATGACATTGTCAAGTCTTATTTGTTGTGCTTAAAATAAATAAATTTTAGTTGAGATGTTTAATTGAAATTTAATGTCAATTTTATGCAGTTAGATAAATTCTATCGATATATATATTATTTCTAAACAACACATGAAATTTTTTTCTCATAAATAATAATCCACACTAACCATATCAATATATTATTAATGAAAAACATATCAGATACATGTTTGTAGCATTATTGAAATAAATTTTAAAAAACACAACATTATTAATATAGATTTAGAGTTACTAGAGTCTTCCCAAATATATCCATAAGTGATAATTTAGGGTGAATCATTTGCAATTTGAACATTTCAAATTTCACACTCCAAAAGATTCATGTCTCATTGAGGATGAAGCTTCAATTTCTAATTGATTTAAACGATGGTGTAAGTTAGAACTAGTTTCATTCAACCAAGTTTCAAATATGAACACTTCATCTGCATTGAGCTGCTCAGTCGACTCCCACCAACCTTTTTGTCTTGTTTCTTCCATTTGTTCATAAGAATTTTTCTTAGCAATCGCAATGTCTTCTCTGACATCAAGTTCTTCAAGCCTAGTTTTGAGTTGATTCACTTCATTTCTAGCATCATTTGCCTCTAGATTTGTCCTTTCACCAAACTGCATATCATGATTCTGAAAACGAGAAATAACTGCATCAAATGTTGGGTGAAAAAAGGAATGAGGCTTACCAGTAGCAGAAATCATCATTATTCCAATGTCAACATTGTATTCTGTAGCGAGTTTGCTAGATTTTTTATACAAACCCTCACGACGCTTTGTAAATGAAGCAAACATCGAATCCTTATTTTCAATTTTTTTCATTGGTATCTTTTGACGTCCTTTAGTTTTTTTTCTCTCCATGCCTAAATGAAACGTTTTTCAACAAATGATGCTTATAAAAAGATGACATTGCACCTATTTATATACACAATTTCTTATTAAATGATATATTAATTGATTTTTTTAGTGAAATAACATAAATAAAAATAATATTTTCATCATAGAGAAAATAAGGAAATTCTGTAAATATATTTTGTATATTCACCACATTAAAATATAATTTTTAATCAAATATTTTAATACATTACTGAATAAGTTAAAGTTAGAAAATATGAAAATGATTTTAAAAAGACAAAATGACTCCATTTTGTTTTTTTAAAAAAAGTTTTTGTATAATAAACAAACAATATATTAACAAAAATAAATCAGAAAGTGATCTATAATAGGAAATATCTTAATATTTTGCATAAATTAATTATCAAATAGACAATAAAAATATTTAATTTTAATTAGAAATGACATAAATTACAAATTAAAGTAATTTCAAATCTAAAGTAAACTTGAATTTATTTATATGCATCAACATTAAATAGACGTTGACTTGAATAAGATTCAAAGATTAACTTAAATGGGAAATAAATTAATGATGCAATGATATAAAAGGAAATTATATAATGAAATATCATGTTGAAGTTAACAAATATGAATACAATTAGCTGTAAAATAAATCACATAGCCGTTGAGGAGCAACGGGCATAGTGAAGACTACAAAACACTTTTTTTATTTTAAAAAATTGTAAGAAAATAATGCTTTCACGCGCTCAATAGCCGTGACTCACATTCAAAGTGCCAGCTAGGCAAAAAAGTATTCAAGTGGTATCAATCTAATTTGGGAGGGTGTTTAATAAATACAAGTCTCAGTTGAGTTATGTAAATGAATAATACGAATAACTTTAAGTGTATGTTGATGTCTTAAGCCAATTCTAAAATATGCTAACAAGTTTTCAATTTTTTGTGATCACTTTGTATTTCAATCTCAATTTGTATGCCAATAAATTTGTATTTTTTATTCTATATTCATTCTAAAATCTGCCAGCAAAAATCTTAAATCAATAGACTTCAACTCGACATAGATTGATTATTTTCAATGGAGAGTTAAAAATTAATATCTAAAATTTTAGGTTTAAGGGAGACAGAAATCATATCAATTGTGGAACCAAACACATATAATAGGAAATGAATTTTGTAAATTTTAATCTCAAAAATAAAAGATGAAAAGAGCATGAGTGTAGTGAAAAAAAATCTAGATCGACTTAAAGTTATACAAAATTATGATTATTAATTATGATAACTTTGTTGGTTTAAATTTAAAAATTACCTTATTTGAAATATTATTTTCCTTGATTTTCTTCCTTATGTTATTCACTAATTGTATTTTTTTCAAATTAAACAAATAACAAGAATACATAAATTAACAATATAACAAATTAAAATATTGTCATCTTTAATAAATATTAAAAATTCTGCTATGAGGATCCATTAAATATTAAAATATTATTATTTAAAAAAATTTCCTTTTTAATTGTCTCTCCGAGTTGCTTATTGGGCTTGTAAGAAATTTTACACAAATCTAGTAATATTATGAATGAACTATATTTTACTTTATCTTTTTTTGAAATTACAATTCTTTTAATATTTGATGGATTTTGGATATCATTCCAAAAACTCTCGATACATCACATAAAGTGAAATATTTGAGAATATAAATAGATATTTTTATAATTTTTTTTCAAATGATATAATTTTTTAAAAATATGATTATAATAATTTTCCCCTTTTTATTTTACACATGAAAGATGTGGACAAAATTAATATTTAGAAAAAAGTTGTTATATTTCGTCCTTAATTTTAAAAGGGGAGTGTCAACATTTGTAACATAAGAGAAAAAGAGAGAGAACCATAGGAAACATAAAAAAACTAAAGAAAAAGAGAGAAAACCGTGTACATGAGAAACTAAAGAAATGATACGGCGGAGCCTAAAGGGTAAAAAATGTTAACAAAAATTTCAAAACGGTATATGAAATTTCTTTTTAATCAAAAGGGCAAAATCGCTCGCGAAATAGCGATTTTGTCCACTGAAAAAAGCAAAATCGCTGCTATAGCAGCGATTTGTTAAATTTGCTTTTTTTTTTTAAAAAAAAAAAATTATAACAAAATCGCTCCCTCGGGAGCGATTTTCAAAATAAAAATCTTTTTTTAATATTTTTTTGATATGTCGCTGCTTAGGCAGCGACTTGTGTATAATTTTTTTTAATTAATATTTTTTGTTTTTTTTAATAAAAAAAATTTAAATCAATTTTTTAAATCAAATAGCTGCCAAGGCAATGATTTTTAATTATTATTTTTAAAAAAAATAAATAAATCGCTGCTTTATTTTAAATCAAATTTTTTTTAGTGATTTAATTTTTAAAAATTAAAAAAGAAATAATTAAAAATTGCAGCAATGTAATTTATAAAAAGTATTTTTTTCATTTAAACTTTTTTAAATAAAAATAGCAAAAAAAAAAAATTAAGGTAATGTCGCTGCTTATGCAGCGACTTACTTAAAAAGGTATAAAAAAAAATTTTGAAAATTGAAAATCGCTCCCTCGGGAGCGATTTTGTTTTAATTTTATTTTTTAAAAAAAATCAAATTTAATAAAATCGCTGCTATAGCAGCGATTTTGCTTTTTTCAATGGACAAAATCGCTACTTCGCGAGCGATTTTGCCCTTTTGGTTAAAAAGAAATTTCATATATACCGTTTTAGAATTTATGTTAACATTTTTTACCCTTTAAACTTCGGACTCATGATTAAAGCTTATCTGTTAAAATATTGAAAAAGTTTCACGTTAAATTATTATGAGATTAGTGGACTTATTATAAAATTTTGACATTAATTCTTTTTTCTTAAAGTATGATCCATCGTATCTATCTTAAAGTTTCTGGCCCAAATTAAATTACAGATAATCATGGAACTATAGAGTAGCTACACCTTTTTTTCTCTGCGTTAATTATGAATTAGGGCAATCATTTAAAAAATCATCAAATTATATACTCCCTCCCTTACACTTTATATGTCATTCTATTCAATAAATGATCCATAATAGCTGTCATTTCATAAAATCAATGCATAAATTAAAATATTATTTCTTTTTTACCCTTGTAGTTATTAACATTGAAAACATTCATTTGAAACTTAAAAAATTAAGTAAATGATTCATGTTTCTTGGTTAAATTAATTAATCAAAATAAATTAATTCACATTCATTGATTAAAAACTTGAATTTCAAGAAAATTAAATAAAGATAGAAGAGTAAAGTTACATCATTTTTTAATGCAAATACAAGTTTTTCCCAATTCAACATTCCATCGATTGTACGGGCGTCACCTCCCCCTGCAACCACCGTACACTGTCGCAAAACCACCTCATCACGGAGGTTATCTCCCGTCCTTGTTGTGGCTTTACACATATTGTATTTGTATAAAGCGGGAGAAAATTGTAGATATACATATATTTCATTTTCCTCTTTCTCCTCTTCCAGATTTCGCTTGCCACTCTTCCTGATCTCGCTCGCTACTCTCACTCGTCTCTCTCACTTTATACAAACACAAATATATACATTGCGTTTGTGTTTGTATAAAGCGAAAGAAATTTGTATATACAAATACAAACACAAATATTTTTGTTTTATACCTTATGATTATACAAATACGATCTTTCCCTATCCAGTTTAATTTCTTTTATCTTTCTCTCTTTCTCGCTTTACACAAACACAAATTATACAATTGATTTTTTTGTATATGTATATCAAAACATATTATACAATTGTTTCTTTTGTATATATATATATATATATATAGAAAGAGTCATAACAAATTTAAAGTTTGCTACGTAGCGCAATTATACAAACTATAAATATAATATAGAGATATGATTTTTGTGTTTAATATACGTGAAAGTTGCTCAAACCATGAATAGCCCTCAATTAATGCTCTTAGATATAATTAAACAGATTTTTTTGTATAATTAACTATAAATAGGCCGAATTACACGAATCATAAACATAATAAATATTTAAATTATAGCTGTAATTCATAAATAGTAAAACAATAGTTAAGGAGGCCTATTATATTTTCTATCTTAGCTGTTTGTAAAATTTTGATCTATCTGACAATTGCTTATTGGGCCATTTCTAGTCACATTACACAAAAAAGATAAAATCTAGAGAAGATCCCTTCCTATCTTGAATTTTAAGAAGAGATGATGATGTCAAATATTTATAAGATAAGAAACAAAAGAAAAAAGAGAGAAAACCATGTACATGAAAAACTAAAGAAATGAAAAAAAGGATAATTGAAGCTTAATAAAAAAGCACTAGAGAATCACATCCTCAAAATAAAAATAAAAAAATTATAGAAACTATAAAGTAGCTTAACTTTTTTTTTTGTGTGTCATTTATGAATTAGGACTTAGGTTAGCTAGTGGCTAAATAAACTATATAAATAAGATTTCCTTGTAAACAATTTTGCCCACTCTATCATTAAACTTTGTATTAGTCATGCAGACTACAAGTTTCTCCCAATTCAACATCCCATCGATTGTATGGGCCTCACCTCTCCCTACAACCACCATGCTCCGTGGCAAAACCACCTCGTTGCAGAGGTTATCTCCGCCCTACGCGGTGGCTTCATCCACATCTCGTCACCAGGTTACTCACTCAATGCCACCAGAAAAATTGGAGATCTTTAAGTCATTAGAACCTTGGGTTTCTGAAAACGTCCTCCCCTTCCTCAAGCCCGTAGAGAAATGTAGGCAGCCCATTGAGTTTCTCCCTGACCCATCTCAAGGGCCCGAACAATTCGAGGAAGAGGTTCGGGCCATAAGGCATAGAGCTTCAGGGCTTTCGGATGAGTACTTTGTTATGCTTGTGGGTAATATGTTAACTGAGGATGCTTTGCCTACTTATGAGACGCGATTAATACATTAGATGGGGTAGGTGATGAGACTGGATGCAGTCCATGTCCATGGGCAATATGGACACGGGCGTGGACAGCTGAGGAGAATCGACATGGCGATTTGCTGCGGACCTATCTTTATCTTTCAGGGAGAGTAGACATGTTGATGGTTGACAAGACACTACAATACTTAATTGGAGCTGGAATGGTAAGGCTTATTCTGGAATTGTGAATTATATGTTTTTTTTAGTCATGATATATTCATCTCCCTTTTTTATTTTTCCAAAATATTCAATTATGTAATCAACGGTTGCATGCAACGTATTCTTTTGTTTAGGACATCAGACTAGAGAACAATCCGTATTTGGGATTTGTGTACACATCATTTCAAGAGCGAGCCACGTATTCGTCACATGGAAATATGGCTAGGCTAGCTACACAAGGAGGAGACCCCATGCTAGCACGTATGTGTGGAGCCATTGCCGCGGATGAGAAGCGTCACGAACATGCCTACACAAGAATTGTTGACAAGTTGTTAGAAGTGGATCCAAATGCGACTATGCTGGCTATTGCAAACATGATGAAGAAGAAGATCGTAATGCCGATGCATCTCATGTATGATGGGCAAGATCCAAATATATTTGAGCACTTCTCTTCCATTGTTGAAAGGCAAGGAATCTACGCATCTCGTCATTATGTTGAAATATTAGAATTTTTTATAACACGATGAGAATTGGAAAAACTTCAAGGGTTGAGTGGCGAGGCAAGGCGTGCACAGGATTATGTGTGTCGACTTCCACTCAAGGTTAGGAAGTTGGAAAATAGAGTCAAGAAAATAGAGCCACGTCAAGTCAAGTTTAGTTGGATCTTTAACAAACAAGTGAACGCTTAATTAGATGAATTGCTTTCGGTAAACCCAAGATATGAAGATTCTAGACGCATGAATATTATCTTAATTTAAGCATTAGCGGAACATTCAAAGGTCAAGGTGTGTTTGTTTTACTGAATTATCATGTGTTTGAATCTCTTATCTAGCAATTTAATTAATGTAACCTAGGTCCCGGGAGCGGATGCACTGGCCTTACTAGCAGTACCAAGTGTTATCCTATGCTTTCCATAGGGCACTGTCACTTAAAAATAAATTTTTTTCCTCAAAATTAACGACCGCACATGCATCTCTATCCATACAAATGGGTCTGCCTCTGGTCATAAAAATGTAAAAAAAAAAAAAAAAGTTTAATTATCCTTTCACTATAATCTTTTTGGCTAAGCCGGTAAAATAAACTTATTTTGAGACATATATACTTCTTACTAAATAGAGTTTAGTGAGGAGAACAATAATATGTAACTGATTAAAATAAATCATTTTAGTAAATATGAATTTTCTATTTGAATAATCTTATCATTAAAAAATCAAAAGCACCTATATATTTGTTAGAAACTACATACTTTTGTCAGTTTTTGCTTAAAAGATGGAAATTTAAAACAATTTTTGCAACCACTGAAATCACTCATTTTCACCTATAATCACTACAAAAAAATTGAAACTAGCTACAAAGTGCAAGAAAATTTCGCAAGAACACTAAAATGAGAAAGGCTTGGTTCATTTTGTTTTAAGACTTCTTTTAACTCGTGTGTTTATTCTGAATTTTACAATCGTGATTAAGAACCAGATACGCATCAATCCGATATATTATTAGGTAAGGGATTAAAAATTTAATTTTTAGGTTGCAAGAGGTTATTATCTGGAAATTTTATTCTGTGATTTAGTGAAATTGTTGAAGAAATCCTATGTGACAACACGTTATATTTTCTTCCTTGAACAAGAAAGTTTCAAACGTAAATATTATTATGTGTCTTACTTGTTGTTTCGTAGTCTTTTTACTTGTGTTCTTACACTGATATTTTGCAATGAGTAGTCCATGGTATAGGCCAAGCAGTTCCGCATGTACCACCTCAGTCAGATGAAGTGGTTGGTGTTGAAGAATGACAAAAAAACTACATCGGTGGTTAATGAGATGGGTGGACTCCTTATAAGGGTTGGCCAATCCTTCTCCCTTTGAGCTAGCTTTTGGGTGTGAGTTAGGCTTAAGACCCCATTTCACATGGTATCAGAGCAGGGTCCGTCTCACCCTATGTTAGGACCCCCAAAATCAAAATTGACCACGCACCAGATGTTAAGCACTGGGCGTAAGGTGAGGTGGTAAAGAATGACAAAAGTCCTACATCGATGGTTAATGAAATGGGCGGACTCCTTATAAGGGTTGGGCAATCCTCCTCCTTTTGAACTAGCTTTTGGGGTGTGATTTAGGACTAAGACCTCATTTCACAGTTGGGTGTATCCAAGCATCCAATCAGCAGAAATATTGCGGAAGACACCTGCAGCGCCTCCAACAGCAGTTTCGAGGTCCACGGCGCCATCAATATTTAATTTAAATGAGTGCAACGGCGGAGGTGACCAGCTAGTAGGCAACCTGGAGGGATGGGTGGCTGTATGGGCGACGGGAGTGGCCAAGACGGTAAATTCAGTGACTTGGAAGAGGAGTTTGGATGGGGATACAAAGTCAAGGTGGTTGTGGAAGACATTATGGTTGCGATTGAGCCATAAATGCCAAAAAATATACTGGATGAGGGTAGCAAACGGGACGCCAAATGAAGGGGTGATCAGGGAGGAATTTGTCGTAGTGCATGCTTGTTTGAACCAGGAAAGGTGATCTGCAGTAGGCGGGTGTATTCTAAAGTAAGTCCAAAGATGTTTTGTCGGAGGGAAATGAAGGAAGATATGAAGAATGTCTTCATCAGTAGTGCGACAGAGAAGGGCATAAGGCGCTAGGGAGTAGTCGACGGGTAATAAGGAGGGATCGGGTAGGAAGTCGAGAATGAAGGAGGAGCCTGAGGAAGGTTTTGAGTCTAGGGAGTATCGGAAGGGACCAAATCCAATTGATATTCGGAAAGGTAGAAACAAGAGTATAATGTTTGAGATAGAGCTGGTAAGCGGTAGCTGCAGTCAAATTTTCGGAGGTAGAGAGGAGCAAGTAAGTATGGTCGGTAGTGGCTGTGGGGTGGGATATAGTGCCAAGTATAAGAGAAGTAATAGAGGGGGGGAAACTCAAAAGAACAGCAATCAAAGCACCATACCTTATTAGGGAGGATAGAAGAGAGGGGTAGGTCAAATTCATAGCGTAAAAGAGGTCCCAATATTAATTCGCGCAAGGAAAGGTGAGGTTGTATCCATTTGTCACCCCAAAGGAGTATGTGATGACCATTAGCAATGTTCCAGGTTGTACCCGAGCGAATTAAAAAGTTGGTTTTGGTAAGACTTCTCCAAAAGTAAGAGTGATGCGGTTTTGAGGGAATGGGAGGGAGAGGGTGGAAGTAAGACAGGTAGAGGAGGCGTATTTACCGTGCAAAATTGGGGATCAAAGTGAGTGGGGTGTACGAAACAGCTGCCAGTGAAATTGACTAAGGATGGCATAACTTTTTGCAAGCAGTTGAGGAATCCAAAGATCAACCGAGTGCTTTGGGGTAGGTAGGATATTAAGCTGCATACCGTATGCAGGGATAGCAGAGAGCGTGGATTTAATAAGAGTGGTGTGTCCTGCTCGTGTAAGAGTAGTACTATTCCAACCTTGGAGGCGAGCGTTCATGCGATCAAGGATGATTGGTAATTGGATGAGCGTGGATGTAAGCTAGGCATGATAAAACCCAAATACTTCCCAAAATAATCCAAAGATTTGATATTTAATTATGAAGAAAGGGCATGTCGTTGGGTAGGGTCAATGTTGCGAAAAAAAATAATTTTAGATTTAGAGAAATTAATATGTTGGCCAGATACGTGTTTGAGATGATTAAAAATGTTAACTATAGTGGTGGCATTCACAGTTGTAGCTCGGGAAAATAATACAAGGTCATAGGCAAAGAGTAAGTGGGAGAGGTACGGCTTAACTTAACCGGTTGTCAAGATTTGATGCAGCCAGCATGCTTAATGGAACATGAAAGTGATTCCATACAGATAATCAATAGATACAGGGACAAGGGATCTCCTTGACAGATACCGCACGAAGGCTTGAAGAAAGTGGTGGAGGTACCATTAATAAGAATAGAAATAAAAGAAGTAGTAATGTAGGCCATAATTAGTTTGATAAGAGGCTGGGGAAAATTCAAATGGAGAAGGGAAGAGTGTATAAATGACCACTCAAGCCAATCAAAAGTTTTATCCAAGTCGAGTGTTAGCATCATAACCTCTATGCTGCCCTTTTCTTCCGAAAAGGAATGAAGAGCTTCTTGGACAATGATGACATTGTCAGCTGCTTTCCGTCCAGGAAGGAAACTGCTTTGTGAAGGGTTAATCAGGGAAGGGAGATAGGGCGAATACGGTGGGCAATGATTTTTGGTAATGGTTTTATAAACAGTATTACAAAGTCCAATAGGGCGATATTGAGTAATGTGTTTGGGTGATTTAACCTTAGGGATTACTGTAATATTAGTCTCGTTGAGGTATGCTGGAAGTGTGGATGTAGAGAAGACGTCTTTACATAGACGAATAACAATGTCTTGTGTGGAATGCCAATATTTTAATAATAAAACGGGGTGGAAACGTCTCGGAGCTTTGAGGGGTTTAAAGGATTGAATTGCTCGAATTATCTCAACGTTAGAGAGGGGTCTCATTAGATGTGACTGTTGTTTGCAAGTGAGGCCCAAAAGAGAAGAGGGGGCGATGGACGGGTAGAGTGAGTGAGTTGGATGGTATAGATGTGGGTAAAGTGGTTAACAATAGTGTGATTGATTTGGTGATGGTCGAAAGTCCATTGCCCAACTGAATTTTGTATGCCTAGGATACGATTGCGGCGGTGGCATTTAACAGTAGATAAATGGAAAAAGCGAGTATTGGCATCACCATCAACCAACCACTGGACACGAGATTTAAGTTTCCAATATTCTTCCTCTTGTTTGAGGATGAGGTTAAGATCTGTAAGAAGTTGGTTTTCTAGATTATAATGGAAGTTGTGTTTGCGAATAGAGTCCATGGATTGGATGCCTTTTAATCTTGAAAGAAGCATTTTCTTTTTATAAAAAATGTTGCCAAATCGAGAGGTGTTGATAGGCAAACACCCAAACTTATCAGATTAGCGAAACACACCTAGACGTTCACTAGACCAAATGTTTGTCTAGAAATGCTTCTGTTATGCGTTTGGATAAAAGTGCTGAAGTTAAAAAAAAGTTGTTGATGTGTTTGTCAAATAAGTGCTGATAAATAGCTTTTTAAATCAAATGTCTGAAATACCCTTAAAAGTTGTTAACGTAATAAAAGTTAATAAATTTATATTTTACAGCCATAAATAATTATATTTTGCTATCATTCACATATTTCTTTCTCATCACAAATTATTTATAAGAGAAATATAAACTTATTATAAATTTTAAAGATATATAATTTGAATAGATCAAAGAACGATTTAAGATTTTATTTTAGTTTCATCCATAAGTAATAATAATAGTCTATCATTCATATATTTCTTTACTATCACAAATTATTTATAAGAGAAATATAAATTTTTATTTAAATTATATGTGCAACTTATTTTACATTTTAATAATATATAATTTGAATAGATCACTTGAAAAATTTAAGATTTATGTTATTTTCATTCATCAGTAATAGTAATAGTAATTGTCTATAATCCACACGTGAAAATATTAGGGTTAGGGTTATGTGGGTAATTTGGAGATTGTATAAAAATATTAAGGATAAAAAGGTAAAAATGTGGTCAACTTAAAACAGCTTATAAGCTAGGGAAAAAAAGCACCCCTACCCCAGCTTTTAACTTTTGGCTTAAAATAAGTTTTTTTTTAACTTAAAATAAGTTATTTTGAGGACTGCCAAACAGCTAAATAAGTCAAAAACCAGTTTTTAAGTCAGTTTGACCAGCTTTTAAGCTGAGCCAAACAGGCTCTAAGTCAAAAATCAGCTTTTAAGTCAGTTTGATCAGCTTTTAAGTTGAGCCAAACAGGCTCTAAATCAATCATAGTTAGTAGGTTGAGATATTTATTTAAGGAGAGTTAACGAGTGGTTTTGATAGGTAAACACCTAAACTTATCAAATTAGCGAAACACACCTAGACATTGACTAGACCAAATGTTTGTCTAGAAATGCTTCTAGGCACATTTGACCATAAAATCTTCGTCCACCAGTCATATATATAATCTCTTTATTTTTTGATAAATTATTTTTAAAAATATATTTTTAATTGATTTATTTTAAATTCTAAATTTTTCCCTTTTCAAGCCGAGGTATCAATACCACGAGTTCACGACAAAGACAAGATCGACTACGTCTAAATAGGTGAAGAATATGGTGATAATTTTAACCTTTAACCTAATATTAATTTATTTAGATTTGATATGATGAAATTATTTCTTCACGTTAAGTGTCATGTGGATGGATTTTTAACAAAATAGAGATTATTTTACATACGTTGGTGAAGTTAGTGAGGTCTCAAATGTGTTTCGCTATATTGACTGATAGATCAAGTAGGAAACTAATACTCTCAATAATTCATACGTAAAACTCAAAAAATTAAAATAATTTAGGTATATTTTTGACCCTTTTAACTCTTACTTCAAATTTAATTTCCTTAAACCCATGCCTTGGTTGCATTCTTTTATGTGATTCCCCCTTACAACTTGTTTGAATTATTCTTACTATATGTTCGTTTTGTATCTTTTTCTTATTTTTATATAACAAATGATTTAATTTGATCGCTTTGTTGTTGATTTATTTGTTTCTTATGTTACCTTATTTATATTTATTAGCTAATAATATTATTTTACACTTCATTATCGTTTTAATAGTAATTCTACTTCGTATTGATTTTTTCTTTATAAAATTGTAAGCTTATATTTTAAATTGTTGGTGCATGATATGATATTATAAAATGACCGCATAATTCATACAAGCTATCCAAACATTAATAATTAAAAGCAGAACCCTAAACCAATTTCAACATATCCAAATGTAAAATCAAAGAACAAAATGTTGATCCTTTTCGGCCTCACATCGCAAACAAATGTTTTATTTTCAAATCAGCTTAAAATGGTCTCCGTTTTTTTTGGTTTCTCACCCGGTGTCTGGATCCCATACTGGAGCTCTAACTAAATTCGAATCGCGCACTGCAGGGCTCATTCGGGGGTGACACTCCCAACAGAATATTCTTCATGCCCAGGGCTCGAACTCAAGGCCTCTGGTTAAGGGTGAAGCATTCTCACCAGTGTACCACAACTCACATTGATAAAAATGGTCATAAGTTGATAAAACATCTTAAATACTTCATCCATTTTTTAAGATTCCTCTACTATTGTCACGATCTAAAATTTGAGGTCATGATAGTACACATCTTGGAAATTCAATTTGTGTGTAAGCCGAACGATATAACACATACGAGACTCCCAAAGGAATGTCAGAACAGAACTGAAGAGAAAAGAAATACAACAAAGATGTTCTCACATCTAATTATGCACTTCTAGTTATTGAAGTATATGTTAAGTCTTCAAAGAAAAATCAGAGACTATAAATGGAAGATTGAGACCAATGACGATCTGAAAACATGATCTTACCACAACTCTGAATGGAATCATCGGCTATATCCGATCAACCATCACGAGGGACACCCTAACTAGGATTTTCATCAAGAGGATAACATAAGTTGGGGGTGAGTTAATTCCACATGTACTTGTAGGTTTGACCGATTGAGTATAAGGAAATAAATCCAACTTAAGAAATAAACTACGAAATGCTTCCATTTTCATACATAAAAGTCTCGTTCCGGCATCGGTGCCACCAATTCATACAAGAACGACGCAAGTAAACAACTGTGCCACCACGTTATTTTTTTTTTAAAAAAATAGTTTTATAAAATATATTTTATTTTAACAAAATTTAATTAAAATATAATTTAAATTGGTTGTGTGAATTTCTAAGAATCAATACTTGAATGACTTTGTATGTGAAAATATTCATAATTGAGTGAATTAAAGTTGAAATGAAAGTTGAGTGATTTTCTGTGAGAAAAACCCTTAGTTGAATGACATTTGAGGAAAATATTTCATAGTTAAGTGACTTTCCAAAATTGTTGCATTAATTAGAAACTAGAAAGAGTGAAATTTTAATTTGAAAAAATTATGTAACTAAGCTAACTTTTACTACTTAATTATATATTACTAAGAAAATTGATTGCGCTTCGCGCAGTGGTGAACTATGTCAATAATGTATTTATGAACTTTTGATAATTTAAGTGTTTTTGAGTGAGTACAGCCCTACAATAAATTGTCAAGAATGTTTTATCCAAAGATGAAATGAATTTTTTTAATCTTAAAACCAAAAAGATTTGATTCTAAATTTTTATGTATTTTGTTATTAATTTATCATTTTATTGTAGTTACTCATCACCAAAGTCTTTAGAAAAAATATATAATTTTTTCATCGTCTATACTATATTTGTATTTTAAAAAAATTGGTACAAACATTTTATTCATCAATTGTGATAGTTTTTCTCCTATTATAGACCTCTACATATAAAATATAAATATCATAAATCTTGTATAATTAGTTATGTACTTGATAAGTTAATTAATATTTTTAAGAACATCTCTTGGAGTTCAAGGAAACAATGTATTTCACTCATAATTTGGATTAAATGATGTCTAGGCAAGTCCCTTATTCAAAATCATTCGCAGTCGATAACACAACTTTGATATCCAAAAGACATATTTTGTTGTTTATGTTTCAATCAATTTGGTTAAAACTTTAATCTTTGCGACTTTAATCTAATATCTATAAGGATATAATTATTTACTTAATATTCATTATTATGGATTCATCCTTCTTTAAGGAGTAATTCATTGACTCTAATCAACCATTTGAAAGCAAACTTTTGATTAAGGTTGAGTCAATACTTACCATCCCACTACATTCCTTTATTTATTAAGTGTCACTAATCGATTGAATGTCTTGATAAGATAGAAAGTTGAATAACTAAAACTCTAAGGTAGTGTGGAATCACCATAACTTTGAACACTCAAAAGTCTATTCTTGGACACCCCATTGTCTTTTAGCCATTGAAAACATTAAAATCATTTATTTTAAAAGTTAAAGAATTATAATCTACATGACACCAATAGTTTAATGATTACATAAAACTCTTGACTAACATATTTCAACATAATGGAAAAAAGTATAAATACAAACAACAAAGATTAAAACATGTATTCAAAAATAGAAATTAATAACATAAGCATAAATTAATGATTGTAGAGAATATACCACTTGTTGACTCAATATATATAACGACTTGTATAAAAACTATCTAATATACAAAACAAACTGAATATATAAAAATTGTTAGAAGTAATGGAAAATTATTAAATTATTCTAACTTTTTGACTTAAATATAAAGACTTTTATAAAATCTATCTAATATACAAATCACATAGTAATATATACAAATTGATACAAGTCAAATTACTCAATTTCATACACTTAGTTGATTAAAATTTATATCGGATTGTATAAGAACTATTTAATAAACAAAACTATTTAATAAACAACACAAATAGTAACATATACAAAATGATACAATAATAGAAAAACACTCAATTTCATACACGTAATGAATAGATTCTTATATTTACTTATCGTTGTTCAAGCTACAAACTCTAAATAAATTGATTGTTTCTGTTCTGATATAAAATAAGCTTTGATTAAAGAAAAACCGTGAATAGTCCTCATAAGGAAGAAGTCTTATTGTGGTACTGTATCTTAATTAATTCACTATACAGAAATTATAAATTATATAGGGATTAGTATGAAATTATGCATGAAACGTATTTTTCTGTAAATTTTCATATAAATTCTCAAAAAAGATTCACATATAACTCACAATTTTCTCGTAGTAAGTAATTATACTAAATTACCTTTATTTAAGACATTCCCCAATTAATGCACAATTAGTTAGGCATAATTAAATATATTTTTTAAATAGTTAATTATAAATAGGTTGAAACATACAAATCATTTATATTATAGCTAAAAAAATATGTAAATAGTCAAAGTATAATTAAGGAGGCCTACTAGCTGTTTGTGAATTTTTTTTATCGATCTGACAGTTTCTTATTGGGCCATTTTTTAGTCACATTTTACACATCCCTAAAAGATAAAATCTAGAGTAGATTCCCTTCCTATCTTGAATTTTAAGGAAGCTTAATACAAAAGCACTAGAAAATCACATCCTCAAAATATAAAAAAAAAATCATAGAAACTATAAAGTAGCTAAGCTTTTTTTTCTGTGTCATTTATGAATTAGGACTTAGGTTAGCTAGTGGCTAAATAAACTATATAAATAAGATTTCTTCGTAAAAAATTTAGGCCACTCATCTAATAAACTTTGTATTAGTCATGCAGACTACAAATTTCTCCCAATTCAATATTCCATCGATTGTATGGAACTCACCTCCCCCTACAACCACCATGCTCCGTGGCAAAACTACCTCAACGCAGAGGTTATCTCCGCCCAACGCGGTGGCTTCAACCACATCTCGTCACCAGGTTACTCACTCAATGCCACCAGAAAAATTGGAAATCTTTAAGTCATTAGAACCTTGGGTTTTCGAAAACATCCTCCCCTTCCGCAAGCCCATAGAGAAATGTTGGCAGCCCATTGAGTTTCTCCCTGACCCATCTCAAGGGCCCGAACATTTCGAGGAAGAAGTTCGGGCCCTAAGGCAACGAGTTTTAGGGCTTTCGGATGAGTACTTTGTTATGCTTGTGGGTAATATGCTAACTGAGGATGCTTTGCCTACTTATCAGACCGCAATTAATACATTTGATGGAGTACGCGACGAGACTGGATCGAGCCCATGTCCATGGGCAATTTGGACTCGGGCATGGTCCGCTGAGGAAAATCGACATGGTGATCTGCTACGAACTTATCTTTATCTTTCAGGGAGAGTGGATATGTTGATGGTCGAGAAAACACTACAATACTCAATTGGAGCTGGAATTGTAAGTTTTGCCCTCAACATTTGTACAAAATTATTTTGTTAAGATGACCTATATATAACATAATATAACCTAAACAATTCAATAAATATATTTCACTGGGACGCACATGATCTGGTTGGTTTGAGTTTTTCAAAATCAAATCAAATTATTCATGTAAAATTTTAAATTTATAAACCAAATCAAACTAATAAAATTGAGATTTTTTTTGGACTTTTCAACCTCGGGTTGGTTCGAGTTTTTCAATACCAATCAAAACCATTGTGTCGTATTTTTAAATCAAACCATACAAATATACCTCGATTTTTTAGGTTTTTGAATTTTTCGGTAAAGTAGTAATTAACTTATGCTCCATATATTTCTTTGGTCCAACCAAAATATAACTATCTAAGGTGTTTTTTTAAGAAAATAACACAAAATATAAAATGCGTTATGACACTAAAATATTTCAATAAAAATAATAATGAAATCATCAAATAAAACAAATAATGTAAAGTCATAATTAATATGATCATAATTTAAAAGTACTAAATTATGCTAAAATAAGTTAATAATGATTAGTTTCATGATGATTAAACATAAAAGAAAAAATAAAATTAGATTATGTATTTAAATGTCTAAATCAATGTAAAACTAATTAAGAACAAATATTCAACATTATTGTCATTTTTACTATTGAATTAATTTATTTTGTTAGCATAACATTGATTTGATTTCGAATTGAGCCTTATCATAGTTATAATATCTATGGACCATAATATTTATTGGACCATTCAAAATTTTAAGTCTCTTTAAAAGCTTTAAAAAATATGTTAAAAAATAAAAATTATGAAAATGTACAAGTAATATTTAGAAATTACATCAAAGTAAATATTTGGCATAATACATAAATATGTCATTTAACTTGGCTTCAAATTAATTTATGTCCTTTAACTTTGAATGTGCACAAATAGACACTTAAACTTGTATAAAGTTGAACAAATAGACACTAATGTCCTACATGTCATTTTTTATCCTACGTGGTGTCCTACGTGTATTGTGTCATGTGGGACTCATGTGTTTATTTACTTAAAAGTTGGATAGTTAAAGTGTCTGTTTGTGCATTATGAAAGTTAGAGGTCAAAGATAAAATTTTAAGTCAAGTTAGGATCCAATATATGTATTATGCCTAAATACTTTTATGTATAAAATAAATTTTAAAAATAATATGTATAATGTCGGATTGATTTGATTTTGAGTTGACTTTTTTTAGTTGAAACCAAATCAACCCAAGTCTAATTGAATTTTTTTTAATACCAGATCAAGTCAAACCAAACCAAACCGTTAGTCAATTTTTTTTTCAATTTGATTTGATTTTCTATTGAGTTTGTACACCCTTATATTGCACTACTCCTAAAAGAAGTAAATAACATTAATTAAATGTTCAATTTACTAGCCTTTTGTTCCAAAACAATATTCAATTCGATCACTTTTATTTGTAATTTATTTTCAAAATAGATTTTTATTTTTACTTTGTCACTTTTGATATATAAAAGAAAAACACAATAATTCTTTTTTTTTGAATATTTTACCCTCAACGTTATATACTTATTTTTCAAATAATTTTTCATCACATCATTTGATAGAGTTAGTAAAATACCTATACCATTGATTATCTTCTTAATGGATATGTGATATGTCAATCTACTCAAATCATTTGATAGAGTTAGTAAATTACCTATACTTATTTTTCTATAAATAAAAAGTGTTTTTATTATCTTAGCCCTAAATATAAGTTGTCAATCACGTTTGCATCTTAGGACGTCGGAGTAGAGAATAATCCATACATGGGTTTTGTGTACACGTCATTTCAAGAGCGAGCCACATTTTTATCGCATGGTAATATGGCTAAGCTAGCTATAGAGGGCGGAGACCCCATGCTAGCGCGTATATGTGGAACCATTGCAGCAGATGAGAAGCGTCATGAGAATGCCTACACAAAAATTATTGAAAAATTACTTGAAATAGACCCAAACACAACTATGATAGCCATTGCCTATATGATGAAGAAGAGAATCACAATGCCACTGCACCTCATGTATGATGGACAAGATCCAAATATATTTAAGCACTTTTCAGCAATTATCCAAAAGCAAGGGGTTTACACATCTCGTGATTATGTTGAAATATTAGAATTTTTCATAACAAGATGGAAATTGGAAAAACTTGAAGGCTTGACAACGGGGGAGGCCAGACGTGCACAGGATTTTGTGTGCAAACTTCCAAGTAAGATTAAGAGGTTTGAAAATCGAAATAATATATTAGACTCACATCCGGTGAAGCTTAGTTGGATTTTTAATAAGCAGGTTTGTGTTTAAATGTATATATTAATTTGTAATAAATACTTATGTAAAATTAAAACTTGTTCGTAGTTAATTTAACTACCACCAGCCGAACATAAAGCGAATATGCTTGCGACGGAAGAGGCAAAGAGACTACTTTTTAATCATAGTGGCAAACAAGCGAATCAAGTCAAATATGAATCGATCGAAAAGGAATTAAAATAAAAAAGATAAAATACTCAACTCGACTCACATTTTAAAGAGGTAAAAATTAGTTATCCAATGAATAATATAGATAAATATAGATATCCATGTTATAATAGAGATTTTATTAAAAACTTGAAAATAAAATCTTTTAAATTTATTTTTTTTAATCAGTCCACCCTCCCTAGCCCCGTTCAAAAAAATTAGTTTGTTTTTTCATTAAAAAAGTTTATTTTTTAAAAATTATTTCACTCATTCCCCTTCCCCTACCCCCCAGCACCCTCCCTACCCCAATCCAATTCCAATCAAAATGTAAAAATATTAAATAATTTTTTTTACCACCCACCTCCTCCCCCCCACCCCCAAAGAATAAAAAATAAATAAATAAGTCTTTTTTAACCCCACACACACACACGGACACCCAATCCCAAAGAAAACCTTAATTTTTTTTATCAAAATTAATACTCATATATAAGTTATCCATTCTGAAAGAAGAATTAAAGAGAATAACAAAATTGTACTCACCAGATTTATCGATAAAAATTATATATTTTTTTATTTTTGCTTGCAGTTAAATTTAATTTTTAATAAATTTATTAAGAACAAAGCGGTCTCACTATAAGATTTGAATAATTCTTTCTTTTTTTTGAGTAAGATTTATTGCATCCGATCTCATTATAAGATTTGAACAATTCTCCTTTCTTTAAGTAGAATTCATTGCACCCGATTTTAAAGTTTTCTGCCCAAATTAAATTGCATAACAATCATGGAAACTACAGAGTAGCTATACTTTTTAGGGCAACTTTCACATATAGCAAACAAAAAATTCATATTTGTATGTTATAGCAAACTTTGCATAATTGCGCTCCATAGCAAACATAAAACTGTATAATTTGCTATACATATACAATTGTATAATTCGCTGGCCTAAATTGTATAAATCGCTGGCCTATTTCGCTGCAATTGTATAATTTGTTTTGCATACAGTTGAATCGAATTAAAATGTATGTATATTGCATAATTATAAGTGTATAGCAAGAAGATATATGTTTTTCTCGCTTTATCCAAAAACAGAAACACAATATATACACTTCTGTTGTATAAAGCTAGAGAAAATTGTATTTCACTGCAATTGTATAATTCACAATTGTATAATTCGTTAGCCTTTTTCTCGCAATATTTGAAGAAAAATGTTTGTAATTTGTATAATTAAGTGTATAACACGAAGATATACATTTTTGCATGTGTATATACAATTTTCTCTCGCTTTATACAAAACAAAAACAAAATTATACACTTCTGTGTATAAAGCGAGAGAGGCGAGCGAGAATGGAGAGTGGCGAGCGAGATTTTTGGGAGAGAGACGCTGGCAAATTTTAGCTAATGTTTGCTATGGAGCACAATTAAATCAAACCCTAACTATTCCATTTAATTTAGGTTATTAGTTTGCTATTATAAAAATAGCCCAAAAAACGTTAAAATCTCACCTTTCGTATTTTCTTTTTACACTTTTCATTTTAAAAAGTAACTAAAGAGTGAAAAACAAAAATTTCTATTTTTTTTAAAGAAAAGAGTCCAACACGTATTATTTTTTATTTTCAACTTTTGATGATTTAAGTTTTTTTTTTACGTTTTTCTTATTGATTGCAATATTTTTAGATATATGGATAGATTTTTTATGGTGCTAACACGTGTACTTTTTTATTTAAATTTAAATTTATAAGTAAATAATTTGAATTACGAATTTTTTAAAAAAGCAGAATAAAATTCATATCAGTTCACAATTTTGAAATAAAACTGTAAAATTATTTATTATTTTAAAGTTTAATAAATTTCAATATTTTAAAATGTAATGTTTTCAAGAAAGTGGGTCCGCATTTTTTATTTTATTTTATCTAGAAATAACTAAACAATTCAATTTTTATTTTTGAATTTAGAGGCCTTATTCTGTAAAACTTTTCGGAAAAATAAATTTTCCATATTGACAAATCAAATTTGGATAAATCATCTAATAGTGTTAAACTTAGTATATTCATATTTCATTGTATTTATGTATTGTTGCATACATATATGTATACTAGAGAAAGAATCAAAATTTGTTTCAATCCAACTTTCTTACTTACCATGACTGTGAAGATCGGAAGAACCATAAAATTCAATGACCTCTAACATAATAATATTCATCATTTTTTTAAAAATTTGTGTTTTTTTTTTCATAAAAACAATTTAAATATACTCATAGTAATATTTATGTGACTCTCATAAGACTATAGTCATTAATTAATAAAGAATAGAAATATAATACTTTGAGATCAATAATTAGTGAAAGAGAAAATTAAAAAAAATTAAAAGTTAATTACAGAAAAAAAGCCGAGAAGCCTGTTCATACGAGAGCCATCCAAAAAATTTGATGTTGACAATGAGAATCAAACCCATATTGCGGATCTAGAAATTTGTTACTTCTGCCAACAACACCCATCGACACTTCATTCACAGAGTGTAAGCGTATATATAGATATATATATGAAATTTTAATCGAGATCGTTGGGTATCGTGACACCCCAACACATACATATAGATCCGCCCCTATAAATATGTACCTTAAATTGAATGACAATACAAATATATCAAAAAGTACGATAAAAGAAAAATATAACTATATTTTGTGAATATAAGGACATATATGATCCTTTCTATTTTTAAAATAGTCCAAAAAAATGTTAAAATCTCACCTTTCGTATTTTCTTTTTACACTTTTCATTTTAAAAAGCAACTGAAGAGTGAAAAACAAAAATTTCTATTTTTTTAAAAAAAGAGTCCAACACGTATTATTTTTTATTTTCAACTTTTGATGATTTAAGTTTTTTTTATGTTTTTCTTATTGATTGCAATATTTTTAGATATATGGATAGATTTTTTATGGTGCTAACACGTGAACTTTTTTGTTTAAATTTAAATTTATAAATTAAATAATTTGAATTATGAATTTTTTTTTTTAAAAAAAGAAGAAAATTCATATCAGTTCACAGTTTTGAGATAAAACTGTAAAATTATTTATTATTTTAAATTTTAATAAATTTCAATATTTTAAAATGTAGTGTTTTCAAGAAAGTGGGGTCCGCATTTTTTATTTTATTTATTTCAAGAAAGTAAGAAAGTTGTGTCATACAAATTGCATCAGCCTATTTTTTTAGTACTATTTTCAAAATATTTACGAATTGTAAAATCTATTTTAAAATTTTAATAGTGATTTATTATTTTAATTTTTAATAAATTTCAAAATGTCGTGTTTCAAGAAAGTGGGGTCATTATTAATTTGTTTTTGTTTGCAACTTTGCATCTATATCTAGTTTTTTTTCTTATAATTTTTGTTATAAAACTAAGCTTATAAGAATATAATCATAAAGAGAAGAAGACAAGAGAAGTGGATAGAAGAAGTGGAATATTCTTCTTATGCAAGTGTATGTAAGTCTCATCTGTATATCCTACAATGGTGAATGAACAATCCTATTTATAGAGTGAGAAATCACTCAAAAGTCACCATATTAAGTATCATAATAACTAGATACATTCTTATTCAAAAAAGTTCATGAACTTAGTGAATATGGATGGTTGTTCATGTACCTACCTTATGGATTATCCACTCATTCAATGGATTTATAACACTCCTCCTTGGATGTCCATAAATAATATGCCTCGTTAAAACCTTACTAGAAAAAACCCTATGTGAAAAAATTCTAGTGAAAGAAAAAGAATGCACATATCTTTTGATACGTACTATTTGTTGCCTCATTAAAAACCTTGCCAGGAAAACCCAGTGGGAAAAAACCTCGGTCAAGGGAAAAAGAGTGCAACGCGTATTATACTCCCCTGATTAAAACATCACTTAATTTCTTGTGATAATGTCTCCAATCTTCGTACATTATGGTTAGTATATTCTTTTTTAAAGAAAAACCACACGTTTCTTGAATATGGTGTGTCATTTATCTCAACCAGACGCACTTTCGACTTGTTTCATGGAGGACTTTTATTTCTGCATAGCAACATTTGCTTCATTGATCGCTAGGATATTATTGTGCCTCCACATGCAAACACATAGCGTGCTTGAGATAGAGCTTTATGCGGATCAGATAAATATTCTGCATCTGCGTAACCAATTAATTTGTCTTGAATTCCTCGGAATAGAATAAACCCAAAACTATGGTCCTTCGAGGATATTCAATCATGTGCTCAACACCATTTCAATGTTCTTTTATCGGGGAGAAACTGAATCTTGTCAGTAAATTTACTGCAAAATAAATATCTAGTCAAATATTGTTAGTAAAATGCACTAGTGCCCTGATTGCACCAAGATAGAGTTTCATCACCAAGAAACTCATCATCCTTCTTTTGAGATCAAACTGAATCATCATTTATGTCAAGTGATCTCATAATCATTGGGGTACTCAATGAATGCGATTTATCCATGTAAAAAAATTGCATCAAAACTTTTCAGTGTATGTGCACTGTTAGACAAATATTTCATTTATCAAATTATCAATCTGTAGGTCAAGACAAAATTTTGTCTTACCAAAACCTTTTCATAAAAATACAAGGACAATTAGGGTCATTCTTTTATACCTTTCTTTCTTGACTATTTCAATCCATATAAGGATTCTTGAAGTTTTATTGAAAAATTTTCTTTCAAACTCTTATATGCTTCAGACACCTCGATTGTTTCAAGGATTTTCATATAACCTTCATTGTCTAGCTAGACATTACAATTATTCATTACATGCATTCAAATTTTTCATATGTTGCCAGATCAAAACAAACCTCATTGCATCCACCAAAGGAGAAAACATCTCCAATAATGTCAGAATTTTTGCGATAAACCTTTATGCCCCAAGGCACAAATCTTATTTGGTATCTTACGGTTATACTATTGCATAATAATTTATTTGTATTCCACTGACATTATACCTTGATTTATGGACTACCAGTCCAAAATGTCACTTTTCTAAGTGAAACAAAATATACTTGAATTGTGCATTTTATGTGGCCAACCATTTATCTGTTCACACTATATGACAGATTTGGATTTAAGATCCTCGTCACAATTTAATCATTGAGCGCTACCTCATATCAAAGATATCATCGACGGTTATTTGATATCGACTCCAACAAGACATAACTTATCGAGATCTCTTCATTTTTCATTATTTCAGGTACCTGAACCTTTTTCAAGATTTTATGAAGTGTTATGTCCATGTGCTCTTTTATAGCACTTGTCTCATTATCATGACCATATTGATCATTTGCTCCTTCCTTCTTCAAGAAATTTTATATTTGGAATCAATTGGTCTATTACGCTTCCGGCATATCATAGACTCTTTTCTTCAAGGACTTCACATTGGAGCATTTGCAGCTGAATTATATCATAGGTTCAGTGCATTCATCTGGCAACTTATTTGCAACATTATGCAACTGAATTATCCCTTGAACTTTAAGTTCACATATTTATTTAACGAGGATCTAGATAATTCATAATTAACCTCACACATAATTTTCAGTTGTCAATCATCTCTCCCCCTAATGTTAGAAAATCTATCGCACATTCAACATTTTCGATGAAAATTATATGGTTCCTGACATTGAACCAATTTTAATGGGGAAACCTTGTTGGTTTGATGCATACATGTGTTGCTACATGTTAAATAAAATTATCTCATACCAAATCTTATTTGGGAGTTTTCTTCTCATAACCATGATTTAGCTATAATTGGAGGCATACAAATTCTGCTAAATCAACCAGCATTATCAATATAATTTTATATTTTGAAACTGTGCTCTTAATTTTAACAATTCGAGCAAACAACCTTACAAAAACCAATTTGTAAGTTGACAACAAAATACATGTGACCATCGCATAGATGCATCAATCATATAGTTGCAAATGATCCACATGACGGGTGAACGAGCCCATATTCACCCTTTTATATGTTCCAAAAATTTTAGGGGATTACAATCCCAACCTTAGCTGGTACAATGATCATTTTATCAAGAGAACAAGCAACACGAGAGAATTCATGAAGAATCTTTATTTCTTCATCATATAAATCACCTGAATTCTCAATCACGTTTGCATCACATTTAATCGAAATGATCAACCAGTCATGCCAACTGATCTTTATTTTAGCACACTTATAATTTACTTTTACATGTGATTTCATCAGCATGTACATGTTTGTATGGAACAAACAAGAGGAAAAGTGGGGTAATGTTTTACATAAACATTTATAACCCTCTTCGATTGTAGTGATTTATAGTTTCAATATTTATTTTCAATTCATGGGAAACTTAAAAAGTTTCTTTTGAGACTTACTACAACCCCAATATTATTCCTCTAATAATAGCACAACTCGTTAGAGCTTACAATTAATTTTGTGTACTATCACATATTGCATGACACCATCCCTATGGTGAGCATCTCCTTCAAGGAGGAAATTATATTATTATTGTCATGGTTAAAATCATTACGAGCAAGACGTCTTTCTTGTTTTACTTTTGTTGTACCATAGGTACACAAACAATGACAAATTTGTATTGCCACACAATAATGACCACAACCCTTATAGGCAAGAACTATTTCTTTCTTTTGCCCTTTCGGTAGTTCACAATAAACTTATCATAATGACGTATAAAACGTACAATATAATTAGCCATTTCTGCCAAATAAAATTTATTTTCTCACAAACCTCCTGTAGAGGTGAGTTTTGACATATATCATTTTTTTTCAAATCTCCCATAGAGGTGAGTTGTGGCATATATTCAATACATAATGATTTTATCACATCTTGACCCATTCTCTTATAGAATGATCGAGCATTCACGATACTCATTACAAATCACATTCTCTTCAAGGAATTGACTAATCATTTATATGTACTTCATAAATTTGCATTATAAGTACATTGTCATGTTTTAAAATTTATCATATTTCCATGACACACCTCAACATCACTTTAAAAGATTAAGTGTACCATCACTTTATCTTCTTGTATCATGATAGAGGATTTATAAACTTGTCAAATTATTGGGTTGACAACATTCACAAGTCCAATGAACTTTCATATCATTTTATGATAAACATTGCCTTCACATTTTGAAGGACTATTTGGAGAACCCGTAGTGTTCTTCCTTTTATAATTACCACAATGATGACTATTATAATTTCGTTATTTCATGCCCCTTTTCATATCCTTAATCATTTGTCATCTTTCAGACTAACTATTTATTGCTACCACATTCATACGATAGAATGGAGCAAGTGAATATGCGATTTCAAAATTATCATATGTTGCTACCACATTCTTTTCAAGGAATGGAGCAAATTCAATAGGACGAATTTCAAGACTTTTCATCAAAGTCTTAGTCATCATTATATCATCACTATGGTGCATTGACTCAAACTCAATGTCTTATCCATATAAGGCGTGTTACGTCATAATTCAATGGGACTTGAACCCAATCACGGTGCGTCAAAACTCAAATTGGTGTCTTACCCTTTTGGTGCGATAGAACTTGAATCTATCGTCTTATCCTCAAATATTTTTCATTATGGTGCATTCGGACTTTAACCTGATGTCTTACCCTTTTGGTGCGATGAAACTTGAATCCATCGTCTTACCCTTAACCAACGGTATAATAGACCAAAGTACAACATGACTCACCATTTGAGTCTTTCAAAACAATCAAAATAACATTCAAACTCATGCTATTAAAATTTTTATACCTTCTTCTATTAAAGAAGTTTTGTATAGCATGTTATATTAAACCAATAGTTGTATATGCCTTTGGTTCCTGATAATTGTTAGTGATTGAATACTATTGTGTTCTAAGTCATAAAAATATTTTAGAAAATACATACCTGATTTTATGCATATAATACCTTGATTTTCATAACGAGATCAACCAAAACATGAGTTAAAGAAGAACTAAAACTCAATCTTAATTGGCTAGAGACTCGTGCTGATAACGTGTTATAAAACCAAGCTTATAAGAATATAATCATAAAGAGAAGAAGACAAGAGAAGTAGATAGAAGAAGTGGAATATTCTTCTTATACAAGTGTATGTAAGTCTCATCTGTATATCCTACAATGGTGAATGAACAATCTTATTTATAGAGTGAGAAATCACTCCAAAAGTCACCATATTAAGTATCATAATAAATAGACACATTCTTAACCAAAAAGGTTCATGAACTTAGTGAATATGGATGGTTGTTCATGTACCTACCTTATGGACTATCCACTCATTCAATGGATTTATAACAATTTTCAAATTTTCGTATTTTTAAAAATAAAATAGTAAGTAATTTATTATTTAATTCTATTATATAATTGATTTTAGTTATTTTAAAAGTCTGCTTTTTATGATGTTGACTGGGGACGCTCACTTGTTTCGGTCGATTATTGGTCAAATACAAAATCAAATTAATTTAATCGATTTTAAAATTATCAAAATCAAACCAAACTCAATATAATGTACATTTATCGATTTGGTTATTTTCGATTTTGGTTTGCTTTGGTTTGGTTATTAACCATAAATAAAAATAAAAGAAACAATTCATTCAAAACGTGAAAAAAGTGACAACAATCCATTCAAACGAAAAAAATAGTTAGAGCGAATGTCATTACAGAACTTTCCATCATTGAATTAACTAAATAAAACTTTAAAATTCACTATTTTGCATTAGAAGGAATAATAATGACATTTTTAGTCCCACAAATAATTTCGATAGACATTTATATACATGAAATCAATAAGAAAAATGTTCTCACCTTGAACATTTTTTTCATAAGTAAATTATAAATAAATTTTTGATGAAACATATATAAAACTGTAAAATTGTTTATGAATATAAATATTATGTATATATAATAATAAAATTTATATATATAACTTGTTAGTTTTGTTTGATTATTTTTTTTAGTTTTTTACTAGCAAAATCATAACCAAATTAATTACTGTCGATTTTCAATAATCTAAAATTAAACCAAATCAAAATTTAAATTAAAGCAATTTGATTTAATTTTGTTTTTGTTTTGAATCGATTTTTATCCAAACCTTAACCCCAAAATGCTGGCATTTGTCACTATTTGGATAATATTTTCAAGAAAGTGGGGCTCATGTTTTTTATTTTCTTTTATTTGGTTATAATTTAAATAAGGCGGTTGTGTCACACAAATTGCATCGCCCTATTTTTTAGGAGTAATATTTTAAAAATATTTACTGATTCTGAAGACTATTTTAAAATATAGGGAAAATGATCAAATATGCCCCTAAACTATTCGAAAAGGTCTACATTACTCTCCGTTTAAAGTTTCGTTCACTCATGTCCTTGCCGTCCAATTTTTGGTCCAATTATGTCCTTATGGGCGTTAGTTGCCATGTTGGACATATCCAACTCATTTTTCATTTCTTTAAATGTCACATGGAATTGTCATGTCATTTTGACCTTACCACATAACATTTATATGAAAATGGAAAGATATTCTGACTCATAAACACCTAATTCGGCCCATAAATCAACTCCTTTTTAATTCACTATCCGACCTATTTTTAACAATTTTGTTTAATTTTTATTATTGCGGTAAATCCCGAAAATGAGTAATTGATTAATAAACAATGGGAAAAATATGAAAAAAAATATATAAAATTAACGCAAAATTCACAAATAAATACAGTAACCTTAAATCTAATATTTCAATTTTTTTTAAAATTTTTATTTTTTGATAAATCTCGAAAATGAGTAATTGATTAATAAAAAATATGAAAAAAATATAAATTAACGCCAGAAGTTCACAAATAAATATAGTGACATTTCAATCTACAATTTTTTTAAATTTTTTATATTTTTCGACAAATCCCGAAAATGAGTAATTTATTAATAAAAAGGGAAAAATATGAAAACAATCTAAAAAATATACGTCGAAATTCACAAATAAATATAGTAAACTTAAATTCAATAATTTTTTTTAATATTTTTTTCATATTTTCCTATTTTTTATTTGTGATTTTTTTTTGCGTAATTTTTATATTTTTTCATATTTTTGTTAATAAACTCATTTTTGGGATTGGTCGAGAAAATTAAAAATTAAAAAAATCTTGAAATTATTGAAGATAAGGTTACTGTATTTATTTTTTAATTTTTGGCGTTAATTTTATATTTTTTCATACTTTTTATTAATCAATTACATTTCGGGATTTATCGAAAAAATAATATTTTTTTTTAAAAGTGTTTAAATTGAATTTAAGGTTACTATAATTATTTATAAATTTTTGGCGTTAATTTTATATTTTTTTTATATTTTTATATCTTTTTATTAATCAATTACTCATTTTTGGAATTTATCGAAAAAAATAAAAATTAAACAAAATTGTTGAAAATTGGTCGGATAATTTATTTAAAAGGGGGTCGATTAATGGGTCGGATTAGGTGTTTATGAGTCCGAATATCTTTCCATTTTCATATAAATGTTATGTATAAGGTCAAAATGACATGGCAATTCCATGTGCATTTAAAGAAATGAAAAATGAGTTGGATATTTCCAACATGGCAACTAACGCCCATAAAGGCATATTTGGACCAAAAGTTGGATGGCGAGGATATCAGTGAACCAAACTTTAAATGAAGAGTATATCTTGACCTTTTTGAATAGTTTAAGGGCATATTTGACCCTTTTCCCTAAAATACAATAGTGATTTATATATTTTAATTTTTAATGAATTTCAAAATGTCGTATTTCAAGAAAGTGGGGTCGTATTTTTCATTTGTTTTTGTTTGCATCTATGTCTAGTTTTTGTTTCTTTTTCTTTTTGTTAGATTTTCGTATTTTTAAAAATAAAATATTAATTTATTATTTAATTTTATCATATAATTTGATTTTAGTTATTTTAAAAGTCCCCTTTTTTTATGATGTCGACATTTGTCAATATCTGGGTAAGTTGTTGATATGTTTCTATTTTTATTTTAAAATTTTATCTTTATAAATTAAAATAGTTATATAATAGTTAAATTTTTTCTTATTTAAATTTCTAAAAATTTGTGGCACATCTATGGCGTTTTTTCTTTCTCCTTTTATATATAGATAAATTATTATTATTATCGATTGAAGTGAAAATAAGCAATTTATGATTGGCATGGTTGCTTCTTATACTCCCTTCCGTCTATTTATTTATTTATGATAACTAAAAATAATAAGTCAAAAATATTGTCATATTAAAAATTTAAATAATTTTTTTTTAAAAGAAATTTTAGTCCTACTATGATGAAAGAATGAAATACTAATTAAATAAGATCAAAATTCATAAATCAGAACAAGTAGTCTAATTAACTTTTTGATTAATATTTAAAGTTAAACATGAAAACTAAAATGGGCCTCAAGGAGTAATTTATTGGAAAAATTATATATAATAGCAAATTAATAACCTAAATTAAATAGAGTAGCTAGGTTTGATTTAATTGTGCTCCATAGCAAACGTTTGTAAAATTGTCAGGCGCCTCTCTCCCAAATATCTCGCTCGCCACTCTCCTCCAATCTCTCGCTCGCTTCGTCACTTTTCATACAAAAACATGTGTATAAAAATTGTTTCTAATTATATAAAACAGAGAAAATTATATAAATACATATATTTTTGTTCCCCTCTCTCCCCTCTTCCATATCTCGCTCGCCACCCTCGCCTTTCTCACTTATACAAACAAAAGCGAAATGTATAAATTGCATTTTTGTTTGTATAAAGCGTGAGAAAATTGTATATACACATGCAAGTACATATATTTTCGTCTTATAAACGTATAATTATACAATAAAAATACTCCCCTGCCCAGTTTATTTTGCATTCTCGTTTTAAACAATTTTCAAATTGCATCTAATTTCTATCTTTCTCATTTTATACAATTTGATTCAATTATATATTCCTCATCAAGTCTCTTTTGTCTTTCTGTCTTCCTCTCTTTCTCATTTTATACAAATTCAAATTGTATATAATCGTTATATAAACTTATAATAATACAATTTATTTTATACACTTCGTTTTTATTCAGTTCTCTGCCCAAGTGTTTTTCTCTTTCTTGTTTTATACATTTCGTTTCATACAATGGCTTCAACTGTATATGTATAGCGAATAATACAGTTTCTATGTTTGCTATGGAGCGCAATTATGCAAACTTTGCTATAGCATATAAATATGATTTTTTTTATTTGCTATATGTAAAAATTGTCCTAATTTATTTGACCCTTTTACTGCCGTCAATTTCCTTTTCCCCCCTAATTTCTGATAATTCTCATCGAAGCTAGACAAATATATAGGTTCTTCCATATGTAAATGCTTATAATACTTTTAGAACAAGATTACTCATATCAAAATTTTATATTTAGCAAATTAATTAGTAGTATCTATATTTTTCGTAATTTAAAATTTAAAAACACTTGAAATATTAACCAAACACAAACTAATAATAAAAGTACTTGTCAAAAATAATTTAGCTAACTAAAGACAAGTTCATTTTAGTAGATTAGCCAAAAAGGCTATTATTATTAGTAACAAGGTAAAAGGATACATTTTAGTTTTACATTTTTAATCAATATATCTAAACATTCACTTGCTTGTTAAAAATCCAACTAAATTTTATCAAACGTGACTCTAATTTCTTGGTTCGATCTTCCAACTTTCTAATCTTACGTGGAAGTCCACACACAAAATCTTGTGCACGCCTCGCCTCCGTTGTCAAGCCTTGAAGCTTTTCCAATTCCCATCTTATTATAAAAAATTCTAATATTTCAGCATAATCACGAGATGTGTAAACACCCTGATTTTGGGAAATGGTAGAAAAGTACTCAAATATATTTGGATCTTGGCCATCATACATGAGGTGCAATGGCATAGTAATTCTCTTCTTCATCATATTTGCAATGGCTAACATAGTTGTGTTTGGGTCCACTTCTAGCAACTTGTCAATAATTCTTGTGTAGGCATTCTCATGACGCTTTTCATCTGCTGCAATGGTTCCACATATACGCGCTAGCACGGGGTCTCCACCTTCTCTAGCTAGCCTAGCCATATTACCATGTGTTAGAAATGTGGCTCGCTCTTGAAATGACGTGTACACAAACCCCATATATGGATTGTTCTCTGCTCCGATATCCTAAAATTTAAACATGATAGAACAACTTATATATTTATATAAGACGTATTTAAAAAAAATTGTAGGTCATCTTAACAAAATAATTTTATAAAAATGTTTAGAGCAACACTTACAATTCCAGCTCCAATAGAGTATTGTAGTGTTTTCTCCACCATCAACACATCCACTCTTCCGGAAAGATAGAGATAAGTTCTTAGCAGATCGCCATGTCGATTTTCCTCAGCTGACCAAGCCCGAGTCCAAATTGCCCATGGACATGGGCTCGATCCAGTCTCATCGCGTACTCCATCAAACGTATTAAATAGAGTCTGATAAGTAGGCAAAGCATCTTCAGTTAGCATGTTACCCGCAAGCATAATAAAATACTCATCCGAAAGCCCTAAAACTCGTTGCCTTAGGGCCCGAACCTCTTCTTCGAATTGTTCGGGCCCTTGAGATGGGTCAGGGAGAAACTCAATGGGCTGCCAACATTTCTCTACAGGCTTTCGGAGTGAGAGGACGTTTTCAGAAACCCAAGGTTCTAATGACTTAAAGATTTCCAATTTTTCTGGTGGCATTGAGTGAGTAACCTGGTGGCGAGATGTGGGTGAAGCCACCGCGATGACCGGAGATAACCTCCGTGATGAGGTGGTTTTGCGACGGAGTATGGTGGTTGTAGGGGGAGGTGAGCCCCGTACAATCGATGGAATGTTGAATAGGGAGAAACTTATAGTCTGGATCATGACTAATAAAAAGTTTAATTAATTATAGAGTGACCAATATTGTTTACAAGGAAATCTTATTTATATAGATGGATATACAATTTGTGCCCAACTCATAAATGACGCGGAGATAAAAAAAAAATAGGAAAATTGCGTATAATAGCAAACTAATAACCTAAATTAAATGGAATAGTTAGGGTTTGATTTAATTGTGCTCCATAGCAAACATTAGCTAAAATTTGTCAGCGTCTCTCTCCCAAAAATCTCGCTCGCCACTCTCCATTCTCGCTCGCCTCTGTTTTGTATAAAGCGAGAGAAAAATTGTATATACACATGCAAAAATGTATATCTTCGTGTTATACACTTAATTATACAAATTACAAACATTTTTCTTCAAATATTGCAGAGAAAAAGGCTAACGAATTATACAATTGCAGTGAAATACAATTTCTCTAGCTTTATACAACAGAAGTGTATATATTGTGTTTCTGTTTTTGTATAAAGCGAGAAAAACATATGTCTTCTTGGTATACACTTATAATTATGCAATATACATATATATTAATTCGATTCAACTGTATGCAAAACAAATTATACAATTGCAGCGAAATAGGCTAGCGAATTATACAATTATATATTTATAGCAAATTATATAATTTTATGTTTGCTATGGAGCGCAATTATGCAAAGTTTGTTATAACATCATCAGAGAAGCGCTTAATGATGCCCTTCTTCTTCCTTGCGAATAGAAATTAAAGCCCTCCGCGCGTCAATAGCAATGGACTAGAACCCCTGCGTACGTCGCCCTCGTCTACACTCGCCGTGAACGCGGGCAAACAGGATGCCTTTGTCGCATCTCTCTCAACCCGTCTCTTTCAAGTAGTACGACTCCACCTCGCAACGCAGGCATGCATTTTCGTCCTTGCGATGGCGAGATCGAGCCACGTTACTAGCAAGGACATAGAGATCGATCTCGAGCGTCCATCCGTTTTTCCTATTTTTGGATAAGTGCAGAAAAAGTTGGTTGACCCACAAAGGGGAAGGTTTTAGAATTTTGAAATCGGCTGGAGAAGTCGAGAAAATTCTTGAAAGTCGAGTTGTAGTCATACTATATGGCATTGAGATGAGAAATTATGTAAAATCTCATCATCTTCCCTGCCATCACCATCGACATTATCAAAATTGAGAGCTAAACTAAACTTTAAGATTAATTTTGAAATAAATATATTCGTTAATAGTTTTGAAATAACAAATTTATGAATGTGAGTTGTAACAACCATGTTGTTTTAATTCTACGTCATAGATGTTTTGCAAACACTTTTGAAATTCTAAGTTATAGATTTTTGGAAGTTAAATTTTTTCTTTTCAATTCATGAACCTGTAATAAATACTATTTAATTAAAAGTTTTTCTTGCAAAACTTTTATACTATAAATTGAATTTCTTTTAGTTGAAAAGATTCTCAAAAATAACTTTTCCTTGAAAATTATTTGTGAGACATTAATCCAAATGTGAAATCACTGATTCAAAAATAGAATAGCAAGATTCTTGAACGCTACTTATCCTGTGATTTTGTTGAATCTCGAAAATAGAGTTGTTATTCATTCTTCTGATTGCTCGTGGGATAGATCCCAACTATCTTCAAAAAAACATATTAACGTGTCTTTAAGTCAATCTGTAACGCCACAGACCGTCGTTACTGGAGAAAGACAAAAAATTCATGAAAAATCCGGACCCTATTCCGCTACACGAAAAAATCAAATTATGTGAACACAATTAAATATGAAAATTGAGCAGTTAAATTTAAAATAATTACACACGCACATGGGCGCGCACATGCACGCACACACGGATGCGCGCGCGTGCGCACGCACAAAATAAGTAAATATTATAAATATTAGAGATAAATTTCAAAAACAAACCTAAACCATCTCCTTTTATTGAGTTTCACACCTAAACTATCGAAAATATGAGTTTCATACTCAAACTGTCATTTTTTAGTTAAGACTTCGTGGAGCTCCATAAAGTTAGGAACAAAAAGACTATTTGGAAAAAAAAATAAAAACAAAAGGTATTAAAGAATTTCGTGATAAATAAAATTTAAGTGTGTTTTTAAAACATTATTAATTTATTGAAGTGAAATATTTTTATAATAATGATGCTTAACATGTTTTGGATTATATAAATGGTTAATATAATAATGAAATAACAATTGAGATTTTACTAGATCTCTATAATTTTTTTTGTTTAAATAAGTTAAATTATATAATTTAGACACTTTTTACTTGCATAATATTATTCGCCCAATCCGAACAAGTAAAAATAAATCAGCAAAGAGATAGGAACCAACTATGTCAACTATTGAGCTACTTGATTCACTCTTCAAATATGAGAGAAATATAATTATTGTTACAAGAACATAATAACAATTTATTCCCTTTCGGCTACCACTAAACTATATATATTATAGTATTGTACTAAAGAAAGTACAGAAAACAGTACATTTGTTGGCCCAAAAGATCTTTTACATAATTTTGCTATCACTATCTAAGTAGACCCTAATAATAGTGATGATTAAATTTTCATAAGTCAATAATCTTCATAACTTTTACAAAATTGGAACCCAAGAAAAGAAACTTGATCCATGTATGAGGAGTACTCTAAATATAATTACTTGTCAAAGTGGTGGTTAGATCAAAGTAAGTACACCATAATTATCCGCATGGGGGGGCCAAAGATTTTCTTAATATTTTTCTTTTATAGCCCCAAAAGGACATAATAAAGAAGGGTTACTGGTAATGAAACCAACATCCCGAATATAACCCTGCAAAACAAGAGAATAAAGTCATCTCAAAATTATAATCCAAGGGTAAAATAGGTATTTAAAAAAATTTATTCATAAATAAAAGTTTGACGATGTCAAATATTTTCATCCATTAATTATATTGGAGTACTTATTGACAAAACTTTAACTAAGTCAAACTTATAGTAATTTTCATAAATCTTAAACCCCACCAAATTTTATTTCAAATGGTGATAAAGCTTAACTTCACACATGGAGTATTATTTATTTATCTATGTTGTTATGTTAGAAATAACAAAATATAACATATTTCTAATATAAAGAAGGTCAAAACACATATTTTAATTAAATTAATGTTAAATGTGTGAAATTATATATCATAATCGAAATAAGAATTTATCAATACGTAAGGGATCGAAAGTAATTAAGATGAACTTACCCTGTGCTTAGTATGTCTGGATGCAACCCATATTCTCTAGCGAAGACAAATGGAACGATTCCTTGGGGAAGAGCTGCCTGAATATTAGGAATAAAATTAATTTTTTATTTCCTATAATTATCTTAATTTATTTAATCTTATAATATATGAAAAAATAGAGTTTTCTTTTTCATATGAAAAAAGAATGAAAATTCTCTCTACAACTAAAAGTTTTGAGTTCACACATGCTCAGTTTGAATAATTAACATCATGGAAACAGAAATGGTGCACGAATTGAACAACTAAACATGTAATTAATTAAGTATAAGTATAACGTCCAAAACTTTTACGTCATATGATTAATGTCAAGAAAAAGAAAATCAATATTACAATAATATGTTTATATAGAATTTCGATCGTATCATGCTACATTTATATATATTGTAATAGGTATTTATTTGCCTTCAAAATTACAAATCGTATTTTCTCTTATAAATATTTATGTATAGATATTTTTTGAGTGATCTGGTAATTACCTGTACAATTGCGGTATGAAGTCGAACTCCTTTAAGTCCAACGGCAATAGAAGTGGCTGACATTACTAGAGGTCCACCTATAAATCTTATGGCCATCCCTATTGCTGCCATCTTAGTACCACAAGCAATTATTCGAGGTTGAAGTGCCATGAACAACCCTATAAAAGTACCATATGACACATATTGAATATAATGTTACGTTGCTAGGCTAATACGGCTCGCTTGGCTCTTCTAATAATTATTACTTACTAGTTATTTCATTATGTGACATACCTAAACTGAACATTGCCATCCCAAGGCCTGCGTCTGAAATTATTTTAATGGAATATTTTACCAAACTTGGCATCCCCACATTCCATCTGCTCAAAAAGTTAGGCAACTTTGTTAGCAAGTACTGTATGATTTTCAAGGAAAGTAAAAGACTTTTTATTTTTTTTCTAAAGACAGTACTAAAGTTTAGTCCCTCTATTTGACTTCTGAACAGGTTGAGCAATCATTTAAACTTTGACATCATTAAAATGACCCTTTATGGAGTACAATGCCAACAACCAATAATAAATTATATTAGCATATTATATTAACCAAAAGTATATTTATTATGTCTCAAAATTACATGGTAATATAGTAAGACATATTATGTCTTAATTTGTTCGTCTAATTTCAATTTGACACAAATTTTATAAAACAAAGAAAGAAGTTTTCGAAACATATGAATTAAAAAGAAAAATACGATAAATAAATTGAAACAGACCGAGCGATTAGATTTTTGGATATTTTTGAACTTACTTGAATGAGATAAGAGACCATAGAAGTCCTAAAATACTGGAGTAAGTATTTGGATTACGAGAAAGTTTTCTGCCAACCATAACGATAATGAGCCTTAGCATCACTAAAGCATTTGGCATTTCTTGTTTAATAATATTATTTGTATTTGATGAATCTGCAGCTCCAACTTCTTGTACTGGGAAATTTGATATATCTCTAAAGCTGATTTCCTTTTCTGGATTAATAAACAAATCATAACTTTTTGTTAGTCATTAAAGAAAAAGGAAAAAGTACTTTAACCATCAAAATTCATAAAATAGTGATTACACTAACCACTTTTCGATTCTGGAGTTTCAAATTTCACAAGTCTAATAATAAGAATATTGTGGAAATTTGAATTTTTATCATAATGACAATTTTTTAATAATTATAATTGAAAGGTGGCTACTTGTGAATAGAACATCCAAAGTTGAAACATTTGTATATGCGGCCATTAAAAAAAAAGTGCTTTTCTAGTTATAATTTCTTTTTTTTTTTTAATTTCAACTTGAATCAATTCATCTGGAATATAAAAATCTCATTCATCTCATACGATTAATCAAATAAACTAGGTAAATTAAAAAAAAAAAAAGCATTAAAAAAAAAGTGGGCAACAATGGAGTGGAGAGATGATAATTTATCAAATTATTGGAGTGCGCTCTATCAAATAAGTCCATCAAAACACACGTGCTTTAAAGTAATGATATTGTCTAGATATGTTGAAGTCTGGTCCAATTATTATTTTGCCCATTTAAGAGGAATTTTTTTTTTTACTTTTTCCATTTTAGTTTTGCTTTTTACTTATATCCATTTTTTAATAAAAATAAAAAACTCGATTATTTAATGCAACTGAAGTTAAATTATATACGTACCACTCTCTTTTACATGAAATTTAAAACAGAAGGTAAAAGAATCTTTAAATAGTTATAAATTATGTCATAATTAATGATCAATGCCACCTGCAGGGCTAATTAATATAGTATAAAATAACTCGTTATTTTTTTAAAAAAATTAGAAATAAATCTTTAAAATATAAAAGTGATGTAACTTTTGGGACAAGTAAAAATAATAATAAAAAAAGTTCAAGTTATTTCGTGATAGATTATATTTAATTAAAAATATTAATAGATCGAATGAATCAATTAAAATATATAACATAGTATCTGACATAAAAACTATATGCACAAATATATTAATACGATGTACAAATTCAACTTGGTATAATATGAAAAAAGAGTAGTTAATTATAATTGATGTACTTTGAGTGGTCGAATTATTTATTGATGATTTTGGAGTCTTTATAAGAATCAACCAATTTGTTATATTGCTATGTCAGGTCACAGGTGATATGTGTAAGAAATATGAGAGTGAAAATGATACAACATGTGAGAATCTAGGCACCATACTTTATTCTTGGGCATGCAAACGAGAAAGCAACCTATCTATATGATAATGAAAAATTTGGTCAAAAATTTTTAAAAAATTATTCTATTTTTTTTATTTTAAAATAAAATGATTTTTTTTATTTTTTAATTAAAATATATTAAAGTTAAAGAATAAAAAAAATTCAAAAAGATGAAATATCATGACAAAAAGAATTTTTTCATTAATTATTTGACTTTGGCCGGTCAAAGGAACTGTTTAACTATATTTTCTTTTTCTTGGGATCAACATGCTTTGTTTGTTTTGCATAATATTAATATTTCAATGTACTAGTATTAATTAAGTAAATTCTTGAAAAGGAACTAAAGATACATTATTTTAGATTACAAGGAGTATTAGTGTTAACAACAAAAAGATATCAATTGTAAATGGTTAATGATTCAACGCAAAGATTCTTTCAGCATTAATTAACCAAATATACGTTGTCGAGTACTTCAAATTTGTGTATGAAAAAATGGGTATTTTGATGGCCGCTTAAAGACTAATTACATTAGCCAGTTAAATATTACTTCCTCTGTTTTATTGTATACTTACTTCTATGTCAATTTAGATAATAAAATTATATTTTAGTTTGTCTCAGAAATAATATTATTTCTATATTTGTAGAATTTTTATTTTGCACAAACATGAGTAACTAATTATAGCCCTAGCTTTCGAAAGTTTTTTTTCTTTTAAACTTCTTATTAAATCAAATTTTATCATATAAATTAAAATAAAGAAAGTATTAATGTACAACTTATACATATTCACAGATTAAACACTATTATTATATATTTTGATAGGTAACTTCAATTTCTATAAGGATATCTTGAGTGAATCGTGTAATCTCTCAAATAGACCTTATACTACACAAATTTTAATTTCGGATAACAAAAAATTAAAAAAAGAAAAAAAGCACCAACTGCGCGCATGGGTCACAGAAAACAACAATTCCAGAGACCAAAAACAAATAAGGTTTGAGTAGGACAAGACATTAGTAAACAAACGTACCTCCAACATCATCTCTGTACCCTTGTCTCTCTCCATTTAAACATGAAGACTCCCACGCCATTTTACTAGATGGAGACGCCTGCTTAAACACCTTACCACCCACTGGGGACATTACCCACATTGGGGTATTCCCACTTGTTGTCACATCCAATTCGTTGAAATTCGAGGCCCTGGGCGTCGGTTGCAGCGAGTACGCGTCAGAAGACGCGTACCCACCAGACAACCGAGGACTCGCTGCACGAAACCCCACGCCCAGGTCTCCATGCCCAAACGGGATATCCCCGTTGTGTAAAGGGGTATGAACGGAAAAAATTTCAGCATTGGAGAGATTTGATGCCCTAGGTGTGATCCCTATAGAGGATGAAAATGCGGATTCCGGTGCCGATGAAGTGGATCGACGGATACGGACGTGGATACGTCCGTTACCGTCGATTTCTGATTCCGTACAAAGTGGATTCCGGCCGTCTAGTGAGATGACGTCGTTGTCGATTTCGAATTTTGTTATGGATGCAGCAACATTGCCGGGGAATTGATTTTTGATTAATATTGTGGCAGCTCTATATTCAAACAAGAACAATAATAAAGTATACCTGCATTAATAAATTAGAACTGTAATGATCAAACAGTTAAATTCACTATGGTATCAGAGCAGTCAGTATTCAGTATTCGAGGTATATATACCATATAATGCATTGAAGGACAACAAGTTGAACCATGAGGCTTTGAGTGAAATCACCATACATGGCATTAAGCAAAGGAATGCCCATAACTAATGTATTAGGCAAAGTTGAAACAGAAAAAAGAGTGATAAGCCAATCCAACTGCCCTTTACAAATGGCCCAAACTGAGAGCAATACAAGAACCAAAATCTTCGACAAAGTATCAGCCAATATGAATTTCGTGTCCATTTGGTAAGGATTATTCTGAGAGATGAAGTGGAAGGATAGGACCGGAACGGCAAATACCGCGACGAAACGGTTGATGCCGGAGCATTGCTCCGGCGAGAATATCTTCCACCATTTTACTGAACCATATGCCACTATCATAGCAAAGTATAATGGAACCATTGCACACATTACTTTGTAAAAATCATTTACACCTATCATCTTACAATGAAGTATATATTTTGCGCCTTTAATTTTAGGTGTAATATATTATAAAGAAAGTGAAAGGGTTGATTGAGTTTATATAGAAAAATTATATATTTTTAAACTTTGGAGGTACGTTAAATGAGATTCTTCATTAATTACTACTCCCTCCCCACCGTTCTTTTTATAAGTCACTTTTTTTATTTTGTAATTACATTAAAAATGATATAATTTTACGCTTTTATTCTTATTTAATATTTTTGAATATCAAGTTTTCAATCAATAAATATGAATTGCTCCCATCGTTTCGTTTTATGTGGCACTTTTTGAATTTCAAAATTTAAATAAATGTATTTTTTACTGTAAATTTTTATGGATCTTTTAAACATTTTGAATTATCAATTATATCTACTTATAATACTTCTTACATAATTTACAAATATGTAAATTTCATTTCAAAAAAATTGAAGATTTCATGTGTTAATTTTCAACCAAACTTAAATTATTTGACTCTCGAAAAAACAAAAGTATCATATAAATTGGGACAGAGAGAGTAATTTATTTTGATTAATTAATTTAACCAGAGAACATCAACAATTTACTTAGATTTTCTCAAATGTATATTTTCAAGACTAATACTTCCTAAGAATTTAAAAAATAATAATAATTTATACATTAACTTTGTAAAACGACTAATATTATAGATCAATTATTTATAAAAAATAATATATAAAAGGAGACGGAAGGAGTAGTTAGCACTGGAATTAATTGGTTGGTAGATTCAATGATTAGTGTTCTTTTAACATATGGAGAAATTTTACACGGGTCGGCAAATATCTGATGGTCTAGAATTACTTTAAACAAACTCGCACCAAATTATATACACTCCCTCAATTAGACTTTTTTACTTTCAGTTTTTCAAAAGTTAAATTACATGTAAATTTTAATTAATGTTTTGAAAAATATTTTTTTATTATTTTAATATAAGATAGATTGTAATTTATTATATTTTTTATCATATCGATTGAAATATTTAAATTTAAGATATTGAGTTAGTCTGATTTAATTTAGCTGTAAAAATAAGTCAGATTATTTCTCAAAAAGTAAAATGTGATAAGTAAAAGTGTTTAAAGTTTATTGTGTATAGATAAAAGTGAATAAAGGAATTCATTTTTGCATTTTATATTACCTGACTGATGTCGATCTAATATGATATTTCTTTAAAAAAATTTAATTAAAGGTGTATTTCACAAAATTAAGTTCATTTATTTTTGCTTTATTACAGGAAATTGACATCCAAATTCACTCATCAAGAATGATGAATTAATCCGTCATTGTGCTTAATTAATTAATTCATGAATAGTTCTTCTAAATGGCACTCCAGCCGACAAGCTGGCCATGGCAATATTTAGGAGGCACATTGGGATTTGGGATTAATTATGAGCATCATTCATTCATAAGTTCCATATTGCTAGGTCCATTTTAAGTTATTATATTGGAGTTTTTAAGAGTTAATTTCATCGAGTTAAATTAGATTATATTAATTTAATATTTTAAATAAAATATTAAAAAATTATATAAAAATTTTATATATTATAATTTTTTGTGTATTAATATTATAGAAAAATATATCGTGAAATATTAATTAAAGTTTTCATTATTTGATTCTTAAAAAGTTATAACAATTAAAAATAAACAAAAAAAAGTATAAATGTGTGTGTTTTTTAGAGTTTTAATATTTAGATAAAATATAATCATACATTTCAACATCGTATAATAATAGGCAAGCAGCATTGAAATTAAATTTCATTGCTATCCAAAATTTACATATTAAAAAAGAAAAACTCAATTATTTTATGTAATATATAAGATAGAAAAATATGTTATAGTTCAATAGCACGTAAAAGTCAACTGAATTTTGAATTGTTTGAGAAAATATGGGAAGCATAAAGACAGCAAAATATTCTCCCATTGAAATCAGCATACATGGAAGACTCAACCCTACCGATGATTGGGAAGTCAAATATTTATTTAATAAAATTCATGATAATAATATAGTTACAAATAATCATAAAGTATTATGATAATAAGATACACATTTGGTGCAAATATAAAAATAATGAACGCTTGGACACGTAGGCATATTATCTCGTATAGTCTCACGGGTGTGTTTGCTAATTTTAAATATTTTAATATCTTTTATATTTAATTCATCAAAGTTATTTTTTTAAAAATTAAAATAACAAAATAAGTTTGTTCATGGAAGTATGGCAAAAAAAAAAAAATCATGATTAACATTTCACTTATCCTCCCAACATTTCCTCTAGTTACTACACCTTCATAATGGTTGCTTAAATTATACATAAATACTTTTAAAGTATTAAGTTTTTTACTAACTTATCACACATTAAAATGTAGAAAATTATTTTCTAGCAAAAAGTGATTATCCGCTTATTTTTTGTGTTTAATATGAAAATAATATGTTTCGATTCTAAAAATATTTATATTTATCACGGGAATATAGGTTTGGGGTTGTGGGGAGGAGGTTACTGTGGGGGGGGGGGAATAGGCTGGGGTCGTGTGGGCTAATGGCGTGGGTCATTATTGTATTTACTCTTATTACGGAAATCATTTTTTTTTATTTTAAACATCTTATTATTAAAAAACATATATATATACATTTTATAAAAAATTAATCAATTCAACATCAAAAAGAATAAAAAATTTACCCGATGCATCTTCAATCTCTTTTCAGAGTCCAATTTATGAGGCGGAAAAGCTAGCGAGAGACATCGACAGTTCATATTGTTTTTTTATCATATCATGCATATAGTAGAAAATATATTCACTGACACAAAATATTAAAGTAACTTTGAGAAATTGGTAATATAAAACTGACATCTAAATTTTCTGCAACTTTTCTCACCTTTTAAGTAATTTTCTCAACTTTCTTTTAAAAAAAAATAGGATAACGTACAAATATCCTTTCAATCTATATTTAAAATCTCATAAAAATATTTATATTATATTAAGGTCTTATTACCTTCTGAATTTATTTTATTAATAATTATCTATCCCTTCTCGATCTACGTGACACTATCTTGTGAACTCAATAATAGTTAGCTAATGTCACATAGACTGAAAAGGAATAAAAAATTATTTATAAAATAAATTCAGGAAGATAATAGAATCTTAATATAATATAAGTGTGTCTCTAAAATTTTGAATATAAATTGAGGAGGTACTTGTGCATTTTTCTAAAAGAAATCACACAATGTACGTTATCACTTTCTTCACATTGCATTTACTCTACAATAATTTGTATAAATATTCATTTTCGAGTATATTTAATTAAGGTAATCTTATACTTTGGGAGTTTCAGTTTGTTATATTTGGTGTAGCTTATTTTTTATTTTATTTTTCGTTCAAAGTCTATATTATAATTGTAATAATATTTGAACGGTGTATTATAGAACTCATTTAAAGATAATTTTTTTAACAAAATTTTGAATTTCAGACTTTTGATTAAAGATCAAACAATTTCGCAAGACGTTTTGTAACTACTTGAGATTAAAAATGGGTGGAATAGACAGATGATGTTCGTGTAAGAGCCGGCAATGTTTGTCATTTTATGATGAAACATAAGTTTAGTGAAACAAACATATATGATGGCCCTATAGTTGCGCATAAAACACCTAACCAACCACACGCATGCTACTCGTATCTCTCTCTGTCTCCTCCTCTCTTTTTCAATAACTTTGATAAGGAAAATGGAGAGGGGATTACACAATGAAAATTCCTCATTCCATCTTCTCTCCTTTCTTATAATTTTGATTTTTCGTGCAGTTGATTAAGTAAGTGTTTTACTTTAAATTTAAAGTTATATTATGAAATTATAATATTTATTTGTTATATTTAAACGGAACTCATAAAAAATAATTAATTTTTTGGTTAAAAAATGTACAAGAACGACAGTATTAGAGGAGAGACTCAAAATAATCCTCATCTTTAAGTTAAATCTCAAAGTGATTCTTGAGTTTTCATATGGAGCAGTAATAGTTCTTATGTTTGCAATATTGGTGCACTTTTGATCTTATTCTAAAAATTTTACCTATTTTTTAACATCAATTTTGTCCATAATTTTATATAAGGAATGTCCAATCCTCTTTTTATATATTTAATAGAAATAACAACTCTAACTGAGAGAAGGTGATAAGAAAAACATTTTGTTCTGTTTATTAGAAATATTATTGTAACTAAACTAAGAACATCTTAACATATAACTTTGCAGGAAAAGAAAATTTGTACTATTGCGCGTGAAATTATCGTGATAAACCTTTCAACTTTATTTGCAATACGTTTTGTACTAAATAGAACAAAGTATTTTTCTTCTCACATTCTTTAATATGGAGTTGTTATTTCTTCAAAATATATAAAATGACGATTGAACATCCCATACATATGTTATGAATAAATGGCCTAAGTCATCTCCAGTCACTCAAATTTGTCCGCATAATTCATTTAGACACCCCAACTAATCCTTGTGCCAATTGAACACTTTATTTGTTCAAAAGTCATTCCTATTAGACACAAAATGCTGACATGGAAAAAAACGTGTAATTCACTTTCCTTGAGCGCGTTAATTTATTAAAGATAATATTTTTCTTTTTTTTCTCTTAATTTACACCCCTAAGTTAATTTTTTTAAAAAAAATTAACAAAAAAGAAGAAGAACAGTCGTCTTCTTCTTCTTCTCTATTTCTATCAACCCCACCCCAACCCCATACCCATACACCAGTGGTTATCTTCTTCCCCCATCATTCTAATGATTTCAAAATTTTTAGTATCAGTGGTTATCTTCTTCCCCCACCATTCTAATGGTTTCAAAATTCTTAGCATTTTGTTTCATTAATAAATTTTTCGAAGAGATTTTTTTCCCCATCTTTCTCTACCTAAAAAACGAGATGAAGTAAAAAGTTATAATTAATAAAAAAGTTGATGAAAAAAAAATTGTCGAGTTAAAGATGGAGTTAGAGGAAATGTATGTTATGTTCCAGTTGAAGGCAGGGAAGTTTAGGTTTCACACATCCTCTATTTTTTGTTTATTCTCAAAAAAATGTTCAAATGGTTCAAATTCAGAATGGTTGAAGTGTTCAATAGGTAGTACATCTAGTTGAGATGTCTAAATGAATAATCGGGACAAGTTTGAGTGGTCTCATATAACTTTGGCCTGAATAAATTAATGCAAAAAAATAGGTAAAATTTTGAAGGAGAATCAAAAGTGCACCAATATTGTAAATATGAAAGACTATTATTGCTTCATGTAAAAAACTTAAGGATCACTTTGAGCCTTAACCCAAAAAAGAGAGACTATTTTAATTCTTCCCACTTAGTATTATATCTTATTTTCTTTCGTTAGGCCATGCCAGTTTTCATACTTGGAAATTGGAAGAGACAAGAAAAGACTTTTAATTAGTGGAGAAATCTTCTTTTCTTTAGAAAATTTTAATTAGAATTTGTCTTCTTTTCTTTAGAAAATTTTAAGTAGAATTTTGCTAGAATTTGATGAGAATGATATTTTTTAATTTTAGTTTATCTTTTAAAATATTTTTAATTTTTAGTTTTAATATCTTTTAATTAAAAGTAAAAAAAATATTTTAAAATAAAAAAAATATTTTTATAACTTTTTAACCAAAATTTTCGATTATTTAGCATTTACCCTTATTAGTTAGTTTGTGTGGTCATTTATTCCCAGTTTTCAATGAATATCAGGTGAATGTCTCAAAAGCAGGAACGTAAAAGATTAATGTATGAGAAGAAAAGTGAGGAAGTATTGAAAACTTTTTGAAAGATAAATTATTAGTTTTGTTTCTAAATATATTTTTTTTAATAAATGTTTATCGTAATTTTATATTTTTAGAGTTAAATTATAAAAAATTTATTAATATTTTAAGATATATTTTTTATCATATTAATTTGTAAAAAATTATAATTTATAGTACTTTTTGTATACTTTTTAAATATTAAAATTTTTATCTTTAAAATATTAAATTAATGAAATCTAATTTAACTTTGAAAATTAGTCAAATTGACTTTTGAAAAGTACAACATGACAAGTAAAAATGTACGAAGAGAGTACATTGACAACCTTAAAATTACTTATCTATTTAACTAACTTAACTTAGATACATTCACGACCTTCGATATGACATAACAAATGATTGGTAAGAGAATGAAACTCTTAATAAAAAGTCAAGAGAAGTATTAAAACACTCATAAACTTGACGAAAAGTTATGAAAGTATATCACTCATATGGTAAGAACAAAGTGTATTTAGTTTAATTTATCAAATAATAAATATTTTTAAAACTGTCAATAATTTTAAAAAATAAAACTAATGATAATACATATTAAGTTTAGTATATTTTCAATCCTTTATAAATAAATAAAAACTAATAAAATTTACCAGACAATCAATTGAATGCATGTTTTTAAAGATTTTAAAGTTGTGGGTGCTCTGAAGTGAAATTGTAAAAAATATGCGTTAACAATGAGATTCGAACCATGGTACAACAACACTAAAGCAGTCTTAAGCACCCATCCTAGAACCATTTAGCCAACTATATGATTTATTTATTGGGTGGTCTATGTTAATTTTATACAATACCTATCGATTTCTACATAGATATATATATTTCGTAAAGAAGTTAATGGGTGCTCGAGCACCCGGCAGACACCATGTGAGTCCGCCTCACGTGCGTGTACATATAATAAAGTAAAATACTTTTACACAATTAAATTATTAAGAGGATAAATATTCAACGTCATATTAAGGTTGGCAGGCAAAATTATAGTCATCCACAGACAATGTAACACGGTCTGTGAAAAAATTATGACCATTAATAGCTCTATTGACTTATTACACGAGTTCTAATCACAAAAAAAAAATAAGATATGAAAGAAAATATATATGAAGATTAATAAGAAGAGGTCATGATGATTCGTTTCACGTATAGTTTGAGATATTTACAAACGTATAAATTTTTAGAATTATGTTATTGTTTTGAGTCTTATTAACTAGGTTTAGCTCTAGTTTAGATATTTATTGTTTGTAGCAACTATTTAAGATGCTAGCCAAATAAAATAAAATTTAGGTATCAAGTAATTTATATAGATTGGGGTATATAAAAATACAAATAACAAAAAAAATATGAAAATTTTTATTCATTTGCACTAATCTCATTTGTATATATGTGTGCCTTTAGAATATATCGATAAATACAGTCAGACTATATATAAAGAAAAAACATAAAAGACGATATTCATTTGCTCTTCACTAGAATTCATTCACTCTAATGCAAAATAGTAACAAATTAAGATAGACAGATAAAAAAAAAAATAGAAGAAAATACATAATATAGAGAGAGGTGAATGGCGATTGAGGCGAGCAAAAAGGGAAATGAAATAGATGCTAGAAAGAGTGAGATATTACTTAAAAGATGTTATTTAAGCATAACTATAAATTAAATACATAATACATATTTTCTATATCATATTATATAAAAGAAAATACCATTAAAACTAAGAAAAAAGAACAGGAATGCGAAGATTATTTTGTCCCTTTTTTAAGTAAAAAGATATACCAATTAAAGGACAAAATTGATAACTATTTGACTTATTTTGAAAAGTTGACATATAAATATGGACTTTATCACTTTTTTCACTTGTAGAAGTATCAAAGAATAACCCATAAACGGACTCAGCACTTTGGGCTAGTCCATGAATGTAAATATAGTTTGACATATTGAATTTTTATTGAAAAAATGATCAGAAAAATATTTTAATTTTTGATCGAAATATTATTACGATATCAAATTATATGAAAGACTTTTTATCTTTTGAATTATTTGATAGTGTATTTTAAAGTTATATATGTGTCCACTAGACAGATTGCTATTTATAATTATGTAATATTTTTTTATGTCAAGTGGACACATATATATCTTTAATTAAAATACACTATTAAATAGTGCAAGGGTTAAAGGTCTTTTTTAAAGTTTGTTATCGTTACAACAATTTTGATCAAAGTTTTAATATATTTCAAATTTTTTTCCTTTATTTCTTTTTAAAAATACTATTAGCATATATTGATTTGTATTCTAACCGATAAACTTATTTACATTTGTTTGAATTGATGTAAAATGATCCGTGCTCATCTAACTAACGCTATTGTATACTTTTGTTTACATTGTTATTCATTAACTCAAATTTACTTAATAATTTGATATATATTTATGTTAAGATATTGATTTGTATTCACCTAATAAATTAGTATACATTATTTGTATTAATATATTTATGGTTGTGCATTGGTAGACATTGGATTCATAACTTCATATTCACTCAATAGGTTGATATAAATTAGTAGAGTCCACCAAAATGACAACCTTTTTCCTTCTCAAAACAAAAACGGCACATAAAAAAAAATAACCAAAAGGACAAAATTTTTTGTGACAGTGCGATTTTCTTTTGATAAAAATTGATATTGTTCCGTTAATAGGAAGAAAAATCAGTGTCGTAAATGCAATTTTCTCAAAAAAAATCTTTTTTTCTTTAAAATCGTTGCTATAACAATAATTTTCTCAAAAAAGTAAATTCTTTTTTCCTCTAAAATTGCTGCTATAGCAGCATTTTTATATGAAAAAAAGTAATAATTTAATTAATCGTTGCATTCGCAACAATTTTGATCATATTTTTTTAAAAGTTAAATTGTTGTTATAGGTTAAATAATTGAAAACCAATTATTTATTAGAATATAGATATAATATAAACGCAGTGTACTTACACATTTATTTTAATTTTTAATATACAAAATTACTAAATTACTAATTAGTAACTAATTCACAATTACTAACATAATTAGTCAAAATAACAATAATTTAAAATATTTATTTAAAATGGCAGAATGATAATATTTTTATAAAATAATATGTATTCATATTTTAGTATGTTTTAGTATTTTAAATTAATTTTATTTATGGAAAGAGTCATTTATTGGACCAAAATACACACTAAGAATCATTTTAATGCATAAAGATCTGGTCAAGTAATATTTAATAGCCTTATAGATTCATGTCATGTGTACTATTATAATAATTTATGGTTGAGATTAATTTAAATTATATATTCATTATAACAATAAAAACAATAAAGTTGTTAATTTTTTTTTTAAAACTATCAAATAAAGCAATCAAGTGTATCCAAACTAATATTTTTAAAAAAATTTAAGATTGACGGGAATATGAAAACTCCTGACTTTTTACCTATCAAACTTCTTCGGAATTAATTTCTTACATGTTTTCTCCAAATTTTGAAGTAATCTTAAAAAATAGATCAAACTTAAAAACATCATTGAGTTCTAAATAACAATTCAACTAAAAAACATGATAATACATTTTTTAAAAACAAAAAACTTATTTGGAGGTTTTTAAATAATTATAAAAATATATTTATTTAGATTCTTTAAAAGTGCCAGATCCTTTTCAATTAGTATAATTTAAAAAATTCAATACAATTACGTGGTTTGGCGCGTCAAAAAGTCGGCATATTTTCGCCAGTCTTTTTTTTTTCTTGAAAATATAAGTTAGGGTACACTTAATGTTTTATTTGATAGTTTTAAAAAATAAAAATAATTGACGGCTTTGTTGTTTTCATTATTAAGATGAATATATAATTTAAAAGAATCTCAACCATAAATTATTATAATAGTACACCTAAAAAATATATTTATTAATTCAAGCATATTTCTCGATTGACAAGACAATTTCCATCACTCGAAATTATTTTTTTGATTCGATGTTTAAAGCACCGGTTATACACCTTACGGATTTTCAATCGAATTTTTCAATTTTCATGTGATTTTATTTAAATATTCATCATGTATTTATGATTTTTAAATTTTTTTGTGATTCTCTTTTAATTTTTCAGATTATGTAGATTCTAGAAATTCATATATATGATTATTTTGTTTGATGTAGAATACATTTTAATATTTGAATACATTTTTTAATATGATGTTCAATACATTTATATCATTATACAAAATACAATATAAACACTAGAAGAAATACAAATACAAATAATATATCTATTAGAATGAATACGACTTAGGAAAGAAAACATATTTTCAAGAGATATATAAATTACACGATAAAAAGATGAATACAAATATAATTCTTAAATAAGTATAGATTCATTTGACATACATATTGGAATGAATACAAACTTATAAATAAATACAAGTTTAATTATGTAAAATACAACATGAAATCAGAATAAATACAAATACAGATGATATACAAATTGGAATGTCTACAATTTAAGAAAAGATACAAAATTTTGATAAATAAAATAAATACATTGTGGGAAAAGTATGTCAAATAACATATAAAAATACAACATGAAAACTAGAATGAATACAAATACAAATGACATACATATTGGAATGAATACGATTAAAGATACAAATTTTTGGTAAATAAAATAAATACACTGTGAGAAAAGTATGTCAAATAACATATAAAACTATGGGTGTTCAAATTTGTAAATTTTAAAAAAATCAAACTTTTTAATAGATAAAATTCTAAAGTATCATAAAGTTTCATAACAATAACTAGTTTTGAAAGACAAGAACAAACAACGACCTTTAGGAAGAAGGAAGAGACCACTTATTTTAGGTTTCATAATCTTTTGTAAGGAAAATAATAAAGATTATCAGTAACTTGATCTAATTTGAAATATTCTCCCTCCCTCTTGATTTTCTCTAGTTTGTTATTTCTTAATTATATTATGTTAAATTAAATAAAGAAAAAAACATAAATCAACCCATAACAAACTAAAATATTATCATTTTTCATAATATTGAAAGTATTGCTAAGGGATCCTATTAAATGTCAAAATATTGTTGTTTTATAAGATTTTTCAATTATATTTCTACTTTTTGATACATTGATTTTATATGATAAAATATTTAATTATTGTTTTTGAAGTGAAATATTGATAGAACAAACGTATCTAGTTTTATGAAATATAAATCACACCAACGCTCTGCGATTCTATGCCGCGCACCTAGAGTCGAATTGAACACACTTAACTACTGCGATACGAAAGAGTTAATGTCACGGTTGTTCAACATTAAATATTTATTCCTTAAATCCATAATTTGCCTCTCTATATGATGTGATTTTCTAACGAAGGTTATTTACCTGACCACCCTTGAGTAGTTGTAGCGCCGCCCGTCCATGAAATTATAAACTAATTGTATATAATGAATAAAAACATTGGAAGAAGCAAATGTGAAATACAAACCTAAAGCCATCATTTTCCGCTAACTTTTCACAATCCTTAATTTTATTTTATATAGTCCCCAATTAATTTATTAATTTGAGAGTTGAATCTGAATCTAGTTTGGACCATTTTTTTTTGTAGTAACAACGGTGTTGTTGAATCAAATTTTAATTAACTAATTATTATATATATTTTAAATTGAGTCATGTTGTGCCTGTGCAGTGGTGAGACAACTATTGATCTATCGGATTCTAACGCCTTGTGGTCCTAATCCCCCCCCCCCCCCCCCACATCCTCGATCCATCCCATGAACTGATTTAGGGAGTCAGTCTATGTCACATAAGCGTCAAGCCGATATCACTGGATAATGCTTATTGGACCAAAATCCGATTGGCCCAACCTACTTTACAAGCTTACTGTTGATTTAACTATATAAATCTTACTAGTGAATATTCTAATTACTAGAAATTTCAATAATTCTTTACTTTACGTGTTATACCATTTTCGATTATTGGATACATATTATTGTGTAAAGACACGTTAGATACGTGTATCAATCGAATGTGTATAGCTGAGATACTTAATTTAAATTTTTCTGAATTAAATGTTGTAATTTAATGTCTTAATTAGTGGAGTAAATTATGGGCAATCAATATATAGACGCCTACAAATTCATCAACTAATTCAAAACCACAATAGACAAGGGAGACATCAACTTGATGTTTCTTATATATTTCATCATGACAAAAATAACTTTTTACTTGTCGAATATTATATTTTTACAATATATATCGATTCAGTGTGTAAGCATCATGATGAGTCATGAAATTTTGATCATTTAGGTATTTTTCTAAATAATTATTTTCAAATTTCTAAAATATTGAACAATCAATACTTAAAACTTTAATTAAATGTTGATCCTGATTATTCAAGTTGATCCTTCACTTGTCTTTACACAAAAAGAGTATTTAAACCAACAATCTAATTACAAATATGTACACTATAATATTATCCTAATATCCAAGACTAGTACAGAAAAAATTGATTTGAATTGGACACCAAATTTTGAAAGTAGTATACTAAACTGTTGCTAGTAATTAACATGCACCAATTGAAGCTTCTAGGCAGCCAACTGTCAGCACATAACATGTAAGTAATTGGTTTAAGTGGGGTTATGTTTATGTCTAAACTTTATTTTTTTAAGGGAAAAAGTCAAAACTATTCTTGAATTAGGGAAAAGGTCCAAAAAAATATCCTCTATTTATGTTTTGATCTAAAAATATCTTCTTTTTTTTAATTTATATATATCTTTTCATTCACCTTTTTGACTTACTTATATCCTTTCATTCACTTTTTTTTTACTTAACTCATACCTTTCCTCATAATTTATTTAAATAAAAAATTATATATATATATATATCTTCAAGACTCTAATTTTTTTTAAAAAAAAAATCGAATAATTTTCATATTTTCTTTAATTTATTTATTTTTAAAAAGAAATTTTTTTAGATAATTAATATATAATAATAAATATTATTAGTGCCACAATATCTATCTTCTTTTCTAAAATAAGTAAAAAGAAAAAAAATGTTAACTTAATTATTTTTTTCCTAATATTGATAACTACTTTTTAAAGAAAAAGTTTCACAAACAATTTTACTTAAAAGATTAACTCATTAAAAAAATGAAAGAAGAAAATACCAGATGAATAGTATTTGTAAATAAAATAATATATTGTTATGAGTATGACATAATAATTTTTTTTATAAAATATTAATCATCTATATAATGTTTAGAATCTTGATTTAATTAATTAAATATTAGCCGTTAATTTTTTCTTTTGTTATGAGTTTTCAATTCAAGTAAAAACTTAAGAAAATGGAGAGGGAGTTGGATCCAAAAATAAATAAATAATAAAAATTTACAATATTTTTTTTATATGAAGAAATCGGGGTCTTGAAGAAGTATAATGTTTTGATTTGGTTAAATAATGATAAATAATCTAATTAAGGTGGGTTCTTTATACTACACATAATAAATTTTTAAAAAATAAAAAATAAAGAGAAAATTGTTAATTTCAAGAATATAAGTGAGCGAAAAAGATGAATAAAAGAATTTTTTAGATCAAAAGATGAACTAAGGATAATATTTTTGATATTTTACCTTTTTTTTAATTATAACGTTGTTAAGATACTCAAAGGACCAATTATAAGAAAACCACCCAAAGGTTTCATGAAAAGATTGAAAAAACCATCAAACAACGCAATACAACTGCTCAACTAGAATCAACATAACAAAAAAATATACTTAATGAGATCATTTATAACCTAAATTATAACCCCTCCGTGCACTTTCATTTATCATGTTATATTTTACGCAAGTCAATTTGATTCATTTTAAAAGTTAAATGAGATTATATTAATTTAATATTTTAAATAAAATTTTCAGATATTTAAAAATTATATGAAAAGTATCATGAATTGTAGTTTTTTTTTGCATATATGAAAAAATACATTATAAATATTAGTCAATTTTTTTATAATTTGACTCTAAATATGAAAAAAAATGACAATTAAAAATAGACGGAGGTTGTAAATTAGCTTATTAATTATTAATTTGATAAATATCATAATTAACTGATAATGACAATTAAATATTTAGAAGACGATAATGACAGAAATCAACGTTATTTTAGGTATAATTTTTGTTGTATTTTTGAAAAAAATAATCTTTTTTCTGCAACTGGTTATATTAAGTGAACAAACAAAAAACAAGTAGTATAAAAAAATTACAAGTGGACATAAAACAAAATGAGATACAGTATTTGTGTTTCCATTGGAATATTAGCTTGACAAAAACTCAAACGAGCAACACAAAACAAACAGCTAAAAAACCTGTTTTGAAAAATCCAGTGACCAAAACATGTAAATGGTTTTACTGTGGCCTATTGTTTTTTCACCTTTCCCAATTATAAATATCCACTGCCTCAACTGAGTAAACAACCAAAATTTGTGTTCTATAAAAAGTTTTCATATTTAGTGATCACTAAAAAAAAATCAAGAAGATGTCGACTACTGTAGGCCAAGTCATTCGTTGCAAAGGTATAATAATTCCATGATTCTGTAATTTCCTCGTTTTTTTTTTTAAGTTTGATAATTTTTGTGGTAATTATATATTATTTATAGCTGCTGTGGCATGGGAAGCTGGTAAGCCATTAGTGATGGAGGAAGTAGATGTTGCTCCTCCACAGAAAATGGAAGTTCGTCTTAAGATCCTCTATACTTCACTCTGTCATACTGATGTATACTTCTGGGAAGCTAAGGTAAACAAAACTAAATTACGGGACTACGTTGAGTATGTTAGTGTTGTCAGCAAATTTTATAAGGGGATTATTTCCTTTGAACTGATTTCAGGGTCAAAATCCAGTCTTTCCTCGAATTCTTGGACATGAAGCAGCAGGGTATGTGTTATCTTGTTTCAATTGATTGATTTGAATTCATCATTTACTGTTTCTAAAGCTAAAAGGGTACTGAATTTTGTTGTCTTCTTGATATTTAGGATTGTGGAGAGTGTTGGAGAGGGAGTAACAGACCTTGCACCAGGAGACCATGTTCTTCCTGTCTTTACAGGGGAATGTAAAGATTGTGCTCACTGTAAATCTGAAGAAAGCAATATGTGTAGCCTCTTAAGGATTAACACTGACAGGGGAGTGATGCTTAATGATGGAAAATCAAGATTTTCCATCAATGGAAACCCCATTTACCATTTTGTTGGGACCTCTACTTTTAGTGAGTACACCGTGGTTCATGTTGGATGTGTTGCAAAAATTAACCCTCTTGCTCCTCTTGACAAAGTATGTGTCCTTAGTTGTGGAATTTCGACAGGTATAGACGAAGACAACGATAGATTATGTTACTAGTTTCTTTTTAAGGAGCTGCTCAATTGTTGATTGATATGAATACTTTTCCAGGCCTTGGAGCAAGTTTGAATGTTGCTAAACCAACAAAAGGCTCAAGTGTGGCTATATTTGGACTAGGAGCTGTAGGCCTCGCGGTGAGTATGCTCCGTTGTGTTGTTTTATTGTTTCCCGTATATGTGTTAGTCTTACGAATGATCTGATCTCATTTGGTCAGGCTGCAGAAGGAGCCAGAATTGCTGGTGCCTCGAGGATAATTGGTGTTGATTTAAATGCTAGTAGATTTGAGCAAGGTAATATAAATTTTTCCTTATACATTATCTTAAAATTCCTTAGTAAAACAACTAATTCATCCATTTTACTTGTATTCTACAGCTAAGAAATTTGGTGTGACAGAGTTTGTGAACCCAAAGGACTATAGTAAACCAGTTCAAGAGGTACTCAAATCATATTTAATTTACTTAATCGAAGAAGAAAAAAGACAGGTCTGAGTTAATAGTTGATGTCTTTTCTTGAATTCTGATTATTTGATCAGGTAATTGCTGAGATGACTGATGGCGGAGTCGATAGGAGTGTGGAATGTACTGGTCACATTGATGCTATGATTTCAGCATTTGAATGTGTCCATGATGTATGTTTTCTGTAATCAAATTAATTTCCTTAGCTGTATGTTTGCGTTCATCTTAACGAACATTGTTGTGATTAACTTTTAGGGCTGGGGAGTGGCGGTTCTTGTTGGTGTACCCCATAAAGAAGCTGTGTTCAAGACACATCCTCTGAACTTTTTGAATGAACGGACTCTCAAAGGAACCTTCTTTGGAAACTACAAACCTCGTTCGGATATTCCTTGTGTTGTTGAGAAATACATGAACAAAGAACTTGAATTGGAGAAATTCATCACTCATACACTTCCATTTGCTGAAATCAATAAGGCTTTCGATTTAATGCTGAAGGGAGAAGGCCTTCGTTGCATCATCACCATGGCGGACTAAACTTTCTGTCCTAGAAAAGGAGCTTCTACTGTTTGAGAAAAAAGACCAATAAATTGTCACTGTCTTATTTTCCCTTTCGTGTTTGGTTGAGTTGTAACATTCCATCCATGTCTCTTCTTTTGTCTTTTGCTTAGATGTTGTGCTTTGCCATATCTCTTTCGATTCTTGTAAAAAATGCAAATTCTCTCTGTTTTATCTCAAGTATATTTACAGAATTTCAGTGATTTGATAAATCTAAACTTTATCATAATATAATCCAAACAGAATTTCAATTGAAAATGATGAAGCCCTTACCGTCATTGTTCCTACAACATAATATACTCAAAGTTTCTTTTCTGTCACTCATGGACGTTGTAGAGGTCGAGGTCGTCGGTGCTCCTCAAATCAATATATACACGAGTTTCTCGAAGAATAGGTCTCCAAAGTTGTCACTCTATATTTGATAACTATTTCTTCCGTTCAGTTTTATTTGTCAACTTTGCGTAGAGATGTCAATATGGGCTAGCCCACTCCATTCGGACTAACCCATACAGCCTTCGACATTTTATGGGTCAGGCCAGGCTAGCACATTTTTTATGTGGGCCAAAAAACGACCGGCCCAACCCACAAAAACGTGAGCTACATGTTTGCCGGACCAACCCACTTTTTTAAAATTATATAATTTTTAGAATTATTAAATTAAATTATAAATTATAATTTAAAAATATTATCATAAAAATCGACAAAACAATAATACATGATGTTAATGTTACTACTTTTTAATCAGATCCACAATTAAAATTATTTTTATAATACTTATTAAGTTTTCTTTCAAGTAAAAATATAAATATCTAAATAGAAATATTAATTTAATTGTTTTGAGTTTGGACTCTCTTTAAGTTTAAATTTTAATATTATATTATATTTTTAAGGGAAAATTGTATATAATAGCAAACTAATAACCTAAAATAAATGGAGTAGCTAGGGTTTGATTTAATTGTGCTCCATAGCAAAGGCTTGCAAAAAATTGTCAGGCGCGTCTCCCCAAATATCTCTCTCGCCACTCTCCTCCAATCTCTCGCTCGCTTCCTCACTTTTTATACAAACACAAGTGTATAAAAATTGTTTCTAATTGTATAAAGCAGAGAAAATTGCATAAATACATATATTTTTGTTCCCTTCTTTCAGATCTCGCTCGCCACTCTCCCAAATCTAGCTTGCCACCCTCGCCTTTCTCACTTATACAAACAGAAGCGTAATGTATAAATTGTGTTTCTGTTTGTATAAAGCGTGAGAAAATTGTATATACACATGCAAGTACATATATTTTCGTCCTATACACTTATAATTATACAATAAAAATACTCCTCTGCCAGTTTCTTTTGTCTTTCTCTCTTTCTCGTTTTATACAATTTTCAAATTGTATCTAATTTCTCTCTTTCTCGTTTTATACAATTCGATTCAATTGTATATTCCTTGTCAAGTCTCTTCTGTTTTCTCTCTTTCTCATTTTATACAAATTCAAATTGTATATAATCGTTCTATATACTTATAATAATACAATTCGTTTTATATACTTTGTTTTTATACAGTTCTCTGCCCCAGTGTCTTTCTCTTTCTTGTTTTATACACTTCGTTTTATACAATTTGCTTCAACTGTATATGTACAACGAATTATACAGTTTATATGTTTGTTATGGAGCGCAATTATGCAAACTTTGCTATAGAATATAAATATGAATTTTTATTTGCTATATGTGAAAATTGCCCTATTTTTAATTAATTTTTATTGGCCCAGGGGCCGGCCCTACTGATACTTCTTGAGCCCCTCAAATTAGCAGGCTTATTCAGGTCGGGCTAAAAAGCTCTTTTATCAAATGGGCTCCAAATATCATAGCTCAGCCCTATTAAATCCCGGGTTAGGCCAGGTCGGAGCAACAGGTCTAGCCCATATTGACGACTCTAACTTTGAGCTTTATATATCCCTCAAATAATAATGATTGATATGAGTATTTATATATCCCTCAAATAATAATGATTGATATGAGTATTTTATTGTAATATCCATATTAATTGGTGTTTACTATTAGGTGTTGAAAAATGACAATGAAAGTAAGTAACTAATACTAAGAATAAAACATGAATATATATATATATATATATATATATATATATATATATATATAAGTAACCGATAAAAGTTAATTTTTGAATTAACGGATAAGTAAAAGTGATCATAGACAGAATTATACTTTTATATTAAAGAATAATTTGCTTTACAAATTTTGGTTTTAACTTATAATATAATGATTATAATCACACAGAACTACAAATATCTATAACTTGATTTGATATTACAAGTTTAATTTTTATTTTAAATCGTTTTTCTTAAAATTTATGTTTGATCAAACGCAAGGCACCTAAAATAGGAAGACAAAAGTACTCACTACGTTTCTTTATATTTGACTTGTGTATCAAAAATAGATATTTTATTTTACTTATTAATTTTAGCAAATTTAGAAGGGAAAAGGATTAAAAATATCCTCAACGTATTGAAAATAGATCAAAAATGTCCTTAAGGTTATTTTTAAGGTTACAAATGCCCTTCTTTAACCGAATTTTTACATGGCATAAATGAATTTTTAAATTGAACACATGGCATAAAATTATTGGTCCACGTAAATCTTTTATCCAACTCAAAGAATTTAATCGATGACTGCATTGGACTTCCATCTTCCTATTTCTTATTATTGAGGAACAAGTGCTAACTTTCACCAAAAACTTCATTGCATCCCAATGTGCCACCAGTAAACTTCCTCTGCGCATGGTGACAATTCCCGCAGTGAAACCATCGAGGATATTCGTGATCACGGTCCGTCTGATCGTTCTACGAAGGTCTAGTTTTCTTGATCAATCATAGTGAATACCCAACAAGAATTTTATATGATCCAGGATTAAATCCAAACCACAATAATAATGTTCCCAATAGATTTTAGTCTTTGCACTCAAATAAAGCAACTGTAGTGAAATTCGTTTAATAAATTAAGTAGATTCGAAAAACAGAAACAAAAAAATCAGTTGGATTATATTAAAAAGGGTAGGTCAATTCCATTGAGTTGGGTCAAAAATTCATGTGGCTCAATACTTTAACTACACGTGTTTAATTTAAAATTTTATTTATGTCATACTATAATTCTGTTAAAGAAGGGCATTTCTAACCTCAAAATAACTTTAAGGGCATTTTTAATCTAATAGGTGGAAAAAAGACATTTTTAATCTATTTTCGATATATTGAGGACATTTTTAACCTTTTTCTCAATTTAAAATATTTTATTGTACTTAGTATTAAATGACAACATAAGGTAGTAGTAGTCAAATTTTTGCATCCAAAACATCGTCAATAAGATAATTTAGTAAAATACACTTTTCATTTTTATTTTTCTTAAAAAATAAGGAATGTATGAGGACAACGATAAAGTAATATAAAACTGGGGAAGTAGATTGCAATGAGCTCTTATTACTTCCGTCATCTAAAATAATTTATCATGATTTCTAAAAGTAATTATTTTTAATTACTCTCTCTGTCCATTTTCACTAATCTCAAAATAATTGTCCTATTCTATTTTTATTTATTGAGCCAGTTTAAAAAATTAAGAGATAACTGATTATTTGACACCTATTTACCCATATTATTAACTAAAGTTATTTTTTAGTGTATTTTTTAAAATATTAAATTTGTTATATTCAAAGGATGATGTAAAAAAATTAACATTCTATTTATTGCTCCCGAAGGAGTGTACTAAATGGATTCCGGATAAGTCAAAATGGATGAAAAAGTTATCATTTTGGAAATTCAAAATAAAACTGATTATTTGTTTCATATTTCATCTTTAATAGTGTTATACTTTTTCAAAATAAAAAATAAAAGGGATAATGCACAAGTACCTTCTCAATCTGTGCTCGAAATTTCAGAGACACGCTTATACTAATCTAAGGTCTTATTACCTTCCTGGACTTATTTTATTAATAATTTTCTACTCCTTTTCGGCTTACGTGACACTATTTTGTGGGTTCAACGTTGGTTGACTTTTTTTCAAGCTACTACCACGTTGAACGAAAAGGGGTAGAAAATTACTTATAAAACAAGTTAATGGAGGTAATAGGACCTTAGTATAATATAAGTGTGTCTTTGAGATTTCGAGCATAAATTGAGGGGGTACTTGTGCATTTTCCCTTCTTGAAAATTACACACCTATAGAATAAATATTTAATTAAAAAATTATATCTTAAGACATTAATAAGCATAAAATAGTCAAAAAAGAATTTAATTAGTTTTTTATTAAAAAAAACACTTGTAAAGAAAAATAAAATAGATAATTTAATATAGAAAACATAAATTTCGTGCCAACTTTAGTCTCACAAAGTGATTGACGCAAAAGTTTAATATTTTGGGGCCATTAATTTGTGAGATAAATAATAGCTTTACACCATTAATATTAGGTGCTTGAAACATAAAATAAAGTCGAACGGTTCAGTACATGTTTAATAATCAAAATAATTATGTTGTATGATAAACTATTATGATTGATAACTTAGTTTTATATCGTTTAAAGTGATTAAAAATAAATTAAATATTTTTCGTGAATTTCTTGATTTTATGTCAAATCCTCCCCTTTGCCCTTAACTTGATCTGTTTTTATTAGCTTATTTTTCAATTTAATTTGATAAATTTCTATTTTATAAAAGAGTGAAGTGGAGGACGATCGAGGACAAAAATGTAATTTCACGCTAATAAAAATTTATGAAGAAAAATAATAAATAATTCTAGAATTATTTTTCTATATGAAGTGAATAATGATTAAGGGCAAAAATTTAATTTCACTCTAACAAAAATCTTTCAAGAATAATAACAAAAATATTAAATGGTTGTAGAAACATCTTACATTATTGTTATTACCGTTAACTTATTTTTTATTACTTCACTTTCTTTTTCTTTTCTTTTGTGAGTTATTGTGATATTCATTATGCTTATAAAAAAAAGCTTATTTTTTATATAAACATATCATGAATTAATTATTTCAATCTTTATTTTCACTCTAATTAATATACTTGAAAATAAATTTGTGTGATTAAATTAATAATATATATTAGATTAAAATTAAAGAAAAATATGTTAAAAAGTAACTTTACAAATAAAAATGAATAGGATGATATATTTGTATTGAAGATGATCAAGAATTAAAATGTAATTTCATTCTAACAAAAAAATATCAAGAATAAATAATTCTAGAAACATTTTTGCATATGTGAAGTGAAAGATGATCAAAGATAAAAATATAACTTTATGCAAGCAAAAATTTACCAAGAATGATAACAAGAAACTTAGTTAGTTCTAGAAACATCTTTAATTATTATTAGTATTACCTCATTTTTGTTATTTCTTCAAATTTTTTTATGAGTTATTGTGATATCTATTTATTATATTAAAGTAAATATATAATGAATACACTTAGCTCTTAATAATTTTATATCAAATATAATATTAGGCGGAACTAACATAAATTTATATGTATATATAAATTTTGTGTATTGAGATGTTTTTTAATTTTGTGATCTTAAATATGCTATATAAAAAAATTAAAATTCATAAGTTATTTTCTTTTTGAAATGAATAAAAAATAAGTTCATATAAATTTTAAAGGAGGGAGTCATATATTAAAAATGAAATATATATATGTGTTATTATTGAAATGAGCTTTCATATATTATTTTTTTAAAAATAATTTGGCTTCCTTCTATTAACTTGTGCATATATGTGGAGTTTCAAAAAGATTTGAACATTTTAATATATAAATATAATGATTTGAAAACTTTTATTCTTCGTTTTAATTACTAATTGTTACATATTTGAAAATTACATTTGAAAAAAGCTTAAAAACGCAATGTAACAATTTAAGATATTTTTAGAAAAACATAGTTGAAAAACATAATGAAATTTGGTTGACTCCCTTATTTTTATCGAAACAAAAAGAAGTTGCATTTCTTGTTTGAGAATCACAGTAAAATGACAATTAAAAATATGTGAGAATTATATAAGAAATTTCTTTTACTTTCCTTTAAAATAACAATTAAAAATATGTGAGAATCATATAAGAAATTTATTTTACTTTATTATAATCACTTGTATCACAAAAAATAAAATAAAAATGGAGTAACATATAATAATCGAAAATAACATAAAAGGTACATAAATTAACAATTTAAAAAAATCTTTTAGAAAACACATAAAAAATTTAATTCACTTTTTCAAATTTCATTTGTGTCACATAAATTGAAAAAATAAAAATTAACATACGTTGAGTCTGCACTAGCGCAAGCACATGATATGTAGTTATTGTATATATGTATGAAAATTTAGTACGACATGTCATCAATCATGCATGCATGTTATCATCAGGCTACATCACATTCATGCATGCATGTTATCATATCAATGTGCCTTTAGCTGTCGTCACTTGCATTAGTTTAAGAATAATTATTTGAAAAAGACATAAATTTCTTCTTTAACTTGTATTGAAAAATCAGTTACACGTTTAAATTATTACAATAATCTATTACATACATATACCATTCAGAAGTGATTTTTTTAGCCCCCTAGAATAGACGTTGTAAAAATAAAATAAAATAGACAGGTCAATTTGAAAAAAAAAATTAGAATCCTCTTTTCTACCTCCACCCTCACACCTCTTCACACCCCACCCATTGTCTTCTTCTTTCTCATTCTTTATTTTTATCACAATTTTTTTAGGCCAAATACATAAGCAGATCCCTAAACTTGTTGGGTTTTTCCCTCAGGTACTTTAACTACGTCATTTTCCTGTTGAATCATTAAATCCCCATAATTTGTTCCCTTTAAACAAATACCATTGTCTGATGTGGAACTAGATTTATGAGGGGTATGTTGTTCCACAACTCATTAGTCCAATTGATTGTGAAAATGTTCGAGAATAATTGTGTTTTACTTAAGTCATTTGAACACATTAGGAAACAAATGAGACTAACACGATTTGTCTTCATTCCTTCAATTAAAATTACTACAATTCGAACACAATTAAAGGCATTTACAATAAAAAAGCCGATCAAAATCAACAAACAGTATTTTAAAGAAACAAATTACGGGTGGTTCAATGATTCAATAGAAAAATGACATAGTTGAGGTACCCGAGGGAAAAAACCTAACAAGTTTAGGGATCTATTTATGTATTTAGCCATTTTTTTATTATCATAATTTAAAAGCATAATTTTTTATTGATTCACAATCAAGTTATTCCCATAGATTTGTTATTGAATAATTGTATTTTATCTAGAAAAATTTTGATTGATTGTTTATCTTTTTTGATTTTTTTTTATTTTGTTAAAGAAAATTTGATTTGTTAATCAATTTTTGGATTTGGTGATAGCAACTTTATGGATTGGTGGTGATGGTGGCGGGTGGCAAAAATTAAAATAGATAATTGAAGGTGGTGAAGAAGAAAAAATCGATATTGATAATGGTGGTGGTGATATTTGGTGTTGGATGGCAATGGGTGGGAGTTAGTGATGAAGAAGATATAATTATTAAAGAATTAAAATAATTAATTTGTGATTAATTAGGGTAGAATATAATTTATAAAAGAAAAGTTAATTAATAAAGAAAACAAATAAAATAATAATAATTTATGACATGACGTTGACGTAACGCTTATGTGATAGCGAGTGTATATACCACATAATGTGAGATTAGTGTTACACGTCTCAGAGTGGTAATAAATTCACTTTTAAATAGTTAAGGTATGTAATAAGTCACCATGATAATTTAAGTGTGTATATAATTTTTTCGGACAAATTTATGGGGGAATCTATTCCTTTTCCCAATAATTATTCTCATATTAATTGTCACTTCTCACTTTGTTTTATATTAGACGGAATGATCTAAAAGACCTCTATACTCTCTGTTTGTAAGTTAGACCATTCTACTTATTAATTTACCAATTAAACTTCTAAATTTATAGAACGTAATATTTTAAACTTTTTTTCGTCAAATGAGTGTGTGAAGTAAAATTGCTTACACCTAGAATTTCATGTCATATTTAGTGACATGTACGAAATTACATATTAAAAATTAAAAAAAAAATCAATTAGGCCATTTTGTAATTTATGGAAATTTTAGATAAGCAATTTTTTTAAAAAAAAATAATAATTCACAATAAACATGTTCTTCATATTTATTTCGAATCGAATACTAAATTCATGTCAAATAGATAAAAAAAATTCCAATTTGACTTGAAAATTCAAATACAAAGTTCATCACCACAAATCAAACTCATCTGAGTCACAATTTTGAATCAAATTCACAAGACCCATTTATTATTTTTTAAGCTTTCTCTAGCTTATCAATAGAGTTTAATTTTTCAATATCCATCGTTATCCTTCGTGTTAGTCCATACTTAAAATCTCTTTTTTTAAGCCAAAATAAACCAAATAATATCTCAAAACTTTTAGATGAAAAAACTAAAATCTAAAAACTTTTAGGTTTAAGTGGTTAGAGTGAGAAAAAAAAGTGTGCTAAGAAGAAATTGGATGAAGGAGAGAATGAAGCGGAGGAGAATGGTTTGATTAATTGTTAAAGGAGTTTAAAGTATTGTGTTTTGATGATTTTAGGAGTTCAGTTGGCAAATTGTTAAGTAGGAAGATCCAAATTGTAGTTCAGTTGGCAAATTGTTAAGTAGGAGGATCCAAATTGTAGTTCAGTTGGCAAATTTTAGGACGAAGCTTTCTCCTAGTGTATTCTAGAGACAGCTTTACCCTCCAAGAAAAAGACTAATTTGCCACCCCACATTATTTATTGTTTCATGTAATTTTTTATTTATTTTTTGGATATATAATAATATATATTAGTAGTAGTTATTATATGATTCAAATAAATCAATGAGATGTTTAACTTAATTGTTTCAAATTAGAATACAACAAATCGTCAAATTTGCTGCAGGATATTTTGGTTGCTAATTGTATCAAGATAAAGAAAACGAAGAGATATTTGTTGACATATGAGTAGGGGTTAAGTCGGACACTTTTTATTTGAAAAATTATATCATATATCAGTTAAATTTTATTTTATATTATGATATAAACGATGTTAATATAAGGTGAGCAGTAACTCAATGATGATCGTTTACAAAAGTATGCAGGAAAAACACGATTAAATCACTGTAGATTTCATTATTTAAAATTTGATCACCCTTTATGAAGTTTTTGCATACGCCAGCGCTAATTAGAGAATTGTATAAATCATGATTAATTTTGTGCCAAAATAATAAAGAAGAGAGAGTTATGGCCTACGGTCAGGAAACTAATATCCATCTGTTTTGTTCTTCTCCAGGTTGGCTTGTTTCACATGCCACATTATTTTACAGCTATATATATGGCAGCCTACTATATCCACACTTCAATTTTTATATACGTTTACACCACTAACCAGTTCACTACACTTGTAAATTAAATTATTACCAGAGGAAAAATTGATATTTTGTTAAAATTATTAAATTTGATCAAATCAATAATTTGTAAGTTATAGTTGTCATTGTCCCATTTAGTAAATACGTCATTTATCTCTAATTATTTATTTATTCTTTTTTGGGAAAATTATATATAATAGTAAACTAATAACCTAAATTAAATGGAATAGTTAGGGTTTGATTTAATTGTGCCTCATAGCAAACATTAGCTAAAATTTGCCAGCGTCTCTCTCCCAAAAATCTCGTTCGCCACTCTCCATTCTCGCTCGCCTCTCTCGCATTATACACAGAAGTGTATAATTCTGTTTCTGTTTTGTATAAAGCGAGAGAAAATTGTATATACACATGCAAAAATGTATATCTTCGTGTTATACACTTAAATATGCAATTTACAAACATTTTACTTCAAATATTGCAGAGAAAAAGGCCAGCGAATTTTACAACTGCGAATTATACAATTGCAGTAAATACAATTTTCTCTAGCTTTATACAACAAAAGTATATATATTGTGTTTCTGTTTTTGTATAAAGCGAGAAAAACATATATATTCTTTCTATACACTTATAATTATGCAATATACATACATTTTAATTCGATTCAACTGTATGCAAAACAAATTATACAATTGCAGCGAAATAGGCTAGCGAATTATACAATTGTATATGTATAACAAATTATACAGTTTTATGTTTACTATGGAGCGCAATTATGCAAAGTTTGCTATAGCATACAAATATGAATTTTTTGTTTGCTATATGTGAAAGTTGCCCTTCTTTTTTTTAGTTGTCCCTAAATACTTGTCAGTTTTGACAGATTTAAAAAGAACAATTTTTTAAACCTATTATACCTTCAATTAATTACTTTAAAACGTGTAAAACTTCTTCAAACTCTTTAGTTTTTTTAAATATATATTTACTTCATAAATTATCGACGTAGAATGATAAATTTACTATATCAATCATTATTTTCTTAATAGGTGTGCGACTGTCATTTAAAAATGAACAAATAATTAAAAATGGAGGGAGTATGAGATTATATACACGAGTTATTACTCTATCCGTTTAAAAAGAATTATCATATTTCTTTTTTAGTCTGTTTAAAAAAGAATGAACTCTTTCTTTTTTTGGCAACACTTTAACTTTAATTTTTCACATGACATGTTTAAAATCACAATATTAAAGGACATTTTGATACAGTTGACATAACTTTAATTTAGACCACAAAATTAAAAAATCTTCTTTTTATTCTTAAATTCGATTTCAAATCAAACTAAATTGTTTTTTTAAAATAAAGAAATTACTATTTAAATAATGTGAGGTGATATAGATAAATAATCACAGCAAATTAAATAAGTAAGAAAAAAACAATTGATATCTTATCTGATCATAGAATCTTCAATCCATATCAGCTAAATTGTTAATTGTCAAATGGTATCTATCAAAGTTAGAATTAGAATGTGTTTCTGTATACATAACGTTCGTCTCCTATTGATATGAATAAAGAAAACATAATAATAATACTACAATATATGAATTAAAAATGGTATATGGAAAGTCAAATATTAACTTTTTAAAAATATATTCTACATTGTTAAACTTTTAAAATTTATTTTTTATAGTGTAATTTTAAATACGAAAATTATTTTTAAAAGCGTAAAGACCTTTTATTTATATACGATATACCCACCAAAATTTTGTATCTTCATCATCATTACGAAAAAGTAGAACAAAAAAAGTACAAAAAACAAGAGAGAACGTAAACAAAAAATAAAAGTACTCTCGTCGTTTTACTTCTAATCAATTACAAAATAAAATAATTTTATATTTTATTTTCTAAAATTATTATAATTTCTCATCCTTAGTTAAACAAGTTCTATCATAGAGCAAGAAAAATGTAACTAAACGATTCCATACCCAAGAAATATTTCCAAACAAAAATGATTTTTTACTTAAAAAGCTCGAACTCAAAACCTCTTAATTCCATATTTATTTATTTTTCATTTATTTTCCACAAAATGTTTTATATCCATATAGTGTGTGGTTATATTCAGAAACAAGCTAAGATTTGATGTTTGTGGATTTTAAATTTTAGTCTAATATAACAATTCTTATATATATATATATATATATATATATATATATATATATATATAACCACAAACATTAATATATCATTACAATTGCACTCCACAAGTTGTTATGTTTTGAAACATAGATAATGCATTATTTGGTACACTTTCAAATATTTTATTTATTAATATAAAGATTTGAATTATTTATTTCAAAGTTTCAAAATATTATTTGATAAAAGGTAGATAAATGCTATATTTTAGTAAAAAATTTAAACGTTTTTTCTATAATCTCAAATATTATTTTAAGTAAAATTAAAATTATTAGATTCATCATTAATATTTTTGAACCTAAAGGGAAAGTTTTACTTGCTTCACCATTGAGGCACTCTTGCTTAAAAGTTGAATTTCCGTGAAACAAACAATAACTTAATAAATATAATAAATTATTAATACGTAGAACAACCCTTAAATTAAAGATTAAAAATTAGATATTTGAATAAACTTTTATATAATGTAAAGATAAATTAAAAAAAAAGAGAGAAAAGGGAGAGTTGAGAAGGAATTGAGAAGTAAATAGTACTTACTCGGGCAAAGTTCTGCACTTTAACAACAAGTTATAGCAATGAAATAGGCAGTGAAAAATTGAATCCTAAAATTAAATTTTACGATTTGAACATTTTATTAAATATTTCAAAAGAAATCTACAGTAATTTGATGTTTTAGAGTATAACATTATATTTTGTTACTTATAATTATCTTGAAGTTAATAGTCAGATGTTTTTTTGGAGTATGACACTATTTTTTTTAATTATTAATTTTCCGTTTTATAGTTTAAAAAAAAACTAAAAAATCTATATAGAAAATATTAAATTAAAGGAAAGTAAAAGGTAAGCACAAAGCACATTTTTTAATTGAAAATGAAAAAATTCGAATTAAAAAAATTAAATAGTTGCCGAGGGGAATCAAAACCCTGTCCAAATACATTTGGGCTGCTCACGCGCTTGTCTGTTGCCACTGCGCCATTCACCTTTGTTTGGTATGATTTTGCGCACACTGTTTACATATATTTATACATAATTTTTAATACGTATATAAAATCTACGCAAAAGCTAATTAATTTATTTGAACCCATTTAAGACGTAGCTTCACTCCTGGTTATATTGTGATTGTAGGTACTACTTTGCTGGTCTTGCCATTTCATATAACTTAGCTCCAATTTATAAAATAAATAAATTAATAGAAATATTACATGTGTTAAATTAATATACTTTCTTCGTTTTCTTATTTACTTTTTAATTTTTTACAAAAATAATGAACTTTTTTTCTTTCACAATATTTTAACTTTAACTTTCCGAATGACATGTTTAAAGACACTAGATTAAAGGATATTTTGAAATATTTGACATAAATTTAATTTAGAATCACAAAATTAAAAAATTATTCTTTATTTTATTAATTTTCATTTTAAGTCAAACAAAATTATTTCTTTTTTAAATGAAGAGACTAATATATATAATAACATCATATTGACGTCACTACTCACATACCTAATTTAGTAAAAAAGGCAAAATAGGTGTGCCATTGAAACAAAAGGGTAATAATGGAATTTCGAAAGCAGTTTCGAGATCCCTAGATGTAATGTGTGGGCATTATTCATCATTACAAATGATTTTCCCGAAGATGCTAACGCTACTCGTAGTAGCATGAAAATATATATGCTACCCTCCTTCATATTTTGACACCTGTAGACTTCACATTAATTTTCCGTGAACTACATGTGACGTTATCATTCCCATTGTTCAGCCGCTGTATTGAAGTTGTTAATTGCTTATCACACATTCGACGACACGTGTCATCAAAATTGGCGCGCATGGTTTTTCGCCTTTTGCTTTCATTTTATTGACGGAAATACCCTCTATATATTTCATTTGGGTGTGTTTACTAGAAAGTGAAACATTCTCAAACTCTACAAATTGTATGGTTACAAATTACTCATTTTATTGCTTTCTCCCTTATTTTATATATCATTTTCTTTTTATAAATAATTGATTCATAATATTTATTATTTTATAATTTTTTTATTTTTATGAGTTATTATTATTAAAAATATATATTTGATCAATTTAAAAGAGCTAAATAAATTATTCATGTTCATTAATTAATTAAAATAATTTAATTTATATTTATTAATTGAAAACTTAAATTTCAAAAAAATTAAATAAAAATAGAAGGATAACTTTATTTCTTAATACAAGTGTAAAATAAAAAGATAAAATATAATATAATTTTTACGATATTATAAATTTATCATATAATAGTAAATATATTTATAATTACATAATTTTTTTTATATATATGAGATACGTCCAAAAGAGTTTGAATTTAGTTGGACGTATTATATCGATTATAAACTGCCTATGATGCATATACACTTTATCACCGTATTTTACATTTAAAATATTTCAATCACTATATATATGTTTTTTGTGTTAGTATGGAATGAATTTAACATAAGAAGATCATTTGTTTTGATATGTCATGTTTTTTATGACATATTTAATTGAGTAATTTTATAAAAAAGAAAAAAATTCTTTTAAGTTAAATAATTTGATTTATATGAAATAAGTGAAATATTTTTTCTATATAATTTTTTATATTGAATGATTTCTTGAGAATTGAGATATTTATCTTACTGGTTTTAGTTATGTGAGTTTTCCAAAAAAGTATTTAAATTCTATTAATTTACTTCTATCAATTGATTAAATTAAGCATGAAAAGAAAAAGAAGTGATTAAAATAACATGTGATTTTTTAGAGTATTATGTGAATGAATTTATACGATAAACTAATAATTTCTTTTATTAGTACCTATATTTTATTACTATATTTCATATAACGAATTTATATGACCATAATGATCGGTAAGGCCTAATAAAATTCATTATTCACGGATTAGAAAAAATCGTTTCAACATCAAACAACAAAAACTAGAGCAAACATATAATAACGCATTTGAAACAGTAACCAAGCATCGCCCATTGATTCTATACCTGACTCATAAGTAGAAAGTTTCTCCGGCCCTTTGCTAATCGGGGCTAACACTTCAAAAATGAAAAATGCCAAAATAGGAAGAAGGATGGATATTATTAGAAATATCCAAAAGAATCATATGCGTAAAGTAGAAAAACATAAACGCACTCCTATGAACGTGAAAAATATACCATACAAATTATTGCGCTGTAGATAATTTTGTAAATTTTCTTTCTCAATATATTATTATAGTTATTTTATCTTATAGAGTTTGGAGTATTAGAAAAAGCAAAATAATGAAATATCAAAAATAAAAGAAATAAAGTAGAGCGAAATACTTTTATTTATTATTATATATATTATTATTTTTCCATAATATTTATCCCATTTCAAACAAGTGTTTCTTTTATTGGGGTTTTAACAAATAAATACCTCGAGGGTACTCTGTAAATATTGTCAATAACAAGTGACAATTAGAAAAGGGATGTATATAACATAAAATATCCATCACCATCTATCCATCCACATACATGTGTAAATCAACCCCTCCCCCTATCCCTACGCAAAGCGTGAAAAAGAGAAGAGGATTTGACTTCGTTTTGATTTTGATTGAGAGAAACAAAAGAAGGAATGAAGAAGAAAATTCAATCCAATTGAATACAACTTTGACGTCCGTAAACATACTTTCTCTCTCCTCAACTTTCTCTCTCTACCAAAAAAGAATTACTACTATACAGCTAAGAAGCTGAATCTATCTACTGGATGGAAGAGCAGTGAAGTTCAAAAAAAGGTGAAGCTAAAATTTGTGTTTTTTTTTTTTTGGTGCTTCTAGTTCCGTGTAAGGAATCTACTCAATCTTCGGTGGGTCGGTGTTGAAATTGTCTTCTGGGTAAGTCTTCTTTGCTTTCTATTCTAAACCTGGATACAGGTGTTCATTTTGAGCTTTGGATCCACTATTTAGGGTTTGATCAAGTGTTCATAGGGTTGTATGAGTTTTTTTTTGCTTTTTTTTTTGTTCAATTACTGCAGCTTCTTTTATTTTTCTGAGTTTGAAAATTTTGGTGCTTTTGGGTAATATTCTCTATCTGTTGCTTTTTTTGAATTTGTGTTTTTTAAGGGTGAAGTTTGACTTCTGTCTTTAAAACTGTTGAGATTTGGGGTTTTGTGTGCACAACATTCTGATTAGATGATTTGTAGTAAGGTTGGCTAGGGTTAAGCTATCTTTCTCGGGAAGGAGGGAAAAATTGACACAAAATTGAACAACTCTTGCAGTGGATGATGCAGCAAAAGAAATTTACTTGAGCGGAAAGAAGTCTGAAATTGAATGACCTTATTGGTTTTGCTTGGTTCTCTGCCTAGTGCTTTCTTCGGAGCAATTGAAGTTTCTTCAGCTTAGTGGGGGATTTGATGCCATTTTTTTATGAGTTTTCTCTACTCACTTGAGGCTTTTATGCCATCTTTAAGAAAGTTTCTATATTTGATCAAGTGTTAGTAGATTGTGTACTTCTTGGTAAAAAATGGTTCCAACAGGACCTCCTAATCCAATTGGAGGTTCCCAGTCAGTACCGGCTTCATTATTGCGATCAAATTCTGGTGTAATGGGTGGTCAAGGGGGCTCCATGCCTTCACCTGGTGGTTTCCCTTCTATGGTTTCTCCTCGGACGATGTTTGGTAACATGCATATGCTAGGGAATGCTTCCAATGTTTCACATCAGTCCTTTGCAAATGGAGGTCCTAACACTGGGCTGGCTGGACCAGGAAGTTCTCAGCGTGGTCCTGTTGATAATGGGGCTGAGAGTGACCCACTTTCTGGTGTAGGAAATGGGATGGGTTTTAGCGCTCCTTCAACGTCATTTATGTCATCAGCCATGGTGACAAATCCTGATAGCAGTCGAGTTCAAGGACAGCAGTTTCCTAACCCCGCCGGTAATCACATGTTGACTGACCAACAACGATCCCAACAGCTTGATTCCCAGAATTTTCAACATAATCAACAGTTGCAGCAGTTTCCTTCCCCTATCAATTCCCAAGCACAGCAACAGCAGCATCAATTTCAATCCATGCGTGGCGGACTAGGAAGTTTGGCACCTGTCAAAATGGAGACACAGGTGACGAATGATCAAACACCGCAGCAATTGCAAGCTCTGAGAAACTTGGCACCTGTAAAAATGGAACCGCAACAGATTCAAAGTATGAGAGGTCTTGCACCTGTCAAAGTAGAACAACAACAATCTGACCCATCTTTATTTCTACATCAACAACAGCAGCAGCAATTTCTTCAGATGTCTAGGCAGTCCCCTCAAGCTGCTGCTGCAGCACAGCTTTTGCATCAGCAGAGGTTAATGCAGTTCCAGCATCATCATCAACTCTTGAAGACTGCTCCTCAACAACGAAACCCATTACAACAACAATTTCAACCACAGAATCTTGCTGTCAGACCTCCTGTAAAGCCAGTATATGAGCCCGGGATGTGTGCCCGTCGTCTGACTCATTATATGTATCAGCAGCAACATAGACCTGAAGTAAGAAGAATGGGTCAATTATACCATTGTGTGTCATCTATGCACTGCACCCTACCCCACAGCCTGCCCAGATAATGAAAAAGTAGGTTTTATATCAATTTTTTTCCCTAACAAATTGCTCTACCTTCTTTATAGGACAATAACATTGAGTTCTGGAGGAAATTTGTTGCTGAGTATTTCGCTCCCAATGCCAAGAAAAAATGGTGTGTATCTATGTATGGAAGTGGTCGGCAGACTACTGGAGTTTTTCCTCAGGTTCACTGCTTATGTGGAAGTTATTTACATTTTTGTTTTTGTAATGTTGTCTGTTCTCCCATCAGATTAAAATTGAGTTGTAATAACACTTTCACGGTACAAGTTTCGTATTCTATTACAGCATAGATATATTTTCATCACAGAGACTCCTTTTATAGCTCGTTCTATAAATGCTGCCGATTAGCTGTAGAAAAACTGTTAGCAAATGCATTTAATATCTTTGATTAATACTGTGTAATTTGCAGGATGTGTGGCACTGCGAAATATGCAGCCGCAAGCCAGGCCGTGGGTTCGGTATGTTCTTTGCAGCATCAAGCTCTTGAATCATTTTTTGTTCCGAGAAGCACTTAACAAACTTTGTGACTTAACAAACCTTTTCTTAAGTTAATTCATCTTTATTAATTCGGTTTTCCTCTCAGCTGATAATTCTGTTTCAGCACCTGACAAGTCTCAACTCATTTTTTTCTCAGAAGCGACTGCCGAGGTTTTGCCCAGGCTTTTCAAGATCAAGTATGAAAGTGGAACTTTGGAAGAACTTCTCTATGTCGATATGCCCCGTGAATATCAGAATTCATCTGGGCAAATAGTCCTAGATTACGCAAAAGCAATTCAGGAGAGTGTCTTTGAGCAACTTCGTGTTGTCCGTGATGGTCAGCTTCGACTAGTGTTTTCACAACCTGATTTGAAGGTTAAATGAAAAGCTGATAGTTTTATATTCAGTGAAGTGCTAACTCATGGACAGTTGAGACCTAGCATGGTGCATATTAATTTTATAATTTGTTTGATCTGTACTTCTTCTTATCTACTTGGCAGATAGTTTCTTGGGAATTTTGTGCACGACGTCATGAGGAGCTTATCCCTAGAAGATTGTTGATACCTCAGGTTAACAATTTTACCTTTCAACTACCATTCCACCAATGCAACTGTGATTTGAATCATTCACTTGTATTCACTGATAGCAAACTTTTAGGTGGCGTAGGTTTAAATATAGGTAAAAAAAGGTCTGTTGATCTTTTTCTTCAAAATTTTTTGAAGATGCTTTAAACTCTATTTGAGAAGTAAAGAACTTCAATCTAATTTCTTGCCACATCTGCTATGTCAGAAGCCTTTTCATTTCATTGACCTGGAACTGTGTGCTAATTCAGTGCGATTGATCTTTATTATCGACATTATTTATGTAATTGGATGAGAGTGTGGTTCTATGAGTATGTTTCCTATTTCTTTAAGAATTTGTGGAATATGGCTTTTATTATTTGTATGGTCACTATTTCCTTTTTTTTTGTCAGTTGGTATAAGCTCATTATACACGGCAGTACAAGATTCCAGTTGCATTTTTGTTCTTTTTTAGTTTACCTGTTTCTTCTTCTTAGCAATGCAGAACGGTTTAGAAGCTTCTTATACTCTATCCTCATCTCATGATATTGGAGCGGTAAGGGCCGCTAGACAGACAGCTCTAAACTGCTTTTTAGATGAATCAAGCTCCAATTAGTTGTTTGTGGTTGCAATTTCTGTTAACTAATGGAAAGAATTGACTGCTTGTAATTGTATGGCATTTCTATTTGTTTTTTATTTCAGTTTGGAGCGAATCTGTCTCTAGAAAATGTTTTTGAAAACTTTTGCATGGCTGGATTGTGTTTGGATTCAATATTGTTTTTTGAAGTATTTGGTGGATTGTATTGCATTCTTGAAATTTGTTTTTGGTAGTTCGAACTGGTTTCACGTTGGGTAGAAGTTCTAACCCTGGTTAAGGCCTCTGGTTTTGGATATGTTCTGGTCGCAGGATAGTTAAGATGTGATGGATAAAAATTCAGAACTGTTTTATTGTGTGATCTTGATGCTCTGTGGTCCATGGAACAGGTGTTTGATGCTCTTAAGTTGTGCTAGTTATAAGAAAATTTGTATTAGCACAGGATAACAAAGTATAATTTAAATAAGCTCCGACTTGAAAATGGAAATTGAGGAATTTGAAAAAGGAGTCAAATTGTTGTGCTGTTAATATGATCACTTGCGGTTCTATCTATTCCTTGGTATATTTTTCAATCACAAGTGGCTTCAAATGCCTAATATCAAGAAGACCTTTCCGCTGATAAAATTTAGAATCAAATATTCTCTCAGTAGGATTGTAAATAAAGTAGTGCCGGTTGATGGATCTTGGTGCGTCAAATTTGACACAACTCGATCAAAAAAATCAAAACACAAATGAAAGCTAGATCTAAGCTAGTAAACCTCGAGTTCATTTCATAAAGTTCAGATTTTGTTATCTTTTTGTCTTTGCCTTTATGCCTGTATTATAGTGAACTACTACTATATGATAAAAGTGTGCTACAAAAAAGAATACAAATGTTAGAAATTTAACTTCAATTGACAATGTATAGAAAATTAGAAACATGGACTGAAGTAAGCTTTAAATGTGTTCGTTGTATGAGGATTTACTTAATAATTCTATGTTTGCTGTCAGTGGAAAGAAATTTTATGTTTGCTATCTAATAATATTAACATCTGGTTTTCCACAAGACATTTAATTAAATATGCTATAGTATTAAGTTCCTGTTCTTCGGTGTTAGATTCCTCGGTTTTTCTATGTGCAGTAAGTACGGGGTAAGCTACTTTTGGTGCCAGATTTGCTACAACTTATATTTAAAAGGAGGAAAAGAAAAACAAAAGCTATATTGGAACCAGTAAACACAAAACTCATTAATTTTCACTTAGAGCTGCACTGTCTTCAGTTTTTTAGTTTTTCTTTTTCCTGTGGAAGTGTGCGTATAGTGAACTAGGATCTGATAAATGCATACAATAAAAGCTCATTTTCGAGTAACCAAGTAAAGGATTCATGCTTTAAGTATCATCTTTGTATTATGAGTTACTTAAATGAAGTACCTGTTTGGGCCAGTTTCTTGGAGGCCAAAAGCGCACTTATTTCAAAATTTGAAGTGTTCGGCCAATATGTAGAACTGTTTTTGAGTAGCAGCAAAATCAGTTTTTTTGCTATTGGAAAGAAATTAAAAAATCTGCTTCTTGAAAAAGGTGGAAGTAGAATTTTTTTTTCCAAACAAAAAATTTCCCTACCATAAATACATATTTATCATGCATAACTCCTTATCAAGTTATTCCATTTTTATTATAGAACAACCATTTCCTTTTCTTTTAAAAATAGAAGAAAATAATGACTAGCTTTAGAATTCTCTCATTTCCTTTGACTCTTAATATTAGTATCCATGCATTTCATGTAGGAGGTTCTTTTGTCTTTTATTTCGTTGTGGGAATGATTTTACTTATTTTGTGGTAAATACTCCATATATGGTTATTTAATTTGAGGTTAATTTTTTAATATATATTGTTTAATGTTTCTTAGTATATTCAAATCATCATGTTAATATTATACTAGTATATTATATTTTCGTTGATTTATTTATATGTACCATATATTGAAAATTTTAATATGTATTTTAATTTTAACTAAATAACAGTACAAACTTTGTCAAAGTCTACAGTTGTTGATTCATTTTAAAATAATATTTCTCTATAGAATAATCTTAATTATAACGTGCATTAATACCTGCCTTTTTCACAATTTGACATTCAAAATCTTTTTTGTTAGAAAGATTAGCCTAACACAATTTGCTTATCAAATATCAAAAAGAACTTGCCAAACACATTACGTTTCTCCCGAAGTACTTTTTCGGTGAACAATTTTAGAGAAAATGCTTCTCAAAATAAACAATTTTCAGCAACTTGGTCAAACGGTTTCTCTATGTGGCCACTTAACAAGTTTAGCGTTTGATTAGGAAGTGACATCTAACTAAGCATGCTTTCTTAATAGATCAGTTGGATTTTGTTTCATAAGTTTAAGTTGCGCGGACTCTTCAATGTAGATGCCGCACTCGTGCCTGATCTCCAAAAATATGCTACTTTTGGAGAATCCGACACGCACCCACTGACATTTTTGAAGAGTCCGAGCAACATAACTGTAGGTTTGTCATGCTATTTATCATGTTTTGCTACACGCATTAGGTCCATTGAAGAATTTGTATACAAGTGTGCGCATGTGTGTGTACACATAAATGAAATTGATACTTGTATACATTGTGTATAAATCTCTCGTTTTACTCCGTTAGTACAATATTTTTAAGAGATCTTGTGCACAATGAGCAATGTTATCAAAGCATGCTTAATCCCCAAGCAAGACTCAAAACGTGTTGAACGCTTCACCCTGCTTAATGTGCCCTCAGTCTCGTCATTAAGGCTCTAAGACCCGCTTTTCCTTGTGAATGAGCATTTAATGAAGAGGCGACTCTAAACAATTGTTATTTTATTTTATCCTAAAAGCAATAAATTTCCTTGTCCATATATATTTTTTTATTTTCATGTTAATAATTATTAGTCTTGCACTATATATATATATATATGTATGTATGTATGTATGTATATGTATGTATGTATGTATGTATGTATGTATGTATGTACGTGTGTGTGTGTGTTTTCTCCATTTACGCTTTTCTCAATAAAGTCTACACTTTATTTGTGCTCAAAGCCTAGTGAATCTTGGAGCTTTTTTGCGCTTTTGATGACACCTACGGTGAGTGGATCAGGTTTTCTACTCCAGGATGTCTCTTTGAAGCAGTTCTCAATTTTTATTGTATGTGATCGTACTTCTGTGGCATCTGGTTGTTTTAGCATATAATTTTTATGTTAGCTGGATGTCGTTTTAACTTTGAGTGTTGATGTTGCATATGAGGTAGGGGCTATAGAATGATTTCTGATTTGCCTATTATTGTTTTGATATGCTGTACAGGTTAATCAACTTGGTGCTGCAGCTCAAAAGTACCAGGCCGCCACCCAAAATGCATCATCTAGTGCGTCTGTTTCTGAGTTGCAGAATAATTGCAATATGTAAGTCCAGATGCTTACGTTAAGGTGTTGATTCCAAGTATTGGGTTGGGAATGTTCCATAACTTTGTTTGATTGTTTTGTTGCCTTATAATTTCTATTTAGCATATCTAACCCTCTGGCCTCTTCTCCAAGAGGTCTGCAATAGGCTAACTTTGTTTAATGGTAGTTGTTGCCTAGCAATTTCTATTTTGAATTTTGAATATCTAACTCTCTTTATTAAGAGGTAAGCCAGGGTCAAATATTAGATCGCTGTCATTAGTGGGCAGTGATGATGAGATAGGATTTATGTGTAATTCATATTTTATACAGCTTTGTTTTTGGCATTGAGCTTTTATGGTCTTTACTGGTGCTGTTGCCTGCTCTTTCTTAGCTTAGGTTAGCCTCTCCATGCTAAGGTAAGATGCTCTACCAATGAGTTGCTCTAGTAAGCTTTTGGCAATCCAATAATTTTTTTAAGACTGAAACTTACTGTCATCTGATATAGTGATCCATCGGGTACATATTTTCTTGTCTACCTTTATTGGATGAGGCAGCTGAGAATTTGGTATAATGGAGTATGGTCAATTTGTCATACTGTTGAACCTTAGAAACTCAAAACTCTTTAAACATTATTATGTATGTCTAGTTGATAAATATTTTACCACAATGGTATGTTTAGCTGCATGGCTGTCTTATTTCTTTTGATACTTTTTTTGTAGTGTCATGGTTTTGGGGTGTGGGTTGAGGATCTTGACTGTGACCTGCATGAATGTTGATTTAAATTCTAGTGCAGTCACTGTTATGGTGACATATGGGAGGTGGTAGGAGGCTAGGAGCTAGGGTGTCATCTTGTGTCTGGACCTACCAAATGGGAAAGGAATAAATCTTCTTCCCATGGAATAACATCAATCTCAGGATCTGTGGGTAGTGATTTGATGTTGTGGGGCGAGGGTATGCTAAGATATGCATGCCCTTTGAAAAAGTCAGAAGTTATCCATGTAAGCATTCAGTGTGAAGTTATGTTTAGAGATTCCTTGATTCTCAAAATTTTATTAAGATTGTGTATCTGCTATCATCATGTGTTCCTTTCTTTAGTTTAGATGTATGGGTTATGTTGTAATTTTGACTTCTAATTGTGCTTCAGGTTTGTCGCTTCAGCTCGTCAGCTTGCAAAAGCTTTGGAAGTTCCGTTAGTAAATGATTTAGGATATACAAAGAGATATGTGAGATGCCTACAGGTATGTACCTTGTTTTGATATAGAGAGCTCCTCTTTCCCCCCTTATCTGTCCGTTATGTAGGTTTTCGTTTTAGTAGTGCAAATAGTCCTCGTGTATCTGTTGAGTCACTAAATGTGATTGTTAGAATTTTAGCTACTGTAATAGTTGGTTATAAAGTGTCTCGGCTAGGTTATGCATCTCTTTTTTTATGTCTGATTCAAAAGTCAATCAGTTCTGTCGACTTGTCTTCAGGTCATTTCTTTCCATATGTCATCCTGCTGTTTTCAGAGCAGATTTGATAACAGAGACAAATTCAATTCTTTTAACAGTCAGAAGGTTTGAGATGGTTGTTAATGTTGTGGATTTGAAAATTCCTTTTAATTATAATGTGTAATTAACTCATGTATAATGCTCCAGCTTTTCTCTTGCATACAAATATGTGGTATAATGTTTTCCTACTGTTGGTAATTATTGTCTTTCCTTCAGAAATTGACTTCATTTGAAAAATGCTTGTTCTAGCAGGAACTCAGTGTTTTTTGGTTTTAGTTTTCTGTAATTCAGTTTATTTTTTCTCAAATGTTTTATAATCATTAATTTTGAAACCAAATATAAAGTTGCTTTTGTGATAACATCTGGTCAAATGATGTTTTACTCGTGTGATTAATTATGGATGTGTTGTGTTCTTGGTGGATGCAGATATCAGAGGTGGTTAATAGCATGAAAGATTTGATTGACTATAGCAGGGAGACGGGGACCGGACCCATGGGTAAGTTCAACGTACTTAACCTTTCTATTAGTTCCTTGCGTCATACTTCAAATTTCCTGACCTTGTGACAAACCTATGACTCATTAAAATAGGAGGATAGATGGGTTGTTTTCATGTGAGTTAGACAGTTAGTGTTGCATACAACGACACCAAAATGCTTAGTGTAATTTCACATGTGGGATCTGGGTAGGATAGAGCTAACACAGATCTCAACCCCCTTACCTTGGATGTGGAGAGGCTGTTTCCAATATACCCTCGGCTCAAGGAAAAGGAAATAGCAGAACTAAAGAAACCTATTAACATGGCATATTGCCAACTAATTGATATTTTCTCTGTAAGGTTTTCTTTCCTTCTGCCATGTCCTATTTTCCTCAAGTCTACATAGGTTTATAAGAATTGTATGTTTTTCTAGACTCTATCGCGCTAGTGTTGTGTAGATAAGAATATATGTCACAAAGAGGCATCAGATTGTTATTTCAAGGTGTCCCAGGAGTTTGGTTCAATGGGAAAGGTGGTAGATCACATGATGTGTGCTAGGCTGTTGTTGCTCCAAGTTTGGTTCTAGGTGAAGTGTAGAGAATCAGGCCCATTATCTTCTTATGAGGAAGTATTGGAGGAGTATTATTGAAATTGTGTATCTACAGTATTATTGTTATTACATAGAAGACCCTATTTATACACACTACAATACCTTTACCAAAGTAGGATACTATTTCCTTTACCAAAGTAGGGTACTATTTCTATTGCCATTCCTCTTCGTATTTTAATTTGGTTGTATAAACCTATTCCTATTCTTACATTTCTTTTAATAAGTAGGGAATGACACTTGTATAGAGAGCATTAGGATCATTATCCTGAGTTTCTAAGCTGAAACAACGGATTTCTTAGTCAATGAAAAAGAAAGAAGAGAGCAAATTGGGATTGTGGAGGGGGGAGGGGGGCAAAAGAAAGAAAATTGCCTTTTGAAGTAAATTTTGCTCATACAATGAAATTGCTTCGTGGACAGAAAATAGAAACCATCTTGTCTGAGTAGGGAATCAATGAGACAAAGCAGATTCCGCTGCATCGTTGGTCAATTTTGTTGGTAATATAACTGTCATGTAATAATTAGAGCCACGCAATATGCATGAATATGGGGGACTAAAGAGTAGGACTCTCAACTCTTGCAAACTAAGGCTGACTTTCGTGTTGAAGATAATGTATCGTTAACTCGCTGATGCTCATTGATCCAGTAGCATAGTTTCCCCCTGAATTTCTTATCAATTCCCTCTTTTGTCCCGAAATATTTCACTATTCCTAGTGGCGTTCTGGATTTGGTGTTAAGTCTTTTTCGATAATGAGGATTTTGTGTTTTATATCTTAGTGCTACCTCCTTGTGCTCTGGAGTTCGCTGTGGTATTTAAGCCCCAGGAGACTGGTCAAGTGGTCAGGTGTCTCCTTAAAATTAATGAAGTTCAAGTGGTAATCTACCAAAATTCAATTTCCGGGGTAAATGAGTGGGAGCTCAACTTATCATTAGTCAATTTTTATGTCTGGCCCAGTGTTATCCTCTCTACCTGTGATGCGTATATGAGTGGGCCATTTTTTGTGTGCGCCAAATTGATAATTTGGAGTAGATATTCAACTAGAGTATGATCAACTTTTTTTATTTATTTTCATCTAGTATTGATTATCTGTTCTGGCGTTTACATATTACATTTTTTCTTACTGTTCACATTGTGCCCAACTCTTAATTTTCCAGAGAGCTTGGCTAAGTTTCCTCGTAGGAATGGTTCCTCAGCTGGAGTACAAGGTCCAGTTCAATCAACCGAGGATCAGCAGCAGCAGCAGCAGCAGCAACAACAACAGCAGCAGCAGCAGCAGCAACAACATACACATCAAACTGTCAATAGCTCGAACCATGAGACGACTTCACAGTCTGGTGTACCACCACTACCTTTGAGCAATGGTATGTCGAATGTAAACAACTCTGTGAACCAAGTACCTGCTACTTCGTCTAGTGGTACTGTTGTTGGATTACTGCACCAAAATTCCATGAACTCCAGGCAACAAAATCCTGTGAATGGTGGAAGTAGTACCTACTCAGGAAATGCTGTCCAAATGCCTTCCCCTAATTCTTCAAGTACAATGCCTCAGTCTCAACCCAACTCTTCTCAATTCCAATCTCCAACACCATCATCATCCAACAATCCACCACAAGCTGTACACAGCGGCTTATCATCAGTGCAACACATGAACTCTGCAAATTCCCCAAAAATCACAATGCAGCAACCAGCCCATTCAAGTGACGTGGATGCTAATGACTCTCAGAGTTCTGTACAAAAGATCATACATGAAATGATGATGTCTTCACAGATCGGTGGCGGTGGCATGGTAGGTAATGGTACTATTGGGAATGATATGAAAAATGGACATGGGATGTTGGCAACAAGTAATAATTCCCTTCTCAATGGAAGCAATTGCCTTGTTAGGAATGGGACAGCCAATGCTAACAATACGGGTATTGGTTCTGGATTTGGGAGTATGAACAATGGACTGGGCCAAGCTGCAATGGTTAATGGAATGCGTGCTGCATTGGGTAATAACCCTTCAGCCATGAATGGGTTAGTGGGCATGACAATGGTGAGAGAACACAATATGAGTCAACAGCAACAAGATCTGGGAAACCAACTGCTTAGTGGTCTAGAAGCTGTCAACGGTTTTAACAACCTGCAGTTTGACTGGAAAACTTCTCCTTGAAAAGGTTCAGGTTGGCAATTATTAGTTTATGTTCTGCCGCTTGTGTTGCAAAGATCATTTGATAAGTTTGCCTCTCATGATGAGAGTAGCTATGGTTGCTGAAGCAGAAGTGGCTTCAAAGCTTGCCCCTTCTGTACTGCTTTGAGTGGTAAGGACAACGTATAGTGTGGCATCTTAACAGCTGAAATGGTATCTCATTCGAGAGTGCAATTCTGACTTGGTGTTGGCTGGTTTGTCGTAGCTGCTCCTTTAATGGGACATTCAGGGAATGACTTGGCTAATAGACAGCTAATTCAATCTGTTTATACCATGTGGAGGCATTTGTTAACTATGTATCGGCTGAGCTATTGCCCCCATCGTGCTGCATCTCCACCACCACTCAGCATGCGGTTGTATATAGTTGGGGTCCTGTCGTAGAGCTTCCAGTAGCTTCTAGAATTGGCGTCGGTGCAATCATCATTTCCCTCTCCTTCCTACTCGACTTTCTGTTAGGCTTATCTGGAGTGGCTCGACAGGAAAAGAGACTTGGGGTAATCAAAGTAATTTCATTAGTATGAAGTTATATCTGAAGAAATTTGATTTAAGCACTGGAATTTTCATAGGGGCTTAGTTTGAAGTATTTCTATTAACCTGTTGATTAGGATTGCTGGCTTGATTTTGACCTAGAGATGTTTTTTCTAAACGCTTTACAAATTAGAAAGAGCCAGTTGCCCATGCTTTCTGCTGGAAAAAAAAAAATTAAAACCATTATGAGGCGGTCCGACTTTAATCTTGTTGCCATCATCTGTATCTTGTTATTGGCTCTCTGGAGTGCAGTGTTTTTTTTTTTCTGGTTAAACTGCGCGGGGAGAGATGCTATTGTAAGGATATACTAGTCATCATGAAGAGAAATGTCAATATGTATACTTGTCAGCGATATATTCCAGTGTCTCTACTGCCGGCAACTCCAGAGAGGATATCAGCGAGAAACCATAAGTAGGATTCATTCTCATTGGCTTTACAAATTCTTCATTGAACATTTATATAGTTTCAATGTCAGGTCCGACTAAGTTAAATGTTATTTATAGAATGCATGTGATATAAAATAAAAAGGAGTAAAAATTACAATATTTAGTGACAAATAAGGATAAATAAACGTCCACCCATTTATACTTTTGCTTTATGTGGCGATTTAAAGAAATAAGGGAAAAGACATAAATTGCTTTCGGTGCTTTAACTAATGGAGTGATTTATTACACATTTTAAGCACATAAAAATATATTTAATTACCCCTTCAGTCATCTATCCCAGGGCGTGTTTTGCTCCACATAGTTGGGCACGTCAACATGCTAATAATGTTATTTTAATTTAAAAATCAACCCAACGGTTATATTCTCGTTCCCATCTTATAACCCACCTATCACTCTAATTTTTTACCATAGATCTGATGCCCAAATTGAATTCAAACATAGCTCAAAATTCCTTCTTTTGAATCAAGAGGTAACTCTTTTTTACTATTATTTATTCATCTCTTTTTCGTTTTGATTCATTTCTCTCTTTTTCATTTTGATTTGTTTCTATTTATTTCATTTTATTTTATTTTTTTTTAATTTTTAGTTGTTTCATTCACTGTAATTTTTATTAAGGTGTCACAATGGCTCGAAAAAAGTTTGACTAAGCTCTGTTTGCAAGAGGAAGATCATGAATTGGAAGAGGTGCGATGCAAACATGAATTTGTTTTGCCTTTGCTGACCTCTTAGACGTAAAGAAATCCTGGTAAAAGATATTGGGGTTGTCCTTACTATGGGGTAAGTTAATCTTTTTGTAAGAGTTAAATGATTTATTTTGTTGTTTCAAGAGCCATAGACTAATTCGTTTTATTTTTTTAAGAATGCTAGGTCATGCGATTTTTGGCTTTGGAAGGATGATTATATTGATCGAAGATTCAAATTCGTGATTTTCACAGAGCAATGGTATCATGGTATGTCGAATGTGAACAAGTCTGTGAACCAAGTACCTGCTACTTCGTCTAGTGGTACTGTTGTCGAATTACTGCACCAAAATTCCATGAACTCCAGGCAACAAAATCCAATGAATGGTGGAAATAGTACCTACTCAGGAAATGCTGTCCAAATAAATGCCTTCCCTTAATTCTTCAAGTACAATGCCTCAGTCTCAACCCAACAACACCATCATCATCCACAAGCTGTACACAGTGGCTTATCATCACTGCAACACATGAACTCTGCAAATTCCCCAAAAATCACAATGCGGGTAATGTAAAATCTTTAACACTTTCGGATTCACAATATCCTTCTCTCTCTCTCTATATATGTATTCTCTCACTTGTAGTTTTTTTTTTTTTGAAAAGAGAGATTTTAGTAGGTATTGTTCTCGAACTTTAATAAGTTAACATATCACATTGGTGTTTTTTTTCTCAAGTATATGATACATTTGATGATATTATGTACAAAGTGAAATACTCATTCTCTCGAGTTACTTTTACTTAAAATGGATTTATTTTTAAAGTTTATAGTGTAAATGAGTGAAATAGTTATGTGGTTATTGGCCATTTAATTAATAAAAAAAAAATGAGTACTTTAAAGTTAAATTATTAATAAGAATGTGTCTTTTTTGAGATTGATTAAAAAAAAATAAGTGATTCATCTATAAATCTTTTTGAGAATTTATAAGTGTGACCAAAAGGAAGAAAATGAGCAGGGAAAAAAAAAAGAGAGCGCGCGACGAAGGTCTATTAGTATTTTACTTTATATTATATAACCTCTTGTATTGATTAGGAAAATCAAATGCTATTTATGAAATTTTAAAAAGATACAGAATTGAAAAGGTAACTCATATATTTTTTAATTAGAACAATAAAAGAGATTGATGTAACTTGTGTAAATTAAAAGTAAAAAATGCTTACTTATCAAGGAATTTATTATTAAGACAAATTTACACTTTAAAGTTTATAATCTTTTGCGATATTATAAAATTATTATAAAATAATATAGATATTTATAATTAAATATATACTATTATTTAATAAATTCCTTGATATATATATATATATATGTTTGATTTTTAATAAGGATTTTCTCTAATACTTCCTCTATTTCATATTAACTTGATTTAAGACTTGTTTTATTATTCAAAATCATTGAATTGTTCAAAGTTCAAGATGAATGTCTAAATTCTTTTTCATATTTTGCAGTTTCATTTATTGAAGTGTTAAATATTTTAGAAAATAAATTATATTACTTGCTAAGTTATATTTATGATTTTACAAAAGCTAATTATAAAAAATATGACTCAATTATGTAGTTGGATATTTTTCTTAAACACTTGTCTCACAAACTTAGTTAATTAGAATAGAAAGAGTATATAAGATATGGATCTTTTTAAAATTTAATTCATTGTCGAATTCATATTTACATAACACAAATATTTTCATGTCATATTTTCTAGTGAAAATTTCAATCGAGTGATTTCTAAGAATTTCTTTTAAAGTTGAATAATTGATCAATACAAAATAAATTTAATGACTTTACTACATAATTTCTCATATAAGGGTCTATCGGGATATTTAGTCTTTTTTTTGCTAATTTCAATTATACAAGTTCCTTTAAAAAAGGGTTGAATTTTATTGGCTGATTTTAATTATTGATATAAGTATTTTTGTATTATTATCTCCACCAGAAAAGTCTAATTACCGATAAATCCTTTAAAGTTGACACGAAATTTTACTTAGGCATTCAATTCCACGATATTCATTTTAAACACCTCACATAAGGTCCCCTTATGTCATTGAAACTTTCTCCATCGTCTCCGGTTGATCACAAGCACGTGTGACACAATCATGTCGACATTAATTAATTAACCAGTTATATTATGCCAACTCTCAAAGCCTTTACACGTCATATTTGTTTCAAATGAAAAGATGATTTGATCTTTGAACTTTTATTTTTGTTTTTCTCTCTTCGTTAACTTCATGCGATCAAAACTGTAGGTAGGTTTCTCTGTTATCTCGACTTTGACTTCACATTGATTACTTTGTTTTTCACTCAATTCGCATTTAGTACTAAATATTATTGTAATTTGTGTTTTTCGTCTTTTAGGTTTAATATTGAAAATCAAGTAGTAACATTCAATTTCTCTAATGTTGTAAATCAAGTATTGACGTATGATCGATCCTTTAGCCATCTCTATTTATTATTATTGAAAGTTTCTTATTCAAGAATTATTTTAAATAATATAACGAATATTTTTATTTAATTTTACACTTTACATGCATCTACATCGAGTTTTTGGCTAAAAACAACATTTAATTATACCCAAAACTTAAATTACATTCTTAAAATATTATTTTTACCAGAAAACATCCTTTGACTATACCTTTAACTTAAACTACATCCTTAAAATATCATTTTTAGCTATAAACATCCTTTAAGTATTTGCAAGTGAACAACTTTCATCTATTTGTTAGACATTGTCAAAAAACTAAGGGGTATTACGAAAACATGAGCAGTTAACGTGATTCTTGAATATCTTAGACACTATTGCTTATGGAAACTAAAAATGACTGGAAGGTAGCGTACATGATTTGCCTTTTTCATAACGGAAATAAGTTGGAGATTAATTATTTTTATCTTTTTTCTTAAGCAATTAAATTAATAGACTTTTTGGTCAATCTAATATCAAAGTGACCAAAATATTGATTATGTCTCATATTTGAGTTTCATTCTACATTATTAGAAGGGGAAATCTCCAATAAATGTCGCTTCAGCATATTCAATTGAGAAGAAACATATTTAAACTAGTAATATTTTAAATTAAAATTATATGAAAAAAGAATAGAAAACGGTCAAATTAAAAGGTTTTGCATAATTCTTAACTCAATTACGAAAAAGTTCACTAATATTCTTGGCATATCTAAGAATAATAATTAGGAAGGGACGACTTATTTTTTGTGGGATATATCAATTAGTTTTCTGATAAATTTAAGTAGAAGGATAAAAATTGTTTATTTTAAAATACTTGAAGAATGTTTTATAATAAGAATGATACTTTAAGGATGTAGTTTGAATTTGAGATATGGTTTAAGAATGAGTTTGGTCAAAAACTTAAAATAATCAATCTCCAACTTCAAAGCAAATTATTAGGCTCACACCTTCCAATAATTTTTAGTTTTCACAAGCAACAATGTCTAAGATTTTTTATATTTTCCAAGAACTTTTGGTAGAAAGTAATGAAATTATGTATCATAAATTTTGTTGTTTCGTTAGATAACTTGATATTTAACAAAAGAATGAAAGTTGTTCACTTACAAATACTTAAATGATGTTTTCTGCTAAAATTATACTTTAATGATGTAGTTTAAGTTTGGGAATAGTTGAAGAATGTTTTATGCTAAAAATGATACTTTAAGGATACAGTTTAAGTTTGAGGTATAATTAAAGGATATTTTTAGCCAAAAACTCTATCTACATCATACTTTTACTTAAAGTGTATAAACCTAGTTAAAGGGTCTTAATGAAAATTTATACCAATTTTAGGGCCATCGATTAATTGAGAAAATAAAAAACAAAAGAAAGAAAGAAGAGATTTGACTTGGTTTTATAGTTGAGAGAAAGAGAAGAATTGGTAAAGAAAAGGAGGAATGAAGAAGAAAATTCAATCCAATTGAATACAACTTTGACGTCCGTAAACAGATTTTCTCTCTCATCAACTTTCTCTCTCCAAAAAAAAATAAAATATACAGCTAAGAAGCTGAATCTATCTACTGGAGGCACAGTGAAGTTCAAAAAAGGTGACGCTAAAATTTGTGTTTTTTTTGTGCTTTGTAGTTCCGTGTAAAGAATATACTCAATCTTCGGTGAGTCGGTGTTGAAATTGTCTTTTTGTTTTCTAAAGCTGGCTGCAGGTTGCTCATTTTGAGCTTTGGATCCACTCTTTTTAGGGCTTGATCAATTGTTCATATGATTGTATAAGTTTTCTGCTTTGTTTTTGCTTTTTTGTTTAGTGTTCAATCAATTATTGCAGCTTCTTTTATTTGGGTGTTTTTGGGTGATACTGTTGTTTTTTCTGAATTTGTTTTTCTGAAAGGGATAGAAATGAATTTTGATTTCTGTCTTTGAAACTGTTCAGATTTGGGGTTTTATGTGCACAGCATTCTGGTTGGATGATTTAAAGCAAAACAACATTCTGATTAGATGATTTAAAGTAAGGTTGGGTAGGGTTAATCTATCTTTATCGGAAGGGAGGGAAAAATTGACACGGAACTGAATAACTAGTGCAGTGGATGATGCAGCAAAATTTGAGCGGAAAGAAGTCTGGTTTAGTTGTTTCAAAGACAAGCTTCCATCTTTTGGATTAAAAATGGAGACTTTCTGTGTACCTCAGATCCATCTAGTAATCACTCGCTATTATTGGGTTTGCTTTGTTCTCTGCCTAGTTCTTCTTCAGCGCAATTGAAGTTTCTTCAGCTTAGTGGGGGCTTTGATGCCATTTTATGAATATTCTGTACTCACTTGAGGCTTTTATGCCATTTTAGGAAGTTTCTATATTTGCTCAAGTGTTCATAGATTGTGTACTTCTTGGGGAAAAATGGTTCCAACAGGGCCTCCTAATTCACTTGGAGGTTCCCAACCAGTACCTTCTTCATTACTGCGAACAAATTCCGGTGTAATGGGTGGTCAAGGGGGGTCAATGCCTTCACCAGGTGGTTTCCCTTCTATGGTTTCTCCTCGGACTATGTTTGGTAACATGAATATGCTAGGGAATGCTCCCAATGTTTCACATCAGTCCTTTGCAAATGGAGGTCCTAATGCAGGGCTGGCTGGACCTGGAAATTCTCAGCGTGGTCCTGTTGATCATGGGGCCGAGACTGATCCACTTTCTGGTGTAGGAAATGGGATGGGTTTTAGTGCTCCTTCAACATCATTTATGTCATCAGCCATGGCGACAAATCCAAATAGCAGTCAAGTTCAAGGACAGCAGTTTCCTAACCCCTCTGGTAACCACATGTTGACTGACCAACAACGATCCCAACAGCTTGATTCCCAGAATGTTCAACATAATCAACAATTGCAGCAGTTTTCTTCCCCTATCAATTCCCAAACACAGCAACAGCAGCATCATTTTCAATCCATGCGTGGTGGATTAGCACCTGTCAAAATGGAGACACAGGTGACTAATGATCAAACACCGCAGCAGTTGCAAGCTCTGCGAAACTTGGCACCTGTAAAAATGGAACCACAACAGGTTCAAAGTATGAGAGGTCTTGCGCCTGTAAAAGTAGAACAACAACAATCAGACCCATCGTTATTTCTACATCAGCAACAGCAGCAGCAGTTCCTTCAGATGTCCAGGCAGTCCCCTCAAGCTGCTGCTGCTGCACAGCTTTTGCATCAGCAGAGGCTAATGCAGTTCCAGCATCATCATCAGCTCTTGAAGACAGCCCCTCAACAACGAAACCCATTACAACAACAATTTCAACCACAGAACCTTGCTGTCAGACCTCCAGTAAAGGCAGTATATGAGCCCGGGATGTGTGCCCGTCGGCTGACTCATTATATATATCAGCAACAACATAGACCCGAAGTAAGAAGAATGGGTCAATTATACCATTGTGTGTCATCTATGCACTACACCCTACCCCACAGCCTGCCCAGATAATGAAAAAGTAGGTTTTATATCAATTTTTTTCCCTAACAAATTGCTCTACCTTCTTTATAGGACAATAACATTGAGTTCTGGAGGAAATTTGTTGCCGAGTATTTCGCTCCCAATGCCAAGAAAAAATGGTGTGTCTCTATGTATGGAAGTGGTCGGCAGACTACTGGAGTTTTTCCTCAGGTTCACTGCTTATGTGGAAGCTATTTACGTTTTTGTTTTTGTAATGTTTTTTTGCTCTCCCATCAAATGAAAATGGAGTTGTAATAACTATTATGCTGCAAGTTTAGCATTATATTTAGCTCAGATATTCCTTTTAGGTCGTTCTATAAATGCTGCTGATTAACTGTAGAACAACTGTTAACAAATTAGTTTTTTTGTCTTTGATCAATATTGTGTAATTTGCAGGATGTGTGGCACTGCGAAATATGCAGCCGAAAGCCAGGCCGTGGGTTCGGTATGTTCCTTGCAGCATCAAGCTCTTGAATTATCTTTTGGTCCTAGAAGGACTTAACAAACTTTGTGGCTTTACAGAACTCTTTCTTTAATTAATTCATCTTTATTTATTTGGTTATCCTCTCAGCTGATTATTCTGTTTCAACATCTGATACATCTCAACTCTTTTTTCTCAGAAGCGACTGCCGAGGTCTTGCCTAGGCTATTCAAGATAAAGTATGAAAGTGGCACTTTGGAAGAACTTCTCTATGTCGATATGCCTCGTGAATATCAGAATTCATCTGGGCAAATAGTCCTAGATTACGCAAAAGCGATTCAGGAGAGTGTCTTTGAGCAACTTCGTGTTGTCCGTGATGGTCAGCTTCGCCTAGTGTTTTCGCAACCTGATTTGAAGGTTAATTCAAGAGCTGATAGTTTTATATTTAGTGAAGTGATTATTCATGGGCAGTTGAGACCTAACATGGTATTTAATGCTATCATTCGTTTGATCTGGATTCGTTTTGTATCTATTTGGCAGATAGTTTCTTGGGAATTTTGTGCACGACGTCATGAGGAGCTTATCCCTAGAAGATTGTTGATACCTCAGGTTTACAATTTTACCTTTCAACTGCCATTCCACGGATGTGTTATGTAGTCATGCTTCAACTGTGATTTGAATCATACACTTTTTTTCAATGATAGCAGACTTTTAGGTTTTCTAGGTTTAAAATCGGTAAAAAAAAGTTGGTTGATTTTTTCCTCAAAAAAATTTGAAGATGCTTTACAAACTCTACTTGAGAAGTAAAGGACTTTAAAGTAATTTCTTGCCACTCCTGCTATGGCAGAAGCCTTTTTGTTTCATTGACCTGGAACTATGTGCTAATTCAGTGTGATTGATATTTATTATTAACATTATTTAAGTAATTGGTGAGAGTATATGGGCGTGTTAGTATTTATATGGTCACTATTTCCTTTTCTTGTCTGTTGGTACAAGCTCAATATAGATGGAAGTACAAGATTTCAGTTGCATATGTGTTCTCTAATTTCAAAAGTTACCTGTTTCTTCTTCTTAGCAATATAGAACGGTTTAGAAGCATCTTATTCTCTATCCTCATCTCGGGATATTGAAACGGTAAGGGCTGCTGGACAGATTGATCTAAACTGTTTTTTATGAGTTAAGCTCCAGTTTAGTAGATTGTGGCCGCAATTTATGTTCATTTATGGAAAGAATCGACTGTTCATATGGTATTTCCATTTGTTTTTCTCTTCAATTATGGGAAAATCTGTCTCTGGGAGATATTTTTGAAAACTATTGCATGGTTGATTCTTTGAAGTATTTGGTGGATTTTGTTTTTGAAACCAAATATATTCTTTTGGTCACCTGTTCAAACTGGTTTTTGTTCAAGTTCAAACAAAGGTAGATTCTGCTTTGAACCTGTTATCAAGGAACAATTTGAAATGTGTTGGGTAGAAGTTTCGAACCCTAGCCAAGGCCTAATGGTTTGAATATGTCATGGTTACGGGTAGTTAAGATTTGATAGAGAAAAAGTCAGAACAGTTTTATTAGATGATGTTGATGCTATCTGAGGTCCATGGAACAGGACTTTTGATGCTCTAAGTTGTGCAAGAGAAATTCGTGTTACCACTGGGTACAAAGTATAATTTAAATTAGCTCCGGCTTCAAAATGGAAATTGAGGATTTGGAATAAGGAGTCAAATTGTTGTGCTTGTAATATGAGCACTTGCGATTCTAACAATTCCTTGGTATATTATTCAATCATAACTGGCTTAAATAACCTAATATCAACAAGTCCTTTTCTGATGAAATTTATAATCAAATTCTCACGGTGATGGATTTTGGCGTACCAAATTGGACCAACTCAATTGAAAAAAACAAAACACAAATGAAAGCTAGACTTAAGCTAGTAAACCCCGAATTCAATTCATGACCTTCAGATTGTTATCTTTCTGTTTTGGCTTTCATGCCTGTATTATAGTGAACTACTATATGATAAAAGTGTGCTACAAAAAAAAAACAAATGTTAGAAATTTAATCAAGTGACAAAGTAAAGGAACATGGACTGAAGTAAGCTTTAAATGTGATTGTTGTATGCTGATGATTTACTTAAAAGATTCTATGTTTGCTATCAATGGAAAGAAATTCTGTGTTAGCTATCTAATAATGTTAATGTCTGGATTTCCAAGAAACATTTAATTAAATATGCTAAAATAGTCAAGTTTCTGGTTTTCGGTGTTTCCAAGGTTTGTCAATGTGCAGTAAGTACGGGGTGAAGAACTTGTGGTGTCATATTTGCTACAACTTAATTTAAAAGAAAAGAAAAACTAAGCTAGATTTGAAGTGGTAAACCCAAAACTCATTAATTTTCCCCTAGAACTGCACTATCTTCAGTTTTTTCATTTATTTTCTGCTTTTAAGTGTGTGATAGTGAACTAGGATCTGATAAATGCATATGATAAAAACTCATTTTCGAATAACCAAGTAAAGGATTCATGCTTTAACTATTATCTTTGTATTAGGAGTTGCTTAAATAAATTTGTGCTTGTTTGGGCAAGCTTCTTGGAGGCCGAAAACACTTGTTTTGAAATTTGAAGTGTTCGGCCGATAAGTAAAAGTGCTTTTAAGTAGGGAATCAGTTTTTCTGTTGTTGGGAACATGGTAAAATTTCTGCTTCTTGAAAAAGGTGGAAGCAGAAACCTTTTTAGTTTCAAAAAAGAAAAAAAGAAAAAAAAAGGTCGAAGTAGAATTTTTTCTTTCAAACAAAAATATCTCCATAACTACATACTTATCAAGCATGTCCCCTCATTAAGTTATTACTATTTTATTATAGAACAACCATTTTCTTCTCTTTTAAAAATAGAAGAAAACAATGACTAGTTTTAGGATATACCATTTCCTTTCTACTCTTAATATAGTATCCCATGTAAGAGTGTTTTTTGTCTTTTATCTATCTGTATGTTTAAAAAAAAGAGTAATATTATTAATTACTAATATGCCTCATATATTGTAGTGAATATTTGTTGTGAATGATTGTAGTTATTTTTGTGGTAAGTTCCCCATATATGGTGATTTAATTTGAGGAACGGTTATTTATTATATAATTGTTTGATATTTCTTCGTATATTCAAATCATCGTGTTAATATTATACTAATATTAAATATTTTCACAGATTATCTATTACTTTTTTTATTGAAAATTTTGATGTCTTCTTGTTACCAAAATAACAGTGCCCGCTTTATCAAAGTCTTTCATTATAGATGCTTAAAATAATTTTTCTCAATGCATTGGTCTTTGTCCCTTTTCGTAATTTGATAGTCAAAAGCATTTTCTTTTCGAAAGATTAACCTACCATAATTTGCTTATCAAATACTGAAAAAATACTTTAAAATGAACCAGTCAAACACATATTGCTTTTCTTGAAGTACTTTTTTGGGAAAGCTATTTTTAGCAGCTTGGTCAAACGTCTCTCTGTGTGTGCCACCTAACAATTTTAGCATTGATTTGGAGGTGACATCTAATTATGCATGTTGTCTTAATAGATCTATTGACTTTTGTTCCGCATGTCTAAGTTATGCGGACACTTCAATTTTGAGGTCACACTCGTGTCGGATCTCCAAAAACACACTACTTTTGGAGATTCGACACGAATCCGTTGACATTTTTGAAAAGTCTGTGCAAAATCTGGCATAGGTTTTTCATGCTATCTTTCATGTGCAGGTACACACATTAGGTCCATTAAAGAACTTTATGCAAGTGTGCTCATGCGTGTGTACACATATGAACTTGATACTTGTGTACGTGTGTGTGTAAATCTTTCTTGTTTTAGGCAGTTAGTACAATATTTTTCAGAGATCTTGTGCATGGTGAGTAGTGTTATCAAAGCCACACTTAAGCGAAACAAGCCTTAAAACGCGTTGAGTGATTCACCTCACTTAATGTGCACTTCTGTGTTGTCATCACGGCTCCAAGACACTTTTCCTTGTGAATGAAAATTTCTTGAAGGGGCGACGTTAAACCATTGATATTTTGCTTTATTGTAAAATAGTCAATTTCTTTGGCCATATATTTTTTATTCATGCTTATAATTATTAGCTTTGATTTATACACACACACACACACACACATAGCACCCAAAGGGTGTGGTCTCTAGTGGTCAATGAAGTGGTTGAGAATACTGAAGTCTTAAGTTCAAAACTTAGTGGAGTCTGTCCTAGCCTTGGTGGACCTACCTGTTGCTAGTTGGAGGTGGCAGGTATCCCGTGGGATTAGTTGAGGTGCGAGAAAGCTGGTCCGTACACCATAGTCATTAAAAAATGAATAAATAAATAAATAATTTTTCTATATATATGTTTTCTCCATTTGCGCTTTTTCTCAATAAAGCCCACACTTTATTTACTCTTTGCACTTAAAACACCAATGACTTGAGAGATTTTTTGCACTTTTGATAACATTGACGGCGAGTGAATCAGGTTTTCTACTTTAGGATGTCTCTTTGAAGTAGTTCTCAATTTATTGCGTTTGATGGTACTTCTGTGGCATGTAGTTGTTTTAGAATTTTTTTTTTTTATGTTAGCTGGATGTTGTTTTAGCTTTTGAGTGTTGATGTTGCATATAAGGTAAGAGATATTGAATCAATTCTGATAATCTGATTTGCCTTCTATTGTTTTGATATGCTGTACAGGTTACTCAACTTGGTGCTGCAGCTCAAAAGTACCAGGCCGCCACCCAAAATGCCTCATCTAGTGCGTCTGTTTCTGAGTTGCAGAATAATTGCAATATGTAAGTCCAGATACTTGCATTATGGCGTTTATTCTAAGTATTGGGTTGGCAATGTTCCATAACATTGTTTTATGGTTTTGTTGCCTTACAATTTCTATTTAGCATATCTAACTCTCATTTTTAAGAGGTTAGCAGTAGACTAACTTTGTTTAATGCTCGTTGTTGCCTAGAAATTTCTATTTTAGATATCTAACCCTTTTTATTAAGAAGTTAGCTGTGCCCAATTATTAGATCGCCTTCATTAGTGGGCAGTGATAATGAGATAGGATTTATTTGTAATTCACATTTTATACAGCTCTGTTTTTGGTATTGAGCTTTTATGGTCTTTACTGGTGCTGTTGCCTTTCTTATCTTAGGTTAGCCTCTGGATGCTAAGGTAAGATGTTCTACCAATGAGTTGCCCTAGTAAGCTTTTGGCAATCCAATAATTTTCTTAAAGCTGAAGTTCATTTGATTCAGTGATTTGCTGGGTACATGTTTTCTCGTTTACCGTTGTCGGGTGCCGTAGCTTAGAATTTAGTGTAATGGAGTATGATTAATTTGTCATACTGTTGCCTTAGAAGCTCAAGCTCTTGAAACATGATTAGGAATGTCTAGCTGATAAATATTTTACCACAATGTTGTGTTTAGGTGCATGGACGTCTTACCTTCTTTTGAGACTTTTTTTTTTGGTTACGGAAAATTGAACTTTGGAGAGTCATGGTTTTGGGGTGTGGGTTGAGGATGTTGACTGTGACCCGTGGGTTTGTTGATTTAAATTCTAGTCCTCTCATGCTCAAACTTCTCCAATTAGTTTGCTTCAGTGTGATGGTGACATATGGGAGGAGGGGTAGGAGCTAGGGATGTCATCTGGTCTCTGAACCTACAAAAGGAAGAGGAATAAATCTTCTTCCCATGGAATAACATTAATCTCAGGAGCTGTGGGTAGTGGAACGAGGGATGTAAAGATGTGCATGCCCTTTGGAAAAGTCATAAGCGATCTATGTAAGCATTCAGTTGTGAACTTATGTATAGAGATTTCTTGATTCTTGAGATTTTATTAAGATTGTGTATCTGCTATCATCATGTGTTCCTTTATTTGGCTTTCGAGGTATGAGTTGTTTTGTAATTTTGACTTCTAATTGCGCCTCAGGTTTGTTGCTTCAGCTCGTCAGTTAGCGAAAGCTTTGGAAGTTCCGTTAGTAAATGATTTAGGATATACAAAGAGATATGTGAGATGCCTACAGGTATGTACCTTGTTCTGACATAGATCCCCCCCCCCCCCCCCCCCCTTCCTTTTCTGTCCCTGATGCAGGTTTTCGTTTCAGCCGTGGAAATAGTCCTCGTGTGTCTATTGAATCACTAGATGTGATTGTTAGGGTGTAAAATAGAGATTTGGGTTGGAGTTGATTGTCTAGAAAGATAGAGAACGCTAATATCAGGAGAGTAAAATTGAGAATACGATCGGAGATGCCCTTATGTTTGATTTAAAAGTCAATTAGTTCTATCGACCTGTCTTCAGTTCATTTCTTTCCATATGTTGTCCCGCTGTTTTCACAGCAGACTTGAAAACGGAGACAAACTCAAATCTTTTAACAGCCAGCAGGTTAGAGATGGCTGTTAATGTTGTGATTTTGAGATTCCTTTTAATAACACGTATAATTAACTCATGTATAATGCTTCAGCTTTTTTCTTGGGATACAAATATATGGTGTAATGTTTTCCTACTGTTGACCCAGCCCACCAAGCCGTGCGGGCATCTTTTCTAACATCTAGCTAGGAGAATCCTTACCACCCAATATAAAACTACAATGCATAAATTTTTAAAAACATAGGAAATCTCTTTAATACTTTGAGATCACCATAAAATATCGAATATAAAGAATCTCTCTTTACAAACAACCAAAAAATCCTCCCAACAAACTAGTCTAAACATGTACAAGATTACTAAGAGAGTACAATCTATAAAAGAAAATGAGACACTGCCCCACCATAAGGAAGAGACATAATAGTTGTCGGAGATCATCATCGTTTTTAGCTAAGAAAATTTACTGAATGCTGCAACCAAAGTACCAAACCGTGCTGAATGACATATCAAGAGTAGTATCGGTCAATTGGAATCCACCACATAATATAATGCAAATAAATAAAGATTAGGAAATGAAACAACATGCTTTAGGACTCACACAAGTCACCTCAAGTCTTCCATCCTCCTTTTGCTCCAACTTCAACCTCCTTACTCATTCCACCATCACATTCAATCATAACCTAACCCCCTTTTATACATTAGTCATTATTAATTTTGTTACTCAATTTACTATTTCCCCTCAAGCTCTCATGCCAACTCCTTACCTTACATTGCCCCAATTGTACGGAAACATGAACAAACAATCACCCTTATCGAAATAGAGACGTACAATTATACGCACAATTGAAAAATAGCAGTTTTCATCCATAATTAGCATTCTCTACCCATCACACCTCATTCATGACATCTTCCCAATACTCGAACCACTAGGATACTGGATACCCCAATTATCTTCTACCCAATTTTACTTGCTATCGCAACCTGCGCAAAGAGCACCCCGACATTTCAATAACCCAACCTGGCCACTCAAGGCCGAATATAACTAAAACACGATAATTTAACCTCGCCCTCTCACGGGACAACCCATAACCATCTAGAACATATTACGGCGAGAAGCGGCTCTTTCACGCTTATGAGCATTCTGGTGTCCTCCAAGAGCTTGAGAAGTGCAAAACTTGACAAAGAAGTAAATTTGGTTCTCTTCTTGAAATCCCCACACGAACTGTTAGTGTACTGACGTGGTACTCCTCCATCGTTGTTATGTAAGAGGAAAAGAGCGAAAAACTTACTTTAGGTAAGTGGCCTAAGCGCTAAGAAGTGAACAATTGCTACTCAGACTATATGCTTAACGTATGCACGTCGAATCGCATCCCGTCCATATTTAGGCTATGACTGTACTATCAAGTCTGAAGACTGATGGTACATTCAAACAAGAATGTCCATTGCAGTATCTAAGACTTAAAAACCGAAGAGACGCGACTCAGATGCTTTTATGCTATAGTAATATATGATATATATCAACGTGGTACCCAATCCAATAGTAATGTATGTACCGCCGTGGTACCTGATCCAATAATAATATATGTATCAGCATGGTACTTGATTCAATAATATATGTATAAGTATACATACTAGTGTTGTACCAATCCAACATCAACACACAATAGCTACCACACTTGTACATTCAAGTAACACATTTATTGCAAGCAATTGATAATTTCTTCCCGAACAGCTCTTGATCACAATTTCCCTAATTATATACATGCATGCATTACTAATAAAGTAGTTAACAAGCACATATAGCATAAACGGAATAAACAACCATTTCCTACGAGAGATGATTTCTTCCTGAATAGCTCTTGATCACAATGCGACCACCCACAGTTATCCCCCAAGATTACACCCAACAACCATCAATATGCCAACAATAACTGATCAAGTCCATCATCAGCCTAACCACAACTAATCATACTTCAACCATCTTGACTCTGTGCCTTAAGGCCTATACATGAAATCTCCCGACAATCTACGAGATATTATCTTAGTGAAAATAGATCTAACTACTCAGTTAGGAAAACCTAGTCTACCTGCGCGTCAAACAACTGTGGAAGAACTTTGAATGCAAGCTTTCCGATTCTTGGGGCGAATCATGATGAATGTGGACCGGAAATTTCTTGGGTTTTAACCTTCTTTGCACTGAAAATCCTCTCCTCTATTGTTCTCGGGCTTCGAATGGCTTAGGGAGATTTTGGGAGTAATGCTCGTATGTTTTCTCCCTGGAAAGTGAGAGGTAAAATAAATGACGGCGCTTAATTAGGGTCTGATTCTTCCAGGGCGCTGCCATAGCGGGAGGCTTCCTGCTATGACGAACCTCCGCGTCAGACCGGATCAGTTTCAAATTTAAATGATTTCGTCTTGTGCCCCAAATTTTAATTTGGCACCGTATTTGAGGACTTTCTGGGACTCCGCCCGAGATGCATTTAGTAATGATGGATCGGGTCGTTTCACTTTCTTTCGGAAATTGACTTCATTTATGTTTGTTCTTGTGGGAAGTCAAGGTTTTTTGGTTCTTCTAATTCAGCTTATTTATTCACAAATGTTTTTATTTTGAAACCAAATATAAAACTGTTACTGCTTTTGAGTGATAACATCTGGTCAAATGATATTTCACTTGTTTTATAATATTTGTTCAATTAAAAGAGGCTTGTGATCCACTAAGGATGTGTTGTATTCTTCGTGGATTGCAGATATCGGAAGTGGTTAATAGCATGAAAGATTTGATCGACTATAGCAGGGAGACAGGGACCGGACCCATGGGTAAGTTCTATATACTTAACCTTTCTATTAGTTCCTTTTATCACAGTTCAAATTTAATGACCTTGTGACAAACTAATGACTCATTAAAATAGGAGGATAAGTGGGGTTGTTTTCCTGAAAGTTAGTGTTTTATACAACATCAACAAATACCTAGTGTAATTTCACAAGTGGGATCTGGAGTGTTTTATACAACAATAAAATACCTAGTGTAATTTCACAAGTGCGATCTGGGAAGGGTAGGGCAAAAGCAGACGTCAAATCCCCTACCTTGGGATGTAGAGAGGCTGTTTCTGATATACCTTTAGCTCAAGGAAAAGGAAAGAAGCCTACTAACGTGGCATATTGCCATCTAATTGATAGTCTCTATTAGATTTTTTTCCTTCCATTATGTCCTATTTTCACAATCACAACGTGGCATCTGATTGTCATTTAAAGGTGTCCCAGGGATTTGGTTTAATGGGAAAGGTGATACAACACGTGATGTGGGGTAGGCTGCTGTAGCTCCATGTTTGGTTTTACTATGAAATTGCTTCCGGGGATGGAAAATACAATCCATTGTATCTGATTAGGGAACTCATGGGCCAAAGCAAATTCTGTTGCATCTTTAGTCAAATTTGTTGGTAATATATCTGTCATGTAATAACTTGAGCCTCACAATATGAATGAACGTGGGGGACAAGAGAGTAGGACACTAAACTCTTGCAAACTAAGGCTCACTTTTATGTTGACATAATGTCCAATTAATTTTCTCTCTGGTGCTCATGATCCAGTAGCACAGTTCTCCCCCTGAATTTCTTATCAATTTCCTCGTTCGCCCTGCAATATATCACTATTCCTAGTGGCAATCTGGATTCTGTCTTTAGTCTTTTTCGATAATGAGGATTTGGTGTTTCATATCTTAGTGCTAACTCTTTGTGCTTTGGAGTTTGCTGTGACATTTAAATCCCAGAAGACCGGATAAGTGGGGAAGTGTTTCCCCAACATTCATGAGTCAAGCGGTAATCAAACAAAATTTAATTTGTGGGGGTAAAAGAGTGGGAGCTCAACTTATCATTAAACAATTTTTATGTCTGCCCAGTGTTATCCTCTCAACCTGTGACCATTTTTGTGTGCGCTTAATTGATAAGTTGGAGTAGATATTCAACTTGTGCGCGGCTTAATTGATAAGTTGGAGTAGATATTCAACTTGTGCGCGATGAACCTTTTTTATTTTCATCTAGTGTTGATTATCTCTCCTGGCGTTTTATGTTTTTCATGTTATTCTTACAGTTGACATTGTGCCCATCTCTTAATTTTCCAGAGAGCTTGGCTAAGTTTCCTCGTAGGAACGGCACTTCAGCTGGAGTACAAGGTCCAGTTCAATCAATTGAGGATCAGACTCAGCAGCCACAGCAGCAGCAACAACAGCAGCAACATACACATCAAATAGTCAGTAGCTCTAACCATGAGACGACTTCACAGCCTGGTGTACCGCCACTACCTTTGAGCAATGGTATGTCGAATGTACACAACTCAGTGAACCGAGTACCTGCTACTTCGTCTAGTGGTACTGTTGTCGGATTACTGCACCAAAATTCCATGAACTCCAGGCAACAAAATCCAATGAATGGTGGAAGTGGTACCTACTCAGGAAATACTGTCCAAATGCCTTCACCCAATTCTTCAAGTACAATGCCTCAGTCTCAACCCAACTCTTCTCAATTCCAATCTCCAACACCATCGTCATCCAACAATACACCACAAGCTTCACACAGTGGCTTATCATCAGTGCAGCATATGAACTCGGCAAATTCCCCAAAAATCTCAATGCAGCAACCAGCCCATTCGAATGATGTGGATGCTAATGACTCTCAGAGTTCTGTACAAAAGATTATACATGAAATGATGATGTCTTCACAGCTCGGTGGCAGTGGCATGGTAGGTAATGGTATTATTGGGAATGATATGAAAAATGGACATGGGATGTTGGCAACAAGTAATAATTCTCTTCTCAATGGAAGCAATTGCCTTGTTAGGAATGGGACAGCCAATGCTAACAGTACAGGCGTTGGTGCTGGATTCGGGAGTATGAACAACGGACTGGGCCAAGCTGCAATGGTTAATGGAATGCGAGCTGCATTGGGTAATAACCCTTCAGTCATGAATGGATTAGGGGGCATTACAATGGCGAGAGAACGCAACATGAGTCAACAGCAACAAGATCTGGGAAACCAACTGCTTAGTGGTCTAGAAGCAGTCAACGGTTTTAACAACCTTCAGTTTGACTGGAAAACATCTCCTTAAAAAGGTTTAGGTTGGCAAGTTTATGTTCTGCTGCAAAGATAGTTTGATGAGTTGCGTTGCATGATCAGAGTAGCCATGGTTGCTGAAGCAGAAATGGCTTTAAAGCTTGCCCCTTCTGTACTGATTTGAGTGGGAAGTGGGAAGGACAACATATAGCGTGGCATCTTAACAGCTGAAATGTTATCTCTTCTAACTTGATTTTGCCTGGTTTATCACAGCTGCTCCTTGAATGGGATCTTCAGGGAGCGGCTTGGTTAATGCACCGCTGCATTAAATCTATTTATACCATGTGGAGGCATTTGTTTATGTAGCGATTGAGCTATTGCCCCTATCGTGCTGCATCTCCACCACCACTCCAGAGCTTGCGGTTGTATATAGTTGGGATTCAGTTGTAGAAGTTCCTAGGAGCTGCTGGTCTAGTCATCATTTCTTCTCTCCTTTCTACTTGTCTTTCTGTTAGGCTTATTTGGAGTGGGTTGACGGGGAAAATATTAGGACGAGGCTTGGGAAAGAATTAAATTAAATCCATTAGTATGGAGTATATGTGAAGGAATTGATTTAGCATTGCAATTTTTAAGGGGGATAATTTGAAGTATTTCTATCAATCTGTTGATTAGGAAATGCTAGTTTGTTTTTAAACTCAAGACAGATTTTTGTTCTAATTGCTTGACAAAGTAGAAAGAGCCAGCCAGTTGCTCATGTTTTTGCTAGAAAAAATGGAACTACATCTGTGAGTTGTTTTTGGCTTTCTGGAGTGGCCTTATTTTTCTTTTATTTTAGTGCAAGGGGAGGTCGTGCTACTGTTAAGGATGCTTCAATGAGAGTCTCAATATATGATTAAGGGAGAGTTCATTTGCATAGGGTGCTGAAAACCCTTTGCATACGGGTATTCACCTTTTAGTTCTCAGTATACACAATTCTTTGATGAAAACTTTCCTACCACAGCATATTGCAAGTTTTCTTTCTTTCTCATCACTTCAACTTCATCCTCCTCCCACATTATCATAGCTTCTCTGTGCAAATGGGTTAACTATTTCATAGGGATTGATGTTGTGGTGGTATCATAATATTCTTGATTTGTCCTTTCAAGATACAACAGCAGAGCTGCCTACGTACCTTCTAAAAAAGAATCAAGTCCCACGTAGTTCACAGTTAATCAGTTAAATAGATCGCGTTTAAAAACCAAATAGACTGTTTAAGAGGTATGCGGACTTGGACGACGAGAGCGTCGGTCAGGGTCAGATACGAAAGGGCAGAGAGAATGCTTCCCAATAACTCTCTCAGAGAGAGAGAGAGAACTATTGTACAAGGAAGCTACGTTGTTCTTGGTTTGAACTGTTAGTTGAATTATGTCTTGATTTCATCCGTTTATTCATTCAATTTACAGTCACAAGGGGCTGGAAGGACTCCTAGTCTATTAGAATCCCCTAGAAAAATATATCTTTAGTTCATTTCATATATAATATCACATATACATGTCTTTCTTCCATAACGTAAATCAAGCATTCATCTTAGATTCAATCCTATTCGAGAATCAAGCGTCGAAACATCTAGAAGGGTTCGCCCAACAACATCCTACAACTCAAAACAACTTCACTTTTTTCAACATATAACTAATCACTTTTCTATAGTGAATATAGTTGAAGAGTTGGAGTATTTTCTTAATCTCAATTTTCTCTTTCACTACACTTATCTCATTATACACTACAATATTATTTCTCACATCTCATCTTATTTTTACCTCTAAGATGTAACATCTCATAATTTGAAATAGCTAAGAATAGACCCGCTACTTTTTGGATAATAGATTAGGATGAATCACCTTAGTTCATGATGAAAACATAACTGGTGGTGTAAAAATCAGATACTCATTAAATAGTATATTGAAGAGTTGCTCGTAACATAGAGATTTTAAGGGTATAATTCTAACTTGTTTTGGAAATAGAGCAAGAGCTGCCAACAATAACATAGATGTTGGCTCAACAAGATTCATAGAAGTTGCTCAAACGAATCTCTCACTTTTCAGACGCCTTTAGCCATAGAATATCAACATACATTATATGGCGTTTAGCATGCCTGTTATGCCATTTTGCCTATGCTTTTTCTTTTTGGAGATGCAAAAATATCTATTTGTAAGGCTCTACGAACTTAAATATAGAAGTATATTTATCTAACAAAGACATTAAAGTTGGTGGAATCTTTTTTACAGATTCATTCTGTTTCTCGTATATGAGAATGTCTTCTTTTCACATAATAATTTTTACCTGCATATCTAATGCGACTTCTATAAGAAAATCTGTGAATATGTAGAATTCAATGAAGATGCGTTTACAGGCAAAAGGCATCTGATTGCAAAGTTATCAATAAGGAGATTCATCGTGTCTAGGCATACACTCACTTAACTGTATATTGTAGAAAGAGACATAGCACAACAAGGATCTAAACTTTGCCACTATATTAGAACCAAAATACAAAGTCTGAAGCTGGTTATCCTAGAAGAAATATATTATTTAGTTAATTCATATTTTACCCGAAACCCCCCACCCCACCCTCGAAGGCTCGAGGCACTTAACCCGAACCCCCCCCCTCCCCCCCCCCAAAGGCTCGAGACATTTGCCCTGATACCCTCCCCCCCTCACCACCACCTCCGGAGGCTCGAGGCCCTGCAGTAATGAAATTATAGTTCACAAACCCAAGAATTTAAGCGTGTATTTTTCCCTCGAAGATCAGCCAAATCAATTATGCATCAAAAAGTAGATCTTCACATATAATACTGGAACTTCACCAAGAGATAAGTTTATTATACACTTCTTTTTCTGGATCATGCTAAGCACAAGAAATGATGATGAAATTCCACTAGCTAACAATAAAGTCAATCTTCACATAAGTGTATCAATAGCAATGCTCCATTTGTGACAAAAAAATTCAAGAAAATGTTCTACAAAGCTATATCCAGTTTAACCATTGATCTATGGATTTTTTAGGAGCCCAGTAGTACTGCAATTTCACATAAATATATCAAGGGAGATGCGCCAATGGTGGTATAAAAGTCAAGACACTAAACCTCCCAACTCTACCAAGCTATATCCAGTTCAACAATTGTTAGCTAAGTGTTTCTTTTCAAAGCTCACTCGTACTGCAATTCCTTTCTTCATAGTTCATCACATTTAGACAGAACATGTAGTTTCAGTGTCTAGTTGAAAGTATTCAAAAGATCAGCTAAAGGATGAACTTGAACCTAACTCGTTTACTATATTTTACTAAAGCTTCAAAAAATAAAAAAAACTAATCAGTGCTCCACATTACCTAACACCAAATATATTAAGTTTTTTCAGGATAAAGCAAATCATATCAATTTTGGTAAAGAACCACTAAACATTCAACATACTATGCCTAAGAACAACAAAAGGCATTTCATACCATACAAGATTGTATTTTTCGGCATTATAACATACAACATAGCAAAAAACTACTTTCTCAACTCCATCTTTGGAGGTGCAGGTTACTGATAAAAGCTTGGCATAGGTGTTGCTTTAAATTTTAAGCTCTTCCTTATCATTTTGATCTCAGCTTCCTGAGTTTCCTGTTAGAGAAATGAAAGAAAATAAAATGGGAATGCTACAAGATAACCTACAACAAGAAATTTTCTATCACTTATTTATTGTCATATCAATAATATCACACAAATAGGAAAACAAATTTCAATAGTAATATCAACTTATTCAATTCCAGAATCATCTATGAGTATTTTTAAGAAACTTGTTTTCAATAAAATATTTTTTCCCCGTACCAAAAACATTCTCCGATATTATGACTGTTCTTATAGACTACTAAAATATTTCCAGCAAAAAGCAATTTGCTATTAACTACTCAATTTGGTCCAACCATTTTTAATCTCTCAATCAATCCTATTTGGAAAAACTACCAATTCTCTAGGAGGAAAAAGCCATAATTGTGGTTCCTATTGTAAGGAATAATTGTCTTTTTATTAAGAGTGGTGTTTGATTCAACTTGTGCACACCTATATAGCCTACCGAAACTTGCTACATCCTACAAGCACAGTCACGTTGAAAGAAATCACCTAGGGTGGGAGAGAACCACACCCAAAAAAACACTAATGAGATGGGAGAGACCGACCCCCAGGCTATATAAACCCCACATCAACACTTTATAGTACTGATTTTTTTATTTTTTAAAACAGAGAAATCGTAGAGGTCCAGAGGGGCACGATTTGAAACTTGGAGGATAAGGATATGATGCATCAGATGACTAGATTACAGTGACTCAAGGGAGGAAAAGATTCGCAATACCTGAACAAAGCTAGAACATCATGTAATGTATATGTAATTTATAAATACACCTTAATAAACAAGCAACAACCATTTAGTTCAACAGAAAAATTTCAGCAGCCAGAACTGTCCCAAGTTTTCTGCAACTGCAAAGTACTCGACTAGTAATAAGACAATTCTCTTAAGGATTTCTGGCTACTCAACATTTAGATAACAGAGGCAAGCAGCCTGCAAATTTCTGATGACCGCACTCAGCAATCTTGAAAGAAGATAGCCTCACTACAAATTCAACCTTGCTGCTGCTGACTATAGACAAAATGGCGAATTTTGCCTAGTACAATATCAAGTGTATTCATTTCTCATCTTATTTATACCTTTGCAATACTTAAGTCTGTTTAGTCAATGTGGAGCACTGTTTAGCTTTTGTTTTTTGAATTGATCATAAATTGAACCTAACTCGTTTACAATATTTAACAAGAGCTTCGAAAAACAAAAACTAAACAGTGCTCCACATTACTTGACACCAAATATTTTATGAAGTGATCAAGGATAAACTGATTTTTTTTATATGCTAATAAAAATAAGAACTCCAAATCTAAGGAGTGAAGGAAAAAAGAAAGATTTGACGCATTTAGGATACAAAGATAGCATGCATGCTAGGATTTGTCTTTTGTACTTTCTCCTAGTACAATGATAAAAGTCAAAACATGTTTGACAACAAATGTCAGTAAACTGCAAACCATGCATGCATACCTGCAGCACAAAACATATATGAACTCCACATGTTTAAGAAAAAGTTCGATATTGCCTGTAAAGTGACTCGCCTAACCTCCAAGTGATTCACCACTAATTCTATCCTTGACGAGTCAATATCTTTCCTCTCTATTAGATATAACTCGCCAGTTTTATCAAGTCCCACACCTTCAAAATTTGCAAAGAAGTATTATTTTCAGGGGCTAGATATCAAAAGATAAGTGCTGCAATTTGAGATGAAAACTGTACTTTATCAACAACAAATCTCCATTTTCTTACCGTATCATATATTAATGGCATTGTATCATCTTTTTTCCATGAAAAAAGCAGTAAGGCTGATGATCAACTCAACCAAATAGTAGCATCCAAGCATTCAACGAAAGAAAATAGTACAACAAGTTTAGTTCTTAATTTTTCCTCCTCCTTAATATGAAGCCAATAATAACAGCGTATTAAGTACTCTCCAATATTGTTTATACTCTGAATAAGCAAAGTACTTGTAAAATGGATACGTCAAAACAAAAAGGCCAAAGGTTTTGCTACTAAATGCAAAATAATTGTACATTCATAATACTTTTCAGCCATTAAAAGAATACTTAACTCAAACATAATTTTTAAAAAGATAAAACAAATCCCTTGATAACTAAAGCATTTCCTGCTAAAAACAGTGAATTTGTTTTATATACAAGGGAAGTCAATAAACAAAGAATTCAACTTCCAAATATCACAATGTTGCCTAAGAGAGCCGGCTTTACTCATATTCGGAGATATAAGGAGAACGCAAAAAGGAGAGTCAAGGTAAGCTGGTAAGGTCTAGTAACTAGGAGTTACTGAATGTTTGTTATGACTTATGAGAACTGACAAAGAAAATGTCAACATTTGTATATGTATTCATTTGGATCTTAGCAGATTGAATATGACTTCTTCATCGTCTGATAATCAGGAGGACTCCACAATTTGGGAAAAGTAGTTAGTTTTTTGCCTTTATCTTTGCTACATCCTGTTGTAAGATTATGAATTGGTGATCATTTGTGGTACTGAGTTTATTCAAGTTAATGCATTGGTCTTTCTTGTCATACTCATAAAGGAATTACCGAAGAGGATGAAGCCTGAGACACATGTACACATTGTGTCAAATAACACGAATGAAGAAAACAGTTCATCCTAAGTAGAAGCCAGGTCTAAAGTCAAGCAACTTAATACAAACCAAAAGCAATCTCCCAAGGTGTTCCCTGAAGTGGAGTCCCCAAAAACTCCTTATTCAGAAGAGCCTTCACCAAGAAGATCAGATACCCCTCGAGAAAAGGTGTACCTGTGTTACACATCTTGTCTGGACATGTTAAGGACTCAATCATTAGAAAAAGGGTATGTCTCTAAAAGTCACTTTCTAGTTTCTAATACAGGAGGAGATAAAATTTTTCTAAATCTCTTCGAACAATGACATCTCTCGGAATAAGTCTCAGCTGCATTTCTCTCCCATTGTAAGATAAGTTGACTGCTCCATCAAGGACACCAAAAGATTTTGTCTGTCCAATAACTGGACAGATATTCAATGATCCCTTCACGCTTGAAACCGATCAAAAAAATGAAGGGAAAGCCATCCAGGAATGGATAAAAAGAGGTAATCCAACATGCCTCATTATAAGGCAGTCTTTATCTGCAGCTACTCTTCCCAAAACCAATTATGCCCTGAAGAGATTGATAACCTCTTGGAGGGAACTATACCCTGACTACATCAAACAGAAATGAGGACAATAGGACCAAAACAAAAAAGAAAATCCACAAAACATTGCATATCAATAACCCTCAAAACTATCGAAACCTTCAAGCTGAACTTGAGCAGCCATTGATGAGGCTGTGAAGTTCCATAAGGAGAATATCAAAGTATACTCTTGAGATTGTATTGTAGAAGATGATTGATTGATTGCATTGATCACCCAAGAGGTGTATATATACATGTGAGATTGTCAATCTAGTGGAGAAAGAAAAGAGTAACTAACAACTTAACAATCTAACAAACTAACAAAATAATTAGTTACATAACTAACTATGACACCACTAACTATAAAATGGAAAGTAACTAACTAACTAACTACTTGAAATAAGTAATGTACATGTTTAATTATGAATGTTAATACCCCTCCTCAAGTTGGAGGTGATGATTTCGCAGCCAACTTGCGCAAAATGGCTGAATGCTTGATGCCAGTGAGGGCCTTAGTAAGAATGTCAGCAAGTTGATTAGAGGTAGACACATGATGCAAAGAAATCAACCCCTCCTGAAGCTTATTACGTACGAAATGACAATCCACTTCAATGTGTTTAGTTCTCTTATGAAACACAGGATTGCGAGCAATATGGATTGCAGATTGACTGTCACAGTAGACACTAATAGGAGAGGAAATGGAGACAGTTAGCTCAGTGATCAATCTGTGAAGCCAAGTTAATTCTCCTACAACTTTTCTGAGTGACCTATACTCTGCTTCTGCTGAAGATAGTGAAACTGTCTCTTGTTTCTTAGATTTCCAGCTAATAGGACTGTTACCAAGCAACACCAAGTACCCACTGACTGACTTCCTTGAATCTGGACATGATGCCCAATCTGAATCACAAAATGCTTGGACTGTACAATCAGGATTCTTGGATAACTGAACTCCTAAAGTAGTATCTTGTTTGAGGTATCTAAGTAGATGATAAGCCGCTTGTAAGTGTGGAGCTCGTGGATCCTGCATGAATTGGCTTAAATGTTGAACACTAAAAGCTATGTCCAATCTAGTATTAGTCAAGAAATTCAACTTTCCTATCAATTTTCTGTAGAAAGTGGGATCAGGTAAAGGAACTCCTTCCTTGGCTTTCAACTTCACAGCGGGATCCAAAGGAGATGATAGAGGTGTATAGTTGAAACAATCATATTCTTTGAGTAAGTCTAGAATAAATTTCCTCTGAGAAATCAGTACTCCATCTGTTGTATCAAGAATCTCCAGGCCCAGAAAATAGTGAAGTCTTCCAAGATCTTTGATCTTAAAGGTTTTGTCTAAATATACTTTGAGCTGTGCAATCTCAGTTGTGTCTGTCCCTGTTAAAATAACATCATCTACATATACTGCAACAAATACAGCCAAAGAACCTTCCTTTCTGTAAAACAAAGAATGATCAAATTGTGAATGTGAGTAGCCTCTAGATGATAATGCCTCAGTTAGCTTAGAATACCACTGCCTACTTGCTTGTTTGAGGCCATAAAGAGACTTTTTCAGCTTACAAACTAGCTCTGAATTAGGTACTTCAAGTCCTGGAGGTAATTTCATGTAAACCTCTTCATGAAGATCTCTATGAAGGAATGCATTATTTACATCAAGTTGAAACATACTCCAACCCTTCTTTACTGCACATGCTATCAAAGTTCTCACTGTGGTCATCTTGACTATAGGTGAATAAGTTTCAGTGTAATCAATTCCAGCCTGTTGTGTATACCCCTTCACAACCAATCGTGCCTTGAACCTTTCTATGCTCCCATCTGCTTTGTGTTTTACTTTGTATACCCACCTACATCCAACTGCTTGTTTGTTTGGTGGTAAAGTAACAAGATCCCAAGTGTCATTATCATACAGTGCTTCAAACTCTTGTATCATGGCCTTTTGCCATGCAGGATTCAGTGATGCTTCCTCATATGATGATGGCTCACTATCATGACAAATGTTCTCAACAAGTGACTGACTAGTAGATGCAATGACTTCAGGAGATATATGGTGGTGTTTGGTAAACAATGCAGTAAGGGATAGATTATTGTTGATCTCTGTGTTTTGTGTGTTGGAATTGACTGATTTTAGTTTTGGGATATTGATAACATAATCTTTCAAATGTGATGGTATTTTGTTTTCTCTATGAGATCTTCTCTGTACTATTGTGGGAGGATTGTGTTGGGATGATGTTGAAGAGGTAATGGGAGCACTGGAAGATATACTGGGATTTTGAGTAATGTGAGAAGATATATGAGGAGGAGTTGTATCAGTCACATTGTCACAATCATTTACACAGCCTTTATATGAATCTAAATCAGCATAATCAGAGGATGAAAAAGACTTTAAAACAGAAGGAAAAGAAGGATTTTCAGTTGACAAAGCAAAAGGAAAAACATGTTCATGGAAAATCACATCTCTGGAGATATGTATCTTCTTTGTAGCCAGACTCATCACCTTATAACCTTTGGTTCCAAAAATATATCCTAAGAAAATGTGTGGTGTGGTTTTTGGTTCAAACTTGTCTCTAAGTACCTTTGGAATAGTGGGGTAACAAAGACAACCAAAGGATCTAAGCTGACTATAGTTTGGTTTCTTATTGTATAACACTTCATATGGACACTTATTTTTCAAATAACTTGATGGAAGTCTGTTAATAAGATGTGTAGCTGTTAACACACACTCTCCCCAGTATCTTATAGGCAGTTTAGATTGAAATAGAAGTGCTCTAGCTGTTTCCAACAAGTATTTATGTTTTCTTTCCACTATACTGTTTTGTTGAGGTGTGTAAGGACAAGTTTTCTGGTGGATAATCCCTTTGGACAGAAGAAATTGGTGTGTATCATTATTAACAAACTCTAGTCCATTATCTGTTCTAATGCTTTTCACTGTGGTATTAAACTGATTCTCCACCATGACTGTAAAATTCTTTAAAACTTGTAATGCATTACTCTTGGTACTTAAAAGTTGTGTCCAAGTTGATCTACTATAATCATCCACCAATGTAATGAAGTATCTGTAGTTGTCATATGTAGGTGCATGATAAGGTCCCCATAAGTCAATGTGTAGTAGCTCAAAAATGGATTTGGTTTGGTTGTTACTATGGTTAAAAGGTAGCCTTTGTTGTCTTGACATTGGACAAATGTTGCAGGAAAAAGGTTGTTTGGGAGAGAAAACAGCTGGTAAGTCAGTAATACTTTTCATCTTAGCAAAAGGTACATGGCCAAGTCTATTGTGCCATAACAAATCTACATTATCTCCTGCAATACTACAAGAGTTGTGATCATCCAGAACATTCATATTATTAGGAGAAAGTTTACACTTAAGAGGAACAGAATTAGAAACCAACACTTTGAACTGATCTGGAAAACAAGGACTAGCAGAAAAAGAATTACATGTATCATTCTTAATGGAACTAGACAAAGGTTTATTATTGGAAAAACAACAGCATATCTGACATGTATTGACTTTATTAGAAGCCTTCAAACACTTTGTGCACAAGAAGTAAAGCCCATCTCTACAATTACCAAGAACCTGAGGCCTCTTCACTAAAGGGGTCTGCAATAGACACAATGCATTAGTGAACAAGACTATGCACTTCATTGTAGCAGTTAGGGATTGAACTGAAACTAGATTATACTTAAAAGAAGGCACATATAAAACTTGATGTAAAATGATGCTAGGTGTGACTGGTACTTCCCCAAACTCTGTTACTTTGACTTTGTATCCATTTGGAAGAGAAACAAGTATAGGAAAAGGTAAGGTTTTAATGTTCCTTAGAGAGTTTCTACTAAAGGTTATATGGTTTGAAGCTCCTGAGTCAATGATCCACAAATTAGCACTTGATTCGAAACATTTGCAAGATGGATTGTCAACAACAGTAGAGGAAGAACAAAACACAGTACCTGCAAAGTTCATTGATCCAGCAGCCACACCAGAAGTATTGTTAGCCCCAGTCTCTTCTCCCATATTCCCATTTTGGAAATGTTGCAATAAATTCATGATCTGTCCATATTGTTCTCTTGTGAAGTTAACATTCCTTGAGTTGTCACCTTGAGATTGTGATTGTTCCTCTCCATTACCAGACACCACATCACCTGTAGTACCATGTACATTTGCTACCACTCTTCTTCCTTTGTAATTTGAGCCTTGCTGTCTAGAACTCTAACCACCACTGTAATTTCCTGATCTATTATTTTGATTATTGTTGCTTTGGGGATACCCATGCAGCTTGTAGCATTTATCTTTGATGTGCCCAGTCCTCTTACAGTAGTCACATACTATGACATTCCTGTTGTTTGGATAAGAACTCCCTCCTGAGTTACTGTTAGTATCACTATGATTTCCATAGCCATTTGCATAGTTATTCCCTTGAAAATTTGTTCTAAAAGGTCTTCCTCCATGGCCTTTGTTATCAACAGCTTTAACATTCAGGGAAACAGAATCTGTTCTACCAACAGGCTTGAGCTCTCTTTGCTTTTCCTCTTGAATTAGTAATGAGAAAGCCTGCCCCATGGATGGAAGAGGATTCATCATGAGAATGTTTCCTCTTATCACTGTGTACACTTCATTTAATCCCATAAGAAAATGAATTAACCGCCTATCTTGCTCAGCCTTGTACATACCATCTTTCGCACCACATACACACACACAGCTACAATGGTTCTTCACATTCAAAGTGTTTAAGTCTTCCCACAACTTCTTCATTCTTGTGTAGTAGACAGTGATGTCCAAAACTCCTTGTGTGAGATCATTGATCTCCTTTTGGATTTGATACAATTTTGCTCCATTGGTTTGATCATACCTATCTTCCAACTCCTTCCATAACTCAGCAGAATTGGTAACATATTCCACACTATCTGAAATTTCTTTGATTAAAGAGTTTAGTATCCAAGATGTCACCATATCATCACATCTTTGCCATTGACGTAATTGAGATGGATTGTTGTTTGGTTTCTCACAACTTCCATCAATGAAACCCAACTTATTTTTCATTGACAAGGCCCTCATTACACCTCTTCTCCAAGACCTATATCCTGTTCCATCAAATTGGACAGGAACAAGCATCATCCCTGGATTATCCGAAGGATGTACATACAGAACACCATTTGTATCGTTTCCAGATGTGACAGATCCTTCAGATGTGGATGCCACAGCTTCAACAGCCATCACAACTAAGCTGTTCGATGAGCAAAAGAAGAAGAGAAACAGAGATGCAAACGAAGATGAACAGAGATGAAAAATCTCTGGAAAACAAATGTAATCAACAGAGTAACTTCAGGATCTACTATCGATTGCTAAGACACGTAGCTAAACCAAAGAGAAGAGAGCAATTCACTGCGCTCTAATACCATATCGAAACCTTCAAGCTGAACTTGAGCAGCCATTGATGAGGCTGTGAAGTTCCATAAGGAGAATATCAAAGTATACTCTTGAGATTGTATTGTAGAAGATGATTGATTGATTGCATTGATCACCCAAGAGGTGTATATATACATGTGAGATTGTCAATCTAGTGGAGAAAGAAAAGAGTAACTAACAACTTAACAATCTAACAAACTAACAAACTAATTAGTTACATAACTAACTATGACACCACTAACTATAAAATGGAAAGTAACTAACTAACTAACTACTTGAAATAAGTAATGTACATGTTTAATTATGAATGTTAATAAAAACCCTTCACTTGATTTTCTTAAATTAATTTTTACCCAGAATCATCAATCATTTTTCATGAAACTCCACGCAACATAAACGATTTTATCTATTAAATCCAAGAAAGAAAACCTCAAAACGAAGAAATCATAAAACCCCCTAATCAGCATACAAAAAACTGATCCATCAAACCAGTAATCAAAGATATACAATAACACAAAACAAGATAAAACCCACTACTCCAACAGTAAAAAAAAACAGAGAAAGACTCACAAGTTTGAAGGAATGAGAAATCGAGTTACGAGCAGGGAGAGTTGTATGATTCGAGATATTAGAAAGTATCAGTCGTTTCTTGGCCGCTCGAGCGATTATCAATTTACCGGTCTGATTTTTCTCCACCGCCGATGAATTGGCTGCCAATCCGCCATTGCTTGTCTCTTCGCCACCTTGAAACTGACGAACGCCAAATGATCGAAAAATGGGAAAAACTTGTGATCGTTAAATTAGATTCTCGTTTGAATTGGACAGGTTCAATTTTTAATTTTATTTTTTAAAATATTCTTATTTTCTTTTATCTTTTATTTAAATTAATTTAACGCACATTCTTTTTATCGGAACTTTTATTTTAACCTTCATTCAATATTTTTTTTCTTTTATTTTTCTATTAATTTTATTTTCTTTTTTTTGATTCAGTTTCAAATTTAATTTTAAATGTCTTATATTTAAAAATAAGTTAGTTTTAAATGGATTTCAAAATAAGTGAAGAAATCAAATAAAATATTAAAAAAAATGTTAAAATTAAAAGAAACCTTTAAATTATTTTAAAAAGTAAAATAATAAAAAGTTAAAAGCTAATAAATTAATTAAAAAATTTAAAGTGAAAAGAAATTAAATAAATATTTTAGAAAGAATGAAATAAAAATAATTTAATATATATAAATTTTAATATCAATAAATATGTGTATTAATTAATCATAAAGTTACCAATCAAAATATGACATGTGTCAAATTTGTACACTTATCACTTACTTTCAAGAGAGGGTGTGCGAACTTGCTATGTCATATCAATATTTTTAGTGTATTTATTCAATTTTGAATTAGTTTAGGAAGGTGGACCTTAGCTAAGTTTATGTGTATCTTCGAAATTTCGATCATATTTTTTAATAATATTTTTAAAATTTATGGTCTATATTTATATTAATTTACGAGGATACTTATGCCTAATCCTAAATAATTTTTGCGAAAAATATAACTAAACACAACTATCAAAAAACTCCTCCGTAAATCTAACTAAAATGAAAAATATTTGTATTCTACAAGCATACGTCTGCTAAGACTATTAATTTGAAATTTTGAAATTACATTTGTAGATTATTTTGATTTAGATTCTGTTGATTAAACCAGCCACATTTAAAAAAAAAAAAAACCTTCCTGAAATTCATTAAACTGTATTTTTATGTCCAAACACAATTAAAAAAAACAAACATATTTTAGGTCTTATCTCTAAGCACTTACATTTTAATTTATGTAAGACATTTTTAATTTATTCAATTCTGAAAAGAAAGGGAAAATACCCTAGTACCCCCTCAACCTATGCCCGAAATTTCAGAGACACATTTATACTATACTAAGGTTCTATTACCCCCCTGAACTTATTTTATATGTAATTTTCTACCCCTTTTTAGCCTACGTGGCACTAGTTCGAAAAAAAAAGTCAACCATCGTTGGGCCCACAAAATAGTGCCACGTAAGCTAAAAAGGGGTAAAAAATTATTAATAAAATAAGTTCAGGGGGTAATAGGACCTTAGTATAGTATAAGTGTGTCTCTGGGATTTCGGGCATAGGTTGAGAGGGTACTTGGACATTATCCCCTGAAAAGAATGAAGTTTTTTCTTGATTGACAAATATTTAATAAAATTATCAATTTTTGCTTATATTAGGTCTCACTTATTTGACAAAATGTTCACTAATATTATTCTTCTATTTAAAAATTCATTTCTCAAAGATAAATTTGATACTTATAATTTTTTTTTATATTTCTTAATTTTATGTTTAGTCAATTTAAATAGATGACATTAATAGGAAGAAATGGAATAATTACTCCTAAACTATAGGTTACATAAAAAGGTCTGAACTATATCTGAATTTTGATCGAAATTGTTATTACGATACTAAACTTTATGAAAGATCTTTTATCCTGGTACACTATTTAATAGTGTATTTTAAAAGTATATATGTATTCACGTGAATATCATAAATATTGCATAACTATAAATAATAAAATGTATACGTGAACACATATATACCTTTAAAATATACTATTACATAGTGCAGGGGGTAAAAAGTCCTCTAAAAAATTTGATAACTTAATTGTAATTTCGGCCAAAGTTAGAGTATTTTTCAGATCCCTTTTCCAAAGAAATATATAACAAACACGTGGCTAATATCTTGTTAACTTAAATCGATACTTATACATACAAGTATTATTATTATCATGTGTAGTTAAATATTTTATGTCTTATAAGAATTATTTTATGAAGTTAAATATTGAGAATAATTGTCAAAAATACACCTAAATTATTTCTTTTTTTAAAAAAATTATTTTTATACCTAAACTATTGAAAGTTTGAATTTCATAACTAAACTACCATTTTTAGTTTGAGAAACATACCCAGTGGGGTGTGTAATGCGCTCTATCTTTTGTTTGAAAAGATCTTGACACGTGACAGTCGACATGGATAAAATATTATCCATTGACAAAAATTAAATAATAAACTTTTAATGAAAAAAATGGGGAAAATGATTGTTAAATTCATCCCCGTTTGAATTTATTTTTAATTTATGGGAAAATGCACAAGTACCCCTCAATCTATGCCCGAAATCTCAAAGGTACACTTATACTATACTAATGTTCTATTAGCCCCTTAACTTATTCTATAAGTAATTCAACCCCTTTTCGGCCTACGTGGCACTAGCATGAAAAAAAAGTCAATCAGCGTTGGGCCCACAAGATAGTGCCACATAGGCCGAAAAGGGGTAGAAAATTATTAATAAAATAAGCTCAAAGAGTAATAGGACCTTAGTATAGTATAAGTGTGTCTGTGAAATTTCAGGTATATATTAAAGGGGTACTTTTGCATTATTCCTTAATTTGTTGCAATTAGTTCAGTTTCATACTAAAGATGTGACAAGATAACTGCCCGTACATCTTTATCGAAACTTTTTTTTCCCTTGGCTCATTATTTTTTCTCTTTTATTTCTATTAATTTTATTTTCTTTGACTTTTGTTTTGATTTGATTTGAGATTTAATTTCAAACGTTTTGTATTTAAAATAAGTTAATTTTAAATGGATATAAAAATAAGTGAAGAAATAAAATAAAATATTATAAAAAACTAAAACGTTAAAATTAAATGAAACTTTTAAATTATTTTAGGAAAAATGCACAAGTACCCCACTCAACCTATGCCTGAAATCCCAGAGACCCACTTATATTATACTAAGGTCCTATTACCCCCTGAACTTATTTTATAAATAATTTTCTATCTCTTTTCGGCTTACGTGACACTAGCTTGAGAAAAAAAATTCAACCAACGTTAGGCCCACAATAGGTTACATGTGTGGGTTCTTGTCAATTTTAAAAAAGTGAGCCGGTAAGTGATGCATTCACTCAGCTCCTTGTCTTAGTTGTTTCACAACTAGGTACTATTATTACATCTAATTTTTTCAATACAATTTCTGATTGTTTAATTTTGTCTTTGATTCCTGTTTGACACAATATTTGTCAATTTGTAATTGAGATTGAGTTTACGTATTAAATTATGGACTATTATGTGTAGATCAATGTTTTAGAATTTGACATAATGGAGATGATGAGAAAAATGAGTTGATATGGTATTTGTGAGGATATATTTAAGTTATCAGATACATAATTAAGAGTTTTTGCATTGGAAGAGATAGGTTATTGTTTTGTAAAATAATTGGGTTGTGCACAATATGTTATTAAAGACAGTGACGGAGCTATAAATTTCACGAAGGGTGTCCAAGTAAATCTGTTCTTCTTAAAAAGTGAATTTTTTTTTGCAACTAGTGAGATTCGAACATACAAACACTTTAAGTTCTTACTCTTTCAGGGCGCCTAAAATAACTAGATTACATCATATTATTGTGTCAAGGGTGTCCAAAATATGTTATTTAGTCACTGCATGTGGTGTTACCTACGGTTATTGCATGAAAAATCTTTTCAAATCTGTTATTTTGTCTTTTCTTGTATAATGCAATTGAAGGTTGTTGCCTTTGCTTGAAAAAGGAGACAAAAAAAGAATTGAATTGAGCTCCCGTGAATAATCTTTGTAGCTGAGTTGTTCAATTTCAAAGCCAGTTCTCATTTCCTTTTAAAGAAAGAAAGAAGATCTGAATTCTCGTAGTTTGGCTGTCACGGATTATGATAATTGCTATAGTTGAAGGGAATTGTGAGAAAGCTGCTACATTAGATTACGCCAGAAAGACCTTATCAATAACCTTTTAATAAATAAAAGAATTGAGTTTTTTAATGGCGACTTTAGGAACTGGAAAACAATTTATTGAAAGATGGAATCAAACTTGAGTTTATTTCTATTATTTTCATCTTTATTGGTTAAATGCTAAAACTTACACCTTTTATCTTTGGATCTATTTGCTTGTTTTTTTACTTATGCTTTACTCTATATACCGAAATTTCTTTGTATTTTATGTTTTTACGAATACTAAATTTCTACCTTGTTCATCTGATCTAACAGGGCAAGTCGGAGATCACAACAAATAAGACTATATCTTGGTTGACCTCCAATTTGATTCATAGCAATGTGTTAATATGTAAATACAAAATACATAGATATCGTTAAATTTATGGATGTAAATTTAAATATATTGTTCACTGTTAAATTAGTATTATGGGTTTTTTTTTTTAAAAAAATGACTTTAAAGAGTCATTAGTGTGAGGTATAAAATATAACAATTTCAGAATAAAATGTAAAATTATTTTATTTCATGTTTAGTTGGAGATATTAGGTAGTACTTGTCTTATTTATTTCATAAGTTTTGTCATAGTAATAAAATATATAATAACTTATGTATTGTAAGTTAATTTTCGAGATTAATTATTTAAAATAACTTGTTTCCAGTCAAATAATTCTAGCTTTAAATTTCCATTATGTTGGGCTTATGTTGGACTCATGCTTGCGCGGGCTAATCTCTACTTAATATATATGGGTAAATCACATAAATATGTTATATTATAAAAATATTTACCATCTATATCAACATAATTTTTTAAACTAAATATAACTTTTTTTAGAATTAAGAAAATCCTACAACTCCTCTTTTCTCAACCCTTTTTCCATTTTTTATTTTCATTGTTCTTCTTCTTTGTCTCTTTTTGTCTTTTATTCCTATGCTTCTTTTTCCTTTCTTTTTTTACTCCTCTACTTCTTCGTCTCTTTCTTATGCGTTTTTTTATCTTCTTCCTTTTCTTTTTCTTTTTCTTCTTTGAGTGTTTCATCTAAGAATCCATCCTCAATCAGTTTTTGCTCATATGTCACTATTTTTATCCAAAAACAAACTGAAAAGAGGAATAAAAAGACCAAAAATTTGTACAAAATCATGTTTTTAAGTAGAAATTTGAGATATCTAAAATTACAGAAACAAGAGTTCACCATTGATGGTCATTATAAAGCTTCAAATTTTGAATTTTATGGATTTGTGATTAATTTGGATAGGTAGTTCCTACAAATAATTAAAAATGTCGTTTGAAATTTATATCTCAATTTTAAGAGGGTTTAATTAAGTTTATAATTAATTTTGAAAAAAATTAGATTGAAACTCGAAAAAAAGTGAAGTTTGTGGAACTATATCGCAATTGTATTAAAGTTGTATTATAAATACATTTATAACAGAGACACAATACATATTGCAAACATCACTCATGTTCTTAGAGAATCAAACCAAAATAATTTATAAGATACTTATAATACATAATTTATTCATGAATAATACAAGTTTAATTCAATCTATAAATTATTGTTTTGTCTTTCGTTAGTTATGTTTTTAATTTTTAATTTTTTCTTCTAATTCAATTTTAATATTGTGTAATACACTTTTAACGCAAATTTAATTCATGTTGTAGTTTATTATTTGTTACTATTCGATTACTTGTTTAATTCGTTATTGATATAAACTTAATTCACTTTATAGATCATTGTCTAGTATTTCATTAGTTACATTTTTTTATCCATGCATAATTCTCTCTTCTAATTCAACTTTAATATTTTTTTAATTCACTTTTAATGCAAATTAATTCATTTGGAATTTATTGATTGATTTGTTATGATTGAATTACTTGTTTAATTCATTATTGATGTAAGTTTTATTCGTTTTACAAATCACATTGTGCTCTTTCGTTTGCTTCATTTTGAAATCATGTTTATTTCGGTTCTAATTCAACTTTAAAATGAGTGTAATACATTTTTAGTTTAAATTTAATTCATTTAGCCGTTTATTCTCTGCATTTCTTACGATTAGATTACTTGTCTAATTAATTATTGATTTATATTTTATGTAGCTTACGAATTAGAGAGTAAAATAAATAATTATTTTTTAAAAGAAAGTCACTCAATATAAACTATGGATAACAAGATCACAACATGAAGACTTGCAAGAATGTTAGGCCTTATGATAAAGAATAAAGAATACGGAATAAAATCTTTTTTAGCATTTTGTTTTAGAAGTTGATTAGTTTACTATAAAAATTCAGATCATTTTTTTTGTCTTCTAATTAAGTATTAAAGCATGTCTAATATTATGTATGATGTTATGAAATTTTCTATGTTTATATCATTACACAATTTGTGTTAAAATGCTATATACATTTCATTTATATTATATAAAAATTATGTGGTGAGAAAAAAAGTGTTAAATGTGTATTAGAAATAGTTGTAATTTATTTGTATGACATATGTAAGTTTTAAGAAAAATTATAAATCGAAGCTTGCATTATTAATTAGTGTTGTATTAAACATGTATTAAAGTTGTTTAAAATTGTTTTAAATAAGTATAGCTAAAAGTTGACACAAATGGTAATAAATAAAAAGTATACTTAAAAGTGATAATTATTAAATAAAAAACCTTCACTTGTGTAATTTTCAATATATATATATATATATATATATCTTAAAATTATACAAAAATAAAACTTTTTCATTGAAACTTTGGATTTTAATAATTAAAAAATTAAATAATGTTATGCCTCCTATTCTTTAGACACTAATTAACTTGAGCCTCCACTAAAAATAAGCTATAATGTTGAAATCAAACCCAAGCAAAACAGGGAGAAATTAAATGAAAAGAAATTATCTTTTTCGAAGCAGCATTCTGATATGTCGAAGTGATAAAATGCTTCCATCACCACGAGGCCTGACATAAGATAAATAGGTTTAATATTCTTATAATAATTAAATTCATAAAATTTAAATTATAATTTTTATTTTATTTATTCCCTTATAATTATATATATTCACAAATTTTTTGACAACACATTTAACATGGTTTTATATTCGATTAATAATAATATGTAAAAAATATTATTTCTTTATTTTCGTATGCCATTAATATATTTTTCTTTATTTACTGTGCATATTAATAATTTGATTTTATTTAAAATTTAAAATTTTGTAGCATTGCAATTTACGTGAGAATAAATATATTATCCTATTACGGTTAAGCTTTGAATTTGTTTTTCCTAAAGTAAATTAGGATTTTAAATTTTGCTTCCTATAAAAGAAAAAACTAAAGAATTTTGGTATGTGTAATTTGTTTTACAGCTAATTGTATTCGTATTTGTTAACTTTAACAAGATACTATTTCATTAAATAATTTCCTTTTATATAATTGCTTCATTAATTTATTTTCCATTAAGATTAGATTTTTGAATCCTACTTAAGTTAATGGCTATATATTATGCATATTAATGATTTTAATATTACTTAAAATTTTAAATTTTGTAGCTCTGCAATTTATGTAAGAACATTAATATATTTTCTTATTGTGGTTAAATATGCTATATTTCATTATATAATTTCCTTTTATATTTTATTTTACTTAAAAATTTAATTTTGTAGCACTGCAATTAATGTTAGAACATTAATATATTTTCCTATTATGGATAAGCTTTAGATTTGTTTTTGCCAAAGTAAATGAGGATTTTGATTTTGCTTCTTATAAAAAAAAACTTAAAATTTTAATATGTGATTTATTTTACAGCTAATTGTAACTTCAACATGATATTTCATTATATAATTTCCCTTTATATCATTGCATCATTAATTTATTTCCCATTAAAGTTAAATCTTTGAATCTTATTCAAGTCAATGTCTATTTAATGTTAATGCATATAAATAAATTCAAGTTTACTTTAGATTTGAAATTACTTTAATTTGTAATTTATGTTATTTCTAATTAAAATCAAATATTATTATTGTCTATTTGATAATTAATTTATGCAAAATATTAAGATATTTCCTATTATAGATCACTTTCTGATTTATTTTTGTTAATATATTGTTTTGTTTATTATACAAAAAGTTTTTTTAAAAAACAAAATGGATTCATTTTGTCTTTTTAAAATCATTTTCATATTTTCTAACTTTTACTTAATAAATTTCATGAATGTATTAAAATATTTGATTAAAAATTATATTTTAATAATGTGGTGAATATACAAAATATATTTACAGAATTTCCTTATTTTCTCTATGATGAAAACATTATTTTTATTTATGTTATTTGACTAAAAAATCAATTAATATATCATTTAATAAGAAAATTGTGTATATAAATAAGTGCAATGTCATCATTTTATAAGCATCATTTGTTGAAAAACGTTTTATTTAGGCATGGAGAGAAAAAAAACTAAAGGACGTCAAAAGATACCAATGAAAAAAATTGAAAATAAGGATTCGATGTTTGCTTCATTTACAAAGCGTCGTGAGGGTTTGTATAGAAAAGCTAGCGAACTCGCTACAGAATACAATGTTGACATTGGAATAATGATGATTTCCTCTACTGGTAAGCCTCATTCCTTTTTTCACCCAACATTTGATGCAGTTATTTCTCGTTTTCAGAATCCTGATATGCAGTTTGGTGAAAGCACAAATCTAGAGGCAAATGCTGCTAGAAATGAAGTGAATCAACTCAAAACTAAGCTTGAAGAACTTGATGTCAGAGAAGACATTGCAATTGCTAAGAAAAATTCTTATGAACAAATGGAAGAAACAAGACAAAAAGATTGGTGGGAGTCGACTGAGCAGCTCAATGCAGATCAAGTGTTCATATTTGAAACTTGGTTGAATGAAACTAGTTCTAACTTACACCATCGTTTAAATCAATTAGAAATTGAAGCTTCATCCTCAATGAGACATGAATCTTTTGGAGTGTGAAATTTGAAATGTTCAAATTGCAAATGTTTCACCCTAAATTATCACTTATGGATATATTTGGGAAGACTCTAGTAACTCTAAATCGATATTTATAATGTTGTGTTTTTTAAAAAATTATTTCAATAATGCTACAAACATGCATCTGATATGTTTTTCATTAATAATATATTGATATGGTTAGTCTGGATTATTGTTTATGAGAGCAAAATTTCACGTGTTTAGAAATAATATATATATATCGACAGAACATATCAATGACTGCATAAAATTGAGATTAAATTTCAATTAAACATCTCAACTAAAATTTATTTATTTTAAGCACATCAAATAAGACTTGACGATGTCATTTCAACATGTTTTATTAAGTCGGCACATTTCTACATGTTTTACTAAGTCGGCACATTTCAACACGTTTTACTAGAAATGACAATGGGGCGAGGCGAATGCGGGGCGGAGTGGGTGGGATGCGGTGCATATTGATGTGGGTGTTTTATAAACTAATGCGGAATAGGGAAGATTGTGGATATATATGATTTTATGATGGTTCAAATTTAAATTTAACTTTTTATTTGTTATAAGAGTGATAAAACATTATTTTTTCAGATAAATTTTATAAAGCTACTAAAATATTCAAGATAGTAAATCAAAATGGTTCAATAAAAAATATACAATTTCTTACATATTTTCTAATGACCTCTAAAAATAACTTTATTTTCATAAATTTTATTTTAGAATCAAACTTATCTTGAAAAAAAATATTTAAAAATTTATGCGGTGTGGTTAGGAGTGGGGTGGGACAGATTGAAAATGAAAAAAATTATTATGTGGACATGGTAAGACATATTAAAAAATATGTGGGTTAAGCTTAACCGCCACTGCCCTATTGTCATCCATACGTTTTACTAAGTCTACACAACTTTACATGTTTTAATAATGTCATGATTGATAAAAGAGGAGAAGATTTTAAATGGGGGAGAAAAAAAAGAATTGCATATATTTTTTATCTTCTTCTTTATTGAAATTTAGATTTTATTAAAAGTAATTTACTAAATAAATTTAAACATGGATTTTGTTCACAATCTATTTTCAACAACTAGTTTTGGTATATATGTCACATGTTTTTATTTAATTCACTACTTTGACATATCATTAGCAAGTGTGTTACACGCATCTTAATATCTAAATGATTGATAAAAAGTTTCAAAATGACATAATGAAATTCCGAATGAGGTGTTTAAAATGAACAAACCCTAATAATGAGGTATCTAAGTAAAAGTTGATGTCAATTTTAGGTGGTCACCGGCACTTTTTGCTTAATATATTGCATACAAAAGCATTTGTATACATTACATCAATGAATCGTGATTAATTTTTCCTCTCAATTGATTTCTGATTTAAAATAAATATTTTATTGGTTTAATATACCACAAACATAATAAATTACAGTTGAAAACAAAATGACAAAAATGTATAAACAAATTCTTTAGGCTGAGAGATAGATATTTCGCTATCTTTGAAGAGATTCAAGCCCACTGCGGCATAATCTACACCGATCCAACAATAATACTCTTGATTTGTCCTTTAAAGATACAACAATCCAACAACATCGTACAACTCAAACAACTTCAGATTTTGTTAGAGAGTCCAAAGCTTCATACAAGAACACCTTCCTTCAACATATAAATATTCACTTTTCTATAGTGAATATAGTTGAAGACTTAGAGTATTTTCTTTGTCTTAATTCTCTCTTTCACTACACTTATCTTACTATACACTACAATATATTTTACACATCTCATATAGTTTTGATATCCCCTTCATAAATATCGTTATTTATAAGGGAGAAATTCTTTTTTGTATTTAATAGAATAATATATATATATATATATAATGAGGTAGAATAATGAGTGAAATTAATGGTATAACATGTTAATAATGGTTATAAGAGTTACACCAAATAATGATCACATTCTCATCAACTTATAGGACTTATGCACTTAATATTTTAATATTAAAATGCATATACACCAACATATAGTTCATATATTTTTTCTGATAATATATACCATGACACAAAAGAATGAATTCTTCAGAGTAGTAAATATATGTTAGATTTTTCTAACACAAGGGGGCGAAAAGGAGCAACTATGAAATACTCGATAAATTAATAATCTCCCTCTAAGATAATGTAACACTCCGAAATTATCTAAGTTAATTAAGACTCGAATCATTCTTCATTCACTTGAAGGGTTATATCAGGTGATTCTTAAATTACTTATATATGTAAAGGTAAATTTTTTAGTGTGGAATAATTTTTTGTATTAATTAAGGTAACTAGAATCTCCTAACATAAAATTGAGTTAAAAGTTTCCTTACCGATTAAGTTTTGATGTAAGATTGTACTGACTTCACACGACCATCTCTTAGAATATAAGAGTTATGTGACCTATAACCTATCAAATTAAATGTATTTAAATTTACTTTCGACGTCACTAATTTTGCATCAACATAATTTTGAGCAAAAACTTATGAACATTTTAGTAACTGATACTGATATGTGTAAAAGGATGGTAAGTTTTTGGTCACTAGTACAATTTCTTTTGCTGACAACTATATACTCTATAGTGATAATTTCATAATATTCCTTCAATAAAATGCTCTTGTCCTTTGAGTGATATACTGTACGATTGCAAAAATTTACACCTTTGAGGACATCATGATATTCAAGATTATAAGTTAATGGCTAAATATATAAACAGATTTTTAAATTTGTTAGTTTTTTCTCTTCAGGTACCTTAACTATATCATTTTCCTATTGAAATATTGAACTATCCATAATTTATTCCTTTTAAACATCATTAATGTGACATGAATTAAAAGATTTCAATGACATTGTAATTATAAAAAAACGTGATTTGCGATTGTTTCCTTTAAAATATTAGACAAAAGTCTTATATAAAGAAATATTTAATACATGGCTTTCAAATTGAACTTCTATGCCTAATATGATTTCTATCCCAAAGTGCAATAGGACATCAACTCTCAACAAATTTTACAACAAAAACTAATTTCACAACAATTCTACAAGGATTCTTCATTTAAATAATAATAATAATAATAATAATAATAATAATAATAATAATAATAATAATAATATAAGTATAAATAACAAATATCTGTCGAACTCCATGTTATGTGTAATTATATAAATATTGTATAACACTGTATATGAATATATATTACATTATGTGTAATTATATAAATATTGTATAACACTGTATATGAATATATATTACATTAGCTACAAACTATTTGCCTCAATGATATACATATGTAAGAATCCCATAAATGGGAAAATAATTGATCATCAAATGTATTACAAGTTATTTAACTAATTAAAATTTACTAAAATGATGTAAACCGAATCTATTAGAGGATTTTAATTAATTAAAAAGAAAAATGTCAAAAACACATTCAAACTAATTCATTTTTTTTAGTTTTATATCTGAACTATTAAGAGTGTGAGTTTCATACCAAAACTATCATCATTTAGTTTGAGAAACACCTCACTGTTATGTGTAATTCACTTTCTTTTTTATTTGAAAAAACTGACACATGACATTTCATATGAATAAAATATTTAACATTTACAAAAATTAAAGTAATAACCTATTAATATTAATTAAAAATGAAATATTAAAGTATTACTATCTAAAAAAATTAAAAAATTAAATTATTTTTCTTACCCTACTCCACCACCTCCTCCACGTACCCTCTCCCTCCAAAAATATAACCACCCACTCATCCCCTCTCCCCCCCCCCCACTCCCCCCCCCCCCCCCCCAAAAAAAAGTTTGATATTTTCTAAAAAATAAAAGTTTTACCCCATCCCTTGTAACCCTCTACTCCTAATTTTAATTTATTTTAAACATTTTTCTCATTTTGTGTTAGATTTGTATGAACATATATTTTTAGAAAACAAATTTTTAGTAGTGTAACAAATTAACATAAATAAGTAAAAAATAAAAAATTGTCTTGCAGTTACAAGTAAAAAATATTTTTGATATGTATATATCTAACATAAAATGAGAAAAAAAATTGGAAGCGGAGGATTAGATGGGACGGGTAGAATTTTTTTTAAAAAATAAAATAATATCTAAATTAATATTTGAGTTGGTGGGGGGTGGGGGGGGGGGTAAAAAAATTGAATTCTTTTATAAAACAAATTTAAACAAAAAGAACTTAAAAGAATGGCCGGGGAGGAAGTGATGAAGTAGGGTAAGAAAAATATTTTATATTTTTTAAAATAAAAGAAATAATATTTTTTTGGATAATAATTTTTAAATTTTTAATTTTAACTAATATTAATAATTTATTTAATTTTGTCAAGGTTGAATATTCTTTCCATGGTTGTGATGTGATAATTTTTAAAAAGATAGTGTGTATTACACATTATGATAAGAGTGATATAAAAGAGAGAGAGAAATGTGTTTCTCAAACTAAAACGTGATAGTTTAAATATGAATCACACACTCTGAATAGTTTAGATATGAAACTCAAACAAAGGGTATAGTGTAGGTGTATTTTTGAAACTTATCTCTTAATTAAATGACAAAGCTTCTCCGAATTTCTAACCTACTTGCGTTCAAGACCAACCTTTTCTTTCCATTAAGTATTATCTTTACAATAACAATCATAGGTGTATCTTGCGGGCTGTTCAATCTGATACCCTTCGTTAAAAGTTTATAATATATATAGAAAATTATACAAAGTATATAGGTCAAAACATACTTTTCATATATATATATAAAGGAAAAATTATGCGTAGAAGAAAACAGATACTAGTTAATTACTTAATATAGATATGATTTGCCTTAGTTACAATTCACGACCTACTTTAGTTTAAATTACGCGGCTCAGCTCACTAGTTTTGTATAATTCACACGTTTGTATAATATAATTTGTATAATTCGAAATTTGTATAATATAATTTATATAACTGCTTACACTTATGATATTTGTAATTTTATAAATTTATTATTTCAAATTTATACTAAAATAATTGAATTATACAAATATACCCGCAAATTATACAAACCTGCGAATTATACAGATCCACGAATAATACAAACGAGACAGCTTAAACTGTAGCTACAACCTTTAAACATGTAAACTATAGTTATGAAGCATAATTAAATTTATTATAGTCACTATTTGTGAAAGTTCCTCTAATAATAAATCTTAAACACCCTTAACGAAATTTCTACTCATACTTCTCTCCTTCTCTCCCGAAATCAATATACTAGTAATATATATATATATATATATATATATATATATATATATATATATATATATATTTATTTATATTATTTTATTTTTTTAAAAAAAAAAAATATTTACAAACTTCGTATAGGGCATGGAAAACCCTTTTCGCTCCGCAATTAAATATTAATGTGTGAATTCACTTCCGAAATATTATATAATGTGGTGATGAGTGGGTGGAACTCTCCAAATGTGATTTAAAATTTAAATCTAATATCCATATTCTTTTTTTAAAAATAAAATAAAATTGAATATTACCTCTCTAAATGGTTATTAGTAACATTTTTACATTTTATTTTTACTTGTTTAGTTTGATTTTTCAAATTTTTGAACTTATCACATAGAAAATTTCTATATTTTTAGGGCTGCAACTTTTTTTATGTAATTAAATCAAATGTATACGTCAGAACTAGTAGTACCGGATGATATATATCATACTATTAATTGATTTAATGATCTCAATACCTTCAACATGAAATATAGCTACATATATATAAAATTTACTATTTGAATTTAATAACAGATAGTATTAAATAAATAGTATTAAATAATATTAGTATTTACTGTGTACTAATCCTAGTCCTATTAGGATTAGTACTCCTTTCTATATCTCCTATATATATCTCCCATGTATTCCCTTATTAGGTTAACACTTCAATACAATCAATATTCCTTCATGGTATCAGGAGCCAGAAAACCTAGATCTTCTTTTCTCTAGGTTTTTTTTTCTCTCTTTAGGTCACCGATCGTTCCCTCTCTTCTCTTGGGCGACGACAGCCATGACAACCGAGGTGGATCCTCTCGATTCACTTCCTTCTGGCGTTAAACTCCTTCTCAGGCATCTTCATGCCCTGATTCCCGAAAAATTATCAGACATAAATTACCCTACATGGAAAATCATCGTTCTTAGAGCCCTTGAAGCCAATTACCTTCTCAAATACATCGATGGAAGCACAGAACCGCCGCCGACAGTCATCAACGCCACGGACAAATCAGAAAAAATAAATCTGGCACATGCCACCTGGAAAGCCGTGGATGGCCAGATCCGATCATGTTTGATTGCGGTCATCTCTCCCACGGTTCAGAAACACGTCCGATCCTACACAATTGCTTCAGCCCTGTGGACGGCCCTCGCAACACGCTATGCATCAATTTCCCACTCTCGTATTTTTCAATTGCGTGATCGTCTCCACACAATTACCAAAGGCACGAAAACTATGACGCAGTATTTAGACGAGGTCTCCACCATCATCACAGCCCTCGACACCGTGAACGAAATCATTCCCGAAAAAAGATCTCGTCATGTGCGTCATTCGGGGGCTCCCATCAGCTTACTCCTCCATTAAATAGGCGATTCGCATCGTCCAACGCCCGTTGACCTGGCTACTCTCCTCGTGGCTAAAAAGTGAAGAAATCAACGTGGATCTGGAGATCAAACTTCTTCTCCGAGAAGCCGCTGTTATGGAGCCGGCCACCGCCCTCACCGCAAGCCAGAACTATCGCGGGGGGCGTGGTGGCAATCGGCAGGGGAGCCGCGGCGGCTACGGCAGAAACAGCAGGGGCCGCGGGCGCGGCGGTCGGCAGGGCAGTCGTCCGCCGTATGACGGTCAGCAGCACGGCAGCAACAACAGTCTGCACTCCTTCGGCAGCGGCGGGCAGGGCACTTACGAGCGGGATCGTCCAACTTGTCAAATCTGTCAGAAAACAGGACACACCGCTGTTCGTTGCTGGTTTCGGTATGAGGAGAGCCGAAATAGTGATAACCGTGCCAACTATGCATCTCAAGCTGGCCCTTCCTCTGAATGGCTGTTGGATACTGTGGCCAACATGCACGTTACTTCTGATCTCTCCAAGCTTAACGCTCCAAATCCATATCATGGCTCCAACGGTATTACTGTTGGCAACGGTGAGTCCCTTAATATTTCTCACACTGGCACAGGTACCATTAAAAACCCCACCGCTATCTTTCACCTAGGTAACCTTACCCACGTCCCTTCTATTAAAACCAATCTCCTTTCAGTTCACCAATTCACAAAAGACAATAATTGCTCACTCTTGTTCACCTCTAATGATTTTCAGATCCTAGACAATACTACCAAGAGGGTGATTTTTCAAGGCCCCTGTGAGCATGGTCTGTACGTTCTTCCTGGCATAAGATCGTCTGCCTACCCAGTTTCAGAAAGCATTCCTGTGGCTATGGTGGCTCTTTCGGCTGATGGTCACAGTCTGTTGTGGCACAGTCGTCTGGGTCACCCGTCTACTCAAATAATAAATTCTTTAATGTCTCAATTAGGTTTTTCTTCCATTCATGTAAACAATTGTGACTCCTGTTCAATTGTTAAATCTCATAAATTACCTTTTACTTTATCTGAGAAGCGTACAACTGCACCTTTTCAACTTATTCATTCTGACCTATGGGGTCCTACTGTTGTTCCATCATTTACTGGTTTTCGCTATTATATTTGTTTTGTGGATGATTTTACAAAATACACTTGGTTGTACCCACTAAAACACAAATCACAGGCATACACCACCTTTGTCACTTTTGAAAAAATGGTCAAAACACAATTCAATTCTCATGTTAAACTTTTTCGAAGTGACAATGGAAAGGAATATGTAAATAACATCTTTGGCCAGTTTCTGCAATCCCTGGGAATTATACATCAAGCCTCCTGTCCATACACTCCCGAACAGAATGGGGTGGCTGAGCGTAAGCATCGCCATCTCATTGAAACGGTGGTTACTCTTCTACATCAATCTTATCTCCCTGTCTCCTTTTGGGTAGAAGCTCTAGCCACCGCAAATTACCTCATTAACAGAATGCCCAGTCACACCCTCTCTAACAAATCACCCTATCAACTCCTTTACCAAGAACTTCCCAATTATACCAACCTCCGCATCTTTGGGTGTCTTGCCTACCCTTGGCTACACCCTCATATTACTCACAAATTACAACTCCGATCCCGTCCTTGTATTTTTTTGGGCTATCATCCTACCTCCAAGGGTTACCGCTGTCTTGACCCACAAACTCATAAAGTCTACATATCTCGTCATGTCAAATTTATCGAAAATGAGTTTCCCTACGAGTCTATTTCCTCCTCCATAAATACATCATTCGTTGACGTCCTTCCCCTTTTTTCAACATACTCACAGGGTCCCTCACCATCTTCCCCCACACCTCCACCCACTACCCAACCACCCCTCATCACCCCTTCGACCGTCACCCACAATACACCCGCAACCACCACCCACACTCACAACCAACCCGAACCACCCCATACCCACAACATCTCCAGCCCGATCCATTTTGGGTCCTTCCCGACCACCCCCGAATCACCACCGCCCGTGCCACCCCCCAATACTCATCCCATGTTAACCCGTGGCAAAGCCAGTATCTTTAAACCTAAAACCTTTCAGGCTACCATACTACCAAATACACCCCTTCCCGATAGTGAACCAACAACCTACTCTGTTGCCTCAAAAAATGCTTATTGGCGTCATGCTATGGATGACGAGTTTAAGGCTTTAACTGATCAGAAAACTTGGGTTCTTGTACCTAAGCCCCATGGGCGGCACCCAGTGGACTGTAAATGGGTGTACAAAATTAAACACAATGCAGATGGCAGTATTTCCAGGTACAAGACTCGTTTGGTTGCTAAAGGATACAATCAGGAGTATGAGCTTGATTACTCCGAGACATTCAGTCCTGTTATTCGGCAGGAAACCATTCGCTTGGTACTGTCACTCGCCGTGCGCAACAATTGGCTCATCAATCAGTTGGATGTTTCCATTGCTTTTCTTCATGGCATGATTGATGAAACTATCTACATGACGCAACCACCGGGCTATGTTGATCCCCGCTTCCCTCAACATGTTTGCAAACTCCAGAAGTCTCTGTATGGGCTCAAGCAAGCCCCCAGTGCTTGGTACATACGTCTGAAAACGTTCCTCCAGGAACTCGGCTTCATGTGTTGCGTACACGACACAAGTCTGTTTACTCGACATTCAGCACACGGTACAGTCATTTTTCTTGTCTATGTAGATGATATCATTATTACAGGCTCTACTGCAGCTCTCATTCAGGATGTCACTCGAGCTATGCATACTACCTTCAAAATGAAGGACCTTGGCCCGTATTTTCTAGGAATGGAGGTTTCTCGGACAGGCAGCGGCTTGTTTCTTCATCAGTCAAAATATGCTCGAGATCTGTTGCAGAAAGCTGGACTGGAAAAATGCATCAGTCAACCAACACCGATGGCAGTCTCTTCGTCTACGAATGGAGCCGACACCCCCTTTGCCGATATCACCCACTTCCACAGCCTCATTGGGGCTCTATAGTATCTGGCCATTACCCGTCTTGACATCCAGTTTGTTGTCAACCGAGTTGCTCAGCGCATGCATCAACCAAGTGAACATGATTACCATTGTCTAAAACGCATTCTCAGGTACATTTTTGGCATTCTTGGTCGTGGTTTACTCATTCGACCCGGGGACTTGGAGCTTCGGGATTTCTCAGATTCAGATTGGGCGAATAATAAAAATGACAGAAAATCTACATCGGGGTTTCTCATTTTTTTGGGGCCGAACCTGATCTCCTGGTGTACAAAAAAAAATCCAAGGTCTCTCGGTCCTCGACTGAAGCTGAATACCGCGCCCTTGCTCTTCTTGCTGCTGAGACCATGTGGGTCACATATATTCTTCTCGAACTCCGCGCCATTCACACTATTCCTGCTCTCTATTGTGACAACAAATCAACCATCTGTCTGGCCAAGAATTCCATCCTACACACCAGAATGAAGCATGTTGATACTGATTGTCTCTTTGTTCGCGATGAAGTTTAGGTCGGCGCCATGACTGTGCAGTATGTACCCACTGAAGAACAACCGGCTGATATTCTCACCAAGCCTCTCCCGAGCCGACAGCACGATTACCTCAGTTCCAAGCTTCCGTTCGCTTCCACTCAGCTCAGCTTGAGGGGGATAATAACAGATAGTATTAAATAAATAGTATTAAATAATATTAGTATTTACTGTGTACTAATCCTAGTCCTATTAGGATTAGTACTTCTTAATCCTAGTCCTATTAGGATTAGTACTCCTTCCTATATCTCCTATATATATCTCCCATGTATTCCCTTATTAGGTTAACACTTCAATATAATCAATATTCCTTCAGAATTGATAACAATTAAATTTCTAACTTATAATTTTAAAAGTTTAACATACCTTGTCAATATTTCATAATAATAGGTTCCAACACGATTTTCTTCATATCGAGGATTCAAAAATTCAAAATCTGAGATCTTTAGTTAAGATATTCTATATATAATTATAACTCTCATTATTTGATGATTTTGACTTTTAACTGATTTCTTTGAAGAGAATATATATGCATGATACTATGAAAAGTAACCAAATATATATTCCAAAATAATAAAAAATATTTATCATAAAGTATTGTGGTGGGAGAGTTGATTGTCTCACATAATTTTTAACTATTATCCATCAAACTTATCTATTTTTATTGTGTTCCAAAGAAATATGAGCACTTGTTTTTTTTCTTTAGGAATTAAAAAAGAAAAGGATGAATTGGGTCAAGGAATGGGTTTTTATATGTGTATTGAGTATAAGTTCGATCCACGTTCTAAATTAGTGTTTGAACGGTTATAAAAAAAAATTGCATGTCATTTCTCTCCTAAAAATATAAAATCTAGATAAGATTATCATTGAAGAAAACATAGAAAATAGATAACTTCGACCGCTAAATAAATTAGAGTGACTCCATTTTAAATAGAGAAAATACATAAAACTCCTTTCAAATTTGTTCGCGAAACTCACTTTAGCAGTATAACTTTATTAACGTTTAAATACTTTCTCAAAAAGCTTTCAAGTGAATTAAATATCACCTTATATATATTATATCAATTTCACTCAGTGACACGTTGATAACACGTCATATGGTGAAATTATTTAATTTTAATTTTTTTCCATGTCATTTTTTATATTTAATTTTCATTTCTTCTATATTACTTTTTGCTTTTCATTTTCCATGTTCAATCATTTTCTTTGTTGTTCTATCTTCTCCATTGTAATACCAAAATTAAAGCCCCATACGGTAGAAAACTAAAACACAACATAATTTCTAATAATTTAACAAATATTATGTAAAACAGAGAAAAAGAGCTATACATATAATATTATTGAACAAGAGTTGCTAGTGCTTCAATGACAACTATGGCGACTGCTTCAACAACAATTATAGGAGCCGTTGTTGTTCTATTAGACTCAAAATTAATAGATTTGAAGTTATTCAAATATTTTACCTTGGTTGAGGAAAAAACGAAAACAAACAAAAAAAGAAAATAGGAAGAATGAAAGAGATCCAAGAAAAAAGGTATGCCCAACTTTTTGTCCAATTCACCAACGTGGTGAAATTTTTTGGCAAGATCTAATGGTCATACAACATTCAAGTCTTTTAAATTTTATTTGTCTCGTCGGTCATTAAAGTTATATTTAATTCACTGAAAAGTTTTTTAAGGGAGAATTTAAATTTTCGTAAAGTGAGTTTTATGGATAACTTTAAATTTTTTTTTTTATGTATTTTCTCTTTTTAAATATTCTCTATTATCGAATGAGCATAATTTCTTCATTCTTAATTTGATAAGTCTAGTTTAAGCCTTAACAATAAATTACCTGAATTTATAAACGGATCCCAAACGGGGTATTGAATATCAAGTGGAAAATCAAAAAGAAAATAAAAGTAATAAACCAAAAATCAAAAAATCTCAATAATTTTAAATTTCTTACAAAAAAAGGAAAAATCATTTCATGAGGAAAATGATTTTTTTAAAAAGGCAGACTTAAATATGTCATTAAATTTTGAAAAAAAAGCTTATTTATGAGCTTTTATAAAAAAATCTATGTCATTTGTTTAAATTTTGACTCATCCATACCAATTTCAGTTAACAAATAATGAAAAGAATGAAGTTTTTTTCAAATAAAAATATAGATGAGCTAAACTTTATACCGCTGACATAAATGAGTCTTTTCACAAAGTTTAATGGCATGTTTGAGTCTTTTCCTGAAAAAACATACTATCCTAGAGTTCGTTATATAGAAAAGAGGAAAATGACAAAATTGACCATGCCTTTATAACACTATAAATTAACATATAACTTTGACAACTTATTCCCATACCATTTCTACTAATTCACAAAAAAGAAATAAAACTCTTTATATTCCAAAAAAACATGTCAAGAGACATAATTCCCATTTACTGTTTACTATCACTCTTTTTGATGTGTCTTTGTTTGGTTTTAGCAAATGCAGAAGTTGAATGCTCAGATATGATGAAAAATTTGATGCCGTGTCAAGGGTTCTTAATGAGTGGAGATGATTCTCCTAGTGTTGATTGTTGTAGTCAAGCACAAGCTCTTGACAAACAATTCGCAGCGTCTGATAAGCCGGACCGTGAAGGTATCTGCTCATGCCTCAAGGCTGCTGCGCAAATGCCCATAAATCTTGAGAAAGCAGCAATGCTCCCTTCCTTATGCAACCTTGATACCAAAATACCTATCGACCCTAACGTTGATTGCACCACGTAACTTCTTCTTCTATTTATATATTTAATACCGTTATGTTTTGTTTTATGTGACACGTTTTTCATTGTAATATATAGGTGTTTTTATATATTTCCTTGTAGGGTTTGAAGGACAAGCTAGTATTGGAATCGATCATATATATTAAAAGAAGTGATATACAAGTTTCAATTTTATGTTGATGTAATGTATTTTTAATAAATGGACTCTATCCCAATTATATTATGTTCTATTTAAAATTATGTAACATCGATATATTTTGTGTTAAGTGGGGGAAAGCCCTGCATTATACGCATATTAATAAGAAAATAAGAAAATATTGTTGTTGAAGCTTAGTGTATAGTCATTATTTTTGACGCATTAATTATTTCTCTTCATTTCCCTCGTACTTTGGGACAAATTGAAAATTTGTATAATATGGTTTCTTATTATTGAAAAATAAAAGTTGAAGACAAAACCAAAATCCAAAATTAATCATCATATCAGGAAATCGGATAAAAAGTTTTTTTATTCCCATGAAAGTGGCTACATTTCAATGAACTTTTAAGGTATAATATGTAAATGTGACTTTAACTTGACCTCAACTGACATGTATACCCTTTAACTTTGGATGTGCATATAAAATTGAACAAATACACGCAATCGTCAAACATGACATCTTACAATATAGATACATTACATTATATAGATACAATTATACACTATTTACACAATATAGATACATTACATATATTTAGTATAACAATCTATAAATGTGTATAACAATGTGCATGGATATATATATACATCTTTTATACATAATTATACATTATATATTTATATTATACACCATTTATACAATATATATGTATACATATATATATATATATGTGTGTGTGTATATATATATATATATATATATATATATAAAGTGATTGTACTGGATGTTTTATGCCATTGTTATGTGGGAAAAAATAAATTAAATTAGCTGTAAACTATTTGCCTCAACGGACATCTACGTAAGAATCACATTAATAGGAAATAATTGATCATCAAATGTATGTCAAGTTACTTAAGTAATTGAAATTTCCTAAAAATGATGTAAACTGAATTTGTTAGATGATTTTGATTGTTATCAACTTAATGCCAAAGCTTCTCCGGATTTCTATCATACTTGCGTTCAACATCAACCTTTTCTTTTCATTATTTTTTCCCCCCTAGAGCTGTTTAATTATGATAATAATAATCGGGGTCGTATATATTTATTTATTTGGATTGATATTTTTTTTTGAATTTATAAATTAAAAAATTTGGCTAGTTCGTAATAATATACCATCCTCTCAAAATCTTGAATACACAAATTTAGGATGTTTTGAGATGTTTTCGAATTACACCTAATTTAATGAATTTTGTAATTTGAAAAAGTGTAAGAATATAATGTAATTAACTCTTTAACATTATTTGATATCTGCAAAATATTCTCCATTCAATGGGTATAATCCATTTCAACACATTTGGCACATCTAACTATAATTATAACTAATATATACATAGAGAGGTTCAGTATTAAGAACTTAAAAGGTAAAATCAATCAATCATAAACTTATTTTTTCATAATAATATCTTTGAGATGCCAAATGGGCGAGTCGAGTTAAAAATGGATATATTAAAATGAGTTAAAAAATTAGGTTTGATCTTGACCTATTCAAATTTACTTTGGGGCTCAAATAGGTTGTAAGACGGTTTGGATCCCATCCAATTTGATCCGCTTTATCTCAATAATATTAATATATTGTTACCTAAATTTTATAACCATAATTTGAATTTCTTCTCAAGAAATTTGAAAAAAGAAAAAGTTACAAATGGATAGATAAATAATACTAAAAGATACAAAATAGATAGTAATGCATACCTCAACATAGGAATATACATTACATTAGTGCAAATAAAGAATCTTAAAACGGGTTGAAAATGAAGATTAAATTGAGCTCAATCAAGAATCAATTTAAAAAGGGTTAATACTTGAATGAGATAGGATTAAACCCAATTTAAATTATTTTGCGTCCAGCCCTTATAATTCTGATCAAATTAATCGAGTTATCTATAGTTGCGCTCATTTTTAACAACCTTATATGTACTCATCCTCTTAAAATCTTGAATACGCATCTAATACTAATTATCAACAAATTGTTTACCCTACTAAACTATTTCCTATTTTAAAGTGTTGCTTAATTACCTCCTTCTCCATAAAGTTCTATAAGAAACTTGCTAGCATAGCTAATCCAATTATTTTAAAATCTCCCCACCCCCACCCCCACCCCCACCCCACTATGAAAGATGAACAATTTTGCGTATAATTTATTTTCTATTCTCTTTAATTTTCTCTTATGATGATAAGTTAAAAAAGAAGGCAAGGATATTGGGCCAGGTTAAAAGAAGTATAAATTTAAGAAATCCCATAGGGTAATAAAATAATTACATTCTGTCCCGACAAATTTAGTATTTACTAATAATCCCTTAAAATTGTTGTGACATGATACATTAGTATGTTGTGATACATGGTAAATGATACACAGTAACTTAAAACTGTTAAGATTAAAAGGGGGAAAAAACTTAACATTTAAATTTGTTATCTAAATTAGCTTAAATTACGGTAACAGTTCATTAATAAGCATTAATTCAGCACGTAATTTGATAATAATTTCAAATTTTGAAAATTCAAGATTATATCATCTAGTTTGAAGACATTTTTATGAACATCCAGTTATTAAACTTATTGACCGATACATGATAACAATTTTCAAAAACTCGTAATACATAGAAAATCATATGATACACATCAAATTCATGTATCAATGATGAAAGACAATTACCAAAACAGAACAAAAGTAATTTGTTTTTTTCCGTTTTTAAATTTTAAAACCAAATAAAAAAATAAAGTAATTTATTAATCCAAAATCAATTCGAAAAAAATAAAAAACAAATCCAAGTAAAATTTGATTTGATTATTCATTTTAATCCGAATAGTGCGCACTCCTACTAATTTGTATTGGGGATGCGAAAATCTTTATAGATTTTTCCTGCGATATTAATTAATTACAAAATAACTAAAAAGCAAAATAGAAATACTACTAGAGGCGTCAAAAAAGGCGGGCCCAAGGCTCGCAGACCAAGAAATTCGAACGAATAGGGTCAGTCAGTCCTTCATTTGGAAGGACCTGAAAATGCTCAACCCAACCTGCCCCTAGAAGCAGTGGCGTAGCCAAAAATTACACGAAAGGTGTCCAGGATTTGTACACGAGTACATTTTTTCTTTTGGATTAATGAGTGCACCAAAATTTTTTTTAAAAAAAAATGAAACTACGTAATATACATGATTTTTTTTTAAAAAAAAAGAGGCAATTACACAACGGGTGTCACGAGTATATTTTTTTCTTTTGGATAAATGAGTGCACTAGAAATTTTAAAAATTAAACTACATAATATACACTTTTTTTAAAAAAAGAAAAAGAAAGAGGCTTAAAGCTGCTGCTAGCGAGATTTGAACTCACAAACACTTAGATGTCGTTTGGTATAAAGATCAATAATGCATGAATTGGTAATGCATGAATTATTTTTATCAAGTGTGTGGCTCATTGTTTCTTACCTAGTTTTGTGTGCTTTAAAATTCTACCAAAAATAATTCTTTCCAATTATACTCTTGAGTTATTATGAGATTTTATATTTCATGTAATTGAATCAAGGTAGAAAATTGATGGACAATATTATTTTTTATAGCATTTTTAACTAACTAGGAGAATAAAATTTTTATTGTCATGTTCATTATTTTCTCACTTAAATTATTTAAGAGTAAATAATTGTCATCTTGATAAATTGGAGTTAATATCTCAAAAGATCACACAACTATAATAATTTATAGAGAAAAAATATTGAACTTTGTTTTGTATTAAAATTTTAAAAATAAACTGTTTATCATAAAATTAAAAAAAAACACAAATATAACAAAATAAATTAAACTATTTTTATACTCGAGATGTGTGTGTGTGTGTGTATATATATATATATAGACTACTTGTGTAATGTTTAATGGACTTCTCTTAAGAGGCAATATTTAACTTATGAATTGTTCTTAAATCCATACATCAACATTACCATATTAGTCGGATTATAATATTTTATATTAATAATAGGTCTAATCCATCGGTGGCCCCCTAAACTTGACAGAAATTTTCACTTAGACACTTCAACTAGACTTTGTTCATTTTAAACACCTCATGTCTGATTACATTGTGTCGTTTTGACACTTATTTCAATAGCACATGTTGACTTCGAGTGCGTGATAACCACGCGCGTCCACGTGGATTAGATGTCCAATTATATCATGGCAACTCATTAAAAGTTTATTATATTAAAGAGAAAAATAAGAATTAAAATACATGACAAAATAACCAATGAATAAATGACATGTGGTCTTTTTATCCCTAAAAATTAAATAAAATATTTGTTAAATTTAAAGAAAAATGTAAATCCCCACAACTTTCCTAGTTTTCTTCCCCGTTCATCTTCTCCATTGTATGTATTACTCCATTTTTATTATTTTTTTGCTTTATTTTTTTATTTTTTTTTATAAATTCACATCCACACAATCTACTCTATCATATTCCTTCATTTTCATTATCTTTTCTATCACACCCACAACCACATAACCATCTTCACCATTTTATTCCTCTTTTTCATGATTTTTTTTGTCATAATCCCCATACATTGCACCCTCCCTTCCATTTCTTCATTTGATTTAGGGTTATAAAGTGCAAATCTATAACAATAATGGTTCATATTTTTAAGATTGCAGTCTTTTTTTTTAAAAAAAAATTTTGTGATATTTGTAGTTTAATTAGGCTCAAGATTAGTGAGATTAACATTTACATAGTAAAAATTAAATTATTTTTGCTTCATTTGGGGTGTTGTTGATATGAGTTCAATTTATTGTTTCTTTTTGGGTCTATATGTGTTTGTAGTGCGAAATTAAAATTGAAATTGAAACTATTATAATAAAAGATTTAAGATTTACACTCCATTGAAGTACTTTAAGCTTTGAAAAATAATGAAAGAGACGGTGGGTATAAAATGAGAAAGAAGAAAAGAAAAAAAAATAGAATAAATAAGTCCCTCACGCGTCACTAGCGAGTGTATAACACTCACTTTGCCATGTCAATTGAAAGTGTCAAAATGACACAACGAAGGTGTCTAAAATAAATAAAATCTAGTTAAAGTGTCTAATTGAAAATTGTTGTCAAGTTTAGGGGTAACTGATAGATTAGGCCTTAATAATAAGTAGATTAAATAATTCATATTAATATGTAAATAATAAAATAAGCTAATTTATATAAATAATTTAATTGGTATAAATATAAAATATAAAATCAAGAAAAATAAACAAAATTAATAAAAGGATTTGAGGGGATATTTTTATCATTACCTAGATTAGTCCCATGGTATTAGAACTAATACCACCAAATGAAAGGTATTAGTTATACACCCTCTAATACCATGTAGGGTGTATAACTAATCCATGGGTGGATTATATATGAATCCAATATTCCTACAAAACATATTAGTACTAAATAATACCACACATAATACTTGGACTATTTCTCCTTATACTCTCTACCAAACGACCCTTTAAAGACTTGGCTCATTCAAGGCACCTTAAACCACTAGGCTACAACACTTTATTATATTAAGGGTATCCAAAGTATGTTATTTAACTACTTTATAGATTATTTTACTGTATATATGGTATAATTTCTCGACTAAGTGTGCCCAACTGAACACCTTAAAGAGTATATGTAGCTATGCCCCTGCCTAGAAGGGCCGAGGGCTGGGGTGGGGTGACCTTTTTTTTTTCTTTTTAAATATATAATTTTATAACTCAAGAAAATAAGAAGATTTTCAAATCAAATATGACAAACAATGATTTTTTTAATAACACTATCAAAATAATAGTGTAATTGACATGTATTTCGCATACCAAATGCACGAGCAAGATAAGAGAGTGACAAACAAGACGGGAAGAAGGCGAGGGTGTGAGATTTGTTTACCTATCCTAGATACATGTAAATCTACTTGGATAAAGTCTATCTAGAACAAATTAACCTAATTTTGAGTTCATATATTCCAATATACATGTATTTGAACGTACAAAAATCTTATACAATTCATAATATTACAACTTAGCGTGTATTTAAGTAATTAGACTATATACTAGTGAGATTATTGTAAGTTATCCTTGAATAAAAAGTTTTAGCTCATGAGTCAACCTTGAGCCACTCCGATCAAGCCTCATGGGCTAAGGGCTTATATGAGTCAGACTTGTAAGTCCTAGTTTTATGGGTTTGAAAAATCCTGCCCCAACCCTACCCCAATAAAGGTTGGATTGAATCCGCTCCACAGGCTAAGTCCATTTTGACGATTCTAAATATTGTAAAGACAAATTAAATAAAATGTTCATGGGTTAAAATTCCTTATCCAAAATAACACAATTATATATGAGAACTAAACAAATACCCTATAGAAGTAAAATAATTACAAACATATACCTTTTAATATTTATACCTTTACTAAATAATTATGTTCTATATCCCTAACGAATTTTACTTAATTGATGTTAAATCAATATATGTCTATATCTTTGATTTTGTTTAATTGATATTGAATCAATATCACGTATACATGCTTATACATTATTTATATAATTTTGATGTATTACATATACATACAATCACGTTGTTGAATTTTTATGATTTTATCCATTGCATACACAACTACGTAAGAAAACCCTATTGAAAATGGAATGAAATCAATTTTTTGGGCGTTATTTTACTTATATAGAAGAGACGTTTTCAAAAAATTTCAACCCCGTTTCCCTATTTGTGCCTCACAGCTTCTTCTTTAAATTTTCTCATTTTATTTATTTTGCAGTAAATTAACTTTTTCAAAATTAGAATACTCCATTTATTTAATTATTCTAAATAATATGAATTAAAAATTAAAAATCATAGACAAAAATAGGTCACATAAATTCTTAAATATTATATAGTAATTAAATTATAGTAAAACAAAATAAATAATTTCTTACTTTTTTTCAAAACATACTAAAACAGATCACGTTGAAAAAGACATATTGCTTTAGCGTGAATTCTCTCTTATATAATTAGAGAGTATATATTTGTGTGAATTCTCTCTTATATAATAAGAGAGTATACATATTAAGCATAGGAAAAGATGCCCTATTTATTTTATTAATTATATTTTGAAAATTTTAATTTGATTATTAGTATCTTATATAATTACCTAACGATAAAGACAGGCAAAAATAATTATTTTTCTTAATTTTATTAAAATGAAAAAGTTGAACAGAGGTATTACTTTTTAAAGAAATTATTTTTGTCAAAAAAAAGTTAGTTAACACTTAAAATTTTACTAGTGTCATGTGAATTTTTGAATACATAAAATAATATATATTATTAAAAATTACGTAAAAAATATTAAAAATTTTTTAAATTCATATAAGAAATTTGATTGACTCTGTAATTTTCTATGTATCATTATATTTGAATAGAAGAAGTAACACTAATTTTTAAAAATAAAAATGACATCCAAAATCTAGAGTTCCAAATAAATTAATAATAAAATTATTTGTGATTGTTCATGTGAATTGAAATAAAAGTAACATATATTATTTAAAATAACATTAAAAATAGTAAATCACAGACAAATTAATAACATTAATTATCTCTTTTTTAAAATAATTTAAAAAACTGATTAATTCTTTAAAGTTTATTGAGAAAAAAAAAATTAACATGTGGAGGCCCGTGCTAATACTTATGTTTATTAGTACTAAAAGATGGGGAACAATAATTAAAGTGGGGTGTTGACTGGTGATATAGAAATAAAAACAGTAGTGCTAAGTTACGTTATCCCAAAAATAATTTTTAGTGATATTAAATATTTATATATTAATAAAAAGTGAAATTAGTATTAGTTAGTTAATTGATATTAGATTCTGTATCAGTATAAGCTTTAGAGACACTTATAAAAAGTGTTAAATATCGTTAAGAATATATTTAGTAATTATTAAACTATTATTAATTAATTAATTATTATTAAATACCATTTTTTTTAATGTAGGAGCAATTGATTCGATTTGCTCTGTTGGAACTATTCATGCTTTGGATAAAAAATGATTCAAATAGAAAAATCGAATTGAATCGTTTAAATAAATTGATTTTTATTTGATTTGATTTTATATTTTTTAAAAATAAAAAATATTTGGTTTGATTATGTTTGAAAAAAAAATAAACTAATGAATTAAATACGTATTTTTTATAAGTGGAAAGTACCAAATATACCCCTAGATCTTCTCTGTCTTTAGTTATACTGCAGGACCAAATATATGTACTCCTGCTGTTATCAAACTTTACAAAAATACCCCTAGTAAACTTCATAAAATTCATGCCGAATTCTAGTTAGATGGTCTATGTTTTTTTTTTTTACTATTTATAACCGATAAAATCTTTACCATAGATCTTTACATGTATTCATAAAAGATTTCTTTGGAATGCATGCGTCAACCAGTGATCACGGGATCAGGTCTCTTAGCAGAATAAAGTGCCAAAAGTAAATGTTATAGGCATAAGATTTTTACGTAGAAACCTCTTTATTCAAAATAGTAAAATTACGATCTGTCTCACAGGATTTTTCAAACTACTCTTACTAATTTTCTCAAGCAAAAGTAAAACACAGTTTACACCACAAGAATGAGATTAACCTACTAATCTCACACTAAGTAACACAACGATTACTTAATCGAGCCTAAGCAGATACAACACCGTCCACTAAGCTATCACCCCTAGATAACTTAGACTTTGCTAAGCGCGCAGATACCACACCGCCCACTAAACCACATAACTCTAGATGATTTAGAATTTGACTAAGCAGATACAACACTGCCCACTAAATCAGTTACCCTTAACTGAAATAGACTTTTAGATGAACCAAACAAAAAATTTATTTCCTTTATAACATATGAATAGATTTACAATGTACGCACATAAGACATAAAGCTCAAAATAGAACAAGACTTTTATTCACTCTATCAGGTCCCTTTGTTGAGTTGAGCAATGTTCTTCCTTGAAGATAACTTTCTCTTTGAAAGCTGAAGAATTTTTGTTTGTCAAATCTTGAGTTTGTGTTTTGGAGAAGAGACTATATAAAATAAATACAAACTCGTTGGGAGTGCTCATTGGTTGAGAGCCTGCTGCTTAGAAAAGTTGTGCACCCACCACATCAGAAGCGACAACTTTGCTGATAGTTGATGTCTTGTCACCTTTTTCATATCGCAGTCTGGCAAGGACTAGGTTCCTTGCAAACTTCTTTGTGAGTTCTTGAAAAGGCTTGTTGGCTAACTTCTTTCTTTGGATGAATGAATTTAATATGGTGTTTGTCATGTAGAAAATATCAAACGTTAAGAGTTATTATCCGTTGGACAAACACCATCCTCCATTCTGATTGCTGTAGTACGTTGACGTCTCACCAACCTCTACATGACAACTTTACTGTTGTACCCCATTGTTGAAGAAGTAGGAAGGGTGACTATTGAAACATATCGAAAGAACAGGTCCAACGCAACTGACTTCGACATATTCCAATCGTCAGATTCCTACTTCTTCAACACCCATTATACATCTGATGGAGAGAACTCTGCCTGGACCAGGTCCCTGCATTTGTGAGATATTGATACATACAATCTCGTCCATTCTTCCTATTGGTGTAGGACACTGCAAATTTCACCTACCATCTGAGATGACAGCTTTACAGTTATACTTATTTGTATCTGGACGAGAGTACTCTGCCAGGGACCATATTCATATATTTGTGAGAATCATCAAAACACCTAAAATATGACAGATTTGTTTGGAGTAATATAATTGGACTCATATAATATATGACAAAACTGTTTAGGCTTAGCCATTTTGTATGTTCTTCAATCTTGTTATAATGTATAGTAGCCTTTTATCTGTAATCTACTCTATTCTTTAAAAGTCACGAAAATTCCCAAAGTTATCTAATTTGTGATTATGAAGTGTATATTCACAAATCACAACAAAAATATTATATTATATTCACAAAATGCATTTAATGTGTCTTGCAAAGTCAGACTTGATATTTTCAACTAAATTGTCATTTCATGCATCAACTATATATAATCATGTACAAGTTACATATGATGCCCTACCTACTAAAGAGAGGAAAGAAAAAAGGAACAAAGCCTATAAGGTTCTCGGTGCTTAAATAATGTCCAACTTGATACAACAATTGTATGCTTAAAGTGTAACTTAACTTTCAAAAAAATAGAAAAATAATTTTAGCCAAGGACATTTCTTTGCCTTAAGATTTGATTATTACGATCCATGTTTATGACACATATTGTTTACGTTAGGTTTAAGTCCAAATAAATTTATAAAGCTCGTCACTTTATTCTTATTTCCAATATGAGATTTGTTTAAATTGTCATCTATACTTATTCAAGATCTTTAGAAGCTTGTTTATAATCCTGCTTGATCTGTTCTCACCAGCCCGCTATGAAAATGACGTCACTTCAGCTTTGTAACATTAATCTTCCTTATTTTAATTGGAGTTTTATTTTATTTTTTACAACAAAGCATTATATTTTAATTGGAGTATATTTCCAATTTGATATGAATATTTTGGAAGTTTCCTTATAATTTTGGAGAAGTGAAAGAGACAAAACATGAGATAGTGCAAGTAGAGTCAGCCCATTTTGTAGCTAACTACCCACCCCTTGAGAATGTCAAAGGAGCACAGTGGATTAATGGAGAGCCAAATAATAATTTAGATCCAACATATATATATATATGATTCAACCAACATGTCCTCTTTGAATCTTCCACATGAAAACATGATGTAACAAATAGTATCACAAAGTTGAAATAAAGTTTATGGTGTTGTGGTTGCCACTTTTCAATTTAAAGAGTGACCAACTTTTGGTAAAGGAACTCTCTACTCTCTAGGCAAAATGTAATCATGCCTAAGAGTAACACAATATTAGTGATAGGTGAAATTTCTAATTTTATTTCTTATTTGTGCTATCAAACTTTATCACTAACTTTTGGACTTTAATTTGTATAGCAATAAATTTACAAGGCAAGACATAATTTATGAAATAGTATATATAAAAAATATAAGTATCTGTTCTGCAAAAAATTATTTATCTTGAGAGATAAAAATTAAAAAACAATTGTAGACAAAATATAGGGTGGGGGGGAGGGGAGTGCAAGTGATCATTACACAATAATTTATACATTATGACTTATATGAAATGTCAAAACTTGAGACTATTAAATGCTAATGCTACATACAATTACAAATTAAGGTTATAGTATAACTTAACAAGGTACAAAAGTGTAATTTTTTAAAGCATAAAGTAGAAAGCTATTCTATTAATCTTTAACACCCTAGCTGCCCGGCCCCTTCTCTTTCCTATTCCATTTTTGTAAAAGACCTAGGTTCTTTTTCACTTTGCTCAATTTTAATTAGTCCCTTTTTTTATTTGTAAAAATCAAGAAAAAAGTATTTTAAATTTATTATATCCTTAATTATTTAGAGAGTTAATATTTTTGAAAAAAAGTAAAATCTTTTAATGAGTAAATTTATTTTGTGATTCTATCAATTAATATGGATAAAATGATAAATTTATGATGTCAATTTTTTTAATATGCATGTCAAATAAAAATGGACAAGTATAACTTTTTGAAGTTCTAAGAGCAGGCTATAAATTGAGAAAAATACGTACTCGTACCAAACATATATTTACTCTCAAGTTTGAAACAGGTAATTATTTAACCTACGTTGGTTTAAATAAAATATATTTCACTTAGTTACTAAAATATAAAAGGGGCAAATTTACGTTCATTTGTTTGGTGTAAACACAAGTCCAACTAAAAGGTATATGGGAGTAAAATTGGACCACTTTGATCACCTTATCTTAGAAACTAAAATGGATGATATGAGTGTATTGTTAATTAGATATGCATTTTAAATATTTGTAAAAAATTTAAAAAACCAATTTTTTTTAAAAAAATATGTTTCTTTAAAATAAAAAAGATAAATTTTCGTGAAAGCAGAAAAAATAAATTCTTACAAATAACATTTTATATTGATTGTATATCCAAACTATCACTTCTTCTTAACCACACCTACATAATCCCATCCCCACCACACTACCCTTATAACCCCACCCCATCCCCAAAAATAGTGTTTGCCTAGATATATACAAATATTTGGATGATAGAGGTTCATTCAAATAAGTACTATATATCTTATATATCTAGTGATGTAATTTCATTCCATGCGATATTTAATCACATCATATTCATAATTCCTTTAAAAGGGGTAGGCAAACATAAGAATCAAGAGTTAAAATTTTCACGAGATATATGATTACAAAAATGAAATAGAGAATCAAATATATATGATGTTGAATCATTATTCTTCTCCATGAAGAGAAGATCCATCCAAGTATGAATTTTTTTTTTTTTGATAATATAATAACTGATATGAGACGAAAGAAGTAATCATTAAGGACATTTAAGAATGTGATTCCACTTCTCTTGATTCAAGTATATATGCAAAGTTTTGAAACTTTGAGTTGATTGGCTAATTTTCCCTTTTCAACTAAGTTTAAAAAATAAATTTTATTTTATTTTCTTATCAAGGCGTAATTGATTCTTACTTTGGACTAATTAATGTGTGGAACACGATGGAGAACCATAAAGTAGAGGTAAACAAATAGTGTTATCGTAATAAAAAATGATTATCATTAGCCTATGATTAGATTCCTAATTCGTACTTAAAAGTAGAAATATTAACTATTAATTCATAACCTAAGGATTTAAGTCCATTCAAAAGTGATGAGTATACCTAGCTAAAAGTATATTAAAGTAGAATATAGTTTAATTTATCTTAATCTGACCCATTATTTTAACATTTTGATGCAATAGGTTCATTTGATTGAATTAAATATCTAACATAGGTGTGTACGAAATTATATGTCTAATATCCTACCAAGTATAATATGTCCAATAAGAAAATAAACAAACATATCATTCAACATATCTTATGATCTAAGTTAAATCTATTTATAATATAAACTTTAATGATAATTATTTATATCTTAATTAAAATGTTCTTTTTTTAAAACCACTGATGTGTCCAAAGGGATTCAAATAATACGATTATAACAATATTTTAATACCATTAAAGTGTCTATTCAATTTTTTTTATGTAAATGAAATTAGTTAATGATCTAGAGGTGCAATTATATGCATGCACCACTAAACAAGAGTAAAAAAAAATGTATTAAATGAGGAATTAATCTCTATTTATTACGTAAGATCCAATTTAGATAGTAAATCTGTCATAATTGCCACCACCCACTCTCCTCAACTAAAATTACTATTATCGTGAATAATCATAATCAAATATTACCACCATAAAAATTACCTTTTATCTTTATCACCATCAACCACAATTATCATTATTAACTATTAATGATAAATAGGGATCACTCAACATAATTGAAGGTCTAAAGTAAAATTTTAGTTATACAGCTAAAATCTAAATAAACTTTATATATATTTATTTATTTTTATAAATTTCTAGACGTAAATAATATCTTTTTTATAAATATTTTTTCTAGAGAATTATTATATGAATTGTTAACATAATTCTATAAGTAATAAGTTGATGAAATTTAAAGAGAAAAGAGTTTGAAAAATATTTTAACTTTGGCCAAAATTATTATTGCGATACCAAACTTTATGGATGACCTTTTACCCAATTAGCTATTTAATTAATAGCGTATTTTAAAGGTATATATGTATCCACATAGACACATTACTATTTATAATTATATAATATTTTTTATATCCACATAAACATATATATACCTTTAAAATACACTATTGAAAAGTACATGGAGGTAAAATGTCCTTTCCAAAGTTTTAGTACCGTACCTCAAAGTTCAGATATATTTCAAACATTCTTTCCAAATTTAAATAAAGATAAGAGTTAGAATCATAGAATTTAATTCAAAAAATTAATAGCTTGATATATCCTACTTTAATACAAAAAAATTATGAAAAAATAAAAAAAAATTATAGATTACTTTGATCAATATTTTTCGACTATCAATTCATGTTTTTTTTTTTTTTTTTACAAAGATTGCTCTTACCACCAAAAGATTTGAAGAAAGAGAGTACAAAAAGAGTTAAACGGGATTAAACCGAAGAAAATGTAAGCATGAAAATCAATGTTTTCTTGATTTTTTCTATTTTAATGGGGTAAGAATTAAAATTTTATGTATATATATATTAAAAATGTACTCTTTTTCTTTTTCATTATAAATAATTAATTTTCCTAGTGAAAAAATGAATGCATAATTTTTTTGTTTTTGTAATTTAAGAGACCCATAAATTGAGTGCCCAAGGCATTAACCTTAAATTTTATAGGCAAGAGCCGTCATTATCGATCATCACCATTATTAACATTTTATATTCATCATCACCTTAAAAAGTAAACGTGAATGACTGCTTCATTTTAATTTATTTGTATTATTTCCTTAATTCATTTTAAAATGTCTTGTATTTCTTTTTGATTATTTTTCAACTTTTTCAGTACATATTAATTATTTCTTTTGTTTAAATTTCAACTTAAAAAAAAGAGGCAAATAGTTGTAATGTCAAAAAAGCGAGCAAGGAAATACATTATTTACACACTTGTGCCACTTTAGCTATAGACTGCTACTAATAGGCACTAAGCACTGCACTTGTAAGAGAGAGAGAGAAAGTGGTAGCTGAGGAGGAGGAGGCGGAGCACAAGTGCTACTCCTACGTCGAAAGTTTTTCCGCTTTTCCCTTTTTCTCCTTCTATTTAATCCAAAACATTCTCTCTTCTTCTTCCTGAATGTATGAACAACTGGATTCCTACTTAATTTTCCCTCTGTTTACACTGATTTCTTCTCAGTGTTGGTGAGTTTTCTCATTTCAATTTATGATTATGCTTATCATTTCTGCATATTAATTATTTTGATTTTACAGTGACCTTCGTTGTCGGTTTTCCCGAGAAAGTTTTATTTTCTCGGCGGATACGCCTTTCTAATATGGATTTGATTTGATGGTCAAATTGGTGGTGTATTTTGTTGTTAAATCAGGACCGTTAAATTCTGTGGTTCGAAGACGTGATGGAGACCGATGCTGCCAAAGTTTGCTACTCTCGCAAATTCCGTTTTTACCCCGTCCCCCACCAGATTCTGTTTTTTCTTTTTCTTTTTAGTCGTAATAACTTTTCAAATTCCTTTTTTACCCCCTCCCCGCAGATTCTGTTTACCTCAAATTACTCTACTTTGGCTTTAAAACAAGAATTATCTCACTCAAATCCTTCAGTTTCTAATAAATAAATGTGCTTTCAACTTGACTTTTAATCAACTTGCTTGGTTTTCTAAAGTGAAATATCTTTGTATATAATGAAATGAAGAGTATATTTTTGCTTTTAGTAGAGTAATTCAAGGAAAAGTAGTTAACTATTCCTGAATTCCTTTTACTTATATACCAAGTTTCTAGGAAGCCAAAAAGTGTTTTTTTTAGAAAGTTGGGTTGCTTGACCAAGCTTTTAGAGAAATATTATTATGTTTTTGAGTAGTAGTAGCAAAATCTGTTTTTCAGAAGTTTAAAATCTATTTTTAAAATGTTTAACCTTTTTAATTTTATTTCTATACTATTTCTAAAGCAATTTATGCAAAAATTCAAACAGACAAGTTTCTTGAGATCTTAAGCAATTGATGACCTATCAATAAGAGATCACATTTGAGCTTAAAAATATTGTACTCTACAGTTGAGCACTTTATGAGGACCTGGGGGTTTAAGCCCAGAAGCTTACGTTGTTTCATCATTATTCTTGCAATTCTGCTTTGAATTTGATCTATTGTCCTCGACAAGTTGGTAATCAGAGAAATCATAGAACTAAAAACTTTCAACTGTATTAATCTTGTTAGGTAAAAGATATCGAAGAATGGCTTTAGATTATGAATTTGTGTTGCTTTCTCCTTAATCTTAGGCTGCATTTTGACTTTTCATTCGTAGAATCTAGATTGACTATATTCTACCATCATGTGAAGGTTTGATGCACTTGAGCCGAGGGTCTTCTGGAAACAACCCCCCTACCTCCACGAGGTAGTGGTAAGGTCTGCGTACAATATACCCTCTCCAGATGCCACTTAGTGGTAGTTCAGTGTGTATGTTGTTGTTGTTGTTGTATGTGAAGCTTACCAAGAAAATTGTGAATGGGATCGGTTCTCTCATCAGGTTCTGAACTGTTGAGTAGTACAACCATTTGTTTCGTCCTCTATGCATACTTTGATAAACCAGCACCTTTAATTGCTTTACCGGAAATCTAGCTAGAAAAGTACTTCGTTTTATTGCATTTCATTTTCAAGGCCCTGCTACTTACAGCCACATACATTTGCTCACGCATTTATTCTTTCATCTTGGCAGGTAAAATGCTGGTTTGATTTGTTATCATTGTCATGATGGATGACCAGGCCAGTCAGCTGCTATAGAGAAAAATTGGCTACTTTCGATGTAAAGGAAAAACGGGAAGTATCTTTGTTGACTACAGGAGTGTTGTTCATATGGCAAGGAGTTATGGGCCTTACTTTGATCCTGAATACGAGACCTTAAGTATCAGAATAAATCCTCCAAGGTGGAGCTTTTCTACTTTTAGCTTTTGCCATATCCACTTCTTCCCTTCATTATGTTTTTATTTATTTTCATTGGCCTGCCTAGATATTTATTAACTCTGGCAGCATCACAGTTCTGATTCCCATTTAAAATGTCACTTCAACCAAGATATGGTAACCTGTCAGTTTTCTTTGAACCAATGGAAAAATACTATGGATGTCAATTGAATTGCTTCATATTTAACACCTCATCTTTTTTCATGTGGTTTTACTAATGATTATATGATGCTATTAGGGTATCTGTGGACAATGCGACTTGCAGGGATTGTACTCTAGTGAAGGTAATATTTTCAACCTTAAGAATATTGAGTGATGTAGCTTTTCCTAGTTTTTATTTCAAGATGCGGAAGAACTTTTTTATGAGATGAAGCTCTCTTGCCACAGTTCCATAAGCTCTTTAGATTACAATGATAACTCTTGACAGATTAGTGTGTCTGGTCATCTCAAGCTATCCTCCTTACATCACTAGAAGGCTATATTAAATCATGTAAATACTTGTACTTCTGTAGGCTTAAGAAGAAAATATTTTTCTATTAATTGAATTAACTTTGTACAAGTGTCACAAATTTATACAAAATGTGTCACACGAAAAAGGGTAACAATGTCTTGACTCAAGAAGATCCCTTATTTTGATGAATTTTCTGTTTTAACTATATTCCTAAAATATCCACCCATATCTCCTATATATGAGATCATAATCTTTTTCTTTAATCTCAACACTCCCCTCAAGTTGGTGCATAGATATCAATCATTCCTAACTTGCTTAAGATTCAAACTGGGGCTTTAATATCTCCTAATGAAATGTCGGCCCTTTGTTGGGAAGTTGGAACAGCAGGCATGTAAATTTCCATTTCTTCAATAAAATGTCTGTTTACCTCCAACCTTTTTTGTTCTATCATGTCGAACTAGGCTGTTAGCAATGTTGATCGTTGCTTTGTCATCTCCATATAGTCTCATAGGCATTGTTACAGGTCTTCTCAACTCCTTCAAAATTCTCATGAGCCAAATTATGTCACATACTACATTGGCCATGGCACGGAATTCTGTTTCTGCTGGGCGGTCCATATTCTGTTTTTGGCTCCTCCAGGTTACTTGATCATCCCATACATTGGTACAATATCTAGAGGTAGACCTTTTGTCTCTGATAAAACCTTCCCAATCAGCATTTAGTATAAGCTTCAATACTTTGATGCTCATATTCCCAATGAATTGTCTCTAGTTGCTCTTCAAGAGGTGCATAATTTGACTTACTAAACTTACTACAAAAGTTATATTTGGTCTTGAATGTGATAAATAGCTAAGCTTATATGACTTTTCAAGCTTATGGTGCAGTAGTATTTGAACATTGGCTGATCGTAACTTTTCTTGAATAATTTTTAATAGTTTCTACTAAGCTGAATGGTTATAAAAGTACCCACTGAGATTTTCATGTTTTTCCTCAGGTTGACAGTATCAACAAACCTGGAATACTGCTGGAAGTGGTGCAAATCCTATCAGACCTCGATCTTGTAATTACCAAAGCCTACATATCCTCTGATGGTGGGTGGTTCATGGATGGTAAGTATATTATTTCTTGTTAGTATTTTCAGGTAAACAAGGCATGTCCAAATATTTTTGCTTGAGGTTGTCTGGTCTTATTTGAGTTCATTTATAACCTCTTTTAGTTGCAATTCTCACAGCTACTCTAGGGGATTGTATATTAGGGGCGGAAATAGGTATAAGTAAGTGAGGTCAATTGAATTCCCTTCCTCAAAATATGATACAATGCAAAATAGGGCTAAACAAATGCTTTTGGCTGTATAAACTAGTGAAATTCCCTTGACATAATGGAAGATTCCAGTGTAGTGAAGGGAATGCACAAGTTGGTTTGAGCAAAGGCAGATCCAAAATTTGAAGTTTATGGGTTCTAAATTTGGAGTTTCTGGTTTCTTTAGTTTATTGTTTGTACATATTCTGTGCATTTCTGACAAATAGTTCTACCCCTGGTTTTAGGTCATAGGTTCAAGTCTCAAGTATGACATCTAGTATCTTTTTGAATTCCCTTGTATAAATTTCATCTTTCGCTGCTGCTGGATATGGATCATGTTCTACACTATTTCATTACAAATTCAGACTGCTATCCAAACAAATACCGAAATTCATGTTTCTTTGACAGTGGTGGTTTAGATTTACTAGTATGTTTCAGTTCCTCAAATGAAAAAAATAGTAGGTTTTAATTGGCTGCCATGTATACCTTTTTCACCTTGCCAGCTTTTGGGCCATTTGAATAAGTATCAACCTTCTGCGCTGTTCCTCCGTTAACACTCTTTTCTAGTTCTGTCCTATCTGCATATTCTAAAGACTTGGGGAACTCAGCTGGGAAAACTTTTTCTAATTTCATTTCTTTTGAACTTTAACAGTATTTCATGTTACTGATCAACATGGAAACAAGGTTACAGACAACAATACTATTGGTCATATAGAAAAGGTAAAGTATCCCTATTTTCTCACCTTTTAATTTCATATTTTTATGGTCTATACAAAATTAATGCCAGGAAAGGCAACAATTACTGTGGCAGTTCCTAGTATGATAGTATACAAAAGAAAGGAAAGAGGGATAAACGTATACATAGCATCTTCAGAATTTGCTGTAAAATCATGCAACTCCAAGCTAGCTATCCATTGCAGTTGATCTTATATAACTTTGGATTTATATGCAGGCATTGCCAATGACATTTCTACTTAAGCATTTTATTGCACCTAGCATTATAAGAGTTTTATTTTTGGGACTGACTATTCAGAACACAGCAAAAGTCAAGCAATCATTCAGATATTCTTGGTGACTAAAAGTTGTTATAAAATAGCTGCTAATTTGTTAGATAGAGTACCCAGTTCCACAAACCTAATAGTTCCTGATAATGTGTTTGGATTTGCCTATTTTACTTGTGTGTTACATCATGAGATCATTGTTATTGTAATCCTCACCTTTACTGCAGTTTATTTTCCTTTTTCTTCACATGAGTTATAGTTGGGCTTTCCTGAAATTTGTATTCAGGATCATATTTTACCTAGTGACTACCCAGTAAGATCATATTCATGCGGAGAAAATGTAGCTGTGTCATCTAGGTGACTGAAACTGTAAAATAGCTGCCTGAGAAAAAGACATTTTTATCCAACTTATTAATTATTCATTGAATTTCTTACATTAGGCTCTAGGACCTGAAGGTTACACATCAGGCATATTGAAGACATGTCCAGGTAGAAAGGTAGGAGAGAACTCTATGGGTGATTATACCACCATTGAGCTAATAGGCAGGGATCGTCCAGGCCTTCTATCAGAAATTTCTGCTGTTCTAGCCAATCTTCATTTTAATGTCGCTGCTGCCGAGGTTTGGACTCATAATGGGCGCATAGCATGTGTCCTTTATATCAATGATAATTGTTCATCCCTTGATGAGGATGAAGAATCCAGATTGTGTGTCATGGAAGAGCAACTCAATAACATTCTTCGTGGGCGTGAGGATGATGAGAGTGGGGCTCATGCTACTTTCTCAGTTGGTAGTACTCATGTTGATCGGAGGCTTCATCAGATGTTTTTTGCTGATAGGGACTACGAAGGTGGTTGTCTCGAAATGGAGATAGAATACCCTCCTAACTCCAAACCAGACGTCAGAATTGAAAGCTGTGTCGAGAAAGGGTACTCAGTGGTCAGTGTAAGTTGCAAGGATAGAGCAAAGCTTATGTTTGACATTGTATGCACCCTCACAGACATGCAGTATGCTGTTTTCCATGCCACTATCTCATCAGATGGTCCCTCTGCATCACAGGTAATCTGATTATGTAATTTTGATGACTGCTAAGATAACCTTACATACGGAGGATAGATCATTTATCTTTCATTTCTGCTTAACAATGTCAACATTGCTCCAGCCTCTACACTTTGAAAAGGGACGTGATCTGTATGGTCTTTAGTACCGTCGTCATCTCATTAAATAAAAGTTACATTAATATAGAGGGAGCTAAACTTAATTTCAAATCTTTCAGCTAGAGCAGAAAGATCAGAGCTGATAGATCAATGATTTGGTTACCTTGTTTGAGTTTCTGAAACTACCCCAATAAAATCCTCATTCCCCGTTTCTTCCTTAGTTGTAAATTCGTCCATCACCTTTGAAATTTTGGTTACTGATTAGTGTAATTCTTAATCGTATTCCCATAGGAGATGAAAGAAATAAAGGTATTAATCCCCCTTCCCAAAAAGAAGAAGAAGTTTAGTTTAGCTTATGCTCTAGTACCTAAGAATCCGTTCACTTCCTAAGTGGCTCTATGTTGTAATCACTGATAGATTTTCATCAGGCTTTGATTCCAATATGTAATATAGACAACTCTTTTTATAGGAATATTTTATTCGCCACATGGATGGTTGCACTCTGGAATCTGAAGCGGAGAAGGAGAAGGTTGTGAAGTGTATTGAAGCTGCTATTCGGCGAAGGATAAGTGAGGTAAGGGAGATTATCTACTCCTCTTAACTTGTCTTGAATGTTTCTGAAGATTGCGATCTGCCAGCTCTAATGTTACATCTCTTCCCATCATTTCATTTAGTTGAGGCATAAGAAAACCCAATGATTGATATTTCTTGTCTCTTTATGACATTGCCAGTTTCTCATCCTTTAGACAAACAAATAGAATTTATGGAACCAATGCTCCTAACATTATTTCATGGTCACTTTTTGTTGTTGGAATTATTTGGGAATCACCATTTTTTTTAGATCCAAACAGGCTCTTGCTCGCCCCAATTTTGAACTACTTTGTCAAATAGACAAAAGTCTAACTTATAAATAATTCATAGCTAAGGTGAAGAATCAAGAAATATTGCATATATAAACTTTCATTCTGTATTTCTGTGATTGACTGGTATGATGAATCCAAAAAGTAACGTAAAGCTAATTTTTTTCTAAGCAGTCCATGAACATGTGCAATTTTTTGTTTTGCTATTGGGATGAATGTGTAAGTTTGATAGTAGGATGTGGTCATCTAATATTATACTTTGACACATTAACCATTGTACTATTCTATTTGTGACTTGAACTTCAAGTGTTATGATTGCCCTCCAAGGGCGCATTCATATGTTACTTCAATCTATAACTTTATGGGATGCATGAACCTTCCCAAAACCCTCAGAATTCTAATGCCACCAGGTGGAATGTAAATTATATTCCTTTTATATGCAGGGCTTCAGCTTTGAGTTGTGTGCCAAGGACCGAGTTGGCTTACTTTCTGAAGTTACGAGAGTCCTACGAGAAAATGGGCTATCAGTGACTAGAGCTGGTGTTACAACTATTGGGGAGAAAGCAAAGAATTTCTTCTACGTAAGAGATGCGTCTGGAAACCCTGTAGAGATGAAGACGATTGAAAGACTGCGTGAAGAAATTGGACAGACAATGATGCTTAACGTGAAGAAAGACCCAACATCTGCAAAGGCACCTGAAACTGGTGGTCTGGCTAAGACAAGCTTTTTCTTCGGAGGCTTACTGGAAAAGTTCCGAACCTGAAACTTCATCTACAACTACTTGTATAGCAGAATAAAGCACTTATATATAAATGTGGCAAGGTTTCCCTGTAAAAACCTGTAGATACATTGGACAATTATCCTTGTCGGGATAAACAAGGGAAAAAAAGAAGTAGTCCCTTTCAGTCTTATTCTATGCTGAAGTTTGGAAGATTACGCGATGACCGTGTGTTGTTCTTGCACAATAAAAGATGAAGATCTATACATTGCTGATGACACTATGACTTTGCATTGGAGCTTTCGTCAAGAAATGCAGGTATTGAAGATTGAACACCAATACGTTATAGTGTTATACGTTGTGTATCAGCTAGTTTGGTTCGACAATGATCGAGCTGCTAGCATTGTTTTGATTAATAGGTACTTCAGTTTAATACTAGCCGGTTGAGTTTTTCCTCATTTGGGAATAGCTTGTACTATGTAATATCATTGATTTGCATGTAAGGATGAGAATTTAAGTAACGTTGAATTCCATTTTTCTCTCAAGGAAAAGTATAGTGTGTTCTTTTACCCATTCTTTTAGGGAATTTGTTTTTTATCTTAGTTATAGGAGGACACTACAGGTGGTTAACTAATTTTACGCTGAGTTTGTTTGTTCTTTTCATTACTGCCCTCGATCTGTTTTCTGTTTAATTTTTCTGTGCTACACGCGTTCATATAAAACATATAATCACTAAATTAGTTCTTACTTCTTTGGCAGTGTTGTGGATTTAATTTGAGCAGAATGACAACTAACACCGAGATCGAGATCTATTCGCGACATGAAATTGTTACTGATCATATTTTGTCAAGGTTGCCTGTGGCGATTCAAATGTGTATGCAAAATCTGGAACGACCTTATCAATAGCTCGAGTTTCGTGGAAAAACACTTCAACAGTGAGAGTAATCGTCTCCGTCTATTGATTATCAAGTTTGGTCTTAACTACCAGAAAGTCCCGTGTGTAAGACCTTTCGATACGTACTTGCTCCCTGATAAAATATTCAGCGGATGTGTCCCTGCTCATAAGCTGATTTATCACGTTGGTGATATCTGGTGCATTTATGGTCCAATTGATGGATTGTTGTTATTAGAGAAAGGAAATTACATAGACGATGGACGATTTGGCTGGTGGAACCCTGCAACGAAAGAGTGTAGGCTTATACCTCATGTTTTTTTCGAGGTAGAAGAAGGTTTGGAAGACAATGATCGTAGAATAGGAATAGGAATAGACTTAGCTACTCATGACTACAAAATCATTTGGGTAAGAACGTATTGGAATGACTATGAGAGTGACATTTTCCCCAAGGTTTATGCAGCTGTCTATTCGACGAAAAACAACTCATGGAAGCACTTGGACCCTAATTTCTCACACGAATGTCAAATATGCAGCTCCCATAATTGCACCTACAAGAATGGTACGTACTATTGGATTAGTACTAGCAAGAAGTGTATCGCGGAAGGGATAAACGTGTATTTTATACGTACATTTGATTTTTCAACTGATTTGTTTGGGAGATTTGAAGGACCACCAATTCCAGGTGAACATTGGGTAACTTTATTTTTACGAGGTGGTTCAATTGCAACAATGTCTAGTAAAGATGTTACACAAGCAATGGTAGCTTTTTATGATATTTGGGTAAATATTCAAGGAAATCATTGGATTAAAGTTTATACAGTGAATCCACCAATAACAGATCATACGTGTATTGGAATGTGGGAGTATGATAAGTTTATTTATGAACTAACACAGAGTTGTAAAGTGTTGTTTTATGATCAAACATCTAAACAAGTTACAAGTCTTGGATTTGATTTTGTTGATTTAGGCTTTGGCTCATGTTGGGCTTTGAGTTATAAAGAGAGCTTATTTCCGATAAGGAAGGAAAAACCGGGCGAGAAGGATAATATTGACTACTTTATGGTAGATTATTAAACAAGCATGAGGAATGAGTTAGAAGTTCGAAAGAAGTACTTTTTCCTATGATTTTGTCATTTATATGATTGAGTTGTCAAAACTGTCCTATATCTAAACGAGATTCTTTTTTATTAAAGAACCTCTTTCTAGTTGCTGTGGAACAATTCGGAAATTCTCAAAATATGTTACATACCGCTTAAAGAATCAACTCAAACATGTTTTTTCAGGAGAAATGTGAGGACGACATTTTAAATGTAGCAATTGAATAGTTGAATTGAACATTTGCATACATTTCTTCTTCTTGTTGTTTATAAGGAAGTACTGAAATATTTAGAGCTTGAGAACTTTTTAATCAAATCTCTTAGCAATTGACAAACGATAGTATTTGGTTACAAATAGTTGGTCCGCTTCGAGGTGTGTTCGGTTAAATAATTGGTAATATTTCAAGTAGAAAACAAACACCTGATGATAGACTATTCGTTTACTTCCCAAAACAAATTAAAAAATGCCACATGTCAATTCTTTCTCTATTAATTCATAATTTCATTTTAAAATACATCATCTTCCTCAAACTCTTTTAAAAAAATCTTCGTCTCTCTTGAACAAATCATCCCAAAAGAAGAAGAAATTCAAATGCAATTTAGATAATTTCAAAGCCATCAGGTTTATGATTGTGACCGATGGAAGTTTAAATTAAGTTCATATTATTGAAGTTGAAAACTCAATTTTTCGAGTCGGGTTAAACCATCATCTTATTAATATTTACATTAAAATATTTAATTAAAAAAGAGTCCGCTTCAAACGCATACTCAAAATCTGGGATTGATGAGAAAACAGGACAAAATGGTCTATTTACAAAGGTATTTAAAAGTTTTCTGGGTTAATAGGATATTTGCTTAGTTAAAGTGTTTTTTAAAAATTCAAGACAACTTCAAGTGTCACTTTATGTTTTTTCTCGATAAATCAGAAGAGTATTATTTCTATTGAGTGCGTTGCAGTCACTTTGAATGTTATATTCGTTAGTACAAAGGTAAAAAATTCCTTGCTATAGTGATATCCTCTTGACCCGTAATTTTACACATATTTAGAATGATTTCTACGTAAAATTCTTGGTATCGTTATTTTTTCATTTTATTTTCATTATTTTGACCGATATACATATTTTTTTATTAATCCGCATTTTCGCAACAGTGTTTTGTATGGTCACTAGTTAAATTTAAGTGGCACAAACTTATAAATCGTGCCAAATTTAAGAAGCTATCTTGTTATATTTCGAAAGAATGGAATACATTGTAAGTGTAGATCATTGTGATCAAAAATTGCAATTACTAAATCCTTTTACCCAGAGGGTTACTCGCGAGAAGATATTATTGCTGATCGTATTTTAACGCGATTATCTGTTAAATCACTGCTGAGATATAAAGGTGTGTGTAAAAGTTGGTGCGATCTGATCAAAAGCTCGAGTTTTATCAGAAAGCACTTTGATAATGAGAGTAGTGGTACTCGTAAAATGGTAGTTAAGTTTGGTGTTGACTATGAGACAAGCCCTTTGCCTACAAGGCAAGTTCATTTGTATTTGCTCCCTCGTAATTTAATTCCAGGATGTGTACCTACACATCAACGGATTTATTACTGTGACGGTGTTAATGATTTCAGACACATGGTTGGTCCGATCAATGGAATATTCTTACTAGAGAATGGACATTTTCTGAATGTTCGATTTGCCTGGTGGAATCCTGCGATTAAACAGTGTAGGGTTGTTCCGAAGATTGAATTTGATGTAGAAGAAAATTTTGAGGACTGCAGCAGATCACTTGGAATAGGTTTTGACAGAACGAATCAGGACTACAAGATTATCTATTTTCGAACATTTAGCATTAAATTTACATCAGTTGTTTATCCTAAGATATTTACTGCTCTGTACTCGACTAAAAATGACTCGTGGAAGTTCTTGGAACCGAATTTCTCTCATGAATCTCAAATATCTTTTTCGCAAAATTTCACTTGCCAGAATGGAGTTTATTATTGGCTGGCCAGCAGTAATTGGAGTTGTGACAAAGAAAATGTGTACAGTGTTTTGTCATTTGATTTTGAAACTGAACTTTTCAAGATAATGCCAGGGCCACCTATTCCAGGTGAATACTGGGCTAGATTAGTGTTACGCGGTAGATCAATTGCAGTTATGGCTAGTAAAGACGTGTCGATAGCTATGACAGCAGAATATGATATATGGCAAAGGATTGGAGAGAATAATTGGATCAAAGTATACACGGTGAATCCTCCTATACCCTATCATATGCCTAATGGGATGTGGGAGTATGATAAGTATGTTTACGAACTAACACAAAGTTACAGGTTGATGTGGTATGATCAGAACGCTAAACAAGCTACGAGTCTTGGATTTGATTTTTTTATACGTCTACTATCTGGTTTTGCTTGGCCTTTAGATTATAAGGAGAGTTTATTTCCAATTCCAGTAAGGACAGAAAATCCTACTGAGAAGGATACTGCTGAATATTTCTTCAGAAAGTATTAAACGTACTCAAAAGATTATTGACACTTGAAATCTGAATGGTGACATATAAAGAAAGAACAACTTATTAGATTGACATTGTAATTGTAGCAATTAGTTTTAGTTTTTCTGTTCTTATATTTTTCTAATCCAAGTAACTGAGTGTGCTTAGCATCAGAAAACACTGAAATTTTTAGCTACTTGAGAATTCTTATTACCTCTGAAAAACAGTCAAATGATGTTGATTTAATACCGCCTTGCAACCGCACGTCGTCTTAGAAATAATATAGAGAGTCGATCCATGAAAAACATCTCTACCTCCACGAGTTTTACCATTATTCGAAATAGACAAAGAAATATATTACTCATCGACTGTGATGTGTTGAACGAAAAAGTAAAGAAATTTAAGAGGAAATGATCTTTTCAAATCTCTTATGTGTAAAATATCAAACTAAATACAAATATGTAAAATGCTACAAAATACCAAATATCTCGAAATATAATGTGATTGAACATATGTTACAGATAATGAACTGGTTCATAAACATACTGGGATGAACCATACCTTCTTGTATTCAATTACGTTCAGCCTCAGCTTGATCAACTCATTTTGGATTTCGAGAATCAAACAAATTTTTCTTATAAGGGGAAACAGAATGACTTACAGTACTAGTAAATTACTAATTCTATCTGTCATGATTTTTAACCATGAGGGAAAAATTACTAATTCTATCTGTCATTATTTTTAACTATGAGGGAAAAACACAATACTATGTTACATGTTACATGCAGTCGCGGTGTGTGTATGTTAAATCCTAACAATGTATATACATTCACTCACTTAACCCTATAATAACGTTACTCAAGTCACCCCACCAGACATAAACCGAGTATCGGGCTTCTACTTAGCTGTTGTTTTCCTATAATGTTTGACAAGAAACTCCACAAGTCAATGAGTAACTATAACTAATTTTTTTCGTGCCTATAGCTTGACCTTCGCCTTTTTCTACCTGTACAGATGTTCTGTTAGCCAAAACTTAATCTCACCCATTCTTTTAGGAAATGAGTGGAAATTATTTTTGTCTATGTTGCAGGAAGAAGTCACTGGTTTTGTTAGCTAATTTTACGCATATAATGTCATTTTCTTATTACATGTCCAATCCCCTATATAAAGGTTTTTTTTTTTTTTTTTTTTTATGTATATATAAGGAGAAGATATGTTTAAAAATAATTCAGGTTCAAGTCTTTTTTGATCTGTTTTCTTGTTGGATTTTAGTGAGCAAATATAAAACTTCTTGATTTAAGCAACCACCAATTATAAGGTTAGGTAAGTTGATTTTAAGTTTTTAACTTTGTTACAATTGTTCTATATTTCTCCATCTGTTTCATTTTGTCTGTCTTACCTTTCTTTAAAGAGTATTTTCTTTTTTTTAATTACAACTCTTTTAAAAATACAAAATTAGAGAACATTTTGATATGTTTTATTTTGAAGTCTTTTTTTCCTTTTCTAAAGGAAGCTCTGTTTCCATTTGCGTTGCTCTGTCTCAACTATTTTTTTGTTCAAAACAGAGTATTTACTTATATTGTAATCACAAATTGAAATTATAAATCCTTTTCCCCCATATAATAGGATGGAGGAAGTATAAATCCCATATCGACATATTGTTTAACCAACATATTTTGCAGGAGATATAGGAAGCAGAATGACGAGTAGTACAGAGAGTTGTTCGAGAGAAGAAATTTTAATTGATCATATTTTATCGAGGTTAGCTGTGAAATCACTGTTGCGATTCAAATGTGTGTGCAAAAATTGGTGTGATCTCTTCAATAGCTTGAGTTTTATCAAAAAGCACTGTGATAGCCCCGGTAATCGCACCCATCCAGCGGTTTGCAAGTTCGGTGTTAACTACAACAATGAACCTGAGCCTTTAAGAAGTTTTAATTTCTACGTACTCCCGGAGAAAATATTCACCGGGATTGTCCCTTCTCCCATCAGAGGCTTTATCGTGGCGAAGGAGTTACAGATTTCCGATGTATTTATGGTCCGGTTAACGGCCTATTCATATTAGAGAAAGGACATTACTTAGAAAATGTTCGCTTTTGTTGGTGGAATCCTGCTACCAGAGAGTGTAGGCTTATTCCTAAATGGAATTTTGAGCTTCTTGATTTTTTTGACGATCACACACGGTCAGCTGGGGTAGGATTAGACCTCGTTAACAATGACTATAAGTTCATATGGATACGAGTATTTTACGATAATGATAAATATGAGGTCTATCCTCAGGCATACGCTGCTATTTATTCATTGAACGATGACTCGTGGAAGTTGTTAGACGAGCCTGATTTACCTTACGACTGCAACTTATGTGCGTCATTTACTTGCACGTATTTAGACGGACTACATTATTGGATGACTGTTACCCGGGACAGTGATAGCAACCTAACGTATGGTATTCGAACATTTGATTTTGCAACGGAATTGTTTGGGCAGAGGGAAGCACCACCTATTCCATCGGATCATTGGGGGAATTTGATGTTACGTTGTGATTCTATTGCAGCTATATCTTCTAAAGACACTGCGCGGGCTTATATATCATTTTATGATATATGGGTAATGGTCGGAGAGGATAAATGGATCAAAGTATTTACTATAAATCCTCAGGTACCAAGTCATTGGCCTCAAGGCGTTTGGGATTACGATAAGTTCATTTTTGAACTAACAGAAACTAGTAACTTGGCTTTCTATGACCATTGTACTAAACAAGTTACAAATCTTGGATTTAATCATTTTCGGCTTCTAGGCTCTAGCTTCTGTTGGTTTCTGTATTATAAGGAGAGTATAGTCCCAGTAAAGAGAAAAGAACCGTCTCCATTTGATAATACTGATTACTTTTTAGCAAAGTATCGATAAACAGCCACGAGATGTGGGTGTATGAGGATAAATTGAAAAGCTTATGAATGTGAAATCAGCGAGCGTGATAAGCCTAATTAACAAGGTGGAAGGAGATTATATGAGAACATACGTATTGTAAATATGTTTGTTGCTGGATTGTATAACTCTTCGGATAAAAAGAGTTAATTATGTCATATTCCACTCCTTTTTATGTGTTAAATCTTGTTTGATATGAATTGAAGTCTCTTATGATCAATGTATGTCAATTGCGAGTCTTTACATTTAAAATGCATGAATAGAAGCGTAGGACTTGATCTTGCTGTTACTAATTAAAAACAAACATATATATACAAATCAAAAGAAAAAAAGTTGAGTGACAATCTGAGATATTATATTTGAATTTGCGCTTGGGCTGCTTAATAGTTTTCAAGTTACATACGATGCTAGAAGCATAAAACATCATCATTTGTTACATTCTTCATCAGTATAAATGGAGTTACCATGCAGGCAGGGCGGAGCTAGAGTACTATAGCTTATAATGGGTTGGATTGGTCCAAAAATCCTATATTTGTCTTGAGAAATTTACGATTTATTAATTTAGAACCCAATAACTTACGATAGAATCAGATTCTTTTTGCACTAATTGCAGAAATTTAAATGCAAGAAAAGAATAATTCTAATCACAGCACTTGTTCGTCCTGGAATAATAGAAAAAAACCCTGTTTTCACCATGTAATCACTATCTTCTTTGTTTTATTTATTTTTTTATAAAAAGAAGATAACAGTAATTGATTGCTCCAAAATATTGAAAGGGTAACGAAAAGCCCTCTTGTTCAACAAAGAGACCATTCGCACATGTATTGTAATAGACCTCTCGCTCTAAGCAACTATACTACTATTGGCATCCCAAACTAAAAAATACAACTGAAAGTCCAATTTCAGGTCGTTATTCTGAAGATAAAGAACTCCACTCTCGGAAGGATAATATTAACCTTGCATATAACATGCACATTTAAAAATAAGTAAACGGATGAGAACTGCATTTAAAGTTTCAAACTTCAGACTCGTCACTTCAACTTCAGAACCAATGGTCTAAAGTTGATTCCTACAGAGCTAAACTTCAAAACTTCAGCTATTCTTTGAATAGGGGTCCGAAAAACAACCATTTGTGTAGTTTCCCTTTAACATGGTGTAACATTATCTGTTTTTAGACGAAGTCCACAAGGTTTTCCTCAAAATATCTCACGCCATTAGGTGTATCCTTACGTCTTAGATGTACCTTCATATTCTTTTTGGCTACCAAATTTTGAATTTATGTGAACATTACAAAATTTACATTACATGTAATATTCCTTTTGATTATTTCAGTTCAATTTTTTATTTAATTATAGGTAATTTAAAGCTTATGGAAATACTATACAAACTAGTAGTAATAATTTGTAGAATTCCAATTATAGGGATCAGAAATGGCGTTCTAGCCTTATACAAACTTATTTTTTTAGTTTTATGTCCTTTCTCTTCAGTTTTATACTAAGAGATCTGAAAAAGTCATTTTCTTTTATTCAAATAGTTAGAGATTTCATCTCCTCCCAAAATTATACTAGTGAAGGACCGATTGATAATGAAATATAACAAAATGTTTGAAGAAGAAACAGTTAAAATCATACTATAAAATTATCTGTCCCTTATGTTATTCAGTCCTTTTACCCAGTCTTTTAGCAATTTAATGGATATTATTTTTATCATCATATTGTTATAGGAACAAATTTATTGGTTATTTGCTAATTTTACGCTCATTCTCTTGTTTCCTTATTGTACGTTCAGCCTACATAAAGACTAATTTCATCAGAAATTCACTCTTTTTTGTGCCTTTTGTGATCTACATACTTTTTTCACTCTGCCTGGTTCTGTTTTTTTATAACTAACATTCATAACTGCATTCTCTTTTGTCTTTATATATTTTTTCAGTCATACGAACAAGCGCTGATCTTTCTTATTCATCTTCATGTAATAAGGTTAGTTTACCAATAGTCGACACATTTGTTAATTTTAGGCCTTTACTTCAAGTTATTTCTCAGATGATCCACCCAGCTAATAGTTATTATCTCAGAAAGTCACTTATTTTGTTGAAGAAAATTGGAATCAAGAAAAGAAGTAGTGACATTTTGAGATAACGTGTATTAGTTAAGCGATCATCTGAGAAATCTGACTCTTTGTACCATTTTTCTATAACCGAGATATTTGAATATTTGGTAGGAATTTATACAGGGAGCAGAATGACAACTAGTATCGAAAACTACTCACGAGAAGAGTCAGAGGGCGTACCGTTGCGAAGATGTTGATGATTTCAGAGGACTTTATGGTCCAGTTAATGGATTGATCCTGTTAATGAAAGGACATTATCTATGTAATGTTCGTTTTGCTTGGTGGAACCCTGCTACTAAAGAATGTAGGATTATTCCTATAGTTGAATTTGAGCTTGAACGATTCTTCGATGAGCATGATACTGTAACAGCGGTAGGGTATGATGCTGTGAGCAAAGACTACAAAGTCTTAAGTCTTCGAGTGTACACAAATGAACATAAAAGAGAGATTCATCCAAGGACATTTGGTGCTGTTTACTCGATGAACAGCGACTCCTGGAAGCACATTGAGCCTAATTTCCATTACAACGATTCCTTGTATGAGTCCCAGGACTGCACTCATATAGACGGGGTCTATTACTGGTTGTGCCTTATCAGAGACGTTGGCTATGTTATATCAACATTTGATTTCACAACGGAAACGTTTGGGCAAATGGAAGGACCACCAATTCCAAGAAATCATTGGGGGACTCTAATGATGCGCGTTGGATCTCTTGCTGCAATGTCTAGTGACCAACTGTCAGAATCTGAAACGTCTTGTTACGATGTATGGGCTATGATCGGAGAGAATAATTGGATCAAAATCAATACAGTAATTCTTCCTATGAAATGTCATTCGCCTCTTGGCATGTGGGGCTATGATAAGTACATGTTTGAATTGAATCGAGCTTACAATTTGGCGTATTATGACTCCACAGCTAAACAAACTACAAATTTTGGTTTACATATGACTGAAATATGCTCTGGTAGTGTTTATGCTATTAGTTATAAAGAGAGTTTAGTACCAATAAAGAGAGAAAATTCAATTGAGGAGGATACTGTTGAATACTTCTTGATAACGTTTTAAACATTCTTCTTGTTCGATCGCGTAGATTTGGTTTTGTTTTGTAGTCGTTCACAAAATTATTCAAACTTAGCTTTTAGATGAAGCAGTCACATTGTTAGTTAGTGAACGTATGGCACAAAAGTTTATTAAATTATGTTTATGATTTATATGAAATATATGTATGCACTTGTTTTTCCTCTAATTTACCAAATTATGAGATTTTTTTGTAAGCCTTGCGCAGATAGAAGAGAATCGATTATTGAACATCAAAGTTAATTCGGATTTCGAGAGTTTCGCAATTTATTCATATAGCATCCAAATTCAAATTACGATGTGTCTTTGTACATTTTTGTGTTGACGTGGTATCTTCAACTAGATAAATTTGTGAGATCCATATCCATTGTAGATAAACATAAGGAAAGTTAAAATGCAGGAACAGTTAAATTTTGTTTGTTGCTTATTGTTAAAGTCAATTAATGTTGCAACAAACCAAAGCTCACCATTTTATTTTTTCAACTAAACTCTTACCAAGAAATCTGCATAGGTGAAAAGGTTGAAACCTTGTGTTTTTTGTGATGTCACTGGTGATATCATTGGGAGTAGATTTTCCTATAAATACAGAGCTCTTGCTCATTTCAAATTGACCGTGTTTATACAAAATCTGTCTTTGTATAATTACTTTTTCAAATTTTAATTTATTTTTTAAATATCTCGCGATAACACTTTATCATTTATTTCTTTAGGAATATTTGCTTATATATATCATCCCTATTCTCTTCAGGGAAGAAAGCATCAAAATACATCAATTTCAAAAAAAGTCAAAATCACTTAACATATTGGAACTTTCATTTAATTATCATCCTATCATAATTCATAAGAAAAAAAGAAAAAGAGTAATTAGAGCAAATAGTTAAATTGATTATTCATATATCTTATCTATATAAATAAAAGCCGTCTAAACATAGTAGATAAACATTAAAGAGTAGATATGGGTTGGAATATATATTTTTTTATTATTAATGTGCGTATAAAGCAAAAGACTTTTTTCCATTAACACAAAATAGATGTTACATAATTTTAAATAAAACATGAATATAATTGGGATAGTGTAGCTATAGAGTCCTTTTATTAAAACCATCATATAACGGAAACTTGTATATATATATATCACTTCTTCTAATGGGATTATATTCCAATACTTGTCCTTCAATCCCTACAGGTAAAAATATAAAAACAGAAAAAAAAAATGGTAATCAGCGTCTATACAATACATGTATAAAGACATTCACATTAACTTACTGTCTTAAACATGTTATGACATATTGCTATCGGATCGAGCATATGACTGAATGTAAAAATGAAAAATGTGTCATATTGAACAATATTAACGATATGTGTTATATAGCACAAGAAGACGTTACTTGGAGCAATCAACGTTAGGGTCGATAGATATGTAGTCAAGGTTGCATAAGGCAGGGAACTTTGCTGCTTTCTGAAGATCTATAGGTAAAGTTTGTGCAGCATTCTTGAGACATAAGCAGATGGCTTCGCGATCAGAGCAACCAGACTCATGAAATTGCTTGTCAATAATTTGTGCTCCACTGCAACATGCAGTATTAGGGGAATCGTTTCCACTCATTAAGAACCCTTGGCATGGTATCAATAAATTTGAATTCACATCATCGCATAGAGCGTCTGCATTTGCTAAAGCAAAATAAATGGATATCAAAATAAGTACGAGTAAAGAGTAAGTAGGAATTGTGATAGTACTTGACATCTTTCTTTTGAATTTTGAAAGAGCTAAATAAGTGAACGAAATATGTAAAGGAGAAAGGTATATGAAGTAAGGGAAAAATTTGGATGTTAATTTATAGTGCTTTAAGGCATGGTCAATTTGTCATTTTACTCATCTATATAACCAACTTTATGATTTAATTTTTTTATCATTTTCCTCGTGAAATTATATTTTCTATTTTTAGTATGACTTTGAAAATTATTGATAAATAATGACTTTTGTAATATCTACTTATTGGGGGTTAAGGATTAGAATACTCCTTTACTTTCGTTTAATTTATTAGTTAACTATGTTCTTTATATTATTGGGTTAGATATATCAGCCTATGAAAAAATTTAAAAATATGCCCCTAATTTGAATAAAATCTAAAGGAAAAATGCACTAGTACCCCCTCAATCTATGTCCGAAATCTCAGAGACACACTTATACTATATTAAGGTCCTATTACCCTCCTGAACTTATTTTATAAGTAATTTTCTACCCTTTTTGGTCTACGTGGCACTAGTTTGAAAAAAAAGTCAACCATCATTGGGCCCACAAGATAGTGTCACGTAGGTCGAAAAGGAGTAAAAAATTATTAATAAAATAAGTTCAGGGGTAATAGGACCTTAGTATAGTATAAATTTGTCTCTGAGATTTCAGACATAGGTTGAAGGGGTACTTGGGCATTATCCCAAATCTAAATAATTCATTCCATTCTTTTAAGGAAAAATAACTTAAATACACAACTATAATTTTTATATTCTCTAATTTTCCTTACCTTTTTTAAATATTACATAAATTCCCTTTTTTTTATTTTAGTGTAAGTTTTTAGATACATTACATTCTCTCTCCTATAATACACATTTACCCATTTTAATGGCTATTTTTTCTCCATTAAAAGACTCAACCTCTTAAATCAGTTTTTGAATTTTAAATTTTATCCATTTAAACACTCAACCTTTTAATCAGCTTTTTGATTTTGAATTATTAAATTTAATTAATTTTAAATAAAACACCTAGTTAGCTCATTAACACCATTCCCTTGGTTGTCACCAAATGTACCAATAAGAAGATTAACAGTGAATATGTTTCCCTGAATACCAGTGCGTTCCAGAGCCGGTTCGGAAGAGAAGATTTGGAGAGGATGAGAAGGATACGGTTGTAAGTGAAGCAGTCATGGCGGAATTTAGGGATTTCAGAGGGGCAAAATCGGAAGAAGCAAAGAGCAAGGTGAGAAAAGAAGCTGCAACCATTGTTGTTGAAATTAATAAAAATTTTAGTAAAGGAATCCCATATGTATCATGAATTTTTGAAAATTGTTATCATGTATCAGACAATAAGTTTAATACATAAGTACTCAGTGTGTTATAGTGTGTTAGTTGATGCATTGATACATGAATTAGATGTTTATCATATGATTTTCTATGTATCAAGAGTTTTTGAAAATTGTTATCATGTATCAGTCAATAAGTTTAATAACTACGCCATCAAGTGTGCTTGCTGATACATATCGACTCAGTGTATTATAGTGTTTAGACGATGCATGATTACATTTATATTTTATATTTGAACATCTATAATAGATATACTTATACGTATTGTGTTTTAAGTTTTACTTAGTAGAAAATATATTCCAAATAACCAAACCAAATGCACCCCTAAAAATTAGAAGTCCTTTTTGATTAAGTTTGTTATTATAAATAAAAATAAAATAAAGAGTCCTCCTGTTGTTAGGATTGTTTAGTTATAAATAAAGAGACATCATAGCAATATGATTAATCATGGCGGCATCATTCTACGATGATCATGTTCAGAGTCAGAAAGAGAAGATTTACGCCCTTTATGAACTTCGACAGGAATTAGAAAATTCCAATGGAAGGAAGATATCTGATGAACTTCGACAGGAATTAGAGAAAGACAAGAGTCATGCACTTGAAGAATTAGAGAAAAACAAGATTCATGCAAATCGAAAGAAAATATCAAATCGATACGACTCAAAAGAGTTGAAGCGTAATACTATCATATACCTATTTATTTCTTTTACTTTATGTTTCTTTGCTTTTACATATTTTTTCGTTTTAAAGTAAGTGATATTATTTATCTATATTTGTGACAATGCCTTTCTATACTTGTTCTATTCATTTATCATCTTCAACTAATTACTACTATTATCATGTTTTATTATATATCTTGATGTATTTTTTTTTTTTAACAATCGTGCTTACAAATACACTAGCACTTGACATTACCAGTGTTTTGCATCCATATTTAATACATAATCTATAATAACTTTTAGTATTTTTCTTAAATTATTCTTTATTTATTCAAGTTTGATAAAATTGTAATTGTAATACTAATAATTTCTTGCCGATTTTATTAATTACGTTGTAGGTTTTAGGTTTAGAACTCTTTTAAATACAAAGGTTTTAGGTTTAGGACTCTTTTACGTACATACAAAAACTAATAAAAATTTTGGGACCGGAAATTTTTATTTCACTTTGTAATTCATACGTTTCATTTTCAATAGGTATCTATTAGAATCCTAAGGCTAATGTGAATTCTAAACTAGAAAAGACGTATTTAATGACTAAACATTATTAGTGTTTACGACCACAATTTTATCAACTTAAATAAATATATATACTAGTATTAAATTTTTTACTTATTTGCAACATAATTCATAAGAACTCCTTATATTTTAGTACTTTACAATTGATTAAGTTTTTATTTCTTAAACATTTCATTATTTGAACTAAATTAAAACTCATAACATTTAAAACTTTAAAATCAATATTTTTGTCTTATATAAACCTTATTTAAATTATGCTAAACAAGATAAATAAATAAAACAACTGAAAATATTTAAGAAAGTGGTTCACGTTTTTTAAGTTTTTTTTTTTTTAAACTTTTCTATACGAAATTCTGATCACTCGATGAATATAATATTTATTTTAACATCAGTTGCTATTTTTAAAATATTTTTTGTTCTTTTTTTTTTCAAATTTAAAGTATACAATATATGAGATTGGACAGAGAGAAGATACCTTCATATATAATTACCTTAATTTATGAGATTGTTTTTTTTTCTTCATTTTTGCAAGTAATATTACCGTTCATTTGGTCATCTATCTATCATTTATATTTTCCATCCTATATTAAAAGTACGAAAATTCTTAAAATGTTACTTGTACTATTATTTTAAATTTTTAATGATGTTAAATATTTATAATAATAAACATTACATAAAAATTAAATAAAGAAAATTTCTTTTTATTATAATTAAATTCTTACGAGAAAAATAGGTAAAAGATATCGTCCAAAAAAATAGCTAAAACAATTAAAATTAAGTAGTTTTCTTTTACTAGACTTCTAAAATATACGTAAAGAAAATATAAGTAATTGAAGAGTCACTTTAGAATTAGGATTTTTTAAAATTAATTTTCGAAAGAAAAAAATAAGTAATTGAAGAGTCAATCTAGGATTAGGATATTTTTAACTGATTTTCGGATGCCAAATACAATATAGAAGGTTCTGGATTAGGTTGGTTTTTTGTATAAATAAAAGGGGAGGGATAGTAGCAATATTATTATATTTTTTAACCTTTGCCTTATTTTATTAGCTTTATTTTAAAGGATTTGAAAACAAGAAAAAATGTAATTATAATTTTTAGTCAGTTTTATTATTATTATTATTATTATTATTATTATTATTATTGTTTCAATTGTTCAAAAAATAAATTTATAAAAAGATTATACGTTCTATTTTTAATTTTGTTTAATAAATAAGCAATGTTTTTCTTATAAAAAATCAACACACACACGAAACACACATCATTCTTGAAAAAAGACCAAAAATCCACACAATATCAAAATACAAACACAAGGAAAAAGAAGAAGAAAAAATCAGCTTACTACTAGAAAATTCACCTATCACATTATATATATAATTTTCTATCGCTCACACATAAAAGTTGAGGTCAAAGGTGCATTTTCGTGATTCCAATATTATGAAGTTGCTCAAATTTAAGTATGTTAATTTTGGATTTTTGACATTATAATATGAAATATGTTAGAGAATTTTTATATTATTAAATTTAGTGAAAAAAATTGTATAGCATGTGATTATTTCTTGCGTGCTTAAAAGTTTATTATTTTTTTAGGATAATGCACAAGTACCCTCTCAATTTATGTCCAAAATTTCAGAGACATATTTATATTATATTAAGGTCGTATACCTCTGAACTTATTTTATTAATAATTTTTTACCCGCCTACGTGCCACTATTATTAATAAAATAAGTTCAAGGGGTAATAGGACTTTAATATAGTATAAGTGTGTCTCTGAGAGGTTGAAGGGATACGTGTGCATTTTCCCTTATTTTTTTAAACTTGTTCTTTAAACTTAATGTTGTAATTAATTGATATTCGTATGAGATTTAATTATAATGAGTTAAGTTACTTTTACACCTTGTTTGCATAATAATATTGTGTACTTTTTTTTAAGAAACATAAAAAAAATATCAAATTGCAAAGTTTTTTGCATTTCATTTGGAAAGAGAACATGAAGATTCTGGGAGACAAGATTCATACACAGAGACAAAAGATGCGACATGATATAGATATTTTTTTCTTTTCAAAATAAGTGACATTATACTTGAAAATCAGTAGGATAGTCTTTAGGATATTTGTGTATTGCATCTCTAATACATCTCTCTTGTTCTTGGAGATTAGGTGTCATTTTTTCATACACATCACTAAACAATTCTGTCAATGCAGGCTTCTCCATTCCTTCTGCTGTTTTAATTGCCTCTAATACCTGAAATATTCATTTCAATTTTCACAACTTTTGATTGATAAATTTAATGGTCTAATTTTTGTACCTGGTTCTTGACATGTGTGTAGAGTTCAGATTCTTGAACGTCACTCCACCAACCATTTCTTTGAATATGTTTTCTGAATAGGTTAATGGGGCATCTGGCCGTTTTCCAGTATTCTATTTCATTTGTTGGACGATACTTTGTGGAATCATCAGAAGTCGAATGGTGTCCTACTCGATACGTCATTGCCTGACATTTTTTCACCAAATATAAGGACAAGTACAAATTTGTTACCTTTGCATTTCAAAAATGTCAATAAAACTTTCACCTCAACTAGTATCGGTCTTTCCTCACTAATTGCCATAGTACGAGCTGCACGAACAGCATTATAAACTGCAATAACATCATTCCCATCGACGCGAATACTTCTGATTCCATAACCTAAACCCTTTGACACAATGCCATCACCTGACACAACAATATAGATGAATCACGTCAACGCGTCACACTAAAACTCTCATAAAAGAAGAAGAATGTGAAATTACTTCGGAATTGTTCGTGTACAGGAGTGCTTATGGCCCATCCGTTATTCCGGCATAGGAAGATAACAGGAGCTTCCAAAACAGCTGCAAAGTTCAATCCAGCATGAAAATCTCCCTGCATTGTTTTTTTTTTTTTTTTTAATTTGTGAAATTACAACGTTAATTATTTCAAACTGATCATTTATTAATGAATTTACCTCACTAGTTGCACCTTCCCCTGTATAAGCAACAGCACAAGCACCAGTTTTATCCATTTTCAAAGAATAAGCCACACCAGCAGCCTGAGATATCTGAGTGCTGAATGTACAGGGGAAAAACAGAGTAATTATAAGTAGTACTTACCACATTATTATCGCGCGGCGATTTTTCTACTAACAAAAATTTAATATCTTACGCCAAAGGTGAAGATATGGTAATAACATTATGTTTATTAGAACCATAATGTACTGGCATTTGCCTCCCTTTCCCTTTATCATCCTTATTCCCAAAACATTGATTTGTGCATTCTTGCACCGTGAAGCCACGCCATAGTAACACCCCTGCCTCTCGATACTGCAATATAAGTTTCAAGTTTTTATACACTGACAGTATAAAATCAAACTATATACATGATTAATAAGTTCGATGATCGTTTACTTGAGGTAACACAAAGTCATGTGGAGATAAAGCAGCAGCAGAAGCAATGTTGATAGCTTCTTCACCAAAAGTGGTCATATAGAAAGAAATCCTCCCTTGCCTTTGTGCTTCATAAAGGTAAGTGTCCATTGTCTTCAAAGTAACCATAGCACTATACATGTTCACGGCAACTTCTTCCCCTAACTAATTTAATAAAACAGTGTCAAATCGCGGAAATTTGAATTTGAAATACATATATACCACAATTATGATACGTACGATACATACCTGATCATGTATGGAGTTGGAAATTAGAGATCCATCGTCATTTAGAACTCGATAGCACGGTAATCTCTTCTCAGATGCTTCTGAAATAAACTTCATTTGTGATGTCAATGGGATTTTTCCACCTGGAAAATCCAAATCCTGCATTCATGTTCAATCAAATATCATATACAACTAAATTATAATCTATAGATCAAGACTTTAACCTTATATATAGAAACAATCTCCCTAAGTATTTGTTTTAAGAAAATATCAGTAATAAAAAGAGTTCATTTGATTAATTTAACCTTATTTGTATCTTTAATATTTCACCAATAATTCAATCTACCTTCAATGTTTGTTTACTCTATTAATGTATTTTTTCCATCATTAGAATGTTTAAATGAAATTGTTTTCATGAATGCAGTTTATATACTTGGTAATTAGGATGTAATGCATATATCTTATTTTATTATAATCTCTAAATTTTTCTATTATATAAAAGATTTTAAAAATTCCCTCTCGGATACAGCACTTCCTTCTTATTGATGCTCGAACCGGACCGCATCTCGATTTGCACATGGATAACCCTATCTTCGCGCATATTTCCTTGGTTGTCTGGGAGTTGAATCAGAAGCTATCCCTCTCGGATACCTCCCTCCCCTATGTATCCACATTTTATCACCTCTCGGATACATACCTTCCCTATGTATCCAAATCTCATGTCCGTCTTTGATACATTCCTCCTCTATCATATACATTTATCCCCTATGTATTCGGATGTCCTATCTCCTCTATGATACATCCCTTGGCTATGTATCTGGATGTCTACTGATGTATTCGGAAGTCCAATATTATATCTAAAATTCATAAATTCTAAAAGAGATTTTTGTAATTTTAAAAAGAATGAAAAAATAAAATAATTAGCTATTAACAATATGAATTTATGTAAATTATACATTTTAATACTATTTGCCTTAATAGTGGGCTAGATTGCGTTGACTTGGGCTAAACCTATTTTAACGACTCTCAATTCTTAAGGTTAGAGGTGAAAAAAAAGTTTGACATGTGAGAGAATCTCTTTGTGTTAAATGATTTATTATTTAAATAGAAGAACATAAGATTTTCTAATACATTAATTCATATTTCCTGTGTATAAATTAAAAAAAAAAATTATTAAAAAATAAACTAAAATTTGTAAAATTTAGGTAAGTGGTCGTAATTAATGTGATTGTTCTTTTTTGAAAGGGGTGGGGGATTTTGTGGTTGTTTTAATTAAGTTGGTCGTTCTTTGTTATGACGTGTGAAGGAATAAATGTAGCGGCTAATTGTTATGGAGGTGTTGGGTGCCTCATTAATACTAACTTTACGTGAAGCCATTTGACAACACAAAATTTTGGCAATATTTGGTATATAAATATAAAAAGTTTATAATAAATTAATATTTTTTCATTTTTTAATGAAAAGATTATTAAGATAAAATAACATAGTATAAAATATATTATTTTATCATTTTAACTAAATTTTCTGGTCAAATTGCTTTTTCCTTTCAGATATTTCTATGACTCACTAAATTATTTTATTAAATATAATAAATGAATAAATCATATTTAACAACAGTAAAGTTATGAAATAAAAAGAAAAATATGTCAAATAAATAGAAGAATAGACTAAAATAAAAAAGTATTTTCTCCGTTCATATTTTACCCCTACCATTTCAAATATAAATTTTTACTTCTAATTTATTCAACGAATCATAGCTAAAATATATCAATTAATATAAATATTATAATAAAATATTCATATTAAATAAAGTATATCATTCATTTTGCATGTACTGTTTGGTTCCTTTTTTTCTTTTTTATCCCTTGTGACTTGCTTTTGAAAGGTAGAAACACAATCTTTGGCATGTCATCGTATCACTTCAAACAAAAATAGTATGTAATTTGAAGTCATTCCTAAAGTAAAAATGTATGTAAATTACTAATGGTTTGAACAATGTTCATGCAAATTGAAATAGATGAAATTTTTTAAGTAATTAATTATTTTTTCATTTTAATTCATATGATTTTTTTGTTTTATATTATTTATTTATTTTGTCCTTTACAAATATTCTTTTAACACTTCTCAATATCCTTACAGTATGTACAACCTCTCGTAAAAATTTCATTACTTTTTCACCTTATCAAAAATATGTGCATAATTTGAAAAATAACTTTAATGGAATATTTCTATAAGTTTAGTAACCATTTGAGGAATTAACTATAGTAATTATAAAATTACGATTGAACGAAAAAGGAAAAGAGGGAGTTTAAACATGCCTGATTTTGATGATCGATATTTTCACGATAATCATCATCACAACTGTATGGATCCAACTTTTGTCCAACTTCCATTGACACAAAATATCTCCGTCCGATAGCGGTGGTAGACTTGCCGGAAAAAGCCATAGATAGCTTTTGCATGACACCGTGATTATTTAACCTTCTTAAAAACCAAGTTGCCATTGAAACTTTTGGATATATACTATATGGTTTAAGTCCTAGTGGTTGAGCTAAAGTTGAAGTATGTAATGTGTAGGTACTTATTATATAGAAGGAAGAATAAACGTGATATCACGAGATAAACGCATGCTTCATATCACAAGAAAAAACGCATGCTTGCTAAGATAAAAACAATACTAGACGGTTAATTCCTTGGCTTACTTTACTTTTTCGTCAGTTTCAAGAGAATATTATTTTATATAATTTGTAATTCTATAATTTTAATATAATATAATTAAAATTATAAAATTTCAAAGATATTATTGTATTGTTATGCACCTATTGAGTTTGAAATCTTTAATCCAGAAGTTTCTCTTACTTTTTTGAATTTATGATTCGATCAAATCAAGAGAAAGCGACGAACATAGTGGGAGTGATTCACCCTTAATTAAAAGTCTCATGTTTGAGACCTAAACATGGAAAAAAGTATATTGGAACCATCATTCCCAAATAAATTCTGTAGTGCGAGATTCAAATTTAATTAGAACTCCAATAATTAATGAATGAAAAAAAATGAAAGCATATAAAATTAATTTAGAATCACTCATCTAAGTCTACTTTCAAAATTATGGAAAATTCACAGAAATATCCAAATATATTGGAAATAATGTAAATTTGTCATTCTTCAATACATTGGACCTCAACTGTCCTTTGACGTTAGTTTTTTTTTCTCATGATATTCAATATCTATATTAATCTGATTAAATTTATATTTGTGCAGAAAATTTTCATACTAAGCGTAAAGTGTCTTAATAAATAAAATACTTTTTTTTGTCTTTATTTATTCGTTCATTTTTAACTTGACATACATATTAAGAAATTAACAATTGATATAGTGAGTTTACCATTTTGACTTGACACATCGATTGATTTACTAACCTCAATGCATATGGATAGGAAGAATTTGATATTTTAAACAAAAAATTTAAATATTCAAAAGTTATACAAAAAATATTATACATTATAATTTTTTGTATATAAATATGATGAAAAGTATGTCGTAAAATGTTAATCAAAGTTAATATAGTTTGATTCTAAAATGAAAAAGTATGATAATTAATAGGAGATGAAAAAGTATGATAATTAATAGGAGATGGGAGTATGTTTATATGCTTTTACTTAGGCAGTTGTAACATGTACTCTTTATTTTATGTTTTCTTTCTTTTCAATTAGTACTCCCTCCGTTCCATTTATGTGATATTATTTTTTTTTTGTTAATTTCTAAAAAGATGTCACATTTTCTTATATGGTAAGTATTTGAATGTACAATTTCTTTTTTACCCTTGTTGGTCCTACTTAATTTTAAAAATAGTACTTCAATATATTTATGAGGAGAGATAAAAGTGGAGTCCGTAACCTAAAGGGTGAAAAATGTTAACAAAAATTTCAAACGGTATATAATTTTTTTTAACCAAAATGACAAAAATCGCTTATTAAGTAGCGATTTTATCCACCGGAGTTAAGCAAAATCGCTGCTATAGCAGCGATTTGTACAATTTGCCTTTTTTTAAAAAAAAATTCACAACAAATCGCTGCCAAGGCAACGTTTTGTAAATCAATTTTTTTTTAATAAATCACTGCAAAGGCAGCGATGTACGTTATTTTTTTTAATTTTTGAAGTAAAAGTGATTTACGAATTATATTTTTTTCTTTTTTAATTTTTAAGTAAATCGCTACCAATGCAGCGATTTACTTTATTTTTTTTAAATTTTTAAGTAAATCACTGTCAGTGCAGCATTTTAATTTTTAAAAAATTCCATATACCGTTTTGAAATTTTTGTTGATATTTTTCACTTTTTAGGTTTCGGACTCGATAAAGTGAATCTACTTTTGAAGAACAATTTGATAAATATTTCAAAGTCTTTATTTATTTTTTAAATTTCGTATATAATTAAAGATTACTACATAAAATGAGACGAAGAAAGTATTAATTTTTCCTCCGGTTGTAGTAGAATTTTCAACATTATTAACTACTAGGACCTAAAACGTAACATGGGTTCATTTATATCTCTTCCCATTACAAGTCAATCTCACTTTGCTGGCTTTTAAATTTTCCATTCCCTTTTTGCTAGGTCTTGCCTACTATAGCTACAAAACAATTTACTAACCTAACTCACCTTTAAGGAAATTTTAGGTATTTACTTTATTATGATTTACAAAGGCTAGATCAGGTTTGATATTAAAGAAAAAAGTCAAAAATATCTTCAAATTATGTGAAGAAAATAAAAATATCATATGTTTATAATTTGATTCAAAAATCAATAGATGACAATTGACAAGGAATTTACCTCCCCTCACTCCAAAAACCTGAAAAGAAAAGTTTGCGGTGGAACTCAAATTTTAAAAATAAGCGGGGCCTTTTCATTAATCAGATAGAAAATATTAGAAATTTGATATTGATTTTACTTGTTCAATTTAAAAAATTAAAATAGCAACAAAGGTTAAATTAGTTTTAAAAATCTCTTACTATAACTAATTTAGAATTTACGAAAAGGGGCTTAAAATAATCTCGAAGTAATGAAAATAGTACAAAACCACCCTCTATCTACCTATTGGCTCCAAAATACCCTTTTCACCCACCTATTGCCTCCAAAATACCCTTGTCATCCACCTTTGAGTTCAAAATTGACCACTTATTTAATGGTTTCAAATTTAAACTATTTGAATATTTTTAAAAATACTTGTCACTCAACGTCACTCAACTATTGGATATAATTTAAGTTATAAATGTTATTTATAAACCAACACACTACCCACCCATTACTAATTAAGCCCCACCCAATTAATAAATCATTTCTAATATCAAAATCACCCTAACCACTACTAAAGCACGACGAAACTACCGATTCATGAAAATGACATTCGAAATTATTGAGTTCAAATTGAAGCCCCAATTAGATTTAGGTTGAGTCGCTTATTTAGGAGGACATTTTCAATAGGATTTTATTTCAAGCTTGAATTTGAAATTTATGATTAAAGGTAAAGAAGTAGCACCTCTCAAATTAATTCATGCACTTCTAAATGTGATTTTATAAATATTTATTATTTGTTTTAAATATTAAAACTTTAATATATTCTTTTAAAAAAAAGTTATATATTAAGTAACATCACATAATTGAGGCGAATGAATAATTAAGATGAACATAGTCAGACTTTTAAGTTTATCGATAATTTTTATTTAGATACTTGAATTATAATTTTTGTTGAGGATTTGAATGTATGATAATGTACTTCTATAGATATTTTCACTTCAAATTTTTAGAAACACTAATTTGTAGTAGCTTTCTTGTTGTGCATTAATAATGGAGCGGATTTATTAATTCGGAGTGGTTTGATTAGTAACGGGTGGGTAGTAGATTTATTAATAAATTATATTAATAAGTTAAATTATAACAAATACTTGAGTGTCATGTATAAAAAGATATGTTTAAATAGTTTAAATTTAAAATCGTTAAATAAGTGGTTAATTTTGAACCAAAGGTAGATGAGAAGGGTATTTTGTAGCCAATAGGTGGATAGAGGATAATTTTGTATTATTTCTGATAGTTCAAAGATATTTTAAGCTCTTTTCCGTAGTATTTATTAAGTTGCATAAAATAAAAGAATGATAACTGATTTAAGACAAATGGAGTAAGTTTTTTCCCTATAATATGGATAATATTTATTTTGTAATTTGGATATATACTAAAATAGGGATAATTGTAAAGAATGACAAATTAATAATATAAAATAAATATAGTAGCTATCGTTTGATTTATTTGTGTTCCATAGCAAACTGTTTGTCATCCCTCTCTCCCTCATATTTTCGCTCGCCACTCTCTCTCTCTCTCTCTCTCTCTCACTCGCTTCCTTCGCTCGACTTTCTCGCTTTATACAATGAAATTGTACAAATTGTGTTTCTAATTATATAAAGCGAGAGAAAATTGTATGTAAAAATGCAAATACATGTATCTCCGTCTTATACACTTATAATTATATAATAAAAGTACATCCCTGCCTAAGTCTCTTTTGTCTTTCTCTTTTTCTTGTTTTATACAAATTCAAATTGTATATAATTTCTCTCTTTCTCGTTTTATACAATTCGATTCAATTGTATATTTCCTGCCCAAGTCTCATTTACCTTTTCCCTTTCTCTTTTTACACAAACTCAAATTGTATATAATCATCCTATACACTTATAATTATACAATTCGTTTTATATACTTCATTTTATACAATTCTCTGCCCAAGTATCTTTCTTTTTCTAGTTTTATACACTTTGTTTTATACACTTCGCTTCAATTATATATGTATAGTGAGTTATACATATATATGTTTACTATGGTGCGTAATTATGTAAACTTTGTTATAACATACAAATATGAATTTTATATTTGCACGTGAAAGTTTCCCAATAAAATATGCACTTTATTTATTATTCCTTAAAATTATGTGAATAAGTAAAAGATAAAGATAGAAAAGTATAGAAATTAATACAAATGATGTAAGATTCAAGACTACAATATGGATATACAATAAAACATGCACTTCATTTATCAATTTTTGGGAAATACTGAAGATTAGTAGATAAATAAAATGAATAGAAAAGTATGGAAATTAAGTTGGCCAAACCCACAACCACCTTATCGGAAACATTTATTTTTTTGGATGTGCCTAAATTAAAAACACCAACTTATTTTAAAACGGAGAAAATAATAAGAATGGTCAAGTGGAAAAGGTTGTCTCTTACCCGACATAACTTTTCACTCAGATTTTTGTTAGGTTAGGAGATATTATTTGGTGGACCATGGATTGATTTATCCGATTATCAACTTAGAGATGTTAAATTATTAAAATAGTGACTATTACTTTATTAGTTATTGATAATAAATGATTTTGACTTTTGAATATCGATTTAATGACGAAATATATTAGCACCTGAAAGATGTCATTATTATCCCTTGCAATAATCTGACATTAATCTAACCTGCAAGAAACTTTTGATTCCTCTATCTTTTCTTTTTCAAATATTTACCCATGCAAGGGTCAAATAAATACACACATTTCATTCTTTTCCTAATATATAAATACCTATAAAATTAGAAGGAAAAAAAAATACCCCACAATCAGTGAGAAGCTACCTTCTGTAAAATTAGAAGATGTTTCAACCATGAAAATTGTCCTATGTACTAGGATTTTGAGAGTGATTTAATTTGTAGGAAAATATTTTCCTGATTTTTCTTATATTTAATTGGTTAAAATATTTTCTCCGGGATAACAAACTTCTTATGAATGAGAAAATTTGTTTTTCTAATTAAAAAGGTGGGATAAAAGCATTTTAAGGTAGGCGACCAGAATTTATATATCCAAAATTATAATTTAAGATTGATGTTAGTTAGAATCGTGCTAGATTTCAAAAGTACCTAGCACCTTGCCCTTAATTTAAAGAATTTCTTATTAATCAAATTTTCTCGCCAAAGGAATTTGCTAAATATTTTTAAAAATTTGGTCAGAAATTTTGAAAGTTTATGATGTTCTTTTAATTTAAAATAAACTAATCTATTTTTTAATTTTTAATTAAATGGTATTAAACTTAAAAGAATAAAAATATTTTAAAAGGTAAAATAACATATGTACAATATCATTTTGATAAATTCCGGCCAAAAGAATTTGCTAAATGGTCAGAAAATTTAGCCAGAATTTGACCATGAATTAAAAAGTTTATGATATTTTCTTATTTTAAAATAAACTGATTTTTTCATTTATAATTGAATAGTATTAAACTTAAAAAGATAAAAATATTTAAAAAGGTAAAAATTACATAGGTACAATATCAATCTAGCGAATTCTGGCTAAAAGGATTTGCTAAATGGCCATCGAATTTGGCCAGAATTTTTAAGGCCAAAGTAGGCCAAAACAGACAAATTCATTGTAAGTCTTTCGCGTCTTCCTTATGTGTGATGCATGTGCCTTACTTAAATAGACTACTCTGGTCGTTTGATAGCATTCAAATGATTTATCTTGAAAATAAAATTTTAAATTTATAATTTTTTTTTTAATTTTAAAAAGAGTGACTTTTTTTTTTAATTAATGATGTTAAAGTTAAAAGGATAAAAATGTTTAACAAGGAAAAATAACATAGGTACAATAATTCTGGACAAAGAGATTTGATAAATGGCCAAACAATTTGGCTTGGCGAGAAATTTAAAAAGTTTATGATATTTTTAAAATTTAAAATAAATTGATCTTTTTTTTTCATTTTTAATTAAATGATATTAAAGATTAAAGGATAAAAATGTTTAAAAAGGTAAAATATCATTATGGCCGAACTCTGGCCTAAAGGATTTGCTAAATCCAGAAAATCTGGCCAGAAATTTTAAAGGTTTATGATACTTTTTTTTACTTTAATATAAATTGATCTTTTTATTCATTTTTAATTAAATAGTATTAAAGTTAAAAGGGTAAAAATATTTTAAAAGTAAAATAACATAGGTACAATATCATTTTGGTCGAATTCTGGCCAAAAGGATTTGCTAAATGACCAGATAATTTGGTCAGAATTTGGCGAGAATTTTAAAATGTTTATGATATTTTCTTATTTTAAAATAAACTGATTTTTTTTCATTTTTAATTAAATGATATTAAAGTTAAAAGGATAAAAATGTCTAAAAATGTAAAGTAACACGGTACAATATCATTCTGGCCGAATTCTAGCCAAAGGATTTGCTAAATGGCTAGAAAATTTTGCTAGAATTTGGGCAAGAATTTAAAAAGTTTATGATATTTTTTTTATTTTAAAATAAACTGATCTTTTTTATTCATTTTAATTAAATAGTATTAAAGTTAAAAGGATAAACATATTTGAAAAAGTAAAATAACATAGGTACAATATCATTCTGGCCAAATTTTGGCCAAAAGAATTTGCTAAATGGGCAGAAAATTTGGCTAGAATTTTAAAAAGTTCATTTAAATTTTAAAATAATCTTCTTTTTTTTTTAGTTAAATGATATTAAAATTAAAAAGATAAAAATATTTGAAAAAAATAAAATAACATAAATACAATATTATTTGAACCGAATTTTGACCAAATATTTTGACGCAAAAAGGATTTTTTCTTAAAGAAGATGGTGACTTGGAAGATGAAAATTTAATTACTCTTAACTTTATTTTCAAAATTGTAACATCAATTAGAAATCCCTTCAAACTTCTTTAAAGCAGAGTGTAACAAACTAACAATAAATAAGAGTCGTCCTATCTTAGGTGTAAGGCAGTTGGTTATACTATTAATCCCAAGGGAAACTTACATAAATATACTAAAATAAAAAAATATTTACCATTTATAGCAATAATATCTTTTTTTCACTTGATCACTTTTAATTCATTTTTAATACAAGTTTAATACATATTACAAATAATAATTTATTATTCATATATAATACAAATTTTAATAATGGATAATACATTTATCGCACATTTTAATACACTTATAATACAATATGTCAAATTCTTAACAAACAAACATAATATATTTCAAAAAACAATTATAATTCATATATATTGCATACATAATTCACTTTTAATTAATATTGTAGATTTGACATAGCATTGTTATAAATGGTAATAAATAAAAAGTATTGCTAAAATCAGTAATTATTTATTAAAATGTACTAATTTATGTAATTTTTCCTAATCCGAACCCTACTTCTTTGGTAATACTGCCAATAGCAAAATAGTTTACTAGTGGTGTAAACATATGTGGGTGTTTTATGTATTTTAATATTAAAAAATAAAATTATTAAGTTCTTATGTTAGTGGGTATAAGTTGAGTAGAATGTGGTCATTATTTTGATGTAACTCTTGTAATCACTGTTTCAATGATCTATCACTATTATTTTATCTCTTTATTCTTGTAAGTGAAAGCGAGAGTTCAAATGTAGAATAATATTCTAAGTCTTCAACTATATTTACTATAAAATAAAAGAGTATTTATATGTTGAATGAAGGTGTTCTTTTTTGGAGCTTTGGACTCTTCAACTAATTCAGAAATGCTTGAGTTGTACACGTTGTTATTAGACTGTTATATTCTGGAGGGGACAAGTCAAGAGTAATATTATTAGATCAGTCCTAAAAAAATTGTTTATACATTATTATTCATTTTCTTTCAACTGTAATTTATTTAGATCCAAAGTAGAGATTAGTTACTAAATTAGCTGGAAATGAAGAAAATGAGGAAAAACTCAAATAGTTATCTTGTTCTCTTAATTGAATCGCAATTAAACTCGGCCAATTGTATATCTATTTTATTCAAACGATTGAGTCGAATACAACAAAAATTATACTGCATATACTTTGACAAATCATGCACTCAACCCCATCTCAATATGGTACAGCAGAGAGTCACACAAAATTTCTAGACAAATAGCCTATACAGGCACATTAAAAGGATACTCTTTTGGGTATCTTTTAGTACTGTCTCTAATAAACCTCTCTTGTTCTTGCAAATTTGATGGAATTTTATCATAAACATCACCAAATAAGTCTCTCAATGGAGGTTTCTCCACTTTCTCTGCAGTTTGGATTGCTTCCACTACCTAAGATATCAAAAAACAGGACAAAAACAATCATATTAATAAATTTTTTTGGCAGTTTTAGTACAAAATAACGCGATGTTGGTTGAATCTTTAACCTGTTTTCTGATGTTTCCGCGGAGTTCAGTTTCATTTTGATCACCCCACCAGTCATTTCTCTGAATCCATTTTCTAAATCTGGTTATGGGGTTTTTTTCTGTTCTCCATTGCTCTATTTCCTTTACACAACGATACTTTGTTGAATCATCAGACGTTGAATGGTGGCTTACTCTATATGTCATGGCCTGTACAGAGTTATACTAAGTTAAATCCTTTTTTGTTCATTTTCACCCTTACTGCTCGAATAAGTAGGTAGTTTAGACAAATACGACTACTAAATACATGTCGTCTAACAGGGTTTTAAGACGACAGGTAAAATATGAACAAGAGGTAGTAACAGAGTAGTTAAATTTCACCTCAACTAATATTGGTCTTTGTTCCTTTATTGCCATTTGACGTGCAGCGCGAATAGCACTGTAAACTGCTAGAGCATCATTGCCATCAACGCGAATGCTTCTGATTCCATATGCTTGACCCTTAATAGCAATTCCATCACCTGAAATTGAAAAGAATACAAGATATTTCAATATTTCGCGTTGTTGTAAAGACATAAATTGAATAAACAAGTTTAGTATTTACTTCGAAATTGTTCTGTTACAGGAGTGCTAATGGCCCATCCATTGTTGCGGCAAAGAAAAATGACAGGGGATTCCATTACTGCTGCGAAATTTAAACCAGCATGGAAATCACCCTGCAAATTGAAAGAAGTTAAAAGGATTCATTAATTCCATCTAATGAAGAAGCTCGTGGTAATAATAGCGTTACATATCTCATATCGTATTTGTTAAGTGACCATATGAGAAATTAAAATGTATGTGATTTTATCACCTCACTAGTGCTACCATCACCAAAATAAACCACAACACAAGCTTCCTTTTTATCCATTTTCAGAGAGTATGCCACACCAGCAGCCTGTGGAAGCTGTGTGCTGAAACCAACCAAAAAAAAATGAAATTTGCAGCTGTGAATCGCGCAAGATTCTAAATGTAATACTTGGAAAATTAGGGTAAAGGATTTGAAAAAATCATACGCGAGAGGAGAGGAAACAGTGAAGTAATTGAGCTTATTAGAACCATAATGTATAGGCATTTGCCTGCCTTTTCCATAATCATTTTTATTTCCGAATAATTGGTCTGCAAATTCTTCAAGAGTGAAACCGCGCCATAGAAGAACTCCTGGTTCCCTATACTGCAATACACATAACCAGAAATTTCAATCTTTTTATATGTTCCGCGCCATTGAATGATATTTTTGATTGAAAGGACTAAACTGTTTGACAAAAGAGTCAAAATCAGCACCATACTGATTATTTGGCCACTTTATGAAAAAACATAATATTTTTTAAATTAAACATCGAGATGAAATAAGTCATGGGACCAGCAAACAGAACTAAGATGTTCTTGTTCTGAATATAAACTACACTCAAGTAAGGCTGATCTTTCACAAGAACTCGTATCGATTAGAATTAGGAAGACAAAAATTCACAAAGTACCTGAGGCAACACAATGTCATCTGAAGTGAGTGCAGCAGCAGAAGCTATGTTAATAGCTTCTTCTCCAGTACTTGTTAAGTAGAAAGATAACCTCCCCTGCCTTTGTGCTTCATAAAAAATTGTGTCCATTATTTGAAGTGCTACCATAGTTGAATACATATTTACTGCTAGTCCTTTCTTCACCTAACATAATTCGATCTACAATGTTAAATATTGACAATTTTACAGATTATTAATCGTTCCACCATCTTCTTGAACAAGTGTTACATTATATTTGATAGTTTAGAGTTCTAAGAGTAGTTCGAATATAACAAATTTGAATTTATGGAAAATTAAACATGTTGAGTCGTATACCTGCTCAAATATACTGCCTGGAATTAGATCGCCATCATCATCAAGGACTCGATAGCAAGGTAGCCTCTTTTCGAATGATTCTGAGATGAACTTCATTCGAGTTGTGATTGGAATCCTTCCTCCAGGGAAATTCAAGGTTTGCTGATTCAATAGTAAGAGTTCGTTTGAGTTAGCTGATTAAAAATAGTTATGCGAAAATGGGGACCATCCTCTCGGCTCAAGTATTAATCCTCAATGATCGATAGTGTAAGTATTAATGTGATGAGAATACTTTTAGCCAAGTAATTTTGAGGAAGTAAAAATGTTTTTTCTATAAAAAGTGCTTAGTTTAGAAAATTAAGGTGTTGCTTTTTTTAGGAATAAATAAGCTTTTTTGAATAGTAGCATAAATTCATTTTCAAAAGCTGAAAATTGTTATAAATACATTGAATTAAGTGGATAATCCATAAGGTTGGTACATGAACAACCATTCATATTCACTAGGTGACATGAACCTTTTTGGATAAAAATGTATCTATTTATTATGATACTTAATATGGTAACCTTTGGAGTGATTTCTCACTCTATAAATAGGGTTGTTCATTCACTATTGTAATATATACATATGAGACTTGAATACACTTGAATAATAAGAAAATTTCTCTTCTTCTATCTACATCTCTTCTCTTCTTCTCTTTATAATTATATCTCTTATGAGCTTGATTTTATAACACGTTATCAGCACGAGTCTCTAGCCAATTAAGATTGAGTTTTACTTTTTCTTTAACTCATGTTTTGGTTGATCTCATTATGAAGATCAAAGTATTATATGCATAAAATCAGGTATGTATTTTCTAGAATATTTTTATGATTTAGAATAAAATAGTATTCAATCACTAACAATTATCAGGAACCGAAGATATATACTACTATTGGTTGAATATGACATGCTATACAAAATTTCTTAAATAGAAGAAGGTATAAAATTTTAATAGCATGAATTTGAATGTTATTTTGATTGTTTTGAAGACTCAAAGGATGAGTCATGTTGTACTTCGATTTATTATACCGTTGGTTAAGGGTAAGACGATGAATTCAAGTTTCATCGCACCAAAAGGGTAAGATATCAGGTTAAAGTCCGGATGCACCATAATGAAAAATATTTGAGGATAAGACGATAGATTCAAGTTCTATCACACCAAAAGGGTAAGACATCAATTTGAGTTTTGATGCACCGTGATTGGGTTCAAGTCCCATAGAATTATGGCGTAAAACGCCTTATATGGATAAGACATTGAGTTTGAGTCAATGCACCATAATGATGATATAATGATGACTAGGCTTTGATGAAAAGTCTTGAAATTCGTTCTATTGAATTTGCTTCATTCCTTGAAAAGAATGTGGTAGCAACATGTAATAACTCTGAAATCCGCTTGTTAACTTGCTCCATTCAATCATACGAATGTGGTAGCAGTGAATGTTAGTCTGAAAGATGACAAATGATTAATGATATGAATAAGGGCGTGGAGGGACATAAATATAATAGTCATCATTGTGGTAATTATAAAAGGAAGAACACTATGGGTTCTCCAAATAGTCCTTCAAAATGTGAAGGCAGTTTTCATTATCAAAATGGTATGAAAGGACATTGGACTTGTGAATGTTATCGACCCAATAATTTATAAATCCTCCATCAAAAGACAAGAAGATAAAGTGATGGTACACTTGATCTTTCAAAGTGATGTTGAGGTGTGTCATGGAAATATGATGAATTTTAAAGCCATGACAATGTGCTTATAATGCAAATTTATGAAGTACATATAAATAATTAGTCCAATCCTTGAAGAGAATGTGACTTGTAATGAGTATCGTGAATGCTCGACCATTCTATAAGAGAATGGGTCCAGATGTGATAAAATCATTATGGGTTGGATATATGTCACAACTCACCTCTATGGAAGGTTTGAGAAAAAATGATACATGTCACTTCTCATCTTTACGGGTGATTTGAGAGCAAATAAATTTTATTTAGCAGAAATGGCTAATTGTATTGTACGGTTTATATGTCACTATGGTATGAACTACCGAAAGGGCAAAAGAAAGAAATAGTTTTTGCCTATAAGGATTGTGGTCATTATTGTGTGGCAATACAAATTTGTCATTGGTTGTGTACCTATGGTACAACAAAAGTAAAGCAAGAAAGACGTCTTGCTCGTAATGATTTTGACCATGAAATAATAATATAATTTCCTCCTTGAAGGAGATGCTCACCATAGGGATGTTGTCATGCAATATGTGATAGTACACAAAATTAATTGCAAGCTCTAACGAGTTGTGCTATTATCAGAGGAATAATATTGGGGTTGTAGTAAGTCTCAAAAGAAACTTTTTAAGTTTCGGATGAATGAAAATAAATATTGAGACTATAAATCACTACAACCGAAAAGGGTTATAATGTTTATGTAAAAGATTACCCCACTTTTTCTCTTGTTTGTTCCATACAAACATGTACATGCTGATGAAATCACATGTAAAAGTAAATTATAAGTGTACTAAAATAAAGATCAGTTGGCATGACTGGTTGACCATTCCGATTAAATGTAATGCAAACGTGATTGAGAATTCAGATGATTTATATGATGAAGAAATAAAGATTCTTCAAGAATTCTCTTGTGTTGCTTGTTCTCTTGATAAAATGATCATTGTACCAGCTAAGGTCGGGACTGTAATCCCCTAAAAATTTTTGGAACATATAAAAGGGTGAATATGGGCCCGTTCACCTGTCATGTGGATCATTTGCAACTATATGATTGATGCATCTATGCGATGGTCACATGTATTTTGTTGTCAGCTTACAAATTGATTTTTGTAAGGTTGTTTGCTCAAATTGTTAAAATTAAGAGCATAGTTCCAAACTATGAAATTATATTGATAATGCTGGTTGATTTAGCAGAAATTGTATGCCTCCAATTATAGCTAAATCATGGTTATGAGAACAAAACTCCCAAATAAGATTTAGTATGAGATAATTTTATATAACATGTAGCAACACATGTATGCATCAAACCAACAAGGTTTCCCCATTAAAATTGGTTCAGGGTCAGGAACCATATAATTTTCATCTAACATGTTGATTGTGCGGTTATGATTTTAATTGTTCCACCACGCACAAAGATGAACTTCCAAATAAGGTTGGAATGAATGTTAGATTTTCTAACATTAGGGGGAGAGATGATTGACAGCTGAAAATTATGTGTGAGGTTAATTATGAATTATCTAGATCCTCGTTAAAATAAATATGTGAACTTAAAGTTTAAGGGATAATTCATTTGCATAATGTTGCAAATCAATTGCCAGATGAATGCACTGACCCTATGATATAATTCAGCTGCAAATGCTCCAATATGAAGTCCTTGAAGGACAGAGTCTATGATACGCCGGAAGCGTAATAGACCAATCGATTCCAAATATAAAATTCCTTGAAGAAGGAAGGAGCAAATGATTAATATAGTCATGATAATGAGGCAAGTGCTATAAAAGAGCACATTGACATAACACTTCATAAAATCTTGAAAAAGGTTCAGGTACCTGAAATAATGAAAAATGAAGAGATCTCGATAAGTTATGTCTTGTTGGAATCGATATCAAATAACCGTCGACGGTATCTTTGATACGAGGTAGCGCTCAATGATATAAATTGTGACGAGGATCTTGAATTCAAATCTGTCATATAGTATGGACAGATAAATGGTTGACCAAGTAAAATGCACAATTCAAGTATATTTTGTTTCACTTAGAAAAGTGACATTTTGGACTGGTAGTCCATAATTCAAGGTATATTGTCAGTGGGGTACAAATAAATTATTATGCGATAGTATAACCGTAATATATCAAATACGATTTGTGCCTTGGGGCATAAAAGTTTATCGCAAAATCCTGACATTATTGGAGATGTTTTCTCCTTTGGTGGATGAAATGAGGTTTGTTTTGATCTGGCAACATATGAAAACTTGAATGCATGTAAATGAATAATTGTAATGTCTAGCTAGACAATGAAGGTTATATGAAAATCCTTGAAACAATCGAGGTGTCTGAAGCATATAAGAGTTTGAAAGAAACTTTTCCAATAAAGCGTCAAGAATCCTTATATGGATTGAAATAGTCAAGGAAGAAAAAGGGTACAAAAGAATGACCCTAATAGTCCTTGTATTTTTATGAAAAGGTCTTGGTAAGACAAAATTTTGTCTAGACCTACAGATTGTTAATTTGACAAATAAAGTATTTGTCTAACAGTGCACATACACTGAAAAAATTTTGATGCAATTTTATGTGGATATATCGCATTCATTGAGTACCCCAATGATTATGAGATCACTTGACATAAATGATGATTCAGTTTGATCTCAAAAGAAGGATAAGAGTTTCTTGGTGATGAAACTCTATCTTGGTGCAATCAGGGCACTAGTGCATCTTACTAACAATATTTGACTAGATATTTGTTTTGCAGTAAATTTACTGGCAAGATTCAGTTTCTCCCCGATAAAGAACATTGAAATGGTGTTGAACACATGATTGAATATCCTCAAAGGACCATAGTTATGGGCTTATTCTATTCCGAGGAATCCAAAACAAAATTGATTGGTTACGCAGATGCAGAATATTTATCTGATCCGCATAAAGTTCTATCTCAATCACGCTATGTGTTTGCATGTGGAGGCACAATAATATCCTGGGGATCAATGAAGCAAATGTTGCTCTGCAGAAATAAAAGTCCTTTATGAAGCAAGTCAAAAGCGCGTCTGGTTGAGATAAATGACACACCATATTCAAGAAATGTGTGGGTTTTCTTTAAAAAAAGAATATACCAACCACAATGTACAAAGATTGGAGACATCATCACAAGAAATCAAGTGATGTTTTAATCAGGGGGAGTACAATACGCGTTGCACTTTTTTTCCCTTGATCGAGGTTTTTTTCCATTGGGTTTTCCTGGCAAGGTTTTTAATGAGGCAACAAATGGTGCGTATCAAAAGATATGTGTACTCTTTTTCCTTCACTAGAGTTTTTTCCCACAGGGTTTTTCCTAGTAAGGTTTTAACGAGGCACACTATCTATGGACATCCAAGGGGGAGTGTTATAAATACATTGAATTAAGTGGATAGTCCATAAGGTTGGTACATGAACAACCATTCATATTCATTAGATGACATGAACCTTTTTGGATAAGAATGTATCTATTTATTATGATACTTAATATGGTAACCTTTGGAGTGATTTCTCACTCTATAAATAGGGTTGTTCATTCACTATTGTAATATATACATATGAGACTTGAATACACTTGAATAATAAGAAAATTCCTCTTCTTCTATCTACATCTCTTCTCCTCTTCTCTTTATAATTATATCTCTTATGAGCTTGATTTTATAACAAAAATCTAATTTTTCTTTTTCAAAAATATTTTGAAACTACTTGTCCTAGCAAAAATTATTGTTTTTTAATATTGATAAAAGCATTTCTGGAAATGATTAGCCAAAATAATATTTAATGTCCAAAAGCATGCACTTGGGATTTTTTTATTTTTTTTTAAATAAGCAAATTGGAAACTTGGCAAACAAGCTTGGTGATGGTAAACACTTTTATGTTGACAAGTACAGAAATATTTTTGAATTTATTTACGAGTTATATAATTTAAGAGTACTTTTTACGTAAAAATGACGAATAACAAAAATAAAATAAAGATAATATAAGATATTAGAAAATTTTCAAAAGATATAAAAGATGATTATGTAAAACTTGATCAATCATGTCAAATGACAAGTTAGAGATATAGCCTTTTTAAAAAAATTTATCGAGTTTCTCTTTTACTCATCTCTTAAAAATAGTAATGAAATTTTTTTAAAATTATTTTTCCCTCACTTTTCTCTTAAGATATAATCTCTTTTCATTAAATATTAACATTTTAAAGTATTTGTAATCTTCCAGAACAATTACTACTAAGAATAAATAAATATTTTTTTCTTAAAGTTATACAATAATAATAATTTGACACAATTATTTTTAAAAGTCACCATAAGTAATACGTGAAATTGAAATGCGAAATATAGTTAGGCGTCAAAACCACAAAAAATAATTCACTAGATAATTGAAAGAGACAAAATACTTCCTTTGTGGAATTAAATAAACGAGTAAATTTGTGTCATGTAGCAAATCACATCACTGAATAATAATAGTTTGCCTTGTCATAATTCATTATTTAATGTTAAGGAAAACAGTAAAGAATGTAGCTTACACTCTTGTACAATAATTTCTACTTAATCATCACAATTTTTTTAATATTTTAAATTTATCTTAAAAAATTTGTGTGAAGACATGTAATATCAATACTATAAATTATTTGCTTAATACTTTATGTAGCCATTGATATTATCAAGTGCACCTAAGTCCCTCCTACACGTTTCATTTTATATGTTATAAAATAATAATAATAATAATTTCAAAATAATTGAAATTGGTTATTTTTGGCTTTCATATTATAGCATAATTATAATCACATACAATTTTGAAAAGAAATAAACTCTTTAAACATGGAAATTGTGGGTTAAATATGTAATTACAATATATCAAAAGTAATTTTAATATTCGGTGGTAACTTGTCATGTCACTATAACTCTTTAAGAGAATCCAAATATAAATGCGTGGTAGATATTTTTGGCATGATTTATAAATAAACATTTGGATTTGATTTAAAATTTATAAATAAATATTTCAATTTTGAATATACATATTTAAGCATTTTAACTCGTTTTATTGTGTTAATTAAAATACTTCAACTAACAAATTGATCTTCTAGATGTGCAACTTCAAAATTTATGCCACATTAATTAGTATTGGATATCCACAAGATACGATGAAAACAAGTTGGAGTATTTGGTTATTAGGTGTGTTAGATAACATTAATATCATGTCTCGGCAACACTGACGAGAGGGTTGATGTGTGTTGGGTCAATTGTCATGACTTTCTTATAATAAATACGTTTTCTTCTTAGAAAAAAAATTTAGCAGTGGCTAGTCCTTTTCTAGTAGGAAAATATTTAGGATTTTATAAAAAGAGGTTTGATCCTTTTAACTTAATTAACATTTACAATATAGTCCTAGGGGCTTTGAGAATTACGGTTAGGGAGAGAATTTGTGTGATACAAGTGATATGTTATCAGTTGTATGAACCTTCTTATTTTCCGAGTGAATTTGTTGAGGTTATTTCTCTCTATTTACTGGATTGTTCATCCTCATTGTGGATGTACATCAAACCACGCTAAATTTTTATGTATTATGATATATTTCTTGTTTATCTTCTACACATGGTCAAATAACTCCTAATTATTTCAATCATAACAGCGCGGCGAGTTAGTTAAGATGTCTTTGCTATCGCTATAGCTTTTAGCATAATGGTAAGCGATTATCTAATAAGTGAGAGTATTAGATTCAAGATCATAGATTGGATTTCAAATGGCTACATATTGTATGAAACAGGTTTTAGAAAGGGGGATTGTCAGGTAATATCAGCCTATGGCAAATGGCTACATATTCAACATAACACTTACACGATAGACTTAATTCAGAAATAAAATTACGCGTGAGATTTTACCTGATCATCTTCGTTATAGTTATCAAGTTGCAGCTCTCCAGCTTTAATGGACTCAAAACATCTCTGCTGTACTGCATACTTTTTGGTGTAGTATTGTAGAAAATGAGTTAAGCTTCTTGATTTTGAAAACAACATCTCCATTAGTATTATTGAAATAATTCTTTTGAAGAAGAAGCTTCAAGCTTGAGAGCAGAAGGGGTTAAGCCCCAAGTGTATATGTACAAGTTTATGTTGCATTTAAATATTAATATATCCTCTATATGAACATATTTTAATTTAAAACGAAATTTAAGAAAAATAATAGTCTTACATAAAAATATTATTTAATTTTATTATTTTAACTAGTTCATTGTATATATTAGGAATGATGTCACTTTGCCTCAGCTGTAATTATTATAATAAAATATTCACTTTATTTGATATTTATTTTATAAAATATTAATTCAGTTTATATATATATGATTTATTTGTTTATACGGATCCGAAAATTCCAATATATATCCACGCAACATGAAATCTGTAACTTCTGGACCCTTTTTGAAACAATAATTTGCTTTTATTTGAAAGCAGAAAACATGTGTCGAAAAAATATTTGGAATAACGAGGCGTATGGGTTATCATTCATGTCATGTACTCAGTTTATTTTACTCGTTCGATTATTATAGTAAAAAAATATATATTTATTTTATTGTTTTAATATTATTTATTTATTTGTCAAATCATTTCTAAAATCTAAAATGGGATGTGCAAATTTGCAATAGAACACTAATATCAATTATTGTAATTATTTAATAAAATCAATAAAAAGGATCTCGAGATTATATACAGATCTTGTCCGTCGCTTTTTTAAAATCAAAACTGATTGATTGATGCACAATACGTCAATTGGGCATCGATTTATCAATCTTGGCCCTTGATTTTGGCCCAATTTATGAGTAGGTTTCAAAGTTGGGCTTGGAATCACTGGGTTCACTTAGTTAATGAGCCCAATCTCAATTTATCGACTAATTATGCAACTTTTTATGTAGGCTGACCCAATTTCTCATCAAGATGGCAAAGCCCAATTTCATCTTCTTTTTAGGGAAATTTACATAAATTAATACATTTTAAAAAATAATTACTGATTTTAGCGATACTTTTTAGTTATTATCATTTATAGCAATATTGTAATAAATTTGTAATATGTATTAAAAGTGAATTATACATTCAATATATTTGAATTATAATTGTTTTTGAAATATATTATGTTTGTTTGGTAAAAAATTGTCACATTATATTATAAGTGTATTAAAATGTGTGATAAATGTATTATCATCACTAAAACTTGCATTATATGTGAATAATAAATAGTTTTTTGTAATATATATTAAACTTGTATTATAAATGAATTAAAAGTGGTCAAGTGAAAAAAATGTTATTGCTATAAATGATAAAAAAAATTTATATATATATATATATATATATATATATATATATATATATATATATATATATATATATATATATATATGTAAGTTTTGCCTTTCTTTTTAACTATGAATTATCCAATTTTTCTTAAAACAGATAAATACAAATAAAATAATAATGTCCAAATATGATATCTCGTATATATTTTGCATTTGTTTTTCTCCTCCCACCAGATAGTTTATTCGTATGGTGACAATTTTGTGAATGCTGTTAATATCATGTCCATAATCATATGAGAACCGATTTTTTTTTTAATTAAGTTAAATAAATTAAAAGAAAATAATTGAAATTAAAATAAAAGAACTAACATTATATAATTCTCACCTATTTAAAAATGTTTGGGTGCAAACCTTATTTGATCTCCTTATGATGTCTGCCACATACTTCTTGACGTAGCAAAGCCGCAAAAAAATTCAAATCATTTTAATAAGAAAAGAAATAATTGCAAGCAATCAATTATAGTTCTTAAAAGAAACATATAGTATTTGAGACACACTAGTTATTGGTAATAATATTAAACGTAATTATTATTTTATGTTTGGATCTTAAATTTGAAAAAAAAAAGTTTAAAGTAAAGACTAACCGAAGTAGTAAAATTAAATAATTCATAAATAACATTTCACATTAATTATATTTTCTCCGTCCTCTCTATACACGTCGTAATTATAATTCACCATTCAGTACTCCAACCTCCCATATTTGTTGATTATTTAAAAATCCTTTTACGATAATATATTATGTTTCCATACTAAAATAAATTAAAAAAAGTTACGTTTGTTCTCTTATAAATTCATTTTTTTTAAAAAAAATATTCTAAAATCATATATGGAAAACATTTTTCATAACGAACACAATACATATAAGCTATGTTTGTTCATTTTTTGGTTGTATGGACTTTTATATAAAGAATACATACTTGATTGAAGCAGAATTTTTTAGAAAGACAAAAGACTCTTTTTATTGTAATAAATATCTCATAATGAGTTATGACATTTAACTATAAGAAATATATTAATAATGAAAAGATTAATACAAGAAAAATATAGTTTAAAAAGGGTAACGCATATTATACAATTATTTTATAATATTTTATTATAAAATTAATTATAGTATATAAAATTTATAAATTTTGAAATCGTACATCCGTTAATGTGTATTATTATTTATTTGAAAAAAAGATAGGCGTGCATTTGAGGTCTATGAAAAAAGAAAGGGAAAAAGCACGAGTACTCGCTCAATCAATGCTTGAAATTTTAGAGACATACTTATATTATACTAAGGTTCTATTACTCATGAACTTATTTTATAACTAATTTTCTATCGCTTTAACCTATGTGATGCTAGCTTGAAAAAAAGTCAATCAGTATTGAACCTACAAGATAGTGCCATGTAGATTGAAAAAAGATAAAAAATTATTAATAAAATAAATTTAGAAATATTAATACCTTAATATAATAAAATTGTATCTCTAAAATTACGGATATAGACGAGGGGGAAATTGTGAATTATCTCAAAAAGGACAAAGTGATTGTTTCAATGCCATAGAAAAAAGGAGAGTAATTATTTCCACATACTATGGACAAAAACGAGGAAATTCAGGACAAAAAGAGGTCCTACCCCCAACTACTTTGATGTTCATCATTAACAAATAGATGGAGCAATAGATTTTGTACACCACTAACAAAGTGTCGAGTTTCTAGAATATATTAATTTTTTTTAAAAAAAATAATTCGTTTCAATTTACGTGATATTTTTTATTTTGAGAAAGATTAAAAAAAATAAGAAAAACAATGATTTGTGTTTGGAGAAGGTTCAAATTGTTTCTTTTAGTACATCCTCGAGCGGTATTTGTTCAAATACAATAATAACACATTCAAGATTAAAAAAAATAAATAAATCACATCTTATACTTATTTAGGATAAAGAGATTGTTTCTCATGAGTTTTAATCTAAAAAAGAGATGAAACAAAAATAGTAATAGCAACTAAGTAATAAAAATAAGCAAAACGGAAGAGATTGACATATAATACTAAAAATTTTTACAAAGGAAATGTAAAAATTAAATTTATTCTCTAAGATCAAAAGGAAAAATGTTTGAGAATCTACTAACCCTTTGCTTTGATACTTGACCACCATATCTTTACGTTAAGGGACATGTTTTCGGTGAGTTAAAGTTGTTTCGTCCTACCTTATCACCTTACCTCTCTCCCAGACTTTTTAGGCATACATCTTCCTCTCCCTAGGCCTACCACAGTCATCCTTTCATAGTTTTTTACTAAAGTATAAATCTGTGAATTTTTTTAATATTTATCCTAATCATCTTAATCTTATCCACATCGAGGACATTCCTACCTTAGACTAAATTTCTTCATTTATGATTTTATCACTCGTGGTATTTCGACAATTTAGTCCAAATACATTTTAAAAATTACAAAAATGATGTATTAAGTTTGTCAAATTGAACATCTGTATCTCCATTAGATATTCAACAAACCGTGGTTATTAAATTCAACGATAAATGTGTATTTTTTTTTAAAAAAAATATATAAATTCACATTTGAAAGTGCAATTTTTACAACTTATTTTTTATTTAATTTTATTTGCTGTAGTAGTTTTTTATATTGTCATGTGTATGTGAAAAGATTTGACGAAACTTACCATATATAATTTAACAACCAAAGATTGTAAAAAAAAAAAAATTACGAAGACTAGGAGTGCTTACTTTTGAAAAATTTAGTTAACGCTAAGTAGATATAGTAAATTTTAAGAGCTTGTTTGAATTAACTTTTTAAATCAAAAAATGCATAGTTAGATTCAAAATAAAATTAGGAAGAATCATACTTTTAATTTTCACTCATTTTAAATAATTCTAAATTTAGAATCAATTATTAAATCAATCTATAAAAGTCTTTTAAGTCATATATAAAAGGGACATTATTGTCATTTTGTCCGAAAGATTGATACAGAAATTAATACTGTATTCAGAGCATTTTGTGGTTCATATTATTGTAGTAGATTATTCTTTCGGTTTACACTTTAAATTACGTTTGGCAACTTTTCCTTTTTAGAATACTAATTTTCCACACCTCTTTTTGTTTCAAAATAATTTTAAAAAGCAAAGACCTACCCTGTATTCAATGTTAGATGTACACTTTCTATTTTACTTAATAACTAAGAAATTACTCATAACTTGATTCATTTTATTATTTTACACTTTGTTTATATTACATTACTTTTCGAAAAAAGAAATTCTCAGTTCTTCGAAATCTGTTTAGACTTCCAAAAGTCTTATTTTATGGAGTTAAAATGGAAAAAAACTAATTTAATTCCATCTTGATTTTATATGTGATAAATATTTTTAACAAGATGTTCATCTAATATGAGACAGAGAAAATTAGTACTCTTTCGGTTTTATTTTATGTGGCACTATTTTCTTTTTGGTTAGTCCCAAAAAGAATATTACATTTCTTTATATGGTAAGTATTTAAATGTATAATTTCTTTTTTACCCTTGTTGGTCTCACTTAATTTTAAAAAGGGAAAATTACGTGGATAAGTAAACTTATATTATTTAATTACTCATCATAGCTACAGTTTGATATAATTACCACTCACGACTAACATTATGCATTAATTACGTGGGCTAATTCGAGTTTGTATAATTAGTCATGTTTCTATATGTATAATTCGCCAAGATATACATATAAATATGTATAATATACAGTTTTTAACCTATATACATATACAATTCACCTCTCTCCCACTATATGCCCTCTCTCAATTACCTCTCTCCTCCCTCTCTCAATCTCGCTCGCCTCTCTCCTCCCTCCCCCAATCTCGCTTGCCATTTATACAAATGTATATGTATAATCAATAGTTATATACAATTATATACATATACAATTCACCTCTCTCCCACTCTCTGCCCTCTCTCGCTCGCCTCTCTCCTCTCTCTCCCAGTTTTGCTCGCCTTTCTCCTCCCTTTCTCAATCTCTCTTGCCATATATACAATTACATATGTATAATATACAATTATCTAACCAATATACATATACAATTTGCCTTTCTCTACTCTTTTTCCCTCTCTCTCGCCTCTCTACTCTCTCTCTCAGTCTCGCTCGCCTGTCTCCTCCAAATAACATGTAGTTAGAAATTGTAATTATCAAACTATAGCTATGGAGAGTAATTACTTATTTTTTTAATGGCTATATGTGAAAGTTTCACTTTTAAAAATAGTACTCAAATACGTTTATGAGGAGAGAGAGAAAAATAAGTTTATTATTGAATAATAATTTAATAAACATTTCAAAATCTGTATTTACTCTTAAATTTCGTGTCCGATCAAATATTGCCACACAAAATGGGACGGAGAGAGTAACAAACAAAAAGGTGCAGGCACATACTAATAAATACTTTGTTGTCATTAAAAAGAAAGTGACAAATGGACCATACAAAATTGATGAAGAAATTCCTCACACCTAAATTAAATATTACTCTCTTCATAAACTCATTTCCATTTCCTACTCTTAACCTTAATCAATCATGTTTGATCCAAGAAAACAAATACCCAATTTTCATAATCCTGTCACAACCTTTAATGACACTAATTGGGAACCTCACAATTTTGATTTCCATGTGTCACAAAAACATGGAAACATTCAATCTAAAGATCAAAAAATTGAAGATGATGATGAATCTGGTGCTTCATCACCAGCCTTATGGCAAAATAGTCCATCAAGAAGTCCAATAAATTATCGATCACTTTCGCCGAATTCTAGAACTCAAGCTATAGCTAGAGGGCAATGGGAACTTATGGAAATGGTCAAAAACATGCCTGAATCTTGTTTTGAGCTTTCTCTAAAGGATCTTGTCGAACAGACGAAATCCTTTGAATCTCAAGAAGAGTGTCTAATTAATAGTAATAGTGAGAAAAATCAAGCTATGATACAGAAGAGAGTGAATATTAAGAAGAATGAACAAATTAGGAAGGCGAAGATGATGATGAGAAGCAAGAGTATTGAAAATGGAGGGGTATTTATCAAAATGGTTACCCCTGTTTCTTTGAGATCAAAGAAGACGAAAAACAAGAATTCATCAGTAAATACAACTAGAGTTTCTCCAAAACCTGAAGAATGTGAAAATTCGACTTCGAAGAATTTGGAAAAAGATTGGTGGAAGAAGAGATTTTCTGGTTCAAGTAGCAGCAATAGTACTGGAAGCAGTGGCAGAAATAGCAGCAGAGGCAGCAGTACTAGTAGCAGAAACAATAACAACAGGTAGTACATATCTTCATTTCTTTATTTTTCAACGATGATGAATTAATTTTGATGCGTATGCACGATTTGAAGTTTAAAGATGTCTAAATTTTAATATAAATATAAGATCTACACCACCATCCAAAGGCCTAGATCTGTGCTTGATTTTTAGTACTAGTTCTGCTACATATAGCCTATGAATAGCATCCATTATTCGAGATTTCTTGATCGAACTAATTCAGATTTTTGCCACGTAAAATGCTCTACTACAAGGGAAGTGCTCTTTATGAATTTTCCAATATTCAAATTCAAAATCTTTAATTAAGAGCGAGACAATCTTATACTCAATATCAACAGAAAATCCTGTTTGCATACAAAACAATAGAGACGGAACAGAGAATTGAACTTTTATTTTGGATATAAGTCAATTCTGTTACACAATTTTATCTTATCATCGTTAGAAGCTTTGCGAATTTGGCAGATTACATGAAAGAAAAAGTACTTCCTCCATGTCAATCTATACGTTAGTATTTGACTTATTACAATTTTTTCTAAAAAAAGAAAGAGTAACAGAAAATTAATTTATATAAAAATGTGACATTCTTTTGAATAACTTACTAAAAAAAAAGCATGTTTGTAACATAGATTATTACTTTAGACAATCTTATTTTTTAGCATAATTTTATTTTTACTTACTTTATATATATATATATATATATATATATATATATATATATATATATGACATTATTGGAACGTCAAACCATCCACCCACCCACTGAGAAAAGGAAAAAGAGAAGAGTTTAAATTAAGAAACACCCATAAATATTTATTAAGAATTTTTTTTCTTCATGTAATGCAGGAAAAGGGAAGGGTTATTAAGCAGTTGTTGGTCAAGTTTATGCTTATCAGAGAAAAACAAAGTGATGACTGATTTAGATTGGTGATGATGCCACTTATCTCTCTCTATATATGTTTTGAGTCTTGTAAAACATATACTAATAATGATATATATGTTTGTATAGTTTTCTTTTAGACTATATATAGCTATAATATAGTCTTTTATTTCCTTTTTGTTTCTTGATTTGGCAAGCATTTATTTGTTATTTAGAACAATATTAAGTTGAAATTTGAGATCAATATATATTGGCAATGTACTATTATTGCATTGGAAGTAAAGAGATCTCAAAAGGACATTCTTTGAATTAGGTCTCATTTGTTTTCACTTAATGGAGATCTAGATTTTAATTATTTTGATTCAGCTCATTAACTATGTTTGCTTTTTTATGTCTGAATCTCAATCATTCAGATTCAACTCATTAAGTTCATTTGTTTTATTTTTTAAAAAATCCTCTTAATGAGTCTGAAAAGATCTAAATCAAATATGTAGGAGACTCTTGACAACATTCAGACTCATTTAGTAAGTTATCAAATAATAAATCATAAATTCTCTGATTTGGACATGCCTTTTACTCATAACTAAAAACTTTATTTCTCACTTTTTAATCAAACACCATCTTTTTTCGATTGCTAAGTTTTCATAAATCATTTGAAGTAGTTTTTTTTATATTAATAATTTTATTGTATTGATGTGTGTCAAGAACAATTGTTGCAATAATATTTTTGGTGTATTGTTGTTTATCAAAATTTTTGAATGAAAAATTAGTACTCCAAATCATGATTATCAAAACTTTTAAAACTTCTTTTTATATTAAAAGTGATATATTTTGTTGAAATGAAAATTTTATAATATTTTATTAATATAATGTCACTTCCACATTCAGACATTGAAAACAAACAACATTATATTTTGTGTTCAGATTTGGAGACCACATCTATATATTCAGATGTGTATTCAGATTAAAACACCCAAATCTTAATGCAAAACTTAATATTCAGATGTGTATTCAGATTTAGACCTCTTAATTTTAATGAAAACAAATAAGGCCTCGATCTTAGCACTTATCAATCTTTTCTTCATAATGACTGGCTTGTCTTGTAATGGCTTGAATGAGTAGAAATATACATATTTTGGGGCCTTTCGATGCAATCAACCTTTGTAGGTAGATACACGATAAGTGCATAACTTGTTTATTAATTAAATCTATCACATCTAAAATTAAGAGTAATTAGTTTAGATGTAGCTTATTATTAAACAAAATTAATTTAACCTTTGATTAAGATTTTTCTCTATTATGTACGTTAATAATTTTGTGCCTTTTTTTTTTTGGCTTAGATCGTGATTCTACTTCTGACTATATCCAAATGTTAGTTATTCTAATGCCAGCTTTTTTTTGATCTTTCTTTTTCTTCTAGATAAATTGTATAAAGTACAAGTTAAATAGACTCGAAACTTTTCACTACTTTTTACCTGTAAAAATAGATGCATTGAATTATAACCCATTTCTTTAATTCTGCCATTTCTAATTTGTCCAAATTCGATTGAACACATTTGTTTGCTATCACACTGATTTTGACTACATCAATGAAGTCGTGAAGGTAAAGCAAGTAAACGTATCAAAATCGAAGAAGTGTCCGTTTTGATTGACTTATTTTATATATTTGTAAGTTAAAATAGTTTTTAAACCGTTTTGAAGTGTTTGAATAAAATTAGAAAATGCTTATAAACTCTTATTTTGAAGTCAAAATAATAAAAATAAATCAAAAGTCATAAATTGAAAATCCTAATTTATAGCAAAAAGCCAATTCAAACAAGCTCCAACTAAGAATAAAAAGTATTCACTTCATTTCAAAATGAATGACCTTCTTTCCTTTATAGTTTGCTTTAAAAAGAATGACCTCTTTCTTTTTTTTGAAACAATTTAATTTCAATTTTTCACGTGACATGTTTAAGGTCACAAGAGTAAGATTTAATACAACTAATTCATAAAGAAGGGAAACCCAAATACACTTTTTTTCTTGATAAAATTAAATACAACTAGGTTTAGACATCCTCTATAGGAATCAAAACACCATACTTAATTCCACTAAATCATCACTTTAAAATTGTCCTCATGTGTTGATTAATTCAACGATCAACAAGGTAATCGTGTCGGTAACTGTTGTTTTGCATTTTGTATATATATATCATTTTGAAATAAATTGTATTCCACCGTTCGTGTAAATTTAGAGGTGGCAAAATCAAGCCCATTTAATCCAATCCGCTCAATCTGTTTAGGAATAACCTCCCTATTTGTTAACATAGTCCATTATAAAAAGGTAACATAATATGAAATAACAAATTATTAATTCAAATTAAATATTACAGTTAAAGTTTATTTTATTTGTAATTTGCATCAAACATTTCATTTTTTTGTCATCTGATTTGATATACAATTAGTCATTCTTGATATACATTTATTCATTCGGTATATAAATGTATAAAATGTGTTTGTGTTTGTATAAAGCGAGAAAAAAATGTATATACAAATACAAATACATATATTTTCGTCATATACACTTATAATTATACAAATACAAACCTTGTTATACAAATTACAATGTATAAAGAAATTTATACTAAACTGAACAATTTGTTTATTAAAATTGGTTTTATGTAGCGAATTATACAAATCAAAAGCTCCATAACAAATAGAAAATTTGTTATAAAGAGCAATTATGCGAACTATAGCTATAACATATAAATATACTTTTTATGTTTATTATATGTGAAAGTTACTCTTAAAAAATGGATTGATATATAACCCGTTACTCAATCGTTTTTTACTCAAACAAATATGATTTGAGTTAGGTCTTGACCCATTTGTTGTCTTAACCCATTAATAACCATCCAAATTCAATCCAATCCGTCCAATTACCGCTTCGACATACATATTTATGACTAGCTGAAAGAACAACATTGGTACTTCGCGGAAAAATTCTTTATTTATGTCTTTCCAATATGCAATAATATTTCACATTTTAAACTATTATCAATATTCAATATTTCTGAAGTAATATTCGATAGACACACCTCAATAATCTATTCATATATATTCATGAATATGTGTAAGTTAGAACAAGTGAAATTCTTTAGTTATTAAATTGGTAGAGCGATTGAAGTCTGGGGACAAGGGGTTCAAAATTTGAATAAACAAGCAGACAAGGGTGGTTAGACATTATTTTATATATATAAATACTTAAATAGTATAATTTTCAAGTAAAAAGAATTCGAAGGACCCTGATCATAAGTTGGGCTGGGTTCCGTCCGGGTGGTTCGACAGTGTTAAAAAAAATGTGTCTTATGCCTTCAAATTTAAGGGGTTTCATTTTTAATAATAATAGGTTATAAGTTATTATTTTTTAATAAATATTGAATACTATTTGTAGAAAAAGTAAATTTAAAGGAATTATTAGAAGAAATTTGACATATTTAGAGTATTATATCTCATGAAAAATAATTTAAAATAAGAATGGTAACTTTATCAATTGAAAACTAGAAGAAATCAATTATATAAAAGTTATTAACAATTCAAGTTCAAGGCCCCATTTGATTTTTTCTTTAGACCATTAATATGTTTGAGCCGCTCCTGCCTCCGCCAATTCAAAGACTAGACACTTCAATTTTTAGGAGACCACGTATCACAAAATTCATATTTCCTAATATTCATGTCTTTTTAAAATTACTTTGTTATATCTAGCTCCTAATATGGGCCTTTAATGGAGTTGGAAACATAGGTTCAAGATGAGTGGTGATTAGAAGTGGCAAAAATGGTCCAAGCCCATTTAGCCCATTGTTGCTTAATGTTGTTTATGATAGTGAACTTTTAGTGGCTTAATTAGTTATTTTCTCTAACTTTTTGAAATAATGATCACTAAGTTATTCAAAGGAAATGCAAAAATTATCAGTAGGTGCCGTCTTAAATTGATGACACAAATATTATCAATAATTTTTTTTCCCATGATATTGAATTTAATAGACTATTAAATGTACATTTGCAGTATTATGTATTGTGATTTTATGGTTATAACTAATTACTGGCTTTACATGTTTATAATTAAATTATGTAAAACATTTTTTTTATCCAAATAGGTCTACATTTGAAAATTTGTAATGAGATGATTGAATTTTTGGTGTTGCTTTAATAAACAGGGTTAATAGTGTTTATTGATGTCTATATTTGGTATATCTTGGAAATTTTATAGTATTTGCGACCAAATATAACAACTAAAACACATTTAATCAAGGGAAAGTTACATAAATACACTATAATAAAATAAATATTTATCATTTATAGCGAAACAAACCCGATTTCCAATACAAACACTAATTTATATTGTTATCATTGAATACAAAGTACAACGTATGATATACACAACAAGTAATAACATACTAAGTATAGATAGATTAATATAGACAAAGGTAAGTAGAAGGGGATGAGATACTAGAACAACTTAAGGAGATGAGAGATAACTGAAAGCCAAAGTTTCGACATATTTTTCATAACCGTTCTTTCTAAAAGCTAGACCTTTTAAAAATAGTTAATTGGACCTGGATCGCAAATAAAAGCCTTTTTTTTCCATTTCATCACTTTTAATACATATTACAAAGAATAATTTATTTTTCACAAGTAGTACAAATTTTATTAATGAGTAATAGATTTATTACACATTTTAATACACTTATAATATAACTTCTTAACAAACAAGCCTAATATATTTTTAAAAAAGAGTTATAGTACATATATGTTACATAATTCACGTTTAATAGATATTACAGATTTAACATAACATTATTATAAATGATAATAAATAAAAATTATTATTAAAATCAGTAATTATTTATTAAAAAACACTCATCCATGAAATTTTTCTTTTTTTTAAAAAAATATTCTTATAGCTATGTAATTATGAATTATGAAATATTTCCTAAAAATAAAAACCAAAAATTGGGTCAATTTGGGTGGATACCCTTAGATTCCATCCAACGTGCTTTAAATTTCCAAAGTATTCATTTGCTACATCAAATGAATTATATACGCACGCTTCGTACAAAACCTAATAAAGAAAATATGTCTATATTTGATGTTATATTAAATTAATAGATACTTATCCTCTCAATTTCAGTTTATATGATATATTTTTTTATATTTAGAATTAAATAAGTTTTTTTTTATCGTAATTTTCATATAGTTTAAAGAATTTGAGTTGTCAATTATCGTAGTTTACAAATATATAAATTTCATTTTAAAAAAGTTAAAAATTTCATAGTAAATTTTCAATCAAAATTTAAATTGTTCAAAAACAGAAAAGATAATGAATATTTATACATAAATTTTCAATTATTTAGTTATTTTATAATAAATTTACTTGATTTGATGCCGACAACATTCCAACGATATGAAAGAATATTCACCAATAGGTAATTCTTCAAATTATGACTTTATGAGAAAGTTTACTGTTGCTATATATATATATATATATATATATATCGCCAACGAACTCGATTGAAAATACATGATAGAAAAGTTATTATTTTTCTCTTTGAATCAATTCAATTATTTTACGTATAGATAAGATGTCAATGAATGTTTTTTTTTGAAAAGTTACTTGATAATAAACTTTTGAAAAATTAAAGTAGATTTAGAATTTACATACGATAAGTTAACCTTTAAAGTTTTTAACACATAATTTATTATATATTTATACCTAATATTTGTTATATAATACAAATAAAATTTAACACCATACAAAAAAGAAATAAAATCAGATAAATCAAATACAATAAGCTCCAGCCGCCAGGATTTTGCAAATCTATCTATGACTCGCCTCTTTGAATATTCAAAGAAATGACTTGCCTCTTTGAATATTCTCAAGTTAGGTTCATAAAATAAATTTATTATGTACTTGTAAAAGTGGTGTATTTTATTTTAGTTTTAATTTAACATAGAACTTTTAAAATAAAATTTTGTAATTTTAAATTTGAAATATGTATCAATAAATTTTATTTGGGTTGTACATACACACATTTATTTTTTTAATAGTGATAAAATTTCGTTAAAAATATTTAAAATATATATATACATATATAATAATAATAATAATAATTTTTTAACAAAAAATATCCAATTGATCACCTAAGTTATATATAGTTATGTCACTTCATTCATTATCAAGGACTACTGTCTTTTAAATATTTATTTGATAAAATAAGTAAAAATAGACCGATCACATGATTTTATACTTCATTAAATTTGAACGGTCTAAGATTGATTGCCCTACCCCTTGCTGAAAAAGCTTTCTTTCAGATATCAAAGGATATGTGACAAATTATATATCTTTTTGGAATTGGCTCCTCTTCCCTATATAATTTCTCCGATCCCTTTACTATTTTTTTTAATATTTTAATATGTGTTATATAAATAATTTAATGATTCAAATTTATTTGAATAACTAAATTTTTTTTTCATAGTTAATATTTCTTTCATTTTTTTTTTACTTAAAATTCTTTCTTCTCTTATAGTTTATTATGAATTTAATTCTTTAACATTTTTTTCCTCACACTACTTAAAAAGAGAAAAACTATTCTCTCAATCTTTTAAACCTTTTAAGAAGAATCATTAACTTCCCGTAAAATAATATATATATTTTCTTATAAAAAAAAATATACCATTCGATCAATTTCATTGCATTAGTTATTACGACTCTTTTCATTCTTCATGTGTTAGAAGAATGTTTTTCGATATTTTCTTCTTTTATCATGTTTAATATTTTACTTCCACCATTTTAATATATTCCTTTTCTTCGATCAAGTCTGATATTAAATGAGAATAAGTGACAAAAGAGGGAGTTTCAAAGACGCCAGATTTGAAAAATATGTAGGACTTATTGCATGTCGTTCCGTAAGAAAATACTTTTTTTAAAAAATAACATATAAAAACTGGAACTAAGCTTTTTGAGACGAAAAGGTAAAAATAATGGTGGGATCTGACTCGAAAATTTTCAATTGAACTTTGTGAGAGAGGCTATCAATTGGAAAATTATTAATGATTAAAAATAAAATGAATTTAAAGTCTCAAATATCAACATTATAAATAAAATCCAGAAAATTATTGTTAAAAATAAACAATGGCAGAGAAGAAGAATTCTAAGCACATAAAGAAAGTGAGAAATATTAACTATGCTAAAACTCTTTAGATAATCAAACCAATTTGAGTCATTCGATTATTTAAATGACACATATCAAAATTTCAAAGAATAATAGAGGAACTGGAGAGATTATATACGGGAGAGCAGCCTCATCCATTTCGGGGAGGTGGATATATATTTTCTTTCGAACTTTTATTCGGAAAAAAGAATTAAGATTTCATAGTACTATATTATGTATATGTAATAAATATATAATACTTAATAACCTTATTTATTTATGTATGGATGTTGAAACTTTCTATTAAGTACTACTCAATTTGCTTCAAAAATATGTGAACTTATTTGTGTTGGTATAAATTTTGAGGAAACCAAATGAACACTTTTGATTCGTCGATATTTCAATAAATTTCACAATAGATAAAGATAAAAGTTCTCTTCATTACCACAAATAATCAAAATTCTAACCCCTTGCATTGTGTTACCATGCGAAAAGAGAAAAAGGATAAAATTTTAATGATGTCATAATATTTAAGTCAAATTCTTTCAAATTAAAAACAAGAAGATGTCAATATTTCCTAAATTCGTTTTAAAATAATTTCACATAAATTGTGATATGCTATGAAGCTAGTATACATTTCTTAATTGAGTAAAATTCAGTAACTTTTTTATAAATTCTTTATTTGATTTTAAAAAAAAATCACTTGGTACATTATCATAATAATATATAATGAACCTAGTAACTTGGAGCTAAGTTTCAAGTGTATTGAAAAGTTTGGAGCTAGGTTTGAAGTGGTTACGTCCTTGGTTCAAATCACAATTGGTCACCTTTTCATTGCCATTTTTTGTTTCACTTTAAAGGGCTTATTATATATATATATATATATATATATATATATATAAAGAAGATATATCGCTCTTTCTTAATCACTAAGCTATCACCTTTAATTGTTTCAAATTCGAAATTGGTGTCTATAATTGGTGTCATGATCAAATATATATAAGCCAGAGAAAAAGTAAAAATGGACAAGTTATTATAAGTTCTTGCAGATGTTTTTATCAAATTAAGTCATAATATAAAGTAATTTATCAAAATAATATATTTTTTTAAAATATTTATAAAATTAATATAAACGTATTTAACAGAAATATTTTAGGATATATTTTATTTTTTTAAAGCCGACGGTGTTAGATTGATACACGTTACTCAGAGTAACGTTTTACTCCTATAACGTTACTCACAGTAGCGTTTTAGGAGTAAAATGTTACTCCAATGACGTTTTAGAAGTAAAATGTTACTTACATTAACGTATATAAATCTAATACTATTAATTTTTTAAAAATAAATATACCCTAAAACATTAATATAAAATATATTTATACTAATTTTATAAAATTTAGAATAATATATTATTTTATAAATTATTTAATATTATAATTTAATTTGATCAAAAATTCGATTATTGAATGATGAATAGATAAGATGCAAACTATACAATACGCATGCTCTTTCATGGGACCAGCTCTCGTCCATTACTTAAACTTTCCTGTCCTTGATGACTAGACTGGACTTCCACTAGTTAAATTTCATGTCCTTGATGACTAGTCTAGATTTATTCTTTTTCGTCCTCGAATATGTGAAAATTCTTTTTAAATATAAGTAATAGATAAATCAATTAGTTAGGCTAGATTTGTTTTTTTTATAGGTTAAATACGTGGAAATTATATTTTAATATGTATAACGATAAGATTGGTTACACTAGACTTATTCTATTTTATGGCGGCGAGATCGACTATACTAGACTTATTTTTTTCATAGACCAAACACGTGAAAAATTCCTTTTAGATATAGTGGTGCAGTGAAATGTTATCTCAAGAACTTTACCTGTTCTGATAGTTAGATATTATTTATCCTGAGTTTTTTGCCATAAATATGTTTTTCTTTTAAGAAAAGGTTTAGGAGTGACTAGTCCTTTTCTTTTAGCCAGTAAGTAAATGTTTAGGACTCTATAAGTATAGATTTGTCATTCTGACTTAATTAACATTCACAATGTAGTCGAGTTTTGGTTATGAAGAGAATTTGTGGGACACAAGTTTGATACAATATCAATTGTGTGAACCTCCTTGTATCTCCCGAATAAATTGGTTGAGGTAAGTTCTCTATATATTTGTACTCTCATATTTATATGAGTGGATAACTCATCTCCTTTGTGGACTAGGTCGATTGACCGAACTATATTAAATCTTTGTGTCTTTTTAATATATTTCTCACTTGTCTTTATTACTTTTTGTGGACTTACGAGGTTTGTTGTCTTAGCTTTCGCATGACACCTAATTATTTTCAATTCTAACACTAATACTATATTGAAGTGTGTAATTATCACATGTAAAAACTTAAATGGTCAGAGAACTCACACGTTTTACTCTATTATTATATGTTCAACATCATTTCCTTTTTGGAAAAGTCTATATAGTGGGGTTAAGAGAGTAAGAAAGAAAGGAATAGAATTCCAAATTAATGTGTTAGGTAGAGATAGAGTGAGAAGTAAGAGCAAACATCCATCATGTGTGGGAGAAATGGAGGCAAGTACACAAGAGAAACTCATGAGGATGATTCTAATAAGGGTGATGACAAAGAAAAATCTGGTGTTCATGACAACAAAAATACTAATGGCAAAAGCAAAGGATCATTCGTGACACCTAAAAGGGGAAAAATAAGAGAAAAGATACTGAAAGATTTAAATCCTTGGGCTACTGAGGGCTAACTAGTTGCTAATGAGGAGCCTTTTTTCATCTATTACTGCTTTAGTGTGTGTTTTATTTTAATTTCCTACCTAGCTACTTGATCTCTTTTAATGTTTGGTATGTACTAATATTAGATTTCCTTGTATGATGTAATTATATATCAATCATAACTTTAAAATTATCTTCCTCGATGAGTCTCTCTTTTTTAAAATTTATTTTTCGTTTCTAGCCTTGATTAGTTTAAATTTGTATCTCGTGTTTATTATTATAAGGAAAGCATCTCATATCAACAGTTTCCTCAATTCTAGAACATGAATTGAGCTAACATGTCTCACCATATCCATCTTCTTATTCTCTTTTGTATACCAATAATTTGAAAGAGTGGTTTGGAGATTATATTACAGGTCAATTGGTAACTATGAAATTAGCCATGGTTATTGGAAAGGCATTATGTTAAATGATAAAATTTGTTTTTGTTGAATTTATGCATGTACTTTCGAAGGACAATTCATTTAATTTCGATCTCTTTAGTGTCAGTGTTTTTGTTATTGGTATTCTTTTTAATCTTTACGCATTTCACCACTTCATCAAAAAAATCTTTTTGCTCCAATTCATTTTAATAATTTTCACCGCCTGTTCAATATATATATTCATCTGAATTTCTCCTCATCTTTTATTTTATTTGCACGTAAGATAAAAAAAATTAAAGACTCATTCTCCTACAACATTTTTACACTAAATAAATTGGATGATTTCTTTTCATTTTTTACTATTTGATTAAGTTTAAATTCGACCCCACCTTTATAATGTTAAATTTAAAAAATTACATTTCTATGTCTAGTACTGCTCTCTCCCCCTTGTTTTTATGGTCATCTTATTCTTTTTTGCATATTCAAGAATATAATTTAATTAGGTGATTTTAGGTTACTGTGATAATAGTCATAGTGGTCGAAAAAGATTAGCGCATTTGTATTTGCCGACATTTTCGGATGACAAGTCCCCACATTTAGGAACCACACTTCCTTTATCTACTGATTTTTATTTTTCGTAAAGAAAAACTATTTTATATACGAACAAACTAAGTTGATATACAATCGACATGAGTTGATGTATGAATGCTTCACCCTCAATCAAAAGTCTCAGGTTCAAATCTTGAGTACGAAATTTTTTTTGTTAGAAGCGTCACCCATGAATGGATACAGTAATTTTCAAATGTTTGTTCTAGAGAAATTTCTATCAAGAAGTTTTCCTTGCTTTAATGGTCCAATTTGTTGTTGGAACTAAACAATAAACAAACAACATGTGTTCTTTGGTGGGCCCAAAATTGCAAGTGGTGAAGGCTGCTGCCAATAAAGTAAAAATGGGGCCCACATATAGAAACAAAATTTCATGACGTGCCAAAATCTACGTCAACTTCATGACGTCATCACTCATTATTTTTTAATGGCTTGATTAACAACAAGCTACCTTTTTTTTTTTTTTTTAATTTAGCAATTATTATTGTAATTTTTTTTTTGTATAAACCCAACGCATTTAGATTTTTCTTTAATATATAAAACGCATTTAATAATTATCTACGAAGAATTGTGCCTATGGAGATTCGAACACACATCTCCCTTTCCTTCCGGTTAGTGAGATTCTATTTCTTACATGGGAAATTGTGGTCAAGCCTTTGGAATCGAGTGGACAACAAGAATTAGAATCAACCTACATAACATCTGTTCCCATGTACTCGGCATTCTAAAAGCAAGGATTCCCATACAAACAACTTCGCCGGGTGCGTTATGCCCACTTGACCCTTGACCAAATGCTTCGATGTTATTCTAAATTAGCAGGAAATATATATATATATATATATATATATATATATATATATATATATATATATACACACACACACACACGTTATACTATTTCATAATTTAATACAAATTTAGAATTTATAGAAAAGCCAGTGGATTCGAACGAACCCCCTTCGGCTACTGTAGCTATGCCCCTGAATATCATCATGAAGTGCATTACAAACTCTGTGTTGATAAGAAAATACTTAGTTATCTCTACGTGTTATTTTTCTTTATGCTTGTTAGGTCGCAGAAGTTAGGTACTTCATCAGGATTAGTAAGGTAAGCCTAGTCCCCTTACTTGTACTTATGATCCCTATATATATTTTATATATTTAATAAAAGGCCGCTAGATACTTTTCTAGTAGTAATATTTTTTCTAAAAATAAATAAATAAAAAAAATGTTCCTAAAGCTATATATGTAAACATGAGAATGATCAATAACTACACGATGATAACCATTAATGATATGAGACCTAACAGGATAGAATATTCAAGGGAATATAGTTACCAAGAGTTGTGTAAAAAGGTTCAAACCCCAAGTTTAAAGAGACAACAATTAATTAGGACAAATTGGTCAGCATATAAACCACAACGTATATATTACATATATTATTATAAGCTTAAATATGTGTAGAATTGTAGTTGGAGACAATACAAATTCAATTTCATTACATGCATACACGAAGTGATTAAGTTAAACATCAACCATATATCCTTCTCTATATATATAATAATTATGTTATAAGTATCTATGTATTGGAAGGAGAAATGAAAACTTTGGCCAACTTATCACATACCATAGCCTTCACTGACTTATGCTCTTTAGGAAACACACTCCCAACTTTACCCTTGAAAGGAAACACACCAATATTGCTTGTCTCACTTCCTTCATGTCCCATTCTTTCTTTTCCTTTATGTGATGACATGATCTTGTTTATAAATTACTATAATAGTTTTTGTGTTTTTGAATAATGTTGTTTATATTTCTACCTTGGAAGTCATTATTTATTATATAGAAGATGAAGAAGCTTCTTCTTCAGTCGTTTTATAACATTATGGAATATATGCGATTGTGTGTGTTTCTTACTGATTTTTGACCATCCATTCTCTTAATCTTACATGCATATATGGTCAACCTATTATTCTCTGTTAGTCGTAAAGTATACTAGAAGCTGAATCGTACTTTTTTAACTTCCCAATCTAACGGCCCGTTTTGGCCATACGACATGGTATCATGATATGAAATTATGATGTGGTATCATGATATGGAATTATGAGATGAAATTGAAGTTTTGTTTGGACATGCGATATGAAATTTTTGTGTTGTATATTTTCTCATAAAACATAAAAATCTCATAAGTTGTAAAATTATTAAATTAGTCAAGTCAATTGTTTATTCAATCTTATCAAATTAAAAATTTTAAAATCGCATAATAAATTATTGCAAATGTATTTGTTCTACACTTAAGTAATTTGTTTCATCTACCTTTTAAATTAATTAAAAAAATTGAACATAAATTGTAGTGTAGTAGTTTTTAATATAATCCTCCCACATAGTACGGACAATTTTTTCAAGTTTAACTTGCATTTCTCGATCATGTGACTGAGAAGACGAACCAACATAGTTATTTTGGGCCATTTGTTGGTCAATATCATCTCCAACTATATTTTCATGTTTATAGACCATAAATATTCCATCACTTTAACAATCGGTTGGTGTGAGTTAAAGTGACTATATGTTCGTGAGAATAATAAATTTTATGTCGGTGAGAATAATAAATTTTAAAAAGTAATAATGTGATAAGAAATTTAATTTACATATGAAATAATTTATTAGATATAAATGTGGGGTTGTTTTAACAAAATATAAACTTGTGGATCAATTTTTATATTAAAATATCTCAAATCATGATATAGAATCACCATGTAATTTCATATTATGCTCTATCACATCTCATAATATAAAATCAGAAGATCGAATCAGCGTAAAATCGCATGTCCAAACACTGATTCCATTTCATGATATCATATTGTGATATGACATCGCATGATCAAACGCCTACTAAATGAACGGAAAGTGGACTGATTATTTTTTTTATCTTTTTTCATTTTTAGGAAATTCAAAACATTACTCCTGTCGTCCCAATGAAGTTTCATTTTTTTCGTATAAAAACAATTCACTCAGGCTTTCACCTCTTTGAGGTAGTGGAGGTTTGGCTCGGATCTTTACCTTGTGTAGTATTATTTACGCAAAAAATTAGGTATTTATTTGGTTTTTCGATTTAGTTTTATATTATTTGATTTAGATTTTTTATTTTTTATTTTTGAAGAAGTGTAACTCAATTCGAACCAAAATAAATTTGGTTTGATTTGATTTTTCTCTTTTTGATTTGGATGTTTTCAATTTTGTTAATCGGTTTTGTTAATAATTAAAAACATAACAAAGTTATATTTGCAATTTATTTTTATCTTTATATATATATAAATCTCTTAAATATACTTTTTAATATATATCACAAGTAAAACGTAAAAAACAACACTTCAAAGTATATTAATTATAGATATCCCAAATTAACATAAGAAAATAAATTAAATCATAATAAAAATAACTAAAAAGGTCCAAAAGTGGTTAACTCCAACTTAATTCTAAGAATTTTTTACCAAACTAAGTCATTATATAAAACAATTTATCAAAATATTATATTTTTTAAAATTTTAGAAAGCTAGTATAAACGTATTTTACAGTAACGTTTTAGGGTATATTTCAATTTTTAAAAATTAACAACGTTAGGTTGATATACGTTACAGTGAGTAACGTTTTACTCCTAAAACCTTTTTTTTTATTAACGTTTTACTCCTAAAACCTTACTGTAAATAACGTTTAAGAGTAAGACGTTACTCACAGTAACGTTTTAGGAGTAAAACGTTACTGTGAGTAACGTATATTATTCTGACGCCGTCAACTTTTAAAAAATAAAATATACCCTAAAACGTTACAGTGAAATACGTTTATACTAATTTTGTAAAATTTTTAAAAAACATATTATTTTGGTGAATTACTTTATATAATGACTTAGTTTGGTCAATACTTCTAATTCAAACCTATACACAATACAGATACATACATAATACATACATATATATATATATATATATATATATATACACACACATAGTGTGTGTGTATATGTGTGTGTGTATATATATGTGTATATATATATATATATATATATATATATATATATATATATATGATAGATAGATATATTGTCATTCGTTCTAATTTCATACATGTACACAACAATATATGTATAAACAATAAAAAATAGAAAGGATTGTAGTCATTCATTCTAATTTCACTTGTATTCATATGTACCATTTAGATTGTATTCATAAATACAACTCAAATATGTACAAAGATTCAAAAATTTAAAAAGTAGTAGGAGATTGTATTTCCTTTGCTCTTACTTCGCTTGTAATCATTCCCTTTTGTGTCGTAAAAAAAAAAATACTATGAAAAGAGAGAAGTGAGAATAGACAAATACAGAGACAAGGGTGAAAATATAAAAATATTGGAAAAGAGAGAAAAGAAAGAGATATCAGAGTGCTGAGCAATGGAGGGAGAGAGAGGGAACGGGGTGACGAGTAAGAAAGAGAGACAAACGAGATTAGGAAGATCGAAATGAGAGTGATATATGCTATTCGCTAAAGAGAGTGATTAATAGTTATAAAATGATTATTTCTTAAAAACATATCTATGATAATAAATACTTAGCACATGCTTACCATATTATATTGTAAAATTAATTTGTATGGGTCTTGGTGAAAGGTCTATACATAAAATACAAAAATACACACTTTTTTTTTTATGCCTTATTAGTTTTAAAAAAATTTAAATTTTTTTGTTTTACTAATGTATTCTAGTTGTATATTAATGTATTTGAATAAGTATTTAATATATTTGAGCTACATATTAATATATTTGAGTCAATATTTAATGTATCTAAGGTACATATTATGTATTCGAGCTAGTTTTTAATGGTTTTGAACTATATATTAATGTATCCGAGCTTCAATTATTATATCCGACTTTTTTAATTTTTAAGGAATTAATGTAGTTAGAAACTTGTTAGGAATAGATTATAATTCACATTAAAACTATGGTATTTATGTAATTTACGCATAATAATATCTAAAAGGCCTTAGTATCACGGACTCTTACACTTTGTTTGGATCATTGTTATCCATTGTTTCAATTTGTCTTGTATTATATTGTATTCCATTGTATTGTATTGTATGGTTGATATAATATTCGGCTAGATGATTGTTTATTGTTGTTTAGTAACATTTTATTTGTTTAGTTTGATTTTATTGTACTGTATTGTAATGTATAAGTTTACTTAAATATCCTTAATTATTCTAGGATAGGAGGTTTGACTATGTTTAAATAATTAAGGTAAAGGCTTAAATAGTATTTTGAAACATGTAAAAATATAACTGGAAAAAGAAATTAAGCAATAATGGAACACACCAAATTGGTTGTTCCATAAAATAGGGATTTCCAATACATTACAATAAATTTTAAGTAACAATCAAAACAAACATTGTAGGTTAGTAACTATACAATACAATACGAAGGGTAACAATGATCCAAACATAGTGTTAATTATTTCTTCTACTCCCTTACTTAGTTCTCTATTGATTTAATATATTATTAGAATATTTTAATTAAATGTGTATTTTATTAAAATAAGTTTATTAACAATGTTCTGAGACTTAATTATTACTTCTTAATATATTTAAAAATAATATTAAGGATAATAAAAAATAATAATACTATTATTATTTTTTATTTAAAATGAATAAATAAAATAGTATCTATTTTTGTTATAAAGCGAATAAATTTGGTTTCATTTTTTTGGGCTCAATTGGATCCTTGTATGACAAGTAAATTGATATATATCCTTTACACATTCTAACAGTCTAACACGCACCTCACGCGGAGTTGGTGGGACTCTCCTTGTCACATACATTTAATTGTTAAGAGTATTTTTCATCTTAATTTATGATAAGCATTTTGATTTAACATAAATTTCATTCGTTAAAAAAAAAAAACAAACTTTTTTAAATTTTGAATTTAGTGATTTAAAATGACTCACTAGAATTCTTTTAATCGCAAATTATCTATTCATTACGAACAAATGAAAATTCTAAAATTATATTTAATGTCATTATCAACCTGTCACGACCCAAAACGGGCCGCGACTGGCACCCACACTTACCCTCCTATGTGAGCGAACTAACCAATCTTAAGAGTCTGTGACGGTCCGTCACGCCTGTGACGGTCCGTCCTGTCATTCCGTTACGAAGTTCAGAGAGTCGATTTCAGTACCCATTTTTCAAAATTTCTAAGTGTTTTGAAACGAGACCCCCTCGACGGTCCGTCGTGCCCATGACGGTCTGTCGTGGGTTTCGTCATTTCAGCCTGTTTTTCCAGAAATAAAATTTGTTGTTCAAAACGACTAAACAGGTCGTTACACAACCTTATGTGAAATATAAGTATAAGAAAAACACAACATACAAGAAATAATGAGCATGAATTCACTATCACGAGAGACCACAAAATTAAACAAAGCCTTGGCTCACTCTCTATATAAATAAAATCTTCCAAATAATCACAAAGTAAGTAAGCAAACCAAAGCTCTTCTTTTTTTTTTTTTCTTTTCTCACAAACATTCTCATAAAGAAAGAGATAATTAAGATGGCTGAGAAAAATAATGGAGTATTTCCACACAAAGCCAAGAGTGGAAGTGTTTTTCCCAAAGAACAAAAGTCAGTGAAGGCAATGGCTGTTCAAAAGATGGGGAAAATTGTCTCTTCTTCCTTGAACAATATTGGAAAGAAAAAATCAATATCTTTAGGACATGCATCATGATTTGTTTATCGAGATATATTTGTGTATGTGAAGTTTCATTTACAAAATGTAATATCGTATCTTTGTACTAGTATTAGGGTTCTAGGTATTCCGTTCGTTCATTTTTACTTTCCCACTATATTAAAGTATTTGTCCATTTTTTAAATCGTCAAATTAAATATGAATAAATAAATATGGACGGAGAAAATAGTAAGTAATATGTGTCATGTTGTTACACCTTCTGTTTGTCAAAGAATGACAATTGGTGGTTAATGAGATGGGTGGACTCCTTATAAGGCTTGGACAATTCTCCTCATTTTGTGCTGACTTTTAGGGTGTGAGTTAGACCTAAGACCTAATTTCACACTGTTTACCATATTTAAATTCTTTTGGTTAAGAGAATAAATCAGACCCATTAGATCAATAAATACTACATAGTATCAAATTTATAAGAGCTATTTGATTAAAAAGGGAGATATTGTAAATTGTAATGGAGGGGAGTCAAAATCCGCTAATAATATATCAAATTTAACATTCTAAATGCCCTGTTTAATTTTGTGCTAAGGAACATGATCTTTATTGATCTTATATTAACATGACTTGATAATCAAGTGAAATAATGCTTGCTTACTCTGTGCAATACGAATGTTGGAGGCTACCTTTGAAATTTGGCACTTACTTCCTTTAATTTAGTCCAAATTTTAGTGCATTTATGTATAATTGGCTTTACCAAAATGTAGTAATATGAATTGTCACTTTCCTTTCATTTGTAGGTAGACTATTTTGATGAATGAAAGTACTCTTTTCATTTTTCAGAGTGATTTGCTATTGATAATAGATTTCCTCAAAAAAAAATAAAAATTGACAAATAAATAATCTTACTATCCAACTAGGCAATATAGAATCCAATTAAACCTTATGTAACAACAAAACGAGAGAATTTGACATCAATATGCATAGTTCTCTGAAATTTATGCCTCAAAAAAAAGACAGAGAACTTCTCAAAAGTACCATGGAGGAGAATAATGTATAGTAATAATGGCTGTTCAGAATAGTTGTTTATACTGTGATTAGCTTCACCGACCGATAAGAGTACACAAAAAATGATCTTAAACAATAATTAATTAGCACTATAGCATTACTGAATCTATTTTTCAAAGATATAATTAACACTCTTTGTAAATGTCCTCAGCAGTACAGTGATGGAGCCATGATTTTAAATAAGGGGTTCAAAATCTGTAGAAATAGATCCACGAAGTAGTCGAAGGGGGTTCAACATCTACTATATATACATAAAAAAATATTTTAACCATATATAAATAATATCAATTTTCGTCGAAGAGAGTTCGGATATAAAGTGGCTTCACCACGGGCGATACTATACCTAATAATAACTAACTAATATGCTAAAAATAGTATCATATCTTTTTCTCTCATCCTTCCATTTATTCACATCATTTTCGTTTATTTTACTTCATAACTAATGTGATAATGATTGGATATAGCTAAATCTCTAAATAAGATTAGAAATTTAAACCTTATATTTATTTTCCTTTTTTTTAAAGATTAGATAACACCTTATTATTGTTATATATTAATCTTTCAAAATGTTATGTAACATTGGAAGATTCGTAAAAGATTAGCACTATAAATAGTTTATAATATAATTAAAGCAAATGTGTATATCACAGCTAGTAATACTAGATGATATAATATAGAGCAACTTTCACATGTAACGAACAAAATTTATATTTGTATGCTATAACTATAGTTTGCATAATTGCGCTCCATAGCAAACATGTTATGACTATTTTCGCTATACATATATACAAAAGAAATAATTGTATAATTCGATGGCTCCACTTCAAATTTGTATAATTTCGCTGGCAGGCCATTTGTATAAATTGTTAGCAACCTCTCGTTTGTATAAATGGTTGACAACCTCTCAATTCAATTTTATATGTTTGTATATCTGTATAAATTTTGAATTTGTATGCAATTGAATCAAAGTAAAATGTTTGTATATCAAATATCACTCTCTCTCTCTCCCTCTCTCTCTCTCTCTCTATCTCTCTCGTTTTATACAAACATAAATTATACATTGTATTTTGTATAAGCTGTGTTTGAATAAAGCGAGAAAGAGAAAGACAAAAGAGAACTGGCAGGAAAATATTTATATTGTATAACTATAAGTGTATAGTATGAAGATATATGTATTTGCATGTGTATATATTATTTTCTCTTGCTTTGCACAAACAGAATTGTCATTTATACATTTCTAATTGTATAAAGTGAGAGACAAGGGACAGAGGAAGCGACATAGAGAGGGAGAGTGGCGAGCGAGAGTTTGAGGGAGAGAGAAGACTGACAAACAATTTGCTATAGGGCACAATTAAATCAAAATGTGGTTAAAACATTTAATTTAAATTATTAGTATACCATTATATACAATTTTCCCTAATATGCAATCAATGGATTCAACTGATCTCTGTATACAATTAAATAAATGTGTATATTAAACTAGTAGTTATGAATGATATACCCAATAATTGAGTTTAACCGATATCAACACTTCAAACACAAAATATAAATATATATATATATATATATATATGACGCTAAAAAAAGTGACAATTCAAATAAAAGTTCGGAGCCTAAAGGGTATAAAATATTAACAAATATTCCAAAACGGTATATAAAATTTTATATTAACCAAAACGAAAAAATCACTGGAACAATAGCGATTTCCTCCACCGAAAAAAGTAAAATCGCTGCAGTGATTTTGCAAAATGTGATTATTTCAAATTAGCTCAAAAAATAATCAAATTAGATAAAGCTAAAATTGAATGTCACCCGTATTATTATTATTATTTTTCCTTTCAGTAACACCAATGCTAGGATAACAAGACATCCCATGAGTTTACATTCCAATTGAAGATGATTATGTAAAACTTGAAGCAAACATAAAGTAATTACAATTTACTATACCATGGGAAAGCCACAACACCATACTTGTTACATCATATTATTTAGATTGATCATCAATTAGCCTGTGCGTCTGTCTTATTAATACTGTATCCCCTGTTGTTCGATTACAATTCTTATTTTCAAATCTGAATTTTAATAGAAAAACATCAGTAAGAACATCTCCCATCGCCCTCGGTGATAACATCCTTAAAAGCACCATTACTGGGAATCATAGGCAAAACATGCTCCTGATGAGGCACAATAACATCCAACAAGTAAGGTCCAGGAGTATGTAACATCTTTCGTATAGCATCTCTAACATCATTCCTATGAATCACTTGAGCACAAGGTATATCACAAGCCTCCGCGAATTTCAACATGTTAGGGAAAATCCTTGCCTTGTTAGAAGGATTTCCAAGATAAGAATGTGCTCTATTTGCCTTGTAAAACCTATCCTCCCACTGTGTCGCCATTCCCAAATGTTGATTATTCAAAATCATCATCTTAACAGGAAGATTCTCCGCTCTAACTGTTGCTAACTCTTGCACATTCATCATGAAACTACCATCCCCATCGATGTCTACAACAATTGCATCTGGTATTGCTATTGCTGCTCCTATTGCAGCAGGTAAACCAAACCCCATCGCTCCGAATCCACTAGATGTCAAACACTGCATTGGATTTTTATACTTATAGTATTGAGCACACCACATTTGGTGTTGCCCTACACCACTTGTTATAATAGCATTTCCGTTAGTTAACTCATCAAGGACTTCGATTGCATATTGTGGAGGAATAGAATCACCATAAAACTTGTATTTCAAAGGATACTTCAATTTTTGCTCTGTTAATTCTTTCCTCCAAGGCGAGAAATTCAGTTTCAAAGCGTTTTCCGTATCCATTAATATCGAATTCAAGCCCTGTAACGCTAACTTAATGTCAGTACAAATAGATACATGAGGCTGCTTGTTTTTACCAATCTCTGTGGAGTCGATATCAATGTGAACAATTTTTGCTCTGCTTGCAAATGTTTCTAATTTACCCGTCACACGATCATCAAACCTAACTCCAAATGCTAGCAGCAAATCACTCCTATCCACCGCGTAATTTGAATAAACAGTACCATGCATCCCTAGCATTTGAAGCGAAAGTTCATCCCCTGCTGGAAACGCTCCTAGTCCCATCAAAGTACTCGCCACAGGAATACCTGTGTGCATAGGAGATGAGTTAGCAAAAAAAATCCCCAAATTTTTTTAGTATCAATCAGAGTAGTACCTGTGAGCTGAGCAAAACGTCTTAACTCATTGCTGGATTGTATGCACCCTCCACCAACATACAACACCGGTTTCTTTGATTCAGAAATTAATCTAACAATTTGTTCCAAGAGCGTCTTTTTTGGTGGTAACGGGAGTCTAGATATATAACCTGGCAACTTCATGGGTTGATCCCAATTAGGAATATCCATTTGTTGTTGAACATCTTTAGGAACATCAATTAAAACCGGTCCAGGTCGTCCTGATCGAGCTAGGAAAAACGCCTCTCGGACAATCCTAGGAATATCGTGAACGTCCATGACTAGATAATTATGCTTTGTAATTGATCTAGTTACTTCTACAATTGGAATTTCTTGAAATGCGTCACTTCCAATCATCCTACGAGGAACTTGGCCTGTGATAGCATAGCAACAAACCACCAAATTAAACAACTCTCATACTTCAATTGGAACTTAACCGACTAAACATCAATACTATAATAAAGCCATATTAACAACTCTAATGTTAAAATGGAGTGCGTACGTAGTAAAATTTGTGTGACTTTAAAATCATATTGGAAGTAGTAATTAAAATAATTTTGACCTGTAATAGCAATAATTGGAATACTATCGGCCATAGCATCAGCAAGACCACTTATAAGATTCGTCGCTCCAGGTCCAGAGGTAGCCATACAAACACCAGGGAACCCGGTGGCGCGTGCATAACCTTCAGCAGCGAAAACGCCACCCTGTTCATGACGTGGCAATATATTCCTTATGGTTGGAGAGCGGGTGAGAGCCTGGTGAATTTCCAGTGTAGTACCCCCTGGATAAGCAAATACATTCTTAACGCCTTGGCGCTCCAGGGCTTCAACCAAGATGTCACATCCTTTTCGAGGTTCATCAGGGAGGAATCGAGAAGTGAATGTCGTCTCCATTGATGGCGCTGGAGCACCATTTGGGGTTTTGGAAACGTTGATGCTGATGATGAGAGATTTATGAGGAATAATTGTTTGCGTGTGTGGAAAAGGGAATACATGACTAGTACTAGAAAGAATAGAAGATGATGTAAAACGATTATTGTTGATCAAAGTGGTGGAAGGATTCTGAGAAAATGCAGCCATTGTTCAGACACAATCAACAAACAACGACTACTTATTACTAGAAATCAACAAGTCTATTTATAGAATCAAACTATATTCGCTTACATTTTAAGATATATTGTTTCATCGTATTAATATGCAAAAAATTGCTATTTATACTACTTTTCATATAGTTTTAGAATATATAATTTTTTTGTTTAAAATATTAAATTAATGTGATCTAATTTAACTTTTAAAAAAATAATCAAATTGACTTTCGAAAAATGTAATATGACAAACAATACCGAACGAACAAAGTTGTATTACTCAATCTTCTTTCGTTTCAAAAGAAGTGATATTTTAAAATAAAGTAATAGTCTTTTATTGGTCGAGAAAAAAATGATCCAAAGTAATTTGCATTTGTTTTGATACATGGAATGTGTAGTTTAAAATTTTTAAATCTGTAGTTCAAACATAGTAATCAAATATGTAATTTAAAATTTTTAAATGTGTAGTTTAATTTTTAAACATGTTGTTGCAAATATGTAGTTTAATTTTTTGAAACTTAATAACCAAACATAAACTTTAAACATGTAATTTGATTTTTCAAAAACATTAAAATTAACAAATATGTAATTTTTCAACATTAATGTGTAGTTATCTTGGGTTGTTGTTAAATATGATCGATACTTATAAACCTTATGATTTTTAGTATTTCTTTAATGTGTTGTTGTATATCAATTCTAAAATATTTTGAGTTTTGATTGCTATTATTGAATTATTTTTGTTATATAAAAAAAAGTATTTAAAATGAAATTTAGATTATTATTTAAATAGGTAATTTGAATTTATTTATATAATAAATGCAATAAAATTACTTAATTTTAAAAATTATTAATTAGTTCAAAACAAATATTAATTTGAAAGAAAAAATAATATTGTGACTACAACTATGTATACTTAATATTTTAGCATATCATTTAATAGCAAATATTTTTTTATATAATAACCAATAATATAATAAAGAAAAATATATACGTGATGAAACTTAAATCTAGTTCATGTTAAATTTGTGTTGTCAGTGTCATAGGAGAACTATAAAGATGTTTTTCTTTCAATTTTTTTTATAAAAGTTTATTTTGAAATCATAAAAAACTCTCTATATCTGTTTTATGTTATTAAAAAAATTCAATGAAGCACCATCAACGTTTTTATAAAAAAAATTGTCTCTACTACTGAAATAATAAATAATAAATTACTTTTAATGAGTCTTTTTTGCGTATGATATGATTCTGTAACGACCTGTTTAGTCGTTTTGAGCAGCAGATTTTATTTCTCAAAAAACAGGTTGAGACGACGGAACCCACGACGGAACGTCATGGGCACGACGTACCGTCGAGGGTGTCTCGTCCCAAAACACTTAGAAATTCTGAAATTTGGGTGCTGAAATCGACTCACTGAACTCTGTGACGGACCTGCAGGACGGACCGTCACAGGCACGACGAACCGTCGTGATCCACTGTTTCAAAACACTTCAACTCTTGAGAATTTGGTAAAGGGAACGATTCTCTGAACGTCGTGACGGAAGTGCAGGACGGACCGTCGTAGGTACGACGGGCCGTCACAGACTCCTTAAGGAAATCGAGTCTCTAACGAACCTGCATGACGGACCGTCGCAGGCGCGACGGACCGTCACAGACTGCTTAATCCCAGTTGAAGTCGGAATTCTGGTTAAGTTTTAAAAGGGCGTTTTTGACTATTCTTGCCTTAATTATAAAGTTAGTGGGTTAATGTTAATAAGTCTAATTACTTGGGGGTAAAAAAAAAGGTAACCTTAAGTTAATTAGTGGGGCATTATTGCCATCTTTTATTCTTAATTATATACTAATTAGGGTAAAAGAAAGAGGTTTGGAATAAGAAAAAGAAAAGAACAGAAAGAGAGAGAAGGGAATCGATAGAGAGAAAAACGATCGAGAAGGGGAAAAACACAAAGCTTTGGGAAAATTTGCTTGCTTGATCACGAATCTTCGGTGGAGGTAGGTTATGGTTTTCATGCTATTCGTAGTAAACTCTTAATAGCGAATGATATGTGTTAGTAGTATTGTGAACCTTCTATATGCTTAATTGTATGCTTGCATGAATGATGTGATTATGTAATTATGAATAAATAAGCATGATGAAGCTATTGAATCCCAAATCTTGAAAAGAAACCCTAATCTACTTTGTTAATGATGATGCCTTGGTATAAAAGAAGGCTTGATGAATGAAAGTAGTGAGATTAGGGGATCGGGTGCCACGTTCCGGTACCAGGATAGTATATGAGGATCGGAGTGTCACGTTCCGACACCAGGATAGAATATGGATCGGGTGCCACATTCCGGTACCAGGATAGAATATGGATCGGGTGTCACGTTCCGACACCAGGATAGAATATGGATCGGGTGCCACGTTCCGGTACCAGGATAGTATATGAGGATCGGAGTGTCACGTACCGACATGAGGGGAATAAAGATAAAGAATCTTGAAAGATGTTAATATATTCAATCTAATGAACCTAATTCTCAAATGAGTATGATGAGGAGGCATGAGTCCTCTTTGATGAGCTTGGTGTTGTAACCAAGGGCTATGGTAATTGTAAATGCTGCATGCTAAGGATATTAGTTGATTTTATGATATTATCTGATATATACTGTTTTCTATTTTGAGTTGGCCGATGATATCTACTCAGTACCCGTGTTTTGTACTGACCCCTACTTTTATGTTTTCTTCTTGTTTATTTGTGGAGTGCAGCAAACGTGCCGTCGCCATCGACTCAACAGTAATTCAAGCCAGTCTTACTACACCGGAAATTCAGGGTGAGCTAATGCTTCTAGCTTGGACTGGATCTTCTTCTTCAAGTCTTGATGCCTTGAACTTCCGGCATGGACTAGCTTCTTATGTATTTTTAGCTTTTAGAATACTCTTAGTTTAGTCATTTGATCGTAGATGTTCTTGTGGTGATGACTTCCAGATTTTGGGGAAAATAATAGTTATTGATTTTATTAATGAGTTTAAGTCTTCCGCATTACTTTCTGTTGATATTATATTGAAATGTTAAGGTTTAGATTGGTTGGTTCGCTCACATAGGAGGGTAAGTGTGGGTGCCAGTCGCGGCCCGGATTTGGGTCGTGACAAACTTGGTATCAGAGCATTAGGTTCGTTGGTCTCATCACACAAGAACGAGTCTAGTAGAGTCTTAAGGAACGGTAGGGGGACGCCTTTACTTTTCTTTGAGAGACTATAAGACTTTAGGAAAATTCCATTCTTTCTTTCCTTCTTTCGTGCTATTACTTGGGTCCAATTGGTATCTAGGTGATACAAATTGGTATCTGACCATCTTCACTCTATTTCGCGGATGGTTAGAACTAGAGCAACGACTGCGCCAACACCAAAATCGGCAAGACAAGAAGCGTCTGAGCCAGCCACTGGGGCTGTAGCTCGAGGAAAAGTAGCGGCAAGAGGCCGTGGTAGAGGTCATGGGAGGACGTCCTCTAGAGGAAGAGGACGAGCACCTAGCCCTTCTGATACTAGGGCGGTGACTCCTCCAGCGACTGAAGAAGTAGTAAGAGAGGGTGAGGAAAGGGAAACTGAGCAAGTGCAGAATGAGGAACTACCACCCCAACCTACCCCAGAGATGATAAATCAGGTTCTTGCTTTTCTTAGTGGGTTATCTGATCAAGGTCAAACACCTCCAGTGTTTTCTGCACCAACACCTCCGGTTTCAGATGTACAACATGCAGCCACTATGGCTCCTCGTATGGATGCCTCATTGGACATAGGCACATTTTCACGTCTGACTACTAGGCCCATAATGACAAGTGATCAGCATGAACTTTTCAGTAAGTTCTTGAAATTGAAACCTCCAGTCTTCAAGGGTGCTGAATCTGAGGATGCTTACGATTTTCTGGTTGACTGTCATGAGCTACTACACAAGATGGGTATAGTAGAACGGTTTGGTGTTGAGTTCATGAGTTATCAGTTTCAAGGGAACGCCAAAATGTGGTGGCGGTCACATGTTGAGTGTCAACCAACAGAGGCGCCACCTATGACTTGGGCGTCATTCTCTAGCTTGGTTATGGAGAAGTATATCCCTCGGACATTGAGGGATAGGAAAAGGGATGAGTTCTTGAGCCTAGAGCAAGGTAGGATGTCGGTCAATGCATATGAGGCTAAGTTTCGTGCACTATCCAGATATGCCACCCAACTATGTTTCAGTCCACAAGAGCGGATTCGTCGTTTTGTGAAGGGGTTGAGGTCAGAGTTGCGGATTTCGGCCTTACAGGTAGCGGCTACGGCAAAATCCTTTCAAGAAATGGTTGACTTCGATGTAATTCTGGGTATGACTTGGCTTTCCCCAAATTTTGCAATCTTGGATTGTAATGCTAAAACTGTGACGTTAGCCAAGCCTGGACAGATCCGATAGTGTGGGAGGGTGACTACACTTCCAATCCGGTTCGTATCATCTCCTTTCTTCGTGCTAAGAAAATGGTTAGTAAAGGGTGTTTAGCCTTCTTGGCACATCTCAAGGATGACACTACCCAAGTGCCTTCGATTGAGTCGATTTCGGTGGTCCGTGAGTTTCGGGATGTGTTCCCTGCAGACCTTCCTGGCATGCCACCGGATAGAGATATTGATTTCTGTATTGACCTTGAACCGGGTACTCGCCCCATTTCTATACCCCCTTATAGAATGGCTCCCGCGGAGTTAAGAGAGTTAAAAGCATAACTTCAAGAGTTGTTGAGCAAAGGCTTCATTAGACCAAGTGCATCTCCTTGGGGTGCTCCAGTTTTGTTTGTGAAGAAGAAAGATGGGAGTTTTCGGATGTGCATAGACTATCGGCAGTTGAACAAGGTAACCATAAAAAACAAGTATCCTCTTCCTCGCATTGATGACTTGTTCGATCAGTTACAAGGTGCTTGTGTCTTCTCTAAGATTGACTTGAGATCCGGTTATCATCAATTGAAAATACGAACAACGAATGTGCCAAAGACTGCTTTTAGAACTAGATATGGGCATTACGAATTTGTAGTGATGTCTTTTGGTCTTACGAATGCCCCTGTTGCGTTCATGAGTTTGATGAACGGGATTTTTAAGCCATACTTGGACCTCTTCGTGATCGTATTTATTGATGATATACTGATATACTCTAAAAGTAAGGAGGAACATGAGGAGCATTTGAGAATGGTATTGGAAATGTTGAGGGAGAAAAAGCTTTATGCCAAGTTCTCTAAGTGTGAGTTTTGGCTAGATGCAGTGTCCTTCTTGGGGCACGTGGTTTCCAAGGATGGAGTGATGGTGGATCCTTCTAAGATTGAGACAGTGAAGAATTGGGTAAGACCTACTAATGTGTCAGAAATAAGGAGCTTTGTTGGGTTAGCTAGCTACTACCGCCGATTCGTCAAGGGATTCTCTTCTATTGCTTCCCAACTGACGAACTTGACTAAGCAAAATGTTCCATTTGTATGGTCGGATGAGTGTGAGGAAAGCTTTCAGAAGCTCAAGACTCTGTTGACTACTGCACCAATTCTCACCTTGCCAGTGGAAGGTAAGAATTTCATTGTCTATTGTGATGCATCCTATTCGGGTTTGGGTGCAGTGCTAATGTAAGAGAAGAATGTGATTGCTTATGCTTCAAGACAATTAAAAGTGCATGAATGTAACTATCCAACTCATGATTTGGAATTGGCCGCGATAGTGTTTGCATTAAAGCAATGGAGACACTATTTATATGGGGTTAAGTGTGAGGTCTATACGGATCATCGTAGCCTACAATATGTCTTTACTCAGAAAGATTTGAACTTGAGACAGAGGAGATGGATGGAACTACTGAAGGACTACGACATCACTATTTTGTATCATCCGGGGAAGGCGAATGTTGTAGCGGATGCTTTAAGTAGAAAGGCGGGAAGCATGGGGAGTCTAGCTCACTTGCAAGCTTCTAGACGCCCATTGGGAAGAGAAGTTCAGATTCTGGCTAACGACCTTATGAGGTTAGAAGTAAATGAGAAGGGAGGATTGTTGGCTTGTGTGGAGGCAAGATCTTCTTTTCTTGACAAGATTAAAGGAAAGCAGTTTAATGATGAGAAATTGATCCGGATCCGAGATAAAGTGTTGCGAGGAGAGGCTAAGGAAGCACAAATCGATGAGGAAGGTGTTTTGAGAATCAAGGGAAGGGTATGTGTACCCCGAGTTGATGATTTGATCAACACTATTCTGACAGAGGCTCATAGTTCAAGGTATTCTATACATCCGGGTGCAACCAAGATGTACCGTGACCTAAAGCAACACTTTTGGTGGAGTAGAATGAAGCGTGATATTGTTGACTTCATTGCCAAATTTCCAAACTGTCAACAAGTAAAGTATGAACACCAGAGGCCTGGAGGAACACTTCAGAGAATGCCCATTCCTGAATGGAAGTGGGAGAGAATTGCAATGGATTTTGTAGTTGGCCTTCCAAAAACAATGAGTAAGTATGAATCTATTTGGGTGATTGTTGATAGGTTAACTAAATCTGCTCATTTCATTCCGGTCAAGGTGACTTACAATGCAGAGAAGTTAGCCAAACTTTACATCTCAGAAATCGTTCGATTGCATGGGGTTCTACTATCCATCATATCATATAGAGGTACGCAGTTTACTTCTTAGTTTTGGAAAACATTGCATGCGGAATTGGGTACTAGGTTGGACCTTAGTACTGCGTTCCATCCTCAGATCGATGGTCAGTCTGAGCGAACGATTCAAGTGTTGGAGGATATGTTTCGTGCGTGTGTGATAAAATTTGGTGGCCATTGGGATAGCTTCTTACCCTTAGCGGAATTTTCATACAATAATAACTATCACTCGAGCATTGATATGGCTCCATTTGAAGCATTGTATGGTAGGAGATGTAGGTCCCCCATTGGTTGGTTTGATGCGTTCGAGGTTAGGCCTTGGGGTACTGATCTCTTGAGGGATTCGATGAAGAAGGTGAAATCTATTCAAGAAAAGCTTCTAGTGGCGCAAAGTAGACAAAAAGAAAATGCAGATCGAAAGGTTAGAGACTTAGAGTTCATGGAGGGAGAACAAGTCTTGCTGAAGATTTCGCCCATGAAAGGGGTGATGCGGTTTGGAAAAAGGGGTAAGCTAAGTCCAAGGTATATTGGACCATTTGAAGTACTCAAGCGAGTAGAGGAGGTGACTTATGAGTTAGCCTTGCCTCCAGGGCTGTCCGGGGTACATCCGGTATTCCATGTGTCGATGTTGAAAAGATACCATGGGGATGGAAACTATATTATTCGTTGGGATTCAGTCTTGCTCGATGAAAATTTGACTTATGAGGAGGAGCCTGTTGCCATTCTAGATAGAGAAATTCGCAAGTTGAGATCAAGGGAGATTGCATCCATCAAAGTTCAATGGAAGAATCGACCCGTTGAAGAAGCCACTTGGGAGAAGGAGGTTGATATGCGAAAAAGATATCCACACCTGTTCACAGATTCAGGTACTCTTTTTCGCCCTTATTCTCCTTCTTGTGATCGTTCGGGGACGAACGATGGGTAAATTGGTATCTAATGTAACGACCTGTTTAGTCGTTTTGAGCAGCAGATTTTATTTCTCAAAAAACATGCTGAGACGACGGAACCCACGACGGAACGTCATGGGCACGACGTACCGTCGAGGGTGTCTCGTCCCAAAACACATAGAAATTCTAAAATTTGGGTGCTGAAATTGACTCTCTGAACTCTGTGACGGACCCGCAGGACGGACCGTCACAGGCACGACGAACCGTCGTGATCCACCGTTTCAAAACACTTCAACTCTTGAGAATTTGGTACAGGGAACGATTCACTGAACGTCGTGACAGAAGTGCAGGACGGACCGTCGTAGGTACGACGGGCCGTCACAGACTCCTTAAGGAAATCGAGTCTCTAACGAACATGCATGACGGACCGTCGCAGGCGTGACGGGCCGTCACAGGCTGCGTAATCCCAGTTGAAGTCGGAATTCTGGTTAAGTTTTAAAGGGGCGTTTTTGACTATTCTTGCCTTAATTATAAAGTTAGTGGGTTAATGTTAATAAGTCTAATTACTTGGGGGTAAAAAGAAAAAGGTAACCTTAAGTTAATTAGTGGGGCATTATTGCCATCTTTTATTCTTAATTATATACTAATTAGGGTAAAAGAAAAAGGGTTGGAATAAGAAAAAGAAAAGAACAGAAAGAGAGAGAAGGGAATCGATAGAGAGAGAAACGATCGAGAAGGGGAAAAACACAAAGCTTTGGGAAAATTTGCTTGCTTGATCACGAATCTTCGGTGGAGGTAGGTTATGATTTTCATGTTATTCGTAGTAAACTCTTAATAGCGAATGATATGTGTTAGTAGTATTGTGAACCTTCTATATGCTTAATTGTATGCTTGCATGAATGATGTGATTATGTAATTATGAATAAATAAGCATGATGAAGCTATTGAATCCCAAATCTTGAAAAGAAACCCTAATCTACTTTGTTAATGATGATGCCTTGGTATAAAAGAAGGCTTGATGAATGAAAGTAGTGAGATTAGGGGATCGGGTGCCACGTTCCGGTACCAGGATAGTATATGAGGATCGGAGTGTCACGTTCCGACACCAGGATAGAATATGGATCGGGTGCCACATTCCGGTACCAGGATAGAATATGGATCGGGTGTCACGTTCCGACACCAGGATAGAATATGGATCGGGTGCCACGTTCCGGTACCAGGATAGAATATGAATCGGGTGTCACGTTCTGACACCACGTTCTGGTACCAGGATAGTATATGAGGATCGGAGTGTCACGTACCGACACGAGGGGAATGAAGATAAAGAATCTTTAAAGATGTTAATATATTCAATCTAATGAACCTAATTCCCAAATGAGTATGATAAGGAGGCGTGAGTCCTCATTGATGAGCTTGGTGTTGTAACCAAGGGCTATGGTAATTGTAAATGCTGCATGCTAAGGATATTAGTTGATTTTATGATATTATCTAATATATACTGTTTTCTATTTTGAGTTGGCCGATGATATCTACTCAGTACCCGTGTTTTGTACTGACCCCTACTTTTATGTTTTCTTCTTGTTTATTTGTGGAGTGCAGCAAACGTGCCGTCGCCTTCGACTCAACAGTAATTCAAGCCAGTCTTACTACACCGGAAATTCAGGGTAAGCTAATGCTTCTAGCTTGGACTGGATCTTCTTCTTCAAGTCTTGATGCCTTGAACTTCCGGCATGGACTAGCTTCTTATGTATTTTTAGCTTTTAGAATACTCTTAGTTTAGTCATTTGATCGTAGATGTTCTTGTGGTGATGACTTCCAGATTTTGGGGAAAATAATAGTTATTGATTTTATTAATGAGTTTAAGTCTTCCGCATTACTTTCTGTTGATATTATATTGAAATTTTAAGGTTTAGATTGGTTGGTTCGCTCACATAGGAGGGTAAGTGTGGGTGCCAGTCGCGGCCCGGATTTGGGTCGTGACAGATTCATATGTAATAAAAAACATGATGGTAATATTAGTTTTATTCATATTTTGCTCACATAATTTTAAGTATAATTGGATAAAATATATTTTTATCATTAATTTTTTTTTAGAAAATAGGTGTGTAACAACAACTCCTTTGAATAAATAAGAGTAATTCTTTAGCCAACTCGGCCAATTTCATATTTTTATATAAATTTTTATTATTTAAATTTAGATATAAATTATTTTTTACGATTAAAAATTAGAAACTAAAATAGATATAAGAAATGAAAAAAAATAATCTAAAAAGAATGAGTAAAAAGGAGGAAAATTGAAATTGAAAAAGTGATATATTTTTACTTTTTTACTACTACTACATATATATTATAATTTTTTTTATTTTAGGTCTTGAAAATTTCGAATGAGAAGAGTGGGTGAGAATTATGTTTTCTTTTTGGTGAATTTTTGGTTCCTTTTCGATGTTTAATTATGAAATTATCAATAATTAATCTCACTAATAATTTTCAATATTTTGGAAACATAATTGAATAATATATTTAATATTTAAGTTAAAGGGTAAAAATATCTACAAATAAACCAGTTTATAGTGTGAATAATGTTTAATTATGAAATCATCAATAATTAATCTCACTAATCATTTTCAATATCTTGGAAACATAATTGAATAATATATTTAATATTTAAGTTAAAGGGTAAAAATATCTAAAAATAATCCAGTTTATAGTGTGAATATATTATTTTACAGTTCGTTATAATCAATTTTTTCTGACCAAAAAAGGACAAATAATTAAGGGCACGAAGTATTAGTTTTGCACAATATCCAAAGAGATAAACTATGTATACTCGTGCTAATCTGAATTTTATGTTTTCATTAGTATTATTAATAACATAGGAAAAAAATTTGGACACAAAATTTAGTCAAAATTTAATTAGAATGATATTTTTTCTATGTTAGTTCACCTTTTAAAATATTTTTACATTTTTAACTTTAATATCTTTTAACTAAAAATGAAAAAAAAACTAATTTATTTAAAAATAAAAAAATACATAAAATCACCATAGAAGTTGTCCTGAATTTTCAAAAAGACACCTTAAACTGTGCTACCGTCATATTAATCCACTAAACAATTTTGAATAGTTATTATTATATCAAAATTAAGATTCAAAAAGTAAGAGAGAGAGTAATAAAGAAAAAAAAAGATAAAGGAAAAATTTAAGATGATAAAAAAAATCACATTTTTAAGTAAATTAACATGTGTCATGTAATGATTGGTGTGTGAATATACTTGCTTCTTAAAAAAATAGTACTCTCTCAGTCCGTAATTGTTTGTCATGGTTTCTATTTTTAGAGTCAAACTAGAAAAACTTTAACTAACATTTTCAGATGTATTTATTCATCATATTGATATGCAAAAAATTGTAATTTATTGTACTTTTCATGTAGTTTTAGAATATCTAATTTTTTTTGTTTAAAATATCAAATTAATGTGATCTAATTTACCTTTGAAAATTAGTCAAATTGAATTTCGATAAGCGCAACATGATAAACAATTCCGAACGGAGGGAGTATAATAATATATGTTCAAAATTGTTTAGTGGAGTAGTAGGAGCAAAGTTAAGATATCTTTTTGAAAATTCTGAACAACTTTAATGGTAATTTTATGTCTTTTCTCTTTTAAAATAAGAAAAATATTACAGTTTTTTCTAAATTTTCTGGCGACCAAAATTTCTGGCCATATTCTAACCAAGTTTTCTCGCCAATTCCTGATCAATTTTTTTGGCCATTTAGCACTTTCCTAATAACATATACAATTCAATGTTTATACTCCCTTCGCGCACTTTTATTTGTCATGTTGCACTTTTTGAAAGTCAATTTGACTAATTTTCAAAGTTAAATTAGATTACATTAATTCGATATATTAAACAAAAAAATTAGATATTCATAAGCTATATTGAAAATACTATAAATTGCAATATTTTGCATATCAATATGATTCGCAAAATACTAAATCTAAGAGTACCCAATACACCAAAATAAAAAGATAAACGGTATGTGTCCGAAAACATAAGACATCATGTCATGACTGAGAGAATCCAACACGAGCATGAACGGATAGCTCACCCTGGAACCTCATATGCTGGAGACTGGTTAGAGCTGAGGGCAAGTCGAAGTCATTAGTACACTCGTTGCGCTCCATAAAAAGAAAACAAAGAAAAACAGAAGTAAAACTCTGTAGGGGGCAACATTTAATTGCATTAACTCACTGCACATGAATACTTTCCAATTTCAATTATTTTTTAACTATGAAAAAGTGAATTACTATATACACTAATTAACATATATATATATATATATATATATATATATATATATAAAGGGACTAGAAATAAAATTGAAACAATTTTTTTTCATCACCTCAATTATTAGATAAACATTAATCACTAATTATTCCAAATCTATAAACTCATGTGTTGGCACAATTACGCAGAACCAAAAGAAAAATCAAAGAAAATAAATATGCAGAAACTTTTCCAACTAACAGTTCATTCTTATCCTAATCATTGGCATCATTAAATTTCTTATGCAAAGAATCCTCTAATATAACAAATTCAACTAATAATGATTCCTCTAATATAACAAATTAATTCAACTACATAATTGATTAGTCTTTTTCCATATTTTCCAACTAACATTTCATTCTTATCCTAATCATTGGCATCATTAATTTCCTTATGCAAAGATTCCTCTAATATAACAAATTCAACTACATAATTGATTAGTCTCTTTGCATATGAAAATATAAAATTATAAGGCAGTAGGCATAGTATAATGACATTCAACAAACGTTGGTGTATTATTATTCTTACCTGAATGCGCTTGGCGGCCCTCGCTCCTAATCTGCATGGGCAGGTAAGTCTTCTAAACTAATTTATTTTTGGGCAACTTTCACATATAGCAAACAAAAAATTCATATTTGTATGCTATAGCAAACTTTGCATAATTGCGTTTCATAGCAAACATAAAACTGTATAATTTGCTATACATATACAATTGTATAATTCGCTGGCCTAAATTGTATAATTTGTTGACCTAAATTGTATAATTCGCTGGCCTATTTCGCTGCAATTGTATAATTTTTTATGAGGTTAAGTGCACGTATCTTAGTTTAACTTTTTTAATTACGTGATTATTTGACTTCAAATTTGAATTAGTATCAATATATTTATCTTGATTTGATTTTTGACAAATGAGTATTATGAGCTATAAAAAAGGCAAGGAAAATAAATATCAATTTTAAGAAATAATGAAATGCTAATTTTAATATAGCACTATTTTTTTCTTTGATATGTTATTGTATTATTTTAATTTATGTAATGAAATATATTAAAATTAAAAAATAATAATATTAAGTACTTCATATTAAAGAGAGGGGTAAATAAAAAGTAGAGTGAATGGAGTAAGAAGAGAAAAAGGAGAGGTTGATAAGAGATGGTACCTACAAATGTAATTTTTTCTATTAAAAAATTTCTCATACAACTATTACATGGCATATTTGATACACTATAAAATTTTTGAGAAATAATAATAATAAGAAAACTTAAAGGTGGAATCTTTGTTATTTTTCAAAAAATAAGAAAAAAGGCACTGTCCCTTTAAACCAGATAGAATGAGCCCAAATAAATTGCCACTTATTGGGTCGGCCCAATCTATTGAAAAATTTAGGAAAAATTAGTAAAGTAATCACAATTTCTAACTTAATTAATAAAGATATCTACATTTTAAAATATTTAGTCAAAATGTCAATATTTTTATTAAATATTGAAAATGTTGCTAATGAGCCCTTTTATTAAAATATTGACATTTTGAAAAATTTTCTTGAGAGCTCGTTTGCTAATCTCTTCAATAATTTCCATTAAAACAAGGAATTGCGACACACTTTTATATACCCGTAATATCATGAGCAGATAATGTTTCATAATAATGGTACTGTTAGATAAAACTTTCGATTCGTGTGTTTGGGTTCTTCTAATCATGATGAATGAGTGGTTTTAGAAATGATAGTTTAAATAGTTTTGTCACTTTTTATAATTTTTAGATAATATATCTACCGTGTGTATATGACTTGTATATTTTATGATTATTCAAAAGTCATCTAAGAAAAAAGATCCATTTTGTTTAAATATTTTGCTAGTTAGTTTGGTCGTATAATAGTTTATATTTTTGATTAAATTATCTTCTAACTAAGTCGATTATTTTATTTCGTTAAGATGAAGAATCCCATTAATTAGTTAATGTTAATTCATTTTATTTTATTTTTAGCCGAGTTCACTAATTAGTCTATTTTATAAAATGTCGAATTCCTTCGTCTATTTCGTTTAGCTTCTTGTTGTTCATCAGATTATGTTTTTTTTTGTTTTAGTTGGCTAAGCCTTGACTTGACCTGGTTTTGCTTTGTTTTCCATTACTCTGATTCGATTTTGTCTTCGGTTCGACATAAGTTCGTGAATTGTTGTTTAGTATTTATATTGTTTTGCAACCATTTGTTCTATTGCAAATGTCCTTGCGAGTACTTTCATCCCATTTCATTTCTAACTGCCTCAAAACGGATCAAGAAGCAGAATTGAACGGGAAACTGAAACACAATTTCAGAAAGTCCAAAAGCAGCTTGTATACACTATATATACACTGATATACAAGTTTCGATACAGAAATACGGGGATCAAAAATCAATAAAGGTTCTTGGAGATTGATTTGGGATGTAAAAATGTAAAATACATCTCAATATACAGGGAAAATAGCCTAAATACTTCCCGTATACAGTAGTATACACGAAATATATACACAGAAATCAAACATAAAAAGAGGGAAAAATGGGCTGAAACCTATCAGCAGGCCCACTTTAAAGTTTAGGACAGGTTCGGGTCAAGCCCAAGAATTTGAAATTGGGCAAAAATCCAAATGTGATATTTCCTCTTCCTTTTTTATTTATTATTATGCTTTTGTGTTTTTGATTATTATATAATTAAATTTCCCAACGTAAGTCATTTCTTCTTTTCATACACATAAATTAAATATGTACATATATATAAAAAAAATTTACTTATCACTGAGTTTTATTTATATTCATTTGTCTTATAACCTTTAGTTACTCCTTTTAAAATAATCCTTTGTTTGCACTAAATTAATTAATTAGAAAATAATGATAATTTTAAGTAAACAAAATGATTAATTAATTTTCTTGATTTTTACTAAATAATTAAGTGGCAACTCTGTTAATTCGGAAAATTGATTTCTCTTAAATTATAAGATTAATTGATTTTTTGAAACTTGGTCATTTTTTTCTTTTATCATATATTTTTAAAACACCATTTATATTCTAAAGTGAATGAAACACAATTAGTTTGAGTTTTGGCTTAGTTTAATACTATTTATTATTTATGTTTTGTGTTTGTTTGAGACTATTAAAAATATTGGATGATAAGTTTGTTTTTTAATATTAACAATTTTAAAGACATTTTAATTATTTCAACAAATAAGTTATTATCAATATTCTTTTTAATAAAATACATGATTTTTGTTTCAACATTTTATCTTATTATTTTTAAATTCAACTTAAGCACTAAAAAAAATGTTTTTAAGTACATATATCTTAAAATTACTTAAATTTAGCTGAATCAATCATCTCAAATTTTAATATTTTCATTAATATTTAGTTATAATTAAATATTCTCAGAAACTTTGTAAATAAAAAATAGTCAAATAAAATAAATTAACTTCTATTATACTGTATCAACCTCATTTATTTTCGTTATGTATAAGTGCATGCTCTAATATATCACTTATTGTCTTAGTTTTAACTTTCTTTTCAATTACCAAAAGCTAGAAGATCTTTTTCTTATCTTTTAGATTTCCATTTTTAAAGAATTGCATTTTGTGAAAAAAAAAACAAACTGAAAATGGCCAAAGTAAGGAAAAGGACAAAAAAGAATAGGGGTGCAAATGAGGAGAACTGAGTGGGGGTGGGGAGTGGAAGGTAAAAATGTACCATGGGGATTAGTGATGGCAAATGAATGGATAGGTTGAAAATTATTCAATCCGTTTATATTTAATATGGATAAAAATGAATTGGATAACAAATAGGTTGGTTAGAATACTAGTTTATCCATATTAATATTCTATTTGAGAATTCAACATGGAGAAAATATTTTAGTCTTATTTAGATGAAATATATTAAAAATACTTTATTTAATTTTATTGTATCATAAAAGTAATTCTTTTAATATATATTTTTTTTTTGTGGGGGGTTGGGGTGGAGGGAGGGGTTCGAAGGTATGGATGAAAAAATAAAAAATGGAAGTTGAAAATATTTTCTAAAAACAAACTTAATTTTTTTGTTGAGGGGAGGGGGGGGGGGGGGTCGAAGATAGGGATGAAAAAAATAAAAAATAGAAGTTGAAAATATTTTCTAAAAACAAATTTAATTTTTTGTTGAGGGGAGGGGGGAGCATCGATGGTAGGGATGAAAAGATGATCTTTTGAAGTTGAAAATATCTTTTCAAAACAAACTTAGAGGCTGTTTGGCTCAGCTTAAAAGCTGGTCAAACTGTCTTAAAAGCTGGTTTTTGACTTATTTAGCTGTTTGTCAATACTCAAAATAACTTATTTTAAGTTAAAAAAAACTTATTTTAAGCCAAAAGTTAAAAGCTGGGGTAGGGGTGTTTTTTTTTTTTTGCTTATAAGTTGTTTTAAGTTGACCACATTTTTATCTTTTTGCCCTTAATATTTTTATACAACCTCCAAATTACCCACATAACCCTAACATCTCTTTCTTATATTTTTCCCTTTTTACGTTTGACATAGCAACTTCAGCACTTTTATCCAAACGCATAACTGCTTATTTTAAAAATAAGTTTCAGCACTTTCAAAAGTACTTTTTTAAAGCTGCTTTTATTAAGCCCATCCAAACGGGTCCTTAATTTTTTTTGGGAGGTAAAAAGTTCCCCTTCATCCCAAATACATTCTAAAACATGCTTAATTAACTTTTAAGCAATGTCAATTTGTTTATATTATGCTATTATTTATTATCCAATATAAAAGTAAACAATGTGTGTGTGTGTGTTTTGTTGGAGGGTCGAAGACTTCACATTTTCAATTATAGAAAAAAAATAATTGATTTTTATAGAAGAACATAAAAAGAAGAGAAATTACAATACTAGGCAATATTATGAATTTTGAGTTGATAAAAGTTAAAAAAACTTAACTCAATTGGCTAATTCAAATTTTACCCATATTATTAATATTTTGCCCATATTTTTATGGGTATCAACCCATATTTAACTACATAAAAAGTCACTCACCCAACATATTAAATATGTGTATTGGACGAGTTACGAAAATATGAGCTCTTTTTACCGACACTAATGGGGATAAAAGAGTACAAAATGGGCCCACAAATCTAAGTATCAAAAATTGAAGGGAGCCTTACACAACTATTGTTGTTTGTGCATCTACCATCTTAAAATTTTTTATGTGTTTACTTGTTTAATTTTGTATAAAATTAATTACTTATTTATACACATTAAAAATTAAATAAGACTAAATTAAAGGATATATTCATGTTTTATGACTTTTCTATTTGTGGTCATTTTCTTGGCCACATATGAAATTACTGTAGTCATTTCGCATGTGTCTAAAATAACATATTGATAGAGAGAGACTTCTAACTCTTGAGTGATTATTTCTTCTATGCTTGACAAGATTTATAGTAGGTTTGAGAAAAAACTTATTAATCTTTATATGGTTGAAAGATTATCCCTCATAATTTTATAGGTTTGCCAACTATTTAGAATTTGTCTAAATTTATTGTATTAAGATCACAGAGTTGTAAACGTTATACATGTTGATCAATATAGTTTTTAGAATTTAGACGGATTCAATAATTTTTTTTTTGTTTTGTAATTTTATTAGGATATTTATTACATATATGTATAATATAATTATAAGTTTGAAGTAAAAAAAAATTCTAAATTCTAGTTCAATTTCTGCACAACACATTCATTTTTAGTCTCTTGTAAACGCCATGATTTGATATTATTATTATTAATTTATTAAAATAATAAAAAATAATATTAATTTAGGTTATTCATGTGTGATATAGATAATATACGAATGTGTGATATAGATAATACACGAATGTGTGGCTTTAAATTTTCATTCCATGGGTTCAACTAAAGTTATACAACAAATTAAAGAGACGTAAAATGTCTTGTTGAGTTGTTAAAAATTGAAGCACACGGTCATATTTATTTTTCTTTCACTTAGAACTTTTCATTGCTGACGTATGATGGGTTCGATAAGAAGGAAAATATCTTTTATAAAAAATGTTTTCTAAGAAATATTTTTTAGAAAAATAAGTGAATTAAAGTTTATATTTTTGTATTTGTTGAATTAGTAAAAAATATTATTTTTAAAAATATTAATGTATAATGTAGATAAGTGAGAATAAATATAAGTAATGAGGATGAGGCCTATGAAGATAGAGGTGAAAGATGTGTTGTGATGAAGGACGAAAAGAAAACAATTATTTATATAAAATTCCACTTATAAAACTAATTTATTTTTCAATTTTTTAACTAATCGATGTATAAATTTTTTTTAAAAATATATTTTTCTGGAAGATATTTTTCTTAATATATCCTTAGTCAATGGCGGATTTAGAATTTTTGTCAAGGGAGTTTGAAGTATAAAGAAGTAAACACGTAAAAATTATAAGATGAAAACTCGAGCGAAAAAGGAGGAAAATATTAACATTAGTCCGTTAAATGTAACATATATTTTCATGTTGTGTTTAGCTTCTTTCTACTCTTACTTTGCTTCATCGAGGTTTAAAAATTTCTAGTGTCTTTTTCCTTTGCAATATTCTACTTTTTTTTTAATTTCAAAATTTGGGTTAGTGCACATTTAATCACTTGTTACTTTAAAACCATCAAGATTCTTTAGAAAAATGTAAAAATTAAATTACTAATATTATAGTGCATACTCAGAAGATAAATAATGACATCGTTGATTTTTTAGTCCATTTAATTCAATTTAGTAGGTTAATCGTTGGTATTTTTTTATAAATCAATCAAATAAATTTAGTTTAGTTTAATCTCTTTAGAGTTGACTTGAAAATAGTAAAAAAGAGATACAATTAAATTAAATGAAAAAAAATCAATTAAATAGATTTTACAAAAAGAAGATCCACAACTTTTAATTTTCTTTCATTCAAATTAATCTTTAAGTTACTTTATTTATATACTAATAGTTTTCTAATTAATTTTTAAATTTTCTCAAAAGTTTCTTTATGTTAGAACATGAGAATAGAGTTAGGTAGAAATAAAATGAACAATATCAATAAGAAGACTAAGAGACAAAAATATAAAAATTGTGACTACTAAATTTTAAAAGAAATAACATAAAAAGAAAAATAATAATAAAACAAAAAAAAATAATACAATTTTAGATTCAATTCAAAAATATTGAGACCTTCTATTGGATATTCTAAATCCAAAACTTAAGTCAAACTCGGCCTTTTCAAAGCAAAAACAAAAAGGTTAAAAAAAATTGATAGCTGAATCAAATTTGGGACATTCGAATCAACAATCTTTAGTTGTTGAAGGGGTTCATTTTATTATGCATATGCTTAAATTAGAAGTATACCTTATATATAGTTTATTTTTTCAACGAGAAAATTCGGATGAAATCCACGCCCCTTAGCCAATATTTTGAAATAATAGTATTCCGTCTATGTCATCTCATGTGAAGGTGAAATTGTTTTCTCCATCATCTTAATATTTTTAGCTTATAAGAATATTTTGTATCATTAGTTATGTTAGCTTGGGTGTATTCAATTTATTAATATTACTTTAAACACTTTTAACGAATTTGTACCAAAATTCATAATAGAAGTTAAGTACTTTGACCTTTGTACTTCAAATAAATGGAGACAAAAAAAAAGATATATCTTCCTCTATCCCTTTTAACTCAAATATAAATTATAACATTTTTTACTGCACATTAGCTCTTCGTGTTGGAGTTCTAAAAACGTGTAATCATAATCAATGTAGTACAAATTCTTTTTTTTTAAGTTTTCAAATTTAATATTAACTATTTGAACTATAATTCTTTTTTATAATTTAAATTATTGTATTTGAATATATATTATATTATATATTTTATATTATATTATTAAAAAAGTATTTTTTGAATTGTTCTCAAATTTAGGAATTTAAATTATAATAACTTATATTTTATAAATTAAAATCTTAAATAAAAAATAGATATATATCATCAATTAAAACAAATAATTACAAATATCAGCCTAAAAAAAAGATAGAATGCGAATTAGAAATTTAAAATGTCAATTGACAAAAAATTACATATATAAACAAGAAACGTGGTTGGTGAGAAAAAATAATTTATATAACTGCACATTATTTATTTAGTAGTAATTACAAAATATAAGACAAGTAATGTGGTTAGAAAAACAAATTTATACAATTCCACATTTATTTTATAAAAAATAAGATCCACTATTGGTACTTATGTTGATTTGAAATTAAAAATATTAAATTAATAAATATTAAATATCTTTATAGAATTACTTAAAATTAATGTAATATAACCATTTTATAATTTTTAAAATTTACATAAGATAAAAATTAAAAATTTTAATTTTAGTCTCTAATTTTACTTTAAAAACATCAAAAGATTAATTAAATTCAATTTTTTATTAAATAAATGACAAATGTCAACATAGAAATATATTTTATATTAAATTTCAAAATAGAAATTCTAATTTTTGTGGTTTTCAAGTTTTAGTCAAAGAAATTAAACTTCAAAAATACAAAAAATAAAAATAAAAAACACACACGGAAGTTTTATGTCTAAAATTTAGTTTTGTTTGGACATGCGATATGAAATTCTGGTGTTGTATATTGTCACGACCCAAATCTCGCCGCGACTGGCATCCACACTTACCCTCCTATGTGAGCGAACCAACCAATCTAATGAATGAATTAATGAAAACTCAATTAAATAAACTTCAAAAAAAAAACTCAACAACTATTATTCCCCAAAATCTGGAAGTCATCATCACAAGAACATCTATCCTCAAATTACTAAAGCTAAGAGTATCTAAGAAACTAAACATAAATAATAGCTAGTCTATGCCAGAACTTCAAGGCATCAAGACATGAAGAAGAAGATCCAGTCCAAGCTAGAAGATTTAGCTCACCCTGAAATCTGGTGTGACGAAGACTGGCTAGAGTTGCGGTTGAGTTGAAGATGACGGTACGTTTGCTGCATTCCACAATGAACAAAAAGAAAACATACAAGTAGGGGTCAGTACAAAACACAAGTACTGAGTAGATATCATCGGCCAACTCAAAATAGAAAACAGTATATATCAGATAATATCATAAAATCAACTACAATACTCAACATGCGGCATTTACAATTACCATAACCCTTGGTCACAACACCAAGCTCATCAATGAGGACTCACGCCTCCCCATCATACTCATTTGGGAATTAGGTTCATTAAATTGAGTATATTAACATATTTCAAGATTCATTTTCTTTGCTAATCCTGGTGCCGGAACGTGGCACTCCGATCCTCATATACTATCCTGGTACCGGAACGTGGCACCCGATCCATATACTATCCTGGTGTCGGAACGTGACACTCCGATCCTCATATACTATCCTGGTACCGGAACGTGGCACCCGATCCATATACTATCCTAGTGTCGGAACGTGACACTCCGATCCTCATATACTATCCTGGTACCAGAACGTGGCACCCGATCCATATACTATCCTGGTGTCGGAACGTGACACTCCGATCCTCATATACTATCCTGGTACCGAAACGTGGCACCCGATCCATATACTATCCTGGTGTCGGAACGTGACACTCCGATCCTCATATACTATCCTGGTACCGGAACGTGGCACCCGATCCCCTAATCTCACTACTTTCGTTCATCAAGCCTTCTTTTATACCAAGGCATCATCATTAACAAAGTAGATTAGGGTTTTTTTTTCAAGGTTTAGGATTCAATAGCTTCATCATGCTTATTTTATCACAATTATATAATCACAACATGCAAACACATAATTAAGCATATAGAAGGGTTTACAACACTACCCACTACATATCATTCGCTATTAAGAGTTTACTACGAATAGTATAAAAACCATAACCTACCTCCACAGAAAAATTTTGATCAAGCAAGCAAATTCCCCAAAGCTTTTGTTTTTCCTCTTCGTTCGTCTCTCTCAATCACTCGTTTCTCTCTCTCTTGTTCTTTCTATTTTTCCTATTCAAACCCTCTTTCTTTTACCCTAATAAGAATATAATTAAGTATAAAAGATGGCAATAATAACCCACAAATTAACTCAAGGTTACCTCTTTTAACCCCCCAGTAGTTAGACTTATTAACATTAACCCACTAACTTTATAATTAAAGCAGGAATAGTCCAAAACGCCCCTTAAATTACTTAACAGAAATCCGACCCAGCCTGGGATTACGCAGCCTGTGACGGGCTGTCGTGCCTGCGACGGTCCGTCCTGCTGCTCCGTCACAGAGTTCAGAGACTCCATTCCATTAAAGGGTCTGTGACGGTCCGTCGTACCCACGATGGTCCGTCCTGCCATTCCGTTACGAAGTTCAAAGAGTGGATTTCAGTACCCAATTTTCAGAATTCTAAGTATTTTGGAACGAGACACCCTCGACGGTCCGTCGTGCCCATGACGGTTCGTCGTGGGTTCTGTCGTCTCAGCCAGTTTTTTCCAGAAATAAAATCTGCTGCTCAAAATGACTAAATAGGTCGTTACAATAGATACCAATTTACCCATCGTTCGTCCCCGAACGATCGTAAGAAGAAAAACAAGGGCGAAGAGGAGTACCTGAATCTGTAAACAGGTGTGGGTATTTTTCTTGCATATCTACCTTCTTCTCCCAAATGGCTTCTTCGACTGGTCGATTCTTCCATTGAACTTTGATGGATGCAATCTCCCTTGACCTCAACTTGCGAACTTCTCTATCTAAAATAGCCACAGGCTCCTCCTCATAAGACAAATTTTCATCAAGCAGCACTGAATCCCAACGAATGATGTAGTTTCCATCCCCATGGTATCTTTTTAACATAGACACATGAAATACCGGATGTACGCCGGACAGCCCTGGGGGCAAGGCTAATTCATAAGCCACCTCCCCTACTCGCTTAAGTACTTCAAATGGTCCAATATACCTTGGGCTTAACTTACCTCTTTTTCCAAACCGCATCACCCCTTTCATGGGCGAAACCTTCAGCAAGACTTGCTCACCCTCCATAAACTCCAACTCTCTAACCTTTCGATCCACATATTCCTTTTGCCTACTTTGCGCCACTAAAAGCTTTTCTTGAATAGATTTCACTTTCTCTAATGAATCCCTCAAAAGATCAGTACCCCAAGGTCTAACCTCAAATGCATCAAACCAACCAATGGGAGACCTACATCTCCTCCTATACAATGCTTCGAAAGGAGCCATATCAATACTTGAGTGATAGCTATTGTTGTATGAGAACTCTGCTAAGGGTAAGAAGTTATCCCAATGTCCTCCAAATTCTATCACACATGCACGAAGCATATCCTCCAACACTTGAATTGTTCGCTCAGACTGACCATCGGTCTGAGGGTGAAATGCAGTACTAAGGTCCAACCTAGTACCTAATTCAGCATGCAATGTTCTCCAAAACTTAGAAGTAAACTGCGTACCTCTATCTGATATGATGGAAAGTGGAACTCCATGCCATCGAACAATTTCTGAGATGTATAGTCTGGCTAACTTCTCTACATTATAAGTCACCTTGACCGGAATGAAATGAGCAGACTTAGTTAATCTGTCCACAATTACCCAAATAGAGTCAAACTTCCCCAATGTCTTTGGAAGACCAACCACGAAGTCCATTGCAATTCTCTCCCACTTCCATTCAGGAATGGGTATTTTTTGAAGTGTCCCTCCAGGCCTCTGGTGTTCATACTTTACTTGCTGACAGTTTGGACATTTGGCAACAAAATCAACAATGTTGCGCTTCATTCTACTCCACCAAAAGTGTTGCTTTAGGTCACAGTACATCTTGGTTGCACCAGGATGTATAGAATATCCGGAACTATGAGCCTCTGTAAGAATAGTGTGGATCAAATCATCAACACGGGGCACACATACCCTTCCCTTAATTCTCAAAACACCTTCCTCATCCACTATTGCTTCTTTAGCCTCTCCTTGCAACACCATATCCCGAATCCGGCTTAGTTTCTCATCATCAAACTGTTTTCCCTTGATCTTGTCAAGAAAAGAAGATCTCGCCTCCACACAAGCCAACAATCCTCCCTTCTCATTTACTTCTAACCTCATAAAGTCGTTAGCCAGAATTTGAACCTCTCTAGCCAATGGACGTCTAGAAACTTGTAAGTGAGCTAGACTTCCCATGCTCCCTGCCTTTCTACTTAAGGCGTCTGCCACAACATTAGCCTTTCTCGGATGATACAAGATGGTAACATCATAATCCTTCAGTAGTTCCATCCATCTCCTCTGTCTCAAGTTCAAATCTTTCTGAGTAAAGACATACTATAGACTACAATGATCTGTATAGACTTCACACTTGACTCCATATAGATAATGTCTCCATTGCTTTAATGCAAACACTACCGCAACCAACTTCAAATCATGGGTCGGATAATTACGTTCGTGCACCTTTAATTGCCTTGAAGCATAAGCAATTACGTTCTTCTCTTGCATTAGAATTGCACCCAAACCCGAATAGGATGCATCACAATAGACAATGAAATTCTTACCTTCCACTGGTAAGGTAAGAATTGGTGCGGTAGTCAACAAGGTCTTGAGCTTCTGAAAGCTTTCTTCACACTCGTCCGACCATACAAATGGAACATTCTGTTTAGTCAAGTTCGTCAATTGGGAAGCAATGGAAGAGAATCCCTTGACAAATTGACGGTAATAGCTAGCTAAACCAACAAAGCTCCTTATTTCTGACACATTAGTAGGTCTTACCCAATTCTTTACTATCTCAATCTTAGAAGGATCCACCATCACCCCATCCTTAGAAACCACATGCCCCAAGAAGGACACTTCATCTAGCCAAAACTCACACTTGGAGAATTTGGCATAAAGCTTTTTCTCCCTCAACATTTCCAATACAATTCTCAAGTGCTTCTCATGTTCTTTCTTGCTCTTTGAGTGTACCAATATATCATCAATAAATACGATCATAAAGAGATCCAGATATGGCTTAAAAATCCCATTCATCAAGCTCATGAAAGCAGCAGGGGCATTCGTAAGCCCAAAAGACATTACTAAGAACTCATAATGCCCATACCTGGTCCGAAAAGCAGTCTTGGGCACATCAGCTGCCCGTATTTTCAATTGATGATAAGCAGATCTCAAGTCGATTTTTGAGAAGGTACAAACACCTTGTAACTGATCGAACAAATCATCAATGCGAGGAAGAGGATACTTGTTCTTAACCGTTACCTTATTTAGTTGTCTGTAGTCTATGCACATTCGAAAGCTTCCATCCTTCTTCTTCACAAACAAAACAGGAGCACCCCAAGGAGATGCACTTGGTCTAATGAAGCCTTTGCTCAACAACTCTTGAAGTTGGGCCTTTAACTCTCTTAACTTCGCGGGAGCCATTCTATAAGGAGGTATAGAAATGGGGCGAGTACCCGGTTCAAGATCAATGCAGAAGTCAATCCCTATCTGGTGGCATACCAGGAAGATCTGCAGGGAACACATCCAGAAACTCACGGACTACCGAAACCGACTCAATTGAAGGTACTTGGGTAGTGTCATCCCTGAGGTGTGCCAAGAAAGCTAAACACCCTTTACTAACCATTCTCTTAGTACGAAGAAAGGAGATGATACGAACCGGATTGGAAGTGTAGTCACCCTCCCACACTAACGGATCTTTCCCAGGCTTGGCTAACGTCACAGTTTTAGCATTACAATCCAAGATTGCAAAATTTGGGGAAAGCCAAGTCATACCCAGAATTACATCAAAGTCGACCATTTCTAAGATAACCAAGTCTACATAAGTATTGCTCTCCATAAAAGTCACAGGACAAGACCTATACACCTTCTCAACTATCACAGACTCACCCACCGTAGTAGAAACACGAATAGGCATGTCAAGCAATTCACAATTTAATTTAAGACCAGTAGCAAATGAGGAAGATACATATGAAAATGTGGATCCAGGGTCAAATAATACAAAAGCCATGCAATCACAAACCAAAAGATTACATGTGATGACAACATCTGATGTCTCCGCTTCTGACCGCCCAGGGAAAGCGTAACAATGGGCCCTATCACCTCTCTGCCCGTTGCCTCTACCAGGTTGCGCTGCAGTAGTTCCCATTTGTCCGTCACCCCGGCCGTTTTGGTGACCACCATTACCTCGGCCACCACGCCCTCCAGAATGACGGCCTCTTACATGACCACCTCTACCTCTGACTATTTGAGGTCTGTAACTCTATTTTGGACAATACCTCTTAATGTGTCCAGTCTCCCCACATCCATAACATTTCCTGGATTCAAGCATAGGTCTCTCAGAGAAGTGTTGATCGGTCTGAGGTGGACCCCCAACTACAGTCTGTAGTGATGACTGAATTGGTCGGACTGAGTAACCTCCTGAACCCTGTCCTCTAGAGTAAGAACCATTAAACTCACCTTCCTTTCGAAACCTTTTTGATGTCGATGCCATGGTGAAGTCATCTGGCTTCACTCCTTCCACCTCTATCACGAAGTCTACCACTTCTTGAAAGGATTTTGCCTTAGCCGCTACCTGTAAGGCTGAAATGCGCAATTCTGACCTCAACCCCTTCACAAAACGGCGAATCCGCTCTTGTGGACTGAAACAAAGTTGGGTGGCATACCTGGATAATGCATGAAACTTAGCCTCATATGCAGTAACCGACATCCTACCTTGCTCTAGGCTCAAGAACTCATCTCTTTTCCTATCCCTCAAAGTACGAGAATATACTTCTCCATAAACAAGCTAGAGAATGATGCCCAAGTCATAGGTGGTGCCTCTGTTGGTTGACACTCAACATGTGACCGCCACCACATTTTGGCGTTCCTTTGAAACTGATAAGTCACAAACTCAACACATAACCGTTCTACTATACCCATCTTATGTAGTAGCTCATGACAGTCAACCAGAAAATCATAGGCATCCTCAGATTCAGCACCCTTGAAGACTGGAGGTTTCAATTTCAAGAACTTACTGAAAAGTTCATGCTGATCATTTGTCATTATAGGCCCTGTAGTAAGACGAGGAAACGTGCCTATTTCCAATGAGGCATCCATGCGGGGAGCCACAGTAGCCGCATGTTGTACCTCCGGAACCTGAGGTGCTGGTGCAGAAAACACTGGAGGTGTCTGGCCCTGATCAGATAACCCGCTAAGATAAGCAAGAACCTGATTGATCATCTCTGGGGTAGGTTGGGGTGGCAATCCCTCATTCTGTACTTGTTCCTTCTCCCCTTCCTCACCCTCTCTTACCACTTCCTCAGTCGGTGGAGGAGTCACCGCCCTAATATCAGAGGGGCTAGGTGCTTGTCCTCTTCCTCTAGAGGACGTCCTCCCACGACCTCTTCCACGGCCTCTTGCCACTACTCCTCTTCGAGATACAGCCCCAGTGGCTGGATCAGATGCTTCTTGTCTTGCCGGTGTCGGTGTTGGCGCAGTCGTTGCTCTAGTTCTAACCATCTGCGAAATAGAGTGAAAATGGTCAGATACCAATTTGTATCACCTAGATACCAATTGGATCCAAGTAATAGCACGAAAGAAAGAAAGAATGGAATTTTCCTAAAGTCTTATAGCCTCTCAAAGAAAAGTAAAGGCGTCCCCCTACCGTTCCTTAAGACTCTACTAGACTCGTTCTTGTGTGATGAGACCAACGAACCCAATGCTCTGATACCAAGTTTGTCACGATCCAAATCGGGCCGCGACTGGCACCCACACTTACTCTCCTATGTGAGCGAACCAACCAATCTAACCCCAATCGTTTACCAATAATAACAGAAAATAATGCGGAAGACTTAAACTCATTAATGAAAATCAATTAAATAAACTTCAAAAAAAAACTCAACAACTATTATTTCCCAAAATCTGGAAGTCATCATCACAAGAACATCTATCCTCAAATTACTAAAGCTAAGAGTATCTAAGAAACTAAACATAAATAATAGCTAGTCTATGCCAGAACTTCAAGGCATCAAGACATGAAGAAGAAGATCCAGTCCAAGCTAGAAGATTTAGCTCACCCTGAAATCTGGTGTGACGAAGACTGGCTAGAGTTGCGGTTGAGTGGAAGATGACGGTATGTTTGCTGCACTCCACAATGAACAAAAAGAAAACATACAAGTAGGGGTCAGTACAAAACACAGGTACTGAGTAGATATCATCGGCCAACTCAAAATAGAAAACAATATATATCAGATAATATCATAAAATCAACTACAATACTCAACATGCGGCATTGAAAATTACCATAACCCTTGGTCACAACACCAAGCTCATCAATGAGGACTCACGCCTCCCCATCATGCTCATTTGGGAATTAGGTTCATTAAATTGAGCATATTAATATATTTCAAGATTCATTCTCTTTGCTAATCCTGGTGTCGGAACGTGGCACTCCGATCCTCATATACTATCCTGGTACCGAAACGTGGCACCCGATCCATATACTATCCTGGTGTCGGAACGTGACACTCCGATCCTCATATACTATCCTGGTACCGGAACGTGGCACCCGATCCATATACTATCCTGGTGTCGGAACGTGACACTCCGATCCTCATATACTATCCTGGTACCGGAACGTGGCACCCGATCCATATACTATCCTGGTGTCGGAACGTGACACTCCGATCCTCATATACTATCCTGGTACCGGAACGTGGCACCCGATCCCCTAATCTCACTACTTTCGTTCATCAAGCCTTCTTTTATACCAAGGCATCATCATTAACAAAGTAGATTAGGGTTTTTTTCAAGGTTTAGGATTCAATAGCTTCATCATGCTTATTTTATCACAATTATATAATCACAACATGCAAACACATAATTAAGAGTTTACTACGAATAGTATAAAAAACCATAACCTACCTCCACGGAAGAATTTTGATCAAGCAAGCAAATTCCCCAAAGCTTTTGTTTTTCCTCTTCGTTCGTCTCTCTCTATCAATCGTTTTTCTCTCTCTTGTTCTTTCTATTTTTCTTATTCAAACCCTCTTTCTTTTACCGTAATTAGCATATAATTAAGTATAAAAGATGGCAATAATAACCCACTAATTAACTCAAGGTTACCTCTTTTAACCCCCAAGTAGTTAGACTTATTAACATTAACCCACTAACTTTATAATTAAAGCAGGAATAGTCCAAAACGCCCCTTAAATTACTTAACAGAAATCCGACCCAGCCTGGGATTACACAGCCTGTGACGGGCCGTCGTGCCTGCGATACATATTTCTTAGTTTAAGAAGGGAAATTAATGATATTAATTTAAGGGAATGCTAAATTCAAAGTTCTAATTATGTTTGTAAGATTAGTTTCTCCCTTATCTATTTAATAGGAGAAAATGAAAAGGAAAGAAACTGAAAATGTTATTAACAGCAAATTACAATAAAAAAAGTTCTCTATTCGAAATTAATTTTATTAGTCAAAAATTTACATATACTCTCATATGGTTTCATTAATAACTTAAAAAATGCAAACTTTATATGTTTAATTAAAACAACAACAACGTAGTGTATTCTTACAAAGTGATATCGGGTGTGCTCAATTCGAATATAGCATTAAAAATATTCAATACTAAAAACATATTTATTTATTTTGTGATTGATTACTAATATACTAAACCATATCATATACTTGTAGAGACAAAAATATTCAGTAGATATTAAAAAAGTGTACCATAAGTGATATATCTTTAATTCAACCATGGAAAATCTAAAATATTAATTTTATATATATATATATATATATATATATATATATATATATACAAAAACAAAAATGTGCATCTTTTCATCTTCAACAACAACAATGAATGAAATAATCATTTTTTGTTCAAAATGAAGAAATAAAATAAAAGAGAACAAAATAATGTTAATTGAAATCAAAATAATAAAACAATGAATCTTCAAAATGTTTGAAAATCAATCAAACTTTTATACTACTACAACTCTCTATGCATGAATCTCCAAGATAATTAAATTTCTTTCTTCATTTTGTTGAACTTGATATCAACTAATATGTAAGGTCTTGATATCAACTAATATGTAAGGTCTCATATTTCTTAAATTCAAGCCTAAGGTTAAGTTTAACTTTCTCTAAATCTTAAATTCAAAATTAATTATATAAAATACATCTAATAATTAACTATCTATCTCAATATATCAAAAATTAAATTTATACCTACGAGAAACCAAACTTGCAGAATCTCAAAATACCTATGTGTACTATATCGCTGCATATACTTTCTAATATCTTAATATTTCCACATACAGAAATCATTTAAAATTTATTGTCTCATGATTTTACAATACTATTACCAACTCCATCAATTTATTTATTTTATCTACTAAAATTCTTAAGAACTCTAATTAGTAAATATATCTATATATTCGCTGCTAAACCAAATCTACGAACAAATAAAATCACTTTAAGTGTTAGGAATATAATGATTACACCTTTGAATAAAGAATTATAGTACATCAAATTCACAACCTAAATTTCTTATACAAATATAGAAATCCTTACCTGAAGCACCACAAATTTCTTTTTGTTTTGATTGAGTATTTGCTGTAGGTTTCGGTTCTTCGTAAACGAGTAATAATAATATCAAAACCACCCCTAATTTCAATTCAATATATGGTCCAAGTGAAAAAGGGTATTAAATTAATTATGGACTTGACCCACTAACTGTTAACTATATTAATTATTTAATAAATCTTTGTTAACAAATCTTAATTATTGAATAGTTTATAATTTTCATTCAAAATTTTACGGAAAGTGTTGAAATAGTCTTAGTTCTCAAAATGACCAAGTGGGTCGTTACATCATCTATCACTAGAAAAACATTCGTCCTCGAACTGAAAAAGAATAAAATGGTCTTGAATGCTAAAAACACGATAATATCTTATTATTCATGTCTTCCAAGTAGTTTTCTTCAATCAGATAATATTATCACTACACCCTTACTAAAGCAATTTCTTTCGACCTCAACTTTCGAATCTGATTATCCAAGATGGTTACACTCTAAAGTCAAATTCTTATCAAGTAATATTGAATCACATAGAACCACACAAGCACCTTCCTAATGATACTTGGTTACCATTGAAATATGAAACATAGGATGAACGTACGACAAACCAAGTGAAAAAACCAACTTGTAAGTTGCATCACAATACGCTAAATGAATAAAAATAATAATTATACCTTGGATTCAACTTGCGCTTCTCAAATCTTATCACACCCTTCATGGCTAAATCCTATAGTAGAACCTGCTCTCCCACCATGACTCTAAATCACAAATCTTTTAATATGCATAACTCTTTGGCCTACTCTAATTTCTAATCCATGTGAAAACCTATTATGAATTAATCAGACCTTGTCAAAGGAATATCTAGACAAAATTTCACCCCTGATCTAACCTAAAATGTCTCAAACTAACAAATCAGAGATTGACATTTCCTACCATACAATGCTTTAAATGATGTCATCTCAATTCTTGAAAGATAACTATTGTGGTATGCAACTCCCCTAAAAGCAAACAAATTATTCCAATGACCACCAAAATTTTGGTGTTTCTACTTCACTTACTAACAATTCTAACACCAAGATACAACTCTACTATGTGTCTCTTCATATGACACCACAAATAATGTTACTTCAAATCGCGATACATTTGGTATCCTAACTGACTAAAATATCTCAAATTATGGGCTCTTTCATGTTTGCTTTGATCAAATTATATGCATCACAAGTACATTTACATGTGACTACTTATTATCAAAACTTCCGCACCATCCAAAATCTCCTTCTTGGATTCTCCTTGTAATATCTTTCCTCAAATCTCAAATAAGTTTTCATCACCAAGTTGTCGGATCTGAATCTGCTCCAATAAGAATTTCCTCACCTTCCTGGAAGCCAAATTATACCAAATTTTGAAGTATCAAGTCTTACAAAGTTATTGGCTAAGGACTGGACATCCATAGCCAAGGGACACTCTCCCACATGTACCAAAAATAAACTACCTATACTCACTATCTTTCAAGCTAACGCCTCTACTATCACATTCACTTTGCCAAAACGATAAACGATAGTCATTCCATTGTTCTTGAGAAAGTCTAACCATCTCCATTGTCTTAAATTCAAATTCCTTTTATTAAATATTAGACTAAAACACCTCGCAATACAAACTATGAATATAATGCCTCTACAATTTTGATTCAACCACCACCACTGCCAAGTTTAATATATAACTAGAAAGTTCTTCTCATGAACTTTCAATTATCTCGAACATAAGCTATCACTTACCTTTCTAGATTAGTACCCAACCAATATCAATTCAAGATGCATTTTAATATGCAGTTTAATCCTCTCCCTACGAAGACAAAGTTCAAGTAGTAGTAAATGAATTATGCATCATTACAAGATCAGCGTTTTAAGGAATTACAAACATTTAGATTAGCTACGATATTATCATTGTTGAGCCCCAAGAAAATCCTTGGCCCAACTTACCTACTCAGCGGAACACTTTAAGCATTATTACAATGAACAAATTCATTTCTAATCAACTTTCCAATGAGATAACTCAGAATGTTTAAAGGTCAAACATTTAACTTGGCCAAAGTAGAAACTCAAGTCTTAACATAAAAAATTACAATATAAGATAACTGAACTACTGACTGTCTATGAAACTTCTAAAATAAGGAGGGATGTCAGGATAAGACCCCCGATCATTGTAACAAATGAAATACTAAAAGCAAATGATAACAAAAGAGCCTTCTGAAAAGCAAAGAGGCTCACCAACTGAATCTAAATGCTCAACTAGATCAACGAGGCGCTAGATGATGATCCTGGTTACCAGTGTCTTCATCATAAGGAGATGTAAGTGAAATGTCATCAGTACATAGAATGTACGACTATGCGAGGGAAATTCTAAAACAAGACATAAGCTTCAAAAGAACTAAAGAACTTACTTGGCCTAACTTACTAACTTACTGAGTAGAAAACTCTAAGTATTATTACAATGATCAAATGCATTTCTAATCAAGTGTTTAATGGGATAACTTAGAACGATTAAAGTTCAAACATCCAACTTGGCCAAAGTGGCAACTCAAGTCTTAACAGAAAAAATTACAATGTAAATATAACTAAACTATTAACTGTCTATGAAACCTCTAAAATAAGGAGGGATGTCGGAACAAGACCCCAGATCATTGTAACAAATGAAATACTAAAAGCAAATGATAACAAAGGAGCCTTCCGAAAAGCAAAGAGTCTCACCAACTGAATCTAAATGCTCAACGAGATCAACAAGGCGCTAGATGATGATCCTGGTTACCTATGTCTTCATCATAAGGAGATGTAAGTGAAATGTGCGAGGGGAATTCTAAAACAAGATATAAGCTTCAAAAGAACTGAAGAACTTACTTGTCCTAACTTACTTACTAAATAGAAGACTCTAAGTATTATTACAATGATGAAATGCATTTTTAATGAAGTGTTTAATGGGATAACATAGAACAATTAAAGGTCAAACATCCGACTTGGCTAAAGTGGCAACTCAAGTCTTAACATAAAAAATTAAAATGTAAATATAACTGAACTACTGACTGTCTATGAAACCGCTAAAATAAGGAGGGATGTCGGGACAAGACTTCCAATCATTGTAACAAATGAAATACTAAAAGCAAATGATAACAAAGGAGCCTTTCGGAAAGCAATGAGGCTGGCCAGCTAAATCTAAATGCTAAAATTTGAATCAACGAGACATTGGATGATGATCTTGGTTACCTGTGTCTGTATCATAAGAAGATGCGGGCCAAATGGAATTAGTATATGGAATGTACGAGTATGCGAGGGGAATTTTAAAACAAGACATAATCTTGAAAGAAACTGAAGAACTTACATAGCTCAACTCAAATTAACTGAACTCATTTCAATATAAAGCAGTATAAAACAACTGCAATATAAAGAAAAGCTTTTAAAACAATATGGACGTCAATTCTGTGTGTATGCAAAAATACAACATAATTCTAAAATGTATGTAAAAATACAAATAAACTATGTATATAAGAATACAAATACTTTTGTGGGAGTTTCTCTAACAGACAACCATCATGTAAGAGTTATTGTGATGATACAACATTTTTCCTCATGCTGTCAGAGTCATCCGATGTCTTGCCCAGTGTATAGTACCTGACTACTAAGTGAATCCACCAGTCTATGCTAAAAAAAACACTAAGAAATCATCTTAAAGTATGACCCTTTTCTATTCATGATGGCTACATGGTTTATGGGGCTGGGAGTTGTCTGAATCTCACCCATATTAGTGCTCACTACTACTCCCAAAATATATACTAGCTCTTGTTTACATCCCTACTCTACTCAAATAAGGCGAAACGTCGTGGTGACTCACAATAACCAATTAATTCAATTTTAAAAAAATTAAAGAATAAACGAATTTTAAAAGGAGTCGCCACCTAATTTTAGGAAAAACTAGCAAACTAATTAAATATCTACAAAACGATTAGATTCTAGGTAAGGGATCCAAGTTATTCCAAAAAGGGAAGGTGTTAGGCATCCTTAGATATCCACAACTATGGGTCTCAACTGAATTCATTTTTTTCAAATTGAGGAAGAAACAAAACAAAGAATTCTTCAGTCCAACTAAAGTACCAATGTTTGTCCTTGAATGAGTTCTAAATTTGACACGTGAAATAGACACGTTATATAAAGAGAAAGATACATACACAAACGCCAAAGGAAAACTTAAAAACATGATTAATTTAATACTAATTGAATGTGTCAAAATATAAATATTATGCTGAAGTTGCACCTTCATCATTCAAATATTCAGAGCAAAATAAGGCATATAATAAATTGAAGACCTTTAATATGCTACTCACAACATATGAGTTGTTAATTCCTGGGATGTTCGAATTAAACTATAATTATTTTTAATTAATTTATCAAGCAAAACTTTGGTTGGTTTGTCTTTTTTCTCTCATGTTAATTTTCAAAAAATATAACACTTGAGTTGTATTAAATCATGTTTTATTTCATTTCCAGCTTGTTAAGTTGGATGATTATATTGTCAATTATCATCACTTTATAATGTACTGTAATGGTATTGTATTTGTACTGTATTATTGTCATAATAGAATTTTAATAAAATATATCTTTGTTTCAATTCAATTACTTTTTTACTGTTGATGATGTATTGAGTGGTTCATTTCATGGTAGTTATTTGAGCGGTAGCTATTTGTCATTTTGGTGGGCTCTCTTGTTTCTCATTTTATGCTTTATTTTATGGGCAACTTTCACATATAGCAAAAATGAAATTTATGTTTGTATGTTATAGCAAAGTTTGTATAATTATGCTCCATGGCAAACTTATATATGTATAATTCGCTATACATACTCAATTGAAGCAAATTATATAAAATGAGAAAGAGAGAACTATATACAATTTGAATTGTATAAAACGAGAAAGAGAGAAAAGCAAAAAGAGACTTGTGCAGGGAATATACAATTGAATTGAATAGTATAAAATGAGAAAGAGAGAAATTATATACAATTTGAATTTGTATAAAACGAGAAAGGCAAAAGAGACTTGGGCAGGAAAATATTTCTATCGTATAATTATAAGTGTATAGGACGAAGATATATGTATTTGCATGTGTTTATACAATTTTCTCTCGCTTTATACAATTATAAACATAATTTATACAATTCTACCGTATAAAACGAGAGAGGCGAGCGACAGGAAGCGAGCGAGAGAGGGAGAGTGGCAAGCGAGAATATGAGGGAGAGAGGGACTAGCGAACACAAATAAATCAAAGGGTAGCTACTATATTAATTTTATACTATTAGTTTGTCATTCTATACCATTATCTCTTATTTTATTCTATTTGAGGAATACAAATATTGCTTGTATTTATTTTTAATTTTATTTTCATCACAAGAGACTCGTACACATGATAACTAGATTTTATAGGTGTTTTTGTTATTGGCTAGGTTAACCCCACTAAATTCACCCGATATGAATTTAAATGTAAATAAACTATAGTTCAGTTGACTTAGAAATTTTGATTATAGTTTAATGTTGATTTGTAGAAGTTAGTGTGTTTTTAATTATAGTTAGCTAATATTTACGAAAATTAAATTTTGATTATTAATTAAACACGTGGATAGGCTCACTCATTGAAGGGTGGGGGAAATGAAGGGAATCTTCACCGGTGAAAAACAAAGTCCAAGCTAAGCCCATAAAAGAAATAGTTAATGCTAAAGTATTGTAAAAACCTAGGGGGAGGGGAGGGGTTAAAAATTACATTTCTACACTATATATAATGTAAAAAAAATTATATTTCTTGTTGATTTGTAGGAGTTAGTCATGTTTTTAATAATACTTAGATTAATATTTGAGGAAATTAAATGAAAACCAATAATAATTGAACAACTGGATAGGTGTAAAACCAATAGTAAAATGTGTGTTTTTATTTTTTACAATTATATTTGAAAAAGAGAAACTCTCAAACAAGAAATCAAAGGGCTTGTTTTCATAATTTTTTTATACAATGTTATGTTCAAATATTCTTAACATGTAATGGGAAATATATGTGTGATGATACTTTGTGAAAACTGTAGGTCTTTGAATTTATTTTTTTTATTTTTTTAAAAGTTGATACAAAGAATATGTTACATGGTGATTAGAGTTCTTCCTTTAATTACCAAGATTAAATAGTAATGAAACATTAAGTTTATGTGTTTGCTTATACCTTCCTTCCTATCAGATGAATTTAATACAAGTTACTATGTATTTGATCGCTAATTTGATAATTTATATTAACTCTTCCAAACTGAGTAATATATGATTGGATCAATGTTACTAGAGTTCTGATTTTACTTGACATAAATTAGTAGTAGACTCTCCTTCTGAGTTAGGTTTGTATACATTTATGGAGTGAATCATCGGTTATTATATATGTATATAGTATGAATAGTTCTCCAATAGCATAAATTGGTTGTTCAAGATGCATGAATGTATATATGTATGTGATGATTTTTAATATAGATATTCAATGTTTACATGACAGCTTGTTTGATTTGATCTATTGTAACTATTAATTTAATCTCAAATTCAACATGTCTCCTTTTAATTCCCTTAGTACTGTTTTGGATCATAACAAACTTGAGGTCCTAACTATATTTATTAGAGGAGAAATCTTGACCTCGTGTTAACTCATGAAGAGTATAAGTTTGTACTCTATGAGGAATGTCTATTGAAATAAGAGGAACAATCTAGTGATGAGGATAAAGTAGTTTATCAGAAATGACGCAAAACTGATGAGATGACGTTGTGTTACATTATGGCTTCAATATTAAATGTGTGGCAACGTAACATCATCCGTAGTCAAAATTTGGAATTTTGGAAACTCTCAAACATATGTTTGGTGACTAGGGTCGATCAGATTAGTAGACTGCCATGAGACCTCTCATGAACACTAAGGTGGTTGAAGACACTCCTGTTAGAGACCATGTTCTAAACATGATAGGTCTTCCGAATGAACTAGAGGTTTTAAGGTCTTGGAGGATGAAATTGACAACGACTCTCAAGTTGAGATGATAATATAGTCTCTACTTGATAATTTTCAACAATTTTGTCAAAATTATAAAGTGAATAAGATGAATCTATTTTGTAAGTATTCTATTTTTTATTTCAAAATTTCAAAATTTAAGTTAATGCACATTTAATCAGTCGTTACTCTAAAAAGCATCATGACTCTTTAGAAAAGTGTAAAAATCAAGTTACTAATATAATACATATTCAGAGGATAACTCAATGAAATCGTTAATTTTTTAAATACATTTAATTCAATTTATCAGGTTAATCATTGATAAAAATATATATATTTATGAACCAATCAAATAAATTTAATTTAGCTTTTAATTTCTTTAGAATAGACTTTAAATAGTAAGAAGGAGATATAATGAAATTAAGAGGGGGGAAAATCAATTAAATAGATTTTACTAAAAGAATATTCACAACTTCTGAAATTTTTTTTTTCATTCGGTTAATCTTAAATTACTTTGTTTTACATACTAATAGTTTTCTAATTCAATTTTAAATTTAATAACAATTCTTTAAGTTAGAAATGAGAAGAGAACCTATAAATAAAATGAGCAATATAAATAAGAAGAATAAAAGATAAAAAAATATAAAAATTGTGACTAATAAATTTTAAAAAAGAAGTAACATAAAAAGAAAAATAAATAAAAATAATACTATTTTAAGTTGAATCCAAAAATATTGAGACCTTTAATTGGGTATTCTACATTCAAAACCTGAGCTGATCTCAACCTTTTCAAAGCAAAAACAAAAAGGTTAAAAAAATTTGATAAGCGAATCAAACTTAGGACATTCAAATCAACAATGAACCCCCTAGCCAATAAGTCACTCTCCTTAAACTAGAAATATACCTTATATAGTGTAATTTTTCAATGAAAAAGTTCGAATGAACTCAAAACGTCTGTCCCTGCCCTTAGTCAATATTTGAAAATAATAGTATTCCCTCTATGTCATCTCGTGTGAAGGTGAAACTGTTTTCTCCTTCATCTTAATATTTTTAGCTTATAAGAATATTTTGGATCATTAGTTATGTTGGCTTACAGTGTATTTCTTATAATTTCAAATTACTAACTTTACTTTAAAAACTTTTAACGAATTTGTACCAAAATTCGTAGTAGAAGTTTAAGTATTTTGACCTTTTGCACTTCAAATAAATTGAAAAAAAATTTATATCTTTGGTAAATTGTATTTATTTATTCTATCCCTCTTAACTCAAATATAAATAGAAAATTTGAAGTTGGACGGACTAGTTTGAGGGGTATTTCAAGTGATACAATAGCTATATATATATATATACACACACTCAATAATTACGATGACTTACTATAAATTCGATTTTAAGTTTGAACTCAAAAATTCTTAAAACTCTAATTCTACTTCTGTATTCATCTAGCCTCTTATCACACGTAAAAAAAAATACAATAAATAAATTGCCATAACTCAAATTATTTATATGTGACATAAAGAATCATGTGGCTCTAAAATTTTATTTCTTTGCGGTCCAATTAAAATTTTGATAATCCACCAAATTGAAGAGCCAAAATGCCTTATTGAGGTGCCAAATACTAATTAAGAAGAACACAAAACAAAATAAAAACACCTACTCATAAATTATTAACTGTATCTCATTGCTAATATGACATTTAATGGGAGAGTATGAAAATCGATAATTAGGATATATTGTTAATATATAATCAAACGTTTTATTTCTTCCTAGTGGTAGAGTAAGGTTCTAATCTAGAGCCCCTATCCCCTTACCATAACTGTTTAGTATTATGCAAGTTATTTTTTTTTACTTTGATCATCTCTAATATTTTTGCTGTCGTTATTTTTGTTTTTTTAATATAATTTTTGTCATATTTTTTGTTGTTACAATACTTTCAAATCATGTTTTGAAGAATGATTTCTTGATCTGAGGATCTATAGTAAACATTCTTTCTATCAAATAAAGATACGTATAACTTATAAGATCTGCATACATTCTATTCTTCTCAAACCCCACTTATATGAAATGATACCAGATGACTGAGTCAATATCTCAAAAGGTCACTCAAGTTTAAGAATATATCTACTAAAGTTATTAAACTTTCTTTACTATCAATAAAATCACTCAACTTAGATATGTGGATCAATAAAATCACTCAACTCAATTTATCATTAAAAAATTATCATAGATAAATAAATTTTTATGCCATGTAAATATGAACTCCATAAATTAATAAAATTAAAAAAAATCCATCAAGATTTTTTTATGAATAAACTTAATAATTTATTTGGATATTATTATATAATTCAAATGTATTATTACGAGCTATATTAAGAAAAAGTTAGGGTATTGTATGGTAAATAATTGGGGTACATGATTTTTATCATATAAAAATATATAGACGTTGGCTTAATAACTCGAACTCAGCAAATATTGCTCTGTTACGATCATTAAATTATAAAAATAAATTGACGTCTTATAATTATTTTTCGTTGCAATCATTAAGCCCTATGATGATATCAGTATAAAGTAATTGGTAAGGTAACATTCATTCTGATTCCAATTTTAAGTGCATAATAATATTATACTAATATTTATTTCACTAATTAAATTTATTCTTAAATATTTATATATATTTATTTTGCTATGTCAATTTTTTTTATAATAAAATTAGTTGAGCGATTTGATGGATACGAAGTCATAAATTGAATGACTTAACTAAATAAATTATTAAAGTTTGAATGATATTATTGATAAAAAGATATAAGTTAAATGATTCTATTGATATAAAATAAAGTTAAAATATTGTTACATAACTAACCATCCTTTTCAATTTTAATAAATTAACTCCTCTTTTATATCGTTCTAATGAAAATTTCTTCCAAACAACATAAATACTAAGTTCATCATTTATTGACTAATTCATATATATTATTTGAGTAATATCTATGCAATTTTTTACAATGTTTATATCATGTCATTTAAAAGATAAGGACAGATGCCAATAAGTGGTAGTAACTACATTATAAATAGGCCCATCCTATTAGCATAACTTAAACCCACAAATTAAGCTTGAAAAAAAGCAAACCTTAGAACAAACAAGCAATGGCTGCTTCTTCTGCTGATAAGTGTCGCCCCTTGGCTAATTTTCACCCATCTGTTTGGGGATATCATTTCCTTTCTTATACTCATGTCAGTCTTTTTTTCTTTTTCCATGTTTTAAGACGTAACATAATATTTGAATAATCAACATATGATGAGTATTTTTTGCATGTAGGAAATTACTAATCAAGAAAAAGTTGAAGTTGATGAGTACAAAGAGACAATTAGAAAAATGCTGGTGGAAACTTGCGACAATAGCACTCAAAAGCTTGTGTTGATAGACGCGATGCAACGATTGGGAGTGGCTTATCATTTCGATAATGAAATTGAAACATCCATTCAAAACATTTTTGATGCATCGTCCAAACAGAATGATAATGACAACAACCTTTACGTTGTGTCTCTTCGTTTTCGACTTGTGAGGCAACAAGGCCATTACATGTCTTCAGGTAAATCTATTCTATTACTTTTCTTTATTAATTATCAAGGTTAATTTTTTTGACTAACAATGAACATTCATGTCTAATTAACCAGATGTGTTCAAGCAATTCACCAACCAAGATGGGAAATTCAAGGAAACACTTACTAATGATGTCCAAGGATTATTGAGTTTGTATGAAGCATCACATCTGAGAGTGCGTAATGAGGAGATTCTTGAAGAAGCTCTTACATTTACCACCACTCATCTCGAGTCTATTGTCTCCAACTTGAGCAATAATAATAACTCTCTTAAGGTTGAAGTTGGTGAAGCCTTAACTCAGCCTATTCGCATGACTTTACCAAGGATGGGAGCTAGAAAATACATATCCATTTACGAAAACAATGATGCACACCACCATTTGCTTTTGAAATTTGCTAAATTGGATTTTAACATGCTGCAAAAGTTTCACCAAAGAGAGCTTAGTGATCTTACAAGGTAGAGTATTGTTTGATCTATATATTTTCTTAATTAATTACATGGAATGTTAATTTGGAATAAAAATAATGTATGTATGTAGGTGGTGGAAAGATTTGGATTTTGCAAATAAATATCCATATGCAAGAGACAGGTTGGTTGAGTGTTACTTCTGGATATTAGGAGTGTATTTTGAGCCAAAATATAGTCGTGCGAGAAAAATGATGACAAAAGTACTCAACCTGACCTCCATTATTGACGACACTTTTGATGCTTATGCAACCTTTGACGAACTTGTGACTTTCAATGATGCAATCCAGAGGTAAAACATCAAAATTTCACAATTATAAAATAATCCCTCACTAGTGAATATGAGTAAGTAAATATGTTTTCCTGTTGTTATTATGAAATCTATATGCATAAGACACAAGTAAGAGCTAATTAGCTTGTGGTTTTGATGATATATATTAGATGGGATGCTAATGCAATTGATTCAATACAACCATATATGAGACCTGCTTATCAAGCTCTTCTAGACATTTACAGTGAAATGGAACAAGTGTTGTCCAAAGAAGGTAAACTGGACCGTGTATACTATGCAAAAAATGAGGTAATTTTATTGTTTACTCAACCCACATAAATATATCAATTAAGTAAATTTTGATAATTGTTGTCTAGTTACATTTAATTTTATCTTATTAATTTGTGAGAATTTAATTTATATTCTCATATTATAATACCCTCCTTATTTGCTATGGAAACATTATCATTAAATTACTTGTTAATTTTTTAGATGAAAAAGTTGGTGAGAGCCTATTTTAAGGAAACCCAATGGTTGAATGATTGTGACCATATTCCAAAATATGAGGAACAAGTGGAGAATGCAATCGTAAGTGCTGGCTATATGATGATATCAACAACTTGCTTGGTCGGTATAGAAGAATTTATATCCCACGAGACTTTTGAATGGTTGATGAATGAGTCTGTGATTGTTCGAGCTTCCGCATTGATTGCCAGAGCAATGAACGATATTGTTGGACATGAAGTAAGTGCAATGATAATACTTCTCTATTTCCTTGCTTGTAAAGATAAGTATATACTAAATGATTGAGACCAGAAATATTAATTAAGATTCAAATTTTTATTAAATGTAAATAAATGAAGCTTAATAATGTCTCGACTCATAAAAAATAGTAGTACTTCTTATTGTTCACTTTGTGTAAGGGTCGAACTAACTACTCTTTGGTGTGATTTTTTTTAATTATATATATATATATATATATAAAGTTTCTGAAGAAAAAATCATTAAATAAACTCATTTAACTCTCTCAGTTGATTTGTCGAAGTGACTTAAAAGATTTTCTGTCCCTCCATTACAATGATGACAGCAAAATGATACTACTACTAATAATAAAGAGATAAAATGGTACACATAGAACTGCAAATAATTAACAATAATAAATAGAGAAAGAAAGAAAAAGGAACAAATATATTGTATGTATTGAATTTTCTTCAAAGTTAGTGAAGAAGCCTATAATATAATACCAAAAACTGTTTACAATGTGTAATAATATGTAGGGTTGGTATTGAAATCAATTATTTCATGTAGGATGAACAAGAAAGAGGACATGTAGCTTCACTTATTGAATGTTACATGAAAGATTATGGAGCTTCAAAGCAAGAGACTTACATTAAGTTCCTGAAAGAGGTCACCAATGCATGGAAGGACATAAACAAACAATTCTTCCGTCCAACTGAAGTACCAATGTTTGTCCTTGAACGAGTTCTAAATTTGACACGTGTGGCTGACACGTTATATAAAGAGAAAGATACATATACAAACGCCAAAGGAAAACTTAAAAACATGATTAATTCAATACTAATTGAATCTGTCAAAATATAAATATAATGCTGAAATTGCACCTTCATCATTCAACTATTCACAGCAAAATAAGGCATATAATAAATTGAAGACTCACAACATATGAGTTGTTAATTCCTGGGATGTTTGAAATAAACAATAATTGTTTTTATTTAATTTGCTAAGCAAAAGTGAAATATACAACACTTGAGTTGTATTAAATCATGTTTTATCTCATTTCCAGCTTGTGAGTTTGGATTATTATATTGTTAATTATCATCACTTTATAATGTACTGTAATCGTATTGTATTTGTATTGTAGTGTTGTCATAATAAAATTTGAATAAAATATATTTTTGTTTCAATTCAATAACTTTTTTATTGTTGATGATGTATTGAGTGGTCCATTTTATGGTAGTTATTTGTCATATTGGTGGGCCCTCTTATTTCTTATTTTATGCTTTATTTTATGGGCAACCTTCACATATAGCAAACATGAAATTCATATTTGTATGCTATAACAAAGTTTGCATAATTACGCTCCATAGCAAACTTATATATGTATAATTCGCTATACATATACAATTGAATCAAATTGTATAAAATGAGAAAGAAAGAAACTATATACAATTTGAATTGTATAAAACGAAAAAGAGAGAAAAGCAAAAAGAGACTTGTGCAAGGAATATACAATTTAATTGAATAGTATAAAATGAGAAAGAGAAATTATATACAATTTGAATTTGTATAAAACGAGAAAGGCAAAAGAGACTTGGACACGGAAAATTTTTTATCGTATAATTATAAGTGTATAGGACGAAAATATATGTATTTGCATGTGTTTATATAATTTTCTCTTGCTTTATACAATTATAAACATAATTTATACAATTCTACTGTATAAAACGAGAGAGGCGAGCGACAGGAAGGGAGCGAGAGAGGGAGAGTGGCGAGCGAGAATATGAGGGAGAGAGGGACTGACGAACAGTTTGCTATGAAACACAAATAAATCAAAGGGTAGCTATTATATTTATTTTATACTATTAGTTTGTCATTCTATACAATTATTCTTTATTTTATTTTATTTGAGGAATAAAATATTGCTTGTATTTATTTTTTAATTTTATTTTCATCACAAGAGACTTGTACACGTGACAACTAGATTTTGTAAGTGTTTTTGTTATTGGCTAGGTTAACCCCACTAAATTCACCCGATATGAATTTAAATGTAAATAAAGAATGGTTCAGTTAACTTGGAAATTTTCAGAATGTTTCATGAATACGATTGATATAAAAATTTTAAATACAAGTAATACAAGAGCCGAAGGAATATTAATACAAAAGTTTTTAATACCAGTGATACAAGATGCAATACATATGATATGTTTGATTCCCAAAAATGACTTACTCTTCACCAATCCTAAAATTTACACTAGCTATAATGATAATTAATGGGTTTAATTAACTTAAACATGGTATATTTGAGGAATCGAGTGAGTAAGTGCATGCATTTATAGACTTAGATAGAAATTGGAGAGAGAAAATAAAGAACGTTGCTATATTTAAGCCCCTAAAGACACCTAAAGTTTCTTGTTGACAAAATCAAATCACGTGTCCTTACACATTATTGAAAAAAACCTATGTAAAAAAAATCTTAAACCCCATGTATAGTCACGGAGAAAAAAACGATCAATAAAGTCTTAAACAACATTGATAGCGCCCCATAGAGAAACTGAATTTTATACATGTTGAAAAAAATGAATCAGTTACATCCATTACAAAGTATATATTCTACACTATAAAGCTGACGATTAACAATTAATATTTTCTAACTAACTACACTATATATAATGTAAAAAGAATTTATCTTTCTTGTTGATTAGTAGGAGTTAGTCATGTTTTTAATAATAGTTAGATTAATATTTGAGGAAATTAAATGAAAACCAATAATAATTGAACAACTGGATAGGTGTTACTCGGGAGAGTTGGCAAAATAGTCAGTCTCAAGACTTAATTGGACATTAAGTCATAAGTCTTGAAAAATTTGTGGTATACTCACTAATTATAACATAAGTCATGTGAACTACTTGGGACATACAAAAGCATCTTCTAAGTTTTAATATATACATGTTAGTCCCCCTATTTTCAAAAAGATATGAAATAATATGTGTATTTTTATTTTTTACAATTATATTTGAAAAAGAGAAACTCTCAAACAAGAAATCAAAATAGGGGCTTGTTTTCATAATTTTTTTTTAATACAATGTTATGTTCAAATATTCTTAACATGTAATGGGAAATATATGTGTGATGATACTTTGTGAAAACTGTAGGTCTTTGATTTTTATTTTTATTTTTTAAAGTTGATACAAAGAATATGTTATATAGTGATTAGAGTTCTTCCTTTTAGTTACCAAGATTAAATAGTAATGAAACATTAAGTTCATGTGTTTGCTTAGACCTTCCTCCCTATCATATGAATTTAATACAAGTCACTATATATTTGATAATTTGTATTAACTCTCCCAAACTGAGTAATATATGATTGGATCGATGTAACTAGAGTTCTGATTTTACTTGACATAAATTAATAGTAGACTCTCCTTCTGAGTTAGGTCTGTATACATTTATGGAGTGAATCATCGATCATTGTATATGTATATAGTGTTTGAATAGTTCTCCAGTTAATATAGATATTCAATGTTTATATGACTGCTCGTTTGATTTGACCTATTGTAACTATTAATTTTAATCTCAAATTCAGCATGTCTCCTTTTAATTCTCTTAGTACTATTTTGGATCATAACAAACTTGAGGTCCTAACTATGTTTATTGGAGGAGAAATCTTGACTTCGTGTTAACTCATGAAGAGTATAAGTTTGTACTCTATGAGGAATGTCTATTGAAATAAGAGGAACAATCTAGTGATGAGGATAATGTAGTTTATCATAAATGACGCAAAACTGATGAGATGACGTTGTGTTACATTATGGCTTCAACATCAAATGTGCGGCAATGTAACATCATCCGTAATCAAAATTTGGAATTTCGGAAACTATCAAACATATGTTTGGTGACTAGGGTCGGTCAGATTAGTAGACTGCCATGAGACCTCTCATGAACACTAAGGTGGTTGAAGACGCTCCTGTTAGAGACCATGTTCCGAACATGATAGGTCTTCTGAATGAACTAGAGGTTTTTAGGTTTTGGGGGATGAAATTGACAACGACTCTCAAGTTGAGATGATAATATAGTCTCTACTTGATAGTTTTCAACAATTTTGTCAAAATTATAAAGTGAATAATATGAATCTATGTTTGGCACAATTGTTGAATCATGAGTTGCAGATGGCAGAGACAATTGTAAAAACCGACATCATCTATGACACTATGTGTTAAGAAAGGTTTTACTTCTAAGCCGCGAGTTGAGTTCACCTTGGCCATTTGTAGCTTGGGGTATGGATGTCATCGGTTCGATAGAGTCAGGCGCTTCTAATGGACACAGATTTATTTTGGTTGCCATTGATTATTTCACCAAGTGGGTGGAAGCAACTTCTTACAAGTCGGTAATCAAGAAAGTTGTAGCTGATTTTGTTCACAACAATTTGATATGCAGATTTGGAATGCCAGTATCCATCATTACTGATAATGGTGCAAATCTCAACAATCACTTGATGAGAGATATATGTGAGCAATTTAAGATTACTCAACGAAACTCAACCGGTTATCGTCCTCAAATGAATAGAGCTGTAGAGGCCGCCAATAAGAACATCAAGAAGATTCTGAGGATAATGATCGACAATCATCGAGGTTGGCATGAGATGTTACCATATGCTTTGTTGGGGTACCAAAGGACTGTCTAAACATCGGTTGGATCACTCCTTACTTGCTAGTATATGGAACAAAAGCAGTCATACCTGCTGAAGTTGAAATACTGTCTTTGAGAATTATCCAAAAAGCTTAGTTAAGTAATGATGAATGAGTCAGCAAGAGTATCGATCAACTAACTTTTGATTAACGAGAAGAGAATGGTTGTCGTTTTTCATGGTCAATTGTATCGACAGAGAATGATTCGAGCTTTCCACAAGAGATTCAGAGCCAGAATTTTTGAAATCGGACAATTGGTACTTAAGCACATTTTTCCTCATCAAGACGAGTACAAAGGAAAATTCGCACCAAATTGACAAGGTCCTTACATGGTTCACAAAGTATTATGTGGAGGTGCTTTGGTCCTGTCGGAGATGGATGACAATGCATGGTCGAAATCGATCAACTCAGATGCTGTCAAAAAATACTACGTGTGAAGCTTCAGTTTACATTTCTGTTATTTCCTTGTAATTTTTTATCTGCTTGTAATTGTTTCGTTTAAAGTTATATCTCTTTTGTAATAAACTACGTCTGACCTGAATTCTCAAGTATGAGATTCGTAGGTGGCCTATATCAGCTTCAGTCACTCCTTTTATCCCCTTTAACATTTCTTTGTATTTGAACTGCGTCCGATCTGAATTCTCAAGAATGAGATACGTAGGCGGCCTATGTCGGCCTCGATCGATTTCTTTGTAAAGTTTCTTATTATTGTTAACCTTGAGGGGGAACTATGTTTGACCTGATTCCTGCCTCAACGGGATACGTAGGCGCCACAAGGGTTTGGTCATATCTCTCGTAAGATTTTTATTCCTCTTTACAGTAGAAACTGGGACATAATTTTTTAGAGGGTTTCAAAATTCTTGAGAATAAGATTTTTCCTCAACAAGTCAAGATTGAAGATATTTCGAGATTTGCAACTGGGACAGAAATTTTGAGAGGATCTTAAAAATTCCATGACTCACTTATTGACAATTAAAGATAAATCAAGACAGTTAACTGGGACGGAAATTTCGAAGATGGCCTCAAAATTTTAAACATGGGTTTATCGACAATGTAGAGTGACTTTGGATACTCCCCATCGAAAAACCAGATATATCTCCAAGCATCAGGATCAAAGAAGTTCACTAAGCCTGACGTCACATGACACTTGGCAGTGACTTTTTCTTTTCAATATACTATTTCTCAAAAATTTATTTCTCTTAAATTTTTATTTTTGTGTTTCATTTGTTTTGGAATAAAATATTTTGTCTTATCTATCAAGAGTTGGGAGATAAGAAGGTCAACCGGAGATAGCAGGACAAGGAGCAGACAACTGAAAAAATCGACACAGATCAGTCAGTTTTAAAACTAATAATTTTTCTGTGGGCGCAGGTCTATAGCTTTGCTCTGAAATCAGCAAATTCCTCTGATCGATGAATATGGAGGAGTCAAGGGGGGAGAAAGCTCTCCCAAAATTAACGGTGTTCCTGTAGACACAGGAATTATTTTATGATTGCTTTTACCGGAGACTTGGAAATATGAATAGTTTATTTCAGTCAATTTACAACAACATGAAGTCTATAAAAAAATGTCCAGCTGGATTCAAAGATGAATTAAGCAGAAATCTCAAGAAAGAGTTCATGATTTCCGTAAAGGACGTCATCTGCATCATAATATCATATATGATATTACTATTACCCAAAGGATCATTTATTTGTATTGTCGGTTAAGATGATACACTACCGAAGGGTCATTTATTTATATTGTCAATTGAGATGATATACCGCCCGGAGAGGTTATTTTATTTGTATTGTCAATCTAGATGATACAACTACTTGAAGGGTCATTTTATTGTATTGTCGGTCGAGACGATATCATTACCCAGAAGGTACCTAGAAGATAATTATATTGCTCGACTGAAGCATTATCTTTATTTGATACCAAGGATGGCATTAAGAGTTAATATTCATGCATCGCGAGAAGATATTCATGCCTCGCAGAAAGTTATGCATCGTGAGAAGAAGATCATGCATTGCGAGTCAATATTCATACATCGTGGAAGATCATGCATTGCAAGTCAATATTTATGCATCGCGGAAGATCATGCATCGCGAGTCAATATTCATGCATCTCGAAAGATCATGCATCGCGAGTCAATATTAATGCATCACGGAAGATCATGCATCGCGAGTTAATATTCATGCATCGCGAGTCAATATTCATGCATCACGGAAGATCATGCATCGCGAGTTAATATTCATGCACCGCAAGAAGATATTCATGCCTCGTAGAAAGTTATGCATCGCGAGAAGATATCATGCCTTGCAGAAAGTTGTGCATCGCGAGAAGATATTCATGTCTCATAGAAGTTTATACTTCGCAGGAAGATATTCATGCCCCGCAGAAGATCATGCATCGCAAGTTAATATTCATGCATCGCGGAAGATCATCATGAGTCAATATTCACGCATCGCGGGAAGATATTCATGCCCCGCAGAAATCATGCACTGCCAGAGAAAGAAATCGTGCATCTAAAGAGAAATATTTACCCATCGACATCGACTATATTCTTTTATTTTGACAAAAGTAAACATCAAGAAGAGCATCGAAGGCGACATCAAGAGAAAATATTAGCACACTGCATCAATTTTCATTTATGTTGACATCAAATGAAGAATACATTGAAGATTCCATTGCAATCATAAGACATGAGTTTAATTTGCCTTACGTCAAACCCAATCGAGTTGAAGTCAAATGTCGAAGAGAACAATTAAAAGTCAACACGGTAAGACACTGTCTCCCATTTAAATTGCATTTTTATGTTGACGAGTCTTATCTCAGTCTTTGTCGAGAGCATCCGAAAAGATGAATGTTTTATCAAAAAAATATTTTCGGAAGAGTTTATTAAGGTGTTTTCGACTTTTTAGGAGTCGTCACTTAATTTTTAAGGAAAATTAAGAAAACTAGTTTCTGAACAACCTAAAGAGAAAAAATTGTTTTATTTTAGGGGTTCGAAATTCCTATTAGTGTCTTAGGAAGGTGTCAGGCACCTAAGACACTCCGTTAAACACGATTTTCGGCGATTAACTTATTTGACTTCTTAAGATTTTATCTCAGAAAATTTTACAAATTTTTTTGGAATATTTATCTTGCAAATTTTCATTTTTAAGGTTAAAGCTCTTTAAATTCAAACGAACTTGTAGAATTTGAATTTTTGAACATATTAGAGTTTTAGACAAATTTACAAGTTGAAATATTTATCGCTTTTAAGGCTTAGTTTTTAAGTTTAGTAAAATAGAAAAGCGTCTCGGCGGGGTTTGAAATTTTCTAACCTTAGACTAACGGCATTTAAGTAAAAGCACGTAAACAAAGAGTAAAGTGGGAGAGAGAGAGAGGGAGAGAGATTCGGGTCCAAGTTACGAGTTCTGTTCGCCTTGACCGAAACTAGGACCCAACTATTTTTGGGTTTTAAACTCATTCACCTGTCCTAACTAGATATACAAAATATAGAAAGTAAAAACGACAAGAAGGCTTATGCCCATTACAAATAAAATAAAAATACATAACTAATAATAAAAAATGAGGAAATCTTCTACTCCATATTTTGGATCTTTCTTCAATCTCCCGGAATTTCAAACTTGTACACCTGTCTTGATGGACTGACTTGATAAAGTTTCCGAACCTTCGTGACTCTCTCGAAATGTGAGGAAGGAAACGGAGTCCAAAATGGACTTGAAAAGAGGTTCACATGCAAGCAAACGACATGAATTAGTGCATGAGGCAACATAGCAACGGAGCAAGCTATGAATTGAAACAACTTTACAAATCATTTAACGATAATTAATAACCGATTTAGTTTTAAAGGAAAACCAAGCAGTAAAATGACATCTTTAGACCTCAAAACAAAGAAAAGTAATAGGAAATAAACAATAGATGTGTATATTGTCGAAGTAGAATGGCAATCCAACCTAGAAAATGGCCAAAACTAATCTCGAACCAATGATAAGCATGATCATGAAAACGTCCAATAATGCTATGTATGTGTATTTCACTACCTAAACAATGCAAGATAAACACAAATATATAACCACTTTATGCCATCATACAAAGACTTGGACCAAGCAACTAGAAACTAGGATTTCTTTTTAGTGAAGACTCATAATAAGTCATACTAACGATTATCAAAACAGAGATCGAGCTAGGAAAACAGATGACTTCCAAAACAATTCCAAATGAGGCTAAGAAACAAAACAAGAATCCATAACAAGTAGATAGATGGCAGGATATCATACTCAACCCCACAACATAATCTCTACACACGAAAAACGCATCTAAGAAAATATCTCAACGATACAGATTTGGATATAAAACACACATCATCGTCATGACACTAGCACAAATACCATCCCTACGCAACTCTACAATCATATCCAAAACCGCAGAATAATTACTTACACCACCCATCAAGGTGTTCCAAGAAACCAAATTCCTCTTAGAAATTTCATCAAACAGTTTGTGTGCACAACGGATTCCCCCACAAACATAATAAAATTCAAAAGGGTATTCTTCAAATCAAGAAACAAATCAAACCCAGAACTTCCACAAAAGGCTAGGCTAATAGCAAGACTAGGCGAACAGCAAAACCAGAACTTCCACAAGCGACAACAATTCACTTTCGAAACAGAACAAACAGAAGACGAAGAAATAACATGGAGCACAGAATTACCTCTTCGAAAGCAGCGACTGGAACAACGACGAGCGAGGTAGCGAGAACGAACTCCCACACTGAAAGCGAAATACGAACCCCAACCGAGACGTTTCGAGAGACACCACAGTCGCACACGCTGCGACGAAACGGAATGTATTTATCGACTTCTCAACTCCCTGTGTTTATCTCTACATTCTTTCGAAGTAACCAGCGAAGGTAGAAGAAATTCCAACCTAAATTGCCAATACCCAAAATTCTAACCTTTGGAATTTGAACTCTTCTGAAACAGAACCAGAAAAGCCAAAGAAAATTTTCGTTTCGTCTTTTTTTTTCGGAAACAACAGAACAAACCAAGGATTTCGAAAATAGTTCCCCCTGAATTTCCTTCTGTTCTTCTACAACAGACAGGAAAAACCAGAATGTTATTTCTTCTTGAAAAATTTTTCCCAACCAAAAAATCCAACCCCGTTTTGAAGAGAGGTGGGGGTTTATATAGAAGACACTAGGGCTTCGATTCGAGGCGGGTAAAACGAATTCGACCCATTTCAAATTCGAAATTTGAAATCCTCTCCGAATCTGAGGGAATATGCCCTTTTGATGCCAAAACCTCCAACGGATTGAGGGCATATGTGGAGGGTCGAGATCAAACTCTCGTCCTCGGCAAACGACGTGGCTCGATCCTACGTCGCCAAGGACGAGCTCGCGTCGCCTAGCGTGCTGCGTTGCTGTACGACGAGGACAGGGTGGCAGGTTTCCGTTGCGGATTCTTTCGTCCACGCGTGATGGAGAGAGAGGAAGGAGAGAGCGTGGGGGGGGGACGCGTGGGTGAAGAGGTTTCTGGAAAACGCGTGGCTGTGTTCTCTGGGATTTTTTTTTTGTTTTCTGTTCTGGGGGTCGCGTGAGGAGCAGGGTGAAGAAGGGGGAAAGGGAAAAGGAAGGTGGGTTATTGGGTTTGGGTTTGGGTCAGGCTGGGGAAAACGGGTTGGGCTGGATGGGGAAGAGAATAGGTGGGCTGGGAGGTTAATTAAAGTGGGGGGGGGGGGGGGGGGGGGGAAGGAATTGGATTAATTTAACAAACAACCAATTAAAATGACGAATCAAAATCGTAAAAAGTGATTCAAAAGTATAACTATAATTTAAATTAAACTAGCTTAATAAAATATTTTAAATGTATATTTTGATGGTCTTTTTTTTTGAACAATCATTAGATATACTAATTATATACATACTTATGTAAGAAATATATTATCGAAAATTATGTTAAAACGTTTTCGAAGTAATATAAGGTTCATGTATTATATTATTATATTCATAAAATTTATAAAAATAATTAATTTGAATTATTTGGAAAATTTAAGAAGCTCGATAATTAATTTATACCGGCGCGGGTCAAAAATTGGGTGTCAACAACGAATTCTCTAAAACATACCACAGATGCGGACAACATCAAAAAGGATGCAGCACAACGTGGAACTTTCCCTTAGCAGCGAACTGGACATAGTCCAAAGAGGAGTGAAAAACTTTTAGGACGCGAGCAGAGGGAGCGACTTCCACCACAATCAAACCACACTCCTATCATAAGGCATGTGGATTTTTCTTTGGCTTTTGTCGGCTTTTAGTTTCTCATTTGGAATTTCGGTCTGCCGAAAGTAAGTCTGGCAGCGGAACCGTTAAATTCCGATTACCTGTTCGGTCCGTCCCAGTTCGATTCAAAACCGGTTCGGTATCGGTTAGTCCTGGTATAGACCGGTTTGGTCCAGTTCCCGGACAGGTAACGGGACGGAAACCGAGATTTACCGGTCCCTCCCGATTCCAAAAATTACCGGTCCGGTTCGGTTAATTTTTTATTTTATTTTTTTAAATCTATCTGTTTATAACCGTTGGGTAACGGCTAGTGGGCTCCCCCAACGGCTATTTGATCCAAATTTCATCCAATTACGCTCCCACCCCATTCCAAACTTTTTTAATACCCTAAAGTTTTAAAAATTACACTTTAACCCATTTTTTTACTTATAAATACCCCTAAATTTCATTCTTTTAAACCACAAAATCATCTATTCATCTTCTACTCTCTCAATTCTCTACTCTCTAATCTCTAATTCTCTAATATATAATAATCTTAAATTCCGGTGTTGCCTTATTTGGTCTTTGAAAATTTGATTTGAAGCTTCAAAATTCAACTTTCAACTTTTCACGTTCGGCTTTCGGCGGTCATAAACGTCTACTTTTTTAAGTAGACGTTCGGTACATTCTTTTCAACTTTTATTTTACATTTCATTTATATTTAAATAATTATTTATTTATTTTGTGATTATTTGCATTATATTTTTCGTATTATATATAATCTCACGTTTAATATTTTAATATGGATGTCGGTAAAAATATTATTCAAAAAGGAAAGGTTAAAATAAGTGCATTAGAGCGTGTAAAAAATATGTATAACTTTACATCCTCCGATAATGCAAAAATCGGTAGTTCTTCTAAATCAAAAACTAAAAAATCTACTATATTAAGAATATATACGGATGATTATACAGATGTTGATGATACTGTTTTTAATACTGATAGTAATTCAGGATTAGATCCTTATCATAAACATTTACAACGTCACTTTGGTAATTTAGATGAGGATTTGCCTAGTGATAATGATAATGATAATGATATTGATAATTATACTGATACACCTACTTTTTGATGATGATGGTGATGAAATTGAGCCACCTACGGCTACTAATACTCCTAGTCCCGCTCCCTTTCGTTGTCCTGCCCCTATTCCTCCCGTACATTCTAGGCCTAAAGTAGAACGTGCTAAAAAATTGGTTGTTAAGCAATTTATGGCACAAAATGAATAAAAACTACAAGCTATTTGTAATAAATGTAAACATAGATTAAATCATAAAACTGTTGGTAAATCTGGTGGGACGGGATATTTGAGTAGTCATTTAATGTATTGTTGTAAAAATGAATTTTTGCATGCTAAAGCTGTAGCGGAAGCAAAAAAAATGGTACCCTCCCCCATCCTAAAAATGTAGGAGTAGGCGGCTCTAACATGGTACAAACACAATTAAATCCGTCTAATATTTTCGGCTCTAGTTTACTACTTTCATATAATAGAGAAAAAGATCTTGCAGAACTAGCTAAAATGATATGTTTTATGGGTTTGCCATTTAGTTTTGCTGAAAATCTCGATTTTATACATTATATTCAAATTGTATATAATCCAAATTTTAAAGGTTTTGCTAGAAATACAATAAAAAAGGTTGTATTTGATTATCATGCATAACATTTTCAATATCTTCGTTGTTTATTTTATTATAATACTTGTAAAATAGCTATTACTTCTGATATGGGTCGTACTGTAAACGCTAACGATTATTTGACTGTTACTGCACATTGGATTGATGAAAATTGGTATATGCAAAAAAGAATTTTAGGTTATAAATGTTGTCAAATGCAACAATCGGTAGTTATATTGCTCAAACTATTTTAGATATTTTACAAAGTAAAGGAATATGTGATGAAATAAGTAGTATAACTTTAGATAATGCTTCAAGTAATAATGTTGCTGTTGAATATTTAAAACCTACACTTTGTCCTTTCTATGGTGATAATTATCATATTAGGTGTACTGCACATATATATAATTTGATGGTTAGAGATGGTGTACACGTGTATGATAACGGATGTACGAAAATTGAAAATGCATGTCATTTTTTATATAAATGTCAAGTTAAGTCTAGGCGTAAAGATTTTCAAAATTGATGTTTTGAAAATCCACCTAGAAAAATTCCAAAAACAGTGGCTACTAGATGGAATACTTTATATGAAATGCTTGTAGTCGCTTATGAATATAGAATACCCTTACAAATGGTTTGGAATGCTCATAATTCTGATATGACATATAAACTAGATGATAGTGATTGGCATGACATAAATGAATTTATAGATTTCCTAAAAGTTTTTTACTTAACTACAAAAAAAATATCTATATTTTATAGTCCATCAATTTGTACTGTTTTGCCTGATATTTGTACGATTTCTTCTAAGTTATATAAATTTAAAAAAAATCAAGATTTCGACAAACCATTGAAAAAATGATTCTAAAATTTAAAAAATATTATATTCCTATTCCTCAAATTTATTTAACTGCATGTTTGTTAAATCATTAGTACAAAGATGTAGGTGCATCAAAAATGGTTGAAAAAATGTATTTTAACTTAGATATTAATGATGTATTAGAAGAAATTCCTAGTTGTCAACAAGTTAAAGATAGCATAAAAATTGAAGCTAGAAAATTGTATGATTTATATAATGCTAATATAAATTTATCAAGTGAAAATGAACCTCAAAGCTCTAGGAGTAGATTTGATGAAGAGAATATTATGCTTATTTACAGGATTATCTTGAACTTTCTCACGATAATAGAAACGATTTTAATGCCTATGTTAATCAAAATACAGAACCTACTGAAGATATTCTAGCATGCTGGAGAAATCGCGGCAAAGGATTTCCAAAACTACAACCGATGGCTCGAGAATATATTAGCAATGCAAGCGTCGTCAGTAGCTTCGGAAGGCGTCTTTAGTGCAGCAAGGTTTCAACTTGGAGAACATAGACATTCATTAGCAGCCGACAGCTTGGATATATCGGTATTATTTTGAGCTTGGATTAATGCCGAGAGAAGAAATTTGAGTCGTGAACCACCACCGACCAAATTTCAAGATGACGTTGATGAAGTAATGTTGGATTATAGTGACGACGAGATTGAAGTAATGGAAAATCTTTCTATTCAACCAATTCCCGAACATGTTACTAAGGAAATGTTGAATGATTTACGAAGAGATTTATATGGTGGCACGAACTATTAGTAAAAGTATGATAATTCGAGATTTAATTCAAACAGAACCCTTCCTAGAAGGTGGCTGTGTAAATTAAATCTTTTAATACTCTACTAATATTTTTGTAAATGTAATTGTAATATCAAATAAATATTAATAAAAATATAGGCTATTCGCCTTAATTTATTTTTTAAATATTGTTGTATTAAATTTAATTTTTAATATTGTCAATTTTTAATTTTATAACTTTAAAGTTTGAATTTAAAAATTTCAAACTTTAGAGTTTGAAATTTAAATTTTATAACTTTAAAATTTGAATTTAAAATTTCCAAACTTTAAAAGTTTGAAATTTAAATTTTATAACTTTAAAGTTTGAATTTAAAATTTCCAATCATTAAAGTTTATAAAATTTAAATTTCAAACTTTTAGAGTTTAAAATTTAAATTTTATAACTTTAAAATTTTTAATTTTTAATTTTTAATTTTTTAAATTTTAAAATTTGAAATTTAAATTTTTAATTTTTTAATTATTATAATAAAAATTATATTTAATTAAAAAAATTAAATCTTTAAGTTTTAAATAATTTCTTTTTAATAACGGTCACCGTTACCGGTCCGGTATACTATCGGTTCCCTTTCGGAACGGGACGGAACACGAAATAATTTACCGGTTTACCGGTTCGGTCCGGTCCCAGTTTTGGAAAAGTACCGGTTCTCACAATATCGGTTCCGAAACTTACCGATCCGGTTCACTCGGTTTCAGTACCGCCGCTAGTCATAGCCGAAAGCAAGTTTCCAATCTGACTGACAATGCGCCAAGAGCTCTGGAAATTATGTCCGTGCAAGTTCTTTATTATGGGTGTGAAATGCACCACATTCATTGGTAAGAGATTGCAAGCCTCTTTTTCATATTCGACTGTATTTTTCGCTCGTCCAGAATCAAAGGTTATCTAGCATAATAGATTTTCTTTTCAACCGATCGAGTCGAACTACATGCATCCTGATTCCTGAAGTAAGGATATGTAGGTGAGCTCAACATTGAAAACTCGGCTATATTCCTACACTCGCTCTTAAGTCTTATTTCTGAGCATTTCGATACCTTCATAATTCGGTATCGAGATGACTTTTGAATTATTTCAAAATCGTGTGTTAAATCAAGCCCATCGAACTATAAATGGACGGAATTCTCATATAGCCTGAAATATGTATGAGACCTATTTTCGAGGTTCGGCCGTAATTCCTAAAATCGGTACCAAATTCCTTTTTTAAGAGATGAATATGTGATCGGTCAAAATTGTTTTGGTCAATTTAATTTTTCCTCGAATTTCTTGCATCAATCCAGGAAATGAGGGACAGTTGTTGACACCCAATTTTAACCTTCCCCGATATGAATTGATGTACGAGCTTCTCAAATTCCAAATGATTTAAAATAATTAATGTTTCACCAAACTCAAATATACTTTTAGGATTATATTCATATAATTTTGTCACTTTGGAAATTTCTAAATAATACATACATACATATGTGAGTTAATTATTTTATGACATCAAGATTAGGAAGCTCGTTGATGAAATTTACCTCGATTCCTCTTATTTATTTTTATTATAACCGATTTTGTTGGGGTCTTATTTATTCAATCCTTTCCAAACCCAATGTGAGGGATTTCTCACCTTTTTCTGCAATATAATGGCCCATCACAAAAGACTATAGGAATTCAACCCCAGCCAAGTTTTTCATCCTTCCAAAAGGGAAAATCAATTAGTACAACATATCAAAACCGAGCGACCCTTCCTAACGCATATCCGTATATCTTTCATATAGTATATTTTGCCTTATCACAAGTCTCTTGATACCTCACTTTTGCTTATTTTTTTGAGCTACATCTATTTGTTAAAGTTATTTTCATGGGAGTGTTTTTGTTCTCTTGCTCTAATAGAAATCAAGTATTGCTCTAATAGAAATCAATAATTGAATCAAATCCGTCAGTAATTTAGTTTATCAATTAGTACCAGTGATCTTAACATGGGGAATTACATAAGTGCTTAATGTGGAAGTTCGAAAAATAAATAGAGGAGTGTGATTGCGAATTTCTAGTGGAATGATTTATGATTTATTATGGTAAGGATAATTTAATTTAATCATTTGAAATTATTTCTGTAATAGGATGCCTCGGTAATTAATTATGTGATCTCTATCGTGCCCGTATTTAACTAGAACTCAGAATCCTACTTTCTAGTAGAAGAAGGAAAAGTAGCGTGCAATTTTTTTAAGAAAGAAAAGAAACGCGTGTTTCTGTAACACCCCGTATCATAACAGACAAAAAATCAGCTTTTCAGAAAAATCTACAAGTGCAACCAACGAAGCCATCGGCGAACCGTAGACTGACCCACGGTCCGTCCTGCAGATCCGTCAATGGGGTAAAAAAACCCCAAAATCTCAGCCCAGGAAAATTTAGTTAAGTCATGATCGACGGACGGACCTACGGTCCTTAGGTTAGACTACTGTTCGTAATTCGTGACTGTCGATCGACACCCCATTCACCCACTCTCTAAAAAGAGTCACAGATAACCTGTACGATCCGTATATGGACCTACGAACCATAGGTAGAATATTGAATTGCTGCCAAATATAGCTTATGTTAATTTTGGAGGAAATAGAAAAAAGGTGAAAATAAAATAGGAAAATTAATACCCCTAAGTAGCTAATGATGAAAAACAAAAACTCAAAGGAAAAAAAATGCAAGAAAATATTAACTTAAAAATAAAATAAAAATCCTAAGTAAAACAATTTAGGAGGAAAACTTTTTTCCCCAAAAATTTATCAATTTGAAGATTATAGTAATTTTAAAATTAAATAAAATATTATATATTTATTAGTTAAATGATGATTAGAGCTTTACTTTAAAAAATTTAATATTAATCGTTTATTTTAACCTATGGCATGTGTTATTAGTCATAGATAGAAATTTAAAGAAAATGAAAAGGAGCAGGATCTAGCAAAATGACGTATAGAATTTTTGATAGAGATTGAGGAATTGTCCAAGTGTCACGGTTGGTTGGGCTCATCTCTTTTATTTTTCAAAATAATAAAAAATCTTTTTATTTTATCATCATTGCAAAGATAATAAAAATAAAAATTATTTACTACATAAACTTAAACTAAGAAAATTAATATAGCTAATAAAATACGTGCTTATTTATTCAAACTTAATTTAGAAGGAAAACATTTTTTTTGGGATAAAATTTCTCTTTCTTTAAAAAAAAAAATTAAATGTCCACATAATATGCACTAGCAATGTGAAAAGATATACACAATCAAGACTTTCAAAGGATAATTAATTAGTCTTGACTTTTATTTAATAATGTAAAATAAATGGCAAATAATATTTAATTAAGCAGTCCATAACAAATAAATTGAGTCCTGAAAATTCAAATAATTTGAAGAGAGGAGTAATTACATGTATCTAACTCTAATTACTAATTCTTGACTTAAAATGAAATTCATTTGACTAAGGTACACTATAAATAGACCTATCCTATTACCACAACTTAAACCCACAAAGCAATGGCTTCTTCTTCTTCTACTAATAAGTCTCGTCCTTTGGCTAATTTTCACCCAACTGTTTGGGGTTATCATTTTCTTTCTTATACTCCACAATTCACTGTAAGTCACATTTTTTTATTTGTTTAATCTCTTTATTGTCATTTATACATTTTATTTTTCTATTATAATGAGGCGTTTAAGACGTAACATATATATATATATATAGCATTTGATTAATTAACATTGTTTTTTTGATGCAGGAAATTACTAATCAAGAAAAAGTTGAAGTTAATGAGTACAAAGAGAGAATCAGGAAAATGTTGGTGAAAGCTCCAGAGGGTAGTTTACAAAAGCTTGTGTTGATCGACGCGATGCAACGTTTGGGAGTGGCATATCATTTTGATAATGAAATTGAAACATCCATTCAAAACATTTTTGATGCATCCTCCAAACAGAATGATAATGACAACAACCTTTACGTTGTGTCTCTTCGTTTTCGACTTGTGAGGCAACAAGGTCATTACATGTCTTCAGGTAAATCTATTCTATTACTTTTCTTTATTAATTTCTTTTTTTTACTAACAATGAACATTCATGTTTAATTAACCAGATGTGTTCAAGCAATTCATCAACCAAGATGGGAAATTCAAGGAAACGCTTACTAATGATGTCCAAGGATTATTGAGTTTGTATGAAGCGTCACATCTGAGAGTGCGCGATGAGGAGATTCTTGAAGAAGCTCTTACCTTTACCACCACTCATCTCGAGTCTATTATTGTCTCCAACTTGAGCAATAATAATAACTCTCTTAAGGTTGAAGTTAGTGAAGCATTAACTCAGCCTATTCGCAAGACTTTACCAAGGGTGGGAGCAAGGAAATACATATCAATTTACGAAAACAATGTTGCACACAACCATGTGCTTTTGAAATTTGCTAAATTGGATTTTAATGTGCTGCAAAAGTTGCACCAAAGAGAGCTTAATGAGCTTACAAGGTACGTACAATATTATTTGGTCTATGTATCTTCTTTAATGATATGAATTTAAACCGTTATGTTGCTCTTGTGATGTATGTACGTAGGTGGTGGAAAGATTTGGATTTTGCTAATAAAATTCCATATGCAAGGGACAGACTGGTTGAGTGTTACTTTTGGATATTGGGAGTGTATTTTGAGCCAAAGTATAGTCGTGCTAGAAAAATGATGACAAAAGTACTCAAGATAACCTCAGTTATTGATGACACTTTTGATGCTTACGCAACCTATGACGAACTTGTGGCTTTCACTGATGCAATCCAGAGGTAAAACTAACATCAAAATTTCACAAGTAAAATAACCTTTTGACATTGAATGTTTTCCTCTAGTTATTATGACAAGGTATAAAAGTTCATTAATTTAGCCTGTGATTTTTGATATATTAGATGGGATGCTAGTGCAATCGATTCAATATCGCCATATATGAGGCCCCTATATCAAGCTCTTCTAGACATTTACAGTGAAATGGAACAAGTGTTGTCCAATGAAGGTAAACTGGACCGTGTATACTATGGAAAACATGAGGTAATACTGTTGTTTACCTAACCCACAAGAATATATATATATATATATTTAAATTCTCTAAGCTAAAATTACTTGTTATTGTTTTTAGATAAAAAAGATTGTGAGAGCCTATTTTAAGGAAGCCCAATGGTTGAATGATGCTAACTATATTCCAAAATATGAGGAGCACATGGAGATTTCACTCGTAACCGCTGGCTATATGATGGGAGCAACAAATTGCTTGGTGGGTGTGGAGGAATTTATATCCAAAGACACTTTTGAATGGTTAAAGAATGAGCCTTTGATAGTTCGAGCTGCTTCATTGATTAGTAGAGCAATGGACGATATTGTTGGACATGAAGTAAGTATTATAAATACACTTAATGATTGAGAGCCTTATGTTTCACTTTGCGTGAGGCCCAAACTAACTATTCTCCGGTATTAGAAAATCTTTATGTTTTTTTAAAATGTATAATTATTTATTGAAATCTATTGATTTCGTGTAGGATGAACAAAAAAGAGGACATGTAGCTTCAATTATTGAATGTTACATGAAAGAATATGGAGCTTCAAAGCAAGAGGCATACGCCAAATTCAAGAAAGAGGTCACCAACGTATGGAAGGACATAAACAAAGAATTCTTCCGTCCAACTGAAGTACCAATGTTTGTCCTTGAACGAGCTTTAAATTTTGCACGTGTGATAGACACGTTGTATCAAGAGGTAGATGGATACACAAACTCCAAAGGCTTACTTAAAGACTTGGTGAACTCTTTACTGATTGAATCTGTCAAAATATCAATATAATGATGAAATTGCATTTTCGTCATTCAAGTATTCAGAGCAGAATAAGACATATATTAAATTGAAGACCTTTAGTATTCAGGGCATCTTCCAGCGGCTGATCCGAAACCTCAGTTGGAAGACGCTTTTCGATTTCAAGGATGAACTACATCTTTCAAGTTGTCATGGGTTCTTTGGGTTTCTTGTTCATCTTTTTGGATACATTCACTAGTTTTAGCTTTATGATTAGTTTCGGGGTTGCATCCTCAGCTTGATTGTGTTAGAATTTTGGTTATGATTACTTTCAGCTCTTAGGAGTATTTCTGCATTGAATGTTTTTAGACTATTTGGGTTGAGTTTATGGGGACTCAATTCTTTAGTGATTAAACTGTTTTCTCATTTTATATGATAGATTTGGTTTTGCTTAAATTGTGTTGGATTAATTTCAGATTAGTTTGGTTCTTCTATTAGATATTTTTAGTGTGGTGCCACTTACGACAATCTGATTCGCGATATTTTTATAATTAGTGATCAAAATAAATTTCTAAAAAAAAAAAGTCAATTTCCTTTTTTAAGAGTCACAAAAAGCTTTATTTCATGTGTGGCCCATCAAACTCAATTGTTTCACTTCTTTTTGCTTGGAATCAATTTGTATTTGTTTGATTATAATGATAGGATAAAAAAAATTGAACCCTTCTTACTTTAAAATTTTAACTCTCCCTCAAAAGCTCAAACAACATATACCCTCCCCCTCATTGTATGTAATTAACTTAATTAAAGTTAGAGTTAATACAAGAAAAATCAATAAACAATTTGCAAGCAAAATAATCAATCGATTAAAGGAAACAATGGATCTAGTCTATTTTTATAATCATATGCGAAAGAGCAAATTGCAACAAGTGCTTATAACGATTACATGCTAAACTAAAGTGTCTATTACATTATTCATGCACAGAGGAACATTTTATAATAAGCAATTAGATTCATACCAATATTTTATAATAACCAAGGAAGGGAAAAGAAAATAATGTGGCCTTTGGGAAGAAAACTATCAGTAGCTTTATATAGGCTATAAATATTAGAAAGTACAAACAAACAATCAATACCTAAAAACCTTTGGCCTTTTCGAGACGCGGACATTCCCCATGCTACGGTTCCCCCAGGTTCGTTCCCAAGTTGGGTTAGGGAAACATTCGAGCGATTGCCTTCGCGGATTCAATCGAAAAATTAGTTGATACCAGAATTTAACCGAAATGTTTTCAACTCTTTAGTTAACCCGACCCGACTACTCAGATCCGCGCGAGTGACCCGTTTTAAATTCCGTTATATTCAAAATTTCCCGCCATGACTATGCTGAAAGGTTGCAACTTTCAGGAACAGTCAATACCATTTGAAAGTTTGCAACCTTTCATTAATGGTCGTGTCAATTCTTAAAGGTAGCAACCTTTCAGAATATATTATTCTTGCCTATAAATACCATTCAGTCTTCAGAATATTTCCTAACGAATTTTCTGATCTTCCTTCTTCTTAAAAACATATATATTTCTTCGTGTACTTTCCTGCTGTGGATTGATTCGCTGACAGTAGAGTTTTTGGTATCTATACTCTACTGATTAAGATCATTTTACCCTGGGAGATTATATTCCAAATCAAACCTCGGATACTAGAGGGGAATAATTTTCTTAAGGGGACACTGTGAATTCAGTGGACTTGATTTTCTTCCTGAATTTTTCAAAAAAGAGTATTCCAGATTCTGGTAAGTTTTACAGATTAAATTATTTTTTACAAATAAATTTATGTTCATCTTATTTACTGGTTCTAAAAATCTCAGTTACTTCGTGTTTCTGAATGATTTATTACAACCAGTAATTTCTGTTTTTCTTAACACAGATTGACAACAATCTTAAGGAAATTTTCTAAATCTGTGTTTCTGGTGGAGACAAAAATCTTTGTGATTTTATACTCCTTTAAGTCTGCAATTATAATTTATTGCTTACTTATATTGTATCAATCTTGTTTATCAGAAATGGAAAACACTGGTGTTACAGTGGCTGTTGCTGCACCAAACCGAACTCTTGTATCACAAGCAGAGAAATCGGGTAAATTCACAGGTGTGAATTTCAAAGGATGGCAGCAACGAGTATTTTTCTGGCTTACCACTCTTGGTCTGCAGAAATTTACAAGTGAAGATACTCCAGTACCTGCTGATGATATGCCAGACAGGGAAAAATTTATGATTGTTGAAGCATGGAAACAGTCAGACTTCCTATGTAAAGGTTACATTTTGAGTGCTTTAGAGGATGACTTATATAATGTCTATAGTGCAATAACAACTTCAAAAGAGTTGTGGAATGCACTTGAGAAGAAATATAAGACAGAAGATGCATGCTTGAAAAAATTTGTGGTCGCAAAGTTTTTAGATTATAAAATGGTAGATAGTAAAACTGTTGGATCACAAGTGCAGGAACTTCAACTTATTCTCCATGATCTGATTGCTGAAGATATGGTAGTAAATGAAGCTTTTCAAGTGGCTGCAATGATCGAGAAGTTGCATCCTTCGTGGAATGATTTCAAGAATTATCTAAAGCACAAGCGTAAAGAAATGAAGCTTGAAGATCTTGTGATTCATCTCAAGATTGAGGAAGATAACAGAAATGCCGAAAAGAAGTCGCGTAAGAGTTCAACAATTATTGGAGTTAATATTGTTGAAGAAGCTCCTACCAAAGACAAAAAGAGAAAGAAGTCCAACGGGCAGAAGTCAGAACAGGCCAAGAAGAAATTCAAAGGCAACTGTTATAATTGTGGCAAGGCTGTTCATAGATCTTCTGATTGTCATGCTCCAAGAAAGGACAAAAACAAAGGCAAAGGCAAAAGTCAAGCAAACATCGTGGAAAAGATGGAAGATGCAGACGACTTGTGTGCAATGATATCAGAATGTAACTTAGTTGGAAATCCCAAGGAGTGGTTTCTCGACTCAGGTGCTACTAGACATATTTGCTCTGCAAAAGAAGCCTTTGCAACATACACTCCTGTTGAGTACGATGAAGATTTATTCATGGGAAACACAGCAACAGCAAGGATTGCAGGAACTGGGAAAGTTATGTTGAAAATGACATCCGGCAAAGTGTTGACTTTAAACAATGTTCTGCATGTCCATACAATTAGGAAGAATTTAGTTTCTGTTGCACTACTCGTTAAGAATGGGTTTAAGTGTGTCCTAGTTAGTGATAAAGCTGTAATAAGTAATAATGAAATGTTTATAGGAAAGGACTACCTCAATGAGGGTCTTTTCAAACTAAATGTAATGGTTATTGACAATATTAATAAAAATTCTGCTTCTGTTTACTTATTGGAGTTAAGTGATTTATGGCATGCCTGTTTGGGACATGTAAATTACAAAGCCTTGCGAAAATTGGTTAATCTAGAAGTATTGCCTGATTTTAAATGCGATAAGTCGAAATGTGAAATTTGTGTGGAAAGTAAGTTTGTTAAACATCCTTACAAGTCTGTTGAAAAAAAATATAAAACTTTAGACTTAGTTCACACAGATATATGCGATATGAAGTCAACAACATCTCGTGGTGGGAAAAAGTATTTTATAACTTTTATTGATGACTGCACTCGATTTTGTTATGTATATTTGCTTAATAGTAAGGATGAAACAATTGATGCATTTAAGCAATACAAAAATGAAGTGGAAAACCAATTGAATCTAAAGATAAAAATGATTCGGAGTGATAGGGATGGAGAATATGAATCTCCTTTTGCAGAGATATGTTTGGAATATGGTATTATTCATCAAACTACTGCACCTTATACACCACAGTCAAATGGTTTGGCAGAACGGAAGAACAGAATATTAAAGGAAATGATGAATGCCTTAATGATCAATTCTGGTTCACCGCGAAATCTTTGGGGGGAAGTCATCCTTACAGCTAATAAAATACTCAATAGAGTACCCCATCGAAAAACACAATCAATTCCATATGAGTTGTGGAAAGGAAGAAAACCCAACTTGAAATATTTCAAAGTGTGGGGGTGTTTAGCCAAGGTAGAGGTTCCTTTACCTAAGAGGGTTAAAATTGGACCCAAACAATAGATTGTGTCTTTATTGGGTATGCTGTGAATAGTAAAACCTGTCGATTTTTGGTTCACAAATCTGATAATCCTGGGCCAAAAATTATTTTCAATAAATTAGTTGATACCAGAATTTAACCGAAATGTTTTCAACTCTTTAGTTAACCCGACCCGACTACTCGGATCCGCGCGAGTGACCCGTTTTAAATTCCGTTATATTCAAAATTTCCCGCCATGACTATTCTGAAAGGTTGCAACTTTCAGGAACAGTCAATACCATTTGAAAGTTTGCAACCTTTCATTAATGGTCGTGTCAATTCTGAAAGGTAGCAACCTTTCAGAATATATTATTCTTGCCTATAAATACCATTCAGTCTTCAGAATATTTCCTAACGAATTTTCTGATCTTCCTTCTTCTTAAAAACACATATATTTCTTCGTGTACTTTCCTGCTGTGGATTGATTCGCTGACAGTAGAGTTTTTGGTATCTATACTCTACTGATTAAGATCATTTTACCCTGGGAGGTTATATTCCAAATCAAACCTCGGATACTAGAGGGGAATAATTTCCTTAAGGGGACACTGTGAATTCAGTGGACTTGATTTTCTTCCTGAATTTTTCAAAAAAGAGTATTCCAGATTCTGGTAAGTTTTACAGATTAAAATATTTTTTACAAATAAATTTATGTTCATCTTATTTACTGGTTCTAAAAATCTCAGTTACTTCGTGTTTCTGAATAATTTATTACAACCAGCAATTTCTGTTTTTCTTAACACAGATTGGCAACATATAATGCATATATATATATATATCATAACTAGTAGAATTTTGAAAAAAGAATAATTAACCAATAATAAATAATATTTTTGAAATCTGTCCAATTAATTTTGTTTAAACAAGTCATGTGATCATATAAGGGTCCACAAAAATTGGAGGTGGTGATCAGAAATGTACGAGAAAGAGTTGTGTTTATACAATCAACATCCTTAGAACAATGTTAGAGAAATTGTAAGTATGGCCAGTAATTCAACATATAAGGCAAAGGTGACATTTATTTCTTTTCCGAAACCTACTACCTTGTTACCGTTATTCTCCTATTACACCTCCAGAACCTTTAGTCTTGGTATCATAATCATATAATCCAACAATATTTGGTTTTACACCTTTGTTTAGGGTATGTTTTAATTTTCAGCAGCAATAATGAAAAGGGACGGGGAAATATGATCACCTTGTTTGAGCCCTCGAGTGGAAGTGAAAAAAACATTTCTAGTACAATTTATAATAAAGGAATACCAAACATCAGAGATACTTGTAATGCCTCGAGGATATCCCTTGGACGTAATAGGAGATCTAGGATCACGAGCGATCCCAGGTTTCTCAAGCTAACTTTGAGCCTGACATATATCAAGCTATAAGACTAAGATAAGCAGAAGCATCACTAATAAATTAGTCAAAACTAACGGATTCCAAATGAAAATATATCTGAATATCTAGAGGAAATCAAACAATCCCAAAACACTTAACACTGCCTCCAAATTTGAATCTACTACTATTCTTAAAACTCTGTAACTGAAATGAGTTGTTGGAACATGCCCCTAACTAACTCTAACCAAACTGAAAACTTAAAGTAAACACTAAAATAAAAGGAATGTCTATTGTCCTTGAAGTATAAGCTCATCATTGAAGCTACTGAAGTTGAATCGAGAATCAATTTAAGCATGATTGGATATTGAGTGTCTGAACCTGCATCATGAAACGATGTAGCACAAAGTATGCATCAATACTTAGAATGTACTGAGCATGCAGGATATAGATATGTTAAGTTGCACAAAGTATATAAACTGAATAATCCATAATTGAGCAATGATATAATCTAAACAAGGGCATAGATATGTATTGAAGTATATCGCAAAACTGAACTGAATGCAATTATCAAGTACTAATCATGAAGATAACATGTTGAACTGTATACTGATGTAAATGTTGAAAACCTGGTCAATGCACTAAGAGTCTGGTTATGGGGAGCTACTATTAATCGACTTAAACCACGTGAGCTAAACGTGAAATCCGATGTATACGCCTCATCGAGAGAATTCAATAACATTCCATGGGTATAAAAGCATGATTGTGGCGTGATCACTAAAATCTGATGCCTAACAGAGGGGACTCTGAACCTATGTTGGCACGTAATTTTAAGACTTTGGGGGTATGCTGAAACTCTTGTCCAACTCGATGCTAAGTCTACTTCCAACTTGAATATTTTTTAAGCTAAGATGTACTTAATACTGAATAGCTCAAAAGTTGATATGCTAACTGAAAGTGCAATATTTATATACTGAGAATATAGAATTCGAAATCGAAAGCATGAATTTATGTCTGGTTAGCTAAGCAAGTATAATTCATGAACTAGATAATATATATGTGAAAGTAGTTGGTGTTTTTATCACCGAGTTTTTTGTTCAACCATCTAATCTACTCTGCATAGCCTTTATTTAGATCGGATCGGACTCACCTTGTTATTATGCAATAGTGTAAAAAGATTTGCACTTTTTAAAAGATTTTAAAATTATATGTAAGTAATTCTAATAATAAGCTAGCCTAGACTTATAGTGTTGACTTAAGCAACCAAATAACAAATTATAAATAGGTCCATCCTATTAGCATAACTTAAACCCACAAATTAAGCTTGAAAAAAAGCAAACAAGCAATGGCTGCTTCTTCTGCTAATAAGTGTCGTCCCTTGGCTAATTTTCACCCAACTGTTTGGGGATATCATTTCCTTTCTTATACTCATGTCAGTCTTTTTTTCTTTTTTCCACGTTAATTGTTTTAAGGCGTAACATAATATTTGATTAACTAACATATGATGAGTATTTTTTGCATGCAGGAAATTACTAACCAAGAAAAAGTTGAAGTTGATGAGTACAAAGAGACAATTAGAATTAAAATAATTAAAGGTATTAATTAAAGTAAAATATAGTTAAAAAATTAATTAATAAAGAAAAGAAAACAAAAATATATATTTTATGACATGATGTTAATGTAGCGTTGATGTGGCAGCGGGTGTAATACACCACATAATGTGAGAGTGATGTTAGTATACGTCTCAGGGGATAATAAAATCACTTTTGAATAGTAAAGGTGTGTAATAGGTCATGGTGATAGTTCAAGTCAGTACAGAGTAGTAAAGGTGTGTAATGGGTCATGATGATAGTTCAAGTCGGTAATAGAATAGTAAAAGTGTGTAATGGGTCATTATGATATTTCAAGCGTGTTACTGACTTTTCGGCTAAGTTCGGGGGAAATTTGTGTCTTTTCTCATACATATATTATGAGAAAGATTAATAACTACTATCTAGACAAGAAAATTACACCATCAATTTATTTTTAAAAACAATCATTTCTCTTAATTGAATTATGAGAACAATCCCCATTGATGAGTGTGAAAAACATATCTTGACATTGTTATTTGTGAAATGCTACACAACAATTAATTTGTGCAAGACGTAAAAATAAAGTTACAAGTACCTTGTAATTGATTTTGACACTTTAATTTTAGATGGGACATTAGTGTTATTGATTCACTACCACCATATATGAGACCTGCTTATCAATCTCTTATAGACATTTACAATGAAATGGAAAGATTATTGGCAAAAGAAGGTAACTCTTACCGTTTATACTATGGCACTACGCAAAATATGAGGTAATTAATATATATTCATTAACTTATATTAAAATTAATCATCACTCTCATTCCAAAAGACGACTAAATAGTACTTCTATCGTATTATTTATTTTTTACAATAACTATTTAGATGAAAAAGTTGATGAGAGCCTATTTTGAGGAAGCTCAATGGTTGGATGCTGGCTATACTCCAAAACTTGATCAATATGGATGAATATATAAGCCAAGAGACATTTGAATGGATGATAAATGAACCTTTGATAGTTCGTGCAGCATCGATTATTAACAAACGAATGGACGATATGAATTGAACATGAAGTAATAAAACAATATCTTATATAATACATAATTTCTTTTCTTTCTAATAATTGTAGCTACTTATTGTATATATATACGTGCGAAATAAAAGTAGAAAGCTATGTAACCTTTCTATACGAAGGGTTTATGTATACTCGATATATATATTATGTGTATGTAGAGGTCTATGCAAACCTTCAAGTTGAAGTAATAAAATGTTTTAAAATTTTCGCTAAAAATCGACTTATGAATGTGATGATGTAAGCTAAGAGGCTAGTCTTAATCCTCTAAGAGGACGCCGATGCCGGTTACATCTATGGGTAAACCCGGACGTGACACAAAGATATCTAAAATTTCTTGTTGACAATATTAAATCATGTGTTCTTATGAAAAAGTTACGTAAAAATTCTTAAACACCTTTGATAACTATAGAGAAAAAAACGTAATGTGAAAAAGTCTTAAACGCTATTGATAGCCATAAAGAAACTGAATTGTATACTTATTAGGAAAAATAAATTTGTTAGCTTGTACATCCACTACAAAGAATATATTCTACTCTATAAAGTTGACAATTAACAATTGATATTTTCTAATTAACTACATGTGTCTATCCATATCCCTAACAACTTCTACCAAAACATCTAGCTAAAATGTCCACTGTGCCCTCAACATCTGCTTCAATTTATTTCTATTTTATTATTTCTACTTAATCTTACCAAAAAGATATATATTTTTAGCGAGAATAAATATGCACTTTAACAGCAACCATTTTAAAAAATTCAAATCTATCTTTCTTGTTGATTTGCAGGAGCTGGTGTTTTTTTAATTATAGCTAGCTAATATTTAAGAAAATTAAATTTGAATTATTAATTAAACAAGTGGACAGGTGTTGCTTATTGAAGAGTGCAGTGGGGAAATGGAGGGGATCTTCACTAGAGGAAAAATTTAATGCTAAAGTATTGTAAAAACCTAGGGGGGAGGGGAGGGGTTGAAAATTACATGTCTACACTATGCAATAGTGTAAAAAAAGCAGTTTTCTTGTTGATTTCGAGGAGTTAGTCATGCTTTTAATTATAATTAGACTAATATTTAAGGAGATTAAATTTAAACCATTAAGACTATCACCAATTCACCGTTATTTTTTTCTATAATGGAGAGTAAAATAGAAAATGAGTTCTCCAATCACTATACTCAGACATTACTAAGGCATATTTGGATTTGTATCTATGTTAAAGATTTATCAATAATGCACCTACTAGAATATAATATTTATCTATAGATAGGGGTGTATATGACCGGGTTGGTTTAGATTTTTCAAATATTAAACCAAATCATTCGTGTAAAATTTTAAAATTATAAATCAAATCAAACCAATAAAGTTTTGATTTTTTCAGTTTTTCAATCTCGGGTTGATTCGGGTTTTTCAAATACCAAACCAAATCATTGTGTTGAATTTTAAATTTTATCAAATCAAACTAATAAACTTCGGGGTTTCCAGATTTAGATTTTTCGGTAAAGCTTGCATACAAACATATTATTAACTTGTGCTCCAAATATTTCTTATTACAACCAAAATACAATTATCTAAGGTGTTTCTTAAAAAAGTAACACAAAATATGAGATGAGTATTGATGATACAAAAATATTCAATAAAAGATAATGATGAAATCATCGTATAAAACAAATATTGTAAAGTCATAATGAAAATAATCATAATTTAAAATACTAAATCATGCTTAAATAAGTTTAATAAGTAATAGTTACAATAAAAAGTTAAATTAGATTATGTATTTATTTGTCTAATCCAATGTAATTCTAAAGAACAAATATTCAATATTATTGTCATTCTTAGTGTTGAATTGATTTTCTTTGTGCATTAGTATTAATTTGATTTTGATTTAAGTTTTATTATAATTATCAACGTTTATGAACTATAATCTTTATTGGACATTCCCAATTCTAAGTTTTAAACTTGAACTAATACATTAAAAGATCAAAACTATGAAATAGTAAAAGAAATATTTTAAAATGATTTCAAAGTAAATATTTTTATGTATGAAATAAATTTTTAAAATTACATATATAATGTCGGGTTGGTTTGATTTCGCGTTTTTTTGTTTGTTTGTTTAAATCAACCCAATTCAAATATAGTTGAGTTTTTTTTCCTATACCAAACTACTAGTCGAAATTTTCTTTTTGATTTACGGTTCAGTTCAATTTTCTACATCCCTATCTACAGACCATAACTAGTAGGACTTTTTGAAAAAGAGAATGAGTAATCAATAATAAATTATGTTTTTGAAATCCAATTAAACTAGTTTAAATAACTCATGTGATAATGTAAAGATCCACATAAATTGAAGGAAGGGGGGAGGGGGGAGGTATTTAAGACGTACGAGAAAGAATTGTGGTTATACAATCACCATATTTAATTAGGACAATTTTGAAAAAGCATAAATATGTGGCCAGTAATTCAACATATAAGGCAGAGGTGACATTTATTTCTTTTGCAAAACCTACTACCTTGTTACCTTTGCTGTCTCTTATTACACCTCCAGAACCTTTAGTCTTGGTATTATAATCATATCATCCAATGATATTTAGTTTTCTTCTTTTGTTTATGGTATGTTTTGATTTTCAGCAGCAATAATGAAAAGGGACGGCGAAATAGGATGATCTTGTTTGATCCCCCAAGTGGAAGCTAAGTGAAAAAAAAAACCATGTCTAGTACCAATTATAATGATGGAATACCAAACATAAGCGATAGTTGACACGCTCCAAGGCTATCCCTAGACGTAATAGGAGACTCAGGATCACGAGTGACTTCAAGTTAACGTTGAGTCTAGTATATATCAAGCATGTTGATAATATAACTAAGATAAGAAGAAGCATAACTAATAAACGACTCAAAACTAAAGGACTCCAAATGAAAATATATCTTAATATCTGGAGGAGACAATCTCATAACACTTAACACTGACTATAAGTCTGAATTTGCTGCTATGTGTGAAAAGCCTCTAAGTGAAATGAGTTTTTGAGACATGCCCCCAAGCTAATTCTAATGAAACTGAAAGTAAAGACTAAAACAAAAAGCATGTCTAGTGTCCTCAAAGTATGAGGGCTTACCACTAGTGAAATCTCATATACCTAATGATGAAATTTACGGATAAGTCCTTTGAATTTCGGGGTTGAACTTTGAAGAACACCTCTACTTGTTCTTGAAAGGAACTAGCGACTTCTTCTTTTCTTTTCACTCTAAGTTGGGTGATTTTAAGAGAATGATGGTTTTGGATGGGTTGTGACTAGACTGAGTAAAACTACATAGTTTTGACATCACACGATGTAGTTTAAGTGTCTAATGCACAGACCCTGATGTAGTTTATAAACAAGTCATCCTATTAAGCACAACACTATATGCAATAGTGTAAAAAAATTGCACTATACTCTTGTGAACCCTTTTGTGTTTCTACACCTGTGAAGAGTCTATTCTAGTTGAGCTAATATCGTGATTGTGTTATTTTCATCAATCACAAAAACATCGTGGTTGATTTAATTGAGTTAGACATGATATATTTTGAAGTCATTTTAGGTATGGACTGGTTTCATGCCTTTTATGTCTCCATTGATTGTAGAACTCAGGTTGTCAAGTTTCAGTAAGGAATCTTATGTGAAAACTTAATCAGTAAGGAAGTTTTAAACTCAACTTTGTGCTAGGGGATTCTTGTACCTTAATTCATATCCAAATTTATTCAAACATTAAAGAATTGATCTTTACACACATGAACAATTTAACAATCACCCAAATAAGACTTTATATGTAAATAAAGAATGATTTATGCCTTAGCTTAGAAATATCCAGAGTATTACATGAATACAAGTGGTGTAAAATTTTTAAATATATGTGATAGAAGATAGAATGAATATTAATGAAAAAGTTTTGAATATAGGTGATTCAAGAGATATAGAATACAAATGATATGTTTATTTCCCAAAATTAATGGGCATGTATGAACAACCACAACAATAACATATTCAGTGTAATTTTATAAATAAAACTTAGAGAAGATAAATACATTTTAAATCTTTGTGAAATAGAAAACTTATTTTCGACTACTTGTAGTAAAATCATGGTAATTAATGGGCTTAATTAACGTCAAACATGCTACATTTGATGAATCAAGTAATAAGTGCATGCATTTATAGACTTGGAAATGGGAGAGAGATAAATAGAGCACGCTTCTATATTTGAGCAACCAAAGACACCTAAAATTTCTTGTTACAAAATTAAATCACGTATTATTACATTATTGGGAAAAAAAACTATATAAAGAATTTTAAACACCATAGATAACCATAGAGAAAAAACACAATGTAAAAAAGTCTTAAACACTATTGATAGCCATAGAGAAACTGAATTGTATACTTGTTGGGAAAAATAAATTAGTTAGCTTGAACATCCACCACAAAAAATATATATATCCTTCTCTATAAAGCTGAAAATTAACAATTGATATTTTCTAATTAACTACAAGTGTATATCCCTAACAATTTCTACCAAAATATCTTGCTAGTATTGTCCACTTTTCCCTCAACATCTGCTTCAAACTTATTACTATTTTGTCATTCCCACTTTAGTCTCAGAAAGATAACTACTTTTAGCGACAATAAATATGCACACTAATTAATATTGTATTTACTAGAATATGAATTTATCTATAGACCATAACTAGTAGGATTTTTGAAAAAAAGAATAAGTAATCAATAATAAATTATATTTTTAAAATCTATCCAATTAAACTAGTTTAAACAAGTCATGTGATAATGTAAGGATCCACATAAATCGAATGGCAATTAAAGATGTATGGGAAAGAGCTGTGGTTATACATTAATCAACATCCTTAGGAAATATTTGAGAAAGCATAAATAAGTGGCTAGTAATTTTCAACATATTGTTGGATTTTATTTGCCCTAAATTTCTTACCATAAATAGGTTTTCCTTTTAAGAAAAAGTTTTGGATTGACTAATTATTTTTCTGGTAGGAAATGATTTAGGACTCTATAAATAGAGGAATGTTCCTTCTAACTTAATCAGCATTCACAATGTAGTCTTAAAGGCTTTGAGAGTTTTGGTTAAGGGGGAGAACTTATGGGTCACAAGATTGATACATTATCACTTGTGTGAACCTCCCATGTATTCTGAGTGAATTGATTAAGGTTGTTTCTCTCTGTATTTTGTACTCTTATATTTATAGTGGATTGATCATCTCCTTTGTGGACGTAGGTCGACTGACCGAACCACGTTAAATCTTTGTGTCTTTTGGTATATTTCTCGTTGTCTTCTTACTCGTGATCTTTTAACATTTGCTTTGCTAGTTTCCGCATTTACACCTGCTTATTTTCGGTCCTAACAAGTGGTATTAGAGCTAGATTTAACGACGGAGTCAGGTTCAGTGGTTTGATAATCGATGATTGAATCAGGTTAGAAAGATGTGTTCAACTTGACGGGTGTAGTTCTAGTCGCAACCTTTTTGACAGTAATGAAGATTTTGTTGGAGAATTGTTTCAGAGAGGTTCTCTGTGTTGAGACATAAGTTTTGCAAAGAAGATTATGGAGAGGAGAAGCAAGTTGTTGAAGATTAAGTAAAGAAGGTGGACAAATTTATTTGTCAGAAATTCAGGCCAAGGGGAGATTTGTTGGATTTTATTTGCCCTAAATTTCTTACCATAAATAGGTTTCCTTTTAGGAAAAGGTTTTGGATTGACTAATTATTTTTCTGGTAGGAAATGGTTTAGGACTCTATAAATAGAGGAATGTTCCTTCAAACTTAATCAGCATTCACAATGTAGTCTTAAGGGCTTTGAGAGTTTTGGTTAAGGGGGAGAATTTATGGGTCACAAGATCGATACATTATCACTTGTGTGAACCTCCCATGTATTCTGAGTGAATTGGTTGAGGTTGTTTCTGTCTATATTTTGTACTCTCATATTTATAGTGGATTGCTCATCTCCTTTGTGGACGTAGGTCTACTGACCGAACCACGTAAATCTTTGTGTCTTTTGGTATATTTTTGTTTGTCTTCTTACTCATGATCTTTCGAGGTTTGCTTTGCTAGCTTCCGCATTTACACCTGCTTATATAAGACAGAGGTGACATTTATTTCTTTTGTTGTCTCTTATTACACCTCTAGAACCTTCAGTCTTGGTATTACAATCATATCATCCAACGACATTTAGTTTCCTTCTTTTGTTCATGGTATGTTTTGATTTTCAGCAGCAATAATGAAAAGGGACGGCGAAATAGGATGACCTTGTTTGATCCCCCAAGTGGAAGCTTAGTAAAAAAAGAAACATGTCTAATACCAATTATAATGATTGAATACCAAACATTAGAGATACTTGTCATACTCCAAGGATATTCCTAGACGCAATAGGAGACCCAGGATCACGAATGACTTCAAGCTAACGCTGAGTCTAGTATATATCAAGCATGTTGATAATATAACTAAGATAAGCACAAGCATAACTAATAAATGACTCAAAACTAAAGGACTGCAAATGAAAATATATCTGAATATCTAAAGGAGACAATTCCATAACACTTAACACTGACTCTAAGTTTGAACTTGCTACCATGTGTGAAAAAGCCTCTAACTGAAATGAGTTTTTGAGACATGCCCCCAAGCTAACTTTAATGAAATTGAAAATAAAGACTAAAACAAAAGGCATGTCTAGTGTCCTCGAAGTATGAGGGTTCACTACTAGGGAAATCTCATATACCTAATGAATTAGATGAAATCTACGGATAAATTCTTTGGATTTCGGAGTTGAACTTCGAAGAACACTTCTACTTGTTCTTGAAAGGAACTAGCGACTTCTTCTTTTCTTTTCGCTCTAAGTTGGGTGATTTTAAGAGAATGAGGGTTTTGGATAGGTTGTGACTAGATTATTAGGTTTAGACCGAGAAAAACTACATAGTTTTGACATTAAACGATGTAGTTTAAGTGTCTAACGCACAGGAAAAAAGACCAAAATGACCCTGATGTAGTTTATAAACAAGTCATCATGTTAATCACAACACTATATGCAATAGTGTGAAAAAAAATTGCTGTTTTTTAAAGATAATATGTAACTAATTCTAATTAATAAGCCTAGACTTATAGTGTTATCTTAAGCAACCAAATAACAAATTAATTGAATCCCAATAATTCGATTCAAAGGAGTAAGGTACATTATAAATAGGCCCATCCTATTAGCATAACTTAAACCCACAAATTAAGCTTGAAAAACAGCAAGAGAAAAAAAAACCTTTGAACAAGCAATGGCTTCTTCTTCTGCTAATAAGTGTCGTCCCTTGGCTAATTTTCACCCAACTGTTTGGGGATATCATTTCCTTTCTTATACTCATGTCAGTCTTTTTTTCTTTTTTTCCATGTTAAATGTTTTCAGACGTAACATAATATTTTATTAATTAACATATGATGAGTATTTTTTGCATGCAGGAAATTACTAACCAAGAAAAAGTTGAAGTTGATGAGTACAAAGAAACAATTAGAAAAATGCTGGTGGAAGCTCCTGAAGGTAGTGAACAAAAACTTGTGTTGATAGACGCGATGCAACGATTGGGAGTGGCATATCATTTTGATAATGAAATTGAAACATCCATTCAAAACATTTTTGATGCATCGTCCAAACAGAATGATAATGACAACAACCTTTACGTTGTGTCTCTTCGTTTTCGACTTGTGAGGCAACAAGGCCATTACATGTCTTCAGGTAAATCTATTCTATTACTTTTCTTTATTAATTTCTTTTTTTTACTAACAATGAACATTCATGTTTAATTAACCAGATGTGTTCAAGCAATTCATCAACCAAGATGGGAAATTCAAGGAAACGCTTACTAATGATGTCCAAGGATTATTGAGTTTGTATGAAGCGTCACATCTGAGAGTGCGCGATGAGGAGATTCTTGAAGAAGCTCTTACCTTTACCACCACTCATCTCGAGTCTACTGTCTCCAACTTGAGCAATAATAACTCTCTTAAGGCTGAAGTAACTGAAGCCTTTAGTCAGCCTATTCGCATGACTTTACCAAGGGTGGGAGCAAGGAAATACATATCCATTTACGAAAACAATGATGCACACAACCATTTGCTTTTGAAATTTGCTAAATTGGATTTCAACATGCTGCAAAAGTTGCACCAAAGAGAGCTTAGTGACCTTACAAGGTACGTACATACGTACAATATTATTTGATCTACTTTAATTACATGAATTAAATTAAAATCGTTGCTCTTGTGATGTATGTATGTAGGTGGTGGAAAGATTTGGATTTTGCAAATAAATATCCATATGCAAGAGACAGGTTGGTTGAGTGTTACTTCTGGATATTAGGAGTGTATTTTGAGCCAAAGTATAGTCGTGCGAGAAAAATGATGACAAAAGTAATCCAAATGGCCTCCTTCTTTGATGACACTTTTGATGCTTATGCAACCTTTGACGAACTAGAACCTTTCAACAATGCAATCCAGAGGTAAAACATCACTTTCATAAGTAATTAATCATTTTCGCTGATGAATATGATTTAAATCTTGATATTTATTAGATGGGATATTAATGCAATCGATTCAGTACCGCCATATCTGAGACATGCTTATCAAGCTCTTCTAGACATATACAGTGAAATGGAACAAGCGTTGGCCAAAGAATTTAAATCAGATCGTGTATACTATGCAAAATATGAGGTAATATTAGTTCAATTGGTTGATTGTTTGAATGAGAATTCAATCCCCAACTTTATAATCTCCTCCTCATTCTATTTTCCCTTCCCCTTATATTCAATAAAAAAAATTAAGAAATGAAAACTTTGGCAACAAGGAAACATTAACAACAACATACATAGTGACATCTCAGCGGGATCTGAGGATTGTAGAGTTTACACAAACCTTATAGAGATACAAAGATTGTTTCCAAAAGACAACGAGGAGATGTTTTCATTCCAAAGGAAAAAAAAAAGATATTATAATTCATCTTTATCTAGCTAAAATTACCTCTTATATTGTTTTTAGATGAAAAAGTTGGTGAGAGCCTATTTTAAGGAAGCCCAATGGTTAAACAATGATAATCATATTCCAAAATATGAGGAACACATGGAGAATGCGATGGTAAGTGCTGGCTATATGATGGGAGCAACAACTTGCTTGGTTGGTGTGGAGGAATTTATATCCAAAGAGACTTTTGAATGGATGATAAATGAACCTTTGATAGTTCGAGCTTCCTCATTGATTGCCAGAGCAATGGACGATATTGTTGGACATGAAGTAAGTACATATGATTTATATCAAGTTTTTTTTCGAAGTTTATATATTGAAAATATTGAAATCTGTTCCATGTTAGGTTGAACAACAAAGAGAACATGGAGCTTCACTTATTGAATGCTACATGAAAGATTATGGAGTTTCAAAGCAAGAGGCTTACGTTAAATTCCAGAAAGAAGTCACCAATGGATGGATGGACATAAACAGAGAATTCTTCTGTCCAGACGTAGAAGTACCAAAGTTTGTCCTTGAACGAGTGCTAAATTTCACACGCGTGATAAACACGTTATATAAAGAGAAGGATGAGTACACAAACTCCAAAGGAAAATTTAAAAATATGATAATTTCGTTACTGGTTGAGTCTGTCGAAATATGAAGATGATAAGGAAATTGCACCGTCAACAATTTCAAATGTGATTCATAATATATGAACCGTTAATTCCTCCGGAATATTTCAAATAATCAAGTTGTTTTTTAGGAGTAATTTATTAAGGAAAGATCTTCATTCATTCATTCAATAAATATACAACACTAGAGTTGTATTAAATCCTCTTTTATTTCATGTCCAGCTTGTTTGGATGTATCGTAATTGTAATTGTATTGTATTAATGTGATTATGGAGTTTGATAAACTGTCTTTGATGCAGTTCAATATCATTTTATTGCTTAGTTGGATTGTATTGTTGTAGCCATTGAAATTTTGTGCGTTCAATTCAACGGACTCTACAAATTGTGTTCAACTTAAACTATGATTCTTGGAGGCTACTCAATCCTAACCCCTAGTTTACCCTTATATAAAGGATACTAAATTCCTCTTCAAAATCTAGAATACTCCGCAAATTGATGGATTAACAGAATCATCCTAGTTCTGAAATACGCCACTAAGGCCCCCGAATCATGGATAAATCTTAGGAGAGTAAAATTAGGGGATCAACAAAATTGTACCCGCAATATTTATCAATAAAATCATGTTTCTTCAAATTTTATTTGTGTAGTTTATTTATTTTCCATATGTTAAACATTTGTTGCAAACAAACCTCTCATTCATACTTTTTTATAGCCCATACTTTTTGGTAGATGCCAATTTCACAAAATATACAAACAATTATACAGTATAATGGTTCTTCCCATCCAAAACCATCTAATTTTTTCTTTGCATGTATCAAAGCTAGGTGCACTATTTTTTTAATCAATAACTTCAAAGTATTACTCATCTTTTCATCAATTTCTTTCAAAACTTTTCTTTCAACCGAAAATGAAGATTGTGATGAAGAATTATTAGGAGTTCCATCATTTTTGTCATAAACAATTAAGATATAGGTATAACTTGGACTCCAATCATAAACTCATGTTGTAGTACAATCTTCAATGTTTTTGGCCCTTACAAATTAAATTCTCATAATTCTAATCATGAATACTATTTTTTCACATCTTGAGTTCTTCTTGATGGAACACCCAGAGATATTATTACAACAATAGTTCTTGACAAAAATAAATACAACCCAAAAAAATTGTTAATATAAGAAAATACTAGTAAAGATTATGAAAGCACTAATTTAAGAAGAAAAAAATTGGTGTTTGACTGGAAAAAAAGAGGAAGAAAGATTGTACAAAAAGAGAAAGAGCAAGTCGCATAATGTGTGAGAGAGAGTCGACATGATTTTTTTATAGCGTATTAAATATTAAATGTTGTTGAGACTATCCTACAAATCTGATCTTTTCAGATTCACTCAAAGGCTTTTTGAAAAAGAAACAAATGAATTTAGTGAGCTGAATCTAAATGATTAAGATTCAGACCTAAAAATCAAACGAATTTAATGGACTGAATCTGGATGATTAAAATTTAGACCTTCGGTGCAGGCCTTAATTTGTAGGAGAAGGATATTTTGATTACACGTGGATACATTTTTCTTCCAGTTTTGCAGAATTGTTATCACATGACATAACACATATGATACAGTTGAGTTGGTCATAACTCATATTTCACCTCAGCCTCAGCCTTGGTTACTTACAATGCTAATAATTGCTCGAATGGTAGAATCTCCAAATTTAGCAAGTGACCATCATCGCAAATCATACTGATGAAGAATGTTGAGCAACTTCTAAGAAGGAGTAAGGATGATCTCGATGAGTACCAACTAATTAGCACATTATTAGGCAAAGACTTAGTGAAAAGTGAAAACCCCATGCATGTGATATATGCAGATTGACATAACCCAAATGCCCATTGAAGAATTAATTTATGTCAATGCATAAGTGAGTAACAACCACGTCATAAGCAAGTGGACAACATGCACATAATTGAGGCCAGCAAGTTTTTTAATGTTCAATTAATGGCCGAAAGAATTGAGTCGTTTACCTCTTTTGAGGCATGCTATAAATTAGAGTGTAACTTTGGTCCTAAACCTAAAAATTGTGAAAGAATCAAATTTACAAAACAAAAAAGTGCGAAAGTACAATTGCTGATATAAGGTATGTCTAATACCTATGGAAAGTATTAGGTCGTAGAGCATGACCCAAATTCTGCATCCCAAGGTGGTTATTATGTGTACTCCTAAACTCATTTTCCCTGCTTGCTCCTGGAATGCACATGCTATTCCCTGTGTATTCCCAGCCACTTCTTATCCGAAGCCAGGGAGGTACTAACTTGGAATTATTGAACTTTTGCTTCCTAAAGTTTTTCCTTCCCAAGTTATGAGACTCACTGGCTCTTTCACAACCAAGTTGGTTTCCATTGCCATCCTGAGGCTGGTCTGCTCCAGATACGCTTGGAGGATTTTGAGCCAAGTGACTAGGTGAACAAGCACCCCAATCTTCTCCAGCATTTTGAGGCAGCTCACTAGCAGTAGGCACAAAACCTCTTCTATCACAGGGATATGGAGGTAAAGGAGGAAAGGGATGGAAAGGTATTCCAGGGGAAACAGTCCAGGCATCAAATCTTCCCTTTTGATGAGAGCCAAATTGCTGCACCTCGGAAAATGGAATTCCATAAGACACGGGCAACCTTGAAACAAACCGCTGCTGCAAGTGCCCCATAACAACTGGCTGTGGATGTTCTCCCCAATTACCTTCTTCGGTACTGTAAATAGCTGTTGAAGAATCATCAGATAAAACCTTACAAGCCTTAATGGGGACTGAAAATCCAGGAGGAAATTCATAACCAGGAGGAACATCATCATCTAGGACCTGCTTCTGGTCCTCAGCTACATCACTCTCATTTCTTGGATCTGACTTTGCTTCAGCCTCTTGATCCCATCGACTTTTACGCTTACGTTTCTTTGCCATACACGCTTCCCCAATATCAGAACATGAAGCAGAGGAGCCATCAAGCACACCACCATCTGCTTGAACAGATGCAACTGTTGAATGGCAGGTATAATCAGCTCCTTCTGAAGTTTTACAACCCAAATCGCACCATTGATTTTGTGATGCTAAACACCTATTGTACTGTGAACCGGAATGTGTGTTGATACGGCAATCATCTTTATCAATACAAATTCTTTTCCTGAGAGGTCTGAGTATCCTATCTCTAAAGTTCCTTGCAATTTGATGAACCTGACATACAGTAAATCACATATAATTTGTCACCTAATCCTCTGAATAAGAAAATTTTGAAACAAAGTAATTAACTGAAAAAATATCCCTACAATCACATTATGGATATAACTCGAAACATAGATCAACAGCAAAAACATAACAAGCATGAGAACAATCTGCTTTGTAAAATTAAGGGAGTCAGTGGCATACACAGAGATTCAAGATCAGGCAGTAACAGAGTATCGTGCACACAACCTTTATCAGTGTATGCTAATTCCTAGCCCAATCGCTAAGATCAGCATAAATAGGACATCCCTTAACAGGATGTTCTATCTTCGTTTAACCAAAGCTTCATCTTTCCTTCCTATCTTGCAAGGATAATTGAGATGCTGGTCTCTTACTCACCATCATCTTTAAATGTAGTTGATTTGAGATTGGATAATCAGTAGCCTTAATCATTTATGCAAAGGAACAAGGTCAAAGATAACAGGAAATAATCTTGTACCAGTCTAAGACATCAGAGATCGATTTAACTTCCCTCATAGCAACAAAGGTGAGCCCACGCTTATGAATGCTTCACCAGAATTTTGCATCTGTATTCTGTAACCATTGTTTTGGTACTTGTATAGGCCTTGTCCATTAGTTACTTGCAAGTGGACATTTGCTCTACTTTTCATTTACGTTTCACTTCATTTTTGATATATTAGATCTTTGGCGAAGTATGGTTATGAACTTTTTTTTTAGAAGGAAAGTATGGTTATGAACTTTTTTTTGAGAAGGAAAGTATGGTTATGAATTAGTTGAGACTTGAGACTTAAAAGAGACCAGTCTTCCTCATACATGCACAAAAACCTCAAGCAACAAGCACAAACAGAATCGCAAGATAACTAAGGAAAAGTTCAATCTCATACCAATACGATATCTCAAGTTCTCAACTGATCCAAGTATCAATTCAATGCAGATATTATGCTGGAAAAATTAAAAGGAAAGGAACGTGGTTCTAGAACTACTTGATGGAAACAAAAGACCTGCTTAGTAAATCAGAAAGCAGTACCTGTTTGTCTTCGTGCTCTGTCAATCCCAAAATTGAGCTCCTAAGGCTGCAAAGAGGAAAAACAACTCTTTCAGAAGTAATTTCAAATCTGGATATCACTTTAAAAGGCATAGACAAAAGTGAATTTTAGAGAATTATAACAAGCAAATGTGGGAATATTTGATAGGCACCACATAAGATGGAAGATGGAAGATAAAAGACACAAATCTAGAGTAGTCAACATTTGGAGAGATGTTATTGCCATAATGGTCAGAAAGTATGTGGCACAGCTGTCATCAGTGTCAGCAACCATGTGTGTAGTATATTGTTCAAGGGCAAGATATGAACTAAGAACGCATGCAGGAAAGGTAGATACAAAAATGGATATGGTGTAGGAAAGTGTAAAAATTATGAAGTTTGAAATTGTCTAGCATTGAACTAAAAAAAATGGGGTCGTTAGGTTGACAGACAAGTGTGAAATAGATGGTAGGAAATACAGAGAAATCCCACAGCCGTGGGATACACTAGGAATCTGCAGGACGAGATCCCACAACTGTCGTAAGAATTTGCTCTTTATCTAATTATGGAACTAACAAATTGTATACAGGACAAGATCACATGGTGTATGTTATTCATAGACAATATTGTGTTAGTGCCAAACTTAATTTGTGTATGCTATTCATAGACGATATTATGTTAGTGTCAAAATTAATAAGGATGTCAACCAAAGGCTATAACAGGGAGCACTCCAGAAATAAAATATTTTAAGAACGTGCAAATAAAACAAATTATTCGTTGAAAGTTTGTCCAACAGAATAAGAACGAAGATTGAATGAGAGATGAATATCCAACAGGTCAAATCAGAGGGGAAAATGGAGGAGAGCCACAAGAACATACGCAATCATAGGGGATATTCAGCAAAGAAAACGGCAAGTTTTATAGAACAACTTTTAAGGAAAACAATGTTATACAGGAGGGAGTGTTAGGTCTCTGAGACCCAACATATCCACAAGATGCATGCTGCAGACATGTGTGAATGTAGGTAAATGTGCAGTTTCATAAGGTGAAAAAAGATTTTTTTTTAAAAATCGCAAACAACAGAAGATGCAATCAAGGCACTTCTATGATTAAATTAGAGAAAGTTGACTAAGATGATGTCATCATGATTCTAGTCCTACATAGACCTCCAAATACACCCAACTTCAAATGTGAATGGTGATACAGGAGGGAGTGCTAGGTCTCTTAAGACCCAACATATCCACAAGATGCATGCTGCAGATATGTGTGAATGTAGGTGAATATGCGGGGTTTCATAAGGTGAAAAAAGATCGCAAACAACAGAAGATGCAATCAAGGCACGTACATGATTAAATTAGAGAAGGTTGACTAAGATGATGTCATCATGATTCTAGTCCTACATAGGCCTCCTAATACACCCAACTTCAAATGTGAATGGCGAGTGGGAGTATTACAAGGGGAAAGATAGGCCTAAAAAACACATGGAAAGTATTTCTAAAAGACCAGCAATATCTCAGAATCAACGCAATCTTCTTTTGAGATATGGGAATCCATGCAATCTTAATGTAAAGAACATGAAAAAAAGTAAAAAATTTACATGAGCACGTACCAGCTAGTTGAGATTCAGGTTCAGTTATGACGAATAAATTTACATTAGGTTCAGTATTTGCTAAGAATCTTTCTAGTCCATTTAGAAACGTGTCGGTAAAAACTGTAAAGAACATCAAGATCTGAAGTGTTAAAGAATGATGAAAGTCCATAAGATAGGTGCACTCCTTATAAGGCTTGGCAATCCTCCTCCTTTGAGCTAGCTTTTGGGTGGTGAGTCAGGCCTAAGACCGAACATAACATGGTATCAGAGCAGGGTCCGTCTCACCCGATGTTAGGGCCCCCAAAATCAAAATTGTCCACGCACCAGATGCTAAGCACTGGGCTTGAGGTGGGGTGTTAAAGAATAACAAAAGTCCACATTGGTAGTTAATGAGATGGGTGGACTCCTTATAAGGCTTGGGCAATCCTCCTCCCTTTGAGCTAGTTTTTCGGATTGATTTAGGCCTAAGAACTAATTTAACAGTAATTGAATGCAGGAATTAAATTGGTTCAAAGCAACGATGTGGATAGCAAAAATTCATAGAGAATCCCAAAGAGGATGAAATCAAGGTGTAGTACTAGTTACGGTCTACGTTCATCAACATTTCCTCTTTTATTTATTTTTTATTTGTATAATGTCCCACATCGGTATATAACAGCATTTTAAGAGGATTAATATGGATATTGAGCTACTCCATCAACTGTTTTGTAATTTGGGTTAAATTCTCATATTCTTCTAACTTGGTATCAAAGCTAACATTTGGTAAGGCTTGTTCTTACACTTGTAACCTCATGCTGAAGTTCCTGTGTTGACCGTAAGATCAAATCACATATGACGAGTTTAAAAATCAAGTTACAAGTGCTCAAGCATGTTAGAGAAGCAGTATGTATCACAAGTATAACTGCATTGAAATAGGTAGCAAGCCATGGACTACTACACATAAAATTTAGATTTTGGGTTGGATGTTCAAATTCTCTTAATAATATTCAACTATGTGAATGTTGTATCTAAAAGCTTAAACATCTAAAGAGCGAACACTTTTATAGTCTTATATATTTATTTATTTATTTATCATTTATTTGTTTGTTTATTTATTTATTTTAGGTCTAAAGCACACCCCTAAAGTGTGGGGACGGAAAACTCTTGGTCAAAATATGTGAAAGTGTTTTTTAGATGAAGAATATCACTTAACAAGAGCACTAACTAGCCCGTATACCAAATGTACTCTAAAAAGTAGAAAATCTTACAAAATGTGAAAATATTCTTTTTGGATGGCAATGAAACCGAATTGAGGATCTCAGCTATTTTGGTGTCATGATTGTGTATACCCACTCATTTAAAAGCTAAGCTGCCAAAGAGGAGGTACTTGTATGGTATAGTTCAGGACTACAATCAGACAAGAAAGGGAATTGAATAGATGATAAGCAAATAAAGGTGAAGATATGGCACGTGGCGCATAAAATATAGAAATAACCAAACTCGTCAGCATTAATAAGCACATTATTGCCTGCAGTTCTAAGAAACAAACAGCTTAGTTCTCTAGAACTTCAACAAGAATTGGCATATTTGATATCAACATATACTAATTTGGTGAACAATTTGGAGAGAGAGGAACCAAAGGTGTTTTGAAGACAAGAGCATCTCTTTCCAGAAGTTGAAATGTATTGTTTAGTGCTTTTCTATTTTTGGTGTATCCATGAGTACCCTCAAGAGGCAGCGGACATAATTAATGTTTTAGACACTTTATGAGGGATCTATGTGGTAGGATTTGCTCGTTTTACTACTACTGTAATACTGTAATTACTACTTTAGTACACTTTGGTGTAGTTCCTTGTTTACAATAGTTATGTTAACTGATTCAAAAAAAAAAAAAAGAAAGAAAGAACTTCAAGAAGAAGATCAAGGGGATTATAAAAGTTCATCTTTTATCAGAAAATAGGAAAATACTATTATTAACGAAAGACATTGCACCAACTGATACAGCAGGAGTCTCCAGAAGACACGCAAGAAAAAGGACAACAGAAGATCTTCAAAGATATACCATATTTAAATACCATGAAGGATGGAAAGACACAATAAACTGCAAAGGCTCTCTGAACCTTCCGACAGAGTCTTCTAAATGTCACAAAGTATGAGATGTTTGATGTGCCTAAGAGTTTTAGAAAGAAAGAGAAAGACTTTTGGAATTTTGTCAGGTATAAAACATGCTAGACATTTATGTGGCTAAAAAATCATGTCATCGAGGTAAAACTAGCAAATTTATGGCTTATTGTTGCTATATGTAGAAACGCGTAGTGTTTTGGACGTTGAAAGGTGATAAAAGGCGACAAGGGTCTGCCTCGCCACGAGGCGAGGCGAACGGCGAGGTGCTCGCCTTTTTGAAGTGCGGCACCCTTTAATACCAAAAAATTAAAATATTTAATTGCATATGTAAATAATCAAACAATAACATATTAGCAATTTTTTCAATTCAAAAAGTAAAAATAGATAGTACATACTAAAAGTCTAGAACTTGAATGAGAAAGAAAAGAACAAAAGTCAAAACAAAGGTAGAAGTGACTCAAGCCTGAAGAAGAAAAGAAGAAATATTTACTATGTTAACTTTCTCAAAAAAAGAAGAAATATGTATTGGTTAGACTTTGGAGTCACCGGAAAAACCTGGCTAGTTGCCGGAGGAGTCTAGTCAAAAATCCTAAAATTACCTTTTAACTTTTAAAACCCTAGATTGGTCGCCTTTTTTTAAGAAAATACAAAAGGCGACACCTTTCTAGCCTTTCTCGCCCCTTGCCTCTAGCCTTTTGTCGTCATAGCGTCGCCTTTTGAAGATCGCCTCGCCACAAAGCTAAAAGGCGATGAAGGGTCGCCTCGCCTTGCCTCTTGCCATTGGCGACGAGGCGATCGCCTTTCACAACACTGGAAAGGCGTCATCCTTGTTCAAACATAATAAAGGAATGTGTCACATAAAATGGGACATAGGACTAGTAGTCATGAACATCATAAAAGTTCATCGCTAATAAAACATATGTAACATACTAATCATATAACATACTCCTCATACATGGAGACGAGATGATATTCTAGTAGCTCTCCCTGATTTAGAAATTTAAACAAAATCAAGATTCAACTCCAACAATTTGGAACTTCTAATATAGTGGCATATAAATATGGTAGTTGTGAAACCTTTGTTTCTGCTACCATTTTCTTTAATGTAAACAGTTGCACTTCTGTAGTTTCTAGTTTAGCACTCGCATTTTAAGGGTACACCGTAATTCATATTTGGGTTTGACATTTGAGTTGCTTTTTAGATCATTATCACTGCACGAAAAAAAAAAGGAAACTCTACCCAAATATCATATGCAGGCATGAATTCCACACAAACAATCAGAAAAGAAGTTAGAAATATTTTATATAAGTAACATCTGCTAACCTCTGAACTCCAGCTCTAGATGTGCCTCCGTTGATGTGCTCAGGAGAAAGGATGTCTCTTACAGCTAGATGCTCTAAGACCTGTTAAAGTAAGTTGACATATTGTGAAACCCAAAGCTTGGTATGATAGAAATGACAAATAACAGATCTGCTATGCAAATCAAGAGAACCCTCTGTGACCTAAGAAGCCACTAAGACATTGCCCGATTACATATTGACGTATCTCTCACTCAAGTTTCATGCTACACCATCGTAATGACAAGAAAGACAATCTTCTTACGCATTCAGGCCACCACCCATATTGCTGATTTTGTTAATATGCTTGTGTTAGTTAAAGAAGAGATCTTGGAAGGAAAAACTGCTACCTCTTTAATTCTAAGGAGACTTGGTGAAAAAATTGAATCTCCAAAGCCGGAAAGGACGAAGAGAAGATTACTACTCCCTCCATCCCAATTTAAGTGTCTTCCCATTTAGTCTGTCCCAGCAAGACTGCCTCTTTCAATATTTAATAAGTTCTCCAATTCCAACATTATACATGGAAAGTTTTGAGACCACAAGATTTAAAGGACTACACACATCTTTAATTGAAGACCACAAGATTCAAAGTCTCCCTTTATTTCTTAAACTTTGTGTCCAATCGAACTAAAACACTTAAATTGGGACGGAGGGAGTAATTGATTAGATATGTGACATTGGGCTTATGCTCTTCTTACTAGTGATGGTAACCACTTCACATTGTTTTTATCTATCTAACTATTCAATGATTTAAATATATTGTTTCTGATGTTAGAATGGGCAAAACACAGGAAGTGTGTATATATATATATATATATATATATATATATATATATATATATATATGGTATTCCATGTTTATTTGTAAATTACATTTATATTATCCTACCCGTTCAGTGACTAAATGCCTTTTTATTTTTTATTTTGTTAGCATACTGAACTACAGTGATCATTGCATTGCTTTGTTGAATAGTTGAGAACTTCCATAAGCTGCTAGCTATTTGATTTATGTTTATCTGCACATATGTTAAGAGTGACATCTTAAGAAGCTGCGACGGAAATAAATAATTTGTCAGTAACATAACTTCTATCTCAAGCACATTCAGACCATGAACTGGTGCTAAAGCTCATATATCCGTATAGCCTTTCAAATTCTCATACTTCCAACCTAACTACTCAAATCAGCAGAGCAGAAGTATAGGTTACAGAATACTACATTACCTTCAGCAACTTTCTAAGAATTGGAATCTTATTGAACTCCCTCCTGTATCGCTTCATTATGTTGTGTAACATCTGTAAACCTAACAAGCAAAAACAAGAATAGATTCAACAATCAGTATATTTGAAAATAGAAAAAGCCAATGCATAGTAAGCACCATTTATTACCATTTTTGTTTATAATATCCATCAAAACTGTGCGTGACTTAGTTTTCAAGATTGCATCAAGGATCATAGAAAGGTCCCGGTTGCTGCAAACAAATAAATGCATAAATAAATTAACAATTATGTAAATAAGAAGTAGCACCAGCTAAGAATGCAACTCTAAGTACTACAAAGAGTTAAAAAGGCAAGCCATGTGTTACCTCTGGATAGCTTCACCATTACAGCCATCCCCTGAAGCAGCAGTTAAAAGGAGGAGCTTCAGGTAGCACCTGGACGCATCCTGCTCCAAGAAAAGAGAAATGTAATAATAGAAAGAAAATTGTAGATTACTGTGGATTAGGCATGCATGCATTTACACATATGGCAGAAGTTCAAAAACAGGAATGCTTTCAGAATATTATAGAAGGACCATGAAAATCTAGATGAAGAGGTTACTAAGTAAAGGCTTGGTTAAGAAACTGGAAATGCCTTAGAAGATCAAAATAGGACCATGAAAATCTAAATGGAGAGGCTACTAAGTCGAGATAACACTACGTGGCCAACAATGATGAATGATGATCCCTCATCACCACCCACTATATGAACACCTTCCACCCCTCCCTTTCAACAACTTTTTGGCCTATTCCCCTCGATGAATTACACCAAAGAGTCTGCACCAAAGTGCAGCACAAGCAGAAGAAAGGACCATTCACATAAGAAACAACAATGATTAATCACAAATCACTCAGCAAGAAAAAGTAGTACAGAGTACATCATCTAGCTTTTAAAAACTCACCTTGCGTTTGCTTATTCCACCATCATGATCCAACAACTCATTAAGTTTCTCTTCAACTGCAAATTCAGGTAAGAAAAGATAATGTAACAATACTCCACAACCTGCGGATTCCAAAACAAAATTATAACAATGATATACCTGCTTCAAAATGACCATGTAAGGAGCCATCTGGAGGTTTCTTCAATTTAGGTTGTGGAACTTGCAATTTACTGTCCACATCAGGCGATGATCTGGAATTCACAGCGTAATTCCTCTGTTTCCCCTTCTTCACTAAAGAAGATTCACGCGAAGTTTTCACAAACAGACATGATTCGGGTGTCTCTTTCCCATTGCTGGATTTTGACTTCTTTAAAGACTTGCTAACCACTGCATCAGGAGAAGTTATATCCAATGCCTGTGCGGAAGAGATAGAGTACTTCGCAACATCTCCAGCTACTGTGAACCCTTTTCTCACTCCAGATACAGTTTCACATGTATCTTTCAATGACAAGGAAGTCTCAACAGGTTCAGTAGAAGAATGAGACAGACACTCTGAGGCTTTAAATGTCGCACATGTTTCTGCCTTTAAAGCTGATGCAGGAGATACACCAGGGAAGTTCTCGCTTTCCTCTCTAACATTCAAGCTAACAACAGCAACAGAGTTGCCCAAATTAACTTTTTCTTGACCCACAAAACTGTTGATATCTGTTTGACAGGAAGTCTCCTGATTTTCAGCAATTAATCCATCCAGTGTGTTTTTCTTATTAGGTCGTTTCCGTTGGATTTTAATTTTAGCACACTTAATAGAACTTGTAGCACATGTAATGTTGTCTTCTTTTTGATCCATTTTGGCATACTTGGGCAGCAAGACAGGCTCAGGATACTCATCATCTGAATCCTCCTGAACAATCACTTCCGCATCCAGCGGGTCACCACCTATATAACCCCGACAATTAGGTGAACCACAGACACACTTTTTTACTGCAGCCCCAAAGATTCGGACAAAATTGTAGTCAAATGTCACCTCTTCACCCTGATAATAGGATCCAAAGCATATAACAGTTGGAAACATAATAGAAACAAACCAAAAGCACATATAGCTAGTATTAAGACGGAAATTATTCCAAGAGAGGATTCAAACAAGTATAGACTATAGTAACCATGCCTACATAGAAAACAACTGAAGAAGCAAAGAAGTCCAGATAATCTGTGGGATAACCATGTCTTAAATTCCTCTACTGATGAAAACACCTTCATTCCCTCAACAAGCTTGTTCTTCTACAACAGCTCCGCCCCCAAAAAAAAACAAAAAACAGGAGAAGGAAACCAAAACGCAATACAATAAATATTTCTCTCACAGATGGTTATGTTGTTAACAAATACCCCTCGTCTAGAAAGCAGACACTAGGTTTAATTTATGAAGTTTGTCAAGTATTTTTCCACATAACAGGATACCCTTTGTTTCCTGCATGAGTCCAATCAAAATTTTCTCAACACCAAATTAGACAGCTTTGTCCCCTACACTCCCCCTACCAGAAACAACAGAAGTTCAGAGAAGCAGGCTGAAAGCAGAAAATGACAATTGTGTCCTCAATGGCCAGATCACTAACTCTCCTGTAAAGGAGAAACCCTTTGAAGGTAACTGTTGCATCCAAGATCAGCATGAAAGAGAAGTCAAGGTGTTTTAACTCTAATATACAAGTGGTATATTTTGCTTTTGCAACACTGGACATACTATCCGAGAGTTCAGCATTCATGACTATTGTATTCTGATTCAACATAGCTGAGATCTATTTCATAAGAGTTCGACTAATCATGTCAATCAATTTAGTAGTGATGTTTAAGATAAAAGAATTGGAGTGTAGAAGTACAACCAGACTTCTGGACTTACAATTACATCCCTCCAGTGGACTTCTTCCACCGGAATACCATCTTCTTTCTTCTCTACCTCTCCTTTCTCCTCCATTATCCCTTCATTTTATCTCTCTGCGCTTCTCTTTTTAGATGTTACAAGAGAGTACATTTCAGATCTCGGGGGATCTGACGACATCACGGAGCCAAGATCAAAAGCTGAAGTTAAGAATAATTGGGTTGAAAGTGCTAGGCACCATATAGGAGAACGGTTCTTAGCAGGGGAACTCTTGGTTGGATATGCAAGAGGCTAGTGTCCAATGTACATACTCATTCTTTTGCACTGAATACGTCCAATGGAACTGATGGATTCCTTTGACTACTCTAGTGGCTCATGACTGGACTAGTTCTTTTGGTTACTTTATATATACGTTGACATCCCCGAAGTTGAGGACTTCTATTCTCATGTTGATGTCATGGTCTTATGTGAAAGTTGTTTTTAAGCTTTTCTAATAAACGTTGAATGATGGTGTGGACTTCCCAGGGTCTTTTTGCATGTTATGTGACGGAATGGGAACATCCTGATCCATATTTATTTACTGAAGTCTTCTCAATTATGAGAGGTTGTCTTGTTCAGCAGGGTAGTCGAGTGCCGGTCACGTGACCCTGGATTTGGGGCGTGCCAGTACTTATCATAAATTTAGGGCTTGATTATTGCAACAAAAACACCCATTACAAGTTTTTTCAATCTGTTATGCTGATGTTTGCAGCTTATTAGATGTTAAAGAGCTCTGAACTACTTGTATACTTGTTGGAAAAACATAAAACTAGAACAGAGTAAGGGCTACTAGAGGACACATTTTCTTTTTGTTATATGCAGGTCATTTAGGATCCTGTGAATGGTCAAAACCAAGTAAGTTGGACTAAATAAAAAAACAGACGTTACCTTCTTTATGTCCCTAATAGCAAAGAGTCCTATGCAGACCTCTCCATTCACAATCCACTGTTCAGAAAATGAAAGGAAGTTGAGTCAAAACATTAATACTATTGAAACAAACACCCAATACTTCCATGTAAACAATTGAAACATGCTCCCGTGATTGTCTATTGAAACATGCACACAAAAATGGCTATGGAGATTCAACTTAGAAGACCACATAATCTGGAGAAAGTTCATCACCCATAAGTGTGGTACGTCAAGCCAATGGACAATAGAAGTAGTCAGATCCACCAACGGTACCAGTTTATGGAAAACAATCAGGAATTATTTGGCCAGGTTTCAACAATAGCATCTGCATCAAGATTGGGGATGTCCTGAAAACTGATTTTCGGGATGATATTTGGACAGGTCAGAGCTCTTTGAAGAACCTTTTCACTAAACTTTACTCTATCAGCTTAAAACAACAAACAACGGTTAATCAGATTTTGGAGGAACAAGGATGGATTCTGAATTTTAAGAGATCTCCTAATGACTGGGAAATTAAGAAAGTAACAAACTTGCTACAGACTCTAGAACCATTGAAGATCACCCCTGAACTACAAGACAAACCAAGTCGGAAGCTAAATAGCAAGAAAATCTTCTTACAAAATTACTTGGTGGCTTCAGAATTGACTATATTTGTAGCAAGTTAGGAGCTAACAATATGTACGCTCCAACTTGGAGGGGACTGTTAATAATTAGAAAATTTTATATGCCAAGAACTCATTCCTTGCATATATAGGAAATGTTTGTACTTGTGTATATTGGAATAGGATTACCAGTAATTTCTTTCCTTTCCTTTTAGTATTACTTGAATACTTTCCTTTACTTTCTTTTTTTTGGATTACTTGAACACACTATATAAACCAAACATGCTTGAGGGAATAATCAAGCAATTCATTCTCATCTGCTTTTACAGAATTAAATGCAGGGTGCAGTTGCCAAGCATATTCACCTTTTCGGTACGACAATTAGGATCACAGCTATGATTGATGAAACGGCCCAAATTCCCCTTAGCACATGCATCAATTACCTGAAACAAGAGGCATAAGGTGAAAGAAAACAGAAAATTACTGAGCAGGTCATTACAAATTTAAACATATTGACCGTAGAATGAAAACGGTTCAAAATAGATATACATGCCAAAGTTTATTTCCTTCACACTATAAATCCATCAATAGATACATATACCAAAATATCTATATCCTTTATATTACAAATCAATCTATATTTGACACTTAACAACATTAATATCTGTTAATTAGAGATATCAAGGTGAACTGTTATACCTCGCTGCCGTTAAGTGTCATGAAATAAAAATGCTTATGACACTTCAACGCATACTCCTTTTGCCGAGCCTCGTAAACATGCATATCAAGCACCTAGGAATTTGTAAAATTTAAAGCTATAAGTCAATAATATTTCAGCAACACAAAGCAAATCATGCATGAATACATATCATACATATGAAGAGGAAACCTCTAGAAATCAAATAAGAAATTCTAGACAATCTTTTGATGAAAATAAAACACGCATCAATGACATCAATGGTAAGATGATGTGAATTTGGATCAAACTTACACCCAAGGAATTGAAAAGAATTCACAGTTGGAGCAAGCGCTGGGCGCTGATGAAAATAGGAGAAGAGATGGAATTTATATGAAAGCGAAAAATAGAAGGAGATATTCCTTCTTCAGGGAAAGAATAGACAACCTAGAAGTACCAGAGTATCAATAAACGTCGTGGCAGAGATTTGGGAGGAACTAATGGTTTAGCTGATTTCTGAATGAAATATCTTGGAAATGCCCCTTCACCTCTGACCATGATATTGGAAGTTCAAGTACCAAGGAGATAAGTGGGGATCTCCTGGGTGAGGCTCTTAGGAAGTGAGACTTACCATGTCACAAAAAAATAAATTTCTGAATGAGCTAATCACCACCATGATTGATGAGGAGAAGTGGAGAACAGAGTAGTAGCAACTGCCAAATGAAAAATAAGTATTTGGGATTGATATAAAAACTAATTGTACACAAAAGCAGGAAGGCCAAAGAATCAGAGGTCTGCCGGCCACCGATAGAGATGCCCATTGGCAAGAAGATCTTCAGTCATTTGCACTATTAGTGAAAGAGGAAAACATCAAATCCAAATATGGATTGTGCAATCAGAAGAAGAAGCTATGAGGAAGTCCCAACCAGCCTTAAGATAGATCATGGGTGAGTTAGACAGATAGGAAAATAGCCAGAAACAGTTGAAGACTCAGCCTCTAAAACACTCCTTGAATCATATATTATTGGAGTTCAATGCTGGGAAAATCAGAGAACTCTCCAGTTAGAATATGCAACACTGTTTGAATATTGAATCAAATAGGATAAAGCTAAAAATTATAAAGTAAATAAATTAATAATTTGAGTAGGAAAGCGCCTAGGTTAGTTTTCCTCTCTCTTTCCGAATACAATAGTGTACAAGAGTTTGATAAGGTTCAAAAACAGAATACATAAAAAGCCATAATATCTGAAGGGATGAAGGCAGCATCATTTAAGGGTGCCCTTATAACTGGAAAGACGGCAAAACGAAAAAAATAATGCAAAGACGAATATAGGGAAGGGTGTGCATAAAGATTGGGGAAATCGGAAGATGATCTTAGCTCTCAAAAAGCTAAAACAATTTAGGAGCAGCACAGGAGTAGGATTAAAGAATGGAATAATTACAGTCCAGTGCCATTAGGTGATCCGTGATCCAGTTTATAAAATATCCCCCATATGCAAAGGTTTTGTAATTTAAGTAAAAATATACATTATGCATATAATGTACATAATCAGTGTTTCAGCTAGCGCCGCAATTAAGGTCGGGCGAAGGTACATATGGGTAAGTATCCCTTTTTAAAGAACTATCATGACATTAATCATGACAGCTATGAAGGAATATGTCTGGGCCCAAAGATGTACTGACACAAAAAAAGAGAAAGCTATGTCAATACATCTTTGGGCCCAGATATTCCTTCACAGCTGTTATTGACACAAAAAAGAGAAAGCTTGGGAGATTTTCATCAATAAGGGGCATAAGTTGGTCTATGCCAGGAAACATGAAGGATTCTTTCGCATGTTGGAAGCAGGATGGAAATCAGTCATGGCACAGGGAGAGATGGAAGATTGTCCCAGCCTGCATTTGATGGACTATTTGGCTGGAAAGGAATCAGAGATGTTCAGAGAACAGGAGCTGCTCTATGGAGAAGATGAAGCTGAATTGTTTAGCTCTTTTCTATTTTTGGTGTAAACATGAATATCCTCGTGAAGATGAGGATATCCCTAGTACCTTAGAATACTTTATGAGTTCATAGGAAAACAGCAACAGTTTTGTATTTCTGATTGTTAGTATTACAGTAATACGTCCTGAGTATTCCTTTGTTTATAATACAAGTTACCTCCCCCCCCCCAAAAAAAAAAAGTAGCTTTAAATGACGAAAGGTAGCTCCATAAGGAGGGGCACTGAGGGGAAATCGTTGGGGAAATCATCGTGATTAGATAAAGCAAGATCCATTATCCAGGAGCCTAATATGACAATCAACAGACATTAGCAAGCACATTGTGATAAAGAGAACTCTAAAGGAAGAAAAAGGAAGTTCCAAGGCCATACTTGAACACAAAAGAATTGAAATTTGGGGTGATTTATGATACTAGAAAGTCCAAGACTAGAGTTCTGAACTAAGTTGAAGGAAATGAATACATATAAAAGGACGCAAAGGGGTTCTGTTTTCTGCAAAAGAAATAAGGGTGTTGATTTGTTTTCCATGAAAACAGGTTATGATGTCATTTTGAAGCTGATGGGTTTACCACCGCAAATTGGTGATTTTCCCCAAAAAAAACAATTTAGTTACTAATAGCATGGTCATCTCTTAACTTTCACAATCTCTTTTCTAGGGAAGGGGTACCCACCCAGGGGAGGGGGGTTGAGATAAACATAGTAAAGTTTTGGTATCTTTAGGGTTAACATAAAAAAAACGACATATGATTCCAAATATTGCACTACTGTGTCCAATTCCAATAATTCCCATAACTGTCTCCAAAATTCTGTAGAGAAGATATCTCACCTCTCCAACATATTCAATAAGAAACTGCCCTTCAGATACATTTTCGAGAAGCTGTAGGCCATAACCCTTCTTTCCATATTTAAAGCACTTCAGTTTAGCATAATTGCGTTTCTGAAACTGCAAGCAGTATATGATAGAGATGATACAACCTGCAGGATAAAGCAATATACAAAAAAAAAAGAGTAACCCTTTGCAAGTTAAAGAACCTGTTGATTTGAACAGAATTCTCCACAAGGACAAGTCCCTTTAGCACACTCTATATTGAGAATCCGGTTCAGGCATCCGTCTCCACAGCCCATTCGACCATCTGCAGGTGGCTTGCAAAGGCAAACCATGATCTAATAGGAAAGGACAACAGAATGAAATAGAAATTATTGAAAGCACATCAGAAATCATAAGTTGATTGGAGATGAACATGCAAATACATTTTGGAAAAAGGTAGGTACAAGATGATCATGCAGATACTCAAATAAGCAGCAGTTCACAAAGAAATAAGTAGGGATAATGGAAGGTGTATGTTCCTTAGGAGATGTTAGCCCAAACATAGAGCCAGCCAAGGGCATGAGGTGTGTCATATAAGTTATTTCATGCAAAACAAGATCAAAAAAAAAAATCATGTCAGTCTTGTAAACATTGTATATCACTTGATATTTAGTTCTACAAATGATATTTAGTTCTACAAACATTGTATATCACTAGAGGTTGCTGAAGAATCTTCTCAACCCAACTTCTATCAATTGAGTGTTGAAACTATATTTTCCTCACTCATCTCAAAATGCTTTAGTTAATGTAAGTTCATTTCTTTACTTTAGAATTTATCCAACTGCTCTAAATATGAGAAGAGAAGATGTAGACCTATTATCATGATAATGGACAAGAACCCCTTCTAAAAGACATCATTTGAATGAACCCCAGAAGAACCGCATGGTACTTCCTTCTCAGATAATCATTTCCTTTCATTTTACCGCAGAAATCTACTTCACATAAACCATACTCCACATAGTATCATAGCCGGGTGGAAAATATCAACTCAGAACATCGTAACCAGAGCGGACAACAAATTACCAAGATTTACACAAGAAAGACTCATAGTATACACACCACTTAGTTGTTTAGAGGACCAAGAGTTACTCATATACGGCATTTCTTTAAACGGATGTACCTGAATGTCTCATTGTAGCCAATAATACACCAATGCCCACACAAAGTCACCGCCAAGAAAAAGGAAAGGAACAGGAAAAAGATGCATCAATTAGAGGCCAGAAATAACAGAATTTATGAATTTTCGGAAGTTTCATTTGGAAAAAAATCTCAGGACTTAAATAGCAGAAACCCATGAGTTTGGCCTAGTTATGTAATACGCGTAGGTACATTTAACTACCAGATCATATCTCAAGAAATAGGTAAAATCAAGCCTAAATCCCTCCCAAAAGAAAAAAAATTAAGTCCAGAAAGTTAACAACAGTAATATCCATAACTAAATTGCAGTACCATAATCGCTGAAACTCACTTTCTTATTGTCAAAATCAAATAATAAATTACTATCCAGGAAGTAAGATGATTCAAATATGAGAAATGGTCACCTACGACACGAAAAAATGTGATTTTATTTGTAAATCAACCTTTCTGATGAATTCCTTCTTTAAGGCAATAGTCTTCTGCTAAGAATAAGTCACAACTCACACGTTAATTTTTGATAAACCAAGACACTTGGGTAATAAAACTTTAAGAGTTTTTCTTTTCTGATGATTTTTAAAATTCAGAGACAAACTTTGTCTAAAAACACTGAAATTCTAATATGCCTTTATGCTCTTCTATAATTTATTCTTCAAATGAATGCCACAGTGCATATGAGGCAATAATGCAGACTCGATCAGACATCTACCTCATCAATAGGTTGATTTTTGCGGTGGCGATGCAGAAACAAGTTTGACTTGATCCGATTCCAAGATGATTGATGAGCCCCTGCAACAAACATAAAGAAGGAAAATAATCAGATTAGTGCAAGTTTACTCTGAGATCATGTGCCCAAAGACAATACCAGTGCCATTTCATAAGTACAATTGCTAGATAGTTGATACCAAGTAGATTCTTCTGTCCTGATCCATTCAAACTCAAGTGTGCACGAGAAACATCTTCCTCACCAGAGACATCTGATATTTCCAGCTCGGCATTGATTTCTGAATTTGACTTCTCTTGGGGAAATGAGCAATCAGCAAAAGCTCTATCCAGATTGTCCTTACAAATCCTTCAAAATTGGTAGGAGACTACAAGCCATTAACTCTTGAAACCAAACAAAATATATCATGCTTTGGCAATCACAAGTGCTTCCATCCATTAGTGAAACCTCAATTATTAAATCAAGATTATCAACCTCCCCACCCCACCCCCGTTCCGAGAAATTGCTTATTACCCTGACTAAAGGAGCTAATAGTCATCTGATGCTTAGTTTTAATAAATCCACTTAATTCTGCTGAACAATATGAAACCATCACACCTGTGTTACGGCAGCAAATAGCCAGCAATGCAGAAGAATTTTGGATGCACTCAAATTATAAGTTTTTATAAGTCAATAAACAAGAGAAGGGAAATTTTTCCAATATTAATAAATAACATTAGCTTATCAAAAAGAATAAGTAAAAGAACAAAAGAAAGGAAAGTAAGAGAGACATAATAAGTTGCCTATTTGGGAAAAAACAGTTTGATAAGCAATGCCACCTCAGGATTTTGTTTTCAATAATATAGCATGCCATCAGTTACAATGATCAATATTCTCTACAAACTTAACTTTACATATAAGGCAAATTCTCTCGGCAGTAGCTTAAACAAGTGAGTGAGTGCAATGCCCCTTCGTCAAGAATAAAATGGTGTAATTGTTTACGCTAATGGATTGAATCCTTACAACTTGTGTAAGAATAAAACGCTGTTAATTGTTTAGCTCTTTATTATTTTTGGTGTAAATAGGAAGTGCTAGCACAAACAGAAGATATTTTGATGTTTTAGATTATTTGTTTAAAGAAGAGTACAAACAGACACTCTAGTGGTAAGTTGTAATACTTTTGGAGGGGGATTACAATTCTGATGTAGTATACCTGTGGATATACAGTTGAAAAGTTACCATTCTCCAAAAAAATGGAAATGAAGAAGTATCACTGTAACGGTGCTTTACAATGAAAAGAGCAGATATACAACAAGGCTCCTACAGCTTTAACCGAAAAGCGACCTCTAAGTAAACCCCACAAATTTACAGAAAATACAAAAACTAACATATAAGAGATATAGTGCCTATACCAATAAAAATCTAATTGATTTTTTCAATCTAAGCATGCATAGTTCTAGAACACATAGAATCAGCATAGCATCTAATCACACAAAGGAAGGATGACTGTTATGGTGACCCACAGAAGCTAGGGAATGGATCTTACTAGTTTGAATTACAGCAGGGAAATATAACGCGTGCATAGACAAATAACAAACATATGCGAGTGAGCGCACACGTGACACATAATTGGGAAGTGTGATCTAGCCATAGTCCACCAAGAAAAAAACCAACTGGAAACAGAAGAGTATACTATTGGCACATCTGTGATCTGGAGACTATGTGAGCATATATCACATACCATCTGCAATTTGTTTCTTCAATTTGATCAGCAAGCAAGGAAGGTATACGCCTCCATTTGAGGCAATCATCACACTGCACCCAAGCATTTCTTGGTGGCAAGAGACGCTCACCTATCTCACTCTGCAGAATGTCCATGTTCGAAATGCCTCCATCTAAACTTCTCTTTTCAGAGACAACTTGTCCAAGCTCAGATGCTATTCCATTCTCTACAACATTAGTTAATATAGTCACTGAATACTACAATGTACCAACATTAGCTTACATAATTGAACTTTAGAAGCTCAATTTTATTATTACCGAATCATCTGACAATACCTGTTACTGAGTGCTGTATCCCTTCACCTAAACATTTAACAGGGTCACTTTTGTGCTTCATGTCATGCATGATGTCTTCCTTTTCTTTGTTCCCCTTCTTTTTACTACCTCTTCCTTTTGACAAATTTGGGACTTCTGGCCTGCACTTTCCTGATTCCTTTGGTCTCCCCTCTTTAGACACATTTTGCTCATCATGAGAGGATACCAATTTCTCTGACAACCCTGACTCGGGAGACTCAGTGCCAACACTGGCACAATGATTTCCCTCTGGATCACTTTCAGGATTTGAGGAAGCACACGACATTCCCAAGCTTGACACACCTGAACAACGAAGCAGTTCTCCTGAAAATATCACAGTGCTGAACATGTTGCCCGTCCCATTTCCAGCAGTAGTTAAAACAGAAGTATCAGAACAAAACAAACCATTCCTTTGTTTTTCTCCGTGCATGAGATCCCCAAATACTTCTGTATTGCTCATACTTTCTGGAGTAGGCAAATCTTTCACCCCAGAATTGGGAATCTTTGGGAGCCTCTCTTTTTTCCTTCCTTTTTTACAGCTCTTCTCATGCATCCTCAAAATTGAAGCATCCACAGGAACAGCACATGGCTTAGACAAAGTCAAATCATGGAACTCTTCTGGAACATCGATTGGAGTATCAGGAATTAGGTTGATGACTTCAGAATCAGGTGAAGTTCCAGGATCCGAGAACCTGTTATTGATCGATCTTCCATCCTGGGAAGGTGACTCAACATGACAAACTAAAGTCTTTGCAGCTAGATCTTGAACTGCGCTTTTTCCAGGTTGGCATCCTTCTGATAAAGAAACATGGTCATTATCCAAATTTCCATTGCAACCATGGAACTGCACACTTAATACCTCCTCTCCAATCCTATTATCAACTTCACTGGCAACTTTGGTCATTTCTTTCAATTCTTCTCTAGCATTACTGTTTTTGTTAGTATCATTATCAATAACAGGAATACCATCCATCAGACAATGTGAACCGAATTTCACCTTCAAGGAAATTGGGCCTCTTGGAATGGAGCTTTTACCCTTTGATTTCCGTGGCTTTCGATCAATCTGCTTCTTACCATGTTTCTCATTTCGGCTACCCCCTTTTTTTGCTATTCTTAAGTTTTTCTGCTTCCCCAAAGCTATCTCAAGCCTGACATTATGTTCTAAATATTGCACCGTATTTTCTAACAAACCCCAGGCCGAAGAACGAGCTTGTTTACTGAAATAGCTTCTCCTCTTTCTAGTAATCTGCAAAGAACTAAAATCTATGGATGTTTTTTTAATGGCTATTCTCCTGCCCTTTCTTGCTGGTACTGTAGCCAAACTCTGGCTTAACTTGCTGTTGCGCCCACTCCTTCTCCGAGGAGCAATGCATGCATTGTCAGGGTATTCACTTTCGGAAGCATTATCAGTTTCTACAGTATCTTTGCCTTTATCATCCTCCTTTTGTGACAACTCAGTTATGCTAATTGAGTCAGAAACATTCTCCAGAACATCAGTCCCTGAAACATCAAGTGTGGCCGCTCTCTGAGACACATCAGCAGATCTTATCTCAAAGGGTTGAGGTGATTGCAAAGAGACAGATAAGTTTTCAGTTGAGCAATTGGGATCCATGGCATATGTACTCTGCCCAAAATCGCAGACATTGTCTGCTCTTGATATCTGGGAAAGCATCACAACAGTTTTACAGCAATGTACAAAGAAAGCATAGGCCCAAATGTAATTCCTCCTTATACCAGTACAAGGTCAAGAACTAACTGCCATGCAAACATATGCTTGCATCAGAAATTCACTGAAGTGATCTGTAAGAGAAAATGATAGTTATATTAATTAGAAAAGCATTCATAATCTTCATCAAACAAGTCTTGAAGCAATCATACACAGAGAAATGATGGGAATTGTAAATAGAGAGAAATTCCCACCAAATTAAGGGGGGGGGAGGGGGGTGCTATAATATGGACAAGAAACCCACCACCATAAACAATAAAGATGTCACAAAACATAGATATGATGTCAAGGTCTCAAGGACATAATCAAGTTACCAGGTATGAGAAGGAAGAGTGAGCTATTCTGTTTTCTTTCTTAAATAGTAGTAGGTGACCATTCCATTCCACCACTAGGCCTCACCCTTGAGGGCAAGTCAATCACCTACTACTACATTGCATGTTTGCAGTAGAATTATGGCTCTAGTCTACTCCATGAGGTGAGTTCGATGAAAGCAGTTGGATTTAGAAAGAGAAGAGTTGTGGAAGATTGTTCAACTTTTAGTTTTCGACTGATTAGGAGAAAGAAAAAGAGAATCTTTTAGGATACAAAAACTCCCTACTGAAAAGCTAATTGTTTTTGTTTCTCCAATTATTCTTCTGGTCCAGAAAGTATGTTTCCGATATCATATAATGATTTAATCTCGTGGAGTCTGATCTAACAGCGTACTTTGGTAATGTATCATTATCTTGTTTCTGACATTAATGAAATATTTTGAATTAACAGAGAACCCGGTGCATACACATGCTAAAGGAAGCTTCAGCAATTAAACAGTGCATAACCCAATTCTTACAGATCTGCTTCTCTTTCCAACATTCACCAAACCTAAAAAACTGTTGAAACATCTTGCACAAGCACATATATATATATATATATATATATACAGCTTCAATTTTAATAAGTTTTTGTCCGGCACTTATTTTTTGTGCCTAGTGGGACTAAGACCTAGCAGAGTCAAATAATCTAGGTGTTCTCCAATCTGCATAACCCGTGGCAGCAGAGTAGTTACTCACTGCCTCTACGGACTAGAGGGTGATCACCAAGCCCATTAAAATTGAGATGATCACTTACTACATTGAGCTTGATAACCAGAACACCGGAAAACCAAAAAAATGCTTAGTTCTAGTAAACAGAAGCTTAATGCCGGCACAGATAACAAAGCGTATGTACAGGGAAAACTGAAAAGTAACACACAGCCTTGTTTTTTCCCCAGAAAATCCCGAAAGCGAGAGTGAAGATACAGCAATAAAAGCAAACCCTAAGCAGCTAACATCAAAATCCCTAAAATCAAAGCGCCAACACCAATGCAGATACATACATATACCTAACTGCCATAAAATCAAAAAAAAATACAGAAAAAGGAAGAATCAACAATAAAGATCATACCTGGTGAATTTGAAGAAGCTCTTGAGGAACAGTAACAAGGCCAATTTCAGCAATTAAGCATACAAGTGTCTCTCTAGGTTTTTAGAGAGAGAATGGATATTTATTGTAGCGTTTTCTAGAGAGAGAAAGAGGAATCACTTTGGGTCAGCAAACGGTTTTTAAGAGTTGGCGAAAGAGAGAAAGGGCTCCGGCGGAACTCCTTTCAGCTTTTCTTCACTTTTTTTTTTAAGTTTATATATTATATTTATCCAACTATTATTATTTATTAATAATTAATAATATTGGGCTCTAAATACTGAGTAATTATTTTCTGAAACACAAAGTCAACTTTATTAGTTTTATGTTTTTCAATATAAAATATCAGATAATTAAAAAACTACTAATCCTATAAAATTATACATTCTAATATACTTTTATAGTCTAAAATATTTTCAAAAATATCAAAAGACAAAGGCAAATTAGTAATACATTCATGCACCGATAACAATAACTAGTAAAACTTTCTTTCAATGATTTTTTTAATTTAAAATTAAAAATACATTAAACGCGATAATTCTATTCATAATATACATTCGATAATATTATATTTTTCTCCAATAAAATGACAAAATATGAAATTAAATTATAGTAATAAGTTGCTTTGAATTTTGACTTTCTGTAAAATTAAATAATAAATGTATTGAGATAATAATTATTTAATTTTTTTATTTTTAATTACAAATTTTAAAGTATAAAGTCTTTAAATATAAAAACTACATATTAAAAGTGCTACTATTAACATTTAACAAGGTCAATGAACACACATGCAAATTCGTATTTAGATATATTATAATATGGATATCGACTAAAGATGAAAGAAATGTATAAATTTGTGTTTAAATATATTATATTTATATCGAATAAAGATGAAAAAAATATATATTTATATTCAAACATATTATATTTATATTGAATACAAGATGAAAGAAATTATAAAGTTATATTTAGATATATTATATGAATATCGGATATAGATGAAAGAAAAAATTGTATAAAAACGACATATGGAGTTTTTTTTAGTACAATAATTTTTCTGTTTGTACTTATTTTAGCATATGGGTGATTTAATCACACGTGTCATATTTAGGGATTGTAATTATCTTTGCCACTTTTTTGTTTTTTTTTTCTTTTTTTGTTTTAGTTTTGACCGGTAGCCAGAAAAGGTTTTGATTTAAAGGTGTGTTTGGTATAATGAAACTATATTTCATTAAAAATAAATTTAAAAAGTAAATTTTTATTTATTTATAATATTTTATTTATTGGAATAAAGAGATATAATTCTCAAAGTTATTTATATTTTATTTAGCGAAATAATATGAAATAAAGAGCGGAGCTGGAGAGTAGCCCGGATGGGATGATCAAAGGATGGGGATTGGGTAGGTAAGAAATGTGAATAAATTTAAAACGAAACTTATATAACTGGTGTTTCTTTAATTTCTCTCTAAAAATTATTCAAATATAAAGAGAAATTGAAAAATACTTTTTTACGTACAAAATACACCCTTAAGTAATTAATAGTTGCTTATACTATTTTCTGGAGTTTAATAATGAAATCTATTCACAGCTTTAATCGAAGGCTCATTTGGTGTGAGGGATAATCATAAATAGTTTTGGAATTAAAAAAATAGTTCGAAAATAAAATTTAATATCTTAACTCATTTAGTTGGCATGTTTGGGATAATTTGTTTCACCATTTATAGTATAGTAATAGAATAACTAACCTCAATGTAATTAATCGTAAAATAACTAGTTTCCAATCAATGACTCATTTGTCATTATTGGATTTACAAGCTTTAAAATGGAAAGATAATATGGCGGGATAGATTAAATTAACATCTAATTATAAATTATGCATTAAATTTTAAAAAAATTATCTATGTATATATATTTATATGGTCATAAAATCAATTAAAATTAAATTTTTAAATATTTAAGTTTTCAAAAACTTAATTAAACTACTTTTGGATTTTTAAGGTTTATTACTCATAAAAGCTATTTTAAAACAATAATTGAGTAAGATGCATATTGAAATACAATTTTAAATTTCAAAAATCACAACTCTAACGATTAAATTTTTAACTTTAAAATCTCTAACAAAATGAAAACGAGTTTTTGACTATCTATCCTATTTGAATTTAATATTCTTTTGCTTAGCTGATCCCTATTTAATCCCACTTTAATTTGCTTAGACCCTATTCTGAAATTAATTAATTTTTTCTTCCTGCATTCTTCATTATTTGACCACGTAAAAGTTTATACAATTCTTAAATCAACCAAAATCTTAATTACTTGGGAAAAAAATCATTTTCTCGTGAATTAAGTCAACAGGCAAATATTTACTTTTTAAATAAATAAATATAATTAAATCTTCAAAATAATTAATTGACAAAATAATATTTTCCAAATTTCATCATATAAAATATATAATTAGAATTATTTTCAAGTTGACAAACTCTTTGAGTGCATGAATTTGTTTCAATAAATTGAGCACAAGCAGTGAGGAGAAAAAACATAAAATGAAGTAAAATATAAACTTCAAACAAGGAAGAAATATTTATAAAACAAAATATATTTCAAATAAATTATCGTTAGTTATTTCCTATTTTTTTTATTCAAATATCTCCCTCAGTATGCTATTTTATATATGGATTTATTTGTTTTAAACTACTAACTTAATAGTAGTCATTTCAAAAAAATTATATAACTACAGGGCCACTCTTCATTTTCTAAATCCTACACTAACCAAAAAGTTTAATTTTGGGTGATTGGATAGTACTTTCAACGTTTTTATTTGTACGCCGTTCTTCCTAATAATAAATGTTTCTTAATAAAGAATTTGTCTTTTCATAAAATTAATATGTAAATAATACTTCCTCCGTCATATTTTAAGTGACATTATTTTCTTTTTGATCAGTCCCAAAAAATTATGTCACATTTCCTTATATGGTAAGTTTTTAAAGGTATAATTTTTTTTTTATCTTTATTGGTCTTACTTAATTTTCTAATACATTTATGAAGAGAGAGAAAAATGAATTACTTTTTTGAAGGGCAATTTGGTAAACATTTCAAAGTTTTCATTATTTCTTAAACTCCGTGCCCGGTCAAATTTACCGCATAAAATGGGACGGAGGAAGTATTATTTTTTCTACTTTACCCTTAAGAGTTATTAATCTTGAAAATATAAGTTTGACTGACATATGAAAATTAAATGATTAATTAATGTTCATTGGTCAATCTAATTAATCAAAATAAATTAATTTATGTTCACTTATTAAAAATGTATAATACATAAACGTGTCTTTTAACTTGGCCTCATTTTACATTTACACTCTCAAACTTTGTGTGTGCACCAGTATGCACTTTAACTTGTATAAAATTTAACAAGGAGACACATGAGTCCTGCATGGCATAATACGTGTAGGACACCATGTAGGACAAAAAATGTCATGTAGAATGTTATATGGGACATGTGTGTTAATATATTTAATTTTATACAAATTTAAGTGTCCAGTTGTGCAGATCCAGAGTTGGAGGACATATATATGTGATTTGAGGCCAAGTTTAAAAGGCATATTTATGTATTATGTTTATTGGAAACTTGACTTCAAGAAAACACTATATAAAAATACAATATAATGGTACCCTTATATACTCTCTCCGTTCATTTTTATTTGTCATTGTTTGATTTGATACATTTATTAAAACAAAAAAGGGTCTAATATAACACTTTACATTGCAATTTAGAGTTGATATATTAATGTTACATAAATGACTCACATATCCCTACCGTTACAAAATTGACTCGCATATATGCCTTACCGTTATAAAAATGGTTCATATATACCCCTAGCGTTATAAAAATGATAAAATTAATTATAAATTATTTTTTTGATTTTCAATATTTCAAAAAATCACGTATTTGATGTTTTTTCGCACATGAATTGTTTTTTGGCTTCTGATTATTCTTATTTGAGTCTGTTATTCTTATTTTATTTTTTTCTTTCATTTTTTGGTGTAAGACATGAGATTTTATTTTATCTATATTATAATTTATTTTTTATATATGTAAATTTTTTTAGGACATTTATGATAAATTTTATAAGAAAATAAGTGAAAAGAATAAATTTGATCATCAAAATAATAAATTCAACTTAATTGTTGAATTAAAAAGTAAAAATAAATCATTTGAAAAAAATTAAATACACCCCAACATTGATTTTTTAAAAATAAAACTAATATTTCAAAATTATATTTTTTAACTTCAATTAAGAAAAAAAAAAGAGTATATGAGAGTTATTTATAAAATAATAGGAATACATATGAGTAACTTTCAAAAGCGGTAGATATATCAGCTCTAAATGGAGTAAAGTTATTATCCTTTTTTTCTTAAAAGTAATTATTGATATAAGTATTTTGCTACCAAACTATCCCGATTAAATGATGTTTAGTACTCTATTGAATCTTGAAAAATAATGTGGAGAAAGATTTTTTAATGTTCAAGGTAAAACTTAGAAAAATATAGCAGTTTCTTTTCTTGACATGTCAAAAGTGATAAATAAAAATGAAAATCTATATTAGGAATAAATAACAAGTAGAAGTGAACAGAAACAATAATATCTTAAAGGACGCGAAATTTGAACTCCTCACATATAAATAGAAACAGAGGAAGTAATTTTTTAATGGTTGTTAGAAGATTTGATTAAATACTCTCCACCCCTTCCGTTCACTTTTACTTGTCAATTATTCTTAAAATAAATTTTATTTTTACTTGTCACTTTTGACATAGCAAGAAAAAAAATTCTCATGTTTTACTCAAAAGTCTCAACATTAAATATTTATTGTCCAAATTCAATTTTTAAGTCAATATCTAATAGCAAATATTCTCTCTATCCCTAAATATTTATTTATTTTTGAATTGACACACCTATTAAGAAAACAATAATTGACATACTAAGTTTATCAATTTACCCCTATTAATTATGAAGTTGATGAATTAAAAAATTTAGATTTTCAAGAAATTTCACCTTTTTTCAGAGTAATTAATCGAAAATATAATAGGTAAAAAAATTGATCCATTCTTGATTTATCAAACTGGACAAGTAAAAAAAGAAAAATAGACAAATAATTAGGGACATAATGAGTAGTTTGGTAAAATACTTTTATCAGTAATTATCTTTTAGGTGTGTTAAATCAAAACCTGACAAGTCAAAGTAAACGTAAGGAATCACATTTTTTTTTATCGAAGTAAGTCATTATTTAAATCATTTACCACAATAGTACGTTTTTTTGAAATTTTATAGAACTAGAACCAACATATTTGACAGTAACATTTTAGGTATTATTTATTAAAGAAAATCTATGGTAAAAAGACAAATATCTAACAGAATAAACAAACATACAACGATATTTTCAAATATGTTTTATTAATCCATCAGTCACTAATACATTTTAAGACAAAAACATTGCTAACAGTAATGACTCTTTAATAACACAAGAAAAGTTTAAGTCTCAAAACCAACTAGGTTTATAAATAGAGTAATTAGTAGAAAAAATAAAGAACTGAATAATAACGCTAAAATAACATACTATTTTTACCTGTAAAATGCAGAAAGTAACGGAAAAAGAATAAACACATATTTACTTGAAGATTTAGACCAAAAAATTTTCAAAGGCAAGCTAAGGCTGGTGTGAAAAATATAAATCTTGGTCATTCTAATCGTTAATTTTGACTAGATAAAAATTAAAAATCTAATAAGAACTTGGAAGAGGAATAAGTTCTTGGTAAATACAAGAGATAATTTAATAATAAAGTGAATTATATTGTGGTCAATAATCAATGGAGTGAAAATTGTCAATACAATTGGTAACTTTTTATCCTTATAAGGTGTGCACGATTGAATTTTAGAAAATCGTTACTGTTGATGATGTGTTAGCCTAAAAAAAATGTGTGTGAATAATCAATTAATAAAACGAATTTAATAATAACATTTTATAATTGATTATCTGTTGTCCCTTTGTCTTTTCGCCATTGATATTATATATTATTTTAATAAATTAATTTGAATAATAACTTACTTTGATTAAAAAAAAATTGAAATATCACAATTTGAAAGCTCAATCAAGAAAAGCCTTACTGACTATAAACATTTCGTAATTGGCATATCAAAACCTTTTGTGATTGGCATATAGACTACAACTTACTCCCTCCGCTCATCTTTACTTGTATCATATAACAAAATTAGTTATTTAATTTTACTTGTCTAGTTTAAAAAACTAAAAGATGATTTATCATTTTGTGTCCATTTTCTTTGCTATTAATTACTATACTATTCATTTTTCAATATAATTGATGACTCAAAATTAATAGGGGTGATATAGTAAAATTAAGCATCCATTTATATATATATTTTTAATAGGTGTGTCAAGTTAAACATAGACTTTGGACAAATAAAAATAGACGAAAAGATTTATATAAGTTCATGACGCTAGAATAAATAGTTCAATATTGTAGTACAAACCCTAGATATATAAACAAGTAGATTCACTACTAGTTTTCAGAATCCATCTAGACCAAAATCAAATTGAAAAAAATGTAGTAGCTAGGTAAGTAGAACAATTCATATAAATATGTCACTACATTTCAGTACTTAATTAAAACCATGGGAAGAGCCCATAAAATTAGGTAATAATTCCAACATGAAACAAAGTCTTAGCTAATACTCATTACATATAACTAGAATTGATTAATTAGTGTTTCTAGCTATAGTAGAAACCCAAATTAAAATTATTAGAGTTCTTAATTTAAAGTGGGAATTAATATAATTTTACATTCTTTCATGTAGATTTGGCTGCATTGGCTGAACTCGTAGGCCAAATGGCATTTGGTACTCATAATCCCTTTCTCTTTGATGATACACTTCTTCATGAATTCCTCTCATATTTCCACTTCCACCAATGGCTCCCATCTCCTTTTGGTGCTTTAGGAATCCAAAAACATACAATTTGAAGAGACAAAATAGTTAACCAAACATCTATTTTTAATTTGTCACTATCACTCGAAGAAAACTATGAATAATATGGAGATTTTCGTAGAAATTAGTATGAAAATTCGCATGAAACTTATTTTCCTGTAAATTTTCATACTAATCCCCGAGAAAACCTCCAAGCAATTCACACTTTTCTGATAGTGTATGTACATTCAGATAACAAGTAAACTGGAGCAAGTACTTTTAGAGTTTTAATAGACTTGACAACTAATATGAGACAAAGGGAGTAACATACATAAAATATTCGAATTTTTAACTACACACAACTTAGTACTTGAGGGGTTTATATATAGTCCACTTTTAAAGGTTTAGGGGTAATAGAACTTCCGTAAAGTATTTGTGTGTAGTTAGAAATTCGATAATAGACTGGTGTTTGGTGATTTAGTTTTTTTTTCTCGAGTAACATATAAAAACATTGTATAATTGTTTTTACTATATAAGCAGTGTGAAAATTGAAAACCTTGTATTCTTCACATGCGTGTACATAACATATAATATATATATTGGCATATGGTGAAAGAGTTCTCACAATTAATTAAAATTAAGAAAGAGAGAATAAATGCACAAGAATTATATATTATAGTGATAATATTATTGTTGATAGTTTCTAATGTTTGTAATTGTGGCAAATTAATTAAGTTATGAAATAATTATGACTTACCAAAGCATATTGAAGTTGCTTATTTTCCTCCTCCAGAATTTGATCCTGAATTATTTCCCACAAATAAATAAATAGATATTAGTAATTTATCCCGCAAATTTCTCATTTTCGATGTCGCATTCATGTTGAATTATTCAAAAATATATTACTTATTATTTGCACACTTACATTTTTCCTGACCATCCTCAAGATTTCAGACTGTCCAAGAGTAAATATGAAAACAAAAAAAAGGATATCAAAATCAAAGTATAATTAATTAAGATATGATAAAAATTAGGGAAAATTAATTAATTAGTTAACCTGCTTGGCACTGATACTAGAAAGTCCATTTTGTAAGGCTTCTTCCATAATTATAAGCTCTTTATGGGTAAGTTGATTGATATCTTCTCCTTTGAGGTGCCTGTACACATACATAATCTTGTACATCAATAAAATAATATAAAAAGGAGAAAAATTAATTAATTAATTAAAAATAGTGAAATTAATTACCTGAGCTTAACCTGCATACTGTCATTCTCTTTCTTGATTCTATCAATTTCATTACTCAAATTCTGTATTATTAAAGCATTTCCATTTATTCAAAAAAAAAAAGAAGAAAAAAGCACAATTGTAAATTGTTATATGCAAATTAATTATAGTAATATCGCAACTCATTTAGTTGAGAATAAATTACTTGATGATTAGTTATTTTAGATACACAGATTTTATTTTTAACTAATCGAGATCGAGTGATAATTTTCGAAAAACACTTGAACAAATTATCCAATCAAAATTTGTCCTTTTTTTTTTACTAAATATTTACCAAAAGAATTAACAGTACAAAGAAATTGCATGAAAAAGGAAAAAAAGAAGAAAAGCACAAGCTTAAATTGTTATATGCAAATTAATTATAGTAATATCACAACTCGTTTAGTTGAGAATAAATTTCTCGATGATTAGTTATTTTAGATACACAGATCTTATTCCTAACTAGTCGAGATCGAGTGATAGTTTCCAAAAAACACATGAACAAATTATCCAATCAAAATTTGTTCTTTTTTACTAAATATTTTTACCAAAAAAATTAACAGTACAAAGAAATTGCATGAAAAAAGAAAAACAAAAAAGAAAAGTACAAGCTTAAATTGTTATATGCAAATTAATTATAGTTATCACAACTCGTTTGGTTGAGAATAAATTACTCAATAATTAGTTATTTTAGATACACAGATCTTAACCCTAACTAGTCGAGATCGAGTGGTAATTTTCGAAAAACACTTGAACAGATTATCCAATCAAAATTTGTTCTTTTTTACTAAACATTTACCAAAAAAAATTAACAGTACAAAGAAATTGCATGAAAAAAGAAAAAGAAAAAGACAGATCATATGATTTTGTGTTATTTTTTTTCCAGATCTATTGATAGATGTAACATTTCATACAGAATTTCTGCTCCTTAAATAAGCATTCATAATATTCAGTAAAAATAGGGATCTACAAAGCTACATAAACATCCTATTTGTAGATCTACTCCTATATTTCATTTTTCAACTCATTTAACATAATTTTAGCAAAAAAAATAAAATAAAATAAATAAAAATATTATACCTCATGCTTAGCATCCCATAGTCTCCTCCCAGAAGCTTTTTGATAACCATCCAACATATCACTTATCCTTAATATTATTTAAAGAAAAATAGAAATCAACAAACTAACAAATCATTAAAAAGTTAAATAAAATAAAAAATTGACTTACGTAGTAGAAGGGCTACAATATTCATGCATCTTTCCAGAACTAGCAAAGATTATAAGTGAAACCTTAGCTTCACAAAGAACAGTAATTTCTTTAGCTTTCTTTATTATACCATTTCTTCTTTTTGAATAAGTTACTTGCCTGTTGTTTGTGTTTTCTATTCTCTTTATCTCTATTTTACCTCTCCCCATGATGATCACTTACTAGTAATTTTTCTTCTTGAAATTGAATAAGTTTGAAGATTTTTTTTTATAGAGGAAAATAATGAATGGTATTTTCTATTAGAGGTTTGGTAGACCACAAACTTTATATCTTCTCAGCAAAGTAGGGTTTTTTATGGGCATTTGACAATGCCAAACCACTGATTAATATCTTGTCCTTTTGATACTACCTTTTATTGGATTGTTAAAATTATACATTAAAAAACATCTTACCCCTATGTTACACTTTTTTATCCTTAGGTCTTTCCTTTTCCATTTTCTAATGAATTTACAAACTAATTATTATTAAGATTATAATAGTTGAATTGAATACTCATTTAAGATGTTCGTAAGATTTAGATCATCTGAATCTAGATATATATAAAAAAAAAAGAATCTTTAAATTTATACGACGATTGATAATGGTGATGACTAGGGATGATGTGTAGTAGTTGTGGGTGTTGATTGAGAATGGTATGGGCTAATGGTGTTGTGAGTATTGGGCTGTGGTGATGACATCTAACAGTTGGTTGATGGTTGTTTAGTTGGTGGTGGTGACTGATAACTGTGCTAGATTATATTGTGAAAATTAATAACATTGGTGATTGACGATATATAGTCGTAATAAATGATGATGATTGATGTAGCTATTGTGTGGTAATGGTGGTGATAATGATTTTTAAAAAATGATAGACTAGTGTGTTAATGACTAATTGTAGTGATTAACAATATCAATTGTAACTCAAGATAATCGTTATAGGTGATGATAATTGATATTGTCTATTGTAATGATTCGACAATAGTTGATAATGATAGAAAATGATGGAAGGCGTAAATGGATGTAATTAGTGAATCATATTTATATCTTTGCATAAATTCTTAAATAAAAAACTTAATGATATTACAACTTTGTTACACAAATCTATTTAGGCTTACCAAGGGGTTGAATGACATAAAAAAAAACACAAATGCACATGATTAAGATATAAAATAACATATTAAGATTCATATATAAAAAGCAAATAGATTAAATTGACTTTTTAATTAAGTGCAAATAAGTAAGGATTAAACATTGACATAGTTGTTTTTAACAAACACTTTGAAATAGTCATCTTAAAATTATTTTTTCTTCTCTTCCTATTGATCACGGTATTGATAAAGACCCAAAAAAAACCTAATTGGTCATTAATTAGAAGACATAATACCACTTCTTACAACCTAAGCCTAAACGAGTACTTCCTCCGTTTCAATTTAATCATCTTATTCTTTTTATCCATTTAAAATTTAATTTTTTTTCTATACTTAATAAGTTGACAATCCAAACATTCTACATGTAAGTTTAAAATTACAAGATTCAAAGAACATTTCATTACATTACACACACATTTTAAAGTAATAAAGAATTGTAAGATTATAAAATCTCTTTGTTATTTTTTAAATTACGTGTTATCGTGTTCAATGAAACTAAGATACTTAAATTGAAACGAAAGGAATATTGTAACCTAGTTTGAGTTGAACGTGTTAAAGGGTCTAGTCATATCAAAAGGACATAGTGTAAAGATTGTGGAATATATGTAAGTTGGAATTTGATCGACAACTTTAGTATAAATTTTGAATATAGCGTAGACCTTGCAAGAGTCTTGTCTAGGTGCCTTGAATAAATGAAATTAATCCAATCTAAACCATCAAATCAAAATCAAAATGTTTTTTGTTTTGTAATAATAGTAATAGGTTTGAAAGGGTCAATGAGGGGAAATTTTCTTAAAATGTCTATTATCCATCAAATGAAGGAAAATTCTGAGATAAAAAATCAAACAAAAGACCAAGAATATAAGTAGTAGACCTAGGTTTAGGTTTTGATTGACGTTCTAATGTTTAATTGCATTGGGTTTTAGGCAAAAACTCAATCATTTGCCTTGTGGACAATTTTATGTGTGTTGGTCCAAAAATTGTAGTCTGGACAAACAAGTTCTTTAGCTTCTTGGAAAATCAAATAGTGCATGAAGTTCTTTTTTTTTTTTTTTATTTCAAAGAGTTATAAAAATGTAAAACAAAACAAGATATTGTTTTTGTTTCTAAAAGAATATTGTAAGCTAATCAATAATATGTTTATTTATATTTTAAATAAAAGATACTGAAGTTTTATTCTTTTCCTAACTAATATATTAGTGGGGTGTATAATATGCGGAAAAAATACCTTATATGGATGTAACGACCTGTTTAGTCGTTTTGAGCAGCAGATCTTATTTCTGGAAAAACAGGCTGAGATGACGGAACCCACGACGGACCGTCATGGGCACGACGGACCGTCGAGGGGTCTCGTTTCAAAACACTTAGAAATTCTGAAATTTGGGTACTAAAATCGACTCTCTGAACTTCGTGACGAAAATGCAGGACGGACCGTCACAGGCGTGACGGACCGTTACAGACTCTTCAGAGAATTGAGTCTCTGAACTCTGTGACGGAGCAGCAGGACGAACCGTCGCAGGCACGACGGCCCGTCACAGGCTGCGTAATCCCAGACTGGGTCGGATTTCTGTTAAGTAATTTAAGGGGCGTTTTGGACTATTCCGGCTTTAATTATAAAGTTAGTGGGTTTATGTTAATAAGTCTAATTACTTGGGGGTTAAAAGAGGTAACCTTGAGTAAATTAGTGGGTTATTATTGCCATCTTTTATTCTTAATTATATGCTAATTAGGGTAAAAGAAAGAGGGTTTGAATAAGAAAAAGAAGATAATAGAAAGAGAGAGAAGGAGAATCGATAGAGAGAGACGAACGAAGAGGAAAAACACAAGGCTTTGGGAAATTCTTGCTTGATCACTAGTCTTTGGTGGAGGTAGGTTATGGTTTCTCTTACGATATTCGTAGTAAACTCTTAATAGCGAATGATATGTATTGATAATATTGTAAACCCTGCTATGTGCTTAATTGTATGCTTGCATGAATGTAATTATATAATTATGATTATATAAGCATGATGAAGTTATTGAATCCCAAATCTTGCAAAACCCTAATCTCTTTGTTAATGATGAGGCCTTGGTATAAAAGAAGGCGTGATGAACTAAAATAATGAGATTGATGATGCCTTGGTAAGAAAGAAGGCTTGATGAACGAAAGTAGTGAGATTAGGGGATCGGGTGCCACGTTCTGGTACCAGGATAGTATATGAGGATCGGAGTGTCACGTTCCGACACCAGGATAGAATATGGATCGGGTGCCACGTTCCGGTACCAGGATAGTATATGAGGATCGGAGTGTCACGTTCCGACACCAGGATATAATATGGATCGGGTGTCACGTTCCGGTACCAGGATAGAATATGGATCGGGTGTCACGTTCCGACACCAGGATAGAATGAGGATCAGAGTGTCACGTTCCGACACCAGGATAATATATGGATCGGATGCCACGTTCCGGTACCAGGATAGAATATGGATCGGGTGTCACGTTCCGACACCAGGATAGAATGAGGATCGGAGTGTCACGTTCCGACACCAGGATAGTATATTGAGGAGCGGAGTGTCACGTACCGACACGAGAGGAATAAAGATAATGAATCTTGAAAGATGTTAATATATTCAATCTAATGAACCTAATTCCCAAATGAGTATGATGAGGAGACGTGAGTCCTCATTGATGAGCTTGGTGTTGTAACCAAGGGTTATGGTAATTGTAAATGCTACATGTTGAGTATCATAGTTGCTTTTATGATATTACTTGGTATATATTGATTTCTATTTTGAGTTGGCCGATGATATCTACTCAGTACCCGTGTTTTGTACTGACCCCTACTTTTATGTTTTCTTCTTGTTTAATTGTGGAGTGCAGCAAACGTGCCGTCATCTTCGACTCAACAGTAACTCTAGCCAGTCTTCATTACTCCGGATAGCAGGGTGAGCTAATGCTTCTAGCTTGGACTGGATCTTCCTCTTCATGTCTTGATGCCTTGAAGTTCCGGCATGGACTAACTTTTATGTATTTTTAGCTTCTTAGAAACTCTTAGATTTAGTAATTTGAAGTAGATGTTCTTGTGATGATGACTTCCAGATTTTGGGAAATAATAGTTATTGAATTGGTTTTTATTAATGAGTTTAAGTCTTCCGCATTACTTTATGTTGATAGTACATTGAAATGCTAAGGTGTAGATTGGTTGGTTCGCTCACATAGGAGGGTAAGTGTGGGTGTCAGTCGCGGCCCGATTTGGGTCGTGACAATGGGTGGTTGTCAATTATGATTGTTCATGGCTATGGTTAAAAAATAAAATTGAATCACAATCCAAACCAAACTGATTTAGGAACTTGGTTAGATTTGGTTTTAAAACGTTAAAAATCGATACTATTGATTTGATTTTAATTTTACAATAAAACAACCGCAAAATAATTAAACCAAACCAATAAATTAGATATATAAATTTTATAATTATTTATATATTATTCGTAAATAAAATATGTATATTTTGTTAAACTTTAGTTAACTCGAGTCTTTAATTTTATGGTGTTCACACGCTCAACACTACAATTTTAGCCCAATTATTACAATCCTAGGTCCAAGCCCATCAAAATCTTTTACTTTAGTCTTTACTTGCCCCATCTCACATAAGATAGTCATATTTTTTCTTAATTGACCAATTTATTCGTGTAATAATAACTTTAATATTGCTTATTTAAATCGATAATAGCTTTCGCGTGAATTAATAATGTACTAAGTATTTGTGTTTATCGAAACACATAAGTCATAAAAAAATTATTACTTTTAAATCGAAAGAAAGAAGAAAAAGGGTAGATGAATTATTACAGTTTGTAGTGCATGAATAATACTATTTTTTTTTATAATATTGATACATTACATAACTATTTATATAATATTGACATATTACATATACATCCATGCAATCATTTTTATTGTATTTTTCAAAGGAAAAACTATATAACTGGACATACTTCACTACCATATATATTATCATTATCTATACTTTCACAATATTACATATTTTATCACTAATTAAGAGTTTTATATCACATATTGAGTAAAATGTTGCATTTTTGCTATCAAATACACAAAAATAGAGAGAGATACGAGCAAGATTGTGGAGGGAGGCAAGCGAGTTTTGTGTGTATCCAGATAAATGAGAATCAAACTAGATACACACTAGATATAGTTTGACTCACATGTATCAGAGATACCAAATATACGGGAGGCGAGCGAGATTTGTTATGTATCTCAGATACATGTGAATCCACTTGAATATAATGTATCTAGAATAAATTACACCTAATTTTGACCCATATATCCAAAAAATATATATCTGAATATATCTAGAAATATTAAAATCTAATAAAATACGTAATATTATAAATTTTATGTATATTTAAGTAACTGATATCTAAAACTAGTAATATTTAGTAAATTTTCCTCTTCCCTTTTTATCACTTACAAAATTATATAAGAAGCCTTCTTTTTTGAAAAATGAAAATTGGATATAACTAATGTAAACAATTCTCTTGAATCGTTCATTTGTGTAAGCCATATGAAACTTCAAGCAAAAAGTTAGATTTGACTTTGGCAAGGCTAGCTTCACACATCACGTAAGTTATTTTGAGACAGATATAAAATATTATCTTTTAATTTTGTGATTTAGAGAGAATATATTTTTATAATCTGATCAAAATTTAACCGCTGTTATAGTTAGTCTGCATTTCAATGATTTAGACATCAAATGCTAGCTTATTCGATAATTTTTTTTTATCACCACTACAAAATGATAATTGAATAAAAGAGGGATCGTTTTTCTCTCAATTGGATAGGGTCTAAAGGGGTAAAAAGATGGTTAAGGTGATTTTTTAGGTCACGTGATATTTTTAAAATATAAAAAATTAATATTAAGATTTTTTTCAAGATGGGCCAAAATAATTTTAAGTTTTGTTTATTAGTTAACTTTGTCCTTCATTATACTATTTGATTTATTTTTTTTAATTTAGTAAAAATTAGTTTGTTAAGAAAAAGGATATATATGCAATAGTTGTTAGACAATAAGGACATATATACACATCATTTTATTAATACGGGATAGATCAATTTTAAAAAATAAAATTAGGGATATATTTACCTTATTTTCTTTTTTAAAATTAGATATTCAAATATAAATTGAATGACAAGAAACAGATCTCGAGAGTCATGAGGTCCATCGATCCTAGTCCATTTGGTTTAAACAACTTGTTTGACCTAATAAATAGATTATTATCACTTATCAGTGTAATCACTATTGCTTAGTTATTACTTTATCTTTGCTTGATTTACTCTTAAGCAAACTAGATGGAAGATAGTAGACTTTACCGGTGGGGATCATAGGGTAGAAATTTAAAATTTTAAATATCATAATTTAGATCTTATGGTATTTGATATATGAAATTTTAAACAAGTTTGATATTTAAAATAATATTTATCATTTATCATTTTTCTTTATCAAAATGTTGAATAATGTACGGTGTATATAATTATTTGTAAAATTTACTTACGCACACACATTCACGTACATACATCCATATGTATTGTAGATACATAAATTATATTAGATCAAATTCATATAACATTTAAATTAAATTTATGTTCATTTAGGCTGAATGATTAATTTGGGATTTACAAATAAATAAGTTCATATTATTAAATTAAAATTCAAGGTTCATTTCACCTTAAAGTCCAAACTCATGTCACGTGTCACAATGACTAGGTATCCAAGACCAATAAGGAGAAACAACGTGTCCAAATGAGGTGATAGTCCTAGTCAAATGCAAGAACCAATCACAATCTGCCAAGTGTCAAAATGGCATCCTTTGGTCTATTATAAGCAACCTCGTCCACCCCTTATAACTATAAATAGGGGATGGACATGACATTCAGGAGGAATCAAAGAAAAATCTTCAACAAGCTACAACATCAACTACATAACTCTTCGAAGGAGTGATCGACGGAGTTCTTTTCGAAGATCGACTTGAAACAACGAACTGCTTTCTGACGTTCTCGGAGATCGACAACATCTCAAGGAGGTCTACATCATCCAACAATTCGAGAAGTACACTATTGAAGCCCCTCGAATCTTGGAGAAGCTTAGGAGAGAGAATCAAGAGAACGCTTAACAAGCATTCTACAATTGGAGAAAGCTACAACATCAACTAAATAACTCTTCGAAAGAGTGATCAACTGAGTTCTTTTCGGAGATTGACTTGAAACGACGAAGTGCTTTCGGACGTTTTCGGAGATCAAATACATCTCAAGAAGGTCTACATCTTCCTATGTTTGAAAAATACGCTATTGAAGGCTCTCAAATCTTGAAGAAGATTAAGAGAGAAGAATCAAGAGAACAACATAATTGTACTCACAAGATTCATTAATAAAATAACAGTTTCTTTCATTTATTTTGCTTGCAGTTAATTTTCAGCGGTTACAAAAATTTGTTGCAAACACATATATATTAGCAAATATTTAAAATAGTAACAACTAATTATTTAGATGTTGAAACTTTCACTTCTCTATCGTTATTCAAATATTTGTTTTGGGTCATTAATTAACGAAGAGAAATTGTTTTTACTTTATTTTAATTTTTTTTATATGTCCAAGATATTAATATGATATAATTGAAATATTTGTTGAAAAGCCAAAAATCAAAATTTTTGTTATACGAATATAAGGAAGTTAAAGTTGATCAAACTATTAATTTACCGTATCACAAAATATTAAAACAGAACTTTAAAATGTCAAATTATAATAAATTAATTTTGATATCACAATAATTTAGTATTTTAAAAAGTAAACCAGGACTACTTGTTATGTTATTCAGAATATGGTGCTCCAAAGTAATCCGGTAGCAGAATTGACACTTCCAATCCTATGTGATTTCGCTTAAATAACTAATATTAAAAAGAACAACTTTCACATATAGCAAATACAAAATTTATATTTATATGCTATAACAAAGATTGCATAATTGTGTTCTATAGCAAACATAAATATGTGTAAATCATTATATATATACAAAGAAACCAATTGTATAATTCGCTATACATATACAAAAGAAAACAGTTACATACAAATCAATTATATAATTTGTGTATGTATAAAACGAGAAGAGATAAAGAAGAATATTTGTATTGTATAATTATAAGTGCATAAGAAGAAAATATATGTATTTGCAAGTGTATATACAATTTTCTTTCAATTTATACAAATAGAAACGCAATTTATGCATTTCGTTTCTATTTGTATAAGCGATAGAGACGAGGGTGGCGAGCGAGATATGGGAATGACGAGCGAGAACTGAGAGAGGGGAATAAAAATATATGTATATATAATTTTTTCTCGCTTTGTACAAACAGAAACACATTTTTACACACTTGTGTTTTGTATAAAAGTAAGAGGAGCGAGCGATAGATGGAGCGAGAGAGGGAGAGTGGCGAGAGAGAGTTTGAGGGAGAGTGGTGACTGACAAACAGTTTGCTACAGGGTACTATTAAACTAAAGTATGATTATATCATTTAATTTGACTTATTAGTTTGCTATTATATACAATTTTTCTTATTAAAAACTACTCTCTCAGCTCCTATTTAGTGGTAAACTTATTACTGTTTTTTATTTTTTATTTTTTCAAAGTTAAGTTATCTATAAATGAACATGAGTTAATTTATTTTAATTAATTGATTTGATCAATAAATATGAGTAAATTAGTTAATTTTTTTTACTGGACAAATTAATATTTTCAAGACTAATAAATCTCAAAAATAAATATTATTTATGTATTAATTTTGTAAAATGACAAATATCAAAAAAAATTATTTTTTCATGAAGACAAAATTTAGATAAACGCAAGGAAATATTATAAAAGGAAAAGAATTTTTTAATTATAATTGTTTGTCTGTCAGTGCTATTTTGTTTGTTCTTCTAAAATAAATAAACATAAATATTAGTTTGACACATTGGAAGTTGTTCTTAAATCTGAACTCACCTGCTAGCGGCTGGCTCCAAAAACAGGCCAATTCACGAGAATAAGTGGGTTAAAGTCAAAATTTTAAAAGAAGAATTATGTTTATTTAATTTTTCTTAATATAAATTTAATTTTACTTGTAATTATTTTTTTATTAATTGAATAGTATAACTTTTTTGTAATATTTTGTGCGATAATAACAAATATTTATAAATTATCATACATTATATAACAAATTATAGTTTTGATTTTCCTGTTCCAATAGAATCAATTATTAATATTAACTATTAAATTATAATTGAAGTGTTTCAAAAAATGAAATTAAGACTTTACTTCGTTAAATTAAAATTATAATTTTTTTATTTATATAATATTTTGTAGTATTTTTAATTATAAAAACCAATATTATAGTAATTTTAACGTAGAAATATTCAAAATTAACATAATATTTTTTTTAAAAATTAATTATTTGATAATTTAAAAATCTCTCAAAGAATTAAAGTCAATATTAAAATATGATTAATTCTAATAAAAAATATGTGTATTTTTTTTTAATTATAATTACATGAACAATAGAATTAGAAAGAGATTTAATTTTTAAAAATGGTTACTTCCAAGTGTTAATTCGGTGCTTAACCCTGTCTCCTTTCATCTGGTTTTGTCTGTTCGTTCAATTTTGAAAAATCGATTTGATTTCGTGTTTGATCGAACTGAATTTGGTATGTTTTGGAGAGAAGATGAGAGGTCTACTATGTTGCTATACATTCATTCATGGGAGAAGATGAAAGCTGTATTCACCTCGTCGTCCCAATCGCTAAATCCGCTTAAACCCTTTACTCTCAATTTCTCCTCGATCTATTCAGAATCACTTCCGATCTAATTCCGTCAATTCTCTCAGCTGAATCATTTCTCAAACTTGTGTCAATAAAATTGAGTTTGCAGATTTGCTGTATTATTATTATTATTGTTGTTGTTGTTGATGAGATGAAATCTAAAATAAAATGGGCAGCATTAGGAGGCTTGGTGTTATCATTTGCTTCATTGATTGTTCACTTGTTTCTTGCAAAGTCCAGTGCTGATCTTGTACAATACACTGCAATTACAGTTTTTACTGAGGATTTAACTCCAACTTTAGCTATTAGAAAGGTAATCCACTCTTTCTACTCCATTAAGACTCAATATAATGCTAAATCTGTTGAATTGATTTGCTTGCCTATGCTTAATTGCTTATGTTTTGATAAAAGCTGATGATTTTAATTGAAGGTTGGGGAAGACCCATGTAGAAAATATTACAAATTATCTATAAATAGCACCATTTATCGGTACTGATCAAAACTTCAAAGAGTTCAAAATGTAAAATGTTTGGAAACTTTGTTATATATTGTTTCTAGTACTAATAATCTGGATATCTATTGTTTTTGTTGTTAAAGAGTTTATATATGTTTTGACAATATGATGCTACATCTTTTTAGAGTCCTGCATTTCGTAAGTTGTGGAGAAATGTGAAGTCATTGGAGCCCTTGCACCCTTATCCAAATCCAAGAAGTACATATCCTGGTAATCCTTGCAATTCTTTAGTTACTAGATTCACCGCACATGCGTTGCACGTATTAGCCTAGTGATGAAATTCATATACCGTTGAAACAATATTGGTTCTATATTTGCCCCAATATAACCGTGGAATAATCTCCGTACTCTATTTGACATATTTTATCCGTGCAATGCTGTGCACTTTATTTCTTAGATTCATCGCATATGCAATTATGCTATATTTTAAGCATGGTTTGGTTATAATCTAAATGAAGTGAACACATGTTTCCGGCTCACTGAAGTTAAGTTTGCAAATAGTACTCCATTACGCCCTATTGACTGGCTGCCTTACTTTTTTTTGTATTTTGTTACTGGAAAGTCACGTTGAACAGCTTTTACAAAGTTCCTTGTTAGTTCAGCAAATAATTTGTTGCCAAATTTTCTGATTAATTCTAAGTAAGTAATTGCGCTTGAATCAGCATTTGGAACCCGTAACTCTACACAATAGTGTTGTGGCCTTTCGACGTTGCATGGTGATTGCCATCTCGTCTCTCATTCAACCGAACCTGTGAATAGTGAATACAACCAATGAAAGTTTCATTAGTGTCATGTAACATTCTGTAAATAGTAATGGGCTGTTGTGGAAAGTTGTAGAGTTGGTTAGAAGGTACTTGTGTATCAGCCAACAACCCATCCATTGTAATATCTAACAACTTTCTGTAGATTTTTATTACCTTACTTGGTGTTATTGTAATATCTTTCTTTTCGGCCTTTATGACTTCACACCCTCCATTTCTGATGAAATTAGTTACTCTGCAACATAAATATGTGAAGGGCTTTGGTTTTGTAATTTTGTGGATTGAAACTTGAGAGGACTGGTGCTATATAAAATTTCCCCCCAAAAGGTAGCTTGCCTACCTTGTTTAAGTATAGTTCTAATATTAGTTGTGGCAGTGAGGTTAAATAAATAATGTTGAACATATAAAACATGGATTGTACCAGGAGCGCAAGTCTAGTGCTTTTTGAAACATTGTATGGATCTGCAAACTACTCATGGGAAGAGTTGAAATCCTAAAAGCCCCTATTTGGAAAGAGCATATTAAGTGAGGAATCAACAAATATACTCTAAATATATTCTATAAGAACATACTGGAGGCTGTCTGATACCTCTATAGATTGAGACTCGCACGTCACAATACATAAGCCTAGAATAGGTTGATCAACATAAGTGAATGTGTCAATGATATTACCTCGTTGTCAACCAAGATTATCATTTGAAAAATGCTCTCGTGCCTTGAATTCTTGTATGAAATTACCAAACCCTTTCAAATTACTAATACTCTCATCACCCAAACAACGGACTGTTTCCCTATCTTGTTTATCGGAACACTCTGCTTTGATAGTTCAGTTTCAGTTGCTATGTTTGCTGAATCTAGATGGTTGGAGGTACAGAGGGAATAGGGAGTAACAATGGAACTTCGGGCGTTTTTGTGTCTTAGTAGGAATTAAAAAGAATCATAAAGTACATTTAATCAATTTCATAAGCCCAATAACAGTGTGCTGCAAGTAGTTCTGTTAAATTTAGTGGAACATGTGAAACGGTTTACAGTATAAAGGGTCCGAATATCACTATGTTGAGAGAGCGTATGTTATAACCTGTGTGAAGCGGCAAAAGTTAGCATTCTTGGAAACTTAAAGATAGTGGAACTATATACAGGGGATGGCATGCGATGAAAAATGTTTGGTTGCGTCCAGAATTCCAGCGCCAAAAATAACAGTCCATAATCAATTCGAATGTTGATTTATAGAGTGTTGGATATTTGAGAGCGGTGTATCTGGAGTGGATGGAATATAGGTGTAGGAATAGATGTGATTTGCCGATAAATATGAGGATGAAAAAAAGAGGGTGGAACTTAGTCACTTACAACTGTTAAAGGTGGCTGGAATTCAAAGCAAATTCCAATATTTGATTGTCTTTTCCTGGAGCTGGAACAATGTTGGCCTGAAGCGCATAATTGTAAGTCGAATAATAAAGTGCAGATGAGGGCGTGCGAAATAAAGGCAGAAAGTTGGTGTTAGAAGATGAAACATGCTACCTTTTCGTTTTCTTCAGAAGTTGGAATCGTAATGGGAGGCGACGTTTGGCGTTTGGTGGGTATAAATGGAGGAAGGAGGGAGAAGTGACGAGTTGCATTTGTTGGGGATTATTTGAAAGTTATTAATGGTTCAGATTGTGGGCGTTGGAATAGGCAATGTTTCTCGGTGGAGTTTGCAGCATGATGAAGTAGTGTGAAGGTTGAGCTGTTTTTAGTTAGGTGCTTTTAAGTTAGGGGTATTTTTATGTAATTTAAACGTTCAATTTAGGGAGTTCATGCTTTTAAAGTAAAATAGATTTATATTTCTTAATAAGTTACACATACCTGACTAGATTATGTATTTTTATGAATCCCTCTTTTATGCTCTTCTTTTACTTCACTTGCAAATATTTAATGATAAATTGCATAAGTTGGAAACTCAATGAATATACTGCAACATAATGTGTTTTGTATAAAGCAAGAAATGAAGGCATTGGAGAGATGATCTTATGGTATCTAATGATGGTGATGGAGAAAATAGTTTCTTCAGGAAACATTTTTGAACAAAAAGAGAAGATACTCCCTCCATTATTCGACAAATTGATGGTATTTGATCGGGCATGGAGTTTAGGAAAGAAACAAAGGTGTTAAGCAGAAAATGCATAACATACCATAAGTACTCTTAGTACAATGTTACCTAATATAGAACGATTTAAATCCTTTTGGGACTAATAGGAAATGAAAGAATAACATATAAAATGGAATGGAGGGAATGTGCGCGCAAGTTGGCCTGGACATCACGGTTCTCAAAAAGGAAAAAAGGAATGGAGGGAGTACCATATTTTACTTAAGTTTAATGTGCTGTTGCTTTCTAGGTTACAGAGGTATATAGTTTACACTTGGCAGTTATGGTCTACACTTCTAGTTACTTATAGATTGGAGACTCTGGTCCAGGCTATCTAGGAATTGAAATTGACTTGCTGCCTTTGCCATTTTAAAGTTATTTGTATTTTTTGTAACAACAATGTTAAGTACCTCCATTATTGGTTGGAATGATTCTCTCTTTTCACCTATTTTGTCATGGTTTCAGTGGCTGTTGAGCAGAACAATGGCTTCATCTATGCAAAAATATCTGGTAGTTTTGAGAAGATCAGGAACTCGGTATGCTCATTTTATTGTTGAAAAGACTTCTACCCTTTTTGCACCAAATTTTTGAGTGAAGAGTTCCTAACAGGTTATCCTTTTCTCATAGATTGTTGATCTGGTTGCCATATCAAGACTTTTAAATGCCACACTGGTAATTCCAGAGATTCAAGAAAGTGCTCGTTCTAAAGGCATCAGGTCCTGGTTAATTTCACCTAAAAATAAGGAGGATTTTTGTGATGCTTTATTTACATTCCTGAATTTTAAATTATATCTAACTTTCGCAGTTCCAATTTCAAGAGTTTCTCATACCTCTATAATGAGGATCAGTTTATAGCAGCCTTAGCAAATGATGTCACAATTGTGAAGAGTCTGCCACCTATCTTAATGGAGGCTAGGAGACGGAAAGAGTACCAAATTTTTAAGCCCAAAAGTTCTGCTTCTCCAAGATTTTATACGTCTGAAGTTTTACCTAGATTGAAGAAAGCAAAGGTCATTGGACTAATATTGACAGATGGAGGATGTCTACAGGTATGATTTTTGAGCCCAGTTTCAGGGCTTAAGCACACTGTTGACAACACTGCTTCACTCATCATCTTTACATCTAGGGACAAGTATATCTGGAGGTCGACGCTGAACATGAACAAACTATCTCAAGCGACCTTCCATTTCATTCTTACTATGTACCACGTGCATTATTTGGATAATGTTGTCATTTTTAATCTTGTATGACTTCACATCCATTTTAGCATTCACATGTCTGCATTCATTTAAATTAGCTGCCCAACATTCACTCGCATAACCTCCGGATTAAGAATATTTCATGCTTATTTTCTTAAGAGGAGAGTTTAACATGATCATTACTGATAATACCCTATTTAATTTTTATGTGCCTAATGCTGAGTTTGTATTGGCCTAAAATGACCAGCTAATCAAGTTCTATTTCTTCTCAGTCTGCCCTTCCTTCTAGCATGGTTGAGTATCAAAGGCTTAGATGTCGCGTGTCATTTCATGCCCTTCAATTTCGCCCAGAAATTGAAGCTCTTGGAAAGCTCATGGTGGAAAGGTAAGGAATTGAAATTTTTGTACTCTGTATTTGCAATCTTTTTTCCTTATCAAGATATTTGCCATCTTAGTTATTATCATCTTAGGACTTAGTGTTTTTTGAACTAAAAGGGTTTGTATCTGGTAATTGGTAGCTAATATTTGATTTTGTTCTCATTTTTTTTTCCAGTTCATAAAAAAATATTGTTTTAAAAAATTTGTAACTTACGCACCCAATGGTGTGGCCTAGTATGAAGTGGTTAAGAGCCATGAGGTCTCAAGTTCAAATTCCAGTGGAGAGAAAAAACAATAGATGGTTCTTCCCATCTGTCCTGGCTTTGGTGGATAGAGTTACTTGCTACTTCTTGTTGGTGGGATGTGAAAAGTATGTTGTGGAATTAGTCGAGGTGCGTGGAAGCTGGTCCGGACACCATGATCATCAAAACAAAACAAAAAATGATTTATAACTTACCACCATATCTGAAGAATGTCTAAGCTTATACTTTTAAGGTTAAAATGACATGTCTGGTGAAAGTGTAACTTTTTCATTCCTTAAAGATCACAATGTCCTGGAAGATGAATCTTACTGATATGTTTGTTTAGATTAAGTTGCAGTAAGGGTTGAAGAACATAGCATGTAATGTTTTCAAAAGCAAAATCTAAGAGAAAATGAAGATGCATAAAAGTTTTAGAGAAAAGGGAGAAGCGATGTTCATGTCCACCCATTTCTTAAATGAAATGCACAATCTATCGGAAATACGAACCCCCAGGCTTTGGTGTAGTGGTTAGAGCACCATGCATGATATGTAGGTTTGGTGCACGTCACAGGTTCGTTTCCTGCTGCAGACAGAAGTCTGGTATTTTAGTAGAGAAGGGTAGAGGGGTAGGTCCTTTATCCACCGAATTTCGAACCATGAGCCTCTGGTCCTCTGGGATTTCTCAGTTATCTGGAAAAAGAAGTTTTATCGGAAAATATAAAAAAAAAAACTAATATATGAATTTGGTACTGATAATATCAAAATGCAATTAAAACTTGTATGCTTAACTCCTCAACTCTAACATCATTTAATCTATTTTCAAGATGGCCACAGAAAGACAACTTTCATTACAAAATTGACTCTCAAGATACAAATGATCAACCAAAAAGTGGATAACTTCAATTGGAAATTGATGGGCACCTTATAATTGATAAACCATAAAACAGATGAATATGTAATCTTCAGTGTCATATTAAGTCCTCGAGTAATTTACTAACTACATTTACAGAGCGAAAGAGAAAAGCAATAGGAAGCCTCGAATCAATAGTTGCAGGAGAAAATGACCACATACTAGAAGATAAAGAAAGATTCATTGTTTGAGATGAAAAAAGAATCTTATTAAAGGAGGTTCATTATGGAAGTACATTGGGTCACAAATTCGAGAAGAAAAAGAAGATAATGATGAGAAAGAGGACGCCAAAGCACAGATGGAGTGGAGCTCTACTATTTAGCACTCAAGATCCTTAACTTTTATTCCATTTTCTCTTTTCGTCTTTTCCTACTCTAAAACCAGATTGAATGCCTATGTTAGGTCCACTTTATGTCTCATTAAAGTATGAAGGCAATAACTATTTAGCACTCAAAATCCTTAAATTTATACCCCCCTTTTTCTCTTTTCGTCTTTTCCTACTCTAAAATCAGATTGAATGCCCATGTTAGGTCCAGTTTGTGTCTCATTGAAGTATGAAGGCAATAACTATTTGCTTCACATGACTGTGTCACTTTGAACACTGAGCTGATACTTTTAATAATACTAGTCTTATTGACGCTGCAAAGGTTGAAGCCATTATTATGTTAAGTAAGGCCAGGTGATGACCTTTAGTACACTAATCATACTAATACTGAGAAGGTTGAAGTCGTTATAATATTTACGGTGAAATTTTTTTTTGGTGAATGTATGGACTTATTTGGTGGGACCATACATTTTTCTTATTGCATAAACATGTTGGTATATAGTGTGGAGTTCGATTCTCACAGAAGACAATCTGAGGAGGAGGAAGTAGATTGTTATGAATTCACATTGCAGATGCAAAAAAGATGAAGAATGTGCAGATCACTAACTGTTGCATTGTAGAGCGACTTCACAAGTATGGGCAGTGGTATTCTTCATAATATATCAATTGGTTCTACTTAATAGTGTGCTACTCAGTTGAAGAATAAGGAAGTACAGTGACTGAAAGGAAAGCAGTGTGGAAAGCTAGTCCACGGTGCATTTTTTGAACTTTTGGTATGAAAGGAATAGGAAGTTGGTTCAACACTACGAAGAAGAGCTCAAGACATGAAAAAGGAACTTGCTTTTTCATATATTTTAATTTGAGGAAAGAATATCTTTCATGTAGATAGTTGGATAGACTTGACAGAACATCAAGTCTAGCCTACGTACTCACCTTATATTTTTAGATGTGTGCCCTTGGTTTAACAAAGAACAAATTTGTATGGTACTGGTGAAAGATATAGCTAAACAAGTTAGTTCAACTTAGCACCATATTTCTGATTTGATTCAATTACTAATTACCAGTACAAAAAAAGGCTATATATTTTCATATGGACTAGGCAGTTGAGAGTTCTGCTTGGCTTGCTCAAAAATTACCCACTTAGACTTAAATACACACATTTTCGCTGGTTTTTGGTTGCAGCATGGTAGGTACACATGAAGTGGATACTTTGATAGACTTCTCCGCATCATTACATGTGCTGTAAACAAATTGAGTATTTGTATCTTCCCTAATGCAAATTTTTAGCACTTGGTGCTGGTCAGTGAACAAAATGAAATTACATCTGAAATGAAAGTTTATTGATCAACTTCTTGCCTCTTTCTTTTACCTTTTCTTTTTGGGTTGCATGGAGAGTTTTTGTTTCTCTTGTCAACAGATCATAAAAATATTTATTCCTCTCTGCAGGTTACGAGCTTCAGGTCAATCTTACCTTGCCTATCATCCTGGGCTTAAGAGAGATGCCCTAGCCTATCATGGTTGTGCTGAAATATTTCAGGTTCCTAACTTTTTCTTTATCTATGTACTCTCTCAACCTGATTGGGGTTATATCCTACTTAAAATGTCTAATCAGTACATCTCCGCTGGAAAATGGAATAATTTTGGTATATTCTGGTGACTTGTTCTGGAAATTAGCACAACAAAGATATTCGTCTTCAAATAGTGGCGTGGGTGCCAATGCTGAAAACAGGGGGATGATACATGACAAAACAAGGTTATTCGGTTCACATGTGTAAATATAAGTTAGCTTAAGTTTCATGGGCTTTCTTTTATCTTGTAGTATCAACTCTAGCTTATGTTCTTGAATTCCCTTCCGTTCTTGTGTTCTTGGGAAATGCAAGAATTGTGCATGAGGATCTGATGGTCCTAAAGATTCCACAAACAGTTACAATTGCCAAGACCACTCTACATTGCTGAGAATCTGGGATTAGAATCAGCAGCATATTCTTATTCCCTACATAATATGTTTGGTTCAAACAAGTCTTCAAATCAAAAAGGTTTGATTGAACCAATGGGAGGGGAAGAGAAAGGGGGAAGGAACCTGTTAAGTTTACTTAAAAAGAAGGATTTATCATTGCCACTTTCTTTTTGGCATGACAAGAGCAAGTGGATGAGAATTGAGATTTACTTCTTTCTTTTTGTCCAATTCTGGAGGTATTTCTCCTTTCTTTGCTTCATTACTTCATAACCATACTAAGAAATTGATCCGAGTTTTGCCCAGCCCCAAATGATCAATCAAATAGAGAAACTAAGGCAAAAGGACTAATCGGATGCAAGTGTAGCAAAGGGAAAGCATCCCAAGTGTTGAATCCCACAGAGAATAAGCACAAATATCTCCTAATAGGATTATCACCCTACTTCCTAAAACCAAACAAGAAACAAGGATGGAATGAGAACTTAAATAAAAACAAATGAAACAATAATTTAAATGGATTTACGTATGAAGCAAAAGGCAATCTAGTTAAATTGGGGAGTGTTTACTACAGAGAAAAGAGCAGTCAGAATCTGGGTCAAGGATTTGAGGGCTCAATCTTTAAGCTTGCAGCACCAGTGGCTTTGGAGATTCATTATGGAAGATGGGGCTTTGTTGAAGGAAGTTATTATTATGACATATGAGCTTCTCAATCCCTGAATTGCCAAGCAATCACAGTTTTTTAGTATTTTTGGCATCTGGAAACATTTGAGAGCATAAGTGAACTCCTTTTGGCATCACACTTCTGAAGCTGTTGGCAATGGCATAAAAGCGAGTTTTTTGGATAGACACATGGCCTGGTCAATAACCTCAAAAGAAGCAATATCCACTTTTTTTCACTGTGGTGCAAGACCATGAAGCCACAATTTCAAATTACAGATCAGACCACGGATGAAAAATCATTTTTGGCAGCATATCACTGATTGAGAAATAATCTCGCACACTAATTTCCAATGCCCCTCCTTCAACCTTCCTTTTCTTCCACAAAATCATAATGTCAGTTATTAACTCATTAAGGGGGAGTGTTCTGAATTATTCCTTCCATTCTATTTACTGATGCTTCTGATATTGTGGCCTCACATGCTATATTTGGATAATCTTTCATTTCTCAACCTGTCTTTTCAAGTATAGGTGTGGCTAATTGTCATTCATTTGAATTAATTGAGAAAAACTGAAAATGAAAGAAAGTGATTATGACTGTAGTTCTGGACCGGGAAGTGAGTTAATCATGCTAATACAAAAGAGAAGGAAAAAGAAAAAAAAGAAGGGCAGAGAAAAGAGGCAATATTAGCAGTGTGAAGCACGGAGAGCAGTTAATCTGTTGAGCCTAACTGGTCTAATGAACCTAATGATGCCTTTTTCTTTTTAAAGAACAATTGATATCAGGGGGTACTTTTACATGGAGAAAAGGAGACAGGCAAGACGTAGCAGCAAAACTGGATAGGTTCCTATCTCATAAGAATGGGAAGTATCCTTCAAGAAAATAAAGCAAACTATTATGCCTAGAGTCACTTCTGATCACAATTTGCTGTTGCTAGAATGTGGAAACTGGGAGAGGTCATTATCATATCTTAAATTCGAAAGTTGGTGGTTGCAAACTGAGAAATTCAATGCAAGAGTTAAGGGCTGGTGGAATTCTGAATCTTATACAGGAAGACCAGATTACATTCTAGTTTGCAAGTTGAAAGCCCTCAAAGTGAAGTTGAAAGAATGGAGCAGAACTGTTCAAGGCAACCTAGGTCTACAGAAACAGAGCATTTTGAATTAACTTTCTGATTTTGATGTGATCCAGGATCGAAGATGCTTATCTGATGATGAGTCTTTTCTAAGAGCTGTTCTAACAGTAGAATTGGAAAAGGTGGCAAAAAGGGAGGAAGTGGCATGGAGACAAAGATCCAGGTCTGTATGGTTGAAAGAGGGGGGATAAAAACACAAGTTTTTTCACAAAACAGCAAATTGTCGCAAAGATACAACAACATTGATAGTATTTGACCAATGAGACTACTGTATCTGAGCCAGCAGTGATCAGGGAGGAGATCATAGGTTTCTTCCAAAACCTTTATAGAGAGAATGAGCACTGGAGACCTCAGTTCAACCCCAGAGATCAAGCTATGTTGAATGAGGAAGATAACTTATTGTTGCAAAGTCAATTGGTGAACAGGAGATCAAAGAATGTGTGTTTGCTTGTTGCAGGAGATAAGGCCCCTGGCCCAGATGGTTTTACTATGGCATTTTTTTATACATTGTTGGGAGGCGGTGAAGACAAATGTTATAGCAGCCATTCAGAATTTCCATGGTCAAGGTTACTTTGAAAAAAAGCTTACATGCTACTTTCATAGCTTTGATCCCTAAATAGATGGGTGTCTCAGAATTGAAAGATTTTAGGCTCATTAGTCTGATTGGCAGCATCTATAAAATCATATCCAAGATCCTAACAGAAAGGCTTAAGAAAGTGATGTTTAAGTTGGTGGATAACATCAACTAGCTTTCATTAAGTCTAGGCAGCATATCATGGATGTTATTCTTATTGCCAATGAAATGTGTGGATGTGAGGAAGTCAACAAAGTCCTTGGGATCCTATGTAAGTTGGATATAGAAAAGGCTTTTGATCATCTCAACTGGAACACAATTGAGAGGATGGGTTTTGGAAATAGGTGGATAAAATGGTTAAAATACTCTGTGGGATAGATACTCTTTCCCCTTTCCTTTTTATACTTGCTATGGGAGGATTGAGTGATATGTTGAAAACAGCACAATCAAATCAAGGGCGTCTGGATGAATGATAATGATATTCTGGGCTTAAATATCTCCCACTACTTACAGTATGCAGATGACACTTTAGTGTTCTGTGGTGCAGAGAAGAGCAACTAAAGCATCTAAGGGTCATTTTTATTCTTTTCGAAGCTATTTCCAGATTACACATAAACTGGGGCAAAAGTTTTGTCTATCTAGTGAATGAAGTTCCAGATATCAATAGTCTAGCTAGTATCCTTGGAGATAAAGTAGGAGAACTACCTATTACCTATCTAGGGATGCCTCTGAGAGCAAAAAGTAGATCCAAGAATATATGGAATGCTGTGGTGGAAAAATGTGAAATGAAGTTGGTAAATCGAAGAAGCCAATACTATCTTTGGGTGAAGATTGACTTCAATCAATAGTGTGCTTGATGCTATTCCAACTCACATGATGTCATTATTTCTTTGCCAGGATGTGTCTTAAAGAAGTTAGACTCCATCCGGAGGAACAATTTATGGCAAGGAAATGGAGAGGGGGAAAAGAAGCATCACTTGGTGAAATGGGATGCTATCATCAACAACAAAAAATGAGGTGGAATGGCTATAAAGCACCTCAGAGTACATAACCAGAGTCTTCTCTCGAAGTGGCTATGGGGGTCTGTCTCTGGAGAACAGAGTTTGTGGAAAGAAGTTATAGCTTCCAGATATACAATGAAGGACCTATGGATTACTAAGGAAGCTACAAGCCCTTATGTGGTAGGTTTATGGAAAACAGTCAAGATCTGGTGGCCTAAAATAAGGAGAAATTCAAGGATTCAAATAGAAAACGGAAGGAGGGCATCATTATGGAATGATGTGTTGGTTGATCAATACCCCTTGAAACAGCTGGACCCTGTGATCTACAATCTGAACCAACAGAAGGAGGCAACAGTATCAGATGTCAGGGACAATCAAGGATGGAACCTCTCTTTCAGGAGAAGGTTGAATGACTGGGAAAGAGAAAACCTTACAGTTCTCTTCAATTCTTTGGACATACCAATAATCTTGACACAAATGAAGACGGTCTACAATGGTTGAGAGCTAAAAATGGGAAATTCACAGTAAAATCAGCTTACAAACACCTTGATTGGTCACCTGTAATGCTCTTATCATGGCCTTGAAGAAAAGATACTCCACAAGGTGGCTTGTTTCACCTGGTTGGTAGCCAGGCAAGTAGTACTAACTCAAGACAATCTAATGAAAAGGGGAAGGGAATTATGTCCCAGGTGCTTTTTTTGTGAAAGAGAAACAGATACAACAAACCATCTCTTCATTTGCTGTAGAGTGACACTGAAATTGTGGCATGTGTTTTTTAACTTGAGGGGTATCAGTTGGTCCATGCCAAGGCATACATCAGAAGCCCTAACAGGATGGAATAGAGAAAGAAACATGTCAGGCCATAAGGAGAAATGGAAGATTGTCCCTGCTTGCATCTGGTGGACAATATGGAAGGAAAAGGAACCAGAGATGTTTTGAAAACAAGAGCATCCCTTTCCACTTGAAACTGAATTGCCTTATAAACTTTTATTTTTGGTGCAACTACTCCCCAGAAAGGTGGAGGATATTACTCACTTTTTAGATAGTTTAGGAGGAGTAAAGGTGATAGACATATTTGGTTTTGATAACTTTAACTCCTGATGTAATTACTACTGAAATACACTATTGGTGTGTTTTGTTTATAAAATGTTGAACTTTCTCAAAAACAACAACTGATATCATGACACCTGTAAATATATTGCTTTCTCTTGGTGTAGGATGTTCACACAGAACTTATACAATACAGGAGGGCCCAGATGATTAAACAAGGAATTATCAGTGAAGAACTTAATGTTGACTCACATGCTCGGAAGAGAAATGGATCGTGCCCACTCATGCCAGAAGAGGTACTTTTTGAGTTCTCTTTAAATCTTCATCAGAAGTTTATTCATCTGGCTCAAAGTACAGTTTTTATAAGTAGCTTTATACAATATATTACATTTTAAGCTACTTTTTGATGCAGAGACTTTTAGATAGCATCCATGCAGAGTGCACATTTTTTCTTCTTTTTTTGCAAATTATTTCATTTTGTTACCATCTCATAGTTTAATCCCCAGTTCAAACTTCTTTAAATACAGTATAAGGGTCTTCGTGTTCCTAGATTTACTTTATGCTCTAGATTCTTTTCTCACAACTAGGAAGAAATTTTGCGAGTTCCTTATTTGCTTGCCACTTGATGCAAAGATGAGATTTTGCATGTTCTGTTCTTTCTCAAAAGAAAAAAGAGAGTTAAATACCTCAAAACCCTGTTAATTATTCACATTTTGTTAGTTTAATACTTAAACCATTGGGTGTTGCTGTTACCCCTAGAACTATAACATTTCCTATGTGAAACCTCCCTGCAGTCGTTTTATTTCGTAACTCTTCGTACATTTTTGCAAATTTAGGTTGGCCTTCTGCTTCGAGCCATGGGTTATCCACCTAGGACAAGAATATTCCTATCAGGTTCTGAAACCTTTGGCGGACAACGGGTTATGATACCTTTACGCGCCATGTACACCAATTTAGTTGATCGTACTTCATTGTGCAGCAAAACAGAGCTAGCTAATTTAGTTGGCCCTGAAACCCCCCTTATTCCTGATCCTGATCAGCTTTTACCAGTAAAAAGTCCAAATCAACTAAAATCAGAATGGGACAAGTCTGGGCCCCGCCCAAGGCCTCTACCACCTCCTCCTGATCGACCTATTTATCGACATGAAAAAGAAGGCTGGTATGGGTGGGTTGCAGAGAAAGATAAGGAACCAGAACCTTCTCTCAATGATCAGAGGGAGCAAGCACACCGACTGCTATGGGATGCTCTTGATTACATAGTTTCGGTGGACGCTGAAGTTTTTTTCCCTGGTTTTGACAATGATGGTAGTGGGCCTGATTTTGCTAGCTTGGTGATGGGACACCGACTTTATGAGATGGCATCTGCAAGAACATTTCGGCCAAACAGGTAAAACTAACAACACTCCTGGTCCTTTTTTTGTTTGGTGTTTTACTATTTCTTTTTATTTACCATCACTTTCTAAAATGTATCATGTATATGCAGGAAATATCTTGCAGAGCTCTTTAATACTACCGTCGATCATCTTTATTATCCACCTCGTAATTGGACTTTTGCTGTCAGAGAACATCTCAACAAAAGCCTGGCAGAAGAGGGCCTTTTGAAGGAATCTAATCTATCAAAAACAAAGTTTTTCCTCTCTCACCCTATTCCAGAATGCTCATGTTCAACTGTCAAGGCTACTGATATTGTGCATTCAGGAAAGAACAACAATCTCCATCTGTTGTTTGAAGGGCAGGACGAGTGCCCCAAATGGATGCAACAACTAAGAACTCAAGAGGCTAATGCTGATGAAGTTGATTCTCAAGAAGATGAGACTGATTTAGAGGGGCAGTCAGAATCCGAAGGATACAATGGAGCTGATGCAATTCCATCCCTGGAACAGGATGAGGAAATGGATCCTGATGATTAAGATTTGATGTAGATATCTTGCCTTCATTTTCTTGTTCATTTCCCTCTATGCCACCGACGTCAAGCCTCACTCTGGATTAACCTTTTCTAAGAGAGTTAAAAACTTACAGCAGCAGCATGCTGCTTTTGGAATGTCTGGAAGCACTCCAATTTTTTTGGGGCCAAATTAACTGCAAGCGCAGTTCTTCAAATGTGCTTTAGAAGAATCCGTGCAGTCTGCTTAGAGTTCATTGCTTGGCATCTGGACTCCATTGGTCTCTTCCATAGAACTCTCCCCCTCTCTCTCCTTCAAGCTGGACAAGTTTTCTCATCTTCTACAGGTATACAGCATAGAAAAGATGTCTAAATCTTAGTACTTTGCAACTGCACAAAGCAAAAGTGACACTGTGAAGCCATATATAGTTAAACAACGATTCTTTGATTTTCGTTTCACATCTTAAATGTTTTTAAAGTAGATGTTCGAACCTTTTGGCTGTTGAGTAGTTTTGAATCCAACTAGCTTTACAGTATTATTGGAATTGTGTCTAGAGGAGTCAAGACCTAGTTGGAGATCTAGTAGTGGAGGACCTGCAGAATAATGGTGCCTATTCCATAAGCTGAAATTTCTTGAAGCTACTCACATGGTGCAAGTCCCGTTGGCCTTGTTCAAGCTCCAAAGTTGTATGGCTAAACAATACATACGGGATACAACAATTACTTCTCAAAATGGTGCTGACACTTGTTGGCTGCTGCCTAGAATTTGCAGAGCCAGTTGTGGTGTATTCATGTTGGGATCATATTTTTTTAGTGATTTTCTTTTTGGAAATTGTAAGCATGGCGATCATGATTATAGTAGAAAATAGTACTACTATCTTGGAGAAGCAGATTTAGAATTGCCATTGAGGTCGCTTTAGCTCCTTTTGACCTATATAACTAAATCTTGCATTAGGGTAGGCTGTCCACGTCAGGGTGTTGTCCTTAAGGCGAGCGGGATGCTTTGTGCACCTAGCAAACCTTTTAATGAGGTTGCTTCAGCAGTTGTTCATCTCCATATACTATGCCCATTATCTACACACGTCAAAGGTCAAGTGAAATTCCATCATGTGTGGATGTACGCGGAGGGAGAGGGTGTTTACAAAAGACTCTCGATTCAAGCAAATCAAAACAGTAATTAAAAGAAAAATGATAGTGGAGAAAAACATGACAACTAATAACAAAGCAATTTGGAACATATATGCAACGAACTATTACAACAACAACAACAAGGTGTTGATCACTTAAACACACACTAAACAACAGATGATATCATGTACCCAAATCCAACGACTAGATGAATAGGCTAATACCCACAACTATATATTTGTCTTATAGGTTTAATGAAACACACAAAATAAGAGTAATGTTTCAATATGTGTGTCCACCAAAACGTCTATGTCTTCGTTGAAAGGAAAATATGGCGTCCATGAGAGCTTCTTCTCCAAAGTCAGGAAAGAGTGTATTTGTGAAATACAATTCAGAGTAAGCTAGCTGCCACAACAAAAAGTTACTGATTCTTTGTTCACCTCCAGTCCTTATGAGTAAATCAGGTTTTGGGAATTTAGCACACTTGGTGGTAAGTTCTTGTTCAAATAATGTGTAGTCAATATCCTCTAATTTTATAAGACCATCCTTCACTTTACTTGCAATGTTTTTTGTTGCTTGTAACATGTCATACTGTCCTCCATAGTTTAATGCCATCATAAGATGAAGTCCTTCATTGCTTTTAGTCACCTCTTCTGTTAACTCTATCACTTGCTGTAATTTTGTCGGAAGTTTTGATTTACCTCCAATAAGAGACACACGTACCCCAAGCCTGTTGAGCATTTATATTTTAAGAGAATCAAATCCACAACCTCGATATTATATTGAAACGTGTGACAAATTTATAGATCTAACCGTTAGAGAAGAGGTACACGTTTTTATTGTATTATGATTTAAACAAATAAATATATATTACCTCATAAATTCTTCAAAGAACTCTTCGAATAGTCGCATCAAGAAATCAACCTCCTCCTGTTCAAAGTCAAATTGTTATTCTTGAACAACAGTGAAAGAAAATTATTCAAAATCACATAAAAACAAGTCGCAAAATCCAACGTTAAATTGCAAATGAAGAATAAATTACTCTCGAGTATTATAATGCGATTTGGCTAAACTTAATAATTTTAGTTCAAACGTTATATTTATTTTAAAGATTTATACATAAAAATTGTTATCTTAGCAATTTAAAAAGATTAGAATCCACCATTCACAAACCTTCAATTGATCTTAGCCTCCACCTCTTAGTATTATAAAACTAAACAATTATACTAACGTGTGCACTTACTTTTGCATGCGTTTAGCTTACTTTTTGATGCGAATCAAAGGATAAATTATGAATAATTTTAAATTCTAAATCCGTAACCTCGGAACGATTCCAGTTTTCCGTAGAGAAAGCAAAAGCAGTGATAACTTGTATTCCTAGTTTGGAAGAAATGTTACAAATATTCTTTAGATTAGGGGCAAGAAATTTGTGACCCTCTTGCACTGGTAAACCTCTAGCCTTAGCCCATCTCCTGTTCCCATCCATTATTATAGCAACATGTTTTGGTATAAGCTCTGAATTACGAATTATTTCGATACGAGTACGACGATGATCATCATAAAGGCTTAGTGAGTTTGAAACCTTGAAGAAATGACCACCACATATTGATGATGGAAGAGTATATACATTATAAGAGCTCTTAACTATTGGCCTCCCTACAAACAAAGAGTTCATTTCCTCGACTTTTGTTTTTGCTTCTAAGTAGTGTAGAGTTTAGCAAGTATATATAGGTCTCAATGGAACTAATCAATGCATTCATTATATGTTTCAATATATAAATAGGGTATGGATATGGATGTGAGTTAAAAGCACATAGCACTAATTATATCCTCGTATTTATGGTTATCTATTTCTTTTTAATTGTAAACAACGACAATATATTAATAAAACTTAATATGCATCAGTCACTATAATAACGAAAAAGGGCCAAAAAATACTCTCTATCCATCTTTTGATCTCAAAATAGTCTTCTAATCAGAGTCCGGAGCATAAAGGGTATAAAATATTAACAAAAATTTCAAACGGTATATAAAATTTTATACCCTTTAGTTCCGGACTCCTTCTAATTATATTCACCTTTTTGCTCATTTATACCCTTGCAACTAACAACCCTCTTTTTTTTTTTAAAAAAAAATTATATTTATTATGCGTCATTTTCTTATTGAATGAAATAAATATCCACCTTTATTAATTTTTCCCCATAATTTAGATGGATGAAGGGTATTTCTAAACCTTTCTTGTTGTTCAAGGGTGTTTTTGACTCTTTTCCGATTTAAGTTCAGTTGATTTCCTATCATTAGTTCAAAGTGGACTGTTTTCGTTCCAATTCATGGGACATATAATCTGTTTGGATAAACTTATTAAAAGTAACTAAATATACACATTAGGGGCCGAAAATCACTTTTAGGTGATGAAACTACTCTTATAAATAAAAAATAGTTACATTTTCTGATAGAAATGTACTAAAGATAATATATAGTGTATTTATTGATTAAAAAATTGTTACTCTCTCAATTTAGATTTGTTTGTCTTACTTTTCTTTTTTAGTCTATTTTAAAGAAAAAATAAGTCTCCCAACAACTCTGATTTTAATTTCAATTTTCCCACGTAATATATTTTACCAAATGGATAAATAAGCTAATTTGACAAGCTTATTACGAGCCTAGCCAAATATTTTCAAAGTTTAATTTAACACAGGTAAAAAAAGAAAATAAGTTTTTCGAGACTTGTGAAAATAAACCTGCCATAATGTTTGTGGGTCTAAAAACCTTCTCATCGAAGGAATGAAAATTTTTAAATTAAAAGTTAAATGCTTACTAATTTAGGAATTGTGGGGGGATTTTAATTAGTATACGTCTGGCTTGTGATTGATTTTAACAGAATAAATAAAATATATTATGGTAAAAATTAAAGTCATATAAATTTGTTCATGACTTAGTGTATTATGTAGGACCTGTTTGGCCTAAGAATATTTGGGAAAAATTTGGAAAAGTGGTGTTTGGTTATATAATTTGACAAATATATATTCGTCAAGTTCCTAAATACTAGAAAAAAGTTAGTATTTTGAACCAAGTTATAATACTCGTGAATTTTAAAAAGTTCAAAAAAATTATCTCAAACTTTTTTATTTTATAAGAAATACCTATTATTTTATAATTCCTACTAATATTTGTTACTATCTAATCGAAAAAATTTGAGTTTTAATTTGAGTATAAAATTGAGAAAAAGAACAATTTATGTTTAATGTGTTATAATTATAACTGAATCAATGATAAACTTTAGTATGCGATTAATGTATTGTCTTGCTTATATTATTATTTTATTATTATCAATTATTATCAATTTCATTATAAAATGATAATATAAATTTATGAATACTTTTAATAATTCTTAGAACTTATAAATATAAATTATATATTTTGCAATAGTCAAATTTGAAAAATTTTGGGGTCAAGCAGGTGAAACTTCACCAAAAACTTCATTCAATATAATTTACCAAGAATATTTGAGAACTTAAAAACCGAACACTAGCTTAATAAAATAAATAAAATGAAGATGATATCGATCAAGTCACTATCATGATTTCTTATTAACCCAATAGTACTCCCTCCATTATGTAGCACTATTTCTTTTTTGATCAGACTTAAAAAGAATGTCACTTTTTGATAATTATTTAAAGGTATAATTTCTTTTTTATCGCTGTTGGTTTCACTTAATTTTCAGGATAGTACTCAAATATATTTATGAAGAAAGAAAAAAATGAATTTACTTTTTAATTTTTTTAAAGGGCAATTTGATAAACATTTCAAAGTCTTCAATCATTTCTTAAACTCCATTTTCGATCAAATGTTGCCATATAAAAAGAGTCGGAGAAAGTATTAAGTCATACCAATCCTCTAAGTGACTTTGTGAACAATCAAGTCATATCAATCATATAGTATCAAATAGCATCAAAATCTATTATTATTTAATTTGTGAACTATATATTTCATCATAGCTTGGTCATTCATACGTAGTATTGTATAATTGCTAAATATATTAGCAGTTTGATCATCAAATGATGTCTATATATGGATAGTAGTAAAGCATCGTTTTATACTTACTATTTATAGATTTTTCAGTTTATTGGGAGTGATCGTGTATATAATTTTTGTTTGTCCTATATTCCTTCCGCATCATTTTTGTTATCATTATATTAAAAATAAATAATCTTAATAATAAATAAAAATTAATTAATATAGAAATCTAAATGAAAGCACATAAACATATTCTAATATTATAATTACATAGAGTAACTCTTCTTTTTATTTTTTTGAAGAGAGAATAAGGAAAAATATTTATTACGGAGAGATTCTGTAATGACTCGGACCCGAAAGTTATTTTTTTTCTAAATTACTTATGTTATTAAAATTAGCACTCCTTATTAACCTATATTAATATTTCAGACTTGACCCATTATTATTAAAAATAACTAAATTACCCCCAAATTAATTAATATAGTTAAACGACTATTCAAAAGTAATTTTGAAAGTGCTGAAACATAGTTTTTGTATAAGTATAAGATTGTAGTCGAAAATTCGGTAATAAATTAGAAAGGTATTTATCTATTTTCTCCTAATAATTATAATGATACATAGATATTGATCGGCAAATATTTTGAATTTAAGACCAGTCATATTCATTTCCCAAAAATATAAATCCTCTTAATGTTATAAAACAAAACAAAACAAAATAGAGGCTGCAAAACAAAAACCTAGTACTGAAGTTGTTAATTATTTTTTAAAATTTAACCTAGTACTCAGAAAGTTGTTAATTATATTATTAAATGTTTATTTATTTAAATAAATGAGATTTTATATAAAAAAAAAATTCTAGTGTTTTTTTAATTATTTAATAGAAAAAAATTCAGAAAAAGGTCAAAGTACTCCTGAACTATGCGAAATAGATAATTTATATGCTTAGTAATATTTTGAGATAAAAAATGTCCCTGTCGTTATCCTAAGAGATCATAAATACACTCAAGAGTTAACACCCCAAATTTTTAGTGACTTAAAAATTCACAAGTCCACGTGTGGACTAATCCTTTCACCTAAGTATTGCCAACTAGAATCACTACAAATAACTAAATCTTTAGCAACGACAACAATTATCAATAAGCTCATAATATCATCACTAAAGGTTCTTAATAATAAATTCTGATTTTGTGTTCTTTTTCTTTATTTTTTTAAAAAAATAAAAAATAATATCAATTAAGGACGAATTTGAAGACATTATATGTTTTGTTTTTATGTCATATGTGAATGAATAAAATTACAATGATGCATTAATTTGAATCAAGAAGTAATTTTGATGATTTTCATAATAATATTAGATGTTTTTAATATTGATTGCAAGTTATTAATTTTAGAAAATAAGGTTGCAACCGTGAAAATTAGTTATCACATTTTTTTTGGGTTGAAAAATAGGTTTTTACTAGCGAATGGTTGTTGCAGTCTTAGTCGCCACTAAAAATCACTCATTATCTTTAGTGGCAATATTTCGGGATATCATGGCGACTTTGTCACCGCTAAAAGTCAAATTCTTTTGTAGTGAATCCTAGTTGACAACACTTAGGTGGAGAGATAAGTCCTATGTGGCTTACCACTACACTAAAATTTTGGATGTTAACTCTTATTATTTGTAATCTCCTGGATAGCGGTGAGACAATTTATTTCAAATATATAATAAAAGATATAAGTGATCTATTTCGCATATTTTAAAAATATTGTTGACCTTTTTCTGAAAATAAATTAGTGAAAACACTTTTTCTTTTAGAGAATGATAAAAGAATGTGATTGAGAAAAAATCATAATGATATAATATGAAAAAAACAAAAATATTTAAGTTGAAGCACCTGATATTATTTAGTGGTCGGTCCCTTGTTAAATGGATGATGTTAATTACAAACTTTCTTCAATCTAATTTTCCACTTTCGGAGCCACTTAATTAGCATTTCCAAAACTCTTTTCAGATATCATTACATAAACAAATATGTGTATTTGAAATTATTTTTATTTGTTCTCATTTATTTAAATTTATTAGTAATAAAAATACGTGGAGTGAATGATTATGATGGTTGTAATTGACAATATACATCTTATTTATATATGCTCTTTATTTTAATAATATAAAGTGCAATTCACAATAATTGGTGTGACAATGTGTTATTTTAATGCTCATTATTTAATACTACATATTATTTGATCAAGTGCAATGAACACTATATTATATATAATATGATGTACGCACTGAAACAATATTCTATTTTTGTTGATTATGATAATTATGTGTAATGGCCAATGATGGTAACCATGTACAATAAAATATTTTCCTTGTATGGAGTAGTGACTATAAATTATGATAACTATATTCATTACCTAATCAAATACGTGTACTTGATATTATTTTTATTTGTTCTCAATATTTATTTAAATTTATTAGTAAGAAAAATATGTGGAGTGGATGATTATGATGATTGTAATTGACAACCAGATATCAGGTGCATGCGCGTATGTTATTTGTTTTTTTTTTTCAATTTATGTGACACAAATGAAATTTGAAAAATATGAACTAAATTTTTTATATGTATTTTTCTTTTAAAATTCAAATTATGAATTTATGTATCTTTTGTGTCATTTTCGAATAATATATGTTACTATATCTCTTTTATTTTATGTGATACAAGTGATATTAAAAAAGTCAATTATAAGATTCTCACATATTTTTAATTGTCATTTTACTGTGATTCATAGTACTTTTTAGTTCTTACGTTATTTTCAAACAATATATGTAACTTTTTTTTTGTTTCGACAAAAATAAGGGAGTCAATCAAATTTTATCATGTTTTTTAAACTATGTTTTACTAAAAATATCTTAAATTGTTACATTTCATTTTTTGATTTTTTTTTATGTAATTTTCAAATATGTAACAAATTAGAAGTTAAAACGAAGAAATTAAAGTTTTCAAATCATTATATTGCTATATTAAAATATTCAAATCTTTAAAACTCCACATATATGCACAAATTAATAGAAAATAGCCAAGCAATTTTCTTAAAAAGTAATATATGAAAGCTCATTTTAATAATAACACATGTATATTTCATTTTAATATATGAATCGCTCCTTTTCGATTTATATGAAGTTATTGTTTTATCTTATTTTAAAAAGAAAATTAACTTCTGAATTTTAATTTTTTTATATAGCATATTTAAAATCAAAAAATTAAATATACATATAAATTTTAATTTTTATTGTGATTGATTCCACCTAATATGATACTTGATATATAATTATTAAGAGCTAAGCGTAATCAATATTTATTTACTTTCATATAATAAACAGATATCACAATAACTCATAAAAAATGATGAAAATACAAAAGCAAGGTACTACTAATAATAATAACTAAATATGTTTCTAGAACTATTTGATTTTGTTGTTATCATTCGTCGTAGATTTTTGCTTGCATGAAATTACATTTTTACCTTTGATCATCAATCACTTCATATATATAAAGATGTTTCTAGAATTATTTATTTTTGTTAGAATGAAATTATATTTTTAGTCGTCTTTAATACAAATGTATCATCCTATTCATTTTTATTTGTAAAGTTACTTTTCAACATCTTTTTTTTTTAATTCCAATCAAATATATATTATTGATTTGATCACACTTATTTATTTTCAAGTATATTATTAGAGCCAAAATAAAGATGAAAATAATTAATTTATGATAAATTTTTATATAAAAAGTAGGCATTTTTATAAACACAATGAATAAAAAAATATTAAGAATTAAATTAAAGTAATAGTAAAATAGATATCATAATAACTCATAAAAGAAAAGAAAGTAAAGTAATAACAAAATAAGTTAATGATAATAATAATAACTTAAGATGTTTCTAGAATTAATTGTTCTCATATACTTGATATTATTTTTATTTGTTCTCAATATTTATTTAAATTTATTAGTAATAAAAATATGTGGAGTGGATGATTACGATGATTGTAATTGACAAAATACATCTTATTTGTATATGCTCATTATTTTAATAATGCAAAGTGCAATTCACAATAATTGGTGTGACTGTGTTTTATTTTTATGCTCATTATTTAATACTCCATATTATTCCATCAAGTGCAATGAACACTATATTAGTATATAATATGATGACACGCACTGAAACAACATTCTATTTTTGTTGATTATGATAATTATGTGTAATGGCCATTTATGGTAACCATGTATAATAAAATATTTTCCTTGTATGGAGTAGTGATTATAAATTATGATAACTATATTACGATAATACACGCACAAACAGATATTTAAAACAAAAAAATGTATATTATTATTATTATTAAATAATCACAGATAATTATATTTATTAGTGTGCGATAAAAATAATAATATATCTAGTAAATTTCAGAAAAGAAGTTAAGGAAGAACATAATGTATGTAAATTTTATCCTTGTAAAGGTGAAAAATTGTTTATGCAAGATCGTCGACTATAATGAAATAAAATAAAATAGTAAAAAAAGAAAAAGAAAAAATTGTGGTAGAAAAAACCATGGCGACTAATAGGAAAACAATGTAGCGCAAATAACCAAAGAATAATAACATCAACAAAATAGTGAAATTACATGATCATTATAGACAACATATGATAACAAATAACAAAAGCGAGAAACTATATGAATAAGATTATTACTGTGAAAGACATCGTGCCCAGACTACCACAAGCCTAATCCCCTAAAAAGAGTAAGTAATATTTAATCACCTACTAATTTTCTATCATAATCAACGATCGAGTCCCATCCAGCGGTAATCCTTCATCATTTCCAATTTCTTAGCCGATAGGCGAACCATTGAGTCTTGGTTCAGCTTCTTTTTAACTTCACTTAACGAGTCAATGATTGCTGTTGAGCCCATTCATATTTTTTATTTAAAGCTATATGTAGTCCTTAGAAAATTAAATTGTGTTTGTCGTATATTCTAATCATCCCGCCCACTCCCCCTCCCACTCGTACTTTTTTGGTTTAGCTCTCTGCCTCTCCTCGTACCTACTATATTTGATCTCTCACACCTCCTCACTAGGGCATACAGACTGCTCTTCTTCACATGCCCGATTCAAGCAATTCAATGAACTCTTTCTTTATCTTGTTCACCACCAAGATCACTTTCATGTTGTGTAGAATATCGTCATTATCAATCTTATTACTCTTATTATATACACACATTTATCTCAACATCTTCATTTCGATAACTTTATATCTTCTAAATATATGCATTATTGGTTAATAATTCATATGGTTAATTTGTCATTTGATAAGTTCAGTGTTTCTCACTAAAAATGTGAATTTTTAAAACTTTCTTCACTGTTAATGGCAATTAAGGGATGTCCTCCTGATCATTTTAGTTGTCATATTTTTGGTTTACATGCTAGTTAAAAAAATATGTATTTTAATTATCATATTTTATTTAGAGAATGGAGTCCGAAAATTGTTGTTATGATATTTGTGCTTACGTGGATAACTAAAATGTGACAATAGGAATTTGAACTCAGGCTGCCTGGAAAAATGGAATATTCTTCGCCACTCAATCAAGGGTCACACTTACGATAGTGAGTCAAAAGTTAATATATGCATATAAAATTTTAAAATCGATCAAATATATATATATACGATGTTATTTTTCAACTAAATGAGTTCATATAAACCCACTTGAGGTTCGCTCATGTATATACTTTTAAATTACACTATTAAATAGTACAGAGGATAAAAGGTCCTCTATAAAGTTTGATATCGTAACAACAATTTCGATCAAAGTTGATATTTTACTGACTTGTTTTCCTGTTATTTATTATAGAGATAATCATAAAAAATACACATAAATTATCTTTTTTTTTCATTTCATGCCTAAATTATTGACTATTAAGAGTGTTAATTTCATACCTAAATTATTACTTATGAGTTTGAGAAACACACCTAATGATATGTGTAATACACTTTTTTTTATTTGAAAAAACCCTTGTCACATGAAATTTCACTTGAATAAAATACTTTCACCTTTGCAAAAATTAAATAATAAAGTATTTATATTAATTAAAAATTAAAGTATTATTATTGCCAAAAGATATAATTTAAACAATAAAATTTATTTTTCTTACCCACCTCCTTAATCTCTCCATCCTTTTATTTTTTTTAAATTTCTTTGTAAAATATTTTAAAAAATTCATACTTCACTCTCCTTCCCTAATCACCCGCTCATTCCCAAAAAAAATTGATATTTATTTTATTTTATCTTATTTTATTAAAAAAAAAATTTATACCCCACCCTATTAATTCTCCGCTCCATATTTACTTATTTATTTATTACATTCTTTTGTTTCGTGTTAGATATGTAGATATTTGGTAAAATCCTTTTTTATGTCAATTACAACATAATAAAAAATTTATTTAAAAAAACTTTCGGCAAGTAAAAAATATTTCCTAAAAATTATATGCATACATCTAACAAAAAACAAGAAAAAAATAGAAATAAAGAATTAGGTGGCATGGGGTGAGAATTATTTAAAAAAATATTTTCTAAAAATATATGCATATATCTAATATTCATATTAATAAGTGATTGTTTAGGTATGAAATTTACACTTCAAACAATTTGTATATGAAACTAAAAAAAAAAATTAATTGTATTTTTTAACGCTTATACCTTTATTATACATAAAATCCCTACATAAAATGTATTTATTTAATAATTTAGATAATTTGATTTCTGAAAATTTGAAGTGTACTGTCGGTATGTTGGAAAAGGGACAATTTATTAGCGTAGGTCCTAGAGAAATTTTGAGAATTATTAAATCTCCTAAGAACACTAACCAGAGGATGAGCAGCGTAGGTATGAGAGATTTCGAAAGATGGACCCACCTCAGTTTCATGGTGGGAAGAGCGAGGATGCTCATGAGTTTCTAACTACCTGCCGAAAGTTACTAGAGGTGGTTGGATTAGCTGAGTCACATGGGGTTAGATATGCTACACTCCAGCTTCGTGGACCAGCGAGAGACTGGTGGAGGACTTATTCGGGGGTTTTGCCAGTTGGATCTCCTCCAGTGACTTGGGAGCAGTTTGCTAGTGCATTCCAAGATCGTTTTATCCCATGGAGCGTGAGAGAGGAGAGTCGCTTGAGGTTTGAGAGTCTGAGACAGGATGGTTTATCGGTTACAGAGTATGAGGCGCGTTTTTGCCAGTTGTCTAGGCATGCGTTGGCCATTATTCCAAATGAGACAGAGAGGATCCGCAGATTTGTGAGGGGATTGACTTTCTCTATCAGGTCAGTTGTGTTTCGGACATCTAGGGAGGGGACTTCTTTTCGCTCCAGCCTCTTCGGTATCATACTTACTCTGCAATGCCTTCCAAATTTTCTTTGCACTAGAGTAAGTTCTATCATAATAATCATAAAAATTATCAGATAGACAATTAAGAAGATAATACCGACACTTATAGGAATCACCATCGTACTTTTCCACTTTCTCTAGATGAGAAATAGTTTCATCATCATTCATAGTGGTGATGTCTTCTTTATTTGGATTCTTCTCGGTTAAAACGTAAGAAACATTGAGAAGACTTAAGTAGAAAAGTACTTTACCCTTCCATCTTTTGAAATGGTTACCATTGAACCGAAATGGCTTGTTAAGATCTCCCATCTTGACATCCGCGGTTTTTTCAATTGTAGCCATCTTTGAATCTCCTTAAAATTGTTAGTGAAAAAACTTACAAGATAATAAAATTGCAAGATTACAATTGAAAATAAAATGAAGAAAGTAATCTCTTCAGACTGAGGCGCGGATATCTCGCTCTCTTTAAGGAGATTCAAGCCCACTACAGCAAATGTTTTCACCGGTCCAGCAGTAGTCCTCTTTGACTTGTCCCCTCCAGGATACAACAGCCTTTACAAAGTATAACTCAACAACTCTGGACAAGAGTTGAGTCCAAAGCTCCACAAAAAAAGAACATCTCCCTTCAACTAATAAGAACTCTCTTTAGACTAACTCTTTCACTCTTTGTTTTCTCTTATGAATTGTGTGTATCTAAAACCAAATGAAGACTACCACTATTTATACTACAAGAAGTCTTCCTAGCAATGAATAGGAAGATAATGGAGGTAGTAAATAGTGAAGATAATGGCCTTAGGAGTTACATAGGTTACAATGGGAGTTACATAGGTTACATAAGTTACAATGGGAGTTACATATGTTACATATGTTACAAAGGGAGTTACATATGTTACATAGGTTACAAAGGGAGTAATGGAGGAATTAAGAATGAAATGCATTGATGGATAACCAATGCTAATGGATGATGTAGAAGTCATCCATTCTTATAACTCCAAAATAAAGCAATTTAATATGTTAAATATTAATATTAAAATGCTAATAACCTAACAGTTTTAAGAAGGTTATAATACATAAATATTAACCTCAGTTTACATTTATGCTCTTCAATTTTGAGTTTGCACAAATAGACACCTAAATTTGTATAAACTTGAACAAATAGACACACGAGTCATATATGTCACAATACATATACGACACAAATTTCCAATGTAGAACGTTTGTGTCTGTTTGTTTAATTTTATACAAGTTTAAGTGTATACCTGTGCATAAGTTAAAGAAAGGGAGAAAACTTGCAAAAATGACAGCTTTAATGTTTTCATTTGCGATTGGAAATTGAAGTTCCGCGTTCTCTTTCACCCTTAGAAAAACATCAACCAAATCTTCGTCTCCAAATTCACCATTCCCCATCTTCCCAGCTGCTTTATTTTCGATATGCTCATTCAGGATCTCCTCCATAACTACATCAACCTTGTTATGCGCGTTCACCATTCTAGTTTTCTCACCTCTTAAGTTGTGAATCAATCTCCATGAAGGGAACAAATCACCCACAAAAAATCCTGCTCCTAATAACAATACTTCCTTCAATATTGTTAAAAACTCTTCTCTGTTTTTGCATATTTTCCCAAACGCTGATCTACAAATAATAGAATTGGAAAACAAAAAAATAATTTGTGTCATATTGATTGTATTACCCATCGTGGAACGAATAGATGAAATGAGACTTGAAAGTTCATCCTCTCGAATTGCACCATATGACTTGACCATCTTCGTACTAAGAAGTTCTAAAGTACATATTTTACGCATTTGTCTCCAGTAATCACCATATTGACTGAATGCAATATCTTTATTGTTGTAGAATATGATGCTTGTGGATGTAAGTTGTGGCCTATTAACAAAGGCGAGATCATGAGTTTTTAAAACTTGTTTTGCCATAGTAGGTGATGATATGACCACCGTAGGAACTTGTCCCATTTGCAAGTACATAATAGGTCCATATCTTTGCGATAAATCTCTTAGAACGCGATGTGGAAGTCCTCTTCCGATCAAGTGATGAAGACTTCCAATAATGGGAAGTTTCCATGGACCCGGAGGTAATTTTTTTGGTTTTTTAGTTCTCCATTGTTTTATTACAATAAAAAGGGAGGACAAGAAGAGAAGCAATGAAGCTAAGGAGTAATTAATCTCCATGGAATAAGGATTATTAATGAATGAGAAATTTAGTTTAAATTAAAGAAGAAAAAATTGTATTGCAAACGTCTTATTATATAAAGAAGATGAGAAGAGATACCCAAGACATTCTATATATGTTGTCTTTAGTTATTTAGTATTCAAATTTTAATATTCATAAAATAACATGACTCTTATGTTATCAGATTATTTAATTAATTCTAGATTCGAGGAGCTAATGTAATTGTCCCAAAGAACCTACCTTTGAGATTTTCTCCAAAGGTGTATGAAATTAAACTATATATGCCCAATATGAGTCTTGGGAAAAATGGCATTTTATCTCATTACATAACCTTTGTACGATATTTTGGGCTTCAAATGTCAAAGCCATGTGTCTAAAGTTTTTTTATCATTTTTTTTGTTCTTCGAGTTTCAATTATTCAACACTCATATCTACTCCAAACAAGCTTTAATTTGAAATATAGTGTTTGATATTTTGTAATGTATAGAGATTTTAAATTGAACAAATATATAGAATATGATCTTTATGAAAAGTTATTTGTTCATGAAAGAACATGACTCTTATGAAAAATCATATGTTCATGAAAGAATATGATTCTTACGAAGAATCATCTGTTAAGTTTTATAAATATAAAGACTCTCTAGAAGTAGTTTAAGAAAAATTTATATGTATAAAAAATATGATTCTTATGAAGAGTCTTGAATTAATATTTTTACATAAATAGAAAAACCAAAACACCTCGTAAAATTTTTAGTATATCAAAAAATAAAAGCAAAGGCATAAAGATCTCCATTGACTTGTGAGGAAAGGAAAGTAGCGTTAATTTGTTAGATATATTAAAGGCCCAATACCCAAATAAAATGATCAAATAAGAGTTTATTATAAATGTCGTTATTGGAAAAAAAAATGTTTTCACCCAACTTATTGTGCACTGATTTCTAATTTAAAAACAATTAAATTTCAGTTTTAAAATTTAAAATTTCATATTTTCATGAGTTGTGATAGAGTGATAAGTACTCTTTCATCGTTAATCAAAGATTTTAGATTTGGATCCTTTGAATACGGAATTGTAATTGTTAGGAAACACTTTACCCCCTATTATGAAACTTTTTAAAATAAATTCAGATCTAGTCGATTCTAATATGAATATCGAACATTAAGTGAGTAAAAAAATCACAATGTACATTTATATTTTGTGGTAAAAGTCCACTCTTCAAATTGTAACCAACTTTTTTGTAGAATAGGGCTTGAGGGGACAAGTCAAACCCAAAACACAGGGGCAAATGTCCATGATGATGGCAATTCCATTAAAAAAGAACTATCCTTTATGGAAAAAAAAATATTAATATTTTCTTCGTCCCAATTTATGCGAATTAATTTAATTTGTATAGAATTTAAGAAATAAAAAAAGATATTTGAAATTTATGGTCTAAAATAATTAATAGATATTCTGAAGTTTTTTTTAAATCAAAAATACGCTTAAATTACACCTCAAATTTAAACTACATCCTTAAAGTATAATTTTTAACAGAAAACATCCTTCAAATATTTTCACTAATCTGTTACATATCATCAAAAAGTAAGCGATCTTACTAAAATATGAGCAATTTACGTGATTATCGACAAAAATTTCCTGCATAATTTCATCACCTGCTATAAGAAGTTCCTACAAAAAAATATTAAAAATCTTAGATAACATTGGTTACTGAAACAAAAAAAAAATGTTTGCAAGGTATGAGGATATATAATCTACTCCTTTTCTCATTTAGTAACGGAAAGAAGTTGAAGTTTAATTATCTTTACCTTTGTTAAAGCAAAATTGTATTTAGATCAATAAATTTTTTGGCCAATCTGATATTGAAGTGATCAAAATATTAATTGTCTCGCATTTGAGTTTCATTCTACTTTATTAGAAGAAGAAATCTCCAACAAATGCCGCTTCTAGATTATTTAATTGAGAATAAACATATTTAACTAGTAATTTTTAATATCATATTACAGAAAATAAATGAAAAAAAAAACTATCAAATTAAAATTTTTTGCATAATGCTAAACTCAATTACCGAGAAAGTTCGTGATAGCATTTTTGGCGTTTTTAAGAATATGGATGACTTGATTTTTGTTGAATCTGTTAATATTCTGATAAGTTCAAGTAGAAACATGAAAATTGTTCACTTTTAAATATTTGAAAAATGTATTCTGCTAAGAATAATATTAAAGTTTAAGGTACTAAATCATTTCATTAAGAATAAAATAGACACTTTAAAATTAAATTGAAAATAAGTCATAAAATTGGGACGGAAAAAGAACAATTTAAGTTGTGTCTTGTGACTCATCAACTTCTAAGTGTGTACCCGATTTTTTCATTTTATTAATTTTATATATATATATATATATATATATATATATATATATATATATATACTTACTTTAACTTCTTTAATCAAATAATCTATTGCCTTTTGAAATTCTAGTTATCAGCTTGCATAACAACAATATTTGTATATATCTATGCATTTTAAATTTATTTAATCATTATGAGGATGATAGACAAGTTTTCAAAAAACTTATATTAGATCTTGAACCCATTGTATATTTTCATATCAATTTTGTCAAGTCACAACATTAAATATTAGGTGTATGACATCTTCTAGTGCCTGGATTGCAAGTCAAATAAGTTTTACGCTTACCAGGATGCATCATTCCACTTTTCACTTGATAATTATTTCTACACAAGCATGCTTTAATAGATATAGAATTCATATCCTCATAATCTTTTACAATATTGCGTGTTATGGCATTTAAGATATCGTCAACAATATATCGTTTTGTATCGATTCACAACAGACATAAATTATTGAGATCTCATCACTTCATTATTTTTAGTTAGCTACCCTTCTCATGAGGTTTCATAAAGTGTTATGTCGTAGGCTCTCCAAGAGCACATCATCTCCTTATTATGATCATTTTGATTCTTTGATCCTCCCCTTTTTTCAAGGATTATTTTATTTAGAATTGATTAGTCTATCATGATTCATGCATGTCATAGACTTTATCCTTAAAGACATTCAATAGGAGTATTTACAACTCTTGTGTTGCTTCTAGTCTCCCCCTTGTGTTAGACAAACTAACATATATCTCAATATTTTGGAGAATCTATCTTCGTGCATCATTGTATATTCATTGATTATATACTACATACCAAAATAATCAGATGAAAAATATTTGGTCCCTGACCATAAATCAATTGAAATGAAATCTGATCATAATTTATTGATTTGATGCATACAATTACTTTTGTATTCGGTATCATATTTCAGATCAACACATGGAGCTTTATTTTCACAAGCAATGATTTCAGTATCTCGGAGATTTAATGTCACAACATATTGAGTATTTATCAATAGTATCAACGTAAATTGTCTTGATTACATATTCTGAAATTGTGCTCTTAACTCAATTATTTTTGCACAAATAATTTTGTGAATGTCAAACTGCAAGTTGACAACAAACGCACATGTGATTATCTTATTGATACATCTTTTCATCATATCACATGATAGGTGAAAGGGTCCATATTCACCTTTTATATTTTTCAGAATTTAGGGATTTAGTCCCAACTTTAGTTGATCCAATCAACTTCATCACGAGAACAAGCAACATAAAGAATTTGAAGAATCTTCTAGTTTTTCAATGTATGTTCATTACTCAGTATGCACATCTTTGGGATGACCAAATAATTCATGCCAACTAATGAAATTATTAGTACTCGTAAACTCCAAGTTTACTACGCTATGTGCCTTTTGCTTAAGTGAATTTCTAATTTACTATTATATGAGTAAATTTTAATTTTATTACTCCAAGAGTATTTTTCAGATTTTTTTTCTCAATTACTCTACCTCTTCTAAAGGGGAATCATGATCCCATCACTGAATAGACTACTGTGATTATCAGAAAATTATGCATGTAATCGTATTATTCGTGCCAGCATTTTTTTTTTACAAATATCAAATTGCGAGATAACAATCGGCACGCATGAGACTATCAAGAAGGAACATCTATTAGGTACATTAAGTATCTAAACAATCCACTAGGTGGATGAATAGGTCCACAAATATTTGTAATACGTTCCTAGAAAGCAGAGGATTCAATCTCAACTTTCGTTTATGATGGTCTCACAATTAACTTGTCTTGCTAACAAACAGTACAAGAAAATTCACCATTTAAAAGAATCTTTAGGTTCTTTAATGCATGTCTATTCAAATCATCTATAATTCACCTTATCATTATAGACTCATGATATCCCATACAATCATGCAAAAGTAAGACAATATTGAAATTAGTATAAGAATGTGCCTCAATTGCACTAATTATTATCCAATAAAAGTCAAAAGATAAAGAATAAAACTTTTCTTTAACATATATCTGCCAAGAGACAATCTTGGTGATACCACATCTACAATCAAAGGTTGCGAGACTTTAAAAATTATACTCAAGATATAATAATCTTATTTATACTCTTAAACTCCGTGTTAAGTCAAACTAGATCATTCTTTCGTGAGACAGAGAGAATAAATTATTTATAAAAAGACAAAAAATGTAAAGATAATCTAAATCTTATCCTACTTACACGTCACATATTGTAAGCAATTTTGGCCGAAAAGAAATGCTAAACAAATTGATCAAATAGAGATGGAGATATACATACAGTATGAGAGAGTGATATCATCTTGAAAAATATTGTTACTTTTTTTCATAATATTGGAGAGTCATTACTAAAAAAAAGTTATCAAAAAAGTATTGATTAAAAATAAATGAATCTCAAGAATTCAATTTATCAAGCATTATGAGGTCAAATTTTTAACTACTAAATAATAAAATGTATCATTGGGTGTTTATATAGATCTCAATCTTCACAATGACTAGATATATTTCCTTTCACATAACATGCATTTTGTTTATAAAGATTAATATTTCACTGAACATGCTAATCAAAATGGTCCATCACATAATTATGAAAAATCAACAAAAAGTAAATGTTTCAGTGCGTATTATCAGATTATATACTCTTTATTGCACTTGATTAAATGATATTTTTTATCAAATAATGAGCATAAGAAAACACATTTCACACCCATAATTGTCCATTCAACATGATATTTTTTGTCTGACAAATAATATAAACATAAATAAATAAAATGTAAATGATTACCATATCCACTACATTATGGTCAACTACATTATTGACTAAGCAAATAGTGCACTCACTCCCTTATTATTGCTTACAATTAATATGAATATTATATTAAAATACTTACATTTATTATTATTTCTTCAAGACTTGCTCAAAACTTAAAACAGATAAAGTAAAAATGAAAGTAGATTAAAAAAAAAGAATTCTAAATTGCTCCTAGCATATTTGTTACAATAGTTTTTGCTTGATCACATGTCTTATAAAATCACCAACATCGGAAAAGTAGAAAAGAGTTTTCACTAAATTATCTATAATTAAATAGTATTAATTGAATATAACTTCTTAGTTATAAAATAATTCAATTATTTAAATATAGATAACTTTAGAAAAAAATAATTAATAGCTTCTTCATTTCCCTTTTGTTTCTTTGTTTGTTGTTTTATGTCTCTTAAGATTTGGGCCAATTGTTGGGCCGGATCTTTCTTTGGGAAAACACAACAGATTACTCTTAAATTCAAGATATATTTATCGATGTTCATTTATTTCTAGAGATATTTTTTTTTATAAACAAATATAATTTGAATCATAATTATGAATAGTAATTACAATTTTCTAATGGCTATTCATAGCAACAAGTTGAGAGAGCAGAGAGGTGGACGAGATAGAGGAGAGATGCAAACAGATTGTATCTTAAATCCAATTTATATCTCAATTGAAATTGTGATACATACATAACAGATACACATATCTACATATACACAACCTCCTCTTCCTCTGATCTCAAATATTGTCCGCCTCTGTTCTATCTCTTTTAATCTCATACATATACACAAATACCATATACAATCTATATCACTCCTAAAATGAATACACACATACAATGTATCAATATTTTGTGATTCATGAAAGGCAAAAAAACATTGATACAATATTTGGGCATTGTATCACCTCTAAAATAAGTAAACAGATGAAATTTTTCTGATAATAGTTGTATCAATTTTTTTCCACACATAGATAAAAAATTATAGTTGTATTATTTTTTTTATACACCAATATAATATTTATCCCTAATATAATTTGATTGTATCAATATGCATAAATCAAAGAAGATATATTTTGAGAATATGCATATTAGTTTTTCTATATATACGGTATTTAAGTGGATTCACATCTATATGAGATACATAGACATATCTCGGTAGCCTCACTTGTCTTCCTTTCATCTCCTTCATCACTCTTCTATGTATATGATCACACCTGATACATACTGTATCAGATACATGTATTAGTGTGATTCGAATGTATATATATGATACATATAGCTATCTCGTTGCCTCCCTCCTTCTCTATTTTGATAAATCTGATAGCAAAATACATGTATATAAGTGCATATTTTTCAATATATAGTTCGTAAGATAAGTATTTTTTTAAAAAGTATAAGTAAATTAGTATATATGGTATGAAGACATATATGTCTAATATGGTACTTTTCCCTTTTCTTGGGAGCAGTGTTATAAAAGACTCTGTTAGGACTCACTCAGGACTCGCCCCAAGGCGAAAATCTAACAAAATGTCCCAAAACTCAAGTGTGGGGCTTAGTTCGTTAAGACTTACGTCCTAAGCCCTCGATCGTACGTTTGAAGCACGCTCAGGGCTCGACCGCTTAACAGATCTTACACAAACTATTTGTTAAATTTTAGTTGACATTGTTGACCCTCATAATTCTTGAATAAATGAATGATATTTAGTAGTTTTTAATTTATAGAATTAAAAATATTGAGAGTAACTCAAATAAAAAGTTCTAGTATCACATCTTTACCATTCCACACTGTGAGAGGGTTATTATATATTACGTAATATTTCTAAATACATAGCGAAATTTTACTTTTTCACTTATCATTGTCTTCATGGTGTTGTCACATGTTTCAAAATTATCATATTTCATTTAGCTATTTGAAAGTAGTTTTATTTTTATTCATGATGGAGTGATGTTTTTATTATACTACTAGTAAGTTTTATTGATTATTTTCTTTTGAAAGGGTATATTATATAGTATAATAATTAATATATTCTTAAAAATAATGATTCTTTTATTATTAGAAAGGTAAGACATTAGATTATTTATACTTATATAATCATGTCAGAAATTTTATTTTTTATGACTTTCCTTAATCATGTTTGTAATTATTTTAAACATTGATATGTTTTTATAATTTTATGTTATTATATTATTATAATATTGTAAATTAATAATTAAAAGATCCAAAGATTTACACCCACGTCTCGAAACTTACTCCTCATCTGATACTAAATAAAATTCTCGTCTCACGTTCCCACCTTTTTAAAACACTACTTAAGAGTCACATCTCAATTGTATATAGTAATTTCTAAGGTGTTTCACTGTTTTTGGTATGTATCGAAAATATTTTCTAAATTTTTCTCATTTGATTTTGATTAAATTTTTTCTTAAAAAAATAAATTTCTTAAAATGAGAAATCATTTCCTTTTAACAGAATAGAGAAATAAGTTTCACAAATAATATTTCAGTTTAACAGTGTCATTCCTACTCTCATAAGACACATCATCTTTACCTCACCTCCACTTCTCTTAGTAATGTCTATATTATATACAAACTTTGTTAGAATATTTTTTTTCCCTTTTATATACGGAATATAAGAAAATAAATAAGAAACTCACTCATTGATAAAATCATTTTTCTTAGTGTCGAACCACCCAAAGTTCCAATATTTTATCGGATAATTTTTTTTATTTTGAAACACAAAGTATAAAATGAATTAAAAAAAAAAAAAGGCAAATTAAAGGACCAAATTAACATGTCTTTGTTAGTGGAATAGTGAGTAAGACTTAACTTGGCTAATAATATTATTTTAAATGGTATACCCAAGGATAAATATATTTTATTTTTATGGGAATATAAGGATAAACATGACCTCATTTATAATTAATTAAAAAGAAATATTTAGAAAGAAAAAAAAATCCTGATAAATAATACACCATCCAATCCAAAATATAAAGGGAATTTCTAGTAGTTTTCTTTAGTCCAAATTAAAATGAACTGTTTTTTTTCAAAGCTCCAAAGTTACCCTCTCTCTAATTGATTTTTCAAATCCAACACTACTTATTTTAAAAAGCCTGAGGAAATTAAAGTATAAAAGAATGATATTTCAAATAGTAATTATTTAATTAGTACAATTGATTGATTATCTTTCTTAAACAAATATTCATTTTTTTGAATTGAAGAGATAAGAGGGCCATCTCAACGTCATTCCTCACTAAAATACCTCATACATGTAATAATCACTTTCTTTTTTTAGAAAAAAAAAAGCAATCAGTTTGCCCTTTTTTTTTAAGGTAGCGGAGTCAAAATTACGTTCTCCGTCCGATATTATTTGTCATGATTTCTATTTTTAGAGTGAAATTAAAAAAATTTGACTAAGAATTTAAGATATATTTTTTTTATCATATTAATATACAAAAAATTGCAATTTATACTACTTTTCATATAGTTTTAAATTTTTTTATTTATATCGAATTAATGTAATGTAATTTAACTTTAAAAATTAATCAAATTTCACTTTCGAAAAGCGCAAATTTAATGTTTTAAATTTTAGGGTGGAAAATACTGCAGTGTAAAAGTTATTTAATACATACATATATTGATTTAACTTTAGTATAAATAAAAATACGAGATTTGAACCAAAAAAAAAAACTAATGAATTCATTCAAACCCACCTCCGCTATTGGGAGCACTTTGCAGAATTATTTTCAATATATATATATAATAATCTAAGGTAGAGTAAGTATCAAAATTTGTGTAACTACAAAGGAATGAAAATGTTTTGTGTAGCACCCAATTGTGAATCAACTATTATTGGAAGGAGGGCGTTGATCCATACTAATATTCATAGTTACGAAGCAAAATATGTAAGCTTTGGTGTTTGGCCCAATTTCTATTCCAGAAGAAGAAGATTGATGAGCCAAGCAATGGATCATCCTTCACGTCATTTGGCTGATTTTGAGCCAACACTTTGGGGCCACCATTTCCTCTCATACACTCCTCAACAAACAGTACGGCTTTAATTTTCCCCTCTTTCAAAATACATGATAGTTGAGTTTTTACAATTAAATTTATAATGAAAGAAAAAAAAAATGAATTGGCAGGAAATTAGTACACAAGAGAGAGTTGAAATTGATGAGTATAAAGAGATGGTGAGGAAAACGCTGGTGGAAACTCCTGACAATAGTAGAGGAAAACTTGTGTTGATAGACGCGATTCAGCGATTGGGAGTAGCATATCATTTTCATAAGGAAATCGAAACATCCATTCAAAACATTTTTGATTCGCACCACGGAATAGTGCACCTACACGCCTTCATCGACGTTGTTTTTTGACCGGAAGGCCGAGAGCTAACTATCGAGACTTTGGCCTATCCGGACACAGAGTGGGAATAATCATGACAATCTACTTCACGTTGTTGCTCTTCGTTTTCGACTGCTAAGGCAACAAGGCCATTACATCTCTTCTGGTAACTTTTTATTAATATATATATATATATATACTGCAACTTCTTCATTGCTTCTGTGCTACAATGGTGATTTATAACTTAGTACCATTTTATTCACTATTAGGGGTGTCAAATGGGCGGGATGAGTTTGAAATAGAAATCGGGTTGGGTCTTGAACCGCCCAAGTTTACTTTGGACTCAAATGGATTGGGTCTTGACCCATTCAATTTGATCCGATTTATCTCGATAATTTAACATATTGATATTTAACTTTGTAATCAGAAGTTGAATTTCTGCTCAAGAATTATTTGTTAAAAAAGTAAAAAATGAACAGATAAATCCTAAAAGATGTTAAATATATAATAATTCATGCCTTCAATATAGGAACATATCTTAATTAAAAAAGTTTTAAAACGGGTTGAAATTTGAGATTCAATTGGGCTCAATTGAGAATTCTCTTCCAAATGGGTTAAGCTTAAATGACTTGATATTGAATCCAATTCAAAATTATCTTGAGCCCAATCCTTAAAATTTTGGACGGATTGGATGGGTTACCTATGTTTGGATTCATTTTTGACACCCTTATTGACTACTATAGGCTACTACAAACGGCAAGAAATTAGTAATTTTTTTGTTTTTGAGTCCGTCCTAAAAAGAATGTTATTTTATTATAATTGAAAATAATTATAATGAAATGATTTATAATCGAATAAATATCTATAATCTTAAATTTTAAAAATCTTTATTTTTAGCGAAAATATCATGACAAGTCAAATGAATTAAAATGAGATAAAGGACAGGAGGAGTAATTTAAGTAAGCATATACTTCATATTTTGTTCTTTAACGATTAGTGTAAGGTTTATTTTTTTAGTTGATAAGGATGGTTTATCCTTAAGATAACTCAATGGATTAGACAAATATCTAAATCCATCGAATATATTATTTTTGTTATAATCAATACATAAATTAAGTAGTGCCTAGTCCCCACAGTTATGATGGCTTTTTTCTTTATTTAAAAAAACTATATTGTCAAAAGTGGAAACATATAACTTTATTGGCAGGGTGTGGAATAAATAAATAAACTAGATTTTGCTATAAATAAATTTTAAATACAAAGTTTATACACTCTACTTTTGCACAATTTATAAGATCTATTTAGAGAAGTGCTTGTATGAATTTTGCTTGTTAGATTCAGAATTGATGTGATAGATTATAGAAATAAATTACATTTTCAAAGTTTGTATACACACGAAGAATGGTCGCCAAAAATTACCTTGACCCGGCCAACTTTGACCGTTCATTTTAATTTGTTCAATTTAGCCTACTTAAAATTAAATCAATTTTTAACTCAAATTTACTTACTTACGAGCGACTCTATTAAAACGTTTTTTTAATAACCAAGAGGATTTTTCATAAATGAGTATAATTTGTTCATTACTAAAAGGACTATCAAATATTAATCTCATATATACCAACCTCGTGAGATCAATATTTTATTTTATTAATCATACATATTATTACACAAAAAAAAAAAAATTGATCAAAATTAACATAAGCATAATGATTTAACCAGATGTATTCAAGCAATTCATGGATCATAACGGAAATTTCAAGGAAATATTTATTAATGATGATGTCGAAGGATTATTGAGTTTGTATGAAGCATCACATCTGAGAATGCAAGATGAAGAAATTCTTGAAGAAGCCCTTATCTTTACTACCACTCGTCTCGAGTCCCTACTCCCCAACTTGACCAATAACTCACTTAAGATTCAAGTTACTGAAGCGTTACGCCAGCCTATTCGTAAAACAGTACCAAGGGTAGGAGCAAGAAAATACATACACATTTATGAAAACATCGAATCACATAATGATTTACTTTTGAAATTTGCGAAATTGGATTTTAACATGTTGCAAAAGGTGCATCAAGACGAGCTTAACGAGATATCAAGGTAATGTATATATTCTCTCATGTTATATTCCCGAGTCCGGAGTCTAAAGGGTATATAAAATTTTATATTTACCAAAACGGCAAAATCACTGGAATAACAGCGGTTTCCTCCGCCGGAAATTGCTGCTAATATATTGATTTTGCAAAAAGTGATTTTTTAAAAAAATAATTTTTTTTAAAAGAAAATCGCTGCCTTTAAGAAAAATTCTTCAAAAAATTTTAGGCAGTGATTTTCATATTTTAAAAAAAAATCACATTTTGCAAAATCGCTGCGGTAGTAGCGATTTTACCGTTTTGGTTAATATAAAATTTTATATATCGTTTGGGAATTTCTGTCAATATTTTATACCCTTTAGATTCCGGAATCTTATATTCCCTTCCTAATTAAATAAACACGCGATAAATGTATATACTATGATATATGCGTAGGTGGTGAAAAGATTTGGATATTGAAACCAAATTACCATACGCAAAAGACAGATTTGTGGAGAGTTACTTTTGGATAATTGGATTGTCTGTTGAGCCACAATATAGTCGATTGAGAAGAATGTTAACAAAAGTAGTCAACATGAACTCTATTGTTGATGACACTTATGATGCTTATGGAACTCATGATGAACTTGTGCTTCTCACTAATGCAATTGAGAGGTAACCAACCTATTTAGTTTTTAATATGTAGGTCGTGTGATCAATATTGTATATTACGACTTCTTTAGTATATTTTTCTATAACTTGCAACTATATTTAGCTTCGGCATATTATTTCGATCTCAACAATTTCAACTGTCAAGTGCAGATGGGACATAAGTGCTATGGATTCATTACCACCATATATGAAAATTATTTATCAAGAGCTTCTCAATATCTATGATGAAGCAGAAGAAGTATTGGCCAAAGAAGGCAAATCGAATAGCGTAATCTACTATGCAAAAAATGAGGTAATTCTAAACTATAAGTTAAAAAGAAATTGTTGACATTTTGAATCAAAAGGAAGATATGGTGTTAGTATTGAGGCATAGTTTGGGAAAATCCCAAATCCAAACTTAATATTTTAACTTTTTAGATTTTTTTTTTTGTTTGAATTTTTAATCTAGGATCTTGATTGTCCTTGACAATTAGACATAAGCCCATCCACCTAATACTAAGTTCAACAAAACCAACACCTTACTATATCAATCAATATATTCTATAGTCTATTTTCTATTAGCTAATAAATTGTGCAAACTGAGATGCATTCACCAAATTGCATAACGCATATATATAAGGTATCCCAGCTACGTGTAAATAACACCAGATACATATACATACATGTATATGTATGTATCTGATGTGATTCACATATACTCCCTAACCCTATTTTAGTGTATCTGTTTACAAAAATACATGTATCTAAATGTATCTTCTTCAATATATATAATAGAAAGCTCTTCATTACTGGTAATTAAGTTACATAAACTTTCACATATAGCCACTAAAAAATAGCCTATCACTCTCAATAACTATTGTTTGATAATTACAATTCGTAGCTACATGTTATAGATAGGAGAGAGGCGAGCGAGACTAGGAGAGAGAAGAGAGAAGCGAGCGAGATACGGAAAAAAGTGGGAGAGAGATGAATTGTATATGTATATTGGTTAGATAATTGTATATTATACATATGTATTTGTATATATGACAAGCAACATTGGGAGAGGGAGGAGAAAGGCGAGCGAGATTAGGAGAGGGAGGAGAGAGAAAATTGAGATTGGGAGAGAGGCAGCGAGAGAGGGCAGAGAGTGGGAGAGAGGTGAATTGTATATGTATTCGGTTAGATACTTGTAAATTATACATATGCATTGTATATATGGAAAGCGAGATTGGGAGAGAGAGAAGAGAGGCAAGCGAGATTGGGAGATGGAGGAGAGAGGAGAGTGAGAGAGGGCAAAGAGTGGGAGAGAGGTGAATTCTATATGTATATCAGTTAGATAATTGTATATTATGGCGAATTATACATATACATACGTGGCTAATTATACAAACTCGAAGTCAGCCCACATAATTAATATATATTAATTAACGTCAGTCGCGAGTGGTAATTATAACAAACTATAGCTATGATGAATAATTTAGTATAAGTTTGTCTAACAACGTAATTTTTCCAATAGGTGATAATAGTAAATATGATAGTGAAGAATGTTAGCTTCTCCCTTATTAAGATTTTATAATGATTTCAATATTTTGGTGTTATGTTGTAGTGGAAAAAATTGACAGCTGCCTATATGAAGGAAAGTGATTGGTTGAATGCTGGCTATATTCCAAAATGTGATGAATATATGAAAAATGCAGTAATAACAGCTACATGTATGCTTTATGTAACAAATTCTTTGGTTGGCATGGATGAATTATATATGACCAAAGAGAATATTGAGTGGCTAACCAATGGGCTTTTGGTTGCACGTTCTGCTGCAGCAATCTGTAGATGTATGGATGATATTTCTGATCACGAAGTAAGTATAACACAACATTTATACAAATTTTTTTTTTCAATTATCGTATTGAAGATGTTGAAATGTATTTGTATCGTAACTCATAGGTTAATCAACAAAGAGGACATGTTGCTTCAATTGTTGATTGTTACATAAAACAATATGGAGTTTCGAAGGAGGAGGCGTATGTTGAGATACGGAAAATGGTCACGAATGCATGGAAAGATATAAATAAGGAATTCGTTTTCCATAAGGAAGTACCATTTTTGGTTCTGGAACTAGGTTTAAATTTTGCGCGATTGGTAGATACAACTTTTGGAGATGGTCATGACGAATATACAAGTCCCAAATCCGAAACTAAAAAGATGCTTAGTTTGTTGCTCGTTGAATGCATCGATATATGACAACAATTACAATGCCTTCGACTAAATGTAATTTCTTTAATAAATATTACTAATAAACAATTTATGTCAATGATGAATATGGTTGATACAAATTTATTGTAGCCCGTTATTTTTTACAAGGAAAATTTATGTTCATGACTAATATTGATAATTTTGCTTATTAATATTAAATCAGTATATATATATATATATATATATATATATATATATATATATGTTATATTGATATCATTAAATTATCTTGTTGAAAAATTACTCATTGGTCAATTATACTATAAGTGTATGTGCATATATATTATTTTAAGAAGCAAAATAATTTTTTATTTCTACTTCTGCTTTTTTGGCTTCTTCTCAACAACAGAAAAATTGTTTCTGCTTCTATTAAAAGGCAATTTTATAAGTTTGTCAAATACCTAATTTTTTTGAAAAATAATAATCTCGAGATAAGTGTTTATGGACTCCCAGCAACAATGTCAAACAGAATCTTAAATATAAAGTAATATTTGTTACTAACTTGTACTTATAAGGTTAATCAAAACTAAAACAAAAATAAGATGAAGTAGACAGAAAATTAAATAATTCGAGTCCGCAAAAATTACTGTGTCTTCTTACGAAATTTAATCCCCTCACTGTACCCGAGGTTATGGATTAATTTCTCCCAAGATAAAACGAATTAATCCTGTTAAAGAAATAGCGGTACCTCAAACTTCTTTAACTTCAGTGAACTTAAGAACAACAACAACTCACACAAACTCAGTCGATCGACACTTTGATTTTGAGAGAAAATATATGCAGAGAAGGAAAAAATTACTGTGTTTTAAAAAACGAAAAATGACTTCCTTTTATAGCCATTTTCAACAAAAAATGTGTCTGTTCAAAGAAATATGTTCAGACCCGTTTTATCCAGATGTTGTGTCTTTTAGAAAAAATAACAACTTTTCGACGAATGTGTCTGTTGGGAAAGTAACGGATTTTCGGAAAGTAATGACTTTTCAGAAAGAATAACGACTTTTCGGAACGTCACCGTTACACGCAAATTAATTCTGTTAATTAACTAACGTCCTGAATTAATTTATAAGAGATAAGATTAATAGGATTTATTTGATTAACAAAAATCAATTAAATAAATTTTATCCAAAAATTTTATCAATCAATCATTTGTCAAATCCAAATCCGAGCGATTGACAGCGCAAGGGGACACCTTCTTCTTAGCTCCTTAAGAAGTAAAGGAAGTATTTCTTTATATAAGGACAACAATTTCCCTTTCTTTTGCTGATATGAGAGACATGGCTTTTCATTTGCACTTTGCAAATGACTTTTCATTTTCCCTCCAAATTGGTTCCCTCACTTTTCATATTCTCTCTTTTCTTTTTCCATTCACACTTTGTTAAACCCAATAATATTTTGATGCGCTTCGTTGCCCTAATGATCTTTTAAAATAATATTTCGCTTTTCGAAGTTAGGTGAACATGTTATATTTTAATCTACCACAAATATTATGATACATTTCTATTTTGAAATAATTTAGTATAAAGATTTTCTTATATGTTTAGTGCGATGATTTAAAACTTGAATTATATGCTGTTTGAACAGGCTTTCGAGAAACTCTGTCTAAATATTTTTTTAATTATATTTTTTATTTGATATGTTATATATAATCACAATGAAATATAATAAGAATTTATAACTTCATAGTAGTTGAGATGGTTGAGTTATGACTGATTTTTAACTCAAGTATTTTTTTGTGATCCGTCAAAGATAAAAAATTGTTTACCTCTTCAATTTTAAATACGGAATAATTGATAAACATTTTCCCTATTTGGGATAAGATTATAAATGATTTTCAACACATAATATTATCTCAATTTATTTTGATCAGATCAAATTATATTTTAAACTAAACTATATACATAGGTCGCTAAATTGAGATGCAAATTAAAAGAACCGAAAAATAGAAAATTCCTTGAAGAGAGAGAGATATGAACTTAGGGCACACCACTTATGCGTCTTGGAGCAGAAGAGAAAGGAATTTATTTAAATTTGGCTGATTTTTATTTTAAAAAATGATAATGACGTGATCCAATTATAATTGGTCACGTATAAAAATTAGTTTTGTAAAATCATCGTTAAAAAATAATAGAATGATTGAGCCTTTTCTTAAACGAAAGTGGTGTAGATTAACCAAATTTTTAACGGATGTCATAAATAAGTCTTTTCTAAAAGTTCGACGGCATATTTAAATCTTTTCCCAAATTAGAACAAAAAAAACTTTCATCTCATATAGTACCACAACAAAACTAGAATCTAAGATAAGCATGCATGTATGACTTGATTTTGTCGGGTTTTTTTTCTCATTGAATGTTCGATGTTCACATTGAAATTTAATATGCGACCTCAATAAAAAATGAAATGCTCCTAAGTCAACCGAGATTAATATATGGCCTTATATGACTTAGTATTATTGAATTGATATGACTTTGAACGATATTATCTTCATTAAACGCCTTATCCACTTCTAGAAAACACAAAATTGAGTAATGAAGCACAAAAAAAAGGACGAAGATGCATTATCAATAAAATGAAATATCTATAGATAGTAAGTACATACCAATATTTACAACTTTCGTTGTCCACTATTGTTTGTCATAATTTTTATTTTACAGTCAAATTATAAGAACTTTGACTAACATTTATGATGTATTTTTTCATTATATTAATATGCAAAAAAAATTGCAATTTATAGTATCTTTTGTATAGTGTTTGAATATCTAATTTTTTTCCGTTTAAAATATCAAAAGTTATATAATTTAACTTTAAAAATTAGTTAAATTGCAAAAATTTTATTGTTAGTTAGGTTTCTCTTGTTGTAATAGTGATGGGCAATACCCATTTTCTTGATTGATACTTTCTATGCGTGTCGTAATTAAACTTTTGGTATATGATATACAACACGTCAATTTATTTATTTATAAATGTAATTGTTGCTAAGCCGTAATAAATTAAGAATTTTCTCTATTTCGTTAAATACTTTACCAATTAAATTTCGATAGATTGATACAACTAGTAATGTAGGTGGATTAAAAAAGGCAAGTGTATTAGCTTCTGTATTAAGTAATAATAATATCTTGTCAAGTGCATTTTCTTGCTTTACTATTCTTAATTTCAACTTACTTTCATTGCTTCTATTCTTATCATCCCTCTTTATTATTCTATTCACCAGGCAATGGAAACATCAAAAACAAATCACCAGATTCTCTCTTTAAAGACATTGCATTTAGTCCATACGGTGACTACTGCGCAAAATTTGTATGATTGAACTTCTCAGTACAAAGATGGTCAAGACATTTGTTGCAATTCGAAAGGATGAGATTTCAAGTCTCGCTTCATCAATTCGTTCCATGAGGGGTTCTACAATCAACATGACGGAAAAGATTTCTCTGTTTTCCAACTATATCATTTGTAGATCAGCCTTCGGAAAAATATGCAAAGATCGAGACGAGTTCATAACAATTTTGAAGGAAATACTATTACTGACTGGAGGATTTGATGTGGCTGATCTGTTCCCTTCTTGGAAGTTACAAGATAACCGGTACGAAATCTAGATTGATTTAGTGCCCATAAGAAGGTTGATATAGTTATGGAGGAGATCCTGAATGAGCATATCGAAAATAAGGCAGCTGGGAAGAAGGGAAATGGTGAATTTGGAGACGAAGATTTGGTTGATGTTTTCCTAAGGGTGAAAGAGAACGCGGAACTTCAATTTCCAATCACAAATGACCATATTAAAGCTGTGATTTTTGTAAGTTTGCTCCGAACATTAGCAATGATAATCATTTTTAGTACACATTTTCTTTCAACTACATGGTATCAAAGTCAAGTTCATTCCAATTTGTTGTGACCCACGCTCCAATTGAGGTTATTATTTTATTTTTTTGTGGAATCCACTATAAATATGAGAGTACAAAATACAAAGAGAAAACAACCTCAACCAATTCACTCGGAATACAGGGGAGGTTCACACAAGTGATAACGTATCAATCTTGTGACCCACAAATTTTCCCCCTAACCAAAACTCTCAAAGCCCTTTAAGACTACATTCTGAATGCTGATTAAGTTAGAAGGAAATTCCTCTGTTTATAGAGTTCTAAACCTTTTTCTCTACAAGAAAATGATTAGTCAATCCAAACCTTTTTTTTAAAAAGGAACACCTATTTATAATAAAAAATTTAGGACAAATAAAACCTAACACATCTTTTTGGCTGGAACTGAAACATCAAATACAGTTCTGTTGGGAATAAATCCGTAACAGAAATAATATTTGCGGTAATAAAGGCAACAAGTGCGAAACACAACAATACGGTTAATCAACGAGAATAAAAGAGAAATAATGACACCAAGATTTTACGTGGAAACCCTCCTAAATAAGGGAAAAACCACGACCCGAGAGGAGCAACAAATATCAGTATAGTAAGGATTTTACACTTGTATGTCTGAGTAAAACTCCAAAGACCACTACACATTCAAAAGAAATAACACTCTTTTGATTTTTCCACCTCACTACAATACCACTCACACTCTCTATTTTTCCTCACAGATTATTTTCTTCTGTGATGCCTCACTCTTCTTTTCTCTCCTTTGTAATTCTTTTTTTTTTGTGTATTTTGAAATGAGTAAGAGCTCTCTATTTATAGGAAAATCTACTCCTATGTAGAAATCTTGCTAAGATTTTAGTTGAAAAAATAAATGGTGAGCTTTGAATTTTGTTGCAACATTTGTTGACTTTAACAATAATCAACAAACAAAATTCAACCATTTTTGCTATGTTTATCTACAATGGGTATGGACTCTACAAATCTCCCCCTCCAGACCCATTCACCCTGAAAGAGGTAGCTCTAGGTTTCTAGCTTGAGTACATGCCGACAAGTTCTTTGCATAGCCCAAACTTGTCCCTTAATACCACCTTGGTCAGCATATCTGAAGGGTTTTCACTAGTAGGGATCTTCATGACCTGCATAGATCCATCCTCTATCTTTGTTCAAAGCCTTTTACAACCAATCGAGCTTTGTACCTCACCAACTTGCCATTTCCATCTTTCTTGAGTTTAAAAACCCACTTGCACTTAAGTGGTCTTTTCCTTTTGGAAGTTCAACTAGCTGGTATGTGCCATTTTTCTGTAGAGATCCCATCTCTTCGTGCATGGCTTTCATCCATTGGCTCTTTTCTGGATGAGACAACACCTCCTTAAGACTTTCTGGCTCACCTTCATCATTGATAAGGACATACTCTGAGGAAGGGTATTTGGTTGATTCTACCCTTTGTCTTTCTGATCTCCTCAGAGGTTGAGATTGTTCTTCTTCTGGGTACTCCATTTGCTCGGTATTATCACCAAGTTGCTCCCTCTGCTCAACAATCTCATCAGGTTGCTCTTCATGCTCAGCAACTTCATCAATCATACTTTCTGCACTTATGGGATGGTTAGAAGAAAAAGGAATGGTAACAAGATTAGGGACTATACCATTCTTTTTCTTGGCCTTCTCGGATAGATCATCAGCAGTTCCAACTTCACTTTCTCGAAAGATTACATCTCTACTTCTGATGACCTTCTTCTTTACAAGATCCCATAGTCTGTACCCTAACTCTTCATCTCCATATCCAATGAATATGCAAGGAACTGATCATCATCTAGCTTGGTTCTTTGCTCCTTCGGTACATGTGCAAAAGCTTTGCAACCGAACACCTTTAGGTGCGAGTAAGACATCTCTTTGTTGGTCCAAACTCTCTCCGGTATGTCAAACTCCAATGGAACTGATGGACTACGATTGATAAGATAACACGCTGTCCGAACTACTTCACCCCAGAATGTCTTGGGTAATTTAGCCATTCTGAGCATGCTTCTCACCTTCTCAACAATGGTGCGATTCATTCTCTCAGCTACACCATTGTGTTGTGGGGTTCCAGGAACTGTCTTTTCATGTCTGATTCCATGGTTTGAACAGTACTCTTCAAATTCTCTTGAAGTGTACTCACCTCCATTGTCGGTTCGGAGAAGTTTTAGCTTTCGACCTGTCTCTCTTTCTATCAGAGCATGAAACTTTTGAAATACTTGAAACACCTGATATTTGGTTCTCAAGATATAAACCCACAATTTTCGAGAAGCGTCATCAATAAAGATAACAAAGTATTTATTACCTCCTATCGATTCTATCTCCATAGGACCCCAAACATCAGAATATACCAAATCAAGTATATTCGACTTTCTTTCAGATGATGTCTTAAATGAGACTCTATGTTGTTTACCAAATAAGCTGTAGTTACACGATTTTATCATTGTACCTTTGGCAAAAGAGATGAGTGACTTTTTGGAAAGAATTTTCAATCCTTTCTCGCTTATATGACCCATTCTTTTATGCCATAAATTTACAGAATTTTCTTCGTGAGCCGCATTTAATTCACCTTGGCATATTTCTGCATTTGTCCTGTATAACGTGCCACGAGCAACTCCTTTTGCAATCACCAATGCCCCTTTGGTGAGTCTCCATTTTTTATTTGCAAAGTATTTCTCATATCCATCTTGGTCCAAAGCAATTCCCGAGATCAAGTTCATCCGTAAATCAGGTACGTGGCGCACATCTTTCAACACTAATGTGCATCCAACATTTGTTTTTAAGCAAATGTCTCCGATCCCCGCAATCTTTGAGTAACTTGTGTTACCCATTTTCACATTGCCATAATCACAGGCTACATATCTGCAAAAAAAGATCTCTTACCGGTGTGGCATGATAAGATGCTGCTGTGTCAACCACCCATTCCGACTCTATATCTGCCAAGTGCATGCATTCTTCTTCCTCATTTATGAGGAGAACAACATCATCATTATTTTGCACCATGGCAGCTGTGTTGTCATCATTCTTCTGGCCGCTGCTTTCCCCTTTGCCCCTTTTTAGATTTGGACAATCTCTTTTGAAGTGTCCTGGTTGATCGCAATTGTAGCAATTTCTGGCCTTCAATTTTGATCGTACCTTGGACTTTCCACGAGCTCCGGATCTACCATAGTTACTTGAGCTCCTTTGGTAACTTCTGCCTCTACTTTCCGTGATGAGAGTCTATCCGTGATTTTCAGGCCTTTTTCTCATCTTCTCATTAAGCAAAAGGGCTGATGTGACATCCTTCAACTCAATAGAGTCCTTACCATGTAAAATGGTTGTTGCTAAAGTATCGTAGGAAGATGGCAACGAGTTTAGGAGCACTATGGCTTTATCTTCATCCTCGATCTTTACTCCGAGGTTTGCTAGCTGCGTGATTAGTCCATTAAGTAAATTTAAATGAGACAAAAAATTTGTACCTTCACCCATATGTAGTGCATATAACTGCTTCTTTAGGTACAATTTATTTGTCAGCGTTTTGGACATGTATAAATTTTTTAACTTTGTCCAAATGCCACATGCACTCTCTTCATCGATGATGTTATTAACTACATCATCTGTTAAGTGCAATCTGATTGCACTAGCAGCCTTTTCATCCATTTCTTCCCAATCCTCAAGTTTCATGGATTCGGGCTTTTTGGATTTGCCGCCTAGTGCCTTGTGCAAACCCTGTTGGATGAGCAAGTCTTTCATCCTTCTCTGCCACGTTGAGAAACCGCTATCACCGTTGAATTTTGCTACCTCGTACTTTACTCCAGACATTTTTTTTATTGAGTATAGTACAATAAGCTGCAAAAAATATTTCTGTAAATGAGCAGAACCTGTGCTCTGATACCAATTGTTGGGAATAAATCCGTAACAGAAATAATATTTACGGTAATAAAGGCAACAAGTGTGAAACACAACAATACGGTTAATCAACGAGAATAAAAGAGAAATAATGACACCAAGATTTTACGTGGAAACCCTCCTAAATAAGAGAAAAACCACGACCCGAGAGGAGCAACAAATATCACTATAGTAAGGATTTTACACTTGTATGTCTGAGTAAAACTCCAAAGACCACTACACATTCAAAAGAAATAACACTCTTTTGATTTTTCCACCTCACTATAATACCGCTCACACTCTCTATTTTTCCTCACAGATTATTTTCTTCTGTGATGCCTCACTCTTCTTTTCTCTCCTTTGTAATTCTTTTTTTTTTGGTGTATTTTGAAATGAGCAAGAGCTCTCTATTTATAGGAAAATCTACTCCTAATGATATCACAAATGACATCACAAGAAACACAAGATTTCAACATTTTCACCTATGTAGAAATCTTGCTAAGATTTTAGTTGAAAAAAGAAATGATGAGCTTTGAATTTTGTTGCAACATTTGTTGACTTTAACAATAATCAACAAACAAAATTCAACCATTTTTGCTATGTTTATCTACAATGGGTATGGACTCTACAAGTTCTTATTTGGGCATTTGCAGAGAACTCAGATATCATGGCGAAGGCCCAAAGTGAAGTGAGACGAATCTTTAAGGGAAAGAAAAAATACGATGAAGAAGATTTTGAAGAGTTAACATACCTTAAGTTAGTGGTTAAGGAAGCATTAAGGGTACATCTTCCGGCTCCTTTAATAACGCCTAGGAAATGTAGGGAGCAAACAAATATAAACAGATATATCATACCTATTAAGACAAGGGTACTAGTCAATGCATGGGCACTCGCGAGAGATCCTCAAAGTTGGGTGACCCTGAAAGTTTTATACCAGAGAGATTTGAGAACTCGTCTATTGACTTCAAAGGAAATCACTTTGAGTTTTTTCCGTTTGGTGCAGGAAGAAGGATGTGTCCGGAAATGTTATTTGGTTTAGCGAATGTTACACATCCTCTGGCTCAGTTACTTCTCCACTTCAAATGGGATCTCCCTAATGGAACTAATTCGAAAGATTTGGATATGACTGAAACAGGCGGAATAGCAACAACGAAAAAGAAAAATCTGTTGTTAGTTGCGACGTGTCATAGGAATGAAGAAGAATTTTGATATTTTGATAGCTTGAAAAGGTGAAATGTATGCATTTCCTTGATTTTATAAGAGAGTGTTGAAGTTTGCAACTGTTTTTGCTATTGATTTTATGAACTGTTTATGAAAAATTATGGTGTCGATCGTCTTTGTTGATACTGAAATTAGTTATTGTTTTGGTGTTTCTTTAAGCTGGTAATATGGACTTAACAATACTTGTTTTTACTGATTTTGGGAGATAATAAATTGTTCTGTTTTGTAATTATAATTTTAAAGCTGGAATTTTATTTGTTTAATATATTTAGTTCTTTATGAAATAGAATTTTATGTATACTACATGCTACAACACATCCATGTTAATAATTTTCTTTGTTGATTGAAGTACTTAATTTAGGGTGCGTTTGGTACGAAGGAAAATGTTTTTCATGGAAATAATTTTGTAGAAAATGTTTTCTTCGAAAATAAGTAGATTTTAGACTTATTTTCTCATGTTTGGTTGGTGAGTAGAAAATATTTTCTAAAAATGATTTTTAGTGTTTAATTTAGGGCAACTTTCACATATAGCAAACAAAAAATTCATATTTGTATGCTATAGCAAACTTTGCATAATTGCGCTCCATAGCAAACATAAAACTGTATAATTTGCTATATATATACAATTGTATAATTCGCTGGCCTAAATTGTATAATTCGTTGGCCTAAATTGTATTCGTTGGCCTATTTCGCTACAATTGTATAATTTGTTTTGCATACAGTTGAATCGAATTAAAATGTATGTATATTGCATAATTATAAGTGTATAGCAAGAAGATATATATTTTTCTCGCTTTATACAAAAACAGAAACACAATATATACACTTCTGTTGTATAAAGCTAGAGAAAATTGTATTTCACTGCAATTGTATAATTCGTTGGCCTTTTTCTCTGCAATATTTGAAGTAAAATGTTTGTAAATTGTATAATTTAGTGTATAACACGAAGATATACATTTTTGCATGTGTATATACAATTTTCTCTCGCTTTATACAAAACAGAAACAGAATTATACACTTCTGTGTATAAAGCGAGAGAGGCGAGCGAGATTTTTGGGAGAGAGACGCTGACAAATTTTAGCTAATGTTTGCTATGGAGCACAATTAAATCAAACCCTATCTATTCCATTTAATTTAGGTTATTAGTTTGCTATTATATACAATTTTCCCTTTAATTTATGAATGAAAAATGTTTCTCGGTGACATTTTTTATTTTTACTAGAGTAAAAAATAATTTATGAAATTGAAAATATTTTTTTAAAACAAAATTACTATTTTATGGGGTGGTGGTGGTGGTCGGGTGGAGTGGGGTGGGGGTAGTGGGATGGGAGAGCGAGTAGGATTGAAAAAATAAAATTTGAAGTCGATAGTATTTTTTAATAACAAAATTAATTTTTTGAGAGGGTTGGGGGTGGGGGGTGGGGGGCTGACCGGAAGGGGATAGGAGTTTAAAAATAAAAATTTGAAATTGAAAATAATTTTTAAAAAGCAAAATTAATTTTTTAGGGAGGAGGGTGGAGGCTGGCCAGTGGTGGGTGGGTGGGTCAAGGATCGGGTGAATAATAAAAAATTTAAATTGGAAATATCTTTTTTTAAAATTGACTTTTTTCCCAAAAAAAATATAATTTAAAATTGAAAGAAAGTTTTAAAAAATGTCTTCCTTAATTTTTGAAGAAAAATTATTTTACTTAACTTTTTAAAAAATAAATTAATTTAAAAAATATTTTCCAAAAACTTTATGTTCTTTCAACTTATAGTAATTGAAGGTCTAAGGATCTCATTTAAAGTGGCTTTAGAACTTACTAAAAAAACAACCTCTGCCTTGATAATTAGAATAAGCAATTATACGGTCTAGTAATTACATTCACATGTTTGTTTGTTTCACGGTTATTACACATGTTATGTTTGAATGCACAATTATAATTATAAAATATTAAATATTTTTAAAAAATATATTAATTAATAAACATATATTCTTAATTAACATTATAAAAAAAAATTATTTATAAAATTTTTAAAATTAATATATTTAAGTCGAGTTATCATAAGAACTAACTATTATGAAGTTCGTATGAACGTTCTGAAATGCATGTTAGATAAAAAAAAATCACAAGAATACCATGAGCTTGACGATTTACACCGAAAACAGGCCGAAACTCTTCACAATTTTTGATTTGTGAAAGAATTACGAGTAGCTTTCTCATGATATGGCGAACAGAGTGTACTCTTTCACTCCTGGCTCGCCATTATCGGACCCTTTTCAGAACTTGCGCTAGATGTTCAGCTTTGGATGTTGGTAAGAAGCTCCATGCTTCCATCGTCACCACAGGTCTTGTAAATTTCCGAAATACATTTCTCCGTAATGCTATTCTGCATATGTATGCAGCGTGTGGGTATGTTCTTTATGCACGTAAGGTGTTTGATGAAATTCCTCTTTCGTACAAAGACACTGTCGACTGGACAACATTGATGGGGTGCTATGCTCGCGGGGGTTTCCCTCTTGATGCCCTCAAATTGTTTGTTCATATGAGGAAGAGTGATGTTTTGATTGATGAGTATACTATGGTGGTTGTATTCCTTGCAAGCACGAAAACGGGGTGTGAACAGTTTGGCATTCAGGGACATGGTTGTATGGTAAAAATGGGTTTTAATTCGAGTATTAAAGCTTGTAATGCTGTAATGGATATGTATGTCAAGTGTGGGTTAATTGATAAAACAAAAAGGATTTTTCGTGAGATGGGAGAAAAGAGTGTTGTTTCTTGGACTGTGGTTTTGAAGGGAGTGGTGAAGTCGGAAGGTTTTGAAAATGCGAGGTTTTTGTTTGATAAGATGCCTGAGAGGAATGAAGTTGCTTGGACAGTAATGATTGCAGCGTATATTGAGAATGGTTTAACGAAGGAAGCTTTTGGGCTTTTACGTGAAATGTTGTTTGAATCTGGATTTGAGTTGAATTTTGTAACATTGAGTTCATTGTTATCAGCTTGTGCACAGTCGGGGAATGTTTTGGTCGGTAAATGGGTACACGTGTATGCTTTGAAGATGATAGAACATGAAATAGATATAGTTGTGGCAACAACCTTGATTAATATGTATGCTAAATGTGGCAGGATTGATGATGCTTTTCGAGTTTTCCTTGTGATGCGTCGAAGGAATGTGATTACATGGAATGCTATGCTTAGTGGACTGGCAATGCAGGGTAAGGGAGATTTGGTGTTGGATTTGTTTGGTCAGATGATTAGAGAGGTCAAACCGGATGATGTAACATTTACAGCTATATTAAGTGCTTGTAGTCACTCAGGTTTAGTTGATCAAGGTCGACATTTTTTCTATAGCCTTGAATCGACATATGGAATAAAGCCTTCTATAGAGCACTATTCTTGCGTTGTGGATCTTTTGGGTCGGGCAGGACACCTTGAAGAAGCAGAATCCATAATAAGGGGAATGACGATTCCCCCCAATGAAGTTGTGTTGGGATCACTATTAGGCTCCTGCAGTGTCCATAAGAACCTCGAGCTGGGGGAGTGCCTAATTAAAGAGCTGGTCCAAATGTATCCTGATAATACCGAGTATCATGTTTTGCTTTCAAATATGTACTCTTTAGCTGGAAAAAATGACGAGGCAAATTATATTCGAGTAGTTCTCAGAAGCAGAGGTGTCAAAAAGGTTCCTGGCATTAGTTCTATTTATGTCGGTGGTCAAATCCATTGCTTCAGTGCAGGGGATAAATTACATCCGCAAAGTCAAGAGATATATATGATGTTGGATGAGATGATTCAAAAAATAAGATTGGCTGGTTATGCACCAGACACAACCTGCCAAAAGTTTTCAGGATCTAATGATGGAGACTATTATGGTTACGGCCAGGAGGAGAAGGAACAGGCTTTGTTCTCTCACAGCGAGAAGCTGGCTGTTTGTTTTGGACTCATAAGTACACAAGCTGGCATGCCTCTTTACATTTTCAAGAATTTAAGGATATGCCAAGATTGTCATTCAGCCATGAAGATTGTTTCCAAAGTTTACAATAGAGAAATTGTAATCAGAGATCGTAATCGCTTTCACCGTTTCAAGCTGGGATCATGCACTTGTTTTGACTATTGGTGACAAAGCCCGAAGTGCTAAATGAAACACAAAAACCTATGAATAGTTTGTTAATTCAAAATCATGTATGAAAATTCTAGTTGTGGTTGATTGGGCCCTTTGAGGGACTTTTGAGTGAGGTGTAGAATGGGAAATCCTGAGAGAGGAATTATAGGATAGATAAACATATTCCTCCCGTGGGAAATGAAAATACAGTGAGAATAGAGCGACAGATTCAGAAAGTGATAATGGTTCGTCTAACCGAATACTGAGATGTATGCTGGTCCTAATGGCTCTGCGACTCTTTAATGGAATGAGCAAGAAAGTGCAAAGCTCACTAAAGAACGTCAGTTGTAAAGATGCAAGAGATGAGTTAGAACGTAGTGCTGAGTCACTGTCACAGAGAAAGAGGAATATTGAGGTCTCCTCTACCTTCTGCTGGTGCTGTATAAATGCAGTCAAGAAGGTAACGTAATTTTCCTTGGCCTTCACTCATCCTAGCACCCAGCAGCTGATGCTTTTATGGAAATCCACATAAAAGACTAGTGATGTTGAAGACGCTGGGGAACAAACTCATCGAAGGAGCTAAAGAGGTTCTTCACACAATTCTCATTAATTAAGTTGATTTTTTACCGTGTGGTTTTCATCTACTACTGATGCTGGAAACCTTCCATTTTGGCTAAAACATTCCATTTCCTACTAAACTAGATAATTGCTATCAATTCTTTTTTCCCCTTTTCTTTTGTAAGTTAGCGATGATCCTGATTTATGAATGGAAATGTTCAAAGCCTTTTTAAAATGAATCAAACTGTGAACAATTGAAGATAGTAAGTAAATATACTTGTGTTGCTCGTACTTTTCTCTTATCTCATGTGGTAGTGTAAATAAGTGCTACTTTGGAATCATGGAGAGGAAGGATTGCATTAAGTTCGTGATGAAACAAGATAAGTTGCATATTTGTGTATTCGTTGAATCATTTTTGTTCGTGATTGCATTGAGGATATACAATAAGCTCCACAACATGAACTTTTCAAACAACAAAAAAAGAGAAGAGAAAACTCAGTTCCAGATATTACAGTGATGTCATTTGATTTATGTCCAAAGGGATGAGGCAATATGGGTAATTCTCTAGCCTATTGAGATTTGTCTGTCCATTTCATTTTGAAAATCTTACACTTCAGTTTGATGAACTCAGGTTGAAGTCTTATCTGAAAAATATGTCCCATTTTATGTGGCAACATTTGACCGTGCACGGAGTTTAAGAAATAAATGATGATTTTGAAATGTTTACTAAATTGTACTCACTCTTCATAAATATATTAGAGTACTATTTTTAAAATTCTCTTTCAAATATTTCGGTTTACATCTTCATTAGCGATTATTCTCCAGCATTCATTCACATTCTCAAGTCTTAAAATCCTCTTAACAAACAGAAGTTCTAAGAGGATATTGGTTGTTTATATTCAATTAAAATTGATGTTTATACAATTTGCTATTTTTACGTAAAATTATACAATTTGAACAATCATTGAAGAAGAAGCTATCACAATATACAATCAAAATCAATTTTCCCAAATCTTCAATATCAAATCTGATTTTCAAAAATCTCGATATTCATCAATTTCGTTCACACAAAAAAAAAATAAATCAAAAGGATTTCAAGCATTAAATACTTTACCTAATATTGATTTCTCATATCAACCGTTTATATTGCCCTAGATTTGTCGATTTGAAGCACCTATGGAGTTCATCATGCTAGAGAACTCATTGGAGGAAAGGAATTCCATTAAAATGTAATCGGCGTGATTTATGAGATTTTTGCCCTTTTAAGTAACAAAAACTAGATCGGTTTATATATTTTAAAAATAAAATTGTATGCGAAGGAACTTATTTCACAAATTTATACAAATCAGATAACAAACACAATATATATATATATGAAGCACATATAACAAAACTGTAGCTAAAGAACGTTAATAAAAATTTTATATTTATCATTCATAAAATTTCCTCTAAAATTAAGAAATGTTACGTAAATTTCACGTAAATTTTCTCAAATTTTCAAATACACACTTGAACTTCACAGACAATTTAGGTCTTAAAGGACACGTGACATTAATCACATAAATGATATTTATTCAAATAAGAATGCGTGACAAGTAAAATGCAAATAAATAAAAGAAAAATTAACTTTTATTAGACGAATAATATAGTAAAAGATTCATCCTTTTTCTATTTTGATTTTCTCTCCGCGATTCATCAACGATCTCTCGTTCACTCTTCTCTAGAAATTAAACAACAACTACCCCTATTTTTCACTCATTCCCAATTTCTCTAAAATCATTGAATTGACGTTTAATATTTTCCATATTACTCTCCAATTTATTTATTTTTTGACTCATTTCATTTTCATTCTTTGACTCTCTCTTCTTTTTTTTTCCATGTGCATAAACTTTTGTAAGTGGTCCTCCTTTGATAATTTTGCTCAATAGGTTAGTAAAGGATTAGGTGATTCCTAATGTTTAAATGTTCAATCGAAAATTCATGACAAATTCAAGCAATATTTATATATCATTTTTAAAAATAATAAATAAAAATAAAAATATGAATACAAAATCTATTTGTCATTTGACCTAAAATCTCAAATTTACAGAGAATCTTAATAAATCAATTGATTTACCGACTAAATTGATTTCGATTTTCCTTTTTATTATTCTCCTTTATGAAAGAAAGTCTGTGATTTATTTTACATCACATACTCAAAAAAGTATCAAATCCAAGTTTGGGAAAAACAGAGACGGAAACAATGATGTACAAATTTAAACCATCTCAAACCCACCACTGATTTCCACAACTCTAATTTGTCCCATTATTCCTTCTCCAATATTATTATCCACACAATTTTTTTCCATTTCCACACAAAATTTCCCCTATTTTGTCACATATACATACACCCATTTTTTATTTAGCTTCGGAATTTGCATTTTACAAAAAAAAAAATTGAGATTTTTTTGCACAAGTAGAACCCAAAATCTTGAAATACAAGTTGATGGTTGTTGATTCATTATACTGATTATTCATGGTGGTTACTGGTATGGCAACATGTTTTCGTTATTGTCCGTGCCACTTGAAAATGGGTCGTACAGGAATTCATCTTCAGTATTGTCAGCTTAATTATGCAAAGATTAAGGGGAATGGGAATCGATTAGGGCATCGTCGTCTCAAGTTTGTTGTCAGTGCTGAGCTATCTAATGCTTTCTCCGTCAACATTGGATTGGATTCTCAGGTAAATTTTCTTTTTTTTTCAGGCGAATCGGCTTGTGATAAAGGAATCGTATGGTCACTCGACTAATAATTATTATATCTGAAAGTTACCCTTCAATTTGTTTCAATATTTGAGATAATAATGGTTAGTTGAGTAACCGTAGTGATGGTTTCTTGTATCAACTCTATTTAGGTATTAGATACTATCATTAATTTACTATTGGACTATTAAAGATTCAGCCTTTTAAATCGCGATGATTCAATTGCAAGAGAGGAATTCTACTATCTAAGCATATCCCCTGAGCTAGCTGAAATATGCATGACGTTGTCAGATGCATCTTCTACTCTTAATGTTGGTGTCAAATGGCTTGGATTTTTATAGAACAAAGTCTGAGTGAAATAGGAATGACTGGAGTTCTTTTTTAAACGGTTTAAGAAACCTAAGGACTTATTTATATGGATGTGTAAAATACAGGATCTCCAATCTTAGCTGGAAAGAAAGAAATATGGCTACTCAATTAACTCCTATATGTCAAAGGCATATTGATTGAAATGATATCGTAGTTTTTTCCTGACTTTATCCGTGTCAACAAACAATTTGAAATGCCTCCACTTTTTGCTGAATTAATAACTGTTTCTTAGCAACCGTTGCGTCTACTTGAACTTTCAACTGCATTATGATTTCCAATTTATCACTTCTGCTCATTAATTAGATGAGAATCCTCACTAAAAAAAGTTCTGCATTGTCTCTTCACATAGATCTTTAATCGATCCGGAACAGTTTTCCTTGTCAATTTTCTAGTTCATCATTGTCTATAGTATCAGTCTTGTGCGGACACCACCATGATGAAAAAGAAAATAGAGATTCTAATTATCAGTTTTTTCTTGACCGTTTTCCTTTGAAAACTAGATATTTCCTGATATTTCTTTTCCCACTAAACTTCAAATTGTATAGGCCAGTGATACTTCACGGTTTTCCCGGATTGGTCCACTACCTGGGGATATTGCTGAGATAGAGGCTTACTGTAGAATCTTTCGGGCTGCTGAACAACTTCATAATTCATTAATGGACACCCTATGCAATCCACTAACTGGAGAATGTAATGTCTCATATGATGTACCTTCAGATGATAAAACAATACTAGAAGATAAATTAGTTTCTGTTCTAGGATGCATGGTATGTCTTCTAAACAAAGGAAGGGAGGAAGTACTTTCTGGGAGATCATCGATAATGAACTTATTTCAAGATGTTGATGTGCATATGATGGATGATATGCTTCCTCCACTTGCTATTTTCAGAGGTGAAATGAAGAGGTACTGTGAGAGCTTGCATGTTGCTCTTGAAAACTATTTGACACCTGATGATCCTCGTAGCATTGTTGTGTGGCAAACACTTCAAAGACTGAAAAATGTATGTTATGATGCCGGATTTCCTCGTGGGGAAAAGAACCCCAGCCATTCACTGTTTGCTAACTTTAGTCCTGTTTATTTGTCAACATCAAAAGAAGAGACTCAGTCTGCAACTTCTGAGGTTGCTTTCTGGATAGGTGGCCAGGTAACTGATGAAGGTCTCAGATGGCTGTTGGAGAGAGGGTTCAAAACCATTGTAGATCTCAGAGCTGAGGTTGTAAAAGATATCTTCTATGAGAAAGTGCTAGATGAAGCCATATTGTCAGGGGATATTGAATTAGTTAATCTACCTGTTGAAGTTGGTATATCACCTTCAGTGGAGCAGGTTGAAAAGTTTGCAGCACTGGTCTCTGATTTAAACAAAAAGCTCATATATCTCCACAGTAAAGAAGGAATTAAGAGGACATCAGCTATGGTCTCTAGATGGAGGCAATACGTTACTCGCTACACACCACATGTTGTAGCCAGTACATATAAGGCCATGGACTCGATTGAGAACTCATCACGTGATGCTAGAGGAAATGAAGAAATATTTATGTCACCTAGGCCGGAAGATGGTAAAAACTTTAATGATGAAGTCAACTCTGCCTCTGATAATCGTGATGGGCCGCTGCCTACGAGTTCAGATGACATAAATTCTGCTGTGGAAGATATCAAGCACATTTCTGAAGCTACGGACCTAGGCAAGAACGAAGGAGATGAAATTATTTCTTCCAATCCAGAAAGCACGGTGCTAGCATCCTACATCAATGTGAACCCACTCAACACTCAGATGCCTCCCTCTAATGTCTTCTCCAGAAAAGAGATGTCCACATTTTTCAGAAGTAGGAAGGTTTCACCAGCAGCATATTTTACTCATGAAAGGAAAAGATTGGAGGTACTTTCTGCTTTAAGATATAAGAACAAGAGAGTACCGAAAGCAAATGAAACCCCAAGCACGTATAGTGCGACAAGAACGGTGGAATCAGAAGATTTAAATGGTTCATCTTCTGATAAACTCTTAATTACTGACCCTTCAACTTTTGCTTCGAATACAGAAATGTATGTTGGTCAAAATGGCTCTGCAACTCCAATTTTGAATGGAAGCAGCAATGGAAAAGTGCAAACCTCAATAAAAAATGCTAGTACCGTTGATGCAAGAAATGAGTTAGAATGTATTGCTGACTCTAGAGTCACTACCGCAGAGAGTAGAAATATTGAGGTCATCACACCTTCACTGGAAGATAACTTGGAGCAGATTGAAGGAAATATGTGTGCTTCTGCCACTGGCGTCGTAAGAGTACAGTCAAGAAGGAAGGCAGAGATGTTTTTGGTTCGTACAGATGGGTATTCGTGCACCAGAGAAAAGGTAACAGAATCTTCCTTGGCATTCACTCATCCTAGCACCCAGCAGCAGATGCTTTTGTGGAAATCCCCACCGAAGACTGTATTGCTGTTGAAGAAACTGGGACACGAACTTATGGAAGAAGCTAAAGAGGTTCTCTGCACAGTTCTCATTAATTTAGTTGAATTTTTACCTTGTGATTTTCATTTACTACTGCTGCCGAGTATCTTTCTTCATTCTTTATTTCTTTCAAGTTCTGAGGAACGTTTTAAGTGAATGGATGCATATTATTGATAAAGAAGATAGTGTAGATCTTAGTGCAAGTATCCAACTTAGTAAACATTTTACTACCTTAGCAAAGGAAAGGAGGAAAAAGATTTCTCTATCATTAAGCACAAAAGGGAGGAAAATCTAGTACTTCTCTTAAGTGTTGAAAACATTTTTCAAGTATTTCTAATATGGTTCCCATTTTTGTTTAAAGCTAAATTATGGATGAAATTTTCCATGTCCTAAAAAGACAAAAAAGAATTTCCATCTTCTATTAAACTAGATGAATGTAAATGAATGCTCTTAAAATACCATCATTACTGTTGCTTATGCCAAAGCTTAGTATGCATCTGCAATAAACATATGTAGCAAATTGGTTTCACTAGGACACTTAGGATCTTAAGCGCCATGGAAAAGGCAAGAACTAGCATTGCTATCAATTCTTTTGATTTGTATTTGCTTCGTTTCCAATGTTTGCTGCAGTGCTATTTATGGGAACTGATGTGGAAATGTTCAAATCCTTTCACGAAAATTCAAATTGTGAGTAATTGAGAGGAAGGATCGCATAAAGTTAATGAGGAAGCAGGAGAAATTGCATATTCATTGGATTCATTTGGTTTGGGTTTGCATTCAGGACATAAGATCAGAACTTGTCATAAATTTTCCCACCAAAAAAAAGAAGAAGAAAGTAATGAGCTCCCGACATGAGAGTGAAGGCATTTTATTCTTGTTACCGTGGGGTATGTGAGATTATAAAACAAATCTCCAACAGTGGGATGTGCAAATTTGGGTAAAGACATTTGATTCACTCTTGGTCGGTGGGTTGGGAGGGGAGCTCGTAAGTTAAAATAGTAATCTGTGCAGTTATAGAACACCTTGGAAATTACCGTGAAGGGAGCATAATCAAGCATCCTAAGATACTCATCATACCTGAGGCTGCACGCGGACTATATTGTGGCTAGTATAAATACAAAGTATGCTCAACTGTGTTGCCAAAATAATCTAGCCGTATCTGTCTCTATGATGTTGTTAGTATGTTGCAAAGGCTGCCCAAACATGTTAGTGATTTTGAGTAATTGCAAGTATATTTAATTGTCACTCTATTTATCTCATTAAAAACTCCATCCATCAACGAACAGGAGGAAAGGAAAATGTGATCATTTAGTTTTCTCTTCTTAATTTGGTGGTTCGTCTTTATCTCTGAATTTCCTTCCCCTCTTCTGATGAATTTTATGTTCTGCACTTAATTGAAGTCTTATAACTCTGTAAATTTTTTATATTATATCATGTCAGCTTTCTTATAAGCTGGAAACAATGTGTTTATAAGTTCTCTTTCAAATATATATTTTGCTTACATTTCCATTTGCAATTTCTCTCTGACATTCATTCACATATACTCATAGGTTTTAACACTCTCCTAATGAACAGAAATTCTAACACTCTCTCCTTTTCCATTCCTTTTCTCCCTGAAGGCTGCTTCTTTTTTGTATTCCCAAGAGAAGATGACTGTTCTTGTTGAACCTGAGGTGCATGATATATTTGCAAGAATCCCAGGCTTTGGGTTTGTTCAGACCTTCTATAGTCAAGATACCAGGTGGGATGATTCATAACTGTACGTGCAAAAGCATTGTTCTTTTCGTTTATTTTTCCCTCTGTGTGCTCATTACTTCACAGAGAGGTGTGACCTTGCCTGATTTACCAAATGCAGCGATCTTCATGAGAGGGTTGACTTTGTTGCGTGTTTGGGAGGAGATGGTGTGATACTCCATGCATCAAATATATTTCGAGGTGCTGTTCCACCCGTCATCTCATTTAACCTAGGATCCCTTGGATTTCTCACTTCCCATCCAGTATGCCTCTCAACTTAAATTTAAGCTTTTATTTATTATCTATAAATACTAATGTTTTGCTTCTTGTCATCAATTCATACAGTTTGAAGATTACAAGAAGGATCTTAGAAAAGTCATCCATGGAAACAACACGCTAGATGGTGTGTATATAACTCTAAGGATGCGTCTCCGATGTGAGATATTCCGAAGTGGGAAAGCAATGCCTGGAAAGGTGTTTGATGTCCTAAATGAAGTTGTAGTTGATCGTGGTTCTAATCCATACCTGTCAAAAATAGAGTGTTATGAACATGACCACCTCATAACCAAGGTGCGGTTTATATTCTTAAACATCAATTTGCACTGGCAAAGGATTTAGAGAGCGATCTGTTTTAATATTTTGGATCACGTTTCTTCTAGAATTTAAAAGAAGTGGATCCAGCAAGTGCACTTCTGAATTAATGAGCAAGAGATGAAAGAATAATCTTGTCGTACTGTATTTTATTTGGCAGGTGCAAGGTGATGGTGTCATTGTGGCCACTCCAACTGGAAGTACAGCTTACTCAACAGCTGCTGGGGGTTCCATGGTACGTCTGAGACACATCACTTACAAATATATATTGTGAAATGTGACAAGTGATTACTGCATTGGAATCTATAGACCAAGTTAAAAGTTTAAGTCCTAACGATCAAAAAATAGTGAAAGCCCTTAAACTCATATCAGAAGGTTGATTTTTATAGATCGAGCAGTTCGATGTGGAAGCAATTACCATAAAGTGTTAGGGAGGGAAGAACACACCCACTAAGCTCCCTTACCCCCTAATAAAAGCAAGGAAAAGACGAAGATTGAAAACATGAAAAATAGAAAGGACACTGTGCACTTCGTTGTAAAATACATTCACTTTGCAAGTATGACTTTTAAGAATTGTTAAAGTTGGGTTGATAACATTTGTCATACATTGAAGTAAATAAATGAATAGGTATCTCCCTTTTATGGTAAATGATTCCAAAGAGGAATTTCTATTAGGCATCAAAAGCAGCAATTTTGGAAAAATCATATTGTGTATTAACTGAGCTTTGTCAGTCCACTTGAGTTACCATTACATTACATATCCAAACATGTTTTCATTTTGTTTTAACATTGTATTTAGCTGTTCTTTTTCTAATAACAAAAACTTGAAGTTGCAATTTTGTGAAAATATGGATTTTGCACCTTAAATTTGATTCCGACACACGATGTTCTTAAGGATCTACTCGTGAAGGGAATTTTTTGGAAATTACACTGACTTGCTGTTGATATTATTGGTGATGAGATCTGACTCTTTGAAACCGTTGTTCATCCTGCCAACAATTGTTAATTATTTTACCTTCACCTAGTGAATGCGTGAACATTATTTGACAGGGAAATTTATGTCATGCAGGTGCATCCTAATGTTCCATGCATGCTCTTTACACCAATTTGTCCACATTCTCTCTCGTTTAGACCTGTCATACTTCCAGATTCTGCAAAACTAGAATTAAAGGTGACTGTCTTAATATGTATTTTATGATTACTGGAAAAGAATGTCATTACTAGTTTACTTTCCAAAGAAAAAAAGTATGACTAGTTTATGCTAATGCCTCTCTTTTTCTAAACAAAAACTGCATACAGTTAACAGATTTCCCATCTAAAATGGAAGAGGTTAAGAGCTTTATTCATTCTTTAGTGCTGCTTATCTTATCCCTCAGCTTCATATATTTGTATACAATGGTCGATGGTACAATGTCTGGAAATATCAAATATGTAATCACTAACACATATAAAAGGGTAGAAAAATATGTAGCTCCTGTGTATCATCTTAACTGTCTTGGCCTTCACTTTGATATATTAATAACTTAGAGACATCTAAACGTAATTTTCCCTGATAAAAAGATCTAAATACACTTATCCAGCGCCGCCTAATATTAAAGAAATTTTTCAGATTGGTATATCTCTTGGGATGAAAGAAGTACATCATGTTAAATTTATTTTTAGTTCAAATGTCTTGCATCAGGTGAGACTTAGGTTGCTGAATTTCATTCTAGGGCATTGTATGTTGTAATTAGATAAAAACATCATGATATTTTGTATATGGATCCTCTTTTCCTCAAAGTCAATAGGCTAGATCTGGAGACTGATGTTGCAAAGTATAGAACAAAGAGTTTGGTTAAAATGTTCTTGAGAGCCATATAGAATAGAGTATGTTCAGGTCTTCCTTAGGTGTTGCACCCGTGAATGAAAAACTCTTAAATCTAAGCTCTACATCAGCTAAAATTGTTGTATCTTCGTAAGGTTTGGTTAACTAGTGCACCCAAAGGTGTGTCCTAGTGGTCAATGAAGCAGGTTGAGACCAATGAGGTCTCAGGCTCAGTTCTCGGAGGAGCCAAAAACACTAAGTGATTTCTTCTCATCTATCCAAGCCTTGGTGGATAGTTTTACCGGTAACTATGCTGGTGGGACGTGGCGGTGCCCCGTGGAATTAGTCGAAGTGCGCGCAAGCTAGCTTGGACACCGCTTGAATAAAAGAATGCAGTTAACTAGCAAATATGCTCTTTACATAATATGGTTGTTGGCTTGTTGTTGTGGGGAAGGTCTAAAGGTGTTCTAAATTTGAGCAGAAATATACCTAAACTGGTTCAAAATGGTTGTGGTTCGATCGATTCTATTATTGGTTAGGGAAGAGTACTGTTTTTGAGGTGGGAAAAGGCTGAGAACAAGAATCTTTAGAAATAATATCATAGCTGACAACTTTCTAGTGAATGATGTTCAAGGTTTCTCACTTTGAGAATCTCCTTGGCATCACATTTAGGGTTTAGTAGCATCATACATTGCACATTAATCAGAATGGGCTCAGTTTAAGCTTGTATTTCTTGAGCCCTAGTGAACGAGAACTATTGGAAAATCTTCTATAGTCTGACAGTCTGACTCGTAAAGCTTAGTGCGTGGGATGAAATAATTTAGTTCCATATATCATGTGAATTGAACTATTATTTGGTAGCCGAATGCTTATTGTTGGACCGTAAGGATGAAAATCAAATTTTAATTGTAATTTTTAGATAGATGCTGGGTGGAGCGAACAGCTGTGTTTAATGATGCAAACCTTCACACATGGTAGCATTTTCATTATTGAAGATGCTATCAATGCCCATATAGTTTCCAAGTTCAGTGCAAAGGCATTAGAGCTGCTTTTGTAGGAGACATGGGTATATCAGACTTAACATTAGCTGGTGGAAAGAAAGTACCAGTCAGACCTGCAAGCATGGGAGAGAATGTAGTGGCAGTTTTCAGTCATATGATCTGTACTCTTAGTTTGACTTTTAACAGTAGTTAGCTGTTGTCGTTCTCCTTTTTGGATTGCCCTATTATGCAAGGATTGGTGTTTGCAAAAATATCAAGCCTATAGAGTTAGGTACTAGTAGTGACAATATCAAAGGACCACTAGTTATTCTCGTGAGGCAGCCCAACTGGGCCTAGTTAACCCAGCAAATTTTGCGCTACTGGAGGATCTTGAACTAGAAGTTGCATAGATGTCAGATAATACTGCTGAACTGGGAAAGATAGCTTAGTATTATGAAGTTGAGGATGCTGTCAAAGATAGAGGTGAGAGAAGCTCTAATATGATAATCTGAGAAGTATGATTTTGGTTGGATGAATATAACTACCAAATACAAATTATGTTGAGAAAGGGGCTGCTGGTAATTATAGTTCCATGTAGTGGTGCAGACGAGGCCGAGACAGAGATCCTATGCAGAGATACCAGCGTTCAGTTACTGGCCAGATACGTGAACCAAAGTCTTCCTCTAAACTCCGATGTGAAGCATATACTCTTTGTCAAGGAGCCATTACTATGTGAAGGGTGCTCCTGTGGCCGAGGATACCATGGTTACCATTTTAGATCACAACTAAATGGATTAGTTCTTTAATAATACATGTCCAAACTGCACATATCATCACTTGATATCTACATCATGAATTCATGACATTGTTCTCATTGTGGAAAGATCATAGCCTATAATTGTCTATTCCAGAGATTCATTACTTCTCTCATTTTATCACTCTCTATGAATCTATGTTTTTTTTACATATGAACAGATACCAGAGGATGCACGTAGCAATGCTTGGGTCTCTTTCGATGGGAAGAGAAGGCAACAACTCTCTAGAGGAGATTCTGTTCGCATATATATGAGTGAGCATCCACTACCTACAGTTAACAAGTCTGATCAGACAGGTGATTGGTTTCATAGCTTGGTTCGTTGTCTAAATTGGAACGATAGACTAGAGCAGAAAGCACTCTGAAACTATCAAGATTAATCCTCCTCTCATTCATGTAAATTAGTGTACAGTCATACATGCAAGAGAATAATAATTTTAATACACTATACGATTATATTATACTCTGTGTCTGGCTGTTATATATGCAGTTAGGTTATACCTTATTTTTCAAAATAAGAAATTTGTACAGTGCTATTTTTACATGGTTAATTATGAAGTTTCAATCTTTGCACATTTGTCTGAGATATTTCTGCTTCTTTGGTATTGATGCCAATATCTAGCGCTCCTTAAAAAAGGCGATTTCATGCCTAGAATCGAATCGGAAACAAATTTACAAAGACAAGAATGGACAGATTTATTTTAAAATGAAGAGGAGATACAAAAACTAATTATACATACGACCTTTATTTAATCTAAAAACTGAATGAAAAGAAGTTGGTAGGCATGCATAATCATATTTAAAAAAAACTAGTCTAGATTGCAGCCACAGCTTGGAACCTTGGTTCTTTAGGAAGGAACTTTTGCTCATTATAAACATTCATGTAATTCCCAAACACAAAAGTTGGATAAGTAGCAATTAATTGATCCACTTTTTTTTCTTCCAAAATTAGCAGCTCTGGTGCTGGAGAAATGGTGGCTTTCAATGAAGGATTATAGAATGAAGCAATTGATCTCCTATTACCATCTGGTTTTGACAAGACACGGTGCCAAACGCTCTTGTATTTCCCATTGCTAAGCACTTCGATTTGATCACCTATAGAGTTTTGAGCCAAAATTAATGAATTTGAATAAACTCGAATACAACAAGCAAGTAAATTTGATCAAAAGAACTATTCGTCATTATCTAATAAATGACATGATATAATGCACGTGTAATTCATGTCAAGTCAAAATCAGACATATGAAAGATGGTCACACACCTGTGTTGATCACGATGGCGTTAGGGATAGGAGGTACATCGATCCATTGTCCATTTTTGAGGATTTGAAGACCATCAACTTGATCATCTTGAAAGAGCAAAATGACACCACCAGCATCAGTGTGAGCTCTTAGACCATTCACCTTTTCTGGATGTGGACATGGTGGGTAATGACTCACTTTTGTACCAAAAAATGCATCATTATTATTGTTGTTATTGAAGGCTTTCTTGATGTAACCTTTTGATAAACCTAAATTTTCATCCATTACTTCCATCACTCTTTCTGCTAGCTTTTTCACCTCTGATCTATACTCTTTCATTGTTTCCCTATCATTTTATAAAATAAAAAATCAGATATGAATATATTTTAAGTTGATCAATATAAATGAAATGGAGTAATTCAGATAGTAAAATTAATTTTGTCACACTTTGACTTTTTTACATGTAATCAACTTACGTATCCCTGTTATAGAGAATAAAAAAAGAAGTTATATTTGAAGATATCATGGATAATTTTGGAAGATTCTTGATTTCGGAAAACTCTACAAAATGTGTCAAAAACACACATAAAAAAAATCATCAGTATATTCATGTCCAAAACACGACTTAAATCTTGAGTTCACTTTTCAAATTTCACATTTTTTATGTTCAAACGCTTCGTTGAATAACAAAATTGAGACTTGTGATAATGCATATATATAGGTAGAAAATTTACTTGAATTGAGGAGTTTTGGAGGGCCATTGATTACAATTATCATCAGTTAGAAGGAATACATCTTCCCAATCCACATTTTCAACTTTGCCATTTTTATTGCTTTCCACAAATTCATTAAGCAAATTCACTACTCTTGACTTGTTGAACACTTCTTCTCTTTCCAACTTAAAGCATTCTTCACCAACTTTCTTCACCCTTTCTAATAACTCCACTGGTATCCCATGATTCACCAACTGCATACACAAAATTATACCACTTTAATATATATTAATAATATTAAATCGCGATATAGTGATCGACTATATATATGTCATCGATCACACGAAAAGATCATATTCTGAATTGACTAGTTTTACATTGACTTTGAAGTATTAGACGAATTTTGAAAATGATGTAATAGTACATTTTTCTTACTATATATCAATTAAGCCCGATATCCAAGGGTGAGGTCATGAAGTCTCCGGCGATTAATATGATGAGTGGTTTTCTTATACGATAATCATTTCTTCATAAGCTACCTTTTGCGGTTACATTAGGCTCAAGAATTCATTTGTCAGCAACAGAATTTAAGAAAGAAGTTGCGATTTCTCCTTTATTTAATTTTGAACTCTTTGGGTGACTACCCATATATAGAAATACATTTTAAACATCCATGCATAAATTAAACTTTCACAAAAGAAAAAATTAAAAAAATTGCAAATATATATATATATATATATATATATATAAATACCTGAAAGAATCCCCATTCTTCACAACCTTTGGAAATTTGAGCCAAAGTTTGGGCTCTTTCCTCTCCATAAAGTTTTGAAAAATCAATAACCGGAATAGTAGTCATTGTTAAGCAAAAAATTAAACAAAAAAAAAGAGATTAATTAGAGAATATATAGTGAAATAACAGCAATTGTAGCAGTTTGGTGGTCTAGAAAATATTCACAAACACCCTTTTTATAGCCAATAATATACTCCCTAATAATAATAATAATAATTAAAAAAAACAATATTATATTTTAGCAGTTAAGAGTACGTTAATTAAATGGCCGGTGACTAGATATTAATTAATTGTTTTTTTACTTTAAAACAAGGTCAATGTTCTTTGTGAGGCATTGCTTCTCCCACAACAGAAGCATTGTACGTAGCTAGTGATGATATATTATAAATATATATTTTAACTTTACTATCTTCGTTTTAATTTATTTGACAAATCTTTCATAATAATTTTTTTTTTTAAGAAAAAAAGGTTTATTAATTTCTATATTTAGTACTCTCTTTAACACAACATCTTACGCTAGGAATCGCTTGATGGCTGATTCACAAATGAGTTATGTAGGTATTATGTAAATTCTAAATAAGTAATACCAAGATTGCTAACTGATTAATTAAAGATAAATTGTTTATGTACAAAATTGATATAGTGTATGAATTGCATAACTTACGAGAGATTTTATATTATAATTTTATATATGAAAGAATTGATTCTTGCATTATAAATATATTTACGTAAAATTTCTACATTATTAATATTCGTATAACTTTAACTAACTAGTACCAAACAATCCCTATTACTATTTAGTTTTTTCACCGACTAAAACGGTTAATTATGTTGACTAATTTTCACAGTTAATCATGCGTTGACTATACAGCTTATCTTGCCGTCCTGAGCCTTTGACTTTTTGAAATAACTATTATTATCATTGTTACTCCTATTATTATTATTATTATTAGTAAAAACACGTCATAATTTTACATGTAAGCAATGTTATTAATAAAGTAATTTGCACTAATTTGCAGGCGTTGTTTGAGGGCAAAGGAACATTGATGACTTTTATTGTGGAAAAGAAGAATAGCAAACCCCTAATTTACTACAATATAAATAAATTGTCAATGCCAAGGAATTGCTAAAGTAAAACTCGGCTACTCTCTCCGTTTCAGATTATTTGATCCTTGCTGACCTAATAAATTTTTTAAAGAAAAATCTTAACTAGAGGTTTATCAGACTAAACTAATCTTATTAATGATGTTTTGAAATTTTAAATCTATTTTATGTAGTTATTTTAATATTAAAAGTAATATGAGGATTTTTTTTTAAAAAAAAAACCTCTTTTAATTTGCTAAAATGACAATTAAAATGAAATAGCTATTTTCGCTATAAAAGCCAAGCAATGAAACGAAAAAAGTATTTTATAATAATAATATGCCTATTATAATCATACAAGTGGATTGGAAAGGGTAAAATATATGTAGCCCTTATTCCTGCTAGTACGAGGGTAAAGAGAAATATTTCAAATAAATCGTCGGAAATTTTTTTTTTTAGTAGATTTGCATGAAAAATATGACAGGAAAAGGGCATGAGACAAAGCAAAAAAATACTAGTTGATAGCAATATACATAGAAAAACTTGCCTATAGATTTTCTTTTTCTTCTTTTTTTTTTTTTTGAAAAAAAAAAGAGAGAGAGAATTATAGTGATAATAATTCAGATTTGTGCAATTAACACTCAACCATATTTGGTACACTGTTGATTTTATTCTGATTGTACGAATATTAAAGTTAGTCATTTAATGATGGATAATTACAAAGGACAAATAGTAATTATTGATGGGTACGCACTATATATGCATTTATATGATTAAGTGTTAAATAAAATGGCGGTAATCATTAACACAAAATTCAAAAATATATTCTTGATTTATATACACTGATAAAAGTATATATTTTTGTATTTTGTGTTAACCGTTGATGGTACTTTTAGTGCCTAACAATTTATCAAAAAATTATATGGAGTAATTCACTCCTAACAAAAAAAAAAGGAATTAATTGTTTACTTGTTTGAGCAGGTATATATTTAATTATATACAAATTATACAGTATAATTAATTATGTACAAAAGATACTATAATTTTTTTGAATTATGGACAACTAAATAGCATAACTGTCAGGAAAAAAATATACAAAATCATCTAACAGCAAAAGAAATTAAATAACTCGTATAAATGACTGAGTTAATTAAACAATGATCATTCAAATGGAAATTTCACGTTTAAAACCTTCTTCATGCTTCCTCACTTGAGCTCGTCACACGAGACATGTGCAATTTATATTTTTAATTTGTATATGTAATTTGTGGACTATTAAACTAGAGAAGGATTTATCTGACATGCGCATTTAAAAAATAGCTATTGTGCACTCACTTTTAACAAAAATAAAAAATAAAAATAACTAGATTATGCTTTATGTTTTTAAAATTAACAAATTAAAGGTACTAGATATGTTTTATGTTTTACCTTGTTAAGAAAAAACAGCATTAAATTCTTAAAATAGATGAATCTAAATAATCATTAGACTTTTTAATTTTATTTCATTCACGACAAACATTCTCCATGTACGTACAAGCCACTTTACAGAAAAGGAAATATAAACAACATCGATAATAATTATGTAGATCTTTTTGAAGGGCCTGAAAAAGATATTGCACATATTAAATATTTCTAACAAATGGCTAATCAATATGCATATGTCGTTATTAGGCTAATAGAGTTAGAGTACCACATATTTTTTATTATATAAGTATATAATAACAACAAATGATTACCTTGTTAATTAGTGTGAGCCAATATGATCTCCATCCGCATCGGTTGGTTCGGTTCGATTTTATATATTATCACTTTGATTAATCAGTTTTTGGTTTTTAAATATGCTAATCAATTTATCAGTTTTTGATTGTTATCGATTCAGTTTTGAATTTACCTTATAAAGAAATGTACGTAAAATATTATATGACTTCTCACTTCTCTAGATGTTTTAATATAGTGAAACAAGAAAGATAATGAGAAATTGTATCAATAAGAGAAAATATAGTGGAAAAGAAAAAAAATGTATCCGCACCGAGTGTTTACACCAAGTTAATGCAATTTATAAGTTATAACTGTTAAGGTTTTGCTCGGATTCTCTACCTTATTTGAACTTTATTTTTTTCCTAAAATAAAAAGACAAAACATTATCATAAGTGTTTTTACTTTTCTATTCATATTTGGTTTATTCTTAGAGAAAAAAATTGGAAATCTATGAATTGAAGATCCATATTCTCATAACAGAACAACAATAGAATCCACAATATAGTCGACTAGTCGCTTAGGAATTTCTTTTTGTAGAGATTTTCTCTCTACGATTTTAAGGTTTTTATTATTGGTTTTATAATATGTAGGTCAATTGTACATATCATATAATAATATTACGTCTTATAGTATAGTTTTATATGTCGTCTAATTTATCAATCATATTAGTTATAATTATAAGTTTTCGCATGACGTCCTAATCACTTTCAAATTCAACTGTGATCAAAAGTTATTGACACGTGACCAAAACTTAACAAGTATAACTATGGTTCCCTTCTTGTAAGCTCTTCTTCAGAGTGAAACAAATGATATCTAGATTACCATTTAAGCTTCAATTTGCTTATTCCAAATGATTTGATTCCTTATATATTATGGTTGGATTATTTTGGTCTTTAATTATTCAATACCAAATAAACCATAAGACATTGTTGTCAGTTTATAATTTTTTTTGTCTTTATATATCTATGAAGGAAGGGTCAATAAACATGGACAACTATGAATAGGAAGTATCTCTTATAACTATTGAAACATTTGGTCAAAATCTAGCAACTTGCAATTTCACTGTCTAGTGACTACATACATTGGAACAAAAAAAAATATAGTGAAAATAATAGTGGAATTAATTGCCAAGAATCCAGGATGGATAGATCATTGTCTTCTAAAATAGTACTTAAATTAAATAATTAAGCAAGCAACATTCATTGCATCATGAGTAAATTGGAATTTGAAGTAGCTAGTTGTTTGATTTAATCCCTTTTATTTGAAGAAGTTTGTGCTCTTCCTCACATGTTTCTAACTAGTAAATTAATAATGAAAATGTCTAGGGTACATGTACTTATTATACTTCTAGTTCATGGTCATTTTCTAGATTCTAAAAATAATTTTTAATTGATATATATCAGTGTATATTTAATAGGGCAACTTTCACGTATAGCAAATAAAAAATTCATATTTGTATGCTATAACAAAGTTTGCATAATTGCGCTCCATAGCAAACATAAAAACTGTATAATTTGCTATACATATACATTTGAAGCAAATTGTATAAAACGAAGTGTATAAAACAAGAAAGAGAAAGACACTTGGGCAGAAAACTATATAAAAACGAAGTGTATAAAACGAATTGTATTATTAGAAGTGTATAGAACGATTATATTCAATTTGAATTTGTATAAAATGAGAAAGAGAGAAAGACAAAGGAGATTTGATAAGGAATATACAATTGAATCAAATTGTATAAAATGAGAAAGAGAGAAATTAGATACAATTTGAAAATTGTATAAAACGACAAAGAGAGAAAGGCAAAAGAAATTGGGCAGGAGAGTATTTTTATTGTATAATTATAAGTGTATAGGATGAAAATATATGTACTTGCATGTGTATATACAATTTTCTCACGCTTTATACAAACAGAAATGTAATTTATACATTTCGCTTCTGGTGTATAAGTGAGAAAGGTGAGGGTGGCGAGCGAGATTTGGGAGAGTGGCGAGTGAGATCTGGAAGGGGGGAGAGACGGGAACAAAAATATATGTATTTATATAATTTTCTCTTCTTTATACAATTAGAAATAATTTTTATACACTTGTGTTTGTATAAAAAGTGAGGAAGCGAGCGAGAGATTGAAGGAGAGTAGCGAGCGAGATATTTGGAAGAGAGGCGCCTGACAATTTTTTGCAAACGTTTGCTATGGAACACAATTAAATCAAACCCTAGCTACTCAATTAATTTTAGGTTATTAGTTTGTTATTATATATAATTTTCCCTATTTAATACTGCATTGTTATAGCTCATATTTTCATCGAATTGAAATGGTGAAACACAAATACATCGTATGGTACTAACAATTGATACAATTATGTTATGAAACTGGTGCACATTGGTATTCAAAGTGTAGAGTACATAAATATTATTATGTACTTCTGATCGATAAGATACATATATGTATTTAAAATTGAAATTCTGAAACACAGATACAAAGAGGGAGTGGGATAAGAGAGGCAAGAGATGAGTGATATAAGAGAGAGAAAAGAGTTGAGCGAGAGAGTAAGAAAAAAATATTGTGAGATATAGCTTCTATGTAAGTGATATAAAGTGTATACGACTTAAAACTACGAGTAATTGTTTTTAGGGAAAAAATGTATATAATAGTAAATTTGTTAATTCAAATTAAATGCTATATAAACATAGTTTGATTTAATGGTACCCTATAGCAAACTATTGCTATTTTTGCCTCTCTTTCTGGTGGAATTTCGCTCGCCACTCTCATTTTGGTGGTTGTCTCGCTCGCCTTTCTCGTTTTTATACAAACACAAATGTATAAAATGGGTTTGTGTTTGTATAATGCGAGAGAAAATTGTATATATACATATACATATATCTTCGTTTCCCTCTCTCCTTCTTTCAGACCTTGCATGCCTCTCTCACTTTATACAAACACCAATGTATATATTGCGTTTGTGGTTGTATAAAGCGAGAGAAAATTGTATATACAAATACAAATGCATATATTTTCATCCTATACACATATTATTATAAAAATACAATCTTCCCCAACCCAATTTTATTTTGTCTTTCTCTCTTTCTCACTTTGTACAAACACAAATTATACAATTGATCTTTTGTATATGTATACGAAATAAATTATACAACTCTTTCTTTTATATATGTATAGCGAATTATACCATTGTTTTCTTTGTATATGTACAACGAATTATACAACTACTTTCTTTGTATATGTATAACGAAATATAAATATTTATATTTGTTATAAAACGCAATTATGTAAACTATAACTATAATTTACAAATATGATTTTTATATATAAAAGTTGCTCTACTTAGAATTAGGAGAAGATGAACAAATTTGGGCCTGTCAGCCCAACAGTTTGAAATTAGGGCAAGGCCCCAAGTTGATTATTTTCTTTTGTATAACTTACAAAAATCACATAATGTAAACATTAAACTCTATCATACATCACATTCTATTTTACGAAAAATTCTTAAATATCAGTCATTCAAATACATAATTGGTTGCTCGAATACATTAATTGTGATACTCAATTTATTATTTTTGAGATTCCAATTATATAAAGTAATAAAAAATGATTAATTTATATAATTAATAATAATTTGATTTAAAACTTTTTATTTTATCTTTAATGATATAATTTATAACTATACAATACCTATAATTTAGACTACATATTTAAAGATATTCTTTCATTTTTAAACTCTATGCTCAATCAAATTGGGCTGACACATATAAAAATTAAAGTAAAAATTTAAGGAATCCCATAGTGTAATTCAATAATTTCATTCTATCCCGACAAATTTAGTATTTACAAAAAATCCCTTAAATTCGTTGAGCCGTGATACTTTAGACTCTAGTGATACATGGTAAATGATACATGGTAATTTTAAACTGTTGAGAAAAAAAGGGGAAAAACGGTACAGTTAATGTTGTTAATAAAACAGCTAAATTTACGGTAACATATCATTAATCAACATAAAATCAGCACTTAATTGGATATTAATTTCAAATTTTGAAAAACAAAAATTATATCATCTATTTTGAAAACAATTTTTTTGAACAATCTGTTAAATTTCGAACTACAGTAATTTTATTGTTGTTACAGTGGATTTTTCAAGATGAATACTTTGATTTTGATGAGACATTCCGAAATTTGGGTGAACGAATTGCAGAATGAAAGTTACAAAATCGACGGAATCGTTGTTGGAGATTCAATTTCGTATCTAATACATGTATCAGAAACATCGACTAAACAATATACACACTGATTCTATATGTATCATCAAGTACAGTTGATGACGCATTTATTAAACTTAGTGAATGATACATTATAACAATTTTCAAAACATGTATCGGTACATCAACTAAACAACTAATACCTTACTGATACATGATATCAGTTTTCAGAAAATTCATACTATATGCAAAACATGTGATACATATCTACTACATGTATCAGTGAATTGACTAAACACTGTACACACTGATTCTATATGTATCATCAAGCACAGTTGATGATGCATTTACTAAACTTATTGAATGATACATTATAAAATTTTTCAAAATTTCATGATACATATAAAATATTATGATACACAACAAATTCATGTATCAATTCACCGTCTAAAACACTATACACACTTATTCAAATGTATCGGCAAGCACACTAGATTCCTTAAAATTTTTACTAGTTTCAACAACAGTTTTAAGTACCAAAATACTAACCCGAGACAATGTAGGCCTAACAAACTTTAACTCTTTGAGTCCTGTTTGGCCTTATGCAAAGTTGATGCTAGAGGAAGAGGAAGGGGAAGTGGTAACTGGGAGAATGTATTGGGATGAGATGAAGATTGTCTACTTGTTTTTATCACCTTAACTTCTTCTAAGGCAAGAGGCACTGGTTCTTATGTTTTTGGTGTGTAAGCAAAAGATATGGAAGTAAGAACAAAACGGTAGAAAGATATGGAAGTTATCCTGCTTCCTGATTTTTTGAATTTTGAAATTCAAAATTTTAAAATTTGGTCTTTTATTTAAAATTAATTAAATTTAATAATTCAAAATCAAAAAGCTGATTAAAAGGTTGAGTGTTTAAATGGATAAAATTTAAAATTCTATTTAAGAGGTTGAGTGTTTTAATGGAGAAAAAATAGGTATTAAAATTGATAAATGTGTATTACAGGAGATAGAGTGTAATGTATCTAAAAAATTACACTAAAATAAAAAAAGGGAATTATGTAATATTTAAAAAAAGTAGAAAAAATTAGAGAATATAAAAATTATAATGGTGTATTTAAGTTATTTTTCCAAAATTAAATTAGTGGGCCAAGTTTTATCTAATGTGCAGGTTGACTTGGGAAAACTAAATTCTTTCAAATAAATTATCAAAGAATTCAATTATATCGGAAAAGAAACAATCTAACTCAAACTTATTTTTGGTAGGGACATGAGATTTAACGGATTTGAGGTTTATATAATATGAAGTGATGGCAAAGATGATTATATTAAAATATAATATTAGAAATTTTCTAAATAATTTTTTTTTAGCATAAAATAAAGTGTTTAGTTAGAATATTTTTTGATGTTAAAATAGAATATAAATAATAATTGAACAGGTAATTAATGATAACATTAATTGTTATAGACCGTTAATATACTTTTGTAATCTCATATCATCAATCAATTTCAAAATTTAATATATTTGAATCAATAGGAGAGTAGATTATAATGCTATATTACAACGTAGCATTATAAAATTACAATTCGCCAAAAACAAATATCTACTATTAATTATTTTCCTTTGCATCTTTACCCATCTTTACCCAAACATGTCCTTATAAATTTCGTACTTAGTGTAACTTTCTTTCGTGTCGCCGTTATTCACACAATATCGAGGAAAATTCAACCAAATCAGAGAGATAACACACAAGCCCTAATTTTGGAAATGAGAAAATTCGATCCGTGGCCGATCTTTTTCCGCCGGGAGTGGAGCCGCAACTGGCCGTTTCTGGTTGGTTTCGCCGTCACCGGCACTATCATCACCAAGATGTCCCTCGGTTTTACTGGTTTGTTTCTCAGTTATCTCGTTCTACCTATTTATATTGCCTGAATGTCTTTACTTTCGTGATTGAATCTGATTTTCTTTGGGTGATTGATGATTTTTGCAGAGGAGGATGCAAAGAACTCTCCATTTGTGCAAAAGCATAAGAAGTAAGTCATTGTCCACTTCCAAATTAAATCCTAAATTGAATTGATGTAGATGTATGCTGATTCATATAATTTACTCTTCTTGTGTTTGACTTTTCTGAGTCTTGAATTATCCATTTGTGTGTTTGTATTGTTTGTGATTGATGATGAAAAGCTAAAGCACATGTGTTATTGGGAAACGAGTAATAAAACAAAATATACACAGTTAAAAATTTCTTACAACAGTGATATTAGTTGCTAGGTGTGTTCAAAACCAAACCATAACGATAAGCCAACCGCAAAATTGGCTTATTGGTATTGGGTTATCGAATAAATGGTTGGTAACGGGTTATAATTTTATAATTAATGGCTTATTGGTATGAGCGTGGATTATTAAATAATTTATCAACCGATCATTACCACTACAAAGCCTGATAATAAAACAGATAAAGATTGAATTTTGTTGCACAAAAAGGTTTGTGGATTTATTAGACAATGGATTGACGACAATATATTGAACCATATTTCTGTAGAGAAAGTAGATACATGGTCGGATCCTATGAGAACATCTTGAAAGTTCGTATGCTTGAAAGACTAGAAACAACCAAATGATCTTGGTAAAGCAAATGTTAAGCTTAAAATATCATGTTGGTTCTCCAATGATAGATTATCAAAAATTAATTTCAGGGAATTATGAATCAGTTATATGTTATGGGCATAAAATGCATTTAATTTGATGAAAAAATTCAAGGCTTGCTTCTACTTGGTTCCCTACCAGGCTCTTGAAAAACATTTAGAACTGCATTATCAAATTTTGCTTCGGATGGTGTAATCTCTATGAATTTCGCCAAGAACAATGTCCTGAACGAAGAGATGAGAAGAAAATCTCCAAGTTCTTCGTCAGATGTCCTGTCTAATCCCGAGGGGAAGAAACAAGAATTGTGGTTTTCAGAATAGAGACATAATAAAAGCAATTCCAGAGGCAAATGGAAGGATAGTGAATCTTATTATTGTGGCATGTAGGGGCACACAAAAGTTCTGCTGAAAGTTGAAGTAAGAGAACAAAGACAAAGACAAAGTCGAAAAGAAAGAAGATGACTAAGACTTGAGCGAGAACTCTATGTACCATGCAAGGACAAAACACATTGCCATGAGATATCATTGGATTTGTGAGCAAGTGCAGAGTGAATCATATCACGTAAAAATGATTCACATAAGGACTACATGTACCATGCAAGGACAAAACACATCGACATGAGATCTCATTGGATTTCGTGAGCTACTGTAGAGTGAATCATTTCACGTAAAAACGATTAACACAAGTGAAAATCCTATGTATGCAGATGTTATACCAAACTACAAGTTCGACCTATGTAGAGAACTTGTCGGCTATGTTGCTCGAACTCTTCAAAAATGTCGACGGATGTATGTCGTATTCTCCAAAGATAGTGTATTTTTGAATGATCGACAGGGTGCGACAACATTTTTGGAGAGTCCAAGCAACTTAGCTTGTCGGCATGAGCTCTCTCTGAAAAGATAGAGACACCTACTTTCAGGTGCGGTGCATGCCAGGAGGGTAATGTCAAAAGGCATTCTTGCGACTTTTTGTCACTTTGAATTGTTGTTCCTTATTGATGTCATTAGTGACATGAAAAGGGACAATTTTCTTATAAATAGAGCACAAGCTCATTCGTAAATAGAGAAGAAAAATATAGATAGCGTAATAAGGTATTTCAAAGGCGGACTAAGAAAATAGTTTGTGAAAGAAAAATATAGTTTGAGCAATATTTTAGTAGTGTAGAAAATCAAAAGAAGGTTATTTCTTTTGAGTGCTCTCTCTATATTTTTTCTTCTCTGTGCTTTCTTCTCTTTGCTGTATTTACATATGAGCTGAAGTGCTTTATTTATAAATTCTTATTTTGTCCATTTTGATGTCACTAGTGACATCAATTAGGAACAATAATTTAAAGTGATAGATGCCTATATTTATATGAAGTTGTAGGAATGCCTTTTTGACATTTGCTGCAATCCTGCAGCAAATGAAGAATTTGTTGCATGGACCCCACAAGTGTAATGCAATGAAAAAAGAATCAAACATGGCTTCAGGCTCTAGCACTTTAATTATGGACTTGTCTATTGTCGCTCTGTTACCTTGATGTGCTAAGAACAAATAGTTTGAGGTTGAGATTTTTCTCTTGTTATAATGCTCTAGACGCAGGGATAGCAAAACCTTATGACCTGTAGGAACTATAACCTTATGGCATGGGAGAGGGATGAAATGTTAAAGAAACTAAGGGCAGCTAATGAATTGAAATTTAGCTATTAGTGTTTGATGTCTACGTATAACAGGCTGTTAATTTGCAAAGTTTTGTTGTTGAGGCTTGAGGGTAGTAAGCTTGTTTATGTTTGCATTCCTTATTGTTAATAGATGATCAAAAGTGAGATACTTTTGTGAAGCGAGCCAGAGAATTTAATTTTGTAATTCAGGAGTGACTTATGGTCAAAGAAAGGATTTCTGCCATCGAATATATATATATGTAGCGAGGCAAATAGTTAAAGAAAGGATTTCTGCCACGAATATATATATACGTGGCCAGGCAAAGTTTTGAAGTAGGTATCTTTTAGGTGTAATGTTGAGGAAAGAACTTACAAACTCATGCTAAGAACTGCAACCGGTTGGAATAGGATACAGAGCCTATTAACAAGGATATTTTCAGGTTAATAGAAAGAACAAGAGACAGGCTAAAAGGTGAGCTGCAACCGCTTGATTGTGAGCTGTACAAAATCTAGAAGATCTGGTTGAGTCTGAAAGAATCTGTGGAAACGTAAGATTCAGAGTAGACTTAAATGAGTAAATGACTAGGAGTTTGAAGTGATGAGAAATTTCCAAGTTGTATAACAGATACAATTACCTCAGCTACAAAACAGAGATGAATCAAAGAAGAAGGGAAATAAGGCCAGCAGTTTATCCGGTAAATTCTACTTTTTTAGTTTGTCCAAGGGGAATGTCCCCGTGGAAACATTTCTGAAAGAATTTTGGAGGAAAAAAATTTCACCAAAAATTGCTTTCATATGGTACATGAGGCCATCCTAACTCCTGACAACCTAAAGAACAAGGGATGAATTTTTAGAAATAGATGCTACTTGTTTGAACAAGAGAACATATGTGGAATATGTTTCTAGCTTGTCCGGAACAGTCATGAAAAAGAAAATTGATGTGCTAATGGTATAAGAAGCAAAGAAGACATGGGAGACAATACCATTGTATATGCATACCAAAGTTGGATGGAGAGAAGCAAAATATGGGAAATGATACCCATTGTACACAGCTTATAAAGAAGCAGGAGATGTTTTGATTAGGAAGCTGTGAAGAAAAATACTTAACTGGATGACAACAATTATTTTGGGGCAACCAGGGGTCCAGGACCATGTAGATGATGTAGGTGTCTCTGTTGACCTTATCTAAATCTTTTTAATGTGCCTCATTGGTGCTTTATCTTGTTATAAAAAGAAAAAAAGTGAAGCGAAAGGGACATCAAAAAAGTAACTAACTGTAAAGAAATAGGATTAAAGTGTTGAGTTATTGTTCAGAAATTGGGAAGCTAATTTTACTTTGTTTGGTTTTCTCTTGCATAATTAAAGCATTGACATGGTTTATCCTTGGGGTGCTTCTATTCTAAAAAGCTTAAATTGACCTTGACCTATATATAAGTAATCATGTTTGAGTTGGCTAGAGCATAGAAAGAAAAAACATGAGTCAGGTGCTGTTGTTAGACTATGTTGCCTAGACTCTTAAAAAGTGTTGTTGAGTGTGTGTCAGATCCTCCGAAAGTAGTACATTTTTGGAGGATCCGACATGTTTGCAAGAGCATTTTCTGAGAGTCCGAGCAACATAGCTGCTGGACCTAACTGTGAACCAACTGGGTGTGTGAGGCCCCCTAGGTCTCTTTTAATGGGCTATTCCATCACATTGACGGCCAATCTTGAAAATGTTTCCTCTTATAGATGATTGCTTTCTGATTGGTTGCAGATATTCTTCTTCATAGAATTAAACCTGACTTGTTGGGGGTACAGTGTACTATTATTAGTATCACTCATGGACTGTTAATTGCAAATCAATATCAAACTTTAGTTCAGCTGTACCATCTGTCAGTAATATAGTGGAATGATACCATCATATGTTGCTTAAAACTAGGAGTTATGCTGAGGAGCAATGTGATGAAATAGCCCATGTAAGGCAGTCATGATATTATCCCATTGAAGCGGGATAAAAGAATCCTTGGATGATTTTCTATAATCTCTTAAAAACTCTGGATTATTTTGAACAGGAATTTTATCTTCATTTTTTTTTTCATTAGTAAGTTAAACCAAACCATCTGATCTAAAGGCTCTATCAAAGTTTAATATCCCATGGTTTTAAATTTGGTATGTAAAGTAAGATTCCTCAAGCCATGTGGTCCTCGGGATCCTTGGCTTCCTAATGTAAAGGAAAATTGCATTTCACTTGGTTGATATTTGTTATACGAAACCATTTCTTGTACAACTGGATTATCCCAGTATGTAAAGTCACTAAACATCTAATTTGTTTCTGTGCCTGCAGATGAATCTGGCCATCCTTAAGGTTGCTGCTGTGTGGAGGCTACCTTACTTGACAGCTCTTTTTTCTTTTGTGCACCTTTTTTTTTTTTTATGACTATCAAATACAACATTTTTGTATTGCATAAAATGTCTCCTGAATCGTTGTTGGAGAAACTCGTGTTACTGGAAATTGTCATTTAACTGAAAGCTGCATTTTGTTTTCTGTTACTAAGTTTTGTTTGTGATTTGCATCTAATCCTAATATTTAAATTGATTTGCACCCTAATTTCTTTGCAAGACAATAAGAACACTATTTTCTTGAAATCCAAGAGGGCAAAAATTGGATATATCAAGTTGGGGCCTAATGTTGTTCATGATTTTACCTTCAGAGAAGTTTGTAGATACGAATATGTAGCTAGCTGATCTTGAGGGCATCATTCTCTGGTGTTACCATGCAAGACGATTGAAAGAGCAATGATGCATGTAATTAGTTCGATCATACTCGTATTCTAGTAATGCCAAATAGTAGTGCTTCTTTAAATTTGGGAAAAAAGGCAACAAAGTAGCGCTAGCTGGAACTGGACAATGGGTGTGTGTCTGATACCTCGATGTCAGCTCTTCGCCACCTGGGGCTGTTCCAAGGGTTGGACTATTCGTCTATTAAAACGGTACATGAACTGGATTTTAGGATACATATATATTGAGCCAATGTTCATATATCTAGAAGCAACTACGTAAAAATCCACTTTTATTGTAATTCTCAGCTCATTTATTTAGCAATTGGTTCTTTGAATTAAATGACAAAATATTAAACAAAATGACAAGTCACACTCTTTACCTAACACATCCCTCTCAACCTATCCTATTATCTCACTCGTTTTTCTCATTTGGCCCAAAATTTCTATATTATACAAAATTTAAGCAAGATTTGAAGGTGATTTTTTTTATAAATTTTTTCGGATAAAGTGCTATATCTAATAAATGGAAAACTCCTATATATACGGGGAATTTTTTTTCTCCCTTTTATAGATTAGTTACAGTAAAAATAGCGCGTAAATATTTTTGGGAAGGAGTATATCTCAATTTGACATCTCATACACGTACAAACGTAACCCACCAACCAACCGACGCTCCATTATTTTGAGAAGAAGCCTTTCTTCTTCATCATCAATTTTCAGCTCATTCCTCTGCACCTTCCTTTTTTTTTTGTATTGTAATATACACATATTGCGTTTTATTTTTGTTGATTAGATATTGATATTCAGAGATCGAATTGCTCTGCTATTGTAATTTTTTTTTGAAAAAAATATGGATGAATTTGGCGTTTTGGTTGAGAGATATGGCGTCAAAGTTCAAGGAGGCAAGTCAACGCCCATGGCTAATTTGAAGGCGAAAAACAATTCCAGCAATGGTTTTCCGTCGAATCTCGGGTTTAATTCGGGTCAAAACACCGGGTATAGCTCTGGGGATCCATTTGCGGATGATCTCGATGGAATTTTCAGGTCTAAGACTTCGCCGAACTACGATGATAATGATATTTTTGGAGGTGTGTTTGCAAATTCAAAGCAGCAGCAGAATAATGTGGATATTGAATCAGTATTGGGAGGTTCGAGTTCGGGTAATAATAATAACTATGCTAGTAAGAATGTGAATGATGATTTTGATTTGTTTGGTACGGAACCAAAGAGGAGTGACTCGATTGATGATATATTTGGGAATTTGGGATTGAAGTCGGATAGTTTGAAGAAAGATCCTGCTGTAAATAGGTCAGAAGGTGATGATTTGATTCCTGGATTTGGTGATTTTAGCTCCCCAAGTTACAGGTATGTGTATTTATTTAGTTCAAATTCTTACCATGCGTGTTTGAATTTTCAATTTTCTTTGCCCTCTGTTTATGTTTTAGCCTAATAAGTCAGAACCTTCCAGTAGATCCTCTATTTGTTGTGTCGCTATATTGTTAGTTTTGTGAACTATGACCGGAAACTGAAAGCATAAACCTCCTTTGCTTCATTATTTAAAGCAATAATTAACTGAATCCTAGGCTAGAAACATTATAAGTATTTCTGCTATGAGCTTAGGCTCACTATAACATTGAAGACATATTTGGTCCTGCAAATTGAATGTTGAGATGTGAGAAAATATAGAGGTGGTATAGAGAGAGGATCATAGTTTCTATGAAGTATATTACATGAATCTCCTTTTTACTACTCCCTCCATTTCACTTTGTTTGTATATTTTGATTTGAGACGGAGTTCAAGAAAATAAACAAGACTTTTGAATCTTAGGGTTTTAAACTGAAAATATGTAGAATGCACGAAAATGTCATTTAATTTTGTGGTTTTAAACAAGTCGCGTGATTCGTTGAAATTAAAGAGTTTCCAAAGAAAAGGAAAGCGACATTCTTTTTAAAATGGACTAAAGAGGAAAGTAAGACAAACACCTTGAGATGGAGGGAGTATCTTTTTCTCTCCAAGTGCTTTTCAAGTGTTTGATTGATTACTACATTTCCATTAAATTATAATTTCTTTACTAGTTCACTAGCATTTTGATCTTGAAGCTGCTTCAGGAGACACCATCCATGTTGAGGCAAAGAATAAAGTTAACCTTCTTAATACCCAAATGGCTCAAGTTAGGATCTGACCATCTTATGATATACTCCCTCTGTCCCTATTTAGTTGTCCACTTTAGAAATGACACATATTAAGAAAATAATTAATGATGTAGTGAGTTTAGCATTTACCCCTATTAATTATGAAGTGGATAAAATGTTCTATATTTTTCAAAGTAATTAGTCATTTAATTAATTTAGGGTATAATAGATAAAAAAAATTGTACTTTCTTGATTTGTCAAAATGGACAAGTAATTAGGGATGGATGGAGTAATTGACATTGCCAAACAAACATTTCAAATGTATCAATGTGTAACTCAAATCTACAGTGATGGGAAGCCTTGCAGAACCAATGGAGTCAACTATCTTTGCCACTTTCTTGTTTTTTATTTATGTATCACTCTATTCATCCTCAGAAGCATTGTTAAAACTCTATATATTTCTGTTTGTATAGCAAAAAATCAGACCCGAGAAGTCCTCAGCAATCAAATTCTTCTAAATCAAGCTCCTCTTCACCAGATGATCCATTTTTGGTTTTTGAATCATCTACCAGTGAGGCAAATGCTTCTTCTTGGCCATTTTCAGAATCGTCGGAACAGCATCGTGGAAGTAATCCCGTGACATCTTCAATTGACGAGCTTGAAAATTTTGCCAATTTTAAGGTTAGGAGTGATACAACCGAACGACCACATGTTCCTAAAAAGGACTCCTCTGTAAAGAGTCCTGTGGACAGAGCACAAGAGAAGTCCAAAAATGTGAGGGTGACAATCAACAAACCAAGCAATACGACAAAGCCAAAATCTGCAGCTGAGGTATTGATCAAGACTGTTGCGTTCCAAGATTTTGTGTGTACTGATGATGAACTAACCTTTTTGGTTCCCATGTCATGTTTCTCCCTATACCCTTCTTCTTTCAGGGACATATGTCTGCAGGCTTCCATAAGAAGGGAATGCCAGAAGAAAAGAAGTCATCGTTGAGTAAAAAAAACGCGTCGCCTGTGAAAAACTTTGTCGATGACTTAATGTTTTTTGGAGGTGACTTCATATCTGTAAAAGAAGATCCATTTCTTTTATAGGAATTAATCCATTAGAATTTAATAATGCCAGCATTTTACATTCGTCTTAATGCAAATATGTTATATTATTTCCTGTTGATATTTGTTCGCTGTTGTGTACATGCAGACTCTGCTCCTTCCTCCGAGGCATTTCAGGAAGTTGAGGATGAAAGTGAAGAAAGAAGAAATGCTAGGTTGAAACATCATTTGAAGACCCAAGAGCGCATGGTGATCTTTCTTATAACTATCCCTTTAACCGAGTAGTGTGCTACAGTTTCCTCGTTTCTTGCAATAACCTTCTTATTATTGGATGAGTATTGTGCTAGCATATTTGCATAACTTGCAATAACCTTCCTATTTTTAGATGCATTAAGTCATCCTTGATTCTGCTGAAAATGAATGGGTTTGAAGTTATTAAAAAAAGAATGGGTTTGAAGTTGTTTTTTATGTGTGTCTATTTGAGGAATTGAGCTACATTGAGAAGAGAAAAATCTGTATATGACTTGGTCTTTGCTTGCGATTCTTATTAAACTGAGAAGCTTTAAAGATGTACTAGAATAGGCTGTGTGAAGAACTACTGGTCTGTGAGTTTTTGGCCTGTGATGGTATCTCCTGAACTATCATTCCCCTTAGATGCCAAGTTTTCTCTTTAATGCATTGGATCAGACTTAAGATGGAGAGAGGGAGGGAGGGAGGAAGAAGCTTTTGTCAAGTACTCACCACAGTCATCAAAAATAAATAAATAGAGTGATATTCTAAGTTCCATTGTAGTTTACAGGTAACATTCTAAAACAATGCAAGCAGGTCTCTTGTTTAGTGGGTTGCATTCTCGAGATTGGTTTGCTTTGTTATTTGTGCAACTTTTATCTTACCTTTTCCGGAGGCGGAATCAGGATTTGAATTTTATTGGTACTAGGATCTAACCTTTGGAGTTGTTGGGTTCTAAATTATAATTTGCACTTACTAAATAGATTTTTAAAAATAAAATCAGGGGTTTTGCCAAAGATTACTAGGTTTTGCCGGACCTGTACCGTAAACTGTACATCTGACCTTGACCTTTATCATTGTAGTGTAATCATGAGTATATAAATGGGCTTTAACTAACAGTTGGAATTCCATTTTTGAGGTTGAGAAGTGAAGAAACAAAAAGTGAAAAAAGGTGTAGTGTTGAAGGATGGAGTAAGGTTTCCTTTGATATGTTTGAGTTGTTTGCTATGCTACACGGATCCTTTGTTTCCTCTCTTGAAGTGGTGTCCATCCACATAACAGCAGTGCTTGAACAAGATTCATATAATATTGCGTCATATCTGGAGGATCCTCGACTGGCCGTGAGTTGAAAATGGAAGGATGACCAACGGAGAAGAAGATGACAAGAGAGAACAAAGAATACAAAGAATTCTGTATAAGAAGTATTTTTCATTTTGAAGCCAAAGAATCGTGAAACCCTCCTGGGGAAGAAGATCTAGGGAGATGAATGGAAATGCGCGAAGAGAGTTTTTAGATGTGGGGGCTACAGATTGGAAAGTTATTGAATTGGAGTAGATGTGCCCTTCTTCTGGACTTGGTGTCGGCTGTTGTTTTGTTTTAAAAAGGTTTCTTCAGCCAACTTGATCCAGATACCTTAACAATCATGTACGCTTATATATCTTATTGGGTTTAGGATTTAGAAGCCGCCAAAGGTTCAAGGAAGTCCATTTTGCTTTATGGAAAGAAGTCCAGTATCTACATTTTGAGTTGAGGAAAATAGAAATAAACATTTAAAAATTGAAATAGACAAGTAATGAGACGAGCTCAATTATAGAAAATCAACTGGAGTGTTACTAATTGCTTCAGTCTTCTCAATTTTTGTTGCTACATTTTTAACAACTCTATGTTTTAGGAGTTGAACATAAATCTTAGCAGCACCTAAGCACCATTTGTTAATTTGCATCTCAGACTGCTTCCGGGGGGTGGGGGTGGTGCATTTATAAAAGAATGGAAATGCTATTATTTTGAAGTGAAGTTGCATTGGTTATATTTTACTGCATCTGATTCTTTTTCTTTATGTGATCAGGCCAAGGCTTTGGCTGAGAAGACTCAGCGTGATCTTCAGTCTCAGAATGAGCAGGAAGAGAAGCATGTAAGTTTCTGCTGCTGATTGCTTAAAGCTGCCAATAACTGATTTTCACAGGTCGCATGAATTATTTTTGGGAAGAAAGCATACTTAAGGAAGATTATTGGGTGTGGAAATTATCCTCCCTCAGTTTCCTTTTGGCTTCTCTCATCTCCCTGTCTCTAGTATTCTTTATTTTTTTTATCTACAATGAATCACGCATTAAGCCTGCTTGAAATTCTGTATATATTATTCCCTTTGTTATTGAACGAACTGCTTACTGCAGAGGCTTGCTGATACGCTGAACTATGATATAAAACGTTGGGCTACTGGAAAGGAAGGCAACCTCCGAGCGTTGCTGTCGTCACTACAACATGTATGTAACTAGCTAATCTGAAAACTTTTTTAGACCTGTTAGAAAATTTTTCAAGACATAATGAGATCTGAGTTTACTGTTTTTCATCAAGCCAGTTTAGATACCTTGTCAATTTACTTCAATTTCAATCCATAATCCACACTTGGATTCATGTTGGGTAAAAAGGGAAATAAGTTGGGTAAAATTGCTCTAGATTTGCTTCTTACAAGTGTGGATGGCAGTAGTTCCCAGGCACTAGCACTGCTATAAAATTTAGTGCATCGCCTTTTGACCTTATTGCCAGTTTGATGTTTGCTCTAGCTTTTGTGTCATTTGAGCATCCATTAGATTACCTATCTTTCATCTGTGATGCCATCAATCTGGTTGAATCTGTTATTTCTGAACTGTTGCCTTAAGAATTCAATGCTCTTCAGTTCAAATCCAGTATTGCATGGAACTTCATGCACAAAGAAAACATGAGAAGACTATTATATTCCATATACGCCTCTTCTGTTGATAGCTTATAATATCGCCAGTAGTTATGGGCTTTTGCAAGGTTTACATAGTTCTGACCATATTTTTTGCAATGTTAAAGATATTGTATCGAGTTCTTGAAGTAATCCTTTGCAACTATTGAATGCTATGAAGGTATTGTGGCCTGAATGCGGTTGGCAGCCAGTTTCATTGACTGATTTGATCACTTCTACATCTGTCAAAAAAGTTTATCACAAGGCAACTTTATGTGTCCACCCAGACAAAGTTCAACAAAAAGGGGCCACAGTTCGGCAGAAGTATATTGCTGAGAAGGTTTTTGATCTTCTCAAGGTACGTATATATGCTAATCAAGTGATGAAGTTTAGATTTTTCATTCTCATTTCTGACATGTATATGTTTGTCATCTGGTTCGTGTATTAGTTATTTGTATGTGGTGTAAATAATAAAGTAGTGGTGGATAAGCGAGAATAGTAATACATAAAATGCTATGCAAAGATTAACTGCTTTAAGGGGTCGTTTGGTAGAATGTATAAAAATAATGCTCAATAGAGTGTATTCGTAATACTTGCATTAGTTATGCCTGCATTAGTTATGTATAGATTATTTCTTATCCATTGTTTGTTTTAGTGTATTAAAAATAATATGAATTGTATAAAAATATTTATATACAAAGTATCATCCACAATTATGGTGGAGAAGATGTAAAAGTGCTTTTGAGGGCTAAGTGGGTCCTTTAACCATGCAATGCATGTATAAAATCCCTTAGCATTTCTAATACCTAGAAATCCATGGTATTAGTAATACTCTCCTCAATACAAAAGAGAGTGTATAACTAATGCAAGCATTAGTTATACGACAATGTGTACCAAACAAGGGACTATTAATACACAGAGCTAATGCATTATTTTTGCTAATATACTCTACCCAACGACCCCTTAAAACATTTTTTCTTAAGATGATCTTTATACAACAATGTGTTGTTGATGCATATTGTTATGCCATTTCTATCATGCATAAAATAATTCATGAATTCCCCCATAAGTTATGTTGGTATCACGTTTAATACTACAAATCAAGCACTACATTAATTATGCATGATTGGTTTTCGTTATTAGTCCAACTAAACACTGCATTAATTATTTTTTATGCATCCAACCAAACATGATATTATTTATGTGAAAACTTATGGAGGGATCATCTTTAGTATTGATCCAACAAAAAGCCCCTTAATGGAGTAAATTATATGGGAGCACAATAAGGGCTCTAAAAATATGTTGGCCTTGCAGTGAACCATTTTTCTTTTATCCGAAAGAAAATACTTGATCACAACCAACTCAATGTTCAGAGACTTCACTTTATGGAAAAAAAGATTTTGTTGCTTTAGCCTTGGTCCTGTTAAAAGTTCATATTCAATTGTTAGGTTAAGGTTTGATACGATTAAAAAATTTGATATTTGGGAAAGAAAGTCACTTAATATACTAGGTGCACGAACAATTAGTCATAAGTTCAAGTCGAATAAATTTGATAATTTGGTTCAACTAGTGATCCATATCATAACTGATGCTTCTAATTGACCCAATAAAATTATGATGCTAATGCAATATTTTTCTTTCCCAAGGTTTATATTTGATATTTTGGTTAACTGCATAAAATACATGCGCTTTTAGTATTGTTTATTTAGGGGGGCTGAAATAGTTGAGAAATTAGGATACCGATAGGAGATTTTAATTTTATAGCTAGTGGCAAGATTTAGATATGGCAGCTCAAGAAATTTTTTTCGCTTGCATTTGAGAGAACATTTTGTTTCTGACGAACTCAAATGTAAATTGAAAATTGAGGTTTGACAAACAAAATGAATTTGAATGATCGTTATACTGAAGAAGAGAAGTCGAAGCTTGATTTGAACAAAAAATCAACCCATATTTACAGAAACTGCCATATGAAAGAGGTTTAGCAATTGACTTCAACAGAAAACATAAAACAATGGAAGAAGGTTTTTAAGGGTAAGGCTTTAGTTTCTCCTGAGAAAGTGGAGGCAGGGACTCTGGTCAGGGAGGAGGAGAGTAGAGATTAGTGTTAGCTGCTCAATTTGGATAGGAATAGATATCAATGAGTTCATCCAAGAAAGATAAGTAAGTAGACTTTTCAGAAAGGTTGAAGAGCAGTTCCACTAATAAAAGTTATTTCTCTTTATAATATAAATGACACCTTGTAAAAAATCCATCTAAGTAAGCCGAGACAAATGCTTAGTTTGCTTGGCAGGTCAAACTTAACATGTACTGTTGCCCTTGCCCTTGCCATGTACTGTTATCAAAATCTGAATAATTTTAGCTTGTTTGTTCTTATGAATATACAGTAAATAAATCCAGTGCCTGTACATGTCATTCTCGACATCATCCTTATGAAGGGAGTATGGAATCCATATAATTAATTCAGCCTTAATCTTTGAGGGAAGGATTCAAATTCTTTTGTCACCAAAAAATATCTCCTTTATATGTTTGTGGGGACAAATAAAAAGAAATTATCACAAGATCACTTCTACAGTGTTTCCATCTATCTTGTGAAGTAACTACTACATCTTTTCCTTTGGTTAAAGCTACAACAACTTATCGTTTTGTACTAATTGAATCTAGAAGTGAATGAGAAAGTCTATGTTTGTAGCATATACACTCATGTTTCACAACATCTAGTTCTGCATTTCGAAGGTGCCAATTGTTATAGCGTCTCAATTTGGTATTGTGTTTTCTAGCGTGGAGTAAGTACTGTGGTGTAGTATGTTCAGGAATCATCAGTGATGTTTTCTAAATTATATTCTGAAATTTGACTACAGGAAGCATGGAATAAATTCAACACAGAGGAACTAAGATGAGTTCTAAGCAGATAATGAACTGTCCTTGCTTGGAAGTGAAGCAACGATGTATGTTGTTCTAGTAGTTGTGCGAATCGGCTCGACTTTACTGTTTTGGTGGACTGACACGATACTTAGTTGCTTCACCGGGAATTAGTGCTACTCACGAATGTGCATGTTCACAATCTCCGGCTATGTATTTAAAACCGAGAAGTTTTTTGTCCGTGTGATTTTTATTTAATTTTTTGCTTTGCAGTTGTCACATACATCTGGGTATCTTCATCAGCAACTGTGGGTTTTTGTGCATAATTTGTTGATTTAGTTTTAACACCATGATTGGTGTGTGTGGAAGTCACCAGTAATCTCCATGAAGTTGTTTGCCAAAAGTAGAGATCTGGATTTGTGGTGTTGGCCAGTAAAAAGTACTGGTAGAACTTTTTTTTTCTCCTTCTGTAGATCGTGTCACTGTTGTTCAAATTAATTCCTTCTTATTACGCTACTCAATTAATTCCTTCATATTATCTTGCTCAAAGTTTTCAGAAATACTGTATAACGCATATTTGATCAATGATTATATCACATGATATTAAGAATAAAGCTGGTGTGTGTGTATATATATAACATATACATCATGTATATTCTAAAAAAGTAGTAAAAATCGATATATTTAGGGGGAAATCGTAAGATATGAACACATTATAAATCATTCATATAGTATAATAGAAAATCTCAAGGATATGGTTGTAAATATAAATCTATATATCGCAAGAAATAAAAAATACATATATTTCTTTTAAAATGTAAGGTGTTTTGGGGCATGTATCTATAAATCATATTCAATAGTCTGGTATAACCTTAGGATTAGGAATAAAACAATATACCTTGAAATATATGTGGTATATCATATTACAAATTGGAATATTATGTTTGTATTTTTTTCAATTTCAGTGGTGTATGTGATAAGTCGTATAGTAGCATACATATTAAATATATTGCACATATTTAAATAATTTATGTATAATTATTTTGTTTAGTAAGTATAATATTATGCATGGAATTTGTGTATTTTCTTTAAAATTACTAAATATATGTATATATAAGATATTGATGACATATTAACGTTGTATAAAGTAGTCCTAGTATAAGATACTCCAAATGTATTTATAATATACTATATTTTTTTTGAAAGTTATCGACATAAAAAATTAAATTTGAAGAATCAAAATACATCAAAACTATCACTTTTTAAGCAAATTCTATACCTGAATTATCTATTGTTCCACCTACTTACACCATCACTCCTTTTGTATTAAATTATATCTCAGTGCTGAGTTGACCAATGTTTATTTCCAATCGACAAGACACATGTAGGTTAACTCGTTATCAAGGTCTATTTTAATGCAAATGGTATGATACAATGATAGTTGAGGGATGAAATCCGTAAAAGAAAGTGATAAGTAAATAGTACAATGGATAGTTGAAGTATGAAATCTACGAAAAATGTGATAGTTTAAGTGTGATTTTTACCATTAAAAATCGATGTCAAAAAAGTTGGGAGAAAATATGTTTTACCCAAGAAGAATTCATTTACCACTTGCATCACTTTTGACTCAACAAATCCATCAGTGTAGATTCCTGGTATTTGAATGAATCCTAGCTAGAGTTGGAAGTAATACACTATTTATGCAACTCAAACAACCTGCTGCTAACTCCTGCTCTACATAGATGCAAACCAGACATGGTTGCAACAGTAATACTGGTATTTGCAGATGCAAATAAGACATCACCTTCAGCAACTACCTTGTTCGATGATGTGGTCATCGTTCCCTCTCCTTCCACGACCAAAAAAATGGAAGGACCAGGAATGGAAGCAAATACAGTAGTTGAGTTTTGTGGAAGAATGCAACGGTCCACCTCGAATTCATCAAAAGGAGGAAGGTATCTCTTTGTGTAAGGATTAACCACAGTACCTTTCAGAATATCAGGAAAACCCTGCAACAGAAGAGCTGATTCAGATTCATTTAGGTAAAGAAATGACCAATGCATTTGCATTTCATTTTAGAAAAGAAATTGGCGATAACACTATAAAATCTTCTCATAGTGAAAAGGCACCTGACTTAAACACCCATGTACACAATTCCTCGTAAAATGCGACTCTAATGAAGTAAAAATGTAATGGTGTCTGACAATACCTGTTTGTATGTGAGCATTGAACAAAGTATCTTAACATCTCGTTGCTTTGGAGTTAGACCAGCACGTATCACGTTATCTGAATTTGCCATGCATTCAACAGATTCACCATATAAATATGCATGAGGCTCATTTGAGCCTAAATATAAAGCTTCACCAGGGTTGAGTTTCACATAATTTAACAAGTATGCAGCTAAGACACCAACATCAGCTGGATACTGCTTCTCAAGTTGTAGAATCAGTTGTTCTTTTTCAGTTAGATGCCTCGCCTACAAATGTGAAAGATGAATACACATATTCATAAAAATCGAAAAGCTGAATTTAAGCAGCAATAGTTACAGCTAATATGCCGGAGGAGACCATAAGCAGTTCAGCTCAACCACATAATTCACATAAGAATTATGCATCAACAGAAATTATAGAAACTCAAATCAACATGTCTCCCATCTTTTCCGAAAAGACAGAACTTGATGCAGCAGATACAGTCAAGTGACTATTGCGAATGTAAAAAAACTTTTGACGCATCCAAGGTTCAAACATATTGGAAAATAAAGGAGGAAAACTGAACCATTCAAATACAAGGATAAGTATAGCAACTTAGATACAAATCAACTCCGAACATATTAGCTCCTTTGCAGAAAATTGCACAACAAAAGCAACTTGATGGAGCTTATAACAATTCTGTTTCAGCTGTTATTTTTCGTTTCTTTTTAGTGAATGGACAATAATAAGATAGATCAGCTGTAGAATTAAAATCCAGAAATCCCATACCCAAATTAGTAAAACCTTTTGATACTCTAGTCACTCAAATTCTTCAGAAAGGCTTCACTTTTTTGTTTCCGAAGTAACTCTCATCAACTAGCACTAGTTTGAGGTGAACTTTCACTAGTTTGATGTCAACCTTTAATAATTCATCAAATTGGTTAAATCTAAAATAATAATATACTCTTTATTTAATACGATCCCACTATACACATCGATATACATATAGATTCACCAACTACATTTCAGCCATCCAGAGATCCTGATCTATTTGAAAATTGCTAGAACTGATATAGAATTTATTTTACATTCTCTGCCAGTGAATTTCAAATTCCGCCCATCTAAACGTCTAAATGTAAGTTAGTAGAGGCATGCAAGCACATCCTTACGTTAAGAAATTGGTCTAAGACACAAACACATAAAAGTATGACAATAAAGACCAAGTTTGTCAATACCCTAAGAGAATTACTGTCCAAATGAACAAGTTACGACCATAATGCCCAAGTATTACAAAAAAATTATGCTTCCACTTGGTCACAGATTAATTTGGATTACCTGGCCTTCAAAGTTTAGGCGACTGATCAGCTTGGCTAACACTTCAGCAGTCACATCCTTGCAAACAGTCATTATGTCAGTAAATACTGATTGTAGTAGTAATCTAATTTCCTCCTTCCCCTCATCGTCATTCAAGATTAGGACTTGCTCGGCTTTTGAATTACCAACCACTTCCACAATCTCAGGTGTAGTACGAACAATCACTTTGAGCTCCTGGAAAAAAAAATCAATATACTTGTTATCACAATCAAAATATTAATAATTCTAATTATTCATGTACTTGTGTTAGTATAGTAAGGTCCTAAACAGATTTGAAAAATACAAAAGTAAAAATGCTACGATGAAATATTGAAGTAAAAAAATATACTGACAGAAAAAATAGTAAAGATAACCAAAGTAAATAAACAACAATTGTAATAATTGAAGAATAAGATGATAATAATAATTATAAATATCATAAGAACAATAATGGCAAGGAGAAGAGGGAATAGGTGATCTAAACTAGAACTATCCACTGCAATAGAAAAGAGAGAAGTTGCTCGATTACCTACTAACTTTAAATCTTTGACCTCAATGCTCTCATATTAGGGTCATGTTCCCGGTGAGCTAAAAATATGACATGTCCTGTCTAATTACCTCTCCCAATTCTTCATTGCTCTACCTCTACCTCTCCTAAGATCTATCACTGCCAACCTCTCGCACCTATTGATTGGGGTATTTGTGCTCCTCCACTTCACGTACCCAAACCATCTCAGTCTCGCTTCCTTTACCTTGTCCACCATGAAGCCATTTCCACCTTATGCAATATATCTTTGTTCCTAATCTTGTCAGAGATTACATACCATTAGAAAATATAGACAACTTCAAGTACTCTTTTAATTTAGTTTTAGTTTGTATTATAATGGCTCTAGATGAGTTTAAAAGAAGCGACGTGGCCAATGAGGATTCATATAGTCGACCATAACTTGTTTGGAATTGAAACGTAGTTATTATAGTCATGGAACTTAAGTCTATTCCATCAACGCAAGTCAAGGAGCACAGTAACTTTGTTTATCAAGAAAATCACATGAATAAGGTATACTACTGCCTCTCCTGCCAATGGTGGATCTACATCAACTTTTCCCCATTGGTTTTATCTATACATTTATAGTTGAATTTTTTTTATAAAAATATGTTTACACTAAAGTCCTACTCATTGTCATTGCAGCTCTATACCCCCTACATAAATCTTTGGATCCAACACTATCAGCCACCCTACCCCATTTCTAGATCTCTCGTAACAAGAAGCTTGTCAACCAGAATAAACATAAATTGCACAACTTTGCAACACACACATAAAAAAAAAAAGAAGCAAACTATGCTAGTTTCTGAACATGTGTGTTGACCAGCATACACAGTTAGGAGCCTTTCGTTTCACCTAGACAAGGAAGGAGGGGATGAAAAAATGCTATTTGGAACTCTTTTCACATTTCAGATAACTTTACTCCCTTAAGTTACAAATTTGACATCTGGTCAGGGGAGGAACCACGAGCTCAATTTCATACAATCATTTTTTCAAAAAAGGAAATGTTTAAATAGTACAAACAAAAAAAAAACATCTACTTTTAAACAATTCATAATAGTTGTTTAATAGGACAGGTTCACACTCATGATACTGAGAAAAGAAAAGCCTAAGAAACAATCAGATTTCAAATGAGCAGTACATGTACATTGAGGAGTCAAGTGATCTTAAATCTTATTATCTATCAAAAAAGGGCACCGTAGCCTCTCGACTGCACCACATATACTTTTTTAATAACCAAGGAATCCGTCAGGGGCCAACTCTTAGGACAAACCTAGCCTTCAAAACACAGGGATAATGGGCCCTTCCCTCTACCCCTCTTCACTTAAATACAAGGTTTAGTTGGCATGGCGCATAGATCAAACTTGTGACAAAGTTACAAGTCCCTTAACCTTTCACTTGAACTAATCCTGGGTCCCCAGATTATTACATAAAAATGCTTCTATCACAACCAGAATCACTTTTAAGGAATAGTAAATTTATATGCACCTGAAATGTGCATCATTTGAGAGTAAGCAAGTCTATCAGCACTCCAAATATTAACTAGGCTAACATAAATCCTAAGTCCTCGAGTACCTCAAGACTGACAAACCCACATAAAGCTTCAAATTGTGTCAGCGCCAAAGCCATCTCAGGTTTGTGATTGTCATCCTTGTAAGCAGAAGGCTGCTCTTTATGCAAAGAAGTGGCCAAATCCTTGTCTGGATGGGCCTGTATGGACAAAGGTTTGGCAACAGATAATACCTAAAAACAAAAGAAACATTGAAACCAATTTATCCATACTGAAAAACATGTATATACGACTTACACTCATTTAAATTGTATGAAATTAATCTGAATTGTCTTCTTATCTGTATTTTGTCAGATGCAGACAATGTCAATATCAAAGGCCATAATTGGAGTCACTCTAGTAGTTATTATGCATTTATGTTATAGACAGAAAGGAGAGCCGAACACAAAAGACTGATGTGATGAGTGGGAGAACCATTTAGTTTATAAACTCACTAACATTTCTCTTTTTATCGGATAAGGGACAATTGATACATAACACTTTACTATACTGCTACTAATAGCATAATCAAAATCAAAACTTTAAGAGATTCGCTAATAGAGCCGGTTAGTATTCCCTGATTTGTTTTGAACTATGTGAACCATTTCATCTAAGATTTGGGATCTATGGCAGCACCAACTAAAAAAAAGTTAGTACTATCAGTTGCACAAATCAAGAAATGGAAATAATACTATATGTACACTCTCAATCCCAATTTCTAAACAGATCCAAACTATTTAAACTTTGACTGAACATTTTAATATCAAAATTTTTAATTTTAAAAACAGATCAGACAAACCTTGAAGAGAAAGGGGAAATCGGTACCCCACTTGTTCAGAACAGTTTCTCCAAGTACACTAGGGTTTCTTTCAATCCATTCCTTCAATGTCAGATTTTCTGTATCCCCAACATACGACGGGCCAGATTCGTGTGTGCCCATCCAAAATTCAGCATAGGGCTGATTCTGATCAATATTGATTCCAGTATTTCGATAATAGAGACGTGCAACAGTAGATTCCTGACCAATGCGGCCCCAATCAGATTTTTTAACACAACAGATCAACTTGATCAACCCACCATTTACCTCCTCCATGGAATGGTGTAGATTTGAGGCACTTTCCAGCGTTTCATAGCTCTAGTTCCGAATCACGCATGGCGTTGTTGATCTAAAATCTTTTGAGAAGATGAGATTCAATTTTTTTTTTCTGTTAACAATTCTAACGCGGAACAAATGGAGATTGCAGAGGTGAAAACTGAAAACCGGAAAAAGAAGGAAAAAGAAGAAAACAGATGGCCAAATAAAAAATGACAAATATTTGGTACTATTTTTATTTTTATTAAAGTAAGGATCCATTTTATTTATTTGGAATTCAAGGTTACTCGTAGTCAAAGTTTCTATTGAAGAATTTCACTTGAACAATGTGGCATATATGTAATTAAGATAACTAGTTAGTTAAGAGTTAGTTAAGAATTAGTTATAGTTGTTATATGTATTAGTTATTGTATAAATACACTGATGAAAGGCATGTATATTACATTCATGATAATACAATTCTGTTCTAAAAGTCTCCTTCTTAGTCTGCATCTTCATCTCTTCTTCTTCCTCTCTATTCTTCTTCTGCTCCTTCTTCATGCTGGTATTCTGATTTACTGCACATGGTATCAGAGCAATCGCAGTAGTTAGGATCAAAATTGTCTAAACACAGTCTGAAAAGTTGAAGCAACAATGGCAGCTGTTGATACCAGAAAATCTGATTCATAATCACCCATTGTTCTTGAACAACATCGATAATTTAGGTGTTATGTTAGTCTCGATTCAGCTATCTGGATCTGAGAACTTTTCGGTGTGGAGCAGAGCTATGAGAATAGCCATTTTGGGAAGAAATAAGCTAGGTTTCATTGATGAATCTTGCAAGAAGGAAGCATATGGAGAAAACTTGAAGAATTTGTGGGAACGATGCAATGCCATTGTTCTGTCTTGGATAATGAACTGTGTATCAAAAGAATTACTTAGTGGGATTGTTTACTCAACAAATACAGCAGAAGTGTGGAAGGAGTTGAGTGAAAGGTATGATAAAGTAGATGGAAGCCGAATTTATCAATTACACAAAGAAATTGCAACTATCACTCAAGGTATGAGTACAATTTCAGTGTATTTTTCTAGATTGAGAGAACTATGGGTAGAGTATGATAGTTTGGTTCCTATAGCTAGTTGTGGTTGTCCTAGTTCAAGAGATCTCAGTGTGTTTATGCATAATCAAAAATTGCTGCAGTTTCTAATGGGTCTTAATGAGTCATATGATCAAGCAAGAGGCCAGATTCTTATGATGATGCCTCTTCCTTCTCTTAACAAGGCTTATTCCATGTTGATTGAGAGAGAGAGTCAACGTAGGATTACACAATCTGTTAGTAGTGAACAAGTAGAATCGCATGCAATGTTTACTGCTCGAAGTCAATCTGTACCTAAACATAAAAATCCTAATGTTCCTAGCTATGATTCAAGTGTGTATTGTGACTATTGTAATAGAACAGGACATACTAGAGCTGTATGTTTTCAGCTTCATGGATATCCTCCTGGTCTTGAAAGAAGGAAGAAAGGATTATCATATGGAAGAGGGAGAAATCAGAATGATAAAAGACAACTTCATACAGCACATAATGCTATCAGTAATGATCAAGAAGAGTTGAACTCTAATAGAGAAGAAAGTTCAAGCAATAATTCTTATAGTCAAAGCTGCAATGGAAAAGTAAATCATAATGAATATAGTAGAGGATTGAGTGTCATTCAGGATCAATACAGTCAGATTCTACAAATGCTTGGGCATACAAATGCTAAGGAAGGAACAGAACGGTCAGGCTCACAGTCTAACAGTGCTGCAAATGCAAATATAGTCCAAGATTATGCATCTTCAACAGGTAATGATATTGCACTTATAGTTGGGGATAAACAACAAGGGTGGATCATAGATTCAGGTGCTACTAATCATATGACATCTTTGCCTACTGTACTTGATTACCAGCAGCAAGTTTTATCAGATAAGCCTAGAAGAGTGTATTTGCCAAATGGAGATAATGTCAAGGTCACTCATATAGGATCTTGTCATCTGACTTCACAAGACAAAATAGAAAATGTTCTGTTAATTCCTGATTTCAAGTTTAATCTGTTGTCAGTCTCAAAGCTTACAAGAGATCTAAACTGTGTTGTCTCCTTCTTTCCTGACTTTGTTATATTTCAGGACCTTTACAATGGGCAGGTGAGGGGGATTGGTAGAGAAAGTGCAGGTCTCTATCATTTACCTATTCACAAAGTCAGTAGAGGCAAGCATGAGCAGTGCTTCACAGCTGAAGAGAATAAAGAAACACAAACACAAAGTCTTCCATCTATACCTCCATCTATATCTGATTCAAGAACTCTACTGTGGCATCAAAGGCTAGGACACACCTCCTCTAGTGTCTTAACACAAATACTTCACTTTCCTGTCACTCAGTGTTCCAAGGAAGTACACACTTGTACAATTTGTCCACTAGCTAAACAACATAGACTACCATTTGTTCATAGTAATTCAATATCTACTCAGGCTTTCCAGCTATTACATATTGATGTATGGGGGCCATTTAATACTGCTACATATGATGGGAATAGATTCTTTGTAACAATTGTTGATGATTGTACAAGAATGTTATGGCTCTTTCTAATCAAGTTGAAAAGTGATGTTTGTGTTGTGCTACAAAACTTCTTTGTGCTAGTTCAAACATAGTTTCAGTCCAAAGTTCAGATCATTAGAACTGATAATGGTTCAGAATTTGTAAATGTTGAGTGTAACAAACTTTTTGTCAGTAGAGGGATTGTTCACCAAAGACCTTGTATACATACTCTTCAGCAGAATGGCATAGCTGAAAGAAAACATAAACATATCCTGGAGATAGCTAGAGCAATAAAGTTTCAAGGTCACATTCCAATCAAATTTTGGGGGCATTGTGTACTAAGTGTTGCATATATTATAAATAGGCTTCCTGCACCAGTGTTACAAGGTAAATCACCTTATGAAATGTTCCACAAGAGACAATCTTCACTTCAACATTTAAGAGTATTAGGTTGCTTGTGTTTTGCCAAGAATATGTATATTCAGGATAAGTTTCAACCAAGAAGTGTAGCTGCTATTCATATGGGTTATAGTGAAAATACAAAGGATATATACTTTATGATCTAAATAACAAGTATTTCTTTCTTAGCAGAGATGTCTTGTTCAGAGAATCAACATTTCCTTTTGCAATACCAACCTCTACAGCTTGACAATTATTTCCTACTACCTTCTCATCAGATGTTGCTTCTGATCCTACACAGTCACCTCTAACTGAAGTTGACACTGGTACATCCACAGTAGATGGTTCCATTCCTGCACAAAGGAGGTCCACAAGAAGTATTAGAGCTCCTTTATGGATGAAAGATTATGTAGCTGTTGCAAGTCTCAAGTCTGGTAATAAGCCAACATACTTTATTGACAAATATGTTGTCTATGATCATCTACATACTTCATATCAGGCATTCTTATCTAATTTTGGTAATGATATTGAACCATCCATATTTGAGGAAGCATGTTCTGATCAGAGATGGGTGGATGCTAAGAAATCTGAGATTTCAGCCTTAGATGCTAACAACACTTGGACTGTTGTTCCATTACCACCAGGCAAGAAGGCTATTGGGTGCAAATGGGTGTTTAAAATCAAGTACTTAGCCTCAGGAGAAGTGGATAGATTTAAAGCTCGATTAGTTGCAAAAGGATTCAATCAAAGAGAAGGAATTGATTATCAAGAAACCTTCTCTCCAGTAGTTAAGATGGTTACTATCAGAAGTGTATTAGCACTTGCTGCTACTGAGAAATGGCATGTTCATCAAATGGATGTTTCAAATGCATTTCTGCAAGGTGATCTGTTAGAAGAAGTTTACATGGCTCTTCCTCAAGGCTTTCAACCTCCCAAGGATTTTAATGTGCAGAGGGAGAAACCAGTATGTAAGCTCATTAAATCCTTGTATGGTTTGAAACAGGCCCCTAGACAGTGGAATGTAAAGTTTACTGAGGCACTACTCAATCTTGGCTTCATACAAAGTCATCTAGATTACTCACTTTTTATAAAAAGGATTGGAAAATCCTTGGTGGTAATCTTAGTATATGTAGATGACATGATGATTACTGGAAATGATCTGAGTTTGATAAAGGCTACAAAAGGAACATTGCTGAATACTTTCAAGATGAAAGATTTAGGAGATCTAAGATACTTTCTTGCGATTGAATTTGCCAGATCACAAGAAGGCATTGTGATGCATCAAAGAAAATATGCCTTAGAAATAATTTCTGAAGTAGGACTTGGGGCTGCCAAACCAGTTTCTACACCACTGGATCCATATGTTAGATTAACAACTAAGGAATATGATGATATGAATGGAAAAGGAGAAGAAGATAAGCTACTGGAAGATGCAACTATATACAAAAGACTAGTAGGCAAGTTATTGTATCTTAATGTTACAAGACCAGATATTGCATTTGCTACTCAAACACTGAGCCAATTCCTTCATCAACCAAAGCAATCTCATCTTAATGCTGCACTCAGAATTGTGAGATACATAAAGAGTCAAGCAGGACAAGGAGTATTGTTATCTAGCAAAAGCTCCAAACAGCTCAAGGTTTATTGTGATGCAGACTGGGGAGCTTGTTTACACACAAGAAGGTCAGTTTCAGGCTTTATGGTAAAGATGGGAGAATCAATGATCTCTTGGAAATCAAAGAAACAGGCCACGGTATCTAGAAGCTCAACTGAAGCTGAGTATAGAAGTATGGCCAGTTCAATAGCTGAGATTACATGGATAGTTAAGCTATTTAAAGAACTTGGAGCTAAGATTCAAACTCCAGTCAGTGTTTACAGTGACAGTAAGTCAGCAATACAAATTGTTGCCAATCCAGTTTTACATGAAAGAACAAAACATATTGAGTTGGATTGTCATTTCATACGTGAGAAAATTCAACAATGATTAGTTGAAACAAAGTATCTACATACAAAGGAACAGGAAGCTGATATGTTAACTAAGGTTTAGGAAAATCTCAACATGAATATTTGTTATCCAAGTTTGGTGTAATGAACTTGTTCATACCTCCAAACTTGAGGGGGAGTATTGAAGAAGGTGTCACTTGAATAATGTGGCATATACGTAATTAAGATAACTAGTTAGTTAAGAGTTAGTTAAGAATTAGTTATAGTGTTATATGTATTAGTTATTGTATAAATACACTGATGAAAGGCATGTATATTACATTCATGATAATACAACTCTGTTCTAAAAGTCTTCTTCTTAGTCTGCATCTTCATCTCTTCTTCTTCCTCTCTATTCTTCTTCTGCTCCTTCTTCATGCTGGTATTCTGATTTACTGCACAGTTTCGTATGTTTACTCGTTGCTTCTTAATGCGCACACAAATGAATGTGATCGTACATGTTATATAGAATTGCAATAAGCCAATAATTGAATGTTGAGTTAGTGAAACTTATGATTAACCGTTAATTGAATTAAACTAGCTAGCTCTAATTATTTATTCAAGCTATGAAATCTCATGGTTCATTTGTTAGTGAACTATACTAAATATGAAGAAAAAGAACACTAATGAACAATTAACCAAACAAAGTACAATTTTCTTATGTAATCGATCTTGGCTATGAATTCACTAGTAAGCATATTGTGTATTCACTTCCGTTATATCATATAAATTACTGTAGAGTGAGTTCTCCCCATCCCTCATTTCTCACCCAGTTGTATTGTTTTTTCTACTTTCATTTTCCATTCTATTCACTTTAAGGTAGCTAATTTTATTGTTGAAATTTTCACATATAATATCATTCAAAAATAGTTTGATTATGCTTCATAGCTATAGTTCGGGAATTACAGTTTGTAGCTACATGTTACAGGGACGAAAGATGTGAGTGAGATAGAGCAGAGAGTGGAGAGAATTGAATTGTATATGTATATCGGTTAGATAATTGTATATATGTAACTACTATGTATATGTATCAATCATTGTATTTGTATACCTGTATACAATTTGAATTCATATACAAATGAATCAAGTTAAAACATTTGTATTTGTATATTCATTCTCTCTCGCTTATACAAACACAAATTATACAAACATAAAGAGAACTGAGCAAGGGAAGATCTGTATTTGTATAACTATAAATATATTGCGCATATATATATATATATATTTGTATATTCAGTCTCTATCTTTATACAAAGATAAATTATACATTTGTGTTTGTATAAGTGAGAGAGAGATTGACTGAAGAGAATCTAAAGAGAGACTGGGTAAAGAGAGAGGAGAGAGATGTGCGGGAGAGATGACTGAAAAAGAGAATAGCGAGCAGATTTCACAGAGAGGCGAGAGAGAAAGAGAGTAAGAGAGGCGAGAGAGGATGCAATTATCACTAGAAGTAAGTTTCGAATTGTAATTAATGCAAATTGTCGCTATGTTAGCTAATTAACTAATATATGTTTGTTTAACCGCGTAATATTTTCTTTTTTTAATAAAAATTTTACCAACTGAAACAGAACCCAACAAGCGAAAGAAAAAAAATGACCAATATCATTAAAAAAAATTAGTGAATATCCAAAATTTAGATTCTAAAATTATACCATTAAACTCGATAAGCTTGAGATTTATTATGAATATCCTTTTGCTAAAGCTTGAGTTGGCTTCTAAATCTTCTCTTTTTCTTTGATTGTTTTGGGCATTCAATCTTTGTACCATTTATAAAAATGTAGAGCAGCATGTATCATAGATACAAATTGTATTAAAAAGAATATCTTATAATGTATCAGATCAGCATGTATCATAGATACAAATTGTATTAAAAAGAATATCTTATAATGTATCAGATGTATTAGACTTTTCACTGTTTTTGAAATTCCACTTTTTCTTTATTGTTTTTTAGAAATTCAAATATTGTATCATAGATATAGTTATAAAGCAACATATACCATAAATATAAATAGTATTAGACTTGTATTTATCGTAAATACAGATTATATATGAAATTATTTTCCATCTTTATTGTTCTTGATATATTCAAATTGTATCATATATGCACATTCAAATTAAAGCAACACATTTCATAGACACAACATGTATCTACCTCTTTTTCAATTTTGAAATTCTTTTTCATCTTTAATGATTCTTGAGACGAGGTAGGATACTATATATTTTTTCATTATTTTTTTTATTTTCAATATAGTGATGAATTTGATTATTTCATTTTTCAAGAAGTACACAGCATTAAATTTTACCTTTCAAAGGTTTGAGAAATAATGTGTTGTTGGGATGAATTTGATTGTTTTATTTTGCATCAAGTTGGTCACAAAATATTAAATTTTACTTTGGTCATTGGTTTGAGAAATAATGTGTTATGTATTGTTTACGCTCACTTTTGATCGATCTATAATCATTTTCGAATTGTTATTTGATTGAATATGTATTGCAAAACTTTCTTATGTTATTATGGGTTTACAATTGTAATTAATTTTTGAGAAATTTCACATATATTCATTTAAAAATAGACTAATTTCTCTCCATAGCTATAGTTTGATAATTACAATTCGTAGTTACAAGTTATATGGAGGAGAGAGGCGGCGAGACTAGGGAGAGAGGGGAGAGGCGAGAGAGAGAGAGGGGAAAAAGAGTGGGAGAAAGGTGAATTGTATATGTATATTGGTTAGATAATTGTATATTGTACATATGTTGTATATATTGCAAGAGAGATTGGAAGAGGGATGAGAGAGGCGAGCGAGACTGGAAGAGGGAGGAAAGGTGAGCGAGATCGAGAGAGGTAGGAGAGAGGCGAGCAGAGAGGGCATAGAGTGGGAGAGAGGTAAATTGTATATGTATATAATTGTATATTACACATATGCATTTGTATATATGGCAAGCGATATTGGGAGAGGGAGGAGAGATGCGAGCGAGATTGGGAGAGGGAGGAGAGAGGCGAGCGAGAGAGGGCAGAGAGTGGGAGTGATATGAATTGTATATGTGTATAGGTTAAACAATTGTATATTATACATATGTGTTTGTATATTTTAGCGAATTATACATATACAAACGTGACTAATTATACAAACTCGAAGTCAGCCCACGTAATTAGTATATAATGTTAGTCGCGAGCGGTAATTATGTGAAACTATAGCTATGATGAGTAATTAAATAGTATAAATTTGCTTAGTCGGGTAATTTTCCCTTAATTTTATCCAAATAATTATATTAATAACTTACAAAAAATTATCAAATTATTATTATTATTTTAATATTATGTTTATCGGTTGCCACATTTGAAATAATTAGGGTTACTTATTTATTTAAATGTATAATATTTAAGTGTGTTTATCATATTTGAAAATTAGTATTATTTGTATTATATTATTGATTAAACAACAATTCATTTAATTAAAATATTTAAATCTTAGCCTCTTTTATCCAATTTATTCAACTCATAGCCCCCCCTTTTTTTTTTAAATTTCAATTTCACATTTTAATTCTAGTCCTTTTAGCCAATTTTATTACCCTAAATCTCCCTTTGACTTAGGTTAAAAATCATCCATTTTCCTATTTTAAACCTACCAAGACCAAAACCAAATTTCACTTGCTCTTTCTTTTCTGAAAAGAAGAATGGCGCACCCCAACTTGTCGTTTCATTTGTCTTTCCATCGTCATTGCTTCGATCTACAACTATGAATAATTCGTAACTATATTATGCATTCGCTTCTGTTATAATGCAAATTATTATTAAGTCATTAATTTATAATTTGATAATATGATCATGATCTCTTAATCCCGTATTAATTTTCTATTTGTAATTGTCTCATATGCAAATCAACTCTATTGCACCCCCTTGTAATTTCTTGTACACTCCTCTCTGAGAATTGAACCACTTTGATTATATCTGAGAATCTTCTGTTTTCTCGTAATTTTACATTTTCTTAGCTTAATATTTCCTCCGTGTATTTTTATTTTCATTTTGATTTTTTTTAGTTTTTATTTTGCACATCTCTTAAAAAATAACAATTTAATTACATAGATTAATTAATGAGTAAATTTTAAGTTTAGCAAATTTATATTAGCACTCTAAAGCTAGAGTTTTATTATTTGCGCTCTACAACAAACATAATTTACTATGAAACATCAGATTTGCATTAAAACTATAGTCAACTTTGATTTGTATAAAATCGCAGGTATGTGATTTTAGATTTAACAAACATAAAAATATGTTTGTATATGTATATGCTCTTGGTGTTTGTACATCTGCACAAAATTCGAATTCGTATACAATTCAATCAAGTTAAACAATTGTATTTGTATATCAAATTTCTCACTTTATATAAACACAAATTATACATTGTATTTTGTATAAAATAAGAAAGAGAGAACGACAAAAGAGAATTGAGCAGAGGAAGATTTATATTGTATAGAATGAAAAATATGCATATTTATATATACAATTTTCTCTCGCTTTATACAAATACAAAACAATCATACATTTGTATTTGCAGAAAGTGAGAAAGGTGAGGGAGAGTGACGAGCGAGATCAGAAAGGATAGCGAGCGAAATTTCTAGGGAGAGAGGCCAATAGCAAAGTGCTTGCTACGAATTAGAGTTAAATGAAAATATAATTAATTGAATTAATAGTTTGTTATTTTTTACAATTTGCTCACTAATTAATATTTACTCTTTTCCTACACACATATATACTTTTCCTATTCTACCGTCAATATTAAAAAAAATTCAAATAATTTCTCAATACTGAACAATAAACATTAATTAATATGGTATGTTGTGGTAAAATTTTTATACTAATCTTTATTATTTTATTTTTTAATGGACATAAAATTTAAAGTGAATAAATAAAAGTGATCAGAAAATAAACATAATATAAGTAACGAGTAAAAGTCAATGGAGGGAATAATAAAACAATTATTTGCTCTTCCCATTTATGTGGAATATTCTTCTCCAATGTGCACATAGATACACAATTATTTCCACAACAATCAAATAATTAAAATAAAAGTCCAAGTACGAACTTTCCTATTACATTTGTTGCACTTTGTGGGGTAAAGCAAATTGATGAATAAATCCACGCATGGCCATAATTTTAGTTTATTTACCAAATTAATAAATGTTTAAACATTATAGTGGGAATGTTCAAGTCAAGTTGGGATGGTAAAAAAATATTATTTTTTTTTAAAAAAAAGAGGTGAAACCATACTATAAATATCAAATTCTGCAAAATTAATAATCCTAACTCAAACTTTATATTAAAAAATATTTCACTTAATATGTTAGCGGCTACCTCTATAGACTAGGCATTTTCCACTTTTATTTAATTAGTACTAATTAAAACATATGGATGGTTGTGTTGCATGCAAATTTATATATTTAAGTAGAAAAAAAAGTTAGGTCACTATATATATATAAGTCTTATATGTGGCCATGATTATAATTTATAGCTATTTTAGCCTATAACCTTTTGGTCTTATTGCATGTGCTAACATTAATTTGTTTGATTTTGAGTTGCACTTTCATACATGTTTAATTTGTTGATATATTATTTTGAGGAATTGATGATCATTAATTATAGTTTAGCTTTAACTTAATTAAAGAATATATTTATGTTAAATGCTATGCTATAAATTAACATCAGTTGGATTCTTTTCTTTGATGACTTTAATTAGTTTATCAACGAAAGTTATGTGGCTGTAAGCTAATTTGTCCTTTTGGCTTGATGGATAGTTATTTTATTTTTTTTAATAACAAATCAATTACTACCTTTATTTCATATTAAATTGATTTTGGAGGTTTTTTTATTGTTTAAAATAATTGAATTGTTCAAAGTTCAAGATGAATGTTTGAATTTTTTCTATATTTCCTCTTTCAATTACTGAAGTTTTATATTTTCTTCGAGATAAATTACACTACTTAAAAGGTTATATTTATGATCTCACAAAAGGCAATAGTGGAATTATGATTTAAATTATGTTCTTAAATATTTCTTTTAAAAGGTGTGTATTGTCTCACAAGTTCAACTAATATGAAACAGAGAGACTACATCATAGTCGTTTAAAGATTAATGCGCAAGTAGGCCTCAGTAGTAAACATGGTTAGACTCATTTGTATTTAGATTGACTTGATTTTGATCGAAATTCTTAATTATATCGATTACTCTACTTAGAGCCAATATTTATAATCTAAAATTTAATTGTGACAATTAGCAAGAAAAATATTTTCATTAAACAAAAATCTAAAAGTGAATAATGAATTGAGCAAAATTTACAACTATATGACATTATAACATTAAATTGCACAAAGAATAAGTTATATTTTCCCATTATCATAATCCATGGGTTGACTCAAATACACGCACTTATATTAAAGAAAATCTTTTCATTCAAGTTCCACTTATTTATTCAAAAAATAAATAAATTCTTAAAAGCATTACTATAATTTACAAGTTGACTCAAATTTGCCCCACTTATATTTATTAAAGAAGAAATCTATTTACTCAAGTGACACTTTTTATTTATTCAATAAGCACTTATAAGCAACCGCAACACCTTTATAAACTACCTTATTTCCCCTAAATCTTGGAGATTCTTCTTAATGTCCTTTTATGCATAGAAAACAAATTATTCATTACTAAGTAAATAATGCGAAATTTAAGTGAATATATCATTCGATTATCTAATTTAAATTTAGGTAAATATATCATTGAGTTATCTAATTTATCAATATGATCGATATACATATTACCTATATGTTTTGATTGTGTATATTGTGTGTATATATATATATATATATTATAAATTAATTGTCCCAAAAGCATTGAGGTGTAATTTTCCCACTAGTAATATGGGCCAAATCAAAGGTAAAGATAGCAACCAAAGTGGAGCAAGTTCATAGAAAGCTCATTAGCATTACCAACCCACTCATGGCCTCCTAATATTAGTGAATATTTTTTAGGTCATGAAAGGAAAGTAATACATAGTAGTAATAATAATAAATATTATTATTATTATTGTTTAGTGCACACAACACATTGGATGGTCACGTGCCTTCCTCTGCCTGCCCTACAACAACATTCATTCTTGTTTGATACACATGCATATATACAATTAACAAAGTAATGGACCATAAAAGATTTCGTGCATAGGTAAACACTCTCCGTCTTTAATTAGAAGTCTTAAATTTGAATTTCATATATATATATATATATATATATATATATATATATATATATAAAAAGTTGTCTTTAACTGAAAATGTTTTATCCTTACAAATTCTAGTTAATCCAGTCATAGGTTTGATGTCGATTTTTCTTAGAAAACTGACTCTATTCTTTTGGTTTTGACTATTTTTGTTAGTATTGATCAATATCTTAGGCTTGCAATTTTTTTTAGAAAGTAATGATCAATTTTAAAGTGTATTTAGTGGCCTCGTGAAAAACTGAATTGATTTGCAATAGATTGATTGTTTCCTATTGATTACAATATAATTTCAGAAATGAAGTGGTTTGTACTCCTAATTTTTCAAACAATTGCTTCAATGACAATAATTTACTATACCCAAGGTTATTATATTTTTAATATATGGTATTCATCTAAAGTAGTCAAAAATGCTAAATTTGTGGCTTTAACTTCAATAACTCATGACACATATGAAAGGACAAAACTCATCACATATATAATAAAAAATGAAGAAGAGTAGCAAATCAATTGAATTAGTATGATGCATGTGAGAGTATCAAATCCTTTTTGAAGATCTAACTAGGCTTTTCAAGCACCTCATTCCCCTCCATTTCTCCATAGTGTGATTTAACAATGTTTGGTCCTTGTCACTTCTATTGGTTACTCTCCACATTCTCTATTCCATATAGTACTTTATAGTTATGTACTTCCTCATCCTCCATCCATCTCCAATACCCCTTTTTGAGCACAACTTTGATGTAGATGGATGGCCACCCATGGCAAGTGTAACATATATTCTTTTTATTTAATTAACTAGGAAAAAGTGGTTTAAAGAGAGTGTTAAAAACACACCCTTGAACTTGACTCAAATTATTCTTTCGTCTCTTGAACTATTGACAGTCTTAAGACATTTCTCTACTTGACTAACTAACTTTAGATACACTCTCGATCACCCTCAATTTACCACATGATATAACAAGTGGTCTCAAACTCTTGTATGGGCATAAGACTCTTAATAAAAAGCCGAGAAAAGTGTTGAAGATATTCCTAAACTTGACAAGAATTCAGGGGTATATTTCACTCATGTTGCAAGATCAGGAGTATATTTAACTTCAGCCAATCAACTAAATAAGTGTTTTTAAGCCTGTCAATAGTTTGAGAATGAAATTAATAATTTGCATCTAGCTTAGAAATAATTTTAACACTACCCCTTTTAAATAATACTTCTAAACTATAAGAAATAGAGAATTTATGTCATATGTTTGCTTTTTGGCACAAAAACGTTCTTACGATTTTGCAAAAATGGTGAGAGTATTTTTCATGCTAAAAATAAGTAGAAAACATGATTGCTCTTTTTAATTAGTTAATTTAAGAGTATTTTTGTCCCCTTTTAAAGTTTAATTAGAAAAAGAATAAAAAAGTGGTCCCTTAATTTAAACTTTCTTCTTAGCATATCCTTCCAAAAAGCAGAATTTTACAATATTCCAATGTGACAAATTTTCCTCACCATAGGTAAAATTATCAAATTGGATTTTTATCATAAAAAGAAAAAGATCATAATATCCCCCACAGCCCACAGGATATATGGATGATAGAATATAATGTTATGGGCTGGATACAACTAGGTATAGTTTCTTTTTGTTTTCTTGTGTTAGTCAAAAGAGCACTTTGGATGGTTCTTGGAAATGTACCAAATGTCTGCATTACATACTTACAATTATAAAATACCCTAGTAAGGAGCCTAAGCACACGTAAATTCAAATCAGTCGAACTCTAAAATATATATCGTAGGAACCAAAAACAAACAAAAATCTAAAATATCACAACCCTTTTCCTTGAACTTTCACCCCATTTGATAGTAACTATAGGATGTCAAAATTGAAATCACGTTAGGAGTTCAACTAATTGACATTTTTGATTATTTCGTAAAAATCATATTTCATATATATAATTACCATATGTAATGTCAAATGTTGTGTATAATTACAACCTCAAACTACATCTAGCATCCCCCCCCCCCCTTCTCTTCTCTTATCAAAAACGATCAATAATATTATCACTTATTTTATGATTCAAACTTTCATTTATTGATTGATAGTAAAGATGTCTAGCCACTTGAATGAATCTGTCTTGTTATATCTAAATAAGATACCCTTCATCAAAGTTGCATGCCACCTTTTTGTACTCTTTAAATAATTTAAACTCATAATCTTAAAATTAGAAATGAATAATTACCATTGCAGCAACCTATAGTTCAATTTTTTATTTTGTTTTGTTTTATTATCTTAATTGATATATTCATTCTAACATAAAGTTTACAATAGTAGTACTCATGACTCTATATTCTAGGGATAATGCACAAGTACCTCCTCAATCTATGTCTGAAATTTCAGAGACACACTTATACTATATTAAGGTCTTATTACCTTCCTGAACTTATTTTATTAATAATATTCTACCCCTTTTCAGCCTACGTGACATTATCTTGTAGACTCAACGTTAGTTTTTTTTTTCAAGCTAATGCCACGTAGACTGATAAGGGATAGAAAATTACTTATAAAATAAGTTCTTGGGGTAATAAGACCTTAATATAGTATAAGTGTATCTCTGAATTTTCATGCATAGGTTATGGGGATACTTGTGCATTTTCACTTACATTCTATTCAATTTAATAATTATTGCTCCTCCCAATTGCTTGGACAAAAATTTTCGTGGTACTAGCTTCCTAACAATGCTTAATGAGAAAACAATTTGTGTATAGTTTTCTAAGAGTGATCGGAATAGCATTCATGTAAATGTTCTAACCAGGGCGGAGCCAGCCTTTTATTAGAGGGTTCATTCGAATCTCTTTTCACAAAAAAAAATTACTATTTATATATGATTACAATTATTTTTATGTATATATAGTAAATATTGATTCCCCTTTGATTCGTTCGTGTGTTTAATTCTTTTGATTTTTAAGAGTGTTTTTATCATATATCTTTAAGGCCACTGCTTATTGGGGGCCTCAAATTTCTATAAAATAAAAAATCATGTTTAATATTCTTCAAATCTTTGATAGTTAGAGTAATGTTCTATCAAAAATATGAATCAACAGCTAAAAAGTTTTGAACAAAGTAAATTATAAATATTCTTTTATTTTTTTATAATTTTTAAATTAAAGAAGGATAATCAAGTTATCAACTTTTTGAATCAGATTCTATAATTCTTACTTTTATCTTTACTTAAAAATTATCAACTTATTACTTATAGAACTATATTTTCGATTCATATAATAATTTTCTCAATAAAATGATGTTTCAATGTAAATTGATAAAATTTTATTTAAAAAATAATATTTTAAAAAATTATTTGAAAAATCATTTATAAAAAAGATATTAAGTAATAATTTACATCTAAAAATTTTAAAAAATAAATAAATAAAGATAATTTTTAAAAAAAATTAAGGCCTCTAATTAAAATTACGCTTTGCCCCTGATTTTAAACCCCTTATTAAAAATCCTAGCTTCGGCACTTGTCGTAACATATATTCACATAAATGTTCCACTATATATATGTCATAACCAATACTGTAAATCGACCTCAAGTGTTTGGTTTTAACTGTCAAATGTCACTATTAATTTTCTCCCCTTTGACTATAATATTAGGCAGCATGAGCTTGATATAGTTTAGCTACACGCACCGTTTAATTTTCCTATTCTAATTTTGCTCATTCAGCCAAAAAGAAACTTTCAACATGATTCAATCCACTCTAGGCATTAGGCTACATAATTCATACAATGATCAAACACAGTTAAAGACCAAAAGAGGAAAATAATAATAATGAATATTTCGAGAAATTTCACTTTTAGTTTACTTATTACTATTATTCTTATAAGTTTCATAAATCTTCAATTTTTCTCTTTAAGTCAAAAATGTCAATAATATATCTGACCCTTCATTAATACATCCGACCCTCTTTTTAATGTATCAGCGCATGTATTCGACCTTTTTTTTAATGTATCAGTGCATATATTTGATCCTCTTTTTAATGTATCAATGCTTTAATTTTTTGGTTGTTAATGTATTCGGATCCTCCATTAATGTATCTGTTTGGGAAATTTCTATAACGATAAACTTTTAAGGGATTTAATTTTATATTAAAAGTATATAATTTTTGTTATTTGCCCAAAAAATAATCCATGCATATAATACCTTAAAGTGCACAGCTTAAGTGTAGGTATAATTGGTCAGGCTTCTGGTGGGTATTTAGTAATATATAAAGGTCTTAAATTGATCAAATATATACGTTTATAAAAGAATATAACTGTTATAAAAAGTCATTTATTCACAAAAAAACACAACTCTTATGAAAAATAATCTCTTAAGTTTTATATATATAAAAACTCTCTAGAAATAGCCTAAAAAATTTATAGGTATAAACAAAGGACTTTGTTGTATCCTAAAGAGATTTATGTATTTTCTGCTATGTGTATACGGGAAATATCTCTTTGAAAAAAGCAATTTTACACATTTTAAAGTCATCTTCTTCTTTAATTATATTTTCCTCTTATTTTCTAACACAAATACACCGTAACAATAAGAACTTTCAACATTAATAAATATACACATTAATAAATATACACATTAACAAAAAATGTTAAAGAGTTTTACTGACATAAGTATGACTCTAATATCATTATAATTTTTAAAATATTCACAAACAGGCAAGTTAACATTAAAAACATATTTAATGATAATTAAATTATTGTATTTATTAATTACGATTAAGGATCACATGAATATATATTTTTTTTAAATGTATATGTTAAATTTAAACATATGACTAAAAAAAATGACACGTACATTCGTTGCCCAAATAAAACAAAGCTATAAACTATATATAAGGACTTGTCCAACCGTATTCTGTGCTTCCCAAGTAAACCATTTGTCCAGTAGCCCCATGTGATATCTTGGTTTTATTGCTAATAATATAATATTAAAAACACCATCACGGGTTACTAAAAGACAATCATAGGTTATATAAATATATTGACCATCAATAATACAATTTATAATTTGTAAGTAAGAATGACTGAGTTAATGTAATATACGGACAAAAATTGATTCTATGTCTTCTTAGTTCAGTTTTATCGTATGAGTTAGGGGTGTCGAATAAGCGAGTTGGATTAAAATTGAAAATGTTATAATGGACGGAATAGAAATGAGATTGGGTCTTAATCCGTCCAAGTTTACTTTGGGCTCAAATGGGTTGAGCTCAAATGGGCTAAAAAATGGGTTGGGTCTTGACCCGTCCAATTTGACCTGATTAATCTCAATAATTTCACATGTTATTTAACTATTTTTTGTTAAAAAAAGTAACAAATGGATAGATAAATCCTAAAAGATGTTGAATAGATAATAATTCATACCTTCAATATAGGAACATATCTTAATTAAAAAAAAATTAAAACGGACTGAAATAATTGAGCTTAATTGAGAATTCTCTTCAAATAGGTTAAGTTTGAGTAGGTTGAGATTGAACCCAATTTAAATTATCTTGAGCCCAACCCTTAAATTCTAGACGGGGTTGATTGAGTTACCTATGTATGGGTTCATTTTTGACACAGCTAGTATGAGCTTACATAGTGTAATTTATGTTTCTTCTATGAATATTTATCGCATATTGATAATTAATTAACTGAAATAATTTAATATTATTAAAGTATATTTTTAATGGTATTTAACACTCTTTGTAAATGTCCCTAAAGTCTAAAACGGTACTAGATCTAATAATACTCCATCCATTTCAAAAAAGATGATCTAGTTTGGCTTGAAACGGAGTTTAAGAAAAGAAAGAAAACTTTTTATTCTTGTAGTTTTAAACTAAAATTATGTCAAGTGTATCAAAATGCTCTTTAATCTTGTGGTCTTAAACATGCGACGTGGAAAGTTAAAGTTAAAGTGTTGCCAAAAAAGGAAAGAGGTCATTCTTTTTTAAACAAAATAAAAAAGAAATAGGATCATTCTTTTTGAAATGGAGAGAATAACAATTAACTAATATTGATAAAAAATTTATCACTCTTTGTTGATGTGTATTTAGTGTCACTAAAGGTTTTTGTTGTAGTGTATCTTAACTCATATAGAATGCGAGATTATTATCACGGATAACTTGACTCAAACTAAACTAACCCCTTACACTCTGTTTGGATATGAGTTATTATGTATTGTTTCATAACATATAGTATTTTATATTTTTATTGTATTGTATTGTGTTGTATCGTATTGTATTGTATTGTTTTAATAGATACAATGTTTAGATAGATTATATCATTTTCTGACGTTACATAATGTCACACATAAAGTCATCAACAACTTGATTGATAAACCTACAAAATGATAGAATACGAATTGGAGCTGAAAATGTAAAATAAAATATAAAATAGGATAATGAAAACAAGAAATAAAAATAAAAGGAGAAGAAATATTAACGCGATTATATCAAATTGGTCATTACACATAATAAAACTTTTCATCATTACCCAATAATAAATTTAAACGCTATGATATAATCAAATTTAAATAACAATCGAAACAACAAAGTACCATACAAAACAATACACAATAATATCATACAATACGTGAACAAATTGCAAAAGCATCTCTTAAACTTCAATGACTATATACTCACTCTAAAGGTGGAAAAGAAGTTGTTTTCCGTTTGTCTTTATTTTCCGTATCAATTTAATAGATTATTTAAAAAATAGCCAAGAGAATAATAATTTTACGATATCACTTTTTTATTATTTTGTTCAAAATCATCTAAATATGACAAGTAAAATGAATAAAGCTATGTAAGTAATTGTGCATTATATGTAATAAATATACCACATGACAAAACTTCATAAGTTGAAATGCATAGAAACTTTTGATTCAATTTCTTATTTCCTCTTTGCAGTGAAATAAAAGTTGTTACATAAATTGAAAAAAGACTTGATTCTTTTTTTCTTCCCACATAGATACATACATACAAGGACCTGCCTTCTTTTTCTTTGTTGTGGAACTAAAAAAAAAAGCCAAATTAAAACCTACGCAATAGCAACAACAGGCTTGTCAACACCTCTTCAGGCCCTTGTTTGTTTTTGTTTTTTTTCCTTTTAATGAACATCAACAATAATTTTAGTTTTTTAACTCTGAAAAGGCCTGTAAACTTTTAAATCAGAAACAACTCCAGCAAAAGAACCAGCAGCTGCAGCAATTGAGATAACAAGGCAAGCACCACTAAGTATTTGTAGACATATCCATCTTGCACTCCATTTGGTAATTCTCTTTTGCACAATGTACATTTCCACTGGGAAGTATACTGTAAGTGGCCAAAATCCAAATGCTCCAAGAATGCCAACGACGTCGTTAAAGAAGGGCATCAACATTGATATGACTGTGGTGATGATCACGAATATTGTCCTCCAGACTAGACGGAAAAGGTTGAGCTTGAAAGGTTTGAATCCCGGGATTGGGACATCGATTTCTTTTGTTATGATTTTGCTGTCAGGGTACCATTCAGCTGCTGTTTTTTCAACAAAGGCGAAAAGGGGTTGACAGTAAACTTGGTATGCACCTACTAGGTGAACAACGATGGCTATGTTCGCGATGTCAAGAAGCCAATAGGGGTTGTAGAATCCGAATCCTGTTAGTAGGTTTCCAGGGGATTGATCTCCGAATGCTGCATACCCAAAGCAACCACAAAGCATGTAGAATACTGTTGTAACTGCCACACTAATTAGTGTTGCCCTTTTCATTGTCTTTGCTTCTGCTGGTGGTGATTTGAGTGTATCCTGAAGTATTCAAACATCAAAATCTATAAGTTAAAGTACATAACGAAAAGATTACATCGTGTTTTATTCCAAAAAAAAAAATTACCTGAATTTCGATAAGGATTAGGGAGTAGGAATAAGCAAAAGCTATAGCTCCAAGAGCTTGAAAGCTTCTCCAAATCTTCTGCATTTCAGTTACTTCAGTTCCAATGCTAATCCCAGTTAAACTTCCTTCAATTTTTCCTGTTTCTGTAATTCAAAATACAGGGCAAGCATTAAAGAGTGTGATAAAAAAAACGGATACTTTAAAAATGTTGTCAGATCCTCCAATACACATCACCTGACAGTAATTTTGAAGAGTCCGAATGACATAGAAAAAAAAAGAAAAGGTAATACTACTAAATTTGAACTAACCTGCAACTTGAGCAACTCCTAAGCCAAGACCAATTGTAGAGTAAGTAAACGACATAACAGCAGCAACAATCGAAAGCCAAGAAATCTGATCGAAATCCGGGATTTGTGAGAAGATAATTTCCATCACACCAAACATGATCATATAGGGAGTACTTGAAACATTGCAAGCAGCATGATGACCTTGTTTATGGAAACAATTAGACCTATTCACAGCCCTGTGGAAATATACAAGTATTAGTTACGGCGAATTCCCAAATTGCAAATCAAACTACATATATGAATAACTTATTTCTTAACCAGCTACCAAAAACATTGTATAACTCATACAGAAACTAAGACATGAATAAGTTGCTTCATTAGCACTTACACCATACTAATGGAAGACGCGATGGTATAACCAATTGCAACTCCAAAAAGATTTGCATACTGAATCACACCACAAATCTTAACCTGAAATCCACCTGAATTGAAAACAAAAAATACCCAAATCAATATAAACAAAAACATCAAACAATCACAAAAAAAATTGAAATGAATTTTAGGCGGGAATTTTGAAATACCTAGATTGGCTCGAACAGCATCCATATAAGTATAATTTCTTTTTCCGGTAACTGGATCACCGGTCCGGTAACAATCGGAAAGCAAAGCAGAGGTATAGTAAGTAACAAAGGAGAAAAGTAGCAATACAGTTGGCCCAGCTACCCATCCAAGCTGAGCAGTAGCCCAAGCCAATGATAAAACTCCTGATCCTATCACAGCAGTTATGATGTGAGCACTTGCCGTCCAAACAGACCCTGAAAATCCAATGAAATAAAATTCAGTTAAAAAAAAATGAATGAATTTTGAATAAAAATTGTGTGGAGATTCAACAAGTTTGAAATTTTACCAGTCCTTTTGATACGACCATCGTCATCAAAACATTTCGATTCACCATAAACCTCAAATACTTGATGTGGTTTATCTGCCATCTTTATAGAAGAAAACAGAGAGTTCAATTAGTTTTGACCAAACAAAACTGCTCTGCTATGTAGACTCAAAGTCCAACGGATTGCAACATACAACACACTTATAAGCTCTAACTCAAACTCCAACTGATTTCAACTCACTGATCACACTTTCTCAGTTGTAAATACCCAATTGAGTTATTTTCTTCTCCTTGTATATTGAAACAAACAACGTGAAACACGAAAAAGAATGGGTTATGGAGTTTATTGAGTAGAATTAATATGTAGATAACAGAGTAAATGAGTAGAGAGGGGAGAGAGTTGTGTGTTTGAAGAAAGACATGCAGCAATGGGCTTATATATAGGCAGCCAGTGCTCTGTTCACACGCGCGTTTTCCACAACTTCCACGACGAAGTGGGGGAAGCAAGCCGTAGCCTCTATTATTGGGGTAAATTTCAATAATTAATTATTTATTTTAGGCGACACATTTTCATTTCAGTTTGAATAATGTCATGCTATTATAATTATTACTTTATTAGTTTCAAAAAGAATGATACTATTCTCTTTTTATTCTGTTTTAAAAAGAACGATACTATTTTCTTTTTATTGTGTTTCAAAAAGAATGAAAAAATATTTTAACTTTAACTTCTCATGTGACATGTTTAAAACCACAAAATTTAAGGATATTTTGGTATATTTGACATAACTTTAAACTCCATTCCAAGTTAAATTAGATTATTCTTTTTGAAACGAAAGGAGTAATAATTTAATATTAATTTTTTTATTTTTAATAAAATAAAATAGAACAAAAATATATCATATTTCCCATGTTTATTTCAAGAAAAAATATCTATTTAATTCTTATAAACTAAAATAAATGGCTTATTATTGTGCTTTCGTCGTAAGAATATGAATATTTAAATTTATTAAGTTATATATGAACTTATTTCGAAAAAAATTAAAGTTTTGTGAGCGACAAAGAACTGATTTGGAAAGTTAAAAATATTTAAAGAAAATTGAATAAAATCTTTGTACATGATTTTTTCGATCATACAAATTGGAGTATAAAAAATAAAAAGAATACAATTAAAAAAAAACTATTATTATTATTATAGAGGTAAGCCACGTGATAATTAAAATTAAAAAGAAAAAAAGAAAACACAGGAGACGCGTTAGTCAACCATTTAAAGTCAGAAAATGTTTGCACCCACTTCAGTTAGGTTGACTCAATTTGGGACCCACTAAATATCATTTCCCTTTTTCTTTTTTATTGTCCTTTATTTTGTTTTTAAATCAATTATCGAATATAATTATATCACGTCAATATAATTTATCATAATTAAGAAAATTGAATAAAATATATATGATTGACTTAACATAAATATCAGTAAGTTTTTATTGTAAATTTCTACCTTATTTTCTCTGAAAAAAAAAAGAGAAATCTTTTAAATTTGTTGCCCACATAAAGTCATAAACTATACTAAACTGATAGCTATTTAATTTAAATATTACTAATAAATATATTTAAAAGACATATATGATGGAACTATTAATAATTTAATATATATTTCATGTGCACGTAAGTATTATTCTCTAGCACAGAATCATGGCATAAAGTTTTTCCCTACTCTGGCCTGTTTTCCCCTAACTTTCACCTCTTTCACTATCAATAAATATCTCTTGGTAGTTCAAAAGTAATATTATATCCCACAATTATAATATCATGGTCATAAAAGTGAAAATTTTCGTTTCACTTGTTATATTTGTGACACTCAAAAATATAAAAAATATATTAGTTATGTAATAATATATAGTTATATAGAGATTATATATGTATAACTTAGTTATACAAAATATAGTTATGCAATATTTTATATTTTAGATAAAATAAGACATCTACTTATACTTGTTTTTACTTATGTAGAACAGTAAAATAATAATCAAATATTGTATCTAGTTATATATTGAATTTTATTTCAAACAATTAAAAAAATTACCAAACATGATATTAATAATGCAAATTTTAATATACATAGAATATTTACTTCCAACCAAACGACTGCCACGTGTTAATTGTGGATACGCTTTGTTGGTTTGGTTTCTAACCTAAATAATTAACAATTTAACTACAATAAGGTTGAAGAATCATGCATGTGAAACCCAATAATTATTTCGTTAAGTGGAAAAGAATAATCACTATTATTTTTTTTAAATTTTTTTTGGTTAACAAATAATCGCAATACATATATGTTTGACTAGTGTAACTAACTTGAACCAAAAATAAGGGGTCGAATAAAACTAGTAACCTTCTAGTAGAAATAAATTAATTATAACACATTCATGTACTCTCACCAATAAAGTTTGAATAGAACATACTATTTGTCTATCGTATTTTTACTTTAATGGAATAGAAAGAATTTTAGAAATAATTGTTTCAAATGAAATATATTGCGTAACATGAGAAGCCAAATAAACTAAGCCTTTGAGAAACAAAAGAGGGCCAAACAATTTTTTATTTTAAAAGAAAAAATATTTTCTTACGTACCGTCATTGTTTATAGCTTCCCAAATTGAGGAAGCAAATGAATTCAAATAATTCCTTATACAAATATGTATAAAATGAAATAGAAGAAGGACAATATAATTAAGTGTTTGATGAGTTGTGTGGCTCAATTGGAGCAATGAACTAACATTTTTATAGTAGTAGAAAAGCAATTGAAAATTATAATAATATATTTAAAAATTCTCTCTTTAAATGAGAACCTTTAGATCAAAAGCTGAATATAAAATTCTTCATTTGCATTTCTCCAATTCTCATCCAATTTTTTTTTTAATTTTCATCTTATATCTGATACTCATATTAAAATACGATTAAATCTGAATTCACATATTGCAAGATTGATTTTTAAAATGGCGCTTCAAAGCGAATTATTTTTCTCATTCTCAATTTCCACCAAGACTCGAACTCGAGAATAAGTTCATATATCGATAAGTCTCATCCATTGTAATTGAAGGAGAGAATAAGTTCTATTGAATTATATCTTATTTGATTCCCATTATAAATAATTGAGACCAATTATAGAGTATAATTATTTGTACGTTGCTAATGAACGCACCAATCAATTGCACCAGTCAAACATGTTAGAATATAGTCTTAAGAATAATGTAAAAGTATTAATTAATCCTATACCATTTTTCCCTTCTTAGTGAAAAACAAAAATGATAAATTTCCATTCATGGAGGGACAATTAGTATCCTATTTCTAACTTTAATTTTACCAAAGTTCTAGGAAAATGTTGTAAAATTAAAATAGAGAATTTAACCTTTAATTACCTCATGATCTATCTAAGGCATTATGTGTAGATTATTAGTCTACTTGTTTAGAAAATTTGTATATCAAACATCATTTGTTTTCACGAGATCATATAGCAATGTAACACTATGATAATTATATTTGGAGTGAAAATCCTTTAAAAATTTACAAATGAAGACAGACAATATGATATGAATAAAGTGTCATTTATTAGTATGTTTTACATAAGCTATAGACGAATTTGGGAAAAAGAATAAAATGAGTACTGATAATTATATTTGGACTTTATGGGGAAAAAAACTTTTATACTTTTCATTACATACAAAACAAAGAAATCGAAAAAAGATAGATTATTTTGTGAAAGAATTTTTGATTGTCCTTCCTTAAAATGAAAACTTTCATGTTAGAAGCAAGAATTAGTATAAAAATTGATCTATTACGATCAACATGGTTGTTCGTCTTCCATTTTCCTTCTTAGAAAGCACTCAATGAGTTAATTATGGAATCTCAAATCCCTCTTAACGCCAAAAATTTAAATTTGTGCTTACGAAAAATTATCATAAAAATGAAATGTTGAACAATATATAGGTGTAGGTGTGTGAAACCGTTAACGTGACCTTAGACTATGATTCTTTTTTTTTTCCCTAGGCCATGTTATATTTAATTTTTAGGGAAAAGGGTTAAAATGCGCTTAAATTATTTCTAGGCATTTTTGGACCAAATTACAAACGGAAGATATTTTTGTTCATTTTGCATAGTTTAAGGATATTTTTAATCCTTCTCCCATTATTTTATGATACTATACGACCAATTGACCAAAGTAGAAAACATTACTAAAGAACCACGTTTTTCTTTTCAAAAATTAAAATTTTTACGAACGTGAAAATAAGGGATATTATTTTCTCTTACATTCATACAAAAGCAATTTTTAGTAAGTATTTATTTTATTTTGACGATAAATATTAGTTGAATAAGTTCACCATTCATTAGTTTGAATTTGTATGTTTTGTCTTTTGAAATTTTGTAACTCATCGTAGCATATGTGAAGGTCATTCATAGCATTTTATATAATAGAAAAACGCATGGAATGCACGTGGCTATTCACTATATATAGTTGAATGATACATTTCAAGGCTTACATAAATTACAATGACGTTATTGCCTTTCTATATACATTTTCTATATCTATAATTAAAATTAAAAAGCACATATCTCATATACAAAATATACTGAGTTACATTTGACTTTGGTGTAAATGGGGATAAATAGATTCCTTGGATACAATAATTTGGATAATTAGGTTTATCAAAATCTCATTAGTCTCATTTAAATGATCATGTAAATAATTTGGAATGTTAAACTATCATCGATAACTTTTTGCATATTAATGATCAAAAGAGACTTAGATGATAAAAAATATATTTATTTATTTATAAAAAAACTAGCTAGAATAAAATTAGTAAATTTGCTGTCACTTAATATTTTATCCAACTTCTGTAATAAAATAAAATTGTTAGGAATTTTTTCTCTTTTTTTTTCACTCGGTATCTAAAGTCTATATTGAGGTCCGACTAAATCTGAATCACACACTACAGAGTCCATTCAGAAATAACACTCTCAACAAGATTTTCTCTATCCTCGAATTTGTTAGGACAACTTGTATACATACAAGAGTCCATTCAGAAATAACACTCTCAACAGGATTTTCTCTATCCTCGAATTTGTTAGGACAACTTGTATACATACAAAACCCTTATATGTTTAACATAATAATATTGATTATTTTTTTTTAAAAAAAAAAAGTTGTCCATCATTCTTCAACAATATGAAGGGCATAATATTTAATTAACAAGATAAAAACAAAAAAGGGGATTCCTAGATGCATTACAGTTTTGAAAGAATTATATACCTTTTCTAAGATGCTACTCTGCTACAAAATACAAGTAGTTCCTTTGTCTTCTTTTTAATTATATACTAGTTTTATTTCTTTTAATAAAAATTAAATTAGATAAAAAAAACAATTAAAAGAACAAAGAAAGGCATAATAATGCTGACAGAGAATAATAAAAACAAAATGGAAAGCTATATACTACATGATAGCTACTATAGGAAAAGGGATTTAAATAAAACATAAGAAGATAAAAAAGAATTTTAATTCTTTGACTAAAAGTAGAAATAATTAAAAACACAGAATAAGAAGAGGAGGAGAATATAAACAGTTGGATGAGAATAGAAACTATATATAAAAGCACTGTTGAAAGGTACAACCATAGCTACAAGTTGTATAATTATTACTACTCAAAAGAATAAATATAGCTTATATTAAAGGAACAACAACATGGACCTAATTTAACTTTTTTAATCAGTTTAAATATTGTTGATTAATTATTAATATTAATATTCTAGAGATGAAATTACAAAAGATCATTGTCTAGCTGGTTCCATTAAAAGAAGATATCTTACTGAAATCTCACAAGTTTAGAAGCTATTATTTATATACACGTTAGTTTGTAATATTAAAAATATTAATTACAAAATTTTGATGCGTATAAATACGTTTAGGTACATGATTTTAAAATTATATAATTTGTTTCAGATATATTGTTTTTAACTGGATTTACATGTATAATTTATCCATAGATAAATCTCGTTCACCTCCCTCCCGTCTCGCTCGCATATCTGGTATCTTAGATAATATATATCTAATTTGATTCACATGTATTCGGGATACATAGATAACTTTCGTTTGCCTCCCTCCTGTTCTCATTCGCCTCTTTCCTTATTTCGATATATCTTATAGCAAAAAACGTACATCTAGATATATTTATCCTGAAATCAAATATGTAATTATTAAATAGTGATATAAAATATAATTATTTCAAACTATAAAATAAGAGAGAATTCATAAATATGATACGAATATTTGTGGAATTAGATAGTTGTTCCTAGCTCCATAAAAGAAATTATCTTGATTAAAAGATTAAAGCTAGCTCTTTGCTTTGGATATATATGAGAGGCTTAATATCAAGATCCTCGAATCCACAACTGATTAATTAACAAGAGTCATTATATGGTTCGAGCTAATAAGACACCTTTAGGAATTAGTGTTGTCCCACTTCTAAGATTAGATTTAGAATTACATAAAAAGTATATACTCTCTATGTTTCGTAATGAATGATCTGATTTGATTTGGCACGGAGTTTAAGAATATAAAAAAAATTGAATCTTGTAATCTTAAATTAAAATTATGTCAAATATATAAAATTGTCCTTTAATTATGTGATTTTAAATATGCCACGGGAAAAACTTAAATTAAAATATTACCAATAAAAGAAATAGATCATTCTTTTTTAAATATATCAAAAAGAAAAGAAGGTTATTCTTTCTAAAAGGATGATTTGTAATTAGTGATCTTTCCTCTTTGAGATTTGATCAATTTTCCCTTTTAATAATGTGGTTTTATATATGCCACGTGAAAAATTTAAATTAAAATATTATCAATAAAAGAAATAAGTCATTCTTTTTTAAACAGACTGAAAAGAAAAGAAGGTTATTCTTTCTGAAAGGATGATTTTGTAATTAGTGGTCTTTCCTCTTTGAGATTTGATCAAATTTCTCCTTTAATTACGTGACTTTAAATATGTCAATTAGAAAACTTGAATTAAAATGTTACCCATAAAAGAAATAAATTATTTTTTTTAAACAGACTGAAAAGAAAAGGAGGTTATTCTATAATTTGTAATTAGTGGTCTTTCCTCTTTGAGATTTGATCAATTTTAATTAAAACATGCAGTGTGTTTACTCAATTTTCAGAAATAAATTTGGACATTTGAAAACTTCACCAAACAATACCTAAAAATAATTTTGGATATTTTTCTGTCGCTAATTTTTAATTGTTTTCTAGTGGGAAGCTAATGAGCTGGGTGATTGCCTAGCCAATCTTTTTAAAAAAAATTTAACGAGGGTAATTAGCGATTGCTTTTTTTTTGGGTGTGTCACATGGGGTGAAATCTCGTTTTAATGCAATAGCTTGCAAATTACATAGGAAAGTAATTCGCATTAGGCAAGCGCAGTGCGACGAACTCGATCCAGAAAGCGAATTCTTAGCTTTTGCTAGCAAGAAATTTCGAACTTGAGAATTGAGACCTCAAATATGAAGGGTTAGCCAAACTTGTCTTCCACACTTTATGAGAATATGATTCTTTAAACAATGTAGCAGCTGCACAGAGAAATGCTAAGGGACCATATTATCCACTAGATCGACAAATACCAAATGACTAGTATTAGAATAAGTAATGACAAACATGATTTTGAGTTATGCATGTATAGTTTTCACAAGAAAGTAGCTAGCTAGATGCTCGATCTAATACATATGGATAACTTCATTCCTCTTCTTTTACGGGTTTGAGCCGTGGAAGTAATTTTCATTAGGATAAATATTTTTCATATCTTGCTAACGCGAGATATTTTGCATGCTTAACTTTTTTTCTTTTGGTTGTGTAACTTGAGGCATCATAGGGCGGACCCACCCTTGGGTAAGGAGTGTCAAGCCTTTATCGAAGAATTACGTAATATTATAATTATTAACATTCCTTAATAACAATTTTGGATCCGTTACTACAACGAAAGAAGCTTCCTAATTTTGACAACTTGTCATGCGCCTAGCGGAACTTCTTTTCACTATCGTAGAGAAGAGATATGGAACTCCATTCTAGAAAAGGAAATAAATCCACTAAAAACTTGAAACACAAGATTTGTCACTAGACAATACATATTTATCTATTATACTAACAAATCAAAAAAAAAACACTTTTATTTGTCATTTTCAGTGTATTAAAAAGATAATTATTTGGTTTTAAGTTTTATTTTTAACATTAATTATTTATTTTTCAAGATCTAATATTAATTCATTATATAATAGGCATAGTGTGGTAACATAGCCTGTTAATTATTATTTTCTTAATGATTATGTCAAGTTCACACAAATAAAAGAAAATAATAAGAATATTATATTAAACATGTTCTGTTCTTTGTTTTTGAAAATCCTTTAATTCATAAACCTTTCCTATATTATAATAATTATAATATATACTTACAAAAGATATAAAAAAAATATTAGTATATATACTTGCAAAAGATATAAAAAAAATATTAAAATCAGAAAGGGCCCTTGAAGATATGGTTTTTGTGGAGCAGCCCCATTGCCCTAATATGAGTCAAAAAGTATTCAAGATTGGTAATAGTAGCTGAAAATTTTGACTTGTTGAAGATTACAAGATAAAGGCAAATTTCAAGAATTATATACCCACTCAAAAAGAAGTTGAAAATGACTATCAATTAATTAGTTCTTGCTTTTTTTGTAAAGTGAAATATTGGTAGGTGTTGAAACTATTCATGTACCTCAACTAGCCATTAACTCAACTTAATTTAAAGCATATCTCAAAAATATTTAGACATTTAAATTAGGGGATATACAAGTGATCATCACAAATATAATCCAAATTTGAGTCTGAAATCAATCTCATATATTATTCGAATCATACTTTTGTGTCACTAAGACTATCAATTCAGTCAACTTTTTGAGGTATAATATTTTAGATTTTTGAATTAACTAACAAATAATTTAATAACAAAAAAGAGTAATAAAGGTATCAAATAAGTAAAAAGAAATTCTTTCAATAATATGTAAAAATGCCTTGATTTTTTTTTTAATTATTTGAATAAATTCTCAACATGTTAATTATGATTTCAAACTATTTGTAGAAATTCGTAGAGAAATCTCACAAAGAGAAATCAAGAATTGTATTGATAGTATGAATAGTGTATTGATAAGTTGATAAATATTGAAAATTTGATTGCAATGTTGATAATTGATCGTATTGATCAATAATTATATTATTGATAGGTTGATCAATATTGGTAGTATTAATATGTCGATCAATATTGGTTGTATTGATGAATAATAATGTTAAGTACATATTTCTTAGATAAGATACTGCTTAGATAAGAGAGAATTGTAGAGTCCTAAGTTTACTATACTTAGAGTCCTACTACAATACTTATTACTACAATAATAATAAAATAATTAAATTCTAATTGTACTATAATTCTAATAATCCTAGTCGTTCGTAATATAATCTGAATCATAATATAATTATAGACGAAATATAATCCTAATTAACATAGGTAGTCTAATCCTAGTGCGACTTTAATTTTTAGAAGTGTTGCGAACTTGCCTGTCAGCTTCAGTGGACCTGTTCATTCGACATGTTTCAATTCTCAACTTCCTTCTTCATCAACACTTGTTGTAGACAAGTCAGTCAACTGCATTGAACCTATTCCTTTGACGTGTTCCAATCATCAGTTTCCTTCTTCTTCAACACTATTCTCTCTTTGATCGTGAATTTTAACTTTACTATAATTTTCTCTCAATCAATAGTAATAATATAATTTTTCGAGAGTTATTCTCTTCTTAAACTAACATTAACATCACAAATTGATTATCTCTAATCTCGCTTTTAAGTATAAGTTATTAAATTCTTAACAACCTAAAAGTTACATTGTTCAACTAAATCCTGATCTTGTAATTTCTTTCAAGTAATAATACAAGATATAACCACATTGTTAATTGGAGGGTTTTTAACTAACAACAATTAAAACCAAGTTGAACAATAATAGAGAAGGAAATTAAATAACAACTCAATTATATTTAAAATTGAATAAAAAATCATCGAAAGTGATACCACCAAGTGTGATGAAACTTAAGCAACTCATAATATTGTTCAAAATACAAATATAGAATTCATAATGAATAAGAAATAAAGAAAGATACATATCTAGCTCAACGATTGAAAATTAACCTACTCATTTATATTTTTATATGCTACATAATACGGATCGATATATAGCTTTTAGTTTCTCAGACTTTGATATTGTTAGAAGTCGTAACTTTGTGCTACTATTAAAAACAGAAAATAGCAAGAAATATATTATGTAGCTAAATAGGAAATCAAATCCATTGTTAATCTTATTTAGCAATAAATTATTAAAATAATTGTTAGGTACGAGTAATTTAGTAACAGATTAATGACGATGTTCTAGCTGATTTCAAATTTTCTTTTTTTTAAGTAGATTGATGGAACTATATATTTTTTTGACATTTGTACCAATTTCCATAAAGCATGTTAAATTAAGGTCATGGCCTCACATGTAGACCAATTAGATCGACATATAGCTTTTAGTTGCACACTAAAATGTTTTCTTTTTTCTTATTTTGCCAGATTCTAGAACGTGCTCCTGAAAAGCCAACATTTAGATACGTAAAAAATATGTAAAATTTAAGGCCTTTCATTTTGGTAGGTAAAAAGTAAATTTAGTAATTAAAAGAAGAAGAAGAAGATGAACAAAAAATATATCTAAATGCTCAAAGAATTTCTCTTCATTTTGTGGAACAGTGTTTGGTATTAGTCAATTTTATGTTAAATCTCTGTAAATTTCATCCAGACAATAGCTATTACTAGTAGTTTTATCCACAAACAATAAAAAGAATGCAAAAGTAACTGAAGAATATGTCAAATAAAGCAAGTAAAATGAGTTTAAACATGAAATAAATTTTCCTATGCAAAATGTATTTGAATGGCATTTAAAGATGCAAAAGTAAGTGAATAATATGTCAAATAAAGTAAGTAAAATGAGTTTAAACATGAAATAAATTTTCCTATGCAAAATGAATTTGAATGGCATTTAAAGATGCAAAAGTAAGTGAATAATATGTCAAATAAAGTAAGTAAAATGAGTTTAAACATGAAATAAATTTTCCTATGCAAAATGAATTTGAATGGCATTTAAAGATGCAAAACTTCCTACTCAAATATCAAACGAAAAATTGCAACCACACATTAAAAAAGGAATTAACTTACATAAAAATCATACAAATTAAGGAACTAATTATTTAAATGCACTCAGGTTTATATGTTATCAGTCTTATCAAATTTTGGTGTGTTCAGATACATGATACATTCAAATTCATGTATCTTGAGAATACAAAAAGGTCAAAATTAGGTACAATTTATTCCAGATATACTGAATTCAAGTAGATTTGCATGTATCCTTGATATATAACAAATCTTGCTCGTCAATCGTCACTCTCCTATGTATTTAATATCCAGATACACATGAATCAATCAGATACATACATATACATGTATTTTGTGTGTATTAAATGTGATTCACGTGTATATAAGATACATAACAAATCTCACCCGCTCTCTCCCTATTTTAATATATCTGGTAGGCAAAATACATATATTTAAATATATTTTCCTTAATATTGATGATATAATATATAATATATAATATTTTTAAAGTATAAATAATAATAATATATACGATAATGAAATAAATGTAACATATTTGCTATTTTATTTTCCTCGCATTAATTGACTACCACCGAAATTGCCAAAATAGAAATAAAATAAAGTAAAAATAACCAAGTTGGTGTCTCAATAACTAACCATTAATCAAGGCATCGAGACAATCATCCACTGGAAGGCAAACACACTGTCCATTTCAGTGCCACACAAATATAATATTATACCTAATAGCAAAAACAAAAATATAAAATATTACTTTAATATTTTCATTTTATTTATAAATAATAGGAACTTCAACTTGAGACGATAGATGGTTCATTAATGTTCATTAGATAAAATAGACAAAGTAACATAACATTTTTAAATTGAATTTAGCAAAGTGTGTGTATATCTATGAAATGGTTTCATGGAATTTAACCAATTATCTTGATCGTTGAAAATTGTTAAGAAGTAGAAAAAAATAAATTTATAATTATTTATTTTGTGTGTGTATATATTTAGAGGACTTCTTTTATGTTCTTTTTTCTTCAATAAAGAAAAAGAAATTGTTGAGACATCATTTCAGTCCATATCTCTATTATTTTCCTATCAAATTGATTGATTGAGTACCAACAATTATTGTTCCAATAAATGCAAAAAGAGGGTTCCATGATGAACCAACTTGTAGTCTAAAATAATTAATTTCTTATTTCATATTAACTTAATTTGTGAGATAATAAAAATTATTTAAGGATATAATTTAAATTATAGTTTCTATTATCATTAAAATTAATTTGTGAGATGATAAAAATTATTTAAGGATATAATTTAAATTATAGTTTTTATTATTGTCTTTTATGAAGAGAGAAAAAGGACTAAAGTAGTTCCTTATTATTGGATTAAGACTCAAAGTCATCTTTGAGTTTTTATATAGAGTAATAATAATATTTTATGTTTGCAATATTGATGTACGTTTAATCCTTTCCTAAACTTTTGTTTATTTTTAATATTGATTTTGTCTATAATTTTATGTAAGAAATGTTTAATTATCTTTTTGTATATTTGGTTGAAATAATATATTCATATGAGAGAAGGTGAGAAGAAGAATATCTTGTTCTGTTTAGTAGAAATATCATTACCGCTAAACGAAGAACACCATGACATATGACGTTGCAAGAAAAGAAAATTTTATACTATTAAACGTGAAATTAACGTGATTAACGTCTCAACTTTAGCCGCATTATGATTTCTACTCAACAAACAAGGTATTTTTTTCTCACCTTCTCTCACATAGAGTTATTATTTCTTCTAAATGACGATTAACACTCGATACATAAATTCTTGATAAAATTAATATTAAAAATAGGTGAAATTTTGAAGGAAGACCAAAAGTGCATCGACATTATATTTGTGAGAGATTATTCGTGCTCCGTATAAAATCTTAAGAATGACTTTACAAGTAGTATAATTTATCTCTTAAAAAATATCAAACTTAATTAAAAAAAACAAAAAATATGAAAAGAAAAAAAAAGACTTTAGACATCCTTCTTAAACTGAAGACTATTTTAATTATTTTTATCAATAATAAAAACCCAAAAATTGAGTTAATATGAAACAAAGGAAGTAACGTCTAAGGCAGCCTGACAATTTTCTCACTCGAAATTAAAGTCAAACAAAGACTATATACTCTTGTCTGATCCACACAAATATAATGAATCCCAAAAAGAGAGAACAAAAATATAAAATTTTACTTCTTTTATAATTAAAAAGATTTTTAGTCGTATATTATTTTATCTCTTTCATTTTAGTGATCTCCATATTAAAAATAGATGTTTCAGTTTAGTATTTATCTATTTATCGAATAATTATGTAAAGTAAAAGTAAGTAACTAATTTTTTGTAAAAATATCATTAATTAAATTAATTTAATAAATTATACCTTTAATTAAAAAAATTAAGATTTATCAAATAGAAAAGGATCAAGAAATTGAAAACATCTTAATGGCCCTTAGAATTGTGATGAACTCCAATCTTATATATCTTTGAAAGATTTTTTTTCTCACAATAATATACTCTATCCTTGCCAAAAACTTTACCTTTTAGGTCTTATTTGTTTGAATTTAATGGTGATCTAAATCTTAATCATTCAGGTTCTGCCTATTAAGTACGTTTGATTTTTAGGTCTGAATCTGAATCATTCAGATTCAACCCATTAAGTTCATTTGTTTTATTTTTCAAAAAGCCTCTTAATGGGTCTGAAGAAGTATGAATGAATCAGATCTGTAGGAGACTCTTAACAAAATTCAGACTCATTTAATAAGTTATCAAATAATAAATCATCGCCTCTCTGCTTTAAGCTGCTTTTTTATCTCATAACTAAAAACTTTCTCTCTTTTTTCTCAATCAAACACCATTTTTTCCCTCTTGAACTGATAAGTTTTTTCCATAAATCCTTTCAATTTTTTTTATCTTAATAATTTTCGTGTATTGACTTGTCAAGAACACTGTTGGTGTATTGACGTTTATCAAAGTTTTTGAATGAAGAAAATTGTACTTCCAAATCTTGATTGTTAAAATTTTTAAAACTTTTTTTTATCAAAGGGATATATTTTTTTGAAATGAACTTTTTATGATATTTTATTAATTTAATGTTAATTTCACATGCACATTCAAATATTGAAAATAAATAATCTTAATTATTTAGTGTTCAGATTTAGAGACCACATCTTAATATTCAGATGTTATTCAGATCAAAATACTTGAATTTTAATGCAAATCTTAATATTCAGGTGTGTATTCAGATTTAGACCTCTTAATTTTGATGGAAACAAATGAGGTCTTAATTAGTCTATTCAAATTAAATGATTCTTTTTTGTAATAAATTTTAATTTTAATTTTTTAAATGACATATTTTAGATTATAAGATATAATTATATTTTAATAAATTTTGACATATTTTCAATTTTAATTCACAAAATTTAAAATTCAAAAGTCTTCTTTATTTATTTTTTAAATATCATGTCAAAATAAATTAATTCAAACAAAATGAACCGCAAAAAAAAATATAATTTTCACTCTTAAAAAATATTGATGCAGGTGTAAACGAGGTGCTCTACCAACTAAGCTATAGCTTAATGTTTGTGATACATATGTTAATTACGCAAAACGTGGGCATCGTATGCATAGAACAAATATTTCATTTTCTATTCTCTTACACTCGTTTACATTTAATCTCCTCACATTATTCGAAAATGAAATTTAACAGCTTGTGGATTGGAATTTAAAAATATATAGTCAAAGACAAAGGAAATAATAGTAGGTTTATTTTTTTAGTTTTTCATTTGATGTTTAGAATTTGTTTTGAAGCACCAATTAAATTTAGATAGCATACTACAGGATGTCGAGACCTCTCATTAAGAATCAAACAATTTTAGTGGCAAATTAGTAATAATAGGTTTATTATCATTTACTGTAAGTGGAATATTTTTTAGTTTACATCAAATAAATGATAAACCAGAATCTTATTCCAAAAAGGAATTTTAGAAAGAAAAAAAGAAGGTCTAGATTACTAAATTAAATTGATGTCTATAAAACCACAAAATATTCTCTCTTTTTTCTTCTTTTACTTCGCTCTCATCCAATATAAAAAGGGAAACTTTCACATATAATTATTTAAAAATAATCCATTACTTTACATAGCTATAATTTGATAATTACAATTTGTAGCAACATGTTATTTGGAGGAGAGAGGCGAGCGAGACCGGGAGAGAGAGGAGAGAGGCAAGAGAGGGGGAAAAGAGGGAAGAAATGTGAATTGTATATGTATATTGGTTAGATAATTGTATATTATACATATGTAATTGTATATATGGCAAGAGAGATTGGGAGAGGGAGAAGAGAGACGAGCTAGACTGGGAGAGAGAGGAGAGAGACGAGCTAGAGAGGGCAGAGAGTGGGAGAGAGATGAATTGTATATGTATATAATTATATATAACTATATATTATACATATGCATTTGTATAAATGACAAGCGAGATTGGGAGAGGGAGAGAGAGGCGAGCACGATTGAGAGAGGGAGAAGAGAGGCGAGCGACAGAGAACAGAGAGTGGGAGAGAGGTGAATTGTATATGTATATAGGCTAAAAAATATATATATTATATATATTTTTTTATATATCCTAGCGAGTTATATAACATGACTAATTATACAAACTCGAAGTCAGTCTAGGTAATTAATGTATAATGTTAGTCGCAAGTGATAATTATAGCAAACTATAGCTATGATTATAATTAAATAGTATAAGTTTGTTTATCTGTGTCATTTCCCTATATAAAAAATATTTACATCAAATCAATAACGAAAGTAGGATATATTTTTTCATACACACACTTATCAATCGACTGTCGACTGTGGTTAAATTTTATATATATTAAATTGCTTGATTTAGTATAATTTTTTCACTACTAAAAAGTAAAAATTAAATTTCATCGTTGAATAGAAAAAATTGTTACTGACTCTATTTGTTAGCATAATATCATAATTAAATTCTATTAACTGCGAAGAACTTAATTAGCAACAAATTCATAACTACTTCCATTTTTTTCCTCAGTGTGAACGGCTAATTTTGAAATGAATTGGATTATCCACTTAAAATAATCACCAAAAGTTGTTTAATTTGATTGATCAATGATTTTATAAGGACATTATTGAAAATAAAAGTCAATGCTATGAAATTTTGTCAAAGGCACGAGAAAGAGCATATAGTATGGAAAGAATTATTTCATAGGCTAATTAGTCTTCAAAGTGATTAATTAATATTCCTATTAATTTCAAGTGAGAAAGAAAAGACATAAAAAAAAAAGAATCAGATGATGACTTTTAAACAAAACTACTTCAACAATTTGGTTACGTATTTCTTTATTTAATTAAGATTCATACTTGAAATGATTTTCTTTTACAAACAAACATAATAAACAAAAAGGGAACACGACTAATTAATTAGACATTAATTCTTCATAGTTGTTGTAAAATTAGTTCTATCTTAGACTAATCCTTGATTATTTTCAAGAAATTACTTGAGATAATAATTTTTTAAAAACGGTCAAGTTTGAACAGCCAATATTACCATTGACATTTTGAACCAAAAAAATAAAAAATTATAGTTCTGACAGAAAAAAAAAAGTTTTCCAAAAATAAGTCACTTTTTAGCGACCAAACACCAAAAAGTATTTTCATTTCTTTACTTATGTTTGGAAATGCAGCCGCATATAATATTTATATGATGTTTCGACGGTGTTAAAAAAAGATATATGTCTAGTTTCCAAATTTAAGGAGCCTCATTTTTAATAATATTAGATTAAAAGTTATTATTTTTTAATAAATATTTGATATTATTTGTAGAAAAAGTAAACTTTTCATGAAAATAAAGGAATTATTAGAAGAATTTTGACATATTTGGAATACTATATCTCAAAGAAATAGTTTAAAATAAGAATGGTTATATTATCAATTGAAAACTAGAAGAAATCAATTGCATAAAAGTTATTAACAATTCAAATTTAAAAATCTTATTTTATTTTTATTTTATGCCACTAATATATTTGAATCGCTCCCGTATACTATATATATAGTGAATTAAGATTTATAACGAGCAGAAGTCATACAGCCAACGTCTACCTTAATCATTAATGTAGGGACAATGCCAAAGATAAAAGTACGTAACAATGGACCCATTGTATAATACTCATTTAGTCAACTAGTTGAACTTTAACAAGTAGAGCCTACAAAAGGTTGACCATGGAGCAACAAACAAACTGAAATTCTGTTTGCTTATGTCACCTTTGAAAAAAATAAATCATTTTTTCTTTTTTCTACTTTATCAAAATAATTAATATACTATATTACATTACATATATCTATTAACTAGAGAAGCAAAATTGTAATGACAAACTTGACATACAAATGAGATCCATCCATTGAATTATAATTATGCTCTCTTCAAAGTGTGAGATTAAATTTTAAATAGCTTTCAGAATGTATCTCCAGTTTGGTACAAGGAGAAACAGATTCTAAACAATTTAATTTCTACAATTGATCAGATCATATTATATATTATCAAGAAATTCAATTATATGTTTCAGTTTTCTTGCATCACTCAGTTCATATTTGGCTATGAAATGACTTCAGTTAAGCTTCCTAAAGTTGAACAAGTTTGATGTTTTGAAGAACCGTTTAGCAGAACCAAACTTGTTTGGGTAGTTGCGTTTGGTTTTAACCCTCAAAGCTTAGTTAAATTACTTGAGAAATCGGTTACAAATGTAGGAAATCAGCACAACAATTTAGTTACACGACTTGTATGATCAAAGAAACTGCCATACTCCATTGCCCTGTTTTCTCCATCTTAATTACCTGTACTGCACAAAACTACATGTCTAGACCCCTTGTCTCATACTTCTTGTTACCAAAAGAGAGTCATGTCACAGTAGAAACCGAAATATAGTACAAGTTGTTTCTACGAATAAGTTTAGCTGCATAAAGCAGCAACTAATGTGAGAAGTCCTGCTTGGGTAATCAGGCCATTGCACTGTCAGTCCGAGCTGCATCTTCAGTCGATTGGCTTCATTAATGTCTCAATCCGTCTGACAGAGCAATGCAACTTGTTCTCTCGCCTCAATAATTGCAGAAATGAAGAGAACCGATCAGTAAACTGAAGCAAATCCAAAGCTCAATCACTATCTGCACTCAACCTAAACCTGTTTTTGTCCCAGATACAGGTCTAAGCATTGAATGACTGAGAGCGGGCTGGGAACTTGCTGGTGCATTAAACATGCTGGGTGTTGAAGAGGATGGGTGAATCGCTGAGAGTGGCAGCCGAGGCCCAAATCCATAAATTCCCTGTTGCTGCATAAATGACATTTGAGGGTGCATCGGTTGGTTGTTTCCATATCCAGCAATAAAATTTTGTTGTGGAGGACCTGAAACTTGTTGCCTACTATTTCCTGTATTATTGACCACTGCTGCACCAGCACCAGACACACCCATTGGTCGGGATACACGCACCGAACCAGGTTGAGTTGTCATTATCCGAGCACGTTCTCCAAAAAAGCGTTGCCTTGTTCTCTCCAATTGTTCACATTCTTTCATTAGCAAGGTCTCCACCTCAGCGAACTGCTTCAGCTTCAGCTCTAACCTCTTCAACTGTATGTACAAGGAAAGTAGTAGAATGGTCAAAACTATTGCAAAGAGAAGGCCAAGAGAGACGCATCCTTAACCAAACATGGTTCAATGCAAACATAGTAATCCACAAAAGAAGCTCCCAAAACAACAATTTTCCTATAAATTCAGAAATAAGATACAAGAGGAAGAAATAGGGCATGACTTCAGATATAGTTGTAGGGAATTGAAAATTTCCTCTCTTTTTTTCAGTAAGCAAACTAATTCAAACTTTAATAAACTAGTGTGTTAGTACCATATTACTTGTACCATTCTCAAAAAGGAAGTGTTAGTATCATACTACCATCCTTTCTTCCCCAGTAACTGGAGAGAAATATAACATATTCATGATTATCCATCCTTGGCATGGATTGATGAAGCATGCAATCGACATGAAAATAAACAATGATAAGATTAAAATTAATACTAATATAGATAGTTAACTGGCAAGTACAATGACAAACTTGCTTGACTTACCATTTCACTTTATTCAGGTTATTTCCATTTTGCACTCCTTTTGAATTTTCTATCTTGTTTCTCTTGGGGCTAGAAGGAATGCGGGTGAGAAGTGGTAATTATTTAAGTTACTTACCATTGATTTCATGCCTACGGTTTCAAAAATATCAAGCAAACACAAGAAAAATCATACTCCTTCCTTCCCACTTTATGTGGTACAACTTAGGCACAAAGTTTAGGGAAAAAGGAAGCCTTAGACATGTGTCGCTATAAATCATTTCATTAAAGGGTAAAAGGGGAATAACAAAGCTAAATTGTTTCTAATTACAGAAAGGTGACATTCTTTCTGAGACAGACTAAAAAGGAAGTATATCCCATAAATTGGGACGGGAGTAGTAGTATCCAATGATTACCTTCCAAGGAGAATTTGAAATTTATCAACAATTTATATTACTGGCATTACATTCTCTACCATCATAATGTAAGAATGTCCCCCACGTGAGGGAATGAGTTGTTGTCTCCTTATATGGTCTTGAACAATCCTCAACTTCCACCTAGATTTTGGGTTGGCCCAAGATCTATTTTCTTTGAATAATCGGGTCAAGACCCATCCCTATTATTGGTTTATCCCATGGTATGTTGTGGACACTCCAAATGTCCGAATTTGGGTGTGTTAGAATGTCCTACATTGGTTGAGGGAATGGATTGTTATCAGATTATATGGTCTTGGACCAGTAGCACCTCATGAACTTATATTTAGGGTTGACATAGGTCAGATGATCATTTTCTTCACATAGAAATTTGATCTTTTTACCAAATTCATACAGAGTAGAAAGTTAACTATAACAAACCATGTCCTATGCAGACCTTCCTATACACCAGACCTTGGTCATATCATATGATGATTGAAGGTGATAGAAGAGAACGAGGTAAAACCTAAAATCAAGTGGAGACACATTATCTCAGAAGTCCACAAATCTAGATATAACTGTGATGTGACAGAGAAATCCTTGTGAGGTAAATTATCTAGTGTTGAAATAAAATGTGCTTTGAACAGAGTGGAATGAATAAAGATTCATAAAGTTGATCTCAATTCTCAACTAGTTTGTATCATGAATTATGAATTTATCCACATAAGGTATTTATTATGAATTTATGATGAACTAATCAGAACCTCAAACCACAGCTCTCCAGTTACATCCCTCAAACCCGAACTCTTCCAACTTTTTTTTAACCCAAGTATCACTACTAGCAACAAAAAAACAAACTTCAGCAGAAGTTCTTCAAAACCATTGTAATGCACCTATAATGGCCCGAATACTTGGCAAAACCTAAATGCCCGAAAGTAAAAGATGTCAATAAAGACTCAACCAAGCAAAACGCGAAGAAAGAGGATGAAATGGACTCAACAGGAGGCCAAGCGGAGATGAATAACTACAGTATCAGCAGATCACCTGATGGTTGACTATGTTTGCAGATAACCGCTGAATCTCACGTTCTTCATGGTCAGCAAAAAGCTTTGATTTTACAGCTGCAGCTGCAAGACCAACTTTAGCAGCAGCTCTTACACTTTCAGTGGATAATGGAGTCCCTCCAGCATCATGTTGACCCCATGGACCTTGTCCTGCTGCCTTATCATCTGAGAAGATTTATATTAGAAAATATTTGAAGAATGATACAAGAACAGTATGGTACTAGCTCAAATTTACAGGCACCTTTTCGCTGATACGAACTTCCAACATCTCCATGAGGACTTTCATTCTTTCCAGGCATTCTTCCTACACTGATCCTGCAAGATTGAAGTATATACCTTGAGATCACTAAGATGATTAGAAATGGTTCATCTGTTGCTCCTCAAGAAACTAATAGACTATGGCATTACCAATGGCTGAATGCAATAAAATGCATGAAGATATTTTTTTTTCTCATAATATTTGCAAAGGGAAGTAATGCTTCCTTATGAAGTATCACTTTGCTGTATATTTAAAAGAATGATACCATTATAAACTTGACTACCTCAAAACACAAATAGTTAAGCTCATTTAAGTTTTCAAAAGGACAAAATTGCAATACCAGAAAGGTGCTCACCTTTTGCCTCATCAAAGGTGGATCACATTGCATTATGATTTCAGCTTCTTCTTCTTCTTTTTTTTTTTTTGTGAAATTGCATTATGGTTTCAACTTTCAACTATCAAAACTAGAGAAGTGTGAGACTGTGAATGCTTCTAGCTCACAGATAATGTTTGACATATTATTCCTAGACTAAATGGCCGACAAATTAGTTTTACTGAAAATGATAGGAGGTGAACCTCTCATTGATAAAACAAGGGAGAGATGTTGGGTATATAAGGAAGCAAGCTTTAGACACTAGTGATGCATTTTAAAGCCACGCAGATCCGGGCCCAAAGCGGATAATATCACTTGTAGGTTGGGTTTCTATAAAGTGTCTTACCCAAGGTAGCAAAGTATATCATGCTACTATAAGTTGCTCGGACTCTGGTGCAAGGGTCTGATACGGGTGCAAATCTAGAGGTTGGATCCTTCAACAACAACATACCCGTGTAATCCCACAACAAGGTCTGGGGAGGGTAGAAGTACGTAGACCTTGCCCTTCCTTTATGGGGTAGAGGTTGTTTCCGATAGACCCTTGGCTCAAAAGGAATGTCATGGGAGCAGGATAGCAAGAAAAATATACAACCAAATAGCACAATAGAACGGTTGGATCCTACATGATGTAAACTTTAAGATCCGTTATAAGATTTGAGGTACAGATCTAAGCACAAAAACAGGTGTGCGGATTTGGCTACAAGTAATTCAAGTATCAAAATAAAAGTATTCCTAAATTATGGTTGACAATTTGAAAGGAAGGAATGCACGAATATTCAACAGCAAGTTCAAATTATTGTTAAGTACATATTAAGTTTGAATTAGAAATCTTCGTATCTATCTCAAATTTCTCTATTGTTCTAGGTCAAAGCACCCAAAATTGTTTGACCGTTATCCGGTACAGATCCCACACCCACACCCATGTCGTGTTGACACAGATGCAGCACCGAAGTAAAGAGTCTGCACAACTTACGTGCCATTGAAGCATTCATGAGCACAGGCAAGCACACGAGCAACAAAAAGCATTAAGACCAACTTAATACCCAAAATACAGTTTAATAGCAGTAGTGCCATTTTGGCTTCAGAGTGTTGACTATAGCTGCTTAATGAGTAGGACAGTAGGTTATTTCATCCAGAAGGGTCGTGTTATTGCCTCTTTCTTCCACGTTTGGAGATGATAACACATACTCTTGTCATATAATCAAGTCCTTCAGTTATTATATGAGAAGAAAAGGCTTCAGCAACAAAGAGAAACAGTTAGAAAAAAGGGTGAATTTGGTCATCCAATCTTTCTTTTTGTAAATACATAAACCAAACCAAAAGCTAGCTATGATTCAGCTTTTATCTTTTTATTCAATTTTTTCGGTTGCCTTTCCAAGTTTGTGTCTATTCTAAACTTTGGAGTTTTGTTGGGCTTATAAATCTTTATCAAAAAAATATTCCCTCCGTCCCATTTTATGTGAGGTAGTTTGACTCGCCACGGAGTTAAGAAAGGAACAAAGAAAGGAAGACTTTTAAAACTTGTGGTCTGAAATGAACGATAGAAATTTGTGTGGCTGTAAATCATTAAGGGTAAAATAGACATTTTATAGTTAAATTGTTACTTAATATAGACACGTGTCGTTCTTTTTAGGACAAACTAAAAATGAAAGTAAGTCGCATAAATTGGGACAGAGGGAGTATACTTTTTCTTATTGGGGGTGGGCCCTATTCTTTACTTCTGGTCTTCTTTCAAGCTATTGATACCCAAAATGAAAGGATGAAGAGGAATTATAAACCAAGGTAAGAAATCTAAGTACTTCTGTATCATTAATTATCTTATGGCTTTTGGTTTCGGAGAGTTCATCAATGGAAAAGCATACGTGCCTTATAAGTGAATTGATTTCTTCTATCAATCAAAAAGATCAAGTGAGAATAGGAGATGAACTGATTGAAGATAAAGGAAGGATACAGAATGGCATTCTGGAGTATTATCAACAAATATACAAGGAAGCTGAATCCTGGAGACCCTCAGTTGTTTTTGAGAACATGTCCACCCTAAGTATAGAAGAAAAGGAGGAACTTGAACTTCCTTTCACTGAACTGGAGATCTCTAATGCTCTTATGGCTTGTGCCCCTGACAAAGCCCCAGGACCTGATGGTTATACCATGGCTTTCTTCCAAAAATCATGGTGCTTCATTAAAGAGGATCTAGCAGCTTTCAATTTCTTCCACCAGAATTGCCAAATGGTGAGGTCTTGTAATGCTTCTTTTATTGCTCTAATCCCAAAGAAGAAAGGTGTTGTAGAGCTTAAAGACTATAGGCCTATAAGCCTCATAGGTAGTGTCTATAAGTTGTTGGCTAAAATCCTAGTAGAAAGGATGAAAAGGGTGATGAATTCTTTAGTCTCGGGGCAGCAGAGTGCTTATTTAAAGAATAGGCAAATAACTGATGCATCCTTGATTGCTAATGAGGTGTTAGACTGGAGAATCAAGAGTGGTGAGTCTGGGATCTTATGTAAATTGGACATAGAGAAAGCTTTTGACCAACTTAACTGGGCCTATCTAGTTAATATACTGAAACAAATGGGATTTGGTGATAGGTGGATAAGATGGATATACTTCTGCATTTCAACAGTGAAGTTCTCAGTTTTGATCAACAGAAGTCCAGTTGGATTTTTCTCTACTCAAAAGGGGTTGAGGCAGGGGGTTCCACTCTCTCCTTATCTATTCATTCTGGCTATGGAAGGACTATCTCAGTTACTAGCTAGGGCTAAAGAACTTCAATGGATTCAAGGATTTCAAGTAGGCAGCAATCCAGCCACCACTGTCAATGTATCTCACCTTCTTTACGCGGATGACACTCTCACTTTTTGTCAAGCTGACAGGGAACAAGTCTCCAATCTAGACACCACCCTTATAGTTTTTGAAGCTATCTCCGGACTCTATATTAACATGCTCAAAAGTGCTATATATCCGGTTAATCAGGTGGACAATCTAGAGGAACTTGCTGGCATACTTAGTTGCAAAATAGGATCGTTACCCACCACCTAAGGTCTTCCCTTGGGGGCAAGTTTTAAATCTTCTGGAATTAGGAATGGAGTTATTGAAAAAATAGAAAAGAGACTTGCTACATGGAAAATGCAATACCTCTCTATGGGAGGTAGGCTCACTCTCATCAACAGTGTACTAGATAGTATTCCTACGTTTGCATGTCTCTATTTCCAATACCAGGTTCAATTTTGAAACAAATAGATAGGCTCAGAAGGAGATTTCTATGGGAAGGAAATAGTCTCACTCACAAGTACTCTCTAGTTAAATGGAAATTAGTAACTCAACCTAAGTTTCAAGGAGGCTTGGGAATCAGAAATCTCCAACTTCACAACAAGAGCTTACTCATGAAGTGGCTCTGGAGATATGGACAAACTGAGGCTGGGTTTTGGAGAGACATCATCAAGGCTAAATATGGCATTCAAGATCACTGGTGTCCAATGGAAAGCACTGAACCCCATGGTGTTGGGGTCTGGAAACACATAAGCAGTTTCAAAGATAATTTCTTTGAGAAAGTATCCTTCAAGGCTGGTAATGGACTCAAGATCAGATTTTGGCAAGACAGATGGCTTGGGAACTCTAGGCTAAAAGACTATTTCCCCTCCTTGTTCCAGATAGCCTCCAACAAAGAAGCAACTATAGCCCAGTACAGAGACAACAACCATTGGACACCTATTTTCAGAAGGAACTTCCAGGATTGGGAGATTAATGACCTCCTTTCCCTCTTAGAAACTCTGCAAAACACTACATTGGTGGTCGAAGATCAAGACAAGACTCTTTAAAGTAATTCTAAGGAGAAGACCTACACTGTGAAAGAATGTTACAAAAATTTGAGCTCCCAGAATGGCATTCTACTAATTTGGCCTTGGAAACATGTCTGGAAAACTAGGCAACCCCTCAGAGTTTCTTGTTTCACCTGGACAGCATTGAAGGAAGCATGTCTAACACAAGACAACCTCAGGAAAAAAGGTGTAATCCTCATCAACAGATGTGTCATGTGCAAGCAAACCAATGAGAGTGTTAATCACCTTTTTTTGCACTACCCTGCAACAATTAGCTTATGGTATTATTTCTACTCTATGCTTGGTCTACAATGGGTAATGCCCTACAACATGAAGGATGCTTATGCATGCTGGATATTGTGGAAAGTTGACAAATCCATCAGAAAGATCTGGAGAATGATCCCAGCAGCCATTTTTTGGAGCATATGGAAAGAGAGAAACAACAGATGCTTTAATGGAATATCAACCTCTTTATGCACTCTTAAAGCCCAATGTCTAGTTAGTTTATTTAGCTGGCACTTTTATGCCAATGTAAACAGTGTGGATAACCTTTTGGATTTTGTTAGTTCCCTATCTCTAGTACAGTAGAGTAGCAGGGTTCCCTATTGACTGTTTCACAAGTTTTTGCCAAGCTAGCTCCATATTTTCTGTTTGGAGCAGCTTCTTTGCACAAGGTGCTTTTGTAACTTCGCATCTTCTTGATGCTTTCTAATATCATTTAATTACTTTATCAAAAAAAAAAAAGATCAAGTGAATTGATTTCTTCTATCAATCAAAAAGATCAAGTGAATTGATTTCTTCTATTAATCAAAATGAATTGATACAAGTGAATTGATTTCTTCTAGTTCAAGATATAATGTTATTAAATCAGTTTTAAAACTTGAAATCCATTAGATTTGTGTGGAAGTGGAGCAAATATGATCACATATAGTAAATTAGATTATTTTTTTCATGGCAACACTAGTATTTTTATAGAATAAAACTTACAATGGAAAGTCGATAATAATTACTCGGGCAAACACTACCCAAGTTAGACAACAGAAGTGCACTATCTTGTTAAGTCAATGTGTACCGAGAATTGCAAGGATGTAGTTAAAAAGGCAGTTACACATCCAGCAGCATAGATAGAAGAGTAATCATTTCTAAATTTTATTACCTTTTTTCCTAAGAACTAACGTTGGTTATACATGCCTAAAATTTCAGCGTTTCTCTTTCTCCAAAAGAAATAGAACCAACCATTAAAAGTCACAAACTGAAACTGAACAGAAGAGCCAAGAAAGCTTGACATTCAGTTTCAAATGATTTCCAGTTAAGTACGAGGAATCCATACCCTAGAAAAGGGGAGTGCTTGAATCACAAGATCCCCGAAACATGCACATCAAAGTTTCTCTTACTCATCTTTTCTAAGGTTCTGATTTACCTATACTACTTGTCCCAAAAAAGGAGCAAGGATTACAGAATTGAAGATTTCATGAGAAGATACAACCTATATCTAACAGAAACAATGAATATAAATGGGCAAACTTAACAACCCAGCTGCACAAACAATGGGAGGACACAACAAGTTAAGAGTAGAATCCCTGGAGCAGAGACATTTATTAAGTCTGACGGGGGCCACTTACATATAACATTAACCCATTTTGTGTTCAATCAACGAAGAGAAGTGAAGCATAAGGCAAAACTGCATGATCTGCCATTATAGTATCTCTATCACAGGTATGAGGTGAGCTTACGCAGCTAGAGATGCAGTTGTATCCAAATAGAAAACCATACATGTGCCAGCATGCAACCCAGTTTCTTGCATCTCAGATATTAGTGATAAAAAGGCAAGGCAATAAAGCTCTAGGGTCCGTTGGGGAGCTTTAAGAACTAAAGTGTGGGCTTTAATGGAAAATGGGCAGAAATAGAAAAAAACAAATAGTCTCTCTCTCTCTCTCTCTCTATATATATATATATATATAATTATGATAAAGTGAAATACCAATTACAATTTAGTATTGCCTCTTCAGGAAATGCTTATGCGCAAAGAGAAATTGTCTTTTAGCTTTAACGAAGACACTGAAACGCACATTAAGCGAGTTGAAGTGCTCAACATGTTTGGAGCCTCCCTTCAGGACTTAAGTGCACCTTTCCATCACCATAGTTTCTCAACCACAGGTGAAAGAAACATGGCTTGCAATCCAGTTCCATGTAGACAGGAATGTTATGTGGCAAAGCAAGTATAGAAGTGCCAATACAACCAATAATGCACTGAAAAATAGCAATCAGATATACTCTTTGCTTCCATTTAGCACTGTATACCTGTGCATATAATGGACTTCTCGTATCTCTAAAACTGGAGAAGATAATCCAGCATCCTCTTAGATACTCCAAGGTGTAACTAGCTCGGTAATATCAGCCAATATGGAGCTCCATAGAGGCAGCCCACAAGATTCTTAGACTTGAATGCTCCCAAAGCGTAGGGGTTATGCAAACAACAGAGACAACTAATGGTAAATTTTTTGTTTACAGGTAAAGAGATAACTAAGGACAGTTGAAATGGTGAAATACAGTATTTCATCTAGCACAAAATACCTAATGCAGAAGGTATAATGAGGAGAAACACTTGGGCAGTTGGAAACAAATAAGAGAAGCTTGAGGGGACGTCAAAAGAGGTGTCTGATTTGCTGCCAAAGGACGTGGAAGGAGAGCCAAGAATTCAAGTTCTAGTTAACCTATACAACCAAAAACAGAATACTCCCCCTGTTTTGCTTTCTTTAAAAGTTCTTTTGACAAGGAAAGGTTATTTAACTGTCTTTAAGAAGTTTTACAGTGCAATACTTACTTATATTTTATTATTACTTGTTATTTCTTTTATTACGGTATCATATATTTGTTGTTGCTACTGATGACTTCTACTTCTAATTTTAGCATGCCTTCTTCACTTCAGTATTTCCTTTCAAGTTCCAATACTTGATGTAGAAAAAACAGTAGAAAAAACATACCCATTATTTGTTGTGGATCCATCCATCTGAGTCATGTTCTGTGATGCAGTTAAAGTATCATCCTTGGATAAAGCTGCCAAGGATGCATGGGCACATGCTGCAGCAACTCTCGGTCCAACAGCAGATGCCAGAAAAGCAACCTACAGATAACAACAGAGAGCTAAAAAATTCTTCTTTTTGTTGCTACCTCAGAATAAGGGTCCTCAGCACTCAACTGTCTATAACTTAGATGGTATGGCAAAGTCAATTTAAATGTAATCTGAACAGCTGCTTAATAATGCACACATCAAAAAATTCTAATATATCACAAGTCATGAAAAGACTAAGGAGAGGTGACCAAGTATAAAGAAAATGTTATTATAAGCAATATTTACACCCATCAATCAGTGGAGAAGGACTCAGAATGAGATATACAAGTAAGAGTGTAAGACTAAGAGAATCAAGACACTAACCACTTCAAACTTAGCAAAATCTCTCTATTAAACTTGAAACTGAGAACAGGTAGTTCCAGGTCCAGAGCCTCAATATTGACAGGGCTGCTAAGGCCTTCCCTTAAATAATATGAAGCCATGTACAGTTGCATATGTAGTATGTACTAGTTAATATTTTGGGATCTGATGGATCATGCCAGTAAGTTGAATGAAACAGTGAATAGATAACAGCAGATAGATTTATTTTTTTTTATGACAAGGAAAACCCGCAGCCGCTACCCTTTGGGTGCGCACATGGTAAAAGCCCGCTCCCGTGCAATAGCTCGCAAACCACATAGGAGAGGTAACCCGCACTAGGCAAGCCAAGTGCGACGAGCTTGACCCAGAAGGCAAACCCCTTGCTTTTGCTGGCAAGGGGTTTTGAACTTGAGACCTCCAACAAGGAAGTCCCAAGCCCAAATCACTGGGCCACCCCAAACAAAAAGGAATATACCTAGACATTTTAGTTTTATCAAAAATTCAACTCTGAATCTTCGCTGTTAAAAAGCATCATAATGAATTCCTACGTGTTTCATTGCTTCAACATAATTACCATTGTGAAAGATCTTTTTAGGAAAACAACTCATGTGGAAGACTTGCACTAATGTTTCTCATATATAGTTCCATCTGCTAACTTCTATTTTGACAATTATCTCACCATAGGGGGATTACGGGAACCTTCAGCAAGTTAGACAAACAACTGAACAAGGATAGCCTAGTTCTCTACCAACCTATCCCAACGAAATAACTGAACTAAAAAGGCATGTGTTGAAATGGTACTAAGAGCCCGTCTGTTGTAGTTGACTAAAAGACATTTTAGGAGTCGAAGCTTTGATTAAAAGTAGTTGAAGTGTTGAAGCTGATTTCCACTAGCTCTGATAAATATTGTGCTTGACTCGTTAACAACTTATGTAATGTCTTTATTCCACTACCTGCTAAGGTTGAAAAAGATTGGATAATTTAAGGAGGGAGTTCTTATGGCAAGAGAATAGTGAAAGGGGGATTCTCACCTAGTAAAATGGACCACTATTTTAGCCAGTAAAGAAGAGGGGTGACTGGGAATTGGAAACTTGAAGCAACACAAAAACAACTTGGTGTTGAAATGGATGTGGATGTTCATATCTGAAGAACAAGGTTTTTAAAGAAAGTAGTAGTTAATGAGAAGTATAGAGTTGATGATCCCTGCAGTACTAAAGTTGTTAAAGATTGACAAAAGTCTCACATTGGTGATTAATGAGATGGGTGGACTCCTTATAATGCTTGGGCAATCCTCCTCCCATTGAGCTAGCTTTTGGGGTGTGAGTTAGGCCTAAGACCTAATTTAAAATGGTATTAAAGTCAGGCTCATCTCAAATTGTTGTTCAATTGATGTTGGGCCCCCATTTAGAAGTGTTCACGCTCCAATTGAGGTATGGGCATGCGGGGGAGTGTTAATAAGTCCCACATCGATAGAAGGATTGGAAATTAGTCTCCTTATATGGGCTTGGACAAACCTCCCCTCATGAGCTAGCTTTTGTGGTTGAGTTAGACTCGGGTGCCACATCTTTATCGCTGTAAACATCTCTTGAAGTGCTAGATATAGAGGAATCTCTGGCAACATTACTGGGCAACCTTAGTTTCAAAGATGGGATGGACGGAAGGAAGATAAAGAATGACTGCTGGATCGCTCATGCTCCCCTCTAAAAGAGTTGTTCTGTATACATAGACCATCTTTGATGCCAGAAGCAAGTGTCCAGTAGAAGTAATGATGGTTGGAATCTCAACTCTAGGAGGAATTTGAATGGTTTGGAGATGGGTAGACATGCTAAACTGCTACTGATTCTGGAAAATTCTGAAGTCTGTCACAATGCCAGTACAGGATGAAGCTGAAAGCAGAGGTAAATTCACAGTGAGAACTCGCTGTGATAGTTTGATTTCAGGAGGACGTCAGAATAATTTTTGGCTTTGGAAACAGATCTGGGAAACTTATGCTTCTTACAAGGACATATAATTCTCATGGTTGGTGGTTCACAAAGCAAGCTTGAAATAACCAAAAAAAGAGGATACCGACTGTGATACAGGTGCTTTTGTGTGGATCCAGTTCAGAGAGCATAGATCATTTGTTTTTACACTGCTACATCACTGATCAATTATGCAACTGTTGCTTAACATGGTGGGACTTAAATGGAGTGCCCAGAGAGACGGCTGGGTTTCTAAAAAGCTGGAACATCAACGGTAAGAACAAGAAGAAAGGAAATGGTGGTACACTATGCCTTGTTGTATGTAGTCTAATTGGAGAGCAAGGCATATGAGGTGCTTTGAAGACAAAGAAGGCTCAATTCAAAAGATCAAGATAAATTGTTTACTTTTGTTTTATCTTTCATGTAAACAAAATTTAACCAGTGAAAGTGAAACAGGAACTGATAGATCTGATAGGATCCCTCTAAAAGAAAAGGGACATACTTTTTCTATTGATCTATGAATGCTTTTTTTTTTGGCAGCCTTGCACCTTTGCTTTCAACCATTACAACTACAGATTCTTAAAAAATTTGTTGAAGCTGATTACAAAATATACTTCATAACTTGTTGTGTATGAGATAGAACTGGTGAAATTGATTAAAAGCTGTTAGTGTGCGTAGTAAAAAGTCTAACAAGCACTTTATTCTTGTAAAGTGACTGAAATGCCCTATAGGTACTTTCAAAATTAAAATATTAGAAGCATCTTTAAATGGAAAATGACAAATGACAACAATGAAATGGAGAGGAAGTGTTGTTTTGGGAAGGAAATTTCAGGGGTTACAAAAAGTAATAGGAATAACATAGCATAATATTGGTAAAAGATAAGTGCTAATAAGCTGAAAGTCATATGTTGGGGGTGGGGGAACAAACTATGACTTTTGGCTAATAAGTACTAGGCATATAGGCACATTTGGTAGACACCAACAAAGTAGGGTAAGTCAAAACGTGTCTATGAGTTGGTTTAACTAGCTTATAAGCTTACGCAAACACCCTCTAAAGCTCTAAAGGAAATCCATCACCTTCTACAACTTCACGCAGAGAGAGATGAACCAAAAAGGGAAAAGTATACTAAAAGAGAAACAAACTACAAAAAACAAATAACATATTTGGGTTATAAACAAGTGACACGTCATTCCCCACCCGACAAAATGAAGGCAACATTCCTCAAGAATCAACAGATATCCTTGCAGAAACTAGGAACTAAAATATCTTCATATGAACAAGAGGAATAAACATTTCATAAGAGCAGGGTGACAATAACAAAGTCCTACCAGGGACATTACTGGATTTCCACAGTTCTCAAATGGAAATTTGCTATCAGAATCAAGGTTTCCAGTGCTTGGTCCTACATCATAACAGGATGAAGCAAGAGTATTAAAGATTCAGCGTTGTGATCATATATAATAAAGAGAAATGAGAGTCCACTGTCTCACCTGCAAGATTCCCATTCAAAGTTGAATGAGATTTATTACGATCTTCACCTGTCTTAGAACTAGAGGGACCAGATGCACCTGGAAGTTCAATATTGTCTAATGCGGCACCATCCAAAGGCAGGCGGACAAAATGAAGGATGCACTGTGCCTTTGACTTGGTGCCAACATGTTCTGCAATTTGATTCCAGTTTTCATTGTAGAGTTGCATTCCCTCAAGAAGCAATAGTGTTTCCTGGTCCGTCCAAGTATCTCCATCTAGATCTCCATAATCTTTCATAGAGCTCACTTTGACAAAATCCAAGCTAGAGTGACCAGCAATAAACCTACCCTCATGGAAGCAATCCAAACACAATAGAATATCCATCTGTCAAAGAAAAAGCAAGTCAGTGTTGAAGGCATCCACCACTCAATATAATTCATCAAAAGAAGTCATGTAATTCAACGCCTATGAGCCAAATGAAGCGAAAACTTATTGGTTGCACATAAATTTCTGCCCCAAATGATGTTGCTGAGAGAAAAAAATCATAATCTCAAATATCCTTTTATGCTAGCAAGAAAAGTTCTTAGTTTAATGTTTTTCCTTCTTTTGTTAATCTTTTCACAAACTCTTTGCTAAAGCTCTGGTAACAGCAAAATCTAATTCTGACACATCAGTAAACAGCACAAGATCTTATGGAATACCGCATCTCTCTACCAGACAATAGTGGCAAAGGGACTAAAAGCCGATATTGGTCTTCTTCTCGCCTGATCAAGAAGGTAACTTATCGTGCATTCAAGCAATGAGAAATTTTTACTGCACGTACAATTTCTTTAACACCAAATGAACAACACATATGCCTATTACAGAGTACTTAAAGCTCTCAAAGTAACTACTCTCTTCTCTCCAAAATAGCAGATAAGGCATTGAAAATTTGTTCCATCAAGAGATACCTGAAAGAACTTAACAAGCATTTACTGATTCTTCAATATAAGCCATAACCAGCAAATAAAGACGAGTAGATGTGTGATATACCTCTTTCTGTGACTGATAATGCGCTAGTGAAACAGGCCGAGAACAACAATTGCATCTAATTTCAGACAAGATTTCTCGGATTGAGTTGTCAAAATCAGAGTCGTCATCGCAGTCACGCTCAAGTTCAGGATAAATATCTTTCGCCTTCAGCCGACATTTAGGCTTGTCAAATTGGACTAAGCTGTCAATAGACTTCAAACCAGCTGCTGGAACACAGAGATCACCGTTTGTGTCCTCATACAAATATGTGCCATCTTTTTGAGTCTCATCTTTAGGAGGAACAGCACAGTAGTTGATGATCCCCCAATGATCAAGAAATCTTGCAATTCGAGTTACATCATCAGCACTAATACCACCTACTATTTCATGGCAATCATCAACTGACAAGTGCTTTACAGGAGACTCCATGTACTTTGCAACAATACAATTTCTACATTCCATGTATTTTTCGGGTGTATGTTCAGCTGACTTCCCAGAGAAAAAATGTGGCACCACTTGTCTTTCCAATCTGTGCACGGTATTAGGTGAAAACCAATCTGCTTGCACAGGAATAACAAAGGGCCAATTAGACAGAGATCTGAGACCATAAACAAAAATACATAAACAAGACACCAGTACAAGGTTTTCAAGCAGTAACTGACCTACACATGGATACCATGAGCAACGCAGACGACATTCATTTTAAGAAGATATCAATTTTAATCTAAAAAGTACTGCAATGGAGTACTAAGCCACCATGTAGTCTCAAAAGTGACACAGAACATAATCCAAATATAAATCCAAGAATGCTACTCTATCCAAATATAAATCCAAGAATGCTACTCTATACTATACTCTATAGCAGCAGGTATGCTTGCATCCAGAAATACTTTGTACTTCACTCAAGTCAAATGCACCATCAGTGCCAAGCATAGAATTTCCATTTTTTTCATATCGAAAAAATTCCCAGTAGACTTCTGACCTGCCAAGCTGTCGCATAGGTTTGAAACTTCGAGTACGAACCTGCCGCATCTACCTTCCTCCCACCTTACATACCAGGCTTTGATTGTGACAGTGTTCAAACCCATTACGTGTGTCTAATGCAGATTGCGTCTTCACCACTGAACCAAAGTCCTAAGTGTGATTTCCTAGTGACTTAAGAGAATTCAGATTCCCAAAAATCTACTTAGAGGGACCATCATTTTCTTTGAGCCTAGCCAAGAGACAGACTACTTATTCCAAGACTGATACCCCTAGCAATCTAGGCAACTTCGTCAAAGACAAAGCACCATTGGAATATAAGGAGACCTTCTTAAGGCAAACTACTTCTATAGAATATTGGTACCTGCCACTCACCCCTCGAGATAAATCTGGGTGATTCAAGAGGCTATTCTATAATTAATTTTACAAAGCGCATGCAAAAAAATAACATTGATAGAAAATGGCAGATGATAATCTACGGATTCTAAGTAAGATAAGTTTACTACGGCACCCACAGTCCACACATGCAAATCTTAGAATTCGTGTCTTTAATTCAGTTGGACAAAAAAAGTGTTTAGCTTGGTAAGATTCTTCTAGAATCTATTTCACAAGTATGCCATCAGCATTAGACTTGGACAGTAAAGTACATAAGAGGATTCCATGTTCTTGTCTGCGTAGCTATTAACTTGTAGAGATTTATATTTTTCCTGTGAGATATCACATACACCTCTTCTGACCTATCAATTATTCTATAAGATGCAGTCCTGGTGAAGGACGTTATCTTTGAACTGGAAGGACAGCAATACTCAAAAGGAAGTGGAAGGAGATTCTTAAAATTCCAACAGTGTCTACCACACCTCTTTAAAGTCCAATTGCCAGCAGACATACTGATTTGATAGAATTACTGCCGGTAACCCTAGATACTAAGGTCAGAGATTGCTTCATCTCTTAAATATCAACAAATTAGGAAGTTATTAATCCAATGATCATAATTGTTCTTCAAAAAATAATAATAATGATAATAATAATAATATCATTGGACTAAGCAACTACCTTATTTCCCAAAAGTAGTTAAGTCCTGACAGAAAATGCAAAACTTCTACAGTACAATTAAGAAACTTCCAACAGTTGACCTTTTCAGATTGCCAACAAAGAATGCATACTACAGATCTTACGCATATCACTATCTCAGGGTCTTTATCATTTCTAGCTCAAAATCATTCAACAAAGAATGCATACTACAGATCTTACGCATATCACTATCTCAGGGTCTTATCATCTCTAGCTCAAAATCATTATTCACCAGCAAACAAGAATTTTAATACTTAAAAGCATAAAAAGTTCCATCAACTACGGAAATGATATGCAACAAAATTTCACCATAAGCACATTGTATGAGTACCTGCGTGCATTGGCACAACATGGATTCGACCTGCAGTACCATAATGCTTAATAACACCACGCCCCGGCAATATCTGCGGAGGAGTGATGACATATGAACCACTCCCACTACCTTCCCCGCCTCTTTCCTCAGTCAACAAAGAGTGACTATCTGCAGGCACAGCTGAAAGCGCCTGAAGCTGCCCATACGATATGTTCTCCAAAACCAACCCATTCTGTCTGCTCTCCCCACTCAACCCAGCCTTCTCTGTTGCCACAATATTCAGCACAGATGAATGAGGCCGAGTCACAGCTCGTCTCACTACCAAAGGAAACTCACTAATCCGGTCCCTACTTTCTGACACCAACTCAACAGAAGAGTAACTTCGATCCACTGAATTGTTAGGGTTTTGATGTTCATCTTCCATCTCCTGCTGTTCAATGTCTTCCTCATCCTCCTCATCTTCAAACCCGTCATCATCATGTTGGTTCTTCGATTTCCTCGAAATTAATGGCTCCCGCTTTCTCTTCCTCCATCTATTCCTCGTCTCTACAACAGCAACAACAACAACAACTAGTTAGCTTCTCCTATATCAATTCCTAACACATGGATCCATCAAATTCTAACACAAAAATCAACCATTTTCAAAACAATTTCACAAAAAAAATCAAAAAAAAATACATATTTATGAACAAAAAGAAGAGGGTTTTTTGTATGCACCTGAGGAGGAAGCTGGCATTGCTGTGAGAAATTGGGTTTTTGGTTGTGCTGAGGAAGAAGGGGTTTAAAGGAGAGATTTGTGGGGTCTTTGAGATTGGTTGTTTTAGAGAGAGAAACACAGAGAGGAAAATGGGGAAAGGGGGGATTGGATTGTCTCTCTGGTGCTGCGATGATAATTTTGAGCTCTTTTTTTGGAATTTCGCAGCTGTTTTTTTTTTTTTAACAATCAAATTAAATTTATTAATTATTTGTATTTAAGACAAATCTTTTCATCGTTTACCCACGCGCCCAATTACAGAGTGGGGGAAAACATGTACGCGCAAACAGTAACGTAAAGCTAATTCCTTTTTTTTTTCAGTCCTTCATATTTAGCAAATAGCTCCTTGAAATTTCTCTTTTCGTCCCTCTAACTTCGTGAATTTTCATTCAACCACCATAACATCACGATTCGGATAAAATTGAAACGAAATCGATTTTATTATGTTTCTGATTTGATTTGATTTGGGTTTAAATTATTAAAATTGATAGCATTGGTTTGATTTTGATTTTGTTTAGAAAAATTGATAAATTATATACATAGTATATTGTTTTGTAAATAACTTTAAATATTTTATATTATAGTTTATATCAAATTAATTTATGATTTATTTATAAAAGCAAAAAAGTTTAAGACTAGGAGCCCGTTTGGATTGGCTTAAAAAAATAACTTTTAAAAAGTACTTTTGAAAGTGCTAAAACTTATTTTTAAAATAAATAGTTATGTGTTTGGATAAATGTGTTGAAGTTTAAAAAAAGTAGTTATGTGTTTGACAAATAAGTGCTGATAAACACTTTTTTTAATCAAAATCTCTGAAATACCCTTAAATTAACATGATAAAAGTTGATTAATTTAAGGTTTTTATACTTCAGAAAATAAAACAAAATTAATTTATATTTTACATCCATAAGTAATTATATTTTACTATCATTCACATATTTCTTTATTATTACAAATTGTTTATAAATAATAATTATAATAATAATAATAAATAATAAAATAATAATTATTATTATTATTGTAATAATAATGATAGTATGTAATAATAATAATATAACAATATGAAAATAATAATAAATATTATTATTACAATAATAGTAATAATACAATAATAATAATAATAATAATAATAATTATTATAATAACAATAATAATTATTTCTTTATTATTACAAATTGTTTATAAATAATAATTATAATAATAATAATAATAATAAATAATAAAATAATTATTATTATTATTATTGTAATAATAATGATAGTATATAATAATAATAATATAACAATATGAAAATAATAATAAATATTATTATTTACAATAATAGTAATAATACAATAATAATAATAATAATAATAATAATAATTATTATTATTATTATTATTATTATTATTATTATAAATAACAATAATAATGATAAAATGTAATACTAATAATAATAAATAATAATAATAATATATAAAATATTAATAATAATAATATATACTAATAATAATATAAATAATAATAATAGAATAATATGAAAATAATAATAATAATAATAATATATATAATAATATATAATATATAATAATAATAAATAAAGAATAATAAAATAGATAATAATAATACGAATAAAAATAATAAAATAATAGTAATAATAATAAACAATAATAATAATAATAATAAAATATTAATAATACTAATAATTATAATAATAACAATAATAATAATAATAATAATAATAATAAAAATAAAAATAAAAGAATTAAAGGTAAAAAGGTAACATACGCGTTTAACATAAAATGACTTTTAAATTGAAAAAAAAACATATTTTACCTAACTTTTAGTTTTTGGCTTTAAATAAGTTATTTTGATATTTGTCAAACACTTAAATAAGTTAAGAACTGACTTTTAAATTAATTTCACTAGCTTTTGAACACATTCAAACAGGCTCTAAAATATTTATCTTACAAGTTTCATGTATATTAGTGTCAATGACAATTCTTAATGGGATTAGGTATATATGATTATTCTTTCATTTTAACAAATTAGGAGAAATTTATTGTTTTTTTTTAATAAGTAATAACATGAATTATTATTTTATCTTTTCATCTTATTTTTTTATATACTAAAAATAGATGTTTATTTTTACTTGTTCAATTTTAAAAATTAAAATATAATTATCTCTTAAGGGGTCGTTTGGTTGGGAACAAGTTAACCCAGAATTAGTTATCCTGGGTTAGCTATCGTGGGATAACTTATCGCATCATCATGATGTAAATGGTGGATAAGTTATCCCAAACATGGCAACCAAATAAGATACAAAAAAATTATCTCATCACTATTTATGTTTATTACTCACATTAAACGACCCCTTCATAGCTTATTTTTATTAGTATTAATCATGGTCATTTTCAAAATATTAGATTTATCATATTTAAAGGATGATATGATTAAACTTATTATGCTTATTGTTATTTAAGGAGTGTGTCAAGTCAATATTGAAACAAGTAAAAAAAAAGAGTAAATTTCAGAGTTCAATAAAATAAACTTCTAATAAAATACTTTTTTCGTTCACTTGTACTTATCACGTTTGTAATTCACATCCCGTTAGAAAAATAGTGATAATCATAACTATTTTACCACATTGTCTTTAATATTATGTTTTGAAAGAAAAAAATCAGACAAATAAATATAACAAATGTATATATATTCGTAATATGTTAAAAAGTGACAAAATAAATACTGTACTTTTTTATAATTAAAAAGAAAAATACCCAAATCAACATGGATTAAGCAAAATGAACGGAGGGTGTAATTAAGACTAAGAGAAATCATAATTATTTAATTTGCAGTAAAAGCTGTAGTTATGACTATGACCTTGCAAGCTTTTCTCCAGAGGGAGGCAAGTTACAGATAAAATGCACATCATCCTCTGATCTCTCACTTAATTTGGATATGTATACATATATATTAGTCGGTCCGTTTTTATTTATATATCGTCTTTATTAAAAATAGATATTTTTTTATATTTGTTATTTCACGAAATCAATTAATAAATAACATATTCTTCTTATTTTATCTTTAAAAATTATTAGCTTTGAAATTACGCATTTGAACAATATGAGAAAATAAAGTGATTAATTCATGTTTTACTGGTTAAATAAATCATCAAAATAAATTAGTTTATTTTCATCAATCGAAAACTTGAATCAGAGAGATCACTAAATAAAAAATAAAATAATAAACTTATTTAATTTTTCAAAAAGATAAAACCTACTATGGTGACAACAAAATAAGAACGAGGGATATTATTATTGTTTGATTTATAACATTTTCTACCTTGTTCTTTTAACTGAAAGCTTGTCAAGAAGGGCGAATTTATAGTCTAAATTAAAATGGGGCATGTAAATTTGTGATGTTTTTATAAAAGAAAATATTTAGTGTATATATTTTCTAAAATGGTATAATGTTTATTTAACGATATTTCTGCAACAAGAAAACTAAATGGTGAATTGGTTTGTTAAGTTGTTTACTTAAAAAATTAGTGATCAATTATCACTTATTATACATTTCTCCTTTTTCTTTTAACCAATGGCCATATATTTTTAAAATCTTAGATTTATCCTGTGAGCTACAATAGCGATGACGATAAAAATTAGCTAAAAGGAAAGTATTTTATATAATGTAAACAATGGGAGAATAAATATTCATGGAACTGTATTTTCTCATGTACGAATTAGATTATGTCCATAACAAAAACTATGTGAAAAATATTTTAGAGGGTTAAAGGAATTTTTTGTGACTATGTACATTTCAGAGTTAAATAACAAATTATCTTGTGTAAACAACGCATGCAATAGAGTTAAAGATATATAAAATGAAAATTGAAGATAGATTCTGAAATTTAAAATTCTTGAGATTGAATATGATTAAAATAGAATACATGAAGTGCAAGGTCAGTGTCGCATCACAAGAGATAAAGGAAAGAGATGATTGATACATTAGATGTTCTCAAGAGAGGAAGTTTAAAGTATTTAGTTTTTACAATTCAAGAAAATGAGGAGATCAATGAAGACGGCGTACATCATATTGAAGTGGGGTGGATGAAATGGAGACTCGTATTTGATGTTATGTGTGTTAAGAAAGTAAACCGAGACTTAAAGGTAAGCTCTATAAATTTAGTGGTCGCCAGACTGACTATATTGTTCGAGATTGAGTGTTGGTCAATCAAGAACTCACACTTTAAGAAGATGAAGTTAGTAGAAATCGACGAGGATACATACATAATGAGTGTGTGAACATACTATGAACAAAGTGACAAGATTAAGAACGAAGATATAGATGATAAGATGATAGTACCCTCATTAGTCAATAAGGTGCGAGAACTACATGAATGCACATAAGAGAATTACAATACTTCAAGTAAGGAGGTGAGGTGAGAGAGAGCGATAATGATAGGTTTGAGAAAAAATAGAGATAGAATGAGAAAAGAAAAAAGAAAAAAAATGTAATTAGCGAGAACATGTAATATCTTTACCTCATTAATGACATGACTCTTAATCTAAATAGATGAGCATAAATATCGAGAATTAGAGTAGATAAGTTAATAAGTAGTCAAACATTTTCTTTCTATCTATATCACGACTCTAGTCTGGAGCACCTATTGTTCCCTTATTATCGTGCTATCATTATGTATCTTTCCAGTTATTTTATACGACTTCTTTTTTATACTTCAATGATTATTTTTACTTCAGTTATTTTTATTATTTCACCATAAATAATTTTTTAATTTTGATACTTTTATCATATATTTTTCATATTCTAAAATATTATTTTTTAAAACCAAAAATTCATCAAAAACAATCTTCGTAATTTCTATTTCATAAAAATAGAGATAAAATTAACGTACATCTTTTTTTTTTTTTTTATATTACACAAACTATATTAAGCATGTTTGTTGTTTTTATGTAGATTCATAATTGATGCGAAAGAGACAAGTTGTATGTGTCGTTCGCATAACGTGAATTCCAAGAAGTTCACTTAACCACAAACCTCTCCGAGTTGAGGGGTCCTTTTCACCAATTTAAATTTCACATATTAATATTTCATCCTATTCAATATCACAAACTTGTTCCGTATTCTTCAATTTTAGATATGTATAAAAATATATTTTAATTTATTTAAAATTAAATAAGTAGATACATGAATTATATGTGACATAACACATATAGAATATCAACTAGAATGAAAATTATCACGTGAGATATTTATTTGTTTAATTTTATATAAATTTAAATGTCTACGAATAAATAATTCAAAATTGAAGAAAATAAACGTGAATTGAAACTTGAGACCAAGTTAAAGAGAGTATTTATGTAGTATATATAGTGCTCCAAGCATAATACAAAATATTAATTTCATCTTTGAACTATAAACAACTTTAAAAATATTGTTTTATTTTATTAACTAAACTTTGATACACCCTTAATTTGTCATTAATAGGTGGTCTCAAGTTTTTGTAAGAGAATGAGATTCTTAATAAAAAGTCAAGAGAGATATTGAAAACACTTCTATAGCTCTATGATGTATTTCACTCATGTTATAAAATTACAATGCATTTAAGTTCAATTAGTAAAATAAAATGATATTTAGAATTGTCAATGATCAAATGAACTAATAATTCGAATCAAATTTCTACTTATACTTTTTGTTTACATTTTATGTTTCTCCAAATGAATACCGTTTTAACTCATTTCACGCTCGTTAAAAATATGGAATATAATTTAGTAAGTTATTTTATGGGTTATTACTACTATATGTTTTTTGAGAGTTAACAAATCCTTCCAAAATAGAAAAAACATTATCTTAGTACAATTTGTTTTTGCTAAGCTTATTTTGGAAATATGAAACTTACAAAATCAAAGAAAAATGAACCCATCCCCAAAACTCTTTTCTTGTTCTCCTTTAGCATGAATTGAACTTTTTGCTTAGCTTTTGGAGATCAAGAAAGTATTTTGCCCCAATCCCTTTTCGATTTTTGCTCCAAAATCATCATGAAAGTGATTTTGTTAGTGCTGCACTTTCTGCTACTATTGGAAAGCTGCTTTTCTGCTTTTAATTTTCCCATATGGAAGAAGCAGTTAAAATCTGGTTCTTCTCTTGTGTTCCCTCTAGCTGGAAATGTGTATCCTGTTGGGTATTCCTCTCTTTCTTTCTAATGTATGATTGAACTTCATAAATTCTTGAAATGTTGTGTTGTGGTGTCATCTTTCTTCTACAGTATCATCTATATCTGTTTTCATTAATTTGGGTGTTTTTTGATTTTGAATGAGCTTTGTTTATTCTTGATTGAAGTTCACCAATTCTTGAAAAGTTGTGTTGTAGTATTATTTTTCTTCTAAACTGTCATCTATCTCTGCTGTTATTAATTTGGGGGGTTTTGGTTGTGAATGTACTTTGTTTATTCTTGATTGAAGTTCACCCATTCTTGAAAAGTTGTGTTGTAGTATCATTTTTCTTTTAAAGTATCTTATTTCTCTGCTGTTATTAATTTGGGGGGTTTTGGTTGTGAATGTACTTTGTTTATTCTTGATTGAAGTTCACCCATTCTTGAAAAGTTGTGTTGTAGTATCATTTTTCTTCTAAAGCATCTTCTTTGTCTGTTATTATTAATTTGGGGTGTTTTGATTGTGAATGTACTTTGTTTATTCTTATTGAAGTTCATCAATTCTTGAAGGGTTTTAATTAGTACTGGTTTAGTGATAAGTCATGGATGTTTGTTTAGTGATTAGGTGTCTAATTGTGCTTTTCAAAGGAATGGGAGATTTAATCACTGGTTTTGTTTTGTACTGCTTTAGTTAACTGGTATAGTAATACTCGTTTTTTTATGCTTTTATGGTTTGGTGATTGGATAGAAATTGAGTGTGTGAATTTGGGAATTGGGTTAGAGAAGACAAGAGGATTAGTATATCTGGTACAATGTCCTAGTTATACTTATAATTATGAGCAATAAGAGTTCTAAATCTTAGATATATGAGAGGAAATTAAATGAAAATACAAGAGCTACAAGGTAAGTTGCGAGTCTTGTGATTGATTTGAAGCTTCCAGAAGAGTGCTAACTGTGGGGATTTTTCTGTTTTCTCATGAACTAGTATTGTTACTGATGTGTAATTTTATAGGGGTCTTGCGAGCAGGGGGTGCGAGTTCTAAATTAAGTAAGATGTTTTTATCTACTACCACCAATCAACCATGGAATGCCTAGGTTCAGATCTCAAATAAGGTAAAAAAGAGACCATGTCTAAGTGTTGGTAGGCAGTGAGGCTTGAGAGGTAGAGGTCGATTAGTCGAGGTGCATGTTAGCTGCCCATACACCTTCGTCATGAAAGGACCAAAAGAAAAGGATTATTTGTATGTTTTAAGATCTGGCAATTCATTTTTTTCTCTATTCAAAACTTTGAAATACTCTTGAATTTTCTATATCTGTTCTTTCTTCTAAATCCAGGTGGTCTCTTTACGTGCAGGTATTATCAAGTGACACTTGAGGTTGGCCGACCCCCCAAACCTTACTTTTTCGATATAGACACTGGTAGTGACCTAACTTGGCTGCAGTGTGATGCACCTTGTGCAAAATGCTCCCCGGTAAATTACTCCCTTTTCCTTGTCTGTAACTTAAATCTTTGAAGTAAAATTCAGCCTGAAAGATCATCAATGTATCTGATCTTTGTATACTTTAAAATTGAATCATGTTCCAACCCTTAAGCACTAGTCTATGTTTGTCTGAATATCTAGAATATGCACCTTGCAGGCCCCTCACAATCTTTACAAACCACATAGAAATGTTGTCACATGTAAGGATCCTGTATGCACGTCCCTTCACTGGCCTGAGAGCCATCCTTGTCACGACCCTAATGAGCAATGCGACTATGAGGTTGCGTATGCAGATAGTGGTTCATCCTTGGGAGTGCTGGTTAAAGACACATTTGTACTAAGATTCACCAATGGTAGCACTGCTGCTCCTCATCTAATATTTGGGTGAGAAACATTTATAGTACTTGTAGTTGACCTTAAAATTGAACTCGTGAGGCCTTCTGTTTCTTTCACTTGTTCATTATTAAAAATCGGATGCTTTTAATTTATAAACTCCTGATTGAGTTTTCTTTCACAAAATTTTGACACCAAGTTGGTGTTTATCATTGAAAGTTTTTGACTTGCCAAAAAAACTGAATTAAGTCATTCTACAGTTGTGGTTACAGTCAAGAAGTGCCAGTTTCTACTCATTCACCTTTTACAGATGGAGTTCTTGGTCTTGCCTATGGAAAATCAAGCATCATATCGCAATTGAGTGGCTTGGGTTATATCAGAAATGTAGTTGGTCACTGTTTGAGTGCGCAAGGTGGAGGGTTTCTTTTCTTCGGTGATGATGTTCTTCCCTCTTCTGAAATTGCTTGGAGACCAATAGAGCAAACATCTTCGGAGTATGTTCTCTGTTATGTTATAGGGTTAGTATCCGCAGCTTGGAACTTGATGAAAAAACTGATGCATTTCTATGATTTCAGAAAGCACTACTCTTTGGGACCAGCAGAGCTCTTATTTGACGGGCAGGCCACAGGAATCAAGAGTCTTCCAATTATTTTTGACAGTGGAAGTACCTTCACTTACTTTAGTTCGAAAGCTTATGATATTTTTCTATCTTCGGTAAGTTGGGGAAGTGTTGTTATAGTCCTAAATGTTTAATCCTTTTCAGTGCTCTATAATAATCTGTCTTCAGATAAAGAAAAACATAAATGCAAAGCAGCTGACTGATGCAACGGATGACAAAAGCCTTCCCGTCTGCTGGAGTGGTTCCAAGCCCTTCAAATCTGTTAATGATGCCACGATCTACTTCAAGCCGTTTACACTGAGTTTCATGAAAGCCAAGAATGTTAAATTTCAGCTTCTGCCTGAGGCCTATCTTATTGTTACTGTAAGCACCTTCTCAAATGTTCCCTAGGCATTGAATTATGGTTGGATGATTTCAAAGACTAATTTTTCCCTCGCGGTATCTCAGGAGCATGGTAATGTATGCCTGGGAATACTGAACGGTACAGAAGTCGGATTAGAAAATCATAATCTGATTGGAGGTACGTAAGTGCTGCTTAAAATAACACATTCAGAAAATCAGTTAGTCTCAGAGACAATGGCCTGTGTTAAATGTACATGCTTGCAGAGTTGCTTTTTCATAATGTTTAAAAGTATTTGACAAAATGAAGAGCAAATTCAGTTCTTAATCTGCATAAATAATCAAGGAGAGCACTAGTTTTTTTAAATAGGGTTTGTGTCCAAGTTCTTTGTGCACTTGATATTTCTAATTCTGTTCATTCTTTTCACCCGACAGATATTTCTCTACTAGACAAAATGGTGATATACGATAACGAGAAAAAACAGATTGGATGGCATCCAGCAAACTGCAACAAGTTTCCGTAAACTCCATAAACTCTGATCATACATTTTCTTGCTTTTTACATGACGAGGTTAGTACATTACCCGGCATAAACTTTTTCTTTTCATGAACAGCATCAGTCGTGACCATGGCGAAGATTATTATGATGCATACCCTGCCAACATAGGACTAAACAAAGGGACATGCCCTGCGAAGTTTGACTCTTTGAAGCAGAAGCAGAAATAAGGTGACAAAGTGAAGCTAATGTGGCGTTGATGCCATTTTCTGTAAATGTTTAGTGCAAAAAGTATAATTGCCAAGTCATTGAGAGTACAAATATATTACTGAAATGTTCCCTATGACCTACATCAAAGTTATTGGGTGTATCCCAAATACATACAGTAGTAGAGGTTCAGCCTACATCACAAGATCATCTCCCAGCTTTGAGATTTTGAGTCTCAGTTAGCTATACACTTTGAGCCCCAGTTGTGTCTGCTTCTAATATAAGGTTTGGGCCATTTACAACTGCAATTGAGTTGATGCAATTTGGCGTAATACCTGTCAGAAATGGAAACTATGTATTAGACATAGTGAAAACAATTTCTTGAGAGGGTTGTATCTAATATTAGTGTAGTGTTGAAAGTTGAAACACATAATTCATCTTTCAAATAAATAATACTAGTGTTGCCTTTGATATTTTTGGCTTCTTAAGATCCTAAGTAAATTTTTCATCTACACTTAAATATGTATTCTTTTGCCATTTTGATATAAAGAAAATTACAACTTGTAGTACAATTGGTCTGGTTGAGTAGTTTCTGGATATCTGAATTTTACTTCTAAAAAAAAATATGGAATACACATGAGGAAGGAACACATTTCTGAACAGCTTGGAGACGAAGATAATCTTATTTGGTCTGCTATACTCAGTTATCTTAACAGGGAAAATGCAATGCATTTTCAAAAAATGGAGGGTTTTAGATCATGTTATTATCTTTACTTATGCATTTACTTAATTAATCATAGGGACCAAATAACATATCAATCTCCAGAGTAAAGATCATCAGCCCGTTGGAGAGTACTAAGAAAGAAGAACGTATATTTGCTTGAGCTGTGGCAAGCTCACCTTAGGTGTCAGAAAGTTCAGGAACTCCCAAGTAAAATGCTATAGAACATCAACCAAGCACTGCATTTTCAAAGAAACAAATGCCATTGTGAGTCCCAAGTGCAAAAAGAAAAACTAAAATTCATTTTAACATATTTTTTCAGTTGCAACAAATTATAAAATAATTATCCCCCTTCTAGATCTTCCTGAGAGGAAAACAAGAGGTGAGCCAATGTACTTGGAGAAGGCCATTTGAATATGCTGAGAAGATTGTCTCGACAACCGAATACAACATGCCAATTCATTAACACCTAATACCATACACCAACAAAGCCTAATCGGATATTCTCGATATAAATGTGTACTAACTTTTATTATATTGCTCCCGGAAGGCCGGACTTTTTAGGACGTGTATATCATAAGAAAACTTGATGCCCTCATCTAAAACAGCTGTAGCTTCAATAATCCCAACATCCTGGAAAGATGATGGATCAGCTGGCCAAGTTCCAGGATGTAACAAATCTAATGAACAGCCGTAGACATTTGCTCAATGCAACAAAACCCTCGCGGAAAAATAAGAAGTAAAAGGAACTATGAGTCACTGCACATCCTTGGTCCAAGAGTTCTTCGGAAACAACCTCTACTTTCACTAGGTAGGGGTGTAAGGCTGCATTTATACCACCCTCCCCAGACCCTACTGGTGGGATAACATTGGGTACAATAACACATTTTTCTAGACAACAATAACCATAAAGCAGTGAAATAATAAGTTTTAACCTGCAATTAAACAGGTAAAAACGCATGAATAAATGTTTTCTGCACAACATTTCAACAGTCGAGCTGAAACTACCCCAGGTAATGAACAAATAGCTCCCAGCTACACTGCAATCTACAAGCCAAGTCTTGGAGAAAGCTTTCAAAGATGGATTATGAGGATGCCAAAAACTGCTTTAATATTTCAACCCTGAAAATCACCTTTTATGTAGACATGTTCATGTATCCTACAGATGTCAATCTGTGAGGTTGTTCCACAGGCATGCAGACATTTCACTTAATTATTTATTTAACTTTCAAATATTTGAATTGCTAAGGAGGTTCCTATCTAAAGAACCTAATACTGAGAATACTAAAGTGTCCCTGAAGTGTCTTGAGTTTGCTGAATAATCATATAATCATTAGACATGTTATCTAGGACTGTCTTTTCTAATAGAGCATATATTCCTACTCAAAACATCCTCTATCCTTCCTAGTAGATGCAACTTAAGACAGTAATGCTTGCAAGACGGTATGAATAACATATAGCAATAATTAATAAAAGGATTTTTAACAGAACCACATATAAAGTAGAAAAACGAACATCTCCTGTTCAGCCAGTCAATCAATAAATTTAGTGCAGGGACAGGAGCGCTCTAACCTTTGCACGACAAATCTTGGTAATGGCCTCAACATGAAGGCTTTGGAGCTCTTCGAGAGCATTAATATCCAAGCCACCCAAATCATCACCCTAAAATTCAATAAAAATGTGATTCATCTTGTAATGTCCAAATAAATGACAGATTGATGACATTGTGTCTTGAGTGAAGTGTACAACACACAACAAGCTTCCAGTCTTTAGGCAAGAAGCAATCTCGTAGTTCTTCAAATTGAAGCGCACAATTTACAGAAAATATAAGTTATCATATTATTTTAATCCAAAAGTAGAAAGACCCAAAGTTGAACCACAACGTCCATTAAATATTGAACAACCGTTTTACCATCACCTAAAAATAAAATTACAATGCATTAAATGAATATTTTGCACTCTACAAGTAAATATACCCTTAGCTAATCCTAATACAGATAAATTTAACCTATACATATTGTAGTACAATGAATCAACTAAATGGTAATTAAGTAGCTCACATAGCTAAATGACATATATGACGCTTAAGCTTCTTCTAATTATTGATCATGTGAAGGTTACATATCATAATAATGTCAGAGAATGTAAAAGGCATTATGTTTTCAAGTTTCTTAGTCTTAATAACAGCTATTTGGGATCACAAGGGTCTATAAATTAGGACTATAAATACTTAGGTATATTTGATCCTTCTTGGAAATGAGAAACAATGCTTCTTTAATAATATTTTTCAATGTCTTCGAGTTGCTTGGTTGCATATGATGTTGTTACTTCTTGAAATCACTTCTTCAAAAAGCGATCATGGCATTTAGATTACTTTTTCTCACGTTTTAAAGATCTTTTAAACGTTTTTCAGATCTTTTAAGAAATCTGAATTGTGTATTACTTTTTGAATAATAAGAATGCTATATTTAGCATGTCTCTTCATATTGTTCGGAAGATCATTATTTAACATTCAATACATTTGTAACTTGATTTATTAAATTGATAAATTATTACATTAATCGAATACTCTAGCAAATCACTAAACAAACTTTTTACCCTATAAGCAAAAAGTACTACGACAAAATTTTTCTACAAGATGGAATCATACATTCTAATAAAAATAAGGGAAACATAGCATATTAAAGTAGCCACATTAAAAGCAATTCTCTCCACTATTTCTATAATAAATTGAGTCATTCATTTTCTTATATTCTTTATATAATAAGATAAATAATGCATGAAGTTTAGCATGCAGAATCATTTTGTATTCTTGATTGAACTCATATAATAATGCAGTTAACTCTTTCACTTCTTGTCAGTTTCATACTCTTCTAGAAGTAAGTAGATTTGAACAGAATGCCTATTCACATTTGTGAAAGAGTATGAAACTGATAATGGAACAAGTCCTTCGCTCTTAACAATATGCTTATTCATATTCTTAAACTCTTTAACATTTGTGTATGCTAAATTGAGATCAATGGAATTGGATTCAAGAATTAGGATTCTAGGTAGATTTTATCTATGTAATTTTGGTAGCTTTTTTTAATAGCTATCACATTTAATTTTTTAATGCATAGACTCACGTTTAACATTTATAATTGATGATTATAAAGAGTAGAAGAAACATAACAGTAGAGAAGTTCAGAAGCAAAGGAAAACCGAATAATAGTCATTTGATGGAAGTGTTTATAGTTAGCAGAATTAGCTAGCTACAATGTTCACTGAGTTGGTTAGTTGCATTCCTGATTTCAGTTTCATGGATGAATCTCTTTAATCTTTGATTTAATGTGAAAAGTTCACCCACGCACCCTCCCTTGTTCAGCTCTTGCAAAGTTTATTAAGCAGTTCTTCTTTATTTGAGTTCATTAGAACTCTCAATTCCATACTTAGCTCTACACACACGGTGAGGTAATAGCAAGAAGGTACTGGAAAAATGCATATTAATTAGAGGCACCAACTTAAATAAGGCATGGAAATGAGAAAAGAAATACCTTTAATCTTGAAACTAAATCGTCTAGTTCCTTGCACCTTTTCCTTTCCTTATGGTAACGAACCTTCAGTTCTTCTGATGTATCCACAGCAGGAATATTTTCAAATGTTTCGCTAACTTTTTTATCTTTGGACAAGGAGATGTCATTTCTTGATTTTGCTTCCAAGATATTAGACACATCCGACCCCTCAAATGAGACAGTCTGGGAAACAGGACCAGATTTCCTCATCTTCGCAACAAGTACCCACATATTGGCAAGCTCATTCTCCATATCTTCTTCTCGCTTCTTTGTTTCATCAAGTTGTTTACGCAGTTCACTTTCTATTTTATCTCTCTCATACAATGCAGCAACCAAAGAAGCTTCTCTTTGGTGTCGCGCATTCAGTTCTTGCTCCAACTCATCCACTGATAAACAATCTTCTGACTTCCTACCATGTGCATCAGGCCAACCTCCACCATCAACATTTTGCTTCATATCAAATGAAACAGATCTCTGACAGCAGCTATTTTTGCAAGGTGCATCTTTCTCAGCAGCAAGTTTGGTATTTGCGTAGGAAAGCTTAGTTACCTCTTCAGCTAAGTTCCGAAGTTCTACTGCTGCCGCCGCCGCTAACTCTTTTGCATAAGAAGCTTCCTCAGCTAGCTTTTGATCGTGAATTTCTAAGGCTTCCTTCTCCTCAATAATTTGCTCTTTCTCTTGTTTCAGGGACTCTATTTCTGCAGTCTAAGTGGAAGAAAAACATGATTATACATACATATATATATATATACACACACAAACATTATATTATATTACATTACAACATTTACATCAAAAGCATATCAATTGAAGGAAAGCTTACCATTGAAAGAAGCTGAGAGTTCAGAAGTGCATCAACACTAGAGTCATTCGAGACTTCATGCACAAACTTTTTATTTAATCTCATATTACTAGTTTGTATGTTTTCATTTGTAAGTCTCTCTTCATATGAATGAGCCCCAGTCTCCCTTTCAAATTTAGCTTCTATAGATCCCTCCGAATACGCTGCAAGTGTGGCAGCGTCATGGTCTGCATCCTGCTGCTGGCATTTAAAACTTTTTTCTGATACAAGTTGTTGCCTCAGTAGAAGGATAGTTTCTTGCATCTCAGAATTCTCCATCATCTTCAAGACCAACGATTTTTATTAGAGTTCAGTAGAATGTGACATCTAAATGGAGATCATAGAAAGACTACAAAATCTACCTTCAATTTTAGTTGCTCTTGCAGTACCCTGTTGTCTGCAGATTTAATCTTATCATGACGACAAACTAAATTGAGTTAGTCCAGCAACATTTAACTAGGTAATTAATGTCAAATTATCGAGTCTAATACGAGCTCAAAGAGCTGACCATACCTCCAGCTCAAAAGTCTTTTCATTTAGTTGAGTAGCTAGCTTGGACAACGCCTACATTTGAGTGAAGATCAGAATTCAAATGCCATTATGTGATAAGAAATTACTCATCGTAAGAAATTTGACATGGGCTTGGGATGCATCATACAACAGATGGGACTAACATAACCTTTTGTTATTCCATCCCTCTAACTCTCTTGTTTGGTCTAGGAGTTGGACACCTCAATAAATAGGGACTTCCAAAGGGGTTTAAATGATCATGTGCTACTCCATCCATTGCCTTCAAATTTCATGTTGGATGTTCAAATTTTACATGATATGCTTTCTCTCACTCTGGGCTTCTCTGTCTCAACTTAGACCATCAAGCTTTCAATAATGCTCCAGGCCAAATCATTAACTTGTTGAGCTCTCGTTTATTTCAGGCCTGCTTCTGTCGAGCCTCTTCTCACTACTTAAAAAGCAAAATCATCCACATAGAAACCCTAAAGAAATTACACGTGTAGGAGTGTATTAAAGAATGCAGCATCTGTTCCTAATCGGTAGCTTAGAGATTTCTGAAGGGGTTTAAATGGTCCTAGACTATTCCCACCCACAAGCACTTCAAAGTCTTCATTACATAACAACATGCTTGTATCAAATTCTGCCATTTCTCACAAAAGCATAAATCCATTGCCTTGAGGTCTTGGGTTGGATGCTAGATTTATTTGATCCGAGGACTTGTACGATCATTGGGAATTTTATCCCCGAGGAATTTTTTCGACCTAGGTTAAGGGTCATTTTAGAAACTCAAAGATTCTTTAAAAATATGTTCTAAGAAGAGTACTGCCGAAGATGGAAGTGAAATATGACAAGAAATGAGCCCAAGAAGATCAAACAAAGCCTTCAGAAAGGGACAAGTTCTATCTCAAATTGGGAGACCAGTGGAACCTACCCCATTAAGAACCAAACAAACAAGTGCAAGAAAAGTGAAAGAGTAGGATTTACTGGACTTCGCCCAATTCCAAGCAAATCACATTGGTCATACATCCATCACAACATTGCTTGATGATTCTGGACTTAATCAATTTAGGCTCATTCTGGATTAGGTTCAGAGGTTCACTAGAAGTATGTATGCTCCTATGGAACTCCAAAGGTTTTCTAAATAGATTATAAGTATTTGTGCATCACTTTTTTTTTTCAAATTTACCTGAGATATCTCAATATTGATTGAGCCCTGTGGCATCCTTTCCACTGATCCAACCATGCGTTGCTCCAGAATACGTATCTGGAGCTTTTTTTCTCTTATTTCATCCTTTAGGTTTCGCATTTGCTCCTAATCATAGAAACAAATACATAGGCATAGATTAGTATCCATTATATCTGGAAAAATAATATAAAGTTCAATCTTGACAATTTACTAACCTGAAGTTGCAAGTCCCCAGGACTCTTAACTGTTTGCTCTGATACTCGTTTAAGAGAACTAACACATAATGCAACCTCGCCAGCTAGCATCTTCACTTGCTCGTGAAGAAGATCCATTTGATCAGTTATAGTGGTCCCAGTCTGCAAAAGAAGATTGAGCATCCTAGCAGAGTTATAAGCAGAGGACGACTGTAAAATCATTATCCAGAAATTGCATACAAGCTGACAGATTTAGCATTAATTAACGTGACAGTGCACAAAAAAATGATTCTGGAAACCATGCATACTCAAACCTGGAAGCCATTGTACATTTCCATTTATCTTTTACCTAAAGTGAAATTTTGATCTCACCTTATAGGCACCGTAATAAGTTCATTAAATTAATTACTTCCGACGAAAAAAAATAAGCAGATCTCTAAACACAGCCTTTCATCTCTACCTATTTTTAAAAATCACCTTTAAATCCAACTGCTTCAATTGAAGATTGACCATATCGAAAATGCATTTGTAACCATGCAATCTAACTCTTGCAACATAATATAGATGAGTTTGATGCCTCCTGCCACAGATAAATATTTGATATGTCCTACAGTAAATGAAGACGCTAAGGAGGACCAGAGAACACATCTTGTCACACAAGAATTGAAGAAAATCACGGGTTAAGATAAGTAGCATAAGAACGGGCAACAGCCATCTTTAAAATTTATAAAAACATAAGTTGTATAGAAATAAATTTTTTTAAATATTAGAGGAAAAACTCAAATTGAAGGGGTTGGATGCAGAGCAGAAACCAAGTGGGACATGTCATCTAATTACAGCATGTATCCAAGACAAACTAATTTGTACAAAAAGATTTTCAATGTGGATTTCTTCATTCTTTATGTCACATCACCAGAAATCAAAACAACAAAGGAAGAACTTACTGGTGGAAGCCGACCTCCAGTTGCTGCACTAAACAAATCACCTGCTTGGGTTCTATCCGGAACAAAATCTACTGCTGGAGCATCATCCCCTCGCTTACTAACAGATCTTCTCCGCCCTTCCTTCACATCACTGAATGTAACTCTACTTTGCAATGACTTCAATGAAGATGCAGGGGAACCACTTGCAGAGCTTTCAGTATCAGCATTTGATGATGATATAATCACATTTTCAGGCTTCTGCAACATCAACAATTTATTAGTATGTTGTTCAATGAGTCAAATGTCTTCCGTGTGATATCATACGAGACAGTGAATCTTTAGTATTTTAGAACAGAGTATTTCTAGAGAAAGGAATTATCATCATAATTTGGCAGAGTTTTTAAAAGATAACTTCTGAGTAAGAATCATTCTTTGCACATATCATAGTGGAAGGACAAACAGGATAAAATTCTAATACTTACAGTGCTATTATTATGTTTTTTTCTTGTCCACTTTTGATCCTTCATCTAACTTATTCAACCATGCATGATAAGTGGATTTGGGAGAAGGGGATAGACAAACAGTTCCCAGACAAATCATACTAGCATATACTATTGGTAAGGAATGGAGTGGGCTCTCTGCACCTTTCAATTTGGATATGAAGAGGGCACAGAAAAGCGTGTTTATTTTTGCACTTCGGCTGCTAGGGAGTGATATTGACTGCAGAGAATATGAGGATAATCTTACATGTTAGTTGGGTCTTCAAGTACAACAGGTCATGCTGAGAAAGTGAGAATAGTAAAGGAGACAGGTATAGCTAGGTTTTCAGAGGAAGGAAGAGAAGACTCAAGGCATGGGATCAATGTAGCTTCACTAGATCTTATATGGGTAGTGTGGAAGGAGAGGACAATGAGAAATTTTGAAGGGGTCGAGAACGATGCTGTGCATGTTAGGAGTGGCCTCGTGTCCCTAGATTTGGTTTGATGCAACCATGAGGTTCTTGATTGTATAGATGATAGGGTTATCTTGTCGAGAACCATATTTTTGGTCAAGGATTCTCTACTTCTTAGCATACTTCTATATACGGAACTTCTCCAACATTAATAAGATTACTCACCTTACAAAAAATTTAGCTTATTCAATGTATCTTTCTTGTATGACACTACATAAACGTTTACTTTGCCCTCCATCTTCATCTTAGCTCTCCTTGTTTTCTCATATTGTTTCTTTTTATTTTTTTGTTTCGTCATTAGTACTACACAATCTACCTTATAGTTCTCACAATAATATTCGATTTCATGCAATAACAAATTTATTCTTCTATCCCAAGTCTTGGTATGAGAAACACAATACCAACCCCCCAAAGTGAAATGGTGGATATTCTTGCTATCTGAAAAGTATGCCAACCAGAAAAAATGCATCCACCTGTTGTCCATCAATCTCATACTCTTCTTATATCTAGTTAACTATTTCTTAAGAGTTGAATCATTTGCGCCCAACAATACATACGCCGATTCTTGTACTTCTAAACTTGTTTTCATTGATTTCTGAATAGGAAACATTCACCTTTTATTTTACCAGCAGAAAATCAATGACTAAGATTCACTGTTGCAGTAGCATTAGAAACTTATATGGCACACTAGTGACTTGTCATGTTCTAACAAGGTCTTATACCACACATCTATGAAGAGTATGAAGAAATATTAGAAATGTACTTTTAACTTGAACCAGCCAAGCATCCCTCTCTTTCTGTTTCTTCTGAAATCTTTGACCAATTCATCAAGGTTTATGACACCCTCTCTTCCATCGGCTGATATTTCGGAATCAATGCTTCCAGCGTCCTCGTCAATCATGTACTCTCGTTTTCTATCCGGTAAGTAAGCTAGCTGCATAATCAATGAAGATAAACATGAAAATGCTGAGAAAACTTTATCATCATATGAATACATTCATGCAGCAAAGTGAAGTGTTCTCATATCTGGTATTATGTCTTCAATACTTGTGCAACACGAAGTATTGTCAGTTAGATTATTAGTCAGCACATCAAGTATAAGAAGCTAGCTGCTACCTCATCTTCTCCAAAAGAATGTCTGCGCCTGTGGCCAAGCTTTTCATGGATACTAGGTGGCATTGTACTTTTGGTGGAAACTAAGATCAATTTGGTTAATCTTTGAATCCTTCCCATCAATGCTGCTTTTGCTTGTTCCTCCTCTTCCAATCGTGATTGTAACTTCACCTGCCCAGCTTCCAACTGCATCACATGTAAAAATAATGATGAATATAAACCACTTGAATGGGCATGTGAAATAAGCCATAATATCCTGGGAAGCTGCCTTTTATTTTGTGTATATTTTAAAATGATTGCAGCATTTTATTTCTGTTTAGGGTTTCATATAGCTGCCTAACAATTTATACAAAAAAGGCGTTTTTCCTCTGCAAATTGGTGTTCCATCCCTTGCTGCATAATGCATACCCTATGGAGAGAGAGGAATCAGGGCAAGTCTTTTTCTAATAAGCAAGCAAAAAGATTATTGATGAGCTCCATGAGCTCTAGGTCCACATGAGTCTCTGTTGATACGGACATGGATCAGTTGGACAAAATAGTTACTAGCACTATTTCTATAAACGGGTTTTCTGAAGCTTCAGATTAACAAGTAAGCTGGTGTGTAAGGATGTGATGTACCTGGAGTTTCAGATTAACCAGATCATCTTGACTGGGCCCCACTTTCTGATTTTCCATAATGCCACGCTTTAGAAGATCAAGCTCTTCTTTCAAACAGGATATTTCTCTCTGATACTTTTTGATGAGAGACTTCTCGTCTATAATCTGAAATGGTCAAATCACATAAGAGATATACTTGCAGCGCTTGGATGGTTCTGTTATAGCAATATAACTTTGCTCCTTATACATCCGCTCATAATCTCACCTTATTTTGTGATGTTTTTATTTCCACATGCTTACTTCGATATGCAAATTTCAAGGTGTTGTGCGTTTCCTCTGTGTTGCTGGAGGCTGGTGTTACTGTGCAAATGAGCTTGAGAAAAATCCAAAAGAGTGAATCAGTGCTTAGGCGGGGGTCCATGCAACTCAAATTCAGAGGAGAACATTTGAAAACATCTTAAACAGATGATCAACAGCTGGCAGGGCTGATTTACTAAAACTTACAGAAACTCGACCATGTCCACTGAGTGATGATTGCAACAGACGTGTCAGCTTTGAATCTCGATATGGAATATGAGTGGATTTTTCATCTGTTAATTTAGATATAACCTACATAATCCGTTGTTGTAAGTCAATATGCAAATTCCAGCAGAATACTCAATAAGTAATAGATTATTTTGCACACTGTGACAGAGAATTCAGCATCCCATCTGGGGGAAATGAGAGGGACTGTTGTCTTGATGCTCAAGAATAGTTTCAACTTTCAACCTAAGAAGACGTGAAGGAGACATCAATCTAGACAAGGGAAGCCCTCATGAGTAGAAATATGGAAAGAAATATCTTACAGTGCCAAGAGTGAGTAAACTTTTGTTTATGAATGAACCTTCCCTCCTCCTTAACCCAGTTGTCTCAGTCTTGGAACTTTCAGAGCCTGCCAAGTCAATTAGATGCTACAAACAAGATTTGTGTACAGCATGCATGATCAGCACAGTGAAAACAGAACGAAATGATAAATGATAATTCCCGAACAACATAATGACTACATTAGTATGAAAAACTGTATTTTTACTGAACTATAGGACTATAACATTAAATAGCCAACAGGTAAATTTCAAAAACAGGATTTGGCAAAAGTAACACAAGGTACCAGTTGTGATAGTGCCACTTCCTCCCCTTGATTTCCTCCTCGTGAACTGCTTTCAATTGTCTGGCACAGAAAACCACTCGTTAGAACTTTCTTCACATAAAGTTGATTATGTTGTCAACTACACAACGGATGCTTAATAGATTGTGTATATTCCCTTTGTCCCATTTGATGCCACGTAATGATTTTCCTCGAGTCAAATTTGCACTATCAAATTGAATATTGGACATGGTATGATATTTAACATAGCATAAACACATAAACATTGTTAGAAGCTATATGGTGGTAAAACATCAAAAGTCTCAAGAAAATTCTGGTCAAAGATACACTTGTTTGATTCTCAAAGAGCAAATCACTTGTTAGATGTAATTAGGGCAGAGGAGTATAAAAAAGGGTTTCTATTTTCCAGAAGTTTTTATAGGATTGGTGAAGCCAAAATTGCAAGATCCACTGTACTAAATTTAGACCTAGTATCGTTCACCATCTTTTGCTTTTATTATTTGGTATTGTGAAGAAATCCTGAGTTACAGATGATTTCATAAATGTTCCATTTTGAGTCAAAGACGACGCAATCATTTATCTTAGTACACACCATAATTTCTGGCTGAGAATCCAACTCTGGTAGCTTTAATCAACTAGCACAATCTTAAGTAAGATAATACATTGAAGTTACTGATGTTGTCATTGCCCTCAATATTCAAGTTCCTAAACATATTATTGGAGTATATAGGTAGGTACTTCATTGTACTTCCCTAAAATCTGTGCCAGAATTATTCATTTTGAGTTTTGTGCTATTATGTAGAAAATGTTTTCTTTGCCTCCCTTACTTACTTAGACTGCACTGGCCTTACACAAAAGTGCAGTAAAACAGAGAGATAATAATCATTAGCAAATGAATATCCAACAACTAATCATTAGCAACAGGTAAATTTCTTGTCAGCTAGAACACGGCAAAGAAGATATCCTTGGCCCTTCTCTGAAAGCAAAGAATAGACTAGAATATAGTTTTAAAAGACAAATGATATGGCTACTACCAGAGTGAATATTGTATGGCTCCGACTGCTCAATAAATTAAAGTTGTTGGATCCCACATGTCTGTGCTCTGTTTCAATGTGCCATCAAATCCAAAGATCATGTTAAGAAGTTTGCCTTGGAATAGAGCAAAATGGTGACAAATCAGCAGTTGGTATAAAGCAAGAATATCAAGGTCATATAAATGCTTAAGATGTCCTGAAGAAGACCAACCAAGCTAATTAATTAGCAAATGAAGGGACTGCACGATTTGCTTTTGTTGGAGGTGCTTGTCTGATGGGCACAATCTTTTGGGAAGAAATCATTACTTATCAGTACATGCTAAAATAAATGAAGATGAAACTACAACTAAGCAAATGTTACCAGTTGTTTAATGATACATAGCTGATAACCTAAAAAACTTGTACTATACTTGAGATGGTTCCAACATTGTTTAGAGTAGATTAAACTAGAGAAATGGATATTTTTCTGAACAGCCTAAATGCTGAAGGACAAGTCAAGTTAAAACCATACAACATAAACGGACGGAAATAACTGAAAATAGCAGAACGAACCCATGTTTCACTTTAGTTAACACTTGATAATTGGCGAAAGATCTTAAAAAATTGAATTACACCCTTTAGAAAGATGAAACCCAAAAAGTGGAGGTGGTGGAAACATAAGTATCATGGTGGGCTAAATAGGCTCATAGGGACTTTTTCCTACTCTTATTTGGGTACACCACTTGGACAAACCATAAATCAAGATGGTTTGGGATGCTGTTGGGGAATTTTAAGAATAAGTTAAATTCATACAAGAAGCAATGTGCATCTACTAGAGGACGTCTTACTGATGAACAGCTCTTAGCAATACACTAGCCTACTTTCTATCTTTGATTCTATTAAGAATCATGTTAACAACAGTTTGAGAATGTGTAAATATGATATCAATCTCTGTAACTATGGTAAAGATGGGTAAGAATCTGTATATATGATATCTGTCTCTCTATTTGTGGGTTATGTTAATTACATATTCTTCTGTATCAATTAGGAAAACTGTATCATCAACCTTTCCTAATTTAACACTGTTTAAACCCTCAAAGGTTGGAATAAGATAACAACCAAGCTAAGCATTCTCAAAATCTTTTCTATCTCTTTTATATTTCTGTATGGTATCAGAGCTTGGTTAGTAAGTCCATCATTTGTACCTATTGAGTCTCTTCTTCTTCATTTCAAAATAGTCATTCCTACTTATGAAGATAGGCATTTCTTTCAGACTTCTATGCATCTCCAAGACTCTGCCTAAGGTATTCTCTCGTGAAACATTTTTATGGTTATAAATATAACCATGACCTCCTGATCAATAGAATATGATTACTTATAACAAAAAGTATTACAAATTATTAAGTATTCACTGCAATGATTTTAAAAAACACAGACTTGTTACGTGCAGGTAAAGATAGCAATGTCTTCTTTAGTATAGAGAGACAAGAACGATGTCTACAACCTTCACCAGATGCTATTAAGGAAAGTGCATGAGCAGGAGACAAAACAACTTCCTCCTTGATCCCTTCAACATAGGTCCCCTGCAATTTTCATCAAATAAATAGCTAGAACTTCGAATAATAAGCAGCTTTCCAGAAAACTAATTGCATCAAGCAGTAAAAAAGGCTCTTCAATTTCTTAGTAATTAATGAACTAACTTCATAAAAGAAAGCTCCCTCCTCCCCACCACCCTTCTGAACAGAAACCAGATCATGGAAAAGTAAGTCCACGTGGAAAGAAAAGAAAAAAAGAACAACCATGAGTCCAAAGACAAGTTTGGATCCAAAGAACTAAATTTCAGTACTCTTGCAACCCACAGATCATATCTCCATTTAGATGCTTCATAACCCTCTAATAAAAACCATTCAATTCAGAGACAGAAATGGACAACTAAAAAACCAAACATCCAAACTAAAACATAAAATGTTTATTCCTCCTCTATATAAAGTAGTCTAAATTGACAATAACTTCGTGATGATTGTGGCTGATGCAAGAGCCAATCATAAAAAGTAATCCCTAATCAGTATATGTGCTTTATCAATCCTTTCATGGGTTTTTTTCCTACATTACACACTGACTCGCTGCACTACGGAATCAATTTTGCATTTTTCAGAAATGACATTACATTTGTCAGCTTCTGATAACGTGCTTGATCAATCGGGAAAGGATGCTTCTGGACTTGAGATTTCCCTTCAATATATTCAATAAATTATGGAGTGCTTATTTACTGTTTCATTCTCTTTTTTGCTCAATGGTGGCTCTTAAAACCTTTCAAGAACAAGAGATGCATAGGGGATCCAATGTCCCCTTACTTGTTTGTCATTGGCATGAAATATTTGCAAAGGGAAACGGATCAGCTGGCTCTAAATGGCAATTTTAACTTCCATGTCAGATGCAGGAAGTTAGGAGCCAGTCATATTTGTTTTGCTGATGAGCTTCTGATGCTTTGCAGAGCTGACCTATTTCCATTAAAACATTTGATGCTACTTTTCAGAAATTCTCACAGGCATTTGGATTGCAAGCTAATACCTATAAAAGTTCAATCTATATGGTTGGCATCTCTAGTACAGAACACCAAATTCTGTACATGATTGGATATACTGTTGTCTGTTGGTGACCTCCCCTTCAGATACTTGGGAGTTCCACTGGATTCCAAGAAGCTATCTACTAGCCCCTACCTACCACTGATTGAAAAGATTACAGCAAGAATATAGTGTTGGTCACTAAGCTAATGTCCTATGTTGGTAGGTTGCAGATAATCAAATCAGTGTGTTTGGAATTCAGACCTATTGGGCACAGATATCCATTTTACCCAAGAAGATTCTGAAAGTGATTGAAGACATGCAAATCTTTTCTTTAGACTTGGAGTGCCACTATCTCAATTCTCAAATAAGGCTTAGTAGCCTAGGAAAAGGTTTGTCTACTAAAAGTTGCAAGGAGAAAAGGATGTTACCGATATGTGCTTATGGAATAAAGTTGCTATCATCAAGCAGCTTTGGACCATAGCCAGAAAGGACTGCACCTCTGGATAGAATGGATACACAGTTTCTATATAAAAAGAGGCGCCTGGAAAGCTTTCCTCAGACCAAATCGGCAGCATGGTGATTCAAAAGATTCTGGACAGAGAATTGGTAATTAGTGGACTTGATCTTTGGCTTTTGTTGTTGATTGGAAAATCTAATTTGTAATTAGTGATTATATCCTAATTTGGCTTGTACAAGTTAGTTTGAGTAGGAAACATTACTAGGTTTAGCTGATAGTCAGCTTCAGCTTTGTTTTGAAATTGCTTTTTGGATGAAATAAGTTCAACTTTCTACCAAAAAAAAAAAACCACTCACGATAACATAAAAAAAGCTTATTATATGATAAAACAATTTGACGTAAACGTGTACAAAAGACCATGAACATACACTCACTCACACGAACCTGAGCGTCTTCTCGTACTCTGAGATTCTGCCCTGTTGGATCAAGCAAATCATTGATGACCTAAAATAAGCATAGAGTCAATTCAATGCATTGGTATTCAACCCTAAAATAAAAAAGAAGTGCAGCATCATATACCAATATCCTGAGTTTTCAATGTTTAATTTGTTAATTGGTTCAAAGTGCAGCATGGAACCCTTTAACGAGTGCCTATTTGAGCAGCTTATTACCTTGATGTTTGATCATTTATACTCTTTTGCAACAGCTTATACCACTTGGATGCATTAAGATTATTAACTTACATAATCATAAGCTAAAAGCAAGTTGAATGCTGCTTCTCTTTTCAGCTCATAGCTGGGATTAACCAGCTAATTTTCTGGCAATTTGACAAGGATATAATAGAAGTGTCCTATTCAACTAACATGCTGATCACGTAAATGCAATTTATTAAAACTAAAACCAGTTTTGGAGAACATAATACTAACTCACTCAAAAAGTAATTGGGCAGATTACTTGTAAAATTGACAAGTTTAAAGAAGTTATTAAGGCAGTAATTAAGGAAACAACTTTAAATAAATAAATAAAAATCAAAACACATACACTATTCGATAAACGTAGGGCTGGAAATGGGGCAGGGTGGATGCGGAGCAGGATGGGTTTAAGGCTATGTGGAGCAGGGGGGTTTTAAGGTTGTGCGGGACGGGTAAGATGCAAGGCGGGTTGAAGTGATTTTTAAATATTAATGCAGCGCGGGTATATGTGATTTTATGTAGGTTCAAATTTAGTTTAACTTTCACATGTTGTGAGAGTATAGAGCTTTATTTATTAAGATAATTTTTTTAAAGCTACTAAAATATTCAAGATAGAAAATGAAAATTGTTCAATAAAAAATAATATGATTTCTTTTATGTTACCAATTGACCTTTAAAAAATAAAATTTTATGTCACTATCCTATTTAATTAATACAACTCAATGAAAAATGAATTTATTTTTAAGAATTTTATTTTTAGTATCAAACTTAACTAGAAAAGAAAATATTAAAATAATTATGCCGGGGTCTATGCGGGGCGGGTTGAAAATGGGAAATTTTGGTATGTGGGGTGGGTTAAGCTCAACCCGTCCCACCCCCACACTGCCCCATTGTCATCCCTAGATAACATTGTGTTGGTGTGTTGAAAAAGCAACATTCAGAGATATGCAAGCTTCTCATCAAGCCTTTAGGATCAATAAAAGTTTTTGTAAAGAAAATGGATATTCAACCCAAAAATTAGCTCATGAGGTGAGGATTGTGCAAAACCATACAAGGATACAACAATAAATTCCTTCAACCTATGTAAGACACTTAATGCGCTTTCACATGCCCAGTTATGGACATGTGGAGCGTAGACAATATTTACATGGGAGCTCTACATTGTGCAAACCAAGAATTTGGATGAATCCAACTCTGGTACCATGTAATGAAAATGGGCATTGATTCTAACTTAGCCCTAAAGGCTAAAAGCTTAGCTCATGGATTGAGGTGAGGAGATAATAGCCTATTATCTCAACCAATGTGTGTTACCTAGAAATTTCAATACAACTAGTGATTTGAATTAATGTAACAAAATTGAAAAAAGTGAGGACATTTGGATTAGATGGTGTTTTCTACTTAGGGTTATTTTCAAATAGCAACATATACTAGTTCAACATTTTAATGATTGATACGCAAGTAGATGACACTCAATGAGCTTGCCAACCTATGTTGATTATGTTTTAACATTTTAAAACCAGTTCTACTTTTCGAATTTTCAAAACACAAAAAAGAGGTCGCAGGATTAGGGTAGAAGGCTAGTAAGTAGTTGGCAATTGCATACATCAAACCTTCCCCAAACCACATGTGGAATTACATTGGGTATGTCGTAAAGAAGAGGATAAAACCAAAGTCATGGGTTCCCAATCAATAAAATAGGGTAAGCAGAATTTCGTAACAAATTAATGGTCAGCAAAGCTAGCTCAAAAACTCATTGCTTAGACATTTAACTATTATGCAAAGAAAGACTGCTACCAGCATCCTACTCAACTATCTCATTTATTGGATACCATTAGTTGTTGCAGAGCAAAGGTCCCAAGCATTAGCAAGTGTAAATTCCAATATGACTCTTCATGCTGAGAAGAAAAGAAATTTCTTAGAAAAGGCATCGGCATCTCTATATATGCGTTTCTGCACTATTTTTAATTTTTTTGATAGTCATGGTGTTTGAGCCAGTTTGTGCGCGCCTCAGTTAGTTCCATCGGGTACTTGTCACCTCTCACCAACAACAGGTAGCACGAAGGTTAGGACAGATGGAACAAAATCACCAACTACTTTTTGTCTCGGGTGGAATTTGAACCTAAAACTATGATTCTCAACTCATTTCATCGACCACTAGGCCATACCTTGGGTGTGTTTCCAAACTATTGCCTGAGGGGCTAAATTGTTCTTCACCTACTAGACAACTTTTTGAAACTGATAACTTTGTGTAAATTGGTAAGAACAGATCAGTACATGGGTTGTACTAGGGCATATTTACATGTAATTCCTGAACCTATGATCTTGTGTCTATAATGAATCTACACCTGCTAGACAACTTTTTTAAAGCTACTTTTCTAAAATTGAAGTTTGGGGTTATATAAGCATTTCAATTCACATGGTAGTTGCAATGTGAAAAAAAAACAAATTGAGGATAGTAACACTCAATGTGAAAAAATTTTAATCACTTTCAATCACTAATTCAAAGTTATACACATTTTGCTTGCAATGGGAAAAATGTTGAATTCAATGCCCCCACCCAGGCCCAAAAGAAGATCTTATAATATCTAAATTGATTCGGCACTTTTGTCCAGCACATCGTAAGTAAAGAACTTCCGAAATGGGTCATTAATTTGAGTCAAAACTGATGGATGCTCACATGTCTAAACTCATTCATGTTGGATATGGTGATGGACAAGCAGCTGTCAAAGGCACGCTTAAGCCTTAAAGTGAGGCTCAAAATGTGTTGAGCACTTCGCCTCGCTTAATGTGCACTTCTGTGTCATCATCAAAGTTCTAAGGCATACTTTTCTTCGTAATGAGCCTCTTCTGACTAAACAATTGATATTTCACTTTATCATTTTGAAAATTACAATTTCTTTGTTCATATATTGTCATTCATGCTTATAATTATTAGTCTATGTATTTGTGTTTTTTTTCTCCCTTTGCGCCTTTTTTCATTGAAGCCCACACTTTATTTGAGCTTAAACCTCCAATGGAACTACGAGTTTTTGTGTACTTTTTGCTTTTGATAACCCTGGAGGTAGGATACAATATAGAGATAGCTCGAGCAGGTACAGTCATAGCATAAATTTAACAGTATAACCTGACTTTCAGCATATGCTGTTCATTCTTGAGAATATAACACCTACATTTCACGCCTTTGAAATACAAAAAGCTGAGCCAACTGGTATTAGAGCAGCTCTAAGTCATAAGACAGAGATTAAACCACAGAAAGCTCCTCAAGGTCTGCATTTTATCTTTCATCTGACCTCAATTCAATCTCTTTCTGAGAGTAAGTATGTAATATGTTGTTTTGATCGGAACAAATAAATTGGAATGTAAGCTGCACTAAAATCAAATTAATGACTTAGAGGAAAAATGTCAAATGATGATTACCTCATTGTATATTTCAAGATAGGAGACGCGAAGGAGAAACTCCCGTCCAGGTGTCTGATACAAGCACATTTGAAAGTCAGCTATAAACTATGAAATGTTCTTGAAATAGTATTTAAGTTTATGTAACTACAGAGCCAATTTTTTCTAAGCCATGAAAACTGGGTACCTCCTGTATAATGCCAAAGACATCCTTCACCGCTAGTGGAATAATACCAGGAGACTTTTGCTCTCCCTATAAAACATGACGAAAACTTAGCAGAATGTTTCAGATGGAAAGGGATATATCTTACCCAACTTGACCATGACATTAACAAATAACTCTTATAATCAAGAACCAGCACATAAAATCAACATCAAGAATTAAAGTGTGTACTAACAGCACTTGATTGAAAACCACTCCCATTTTTTCAATAAACAAGTATTTTGCATGAAAACAATACAAACCTCTTGTTCAGCGAAACCTTCCATAAATATTTCTTCTAGATATGGCTTTATAAGTGTCCACTCATCATAAAATAAGCACTCACCTCTCACCAAAGAAATCGCTTTGATAGTTTATGCTGAGGATAATGATTACAGGACATGCTAATAAAAATTATCAGAACTTGAATCCTATTTAGCTGAGAAGTTTGACACAAAAATATAGGCCTTCAAAATATTTTCTTTGATTCAAGGTGGCACGATGAAAAGAGCAGTTTATCTTCTCTAGATGCTGCTTGCTAGCTTTTCTTTTTAGCTGCTGGAAGTTTTTCATGAGTTATGCCACCCCCAGTTGAGTTCCCCAAAACACTTAGGATGCTGTATGGTAGCTTCTCTTTTTTAACAACTTCCACCAATTACACATCTTTTCGGCGACATCTCTGATAATTTCTTGCACTCTAGGTTTCTGTCCAAAGTGCACCAGTTCAGTTTTCACACAATCTTTCAGGCAATATAAGATTTCATTCTCTGAAATATACTATCTGGCCAGATTTTGCGGTTATTTCCTAATATTTAGTTAGACCTCTCTTCAATCCAACCATGTCTTTTGGGTTTGATGTGTTTAGTTACAAAAACACGGGATTTAGAAATTGATATCTCATGATTACTTTGGAACCCCTAACGGAAAGTTCAAACTATTTAGTTTGGGCTTCCTCAGTTGAGTTGAGAGAAGAAACCCAGTTATCAATGACCTATATGGAACATTTTTTGTTGGAAGAAAACACCTATGGGAATCTCAAGGCACACTAAATGTATTTTCTTGAGGTTCTCCTGTGTCAAAAAGGGTTGCATTAGTGCATTCTATTATCCCATTACAAGAAAGCATTTTGTCTTGGCAAATGTAATTTTTTCAATAAATCTCCATACTTCTCTCAAAGAATAGGCATACTCATTGATCTTCTCGATCTTACTTTTCCTACTCCAGCTCTTCCCGCCACTTCAACTTAATACTTTAAAAGACCTCAACCAAACGCATTCACAATCCAAAGCCAATTGACCATTCTTCTCATGATACAGGTACACATATTGCACATGACACATCACCTACTCCAACATCATCCCCTACTTCAATCGAGCACTCATCAAATCAAGTTAATCTTCCAATTGTTCTTCATGAGGCAATTGAACTGCTCGCAACTCTCACCTTGGTTGCTCATGTTGATGGCATTGTCATAGCAAGTGATGATGAAGACATTGTTTCAGCTCAAGCAACATCCTGTTAGTTAAATACAGACTAAGGATTTGGGTAAACTGAAAGACTTCCAAGAGATTAAGGTGGCACAATCTAGAAATATTGTCATTTCGAGAAGGAAGTATACTTTGGCTATATTGAAATAAACCTGTATGTTAAGCAAAATGTTACTCTGATTATCAAAATGTTAAGCATGTTATACTGTTATAGTACAAGGTGAGCTTTTGAAGGTCCCGGGTCAATATTGGAGGCTTATTGACTACCTCAATTATACAGCTATTGAACGCTTTCCTTTTTCATACTTCATGTTAACACTATTTAAATATGCAATTGCTTGAGGGAATAATTAAGTCCATTCCTTGAATCTTTTCTCTCCTTTTTCACATTCTTCAATCAACGTGGGCTTTACAACATGGCATAGATCAGTTCTTTTGATGGCTGGATGTTTCATATTTAACTGCCAGCAAATTTACTACAATGTTGGATCTATAATCAATTTCAAAATGCCTGTACTGTTGGATTTATAATCTTCTTCCAAGTGAATACACCAAAAAGCACAGCAAGATTATAATGATATGAAAACTTAACTAATGACTTACATGCATTGTATGAGTCTTTCCACTGCTAGTTACACCATAAGCAAATACAGTTCCTGCAAAAATGTGGAAAAGTGAGTGGTGTCTTTAGTCTAAATAACTGTCTCTTCAATCCATATAAGCCATAGTGTAGTCAAGTGTACGATACTATGCCTAAACAGAATTCTCTGTTTTCACTTAATTGGCCCAATACCATGTCAATAGATGCCTCACGTGTTCAATCTGACACTTCAAAGCATAGATTAATACAACAATTTATGGCTTCTAATGATAATAACTAAACTATCCTTCTCATTTAAAGCAAGAAAATATAGAGCTAAAATCTAAAGAGTTGTAACTTTAGTTTCCACATTCCTCTAACAAAAGATGGAAGTCAAAATCTTACAAATTATGCAAACAAGTAAAAGGTCTTATCCAATTAATTTGTTGCAGTATGAGGCACAACTGTATTGTTTCCGAATGGTTTGCATCCCAATGAATTAATGCACAAAGGAGTACCAGGGATGAATTGATACGTTTATGGAAAAGAAGGGAAGAAGGAAATTGCTTTGGTAGAAAAGCCCCAAGTCAGGAATAAAGGTTGTTTTTCTCCAACATTGACGTATTAGTGTATGATATAAAAAAACCTGTAATAAGTAAGCTGATCCTGTATCTGTGGTTTGCAGTTAAAAAAATGGATATTGAGTTAATTCAGCAGGTAGAACCCCGGGAAAAAGATGAGCCATCATTCTCTTCAATTTCTATTTAAGATACCTAATTAAAGATGGAAATAATGTATTATGGCTCTATTCCAGTTATAATGTTTGCAAGTTACATTCAGTATATATACAAGAATAAATACCATTAATTCCTTCCATGGCACCACCCACCACATGCTGAGCTGCAACATCATAAACATGACGTGTAGTTGTTGCAGGACCAAAAACTCTATCTGTATGGAAGAAATGACATTTCTATACTTTCAATAAATAATATAAAAAAACATGTCCACAGAAAGTGACAAACAAGTTAATCTACGAATAGTAGAACAAATAGAGAAACAGCACTAAACAATCTAGCAGCAGAACTCAATTAAAACTGTGACAACTAGATGCAGAATAACAAATGCTACGTGAAGGTTCAAGATACAGAGTTATTCATCTCCTTAGCAAGTCGTTCTAAAAGTAATAAGACACCATAAAATGGAATAGATACTCTAATTCTCTGAATTTTCTCCATGATTATCCCCTGAATCATCGGATAAGAGGAATACAACAGAGGGACAATAACACACATCGAAACTCAAGCCCTGAAATGAGTAACATGATAGTGGCCTCACAAGGTACATGAACAAAGTAAGTAGCTTTAAGCTGGGGAAAGAGAAAATGAGGGACAGAAAAGAAATTTAATTCATTAGTCAAAGACAACTCACTTTGGTAGTATCCTTACCCTGGGGATATGTTACCCATAATCAAGGAAATGCAACTCCATTCACAGTCACAGGAAAGATTTAAGTCTCGGTGTTTCTTATTGAGGGTTGAAATGGAAGGGAAAGGGACAATGACGAAGAACAAAAAGAAACATGGAAGAACGTAACAATAGAAAAGCACACAGCAATATAACTAAGTTCTATGATTGCATCTCCTTTTTGTTCCTTCAGTATTTAAAAATGATCGTTTTCCTTTTCTTTCTATTGTTTCCTATTTCCCTCACATTCCTTCCCATTGAAGCTTTCAGCAAATTTAGCTGGGTACCTATGCGTTTAATTTAACTCAAAAGCAACATGGACTGAATTTTCTAAGCAGGCAGATATGCCAACAAAGAAAAGGTTTTTTGGCCAGAAAAAAAGCAGGGGAACTGTCAGATAGAAGCCCTGCATGAATGAGTTGTACCTCCTTCTGCATCAAGTAATTTTATAAATACATACACTTCCATGAAAACTAAATACATTCCCTACCATAAAAAAAACAGATAGAAAAAGATAGCTAGCAGTCCAAGTCTTAAACACTAACCGAAACAATAGGCAATTTTTGAATTGTTCTCATTGCGTACGGTAGAATCTCCATCGGCATACCAAGCTAACTCGTCTCCTTTTCCAATTTCTCTAGCGCTACAAAAAGATGTAAAATCCACCGGTCATCAGCAGCAAAAGCTCACTTAAAGTACCAATCTAAAAGTCGAGAAATTACTCACTTGAGTGGGCGAAACCTAACAGTAACAGTGACATTCTCCTTAGTATTTCCAGACGGTGGATAGCCAGAGCTAGGAGTCGACGGAGAAAGAGATGATTTTGCCAGCGGGGTGGGAACCTTCGATGGAATAGTAGAGGAAGGAGTAGTAGGACGCTTGGAGGAGGAAGAAGACGACGATGATGGCTTCCGTGACCGGAACGGCGAGATTGATGATCGGAGAGACCTTGAAGAAGACATCGGAAGAGAGAGGGTGTGTAGGTCACGTGCAGGCCGGCGATATTTGCCGCCCTCTATATATCCCTCCAAAATATGAGCTTTGATTTGATTCTATTTAAGCGGCTTTTCGAAAATTTTGAGCCTCTAGTGGAGAGAGTGAATGACGAAAATAGCCTTGTGACACAAGATTCGACATGTGATCCATTTTATTTATTTTTTTAGGACAAGGAAACCCGCAGCTGCTATCTTTTTGGATACGTATAAGGTAAAATACGCATAGGGTAAAATTCCGCTCCTATGCAATAAGCTCGCAAATCACATAGGAGGGGTAACCCTCTAGGCAAGTTTGGTGCGACGAGCTCGACCCAAAAGACAAACCCCTTGCTTTTGCTGGCAAGGATTTCGAACTTGAGACCTCCCACATGAAAGTCTCAAGCTCAAATCATTGGACCACCGTAAATTAGTAACTCGATTGATTAAATATTTGAATTAATAGTTTGTTAGCAAAATTGGCCTCTCAGTTTAAAATTTTTCATTATTGCCTGAAATTATAAAAATATAATTTATTTAAAAAGAAAAAAAAGGGGACCCTAGACCGTTTAGTTCAAAATGGAGGAATCTTTCTGTCTCTTTTAACTTTATTTTTGTCATATCATTTTTGTCTTCCAAAGTTAAAAAAATTGAGTCTATTTTGAAGTAATTAGTAGGGCCGTGAATAATGTGGAGGAAAATGCTAGAAAGTTTTGATACAAAATATTATTAGTGATTGTTTTGTCATAATTATAATGATAAATAAATAGTAGTCTCATAATGAAATACTAACTATTTTATTGCATAATTGATCACATTGTTTATTTTAATTCAAGCAATTTCAAAAATATTTAAATTGTAAATATGTTACTCTATGCTTCATCGTAGTTATAAATTAAATATTTTAAAATTATTATATTTCTTTTCAAATGAAATTAAAGTAAAAATAAAATTTTAAAATAAATTATTGTGTGATTTTATCTCAATTACTCTTGAATAAATTTAGTCAAAGTTTAATTTTTGAGACTATTAATTCCCTATTTTTGTATCAAACAATTACTATTCAGCTTGTTTATGATTTTAGACACATATTTAGAATTTGAAGTTTATGACTTATGAATTGATTTTACATTGATAGTTATATTAGGTTCGTAGTTAATTTTATCGACATTTTGAAAATTTTAAAATATGAATTACTCTTGAATTCAGGGGGCTGCTACAAAAATGATCTTATATGATTTTAAAACTTTTTTTTTAATGTTTTAGGGAAAAGGCATAAATTCCCTCCGTAACTTGTACTAAAATATCAGTTATACGCTTAACTATTACGGCGAGCTATTACACACCTTTATTATTCAAAAATAAATTTTTTAACCCCCTGTAATTGACGTAGCAAAAAAGGAAAGAAAAAGAAAGGTCGTTAAATAAAGGGATAATGCACAAGTACCCCCTCAACCTATGCCCGAAATCCCAGAGACACACTTATACTATACTAAGGTCCTATCACCCCCTGAACTTATTTTATAAGTAATTTTCTACCCCTTTTTAGCCTACGTGGCACTAATTTTAAAAAAAATCAATCATCGTTGGGCCCACAAGATAGTGCCACATAGGTCGAAAAAGGGTAAAAAATTATTAATAAAATAAGTTTAAGGGTAATAGGACCTTAGTATAGTATAAGTGTGTGTCTGAGATTTCAGGCATAGATTGAGGGGGTATTTGGGCATTATTACTTAAATAAAAAATAAAGTAAGGAAAATAATCAAAATTTTCTTTCTATCCATACCCCACTCTCATACTCTTCTTCTTCATCATAGCATTCCTGCCTTATTCTTTTTCTTTATTTTTTTCACATTATTTTTCCAATCTGATTTCCGTCCATCCCTCCCCGCCAGGGGCAGACCCAGTAAGCCAGATGCGGGTGCTCGAGCACCCAATGATTTTTGAAATTTTTTATATATATATAGAAAAAATGATACATATGTTATTATAATTTAAATGAGCACCCATGAAACAAAAGCAGATGTGGTTGAGCTGGTTTAAACCTCTGCATTAAGGGGCGAGCATAGCCACTGGCGAGGATTCGAATCCCACCAGTAGCATTTCTTTTTTTTTTCTTTTTTTCATCGAATTTTATGTTAAAGGAAGTGAGCAACCACAACATTTAAATCCTGGATCCGCCACTGCTTGCCACTCACCCCATCTCCGATTATATTCTACCTTATTGATTATTTTATTTCACCATTTTCATAATTTTTATCTTTACTCTTCGATTTTATTTGTAATTAATAAAATTGATGATTGATTTAATAAAATAAAATATTTCACCATTTTCATAATTTTTATCTTTACTCTTCGATTTTATTTGTAATTAATAAAATTGATGATTGATTTAATAAAATAAAATATATTGATGATACTGTAGGTAAATATTGAATTTTATGGTGGATCTTTATAATTTTTGTGGGAAAGAAAGTAATATCATGATTTTGATGGTGGGTTTATTAATATATGGTGAATTTTGTGATTGGTGTGGTGAGAAGCTTCCAAAGCTTAAAAAGAAGGCTGTAACTTAAATTTTTTTAAGTAGTGACAATTTTGAGACTCGTAATTTCACCTCTGCGAATAGATTTATTTAGTTGATGAAATTAATTTTTTTTTTCTTTCTATTTTTGCTTATCGGTTGAAAAATTATTTTTTTGTTTTATGATGGTGAACGATTTGTTTCAAAGAATTTCTTGCTGAGTTATTTCATATTGTCTTGTTGTACTAGAATAAAAAAAGATTTTTATGGGGAAATATATAGATTTGGAATTAATATGATGACAACGTTAATGAATCCATGGTGGTGTTCATGGAAGAAGAAACAATTGAATAATGTGAATGTAATAGTGGTAAAAAAATTAAATTACACATTTTTACTATTTAAACATGAATTTATTTTTTTAAAATTGATGTGGCAAAAAAAAAAATTGACGTGTCAGAAAAATCTAAAGTTAAATAAAGAATTTTAAAAAATCAAAATCTTCCTTCTCCTCCCATTACTCTTTAAAAAAAGAATTAACTCAAAGATTTTCATCACAACTTTTAATTTTCAATTGTCTCGAAAAATCAGTTACACATTTAAACTATTGTGACGATTTATTACACAGCTTTACTATTTAAAAATGAATTCAATATCATCCGTGTAACACCACTCTCACATCATGTTATGTATTACACTCGCTGCCACATCAGTGCCGCGTCAGATTTTTTAATTTCTTATATTTTTTGTTTTCTTTTCTTTGTTAATTAATTTTCTTTTTGTTCTCTATTTTACATTAATTAATTATTAAAATTCTCTAATAATTATATCTTCTTTATCACTAAATCTCACCCCCTTTATCTCTAATCTCATCAGAAAAATCATTCGTTTGAATTTATACAAAAAATTTCTTTGTATTTGCCGGCGAAGAACAACCAATCCAAACTCGTCACCACCATAAGTCCACCTCCACAACGCCATTTGTTCTTCGTTTTCGACAAACCATTATCCACCAAAAACAATTATCATCACAAAACAGCCACTCAAAATCCAAATCAATTACCAACAAACACTAAACCAGACCCCCTTACCTTATTTCTTTCTGATTTTATTCTTTTGATTTTTTTTAAATGATGTGTTAGCAAACTCAAAGTTTCAATCATGATTCCTATGAAGTTTCAACTAGCTCCACACTTTCATATCTAAATACTAACAAATAATTTGAACAACCAATAAATAATCTGAACAACTAACAAATAATCACTATCAACAACACCACTGCTATACTCACGTCATTGTGAATCTTTGATGTTGTGATAAAAAATAAAAAATTATGATTGAAAACCAATTTATATATATATTTTTTTTAACTTGAACGAGCACAAAAAATTAATTATTTACTGAGACCAAAAATAAATTCTAGCGAAAACAATGTATATGACAACGACAAATCTAACTCATCGCCACCTTCTACTGAAGAGCAATCACTGTAGCGGGCACCCATTTGGTATTTTCTTCAACTAACTTTTTGAAAAATAAAATATCCAATATTGCTATACTAAGTAATAATGGTAATGTTTTCAATAAAGAGATAGAAAAATAAACAATATAGATAAATGCATAATTTATTATTTTAACACATGTAGACTTTACATAACTTATTTCATCTTTTATCCGCATAATTTATACATGGGTTTTCTTATAATTTATGTTGATATTAATTAGATAGGAATACAAAACACAATAAAAATCGTATAAAATTAATACGTGAAATAACTTTTATACATAATTTAGAACATACCAATCAAATATGGTGTAAATTATGTTATTTTTTTTTATCTAAAACAAAATTTCTATCATATATAGTAAAACTAATACAATTTTTATATATGAATAAATGTTATACAATAACCAAACATCCGTAATGATATATAATTCTGACCATCTCCCTCTCATAGAGAAAATTTGGCAAAAGTATTTAATTTAATCAAATTCTCACACTTTCTCAAACAAATCAGATTTCTTACAAATTTGGCTAAATAATACATCAAAATATTTTTTCAATTTTTAAATTATTTACAAATTGTTGTATTGAAGATTTGAAACTCTCTGATGAGAATTCTAATTTTTCCATCAATCTAGAAATTATAACTAGGTGAACATTTTTTTATTAGGTGATTTTTTTATATATAAATTATTGTTTTTAATTTAAGATGAATTTTTTATTTTTAGTTTTCAATATACTGGAATACACACCAATTATTTCTTTTCTTGTAGATGGTTTAATGGATTACCATGGTTTTCTTTTTATAAAGGAGCTTTCAAGACACAAAAACAAAGGTAAATTTATACACAAGAAAATTCAAGAAACAAGAACAAAGTCAAAAGCAAAAGAATTGAAATATCTTGGTAAGTCTTATGACTTTCATTTGTTTCATTTTCCACTTTTTAACATACTCTAATATTTTTTTTTTCATTTTTGTTATAGTCATTTACATTTAATCATATATACATTGTTGTTGTTTTCTTTTCATTTTTATTATAGTTGCAAATGACAGAGTTATTTACATTTAATACTATACATGTTATTGTTGAACTATTTGAAGATCTTAGTTATTTGTTTACAATACATTACCTTGGATGTTATTATAAAAAATTATTTGCAATTGTGAAGATTTGGATTGTTTAATTCAAAGTTCTAAAATAATTCTTATAATAAAAATAGATATTTTTTTTTAATTTTTCTTTTTTTTTATGATTTTCAATATTATTTCAAGTGAAACTAAAATCACAAAATGCAATATTAAATTTTTTGAGATTATTTCGAAAACCTCCCTTCATATTTCACCTCGTCACACTAACCTTCCATGTAATTTATAACATTATGTTTATCTCTCTTATTTTGATTTTTTAACACTGTTATTTTATCATAATATAAATAAAATACAAGTTGACAAGAAATGCCTTCTCTTAATATAAAAAATAAATTCTTTCAATAGATTAATTCTATCAAAATATCTTTTAATAGTTTTACTATTTTTAATAGTTTTACTATTTTATTTATTTATTTTTCTGAGATTTAAAATATATAAAGTATAAAAAAAATGACTATCTTATATATTATTTTAGTTTTAAATCTTTTATTTTACCTTTAATTATATAGTTTATAACTATGTTGTATCTATAATTTATTTATTTTAGACTAAAAATTTAAAGATTTACTTTCATTCTTCAACTCCGTGCTCAATTGAGATTTCAATAAAGATTTTTTAAAAGATGATTGTATTTTGGGTTTAATTAGATATTTATAGCTATAGTTTATTTAAAACTAATAATTAAATATCAGAAGGAAGAGATGAAGAGAGACGAACAAGAACGAGAGAGGGAGTATTGAGGCAATCAAGATATGTGTGAGAGAGAAAAGGGGCGCGAGAGATACAATTGTATTAAATATATACAATTGTATATATGATATTAAATGTATCATAAACATAATTTATTTCTATCAAATAGATATAAGTGTGTCAAAAAACTGTTGTATCCATTGTTACAAATTAATTGTACCAAGTATATTAACGAACATAATAATATCAAGTTCAAATATATTAACGAATATAATTTGTATCAACAAAGATACTTGTATCAATGGTTGTATTTCATAACAAACAGTATTTGTATTCGTGTATATTTGTATTCATCTATTGCCTTATGTATCTGTATTTATGCATTACCATGTGTGTTTATATTATTCAAGAAAATTTCTAAATAATAACGAAATTAAACTTAATAGGCATCCTTAACTACAATTTGCATGATTACACTCTATATTCATAGTTTCGTTTGCCATGAATATTTTCGTTTGTATAATTCGCTTGTCAAAATACAAATAATATTAATATAAATAAATTTTGTATTGTTACGTATTTTATTCTAAAATTTATACAAATCAAATGTATCAAGAGGAAAATTACATACAAGTTAGGGTAAGCATATATAAAATTTGGATATATACAATTAAGAAAATTATAAATTTATACAATTAGGAGCCGAATTATACCAATACCAGACACGGAACACGTAATTTTGATTGTAAGTTTATAGCAAATGATAATTTAATTAAATTGTAGCTATATTAACAAATTAACCATTATAAATTCGCTTATTCATAGAATTTTTCCCTTATTGCCTTGTGCATTTGTATTTATATTTATATATGTATGTATTCATATGTTATCTCGTGTATTTGTATTTGTGTGTTACCAATTACCACGTGTTTGTGTTTGTTGCTTAGTGTGTTTGTACTTATATTTATAAATTCATTTGATGCCTTGAAAAAAATTATCATTTTCTATTTGTATCATTGAATATATGATTTGTATTTTGAATAATACAAAAGTTTTTGTATCATTGAAATACTCCTATATATCTTATATTATTGTTTGTAATCATTATAAAACTAGTAATTGTAACTTTTTTACTTTATAATAGTATATACTAATAAATACTCGTAAGTACTTACTATACATCCATTTTTTTTATTTTTTTATTTTGATATATTTTACAACACATGAAAATAAAAATATATGAATAAATCTCATTGGCGCCAATAACTTGACCCGACGGTCCAAATATTGCTATTGTTCATTTGTTCTTGAAATACCCACTCCTAGGGTTTAAGGAAGTGAGAGAATTGAGTAAAGCTGAAAATGGCGGAGACTATCTCGTTAATGGATATCGACGACGACAAAATTGACACAAAACCAAGCAAGGGCAAAAATATAGTCTCCAATACTGAACCGAAATCAGTTCCTTGGGTCGAAAAGTTTCGTCCTCAGTCTTTATCAGACGTTGCTGCTCATCGCGATATTGTTGAAACAAGTATGTTTTGATATCTATATATTCTTAGTGAATTTTGACTGAATAATGTTACATAATTGACGTTTTTTGGGCAAAAGTTGATAGGCTTGCGAGTAGTAACCGGTTACCGCATTTGCTGCTTTATGGACCTCCTGGAACTGGAAAGACATCTACAATTCTTGCTCTTGCTCGGAAGTTATATGGATCTCAGATGCAAAATATGGTTTTAGAGCTGAATGCCTCTGATGATCGTGGGATTGATGTGGTGCGCCAGCAGATTCAGGACTTTGCTAGTACTCAGAGCATCTCATTTGGGTAATTTTTTCCTTTAATTTCTTATATTCTATGAGCTTGAATGATGAATAGTGGTGCATATTCAGGAATTTTCTATATAAAGTATATATAAGTGAACAATGTAACATTCACCTCAACTCTATAGGCTATATACATGTACAGGCACTCTACTTTACAAAATTGTCTTCTTCTTAGACTTGTAATGTTATCATATTGTTCCAAATTCTGTCTCTGACTTTTCGCTAGACTAAAAAATGGCCAAGGTAGTATATAATGGATGAGTTAAGGTGCCATCTTTTCTTACTTAGGAAGTTAAATTGAAGCTTAATTTTGTTGTTATTTAGTGCAAAGTCAGCGGTTAAGCTAGTTCTATTGGATGAAGCAGATGCAATGACAAAGGATGCACAGTTTGCTCTGCGTCGAGGCAAGAAATTACCCCTTCCTCATGCTACACTTAATATCTGTTGTATACTTGCAAAAGTTGACTGTTATGGAGTTATTCATCTGCAGTGATTGAGAGATATACAAGAAACACTAGGTTTGCCTTGATATGTAACAATGTCAACAAGGTTATTCCTGCCCTACAATCACGATGTACACGATTTAGGTTCGCTCCACTCGATGCAGTTCATGTCTCTGAGCGGCTGAAACATGTTGTTGAGGCTGAACAGTGAGTTCCATTTTACCTTTTGAAGTTAACTCCTTTCTGTACTATTTTGTGCATACTTCATGTTGCTTAGTCCCTTGACAAAATTTGGTACTGCAAAGGCAACCCTGTGCTCTTCAGTGGCGTTTTATTTCTTTCTTCATTCCTCTTATGTTCCTTTTTTCTCCAATTGGTTCAGGCATTGTCATGCCTTAGGTCCACTGCCTCATCAGATTAATGGAGTTCGTTGAGACTAGTTGAGTACTACTAAGGAGAGAGAAATAACTAAACACAGCAATTGATGTGCATTACCAACGTGTTTCCCTTTATTAAAACTTTTCACCAGACTATCATTTGACCGAATATATTGCAGGCCTATGCAACTAGTAAAATACATAGACATAGTGAATAAGATACAGAAAAGACAAGCAAACTTCTCTTGACATGCCACGGAAGTTCAAGGCATCTTGAAATGCCAGCCGATTAATGTAACTGTGGTCATGCTTTTATGATGGCTTATGGCCCAGTAAGAAGTAAATGTTCCCATATTCATGTTTTAGAGTTTTTTCTTCAGTCCAATCTGTCATGTTTGAAGGCAGCTGAAGTAATACACCACGGGACAAAAAGTATGGTAGATTTTGAAGTAAGAACCTCTAAAGCTTCAGCTGTAGCACCATGGGTCTAAGTTGGCTGAGCTCAGTGGGGATTTTTTCTTTGGAATCAGCACCATGTTAGTATGAGTAACGAACTTGAAAAGACTGGCACCAGTGGGAAATGTTTCAGGTGGTATGGTAGAAGTGACCGTTGAAGCCATCTGATCCTGCTGAACTACTAGGGTGCATGGGGAGATTGTGAAATGCCAGCCAATTAATGTAACTGTGGTCATGCTTGTATGATGGCTTATGGCCCAGTAAGAAGTAAATGTTCCCATATTCATGTTTTAGAGTTTTTTCTTCAGTCCAATCTGTCATGTTTGACGGCAGCTGAAGTAAAATACACCACGGGACAAAAAGTATGGCAGATTTTGAAGTAAGAACCTCTAAATCTTCAGCTGTAGCACCACGGGTCTAAGTTGGCTGAGTTCAGTGGGGATTTTTTCTTTGGAATCAGCACCATGCTAGTATGAGTAAAGAACTTGGAAAGACTGGCACCAGTGGGAAATGTTTCAGGTGGTATGGTAGAAGTGACCGTTGAAGCCATCTGATCCTGCTGAACTACTAGGGTGCATGGGGAGATTGGTTTGATGAATATCATCTTCCTCAGGTATTATGGTAGTGGAATTGTTGTCCTCATCAGTGATCAAAGGAGCCACATTGTCAAGAATGAAAGGTCATTATCACTGGATAAATGAGTGAATAGACAAGAGAAGTGATCGATAGCAGCCTCTGAGATGATCTAGTTACCCTCGACCCAATTACTCTAAAGAGTTTATGATTCTGTGGATTTGAGATCTCCTTATCTCTTTGACGACTCTAGAAATACTTGGTATTGGAGTCATTCTCCTCAGCCAAGTAATTTTGGCTTTCTGTTTGAGAATAACATCTTGCATCTTCAACCACTCGTTGTATTTTGCTAGGCTTGTCTGTTATCATCAGTGTGTTATGAAACTCACAAGTGTGCTCTAGAGTATTCAACCGACCCTCTTATAACAACCAATCTAGAGTCCCATATGCTATCTTCTTAACTAGATAAGAAAGTTATCTAGGTATACCACTGCTTTAAACAATTTTGGGAAATCAATGATAAGAATGCTTAAGTATTACTCCCTCCGTTTCACAAAGAATGACCTGGTTTGACTTGACACAAAGTTTAAGAATATAAAGAAGAATTTTGAATCTTGTGGTCCTAAATTAAAGTTAGGTCAAATGTACAAATTTGTCCTTTGATCTTATGGCCTTAAACATGCCACATGGAATGCTGAAATTAAAATGTTACCAAAAAAAAAAGAGGTCATTCTTTTTGAAACAAACTAAAGAGGAAAAGAGGTCTTTTTTTTGAAACGGAGGGAGTATAATATACTGTAATTATTTCTCTACGGATTGTTTGATATATCTTACCAGATCCTTTTTTATTTTGTGATAATCTCATTGAATTACAATCAATATTTCTCCTTGGCATACTAGCGTTTCTTGGACATTAACAACTAAAAGTCTGTCCTCAAAGCCAACTTGAGAACCAAATAAAGTTTTGGATACTTGCTAATATATTATGGCCCTTGCAATGGTCTACATTGCCACTGTTTAATTATTTTCTTAGCTTTCTTTCCAGAAAAAGAAGATATGACATGATAATTGTTAATTATGTCATAGTTACTCTCTGCTCTATTTAGTTTACACTATCATTTCTTTTTGTCAGTCTTTCACTTTGTTTTGTTATAGGCTTGATGTCCCTGAGGGTGGTTTAAAGGCACTTGTACGATTAAGCAATGGTGACATGCGAAAAGCTTTAAACATTTTACAGGTTCAAACTCCTCATCTTTTTTATCCTCATTTAGATTAAATTTAGATTTCAACTATTGTGGTTAAAAAATTTCACATTACGAATCAGTTAAATTCCTTTCTTTCTATTTTTTGCTAAAGAAGTTAAATTCCTTTTTTTTTTTTTAACAATGTGCTTGTAGAGATCTTGCTCTCTTCTCTAGCTTGACAACGCACTTTCCACTGCAGTAAAAAAAATAAGAAAAGAAAAAGGAAAAGTTTTGAGGAGCTATCAATCTTCATGGCTGTAATTATATATGAGAGATTTTGTTGGCCGCAATTCACCAAGCTCACAATTGATTTGGAGAACTCTAAGGGCCTTAACTAACTCATTCTACCTTATTCATTTAATGTAAAAGTGAAATTCTATAGTTACTTAGATCCATTGCTTAAGCATTTTCCCTTGAGAACTAGCTTGTAATGTTGTGCCTGAGGCTAGTTATTAATGACTCGTTAGGCCATGGTAGAGTCTACAGGGTGACGTTTGCAGAGAGCTGATTATTGTGACTGGGGTGGGGGGGTTAAGTTCTAGGGTTGCTTTGCTTATTCAAGGTCCTTTTAATAAATATAATTCTTTTGATATCCTTTTTTTATCAGTTGGTTTCAGTAAGGAGGACATTACTCTCTGTTAATTGTCACGAGGAGATCATTGTTGGTGAAAGAAAAAAGTTGAACTTCTTAGGTAGTTTCAGGCATGCATGAAAACACTGGTACTTAGATTAACTGATATTGCATCCTTGAACTAATAATATACCAGTCTAGTTTTTATCTATTTTTTTTTTATACATAGCTGTCTCTTTCTTGATTGGCATTAATCTACCTAAATATACATTGGTGGAGGGGCTTGTTTTTACTGGCTAACAAAAAAAAGGAAACCATTGAAAACTATAAGGTGCTCATTGTGCTATTAATGCCATGAAAGAAAAAAAATTAAGCTACTGTTAGTTTGTTTTTCTTCAGGTAGGTAGACTGTTCTTTTTAGGATTCACTGTCACTAACTTTCAGCTTTATGCAGTCAACTCACATGGCTTCTCAGCAAATTTCAGAAGATGCTGTCTATCTGTGCACTGGAAACCCATTGCCCAAGGACATTGAGCAGATCTCTTACTGGCTTCTGAATGAGCCCTTTGCTATCAGTTGCAAACGTATCTCAAAGAGTCCTCTCCTCCTGTTTTGCCCATTTTATATATCTGTGCTTGTAGTCAATTTACTCTTACCGTGTTTTGTACATAATTGTTAATAGGAATATCAGAAATCAAGACACGAAAAGGGTTGGCTCTGGTGGATATCGTGAGAGAAGTAACCATGTAAGTGCACGTATTTTTAGATCTTCATGTAACAGTTTTTGGCGTAACTCACCTTTGCTCATCTAAACATCAGGTTTGTCTTCAAGATTAAGATGCCGGCAAATGTTCGAGTTCAGCTGATCAATGAGATGGCTGATATTGAGTATGTATCCCATGTCTTTCTTTTTGATGGGTTTTTGTCTTTGCCTTGTGCTAGACTAGCATTTCTTATGGTCAATTTTCTCATTTACTTGTTAAATCATTGACCAATATTATATACTGAACTCGTGGTTAGATTATTATGCCACATAAGATGAAATCACATATTTCCTTAACCAGCTGATCTCCAATTATGGATTCTGTGACTTCTGAACAGTGTATTCAAACCTCTGTTTACCTCACTGCTCACCACCTGCAGCAGAAGAGGAATGAAATACCACTGCTTCTAGAAAGAATTATTCGTGTTATAAAAAGATGGTCATCAATGGTTTTATATTTTATATAAAAAAGGAATACTGATAAATTTAATAAAAGCAATGTGATCCGTTCTTTTTGTCCATCTTCTTGGTCGAGAATTTAATCAAATTTCTTTTTTCCCAAAATTTAGTTGAAGTATGATATCTCGGTTTTGCTACATATGTTTGTAAGTTGTGGATTTTCTGGCTCGCAGGTATAGGTTGACTTTTGGTTGCAATGATAAGTTGCAGCTTGGATCACTGATTTCTGCTTTTACACGAGCAAGATCTGCACTTGTTGCAGCTGCAAAGTAATCATGTTGAACAACCTGGTGGCTTGCCCCGCCCGCTGAAAAATTTGCAATGTTTTAAGATTTTGTGCTATGCAAAATATTGGGAATGTAGGTTTTTAAGCTTCTTAGTATAGTATTGTAGAAAAGATCTCCCAAATGTAAAGTGCAATATTGTTCCAAGTGCTTTGCTGTTCTTGCACATTGTAGCTAAATTTTATATACAAGCTTTGCTCTGTTTTGAGGTTCGTTTTCCTATTTAAATTGTACATTCAGGCATTTTGTGTTGTGCTGCTTGGATAAACTTGACATGGAGGACATGTCCATATTCCATTTTGTTGCTAAGCACACATGGAAAGTGACCATATTTCATGTTGGCTGTGGTCTGTGTTATTGGTGATGAAACTATGAACAATTTCGGAGATCTACGTCCTCATGCTCGAGGAGACCAACCATATGCTCTTGCAATTGGTTTGTGTTGGTAAACACAGTGCTGGTATGCACAATGACGAATGGCCATTATAAAAGATTTGCAAACCCATGGATGGGATAATCTTCTCAAGGAGATCTCTATTTTATATTTATATACTGCTAATAGCTACAGAAGAATCTATACAGTGTGGTGCTTAAATAGCCAAGACTAACATTCTAGCATGGGAACTTACCCCTAGACTTTGGCCCTCACAAATCTGGAAGAAGTCTTCAGCACCAGAGGCAGTGATGCTGTTAGTACTACAAAACTGAGCGTTCGGCAGATGTTGATTGATGTGCTCTTGCTTTAGCCTCGGATGTGAACAAATTGTTGCTCGTTAGGGGATTCATATACCTCTTCTCAGTGCTCTGTTGATTGGTTACCAGATCCAGCACCGAAACGGGGACTCAAAGTTGCATTATATCTGTCTTGGTTCACACTTCACTCGACACTTTCATTAGACGACCTATTTGACCAGGTGATCTCAACCTCTAGAGTCTGGGATGAACCATTGTAGCGTTCATGACTGAGGCTGAAAATATCACTGTGTATGCCTTCATTAACCACTTTATCAATTTGGATCGTTACAGTCCCAAGCGTACTCTGAAACACAACAATTCATCGTATCAGCATTGTGAACAACTCACTACACTCTTCTCATCCTACTAAGAGCTGCAATATTTACACACAGTATTTATCCCTGCTTTTTTTTAAAAAAATTAGTATCTTTGTTTCAGACTGTTAGTAGCAGCTGCAACAGTGAACCTTTTTGCACACTGTAGTTGGAGTTGAATTGGATATTCTAAATTTAGCATCATGAATCCCAAAAATGATGAAATTAGTTACCTTTCCAAATGTAGTTCTGCCTTTGCATGAGATCTGTAACTTTTGTCCCTTCGGTGGAACATCAAAAGCCCATGTGAATCCTTCATTCCATTCTGGGGATGTACTGCGACTAACAACCTGATAATAAACCAGATTGTTAATAAATTTCAGATAAGAAAAATTAATGATATACATGTATGTGTTTTTGGTGCATCACGTAACACAAATTAGTATCTCAGTAAGTGGATAAAATTACATATAACTTCCGGAGGTTTAGAAATGTTATACAGTACTTTCTAGAAAACTTTTATAGCAGCAAGGATAAAATTGGAAAAAAGTTAATTAAAATCTTTGTTTGTTTTCTGAAATGACAAGTATTTGGAACAGTAATGTTCAACAAAAGTGACAAATGTAAATAAGACCAGGGGGAGTTTGGCCATAAGAAAGTAAAACATTGGTGAATAGTAAGTCTTTTATTTCATCAACAATAACAATGCTGACTCATTACCTTAGTTTGTCGTGCCGGACCATTGCCAATAGTCAACCGACAAAATGGATTTGTTCCTCCCATGACATGTCTTAGATTGTCCGCACGCTTAATGGTGACAGTCAAACAACCTGGTAAGCAATGCAGCAGTCTTTCTGCTCTATCATGGAAACCTGGGGGGCTAGTTTTTATCAGCATTTGTAGGATGGGAATGGCTTCAGCTGCAACCATTGCTTGAGATTTTGACACATCAATTGGCATTGTTGACCAGGATTGTTGGAGTAAGCACAATGTGGTCAATACTGAATCCTGAGCAGCCTCGCTGCCAGATTTCAGTGCTGTCACCAGATGAGGGATACAAAGGGTCCCCGCTTCAGAAATTAGGAGCTTCGGAAAATTGGAGAAAATGATAAAAATGCACTTCAAGATCTCTTCATTTGCAGTTGCAGTGGGGCACAATTCCTTCTCTAGTGCCGCTGCATGACAATGCATTAGAAATGTTTTAGGCAGACAAGTAGGGAAAGAAACACTTATACCACATCCCAGGACTGAACTAAAAGATATGGAAGGATAAGAACAGAACAAAGCACAAACAAGAAGATCTGCAGTTTGCAGCTTGAATTATCTGGACAGTTAAACTTGAAAATTGATGTGTCAAATTCATGAATCGGAAGGATTTACTGCTTCAGTTGTAGAAGTTGAAGTATAGCATGGGAACAAATACACTGACTAAAAAACATCATACATCTAGCTGTCTTCATTTACTGTTTATTTTATCCTGCAGCTTTAGGTTTCAGGTCCATTTTTCCTGTTCTCCTTAATCATTTTTAACTTCTGCTACTTCTTTTTGTAGTAAAAAGGGTTAAGGCAGAGTGAGTCATTGTAAATTTTACACTCCGACAATTTCATGACAGTCCTTGATCTCGGAAAGCCAACTTATTATGACCAATTGATTTAGCTTCCTAAGTTATTCCGAGTGTGTTGGCTTTCCTTAAGGGCGTGAACACAACTATAAATTGTAGACACTTGGATCAAAAGATTAAAAAGTTTAATATCCCTGGGAAAAATATTGGAGCACAGAATTAGGTATATAGACTTTCTGGGTCTCAAGCACTCTCATATGAGGTTCTTTTTAAGTAGGTAACAATTGGTTTTCGGTGCAATCCTATTTATTATGTTAATATATTTGACGCAACTAGTGGCATCTAGTTTGACATTTTTCAAAGAATCACTGATTAAAAAAAGGAACGAACATTTTATTTTATAAGCAACATACCTGTCAAAGATCTGATAAGTTCAGTTGATGCATAATCCTTAAGCGTGTGATTCGAGAACAAAAACCTTATGAGCAGAGCTGCCTGGACTGTAATTTCTGAATTAGGGGATAGAAGAAGTTCTTGAACTACTAGTATTCCACCTGATTCTGCGACAGCTCTTCTGTTGGTTCGACTGTGCATGACAAAATTTTGCAATGCACAAACTGCCACCATTTTCATTTCTTCCGTTGGTTGATCTTCAAGCAAAGTTATCAGTGCTCGACAGGCACAGACAGAATCACTTGCTCTAGCAAGTCCTTCATGCTGGGAGAGATCACCAAGTGCAAGAGCAGCAAGAAGTCTTGCGGGCTGCAATAAAGTCTGTGGATCTAGTAAATATTGTGCCAGAGGTGCTATTGCATACTTAGATACCTTCAATTCTCTTATTCGGACGTTGTTGAATAGAGCTTCAATCAGACCTGCTGATGCTTCTTCAAACTGGTGAGATCTTAGCAGATCTAGAAGAGCATCTACAGCACCGGCTTCAGCCATCAGTTCACCGTTTGATAGATCAGTCTTTTCATGAGCTATTAGAGCATTTAGTGCAAGAGTAACAGTGCTCTCAACTGTTGAATACAACATCTTTACAAGAACCACCAGGGGAACCTTGAGGTAATAATCAGCGTTAGATTGTATGACATTGCAAAGAATCATAGCTGCTGACTCCCATAATGTATCAGGGGGTAAGGGATCATCTTGAACGATAACCTTTGAAAGCTCAAAAATGCCACCAGCATCAGCAACTTCCTTTGGCCATCTTAATGAGATATTTTCCAAAGCACTAATTGCCGTTTGTTGCAAATTCAAGATACCAATGCCTGCGAGCTGCACTAGGGGCACTACTGCATTTTTTGATGTTATATCTTGCTTGAAATGCTCTTGTGCAAGGAGGTGGGACAGTAGTTCAGTACCAAGCTGCTGAATAGATTGAGCTGGGGATTCAAGAAAGGAAATCAGAGGCTGAATGACCTGGCTAGGAGTAAGTTTTAGAGTGGCAAGACATTGTGGCTTCTCTAGAATATTTACAAGAGTTTGCAACGCACTGTGCTGTCCCCACAACCCAAAATCTGGACGTTGCAAAACCGTGAAAAGAGGTTCTACGATTTTTGCAGCAGATGGACTTCTTGAAATAGCACTACTATTTGTCAAGACACGGAAGAGTTCTGCAATTGTGCAGCATAAGGAACTGGATGCAGTGGGCAGTAGCTCAAGACAATTTTCTAATAGTCCTGCTTTCACCATATCCAACTTGCGGGGAGTTCGGTCTTTACCCAGCTTAATAAGTGCGAAAATAGTCGCTTCAATGAGCCGATGGTTTGATCCAGACACCAGATGAACCAGAACACCAACAATCTCATTAGCTGATGCAAGGTCTACCGGATGTTCATCATCTAAAAACCTCTCGAAAGCACAAATAGCTGATTCAACTGCTCTTTCCACATCTGATTGCATAAGCAGCACAAGGGGATCTAAGCATTCAGAAGCAACAGACAATTCTCTGATGTTAGGATCACCAAAAAGTACAAAGCATAATTCAGCAGCATCACTTTTCATTTCCATCGAAGAAGATGATGACAGAATTTTATATAAACTCTCAAGAGAATTCCCATCTAAATCAGCCATCACTGCTGCTTTAGCATCATTCCCCGAAGTCAACTTGACCAAGGAACTAAGGGCAGTATATTGTTCACTTTCTGATGCAGTATCAAGCATGTCTGCCAAAGGTTGAATTGCTTGATTTGATGCTTCAGAATTTCTAATGTTCTCATTATCAAAGAGTTCATTTAAAGCCCTAGCAGCACTCAGCTTTGCACTCTTCGACCCCAAACGAAGGACAGCAATCAGTTGAACGGAGCAACTAACCGCAGCTTCGTGTTGAATAAGAACAGAATTGCTAAATATAATTCTCAGTAGTTCAGAGATTGTTGCCTCAGTCAAGTCCTGAGGGCTCAAAGATAGATTCTTCGCTAGAGCATCCAGTGCGCCAGCTTCAGCCATGATTGATTTATTTTCATCATTACCATCAGCAATTTGAGTCAAGAGACGAACCGCTAATGGGGGTGCACCTGCTCTATCTGGAAGTGGTTTTAACAGATCTACCAATAAAGGGATGGTCCTGCGTGCAGTCGAACCAACTCTCACTTCTTCAATTTCAAAGAGGACTTCCAGAGAAACCTGATCTGGGTATCTTACTAATGAAAATTCTTCAGATAGAGCAACAAGATTTGGCATATCTATTTCAATGTGACCAATCAAGCTTATCAGACCAGTGATTGCACCTGAATTTACAACAGTAAGATTTATTCCCTTTTTCCGATGACAGACAAGACTGGCTATTGCCTGAGCAGCAAAAAGTCTGACAATCATTTCATCTGATTTGAGAAGAAGTGCAAGTGAAGGTATAATGCGCATGGTTGTTGGAGAGGATATAATGTTGGGGTTCTGGAATAAAATAGCTAATAGCAGTGCGCTGATCCACATGCTCTCTGCATCTTCTGCCTGCCATGACAAATATCTCTTCAGCACAATGACCGAATATAAACTTTAAGCAAATCATGAGAACCAACATTACTTCCAAAGAATTAAATTGAATAAAGGTGACACTGAAAATAATTATCCTTTATTGTCCATCTTTTGGTCACTTTATTAACTATAGTTTCAGTGATATATTTCTGTGCCTCAAGAGAGGGTAACTTACACATTAAGAGGTGCATGGGAAGTCTTACATTTGACCAACTACAATGGTCTCGTTAGAGATATAATACACCATATACCATGAGTATATTGACAAAACAGTGCCTCAATATAATCCGAAAATAGATGGAGGACAGAAAAGCTAGTAGAAAGAAGAAGAAAATCTGCACTTCAGATATTCTTGCTCTTGTAATGATTCTCAAAATTGGAACTCAGTGAAAATATATCCAAGACTACTTCTTCCATGCACATTTATTATATGATTGATATGGCAGGTGACTAGAGATAGTGAAATAAATGTTTTTTTTTGATAAAGTAAGGTATTTCATTAAAGGGCACTAAGGAGATGCTAAGTTACAAATGAGAAAGGTAAACAGAATTTTTAGCTCTGAATAAATGAATTGTTGACTTCTTTAAACAAATTTTACTGCACTGAGCACAGACAGGCAACCAGTCTGTTAACAAAAGCCAACCTACAGAGTAAATAAACAGGCCTAAAGCTCATAAATTGGAAGGACAAAAATGATTGACACCAATGAACAGCTTATTTTTCTTCAGGTGGAAACCCAACTCTCGTTCTCCTGATGAAGAGGCATTTGCACAGCAGAAATGGGCCAAAAAAGTCAAAAAGCAAACACCAAGGATGGTATAAAATTTACCTGTGGATTGGAACCATGTCTTGCAAGCTTGTCAGCAAGGGACTCAAGGCCCCCACCTTCCACTACAGTGGATGTGTTCTTGACATGAAATGATGAAATTATTGAGAGCAACCAAAGGGCAACTGTACCACCCAAAACCGTTGCTGGATCAGGAGCTTCAAACTCATTTCCTTCTCCAAATGAAGTTCTTTCTGTGAAGCCTCTAGGGGTTCTGACGTCAATTTCTAGGGAAGAACAAGTGCAGTTTGGCTTCATCATGTCAACTAATGCATAAATAAGAGGTTTCAGGTAACCAGATGCATCAAGTGCATCCATTGACTGATTTTTATGCTCCTTGGCAGCACAAATGCTCAATGCTGTTCCACCAACTCTTACTTCTAGAATGCAAGAATTAATTATTCTATCAGCCAATGCGCCGATAGACCTTGGTTTTGATGATAACAGATTACCTAGAAAAACTGATTGATCTCCGCAAAGTCTTGATAGAATTTCTATTGCCTTATCTTGGACAAGGGAAGATCCCTCACAAAGGCAATGTACAATAGGCTCTAAACTAGAAGGAACTTCAGCAAGTGCAGTGCATGAACTGTAAGTGGAATCTGTGCCTTGTTTTGTCCTTGTCAAAAGTGCAATAAAGTCTAAAGCATCTGCTGCATCAGTACCATCAACATTCATCACATTTAATGATTCCACCATAGCAAGAACAGCAAATCGACATTGAGCACTTCCATTGAATACATCTCCCACTGGAAAGTGCCGCAATAGCCGATGAAGTCCACGTGCTGCATTTCTCCTACCTTCTGACGATCCTTCTCCTAAAACTCTTGTCAAAGCTGAAACAACGTCTTCACGCAGCGCTTCTGCAGCTATCTCTTGATCAGACAACAGATTGGCTAAAGCAGCCACTGCAGTAGCTGCAGAATCAATGGACGCTGTTTTGGCCAGCTTGATTAAAGGTTTGACATGCCCTTCACCAATATGAGGCATCTTGTGTGTAGATTTTTGTTTTGATGCACGGGATAAAGCATGCAATACACGAGCTGACTCTGTTGCAACAGCTGGAGAATTGCTACCCAAAAGTTTCATGCAAGGATTAACCACTTCATCTGTTGCGAGACTCTCACAGATATCATGTCGAGTGCTAAATACATCTGCCAGGACAGAGGCAGCATGTACTTGAGTATCTTCATTTGAGGAATTAAGAACATGGACTAGCGACATTATTCCTTGGTTAGCAGCTGCACCTTTATTCACAAGGTCAGTGTGAGATGCCAAGGTAAGCACATGGCCTAACACCTCAGTTACATGGGCCTTTGAGCTTGGTAAATCTCCCAGGAGCAATACTAACAATTGATTAGTGGTAGCTGAATCAGCAGCTGTGATTAGCTTTGTTAAAGCCCTAGCTGATGTTTCTTGCCCCTTTGATTCACCATTTTTGAGGAGCCACAATAAAGCCTGTATAGCTCCAGCACTTTCAACACAGGCACGATTCTCTTCACTATGACAGCAAAGGTTATGAATAATAAGTGCTGCGTCTTCCTTAGCCTTCTGAGACCCCATTTCTAGTAACTGGACCAGTGGTGGAATCCCACCAGCAGCAGTGATTGCCCACTTGCTCTCGTCAATTTGGTCAGTTAGGATTGCAAGCATTTCAACAGCATACTCTTGATGCTGTTCACTGGATAAACCCAGCAGTGATATCAGTAAGTGAATTCCTTCCTTCTTTCCAATTGCTTCCCAAACAGTCATTCCATCACAGCATAAACGTAACAGGGACAATATTAAATACTCTAGTGCATCACCACTTGCCATTGTTGTTAGCCCAGTGAGAGCCTTCTTAGATTCGGATTTTTGGACACGTTTTGCCAGATAAGCATTGCCATAAAGGCTTCCCATAGCCTCAAGAAGACGCTCCTGAACCAATTTATTATCCCGTGGCTTTAGGAGCATTGCAAGAATACTCTCAATCTTTGTTGCATCAAATATTTCTTCTTCTACTTTGTGCTCAAAGACCATAAGAGCATATGCAAGTGTTCCAATGATATCAGCTACTGGAGCAGCTAACCTTGGGGACTGTGCAAGCTCACCCAGATATAGTAACAGAGGAGACATTCCACCACATATATTGGCTAAAGCTTGTATTGCATGCCGTTGAAGTTTCTCTTTTTCCTCTCTTTGCAGTTTTTCTTTAGAAGGAGAAATGACAGCTCCTGTAAGTGCTGTGACACCCTGTGAGTCAACAACAGCGTCCTGTTTCTCTTTTCCCTCACTTTGCAGTCTTTCTTTAGAAGGAGTAATGACAGCTCCTATAAGTGCTGTGACACCCTGTGAGTCAATAACAGCTTGCTTTGCTTTGTCACATTGTGAAGTAAGAACCTCTAAAGCCTCAGCTGCACTGGCGCGAACGGAAACATCATCTTGCTGAGCTAACAGGCTAAAGAGAACTTTGATTCCTCCAGAATCAATTACTTTTGGAATGCTATCACTGAATGCCAACATTATACGAGCCAATAAAGAAGCTGCATTTGATTGAGTGGAAGCACTATTAGAAGAAAGAAGTCTAACAATGATGTCCACTCCCCCACCCTCTAGTGTTGTCCTCCAATGTCCATCTTTATCACCACAGAGATTTCTCAAAGCCCCAACAACAAATCCTTCCACTGTTTTGTCCGGCTTCTTTTTTGAATTCAGCTGCTCCCACAAAGTTGGTACGACACCTTCTGTAATGAATATTTTCATGCCAATCGGATCATTTGAAACTCCACTAAATGACACCGCAAAAATTGCTTCCGCAGCTGCTTTCCTTGCATCAGCTGAATCAGACTTTAAAAGTGAAAGTAGAGGTGGAATACATCCACCTAGAAGCACCTTTAACCGCATGTCTTCATCTCTGCACAATACAGTTAAGGTTGAAGCAACATTGACTTTTGCGAAAAGAGTTGCATTTCTGAGAATTGATATGAACAGCGGCATTGCTTGGCCATGTGAACCAATAAGACGTCTTGCTTCTTTTCTAGCTTTGGCAATGCCGAGAAGACGTGCTGTAGTAAGTTCTTTTTCATGTGCAGATGATTGATTCAGATGCAGCTGATCAATAAGTTGAGCAAGTCTTGGCAGTGCCTTTTCCGAATCATCCATTTCTGCAGCTTCATTGGACTCCCTGAAAGTAAATATATAATACCTTTGAATTATCTGAGTAAATCCTTTTTAATAGGTTATCTAGATAAATCATATTGTCTCATGAATTCATGAAAAAGGATAAATAAAACCAAGCAATGTGGAATTGAAATTTTCAATCAGAAATTAACTGAGAGGTCACAATATTTTGGCTCCCTGTACGTACCAGATGCCCAAAGTTTCTCCACACCTACGAGATACTAATATGTTCTCTCTCTCAAGCAAAAGTATAGGATATAGAAACTTCTTTTAGCAAAATCTTTAACAACCACAATATAGTAAATAAATGCAGCTAGAACACGGAGTAAAGAGAGGAAGAAACCTGCTCTTCTGAGCAGAAGAGGATGACACATCCTTGTCCCTTAATTCAAGGGAAGAAACGTCTGTCATTGGCAACAAGCCTCCACTTTGACACTTTTGTGGCTTCCTACAGAGCGTAAGTATCTTGTGTTAATGAAGCATTCTGGTTAGCTTGGTTACTATATGCACAAACAATAAGTAGTCGAAATTCGAGAAATATAGAAAAGTATGGATGCATTTTTCTTCATAAATCTTCATGAGAAACATAAAGCAGACGCGCAAATAAAAAAGGGAAAAGGAAGAAGAGTAACACAAAACTCAAACAAGGTTCAATTCATGCTTACCCCAACAATTTTCACATTCTTCAAACCATTAAAATCACAATTCCACATAATACTTGCCACCTATAACCCTGTCCACCAAAGTTAGAACATATGTGAATAAATCACTGGTGTTTTTGCCTTTGCTGGGGGTTTTAACCCGTTACCTACTCACTTCATCGATCACTATGTCACAACCTGGGTGCTAAAATTTCAATATTTATTGAAGCATACAGAAATTTTCTTCTTTCCCACACAGTCCAATTAATCACGAAAAAACCATTTCACTAACACAAAATTCAACAAATCTACTAAACAACATGCTTAAAATTCCATTGCACGAAATGTTTAACAACAATGCAAAGTAATAAAGGAGAAAAAAAAAATGATAACAAAGAATTTTGCATATTTACCTTGTCTCTGAAATTTGCTAGACTCCTGCAAAATTCAGCTCCTCTTGCTCTCCAGGGTTAGAAACCAGAAGAAACCCAAATTTTCTCCCCAATTTATGAAGTGCTTATAAATAATATGTACGTATATATCAACAAAATATACGTATAGAGGTATACATATATATAAATATCTTTTTACATAATGGCACAACAAGGCTTTACCCACAAAAAATCTGCATAACCCAAAAAAAAAAAAAAATCAAAACCAATTCATCCTCATTAACGCAAATACACACATGCAGGTAAGGAAGATAAACCTACATTAACGTTTAAATGTAACTATATAAATTTATTTTATGCCAGATTGATTGAAAAGAGTATTTGCAGAATCTACAATGTAGAAATGATCATTCTCATGGAAAAAAAAAAAAGCATTATTGTTTTCAATAAATCCTCTTCAAATTGGGAAAAACAAAATTGATGAGTAAAAAAGTACCTTTGGGGAATTGTAGAGTTGAAGAAGAAGATGGAGAATGGAGTGAGACACGATTACACGAAGGTGTAGAGAGAGAAAGAAATGCAGAGGAAAAATAGGAGACAGAGAGAGACTCTGAATTCTGTTTTTTTCTTCTCTCTTTTATTTTTCATGCGGTGCTTTATTTGCGCCTATATTTACACATGCAATTCTATATACAGTACTTTCCATATATGTTACTACGTATGAATATATAGTATATATGATTATATAGTGCAAACGTGGAATAAATAAGGGATGTTTGCAGAAAATTGGTTCAATATATTTTATAATATTCAATTCATTACAAATAAATATTAGTTAAAAGATATGTTCATGTAGACGATACTATTAATTATAGTTGTATTTTGGAATTTGAGTGAAGTTTTTCTATTAGTTCATAAATTGTCTTTGTAACATATAAATAGTAGGTAGTTTAATTTTGACATAATTATAAGGGATTGCATCCTGAATAATACAAAAACAAAATATTTACTAATATTGTTGTACTCTACATTTTTCATCACTTTAAGGTCATGCAAACGTTCATCACATTATTCAATTCTCTCACAAATGTTCATTACAATATTCATTGGATGCAATGAAACGAAAGGATCGAACGAATATGCATGATCTGAAAATAACAATAAAAGGAAATATTACTTCTAATTGATTCTTTGGTCATTTTGTGTAAAATTATAAAGTGACGAGGTGCTGTTGGATGTTATGATGAGTTTGAGAAGCGGTAATGTTGTGATTAACATTTTTGACTAATCATGGGTGAAAGAGGAGCTCCAAAAATATTTTCAGATAGACCTTTGACAGACGAAGATCACAAAAGAGTGTTAAGGTATTGTAGAGCGGATATTTGCATATTTATTTCTTGTTTCTTCTATTTAAGTTGAATGATTAGTATGAATTGATTATCTTGTTTGTAGATTTACGTCAAACATTTTGATTATCTATCTTGCACTTAATTATTTGATTACCAATTAAATATTATCTACAAATCTAAAGTTGAAATCGAGAGAGGAAACAGTAGATTGCACATATGATAAACTATGAAGTTGAACTCGGGTGAGGGAACCATAGTCCATAGATTGCACATACGAAACTCGGGAGAGAGAACAGTTTAAAAAATTTATCTCCAAATATCTGTTTCTACAAAAATCTTCAAGTTCCTAAGAACTGGCTCAGATTGGGCCAGTTTATCTTAACCAGTTTTTGGGACTTCCAAAACTTCAATTTCTTTTTCTAAAGTAAAAATGCACCTACAAATACAACTTAACTTCAATAACTCAAATTTTCAAGTTCAAAATCTATGGTCAAATGAAAGCTTAGATTCGATCTGGAGAAGGATTGCATGCTGATGTTTGCAGCAACAGGGATCGACAGGCATCCAGAAGTGCATTGAGATTCATGTTGATTCACGAAAGCAAAATCATCTCAATTGCGACTTGATCTAAATTCATTTCAAGTTGGAAATTTCGACGATCCAAGCTTGTTCCGAAGAAGGAACACTAAACTTCATCAATTTGGACACTGAATTGTTGATTCATTCTTCAGCAACTGAGAACATGGTGCAGGGAAAACACTGCAGCTAGAACCAGAGATATATTCACAATTCCACTTCATTGATGGGGCTAACCCAAATAAACTGATGTTTTTCATGTGTATGTCCTCAAATGGTGCTTCCTCTATGCCTACTAGCAAGGGAGGTCTCTTTGATTCTAGACTGACCACATTACTGATAAAAATACCTCTTACTTTAGGTAGGGCTTTAGGATCCCATTTCTCATCAGGGTGGTCATTTGCTCCCCTGCTAAATCTAATGGGTACCTTCACTCTTTCCGTTCTCATGTTATTGATTGTAATATTGACGATGTATCCACCTCTTCCAATATCAGTTTTGATCCGTACACCAGCTGCAGAATCTCTAACATATAAGTCTTCTATGAGGACATTAGAAACACCTCCAGACATCTCACTGCCGATACCAACCCCTGAGCATGTTGGGGTTGTGCCTTTCACTCTCCTTACAATGATGTTTGAGCTTGGACGAGCCATTTTCATACCATACTGATCCCACCCGCTTTTCACTGATATAAGGTCATCACCACTCTCAATGTAACAGTCTTCAATGCAGACATTCAAGCTGGAGTCTGCTAGCAAACAGTTACGCATATAAAATTAGATATTCTAGATACTCTTAATCTTACAATCTAGTTTGGAATAAGTAATAAAATAGAGCGGACAGTTTTATATGCCTACGATAAATGAATCGACTGGAAAAAAAAGTGAAGTACGGTTAAAATTAAGGGTGTGTTTGGTATGTAAATGTTTTTCATTTTTCCCATGTTTGATTGGTTATAATTTTTGGTTTCTCTAGGAAAACAAGTTACCTAAAAATAAGAAAAATGACTTACCTATAGAAAGTAAGAAATAAAATCTTGCAAGTGACATTGCATATTTATTGACTCCTTGCCACTCCCCAATGCACCCTCCGTAGTCTATATCCCCACTATACACACCCTACGCTCCACCTCATCCTCTATAGTGTTTGTCTAGATTATACACAATGTTTTTGGGACAATATCTCTACTTACTTATCAAACATGAGAAATTAAGTAAGAAAACCACTTATTTTTTATGAAACATTTTCCTTCATACCAAACACACCCTGAAAGTAGAGGTGAAAGAGAAGTGATAATTTTTCCCTTCATTTTAGTTTTAGTTGAATATGGGAGATGCACTAGATAATAAAATTCCAAATCATTCTTCTTTCTCCTGACAAAAGATTTCAAGTATTTCATCAGAACTTAATGGTACTGCGGTATAGGATATACCTGCATCAATGCCATCTGTGTTAGGGGCATTGAGAGGAGCCAAAATAGTCATGTTTCTAATTACAATATTCCTGAAACAAATGCAACATTAAGCGTTACTCTAGCAGCTAAAATGGATAATTTGGCGAATAAAAATAGTTCTTGTGAAGGAAAACTAATGAAAGGAGGAAAGAGCATGTTTATTTAACAACAATTTCCTGATTAAACTCCTGCATCTTAAGATTTTGCCTTGTCCTCACCTCAACATTCTACACAAGCAGGAAAAAGACTACTTTGGCAACATTGAATCCTTTTAATCTATTGGTTGGTTCTTGTGAAAAAAAACGAGGATTGGTTCCAACACATTTAACGGTAGTAACTAGTAACCGATATCACCAACTTAGTTGTTCTTTGAACAAAACCACATCACTTCTGCTTCTATTGGAACACAAGATTCCCCTTTTCTGTTTGTGCTGCTATAACATTATACCTTTAGTTGTTCGATTGATTAATTGAATCTGAATATCAACTTTTCAAAAAAATACTGTGCAGCAATGAAGAGCAATTTCCTCGAGCCAAAGTAATTAGTAATGCATATATCCATAAGTACCATGCAAAAATAGATAGAGCAGTTATCAGGAGAGCAAGAACCTGCAATAGACAGGATGAATTGTCCAAAATGGAGAGTTCATGAGTGTAAGATTTTGGATGAGGATGTTCTGCGAGTTAATCAGTTCAACAAGGTGGCCTCTGGTGTGTACCAGGGTTCTATTCCACCAAAGATCCCACCACATCTTTCCCTGACCATCTACAGTTCCATTTTCCCCTGAAATTAAGCAGGAAACTTTGATCAGATGCACAGGCACAGAAAAAGTCACAGCAAAGTTCCATTCTCATTCGAAAGGAAAGAGGGGAAATAGAGAGTGGGGAAGTAATAATGATATACATTTATGGAAAGAGAGAATAAAAGAGTGATCACTGAAATAAAACGTAACTACACAAAAATATTACATTCTCACAGAATCCATTTTGGTAAAGTTTGTGTCTATGAACTCTTACTTCTAATATACTTTGAGCATGTTCATGGATTATGGTAAAGGGGAAGTGGTCAAGAAGCGTAGCTACCATTATTTATGAGGCAGTAGTACTTAGAATTAAATATTTGTAGCAGTATAGACGTCATTGTTTGCAAGTGTGTATACTAATCCCTCATGCAAGAAATAATTAAAAGAAACCATTCCCAAATAAAATTCTCTATTTGAAAATTAGATTGATTCTTGAATCAAGATTATCCCTTACAAAAATCTTTAGATAACTATTTTAGACAAACACTAGGATTAAGATGGAAACTACTCTTTGTGTTGAGATGTTAAAACTATGCACCATTTACCAAACTGTTTTCTCAATCAAAATTATCCTGCAAAGGACCTTATAACACACTGCTTATCTGCAAATCTGAGTATGATATTACTGCACAATCTTTAGAATTCTGGTCAAAGAAATTTTTTAAGTTTTGAAGTCGCATGTCAGCAATTCTAACACATGGAATGAGGGGAGGGGAGGGGAGGGATTTAGGAAGCACTTTAAACAAAATCTGAATGCTTTCTCCATGTTCTTACTGCTAACAAAGATCATGATCAGTTGAACAGCTGATATCTAGTTGCTGTTGCTATTCTTAATCTTACAAAGAAGTTTCAGCATACTCTGAATTTACTGTTGCTTCAAGTGGAGCTAGAGTTACTGACAGGTACTAGCCAGCAAAAACAGTTGACATCCATCAAGAGATTCTTGATTAAAGTAATGCTCCTCATTAGAAGTAAATAATAATCATCTTGGCTTCTACTTTTTCTTTAGTTTATCAGCTGACTTAGTCTATCAACTAATCACATGTCAATGTACCAAAACAGTACGAACTAGAGTTACACTCTACATTCTGTAATCATTCTTTGAAATCAAGATGCAAACAGATTTTTTCAACTCAGACTTTGGTGTTTTAGACATTACATACATCATATTCAAGAAGAACCTTCAGCACTAGAATACAATTTAACCTTTTGCTATGGTCCAGGTCCCTGATATCATCCAAGAAAGTTTAACTTCATTGAATACTGAGGAAATTCAAGACCAGCTCAATTGGCATCTAATAAATATCATAGGGTGGAAGAAGATCTCAAGCATAATGAAGATTTGTTGAAGTCTTGCACTATTTGAAGGCCCGAATTGAAGTCCAAAAGGATGTGCATTTTGGGGCCCAAAAATAAATAACCATAACCAAAGATAAATAACCGTAACCAAGAAGTCAAAAAATAACATATAAGCAAAAATTTCAGCTCTTACATTAAAAAGTAAATAATATTATAGTTATATACTCCCTAGATAGTAAAACATTCTCATTAACATATTAAGCACTCAAATTTGGACGGTTGAGGGAAAATATATCAAAGAAGTATAACGAAGGACAAATATTTAAGAACAAAAGGGCAAATCCAACCCTTTTTCATTATTTTAATACAGTAAGCCTACATAATGCCATGTTTCTGGTGGGGGACAACCAGACAACTATCATGATGACTCCAGTCTCCAACATTAAACAAATCAGTAGCAGCTCCTAGGTGCTTTTAATCAATACATAATATCATTAGGGAATATTATCTAAGCTCAAGTGCGAATACTCAGTTGTGACTTACTTGGCAAAGAGCAATAATGACTTGTTAACACATGGGTGCAGAAAATTACCTGTAATTACAACATTGGTGAGGCCATTTCCATGAATAAGGCTAATATGTCTCGCTCCAAGTCTTTCTCTCCCTCTTCCATATGAAGGCAGCGCGTCGATTATCGGCCATTCATCTGGATCCTTTTAACAACACAACAGAAAAATTCACATTTTCTGTGAAAAAAATAAATAAAAATCTGACAAGATAACATAGTTAATTTCCTAAACGATCACTCAAGTCCGATTAAAATCACTTTTTATTTCTTTTAGAACAACAAAATCATCCTCTTTTCCTCTTAAAACATTTTTGTTAGTGGAATACTATGTGAGACAAAAGTAAACAAAGGAGGAGAAGCCTTAGTCATCTAAAATTAAATAATACTCCAATTAGATCTAGGCTAGAACTTGGAATCAAATTCACTGGAGGGAAACTGTATAATCAACACTTAGCCTTTATTGACTTTTATCGAAAGTACCAAATACACAGACATTGACAAACATCTATTAAATTCACGTGTGACCACATAATTTCCATGTGAATCCCAATATAATTAGCTCTACAAAGAACTTGAGTCGAAAATTAATTTTCTTCCTTGTGAGGGTCTGGTCCACTTCTCTCACCCCCACCATAGCACCATCTTTTACTCCAATTAAAATATGTTACATACACTTGTATTTTTTTCCGTGTAGTTTTCGATATTTTAATTTTATTTTAAAATTTTGAATAATCTACGTTTAAATTTATGTCAATCTATGCCTGAATTCATGTAAGTTCTTCGAAACTTAAACAGTATGACTTGAAAAATTCTTTTGATTGCCGTTTACACAAACACTTCATTTCATTTAATACAGAAATAAATTGTAGGTAGGTTTCCAGAAAACTAGGAACTCAAAATCTTAGTAGCTCAGGTGATAGGCTTATATCCGTCTTACCCGTTTCTCCTTTACCTTTGCGGCTATGCCCAATTTAAATTTAAAATTAAAATAAATTAGGAAGGTAATGAATAATCACCTGAGAACCGAGGATAACAGCGCCATATTCGAGGAAGAGTGTGAAATTGCTGGTAAGATTGAAACTACCAGTAAGCCATCGACCTTTAGGAACAACAAGCTGGGACCCACCACTCTCCGTGAAACGGGACATAAACTCCATGGCCCGATGAAACGCCTTTGTATTTGAGGTTTTTCCATCCCCAATTCCACCGAAATCGCTGATTGATTTCACCACCTTCCTCGCTGGTACCTGTTTGAAGAAATCAGAGCAGCTCTTCTGTTGATAACTCGACACTAATCCTACCCGACCCGAAATGAAATCCAAAGGGATCGAGAAAATTGAATATTCCCTATTGATATGTAGACTAAACAGAGCAATTACAGTGAACAAAACCAACACAGATACCCATAACGGTCTCCTTATTCCTCCTCCTCCTCCCTTGATTCTATTCAAATTCAAATTCAAAATGGGGGTTTGTTCTTCCATAATGTCTCTGCATGTAGACACAACCTATGTCTACATGCAGAGAAAAAAGAAGAAGAAATTCTCTTTATCAACGATTGGGCTATTCATGAGTCATCAAAACTTGTAGAATAAGAACTCAAGGCCGGTGATTGGGTTTTTGGATTTTTCTTTGTCTTGTTATGATGGAATCACAATGAATAATTAATGGAGAAATGGTGAAGAGGAAGGTGCCTTTCGATCACACAAAGTGCGTCGTAATATTTAAATACAACTCTTGTTTTAGTGGGCATGTGTCTGTTTTATTCTACCATGACAGAGAAAAAAAAGAAGAAGAATATGCATGATCCAATTAACGTCTTTCTCATTTTTTTTTTAAATTTCACGTTCGATGCACCACAATCTATATTCATCCTTTTCGTTAAAAGAAATAATTTCTTTCTATTTTAAATTTAAAATTCTAAACCATTAATAAAATCAATTTATATATAGTTAATACTTGTCGAGTAAAATAAACACGGGAATAAAAAGTAGTATTCCTTTAGTCCCAATCTATTCGAACATTTCGTTTTTTAACAGTCAAACAATTTATGTTTAATTGAGAAATTTGTTATAAAATCTTTAATTTTCTAAAATAAAATTTATATATATGTAAACTACTTAAAATAATATGATAAATTACAATAAGTGACAATTCAAAATATTTAAAAATATATGAAAAATTTAATATTTATTAAAAGTAAACTTATTTAAATGTGTCACATAAATTAAAATAGAGAAGTACCTTCTCTCGCTATATAAGGGAGCACTATTAAGAAAGATTAATTCTTTCATATAAGAGTATGATTGAAAACAATTACTACTATTTCTTGATTTTAATTTCTAATTTGATTAATATTTTGATATATTTTATAATTAAAATAATACTTATTTTTGAGAGAAATATATAATTTTAATTTTATATCTTAGTTAGAAAAAGAAAAGGTCTTCCCCGTCCAAGAAATTAGGTAAAAGGTAGTTTGTAAAATTCACATTTGCGTAAACGTGAATGAGTTGGCATCGTAAAACGATTGATAAAATGGCACTTTTTTCAATTAATGATGCCGCTATGTCCGGACACTAATTAAAGGTCATTTTTGGGTATTACATAAATGAGTTGAAATAAATTAGATTGATTTGAGTAAATATGAGTATTAAATTGTCAATCGAAATTGTAATATAATAATATTTATATTTTATTGACAAATTCTCATTACTTGACTTTATTTATGATTTGGATCCTTATAATTAATTGAATTTTAAATTCATTAAAAAAATAATATTTTAAACAGTACGATAGAATTAACATTCAACACAATATTTAAAAATAGATACCGTTTTGAAAGCGAATTGTGTACCATTAATATTTTTGACAGTATCGAAATAGTCCCACCAATAAAGATGTTCTATATATATAAAAAAAATTTAAATGAGAGTTGTAAATACCTTTTTAGTTTAAATTTTGTCAAAATAAAATTAAATAAAGAGCACATAAACTCTATTGTATGATATTTTAACATTTTATGTAACCTTAGGTCTAGAGCTGTCAATATGGGCTGATCCATTCTAACCGGGCTAACCTATATATGCTTTGATATTTTACCTATTAGGCCGGGCTAGTCCATTTTTTGTGTGGGCCAGAAAATGACCGGCCCAACCCACAATATGTGGGCTACAATTTTGCCGGACCAGTTCACTTTATTTAAAAATTATATTATATTTAGAATTATTAAATTAAATTATAAATTATAATTTAAAAATATTATCATAAATATCGACAAAACAATATTACATGATGTTAATGTAACTATTTTTTTAACTAAATCCACAAATAAAATTATCTTTGTAATATTTATTAATTTTTTTTCAAGTAAAAGTATAAATATCTAAATAGAAATATTAAGCTGATTGTTTTGAGTTTGTACTCTCTTTAGTTTTAAAATTTAATATTATGTTATATTTTAAATAAATTTTTATTGGGCCATGCGCTGCCTTACCGATATTTCTCAAGCCCCACAAATCAACATACTTATTCAGGCCGAGCTAAAAAGTCATTTTCTCAAATGAGCTTCAAAAATCGTTACCCAATCTTATTAAATCTCGGACTAGGTCAAACCGGCCCAACAGGCCTAACCCATATTGACGGCTCTAGTTAGGTCACCACAATTCAAGAAACAAAATAAAAGCTAAAATCTTTTTTCAAATGAGTGTATTACAAATCTAGGTTAGTGTCGGACTCATTTATATATGTAGTAACTAAACTTTTTGTAGATCAATGACGTGGTGAATTTGCGCAAAATAATATTGTGTAATTTTAATTTAAATGACATATTTCATTTTTTGAGAGTCAAAATATTTAAGTTTAAATAAAAATTTGCTTATAAAATCTTTAATTTTTTTTTCAAATGGAATCTATATATTTGTGAATTATGTATACGTAAAAAATAGTATAAGTTACAATAATTGATGATTCAAAATATTTAACAATATATAAAAAATTTATGATAAAAATTAAACTTATTTAAATCTCAAAATTCAAATTGTATCACAGGACTTACAATCAGGCACAAAAGAAAAGAACAATTTATAATAAATTGTACTGGAGCACCATATTAAGGCATGGAGTTATCATATTTCCAAATAAAGAGTATGAAATAGTATGGACAGTATGGTGTACTAAATTAATTAGGTGAGGATTACATTACTGCGAATAAGACACGTAAGTGTTGTATAAATGAATTAAATGTTAAAATTATCCTCAATTTTGGATTGAAATTCCAAAAAACTAACATGTTGATACTTCTTTGTAACCATATAATAGTAGAAATGAAATATATCTAGATTATTATTGAAATGCAAAAGATGTCAATGATGTCACATTGATATAAGACAGTCACAAAGCTATTGACATTTAGATATAATCATACATCATTAATGTTAACTTTTTAAGAAAATTGAGTATATTTTAGGAGTGATATAAGTATATAATTTTTATGAAAAAACAGAAAAGATGATCTATATATGAAGAATGCTAAACAGATCAGATAGAGATAGAGGGTGTGTTCATCAACAATGGTTAGGGATGGCAATCTGGTTTGGGGGGGGGGGGGGACGCGGGGCGGGGTTGGTTCAAGACTATGTGTGGTGGGACAGATTTAAGGTTATGTGGTGCAGGGCAGATTGAGGTGGGTTTTGTTAAAATTAATGTGGTGCTTGGCGGGTTGCAGGTATATGTAATTTTATGTGGGTACAAACTTAATTTTATCTTTTTACATGTTATTGAGTGATACAACATTGTTTCTTAAAATTATTTCATTAAAACTGCTAAAATATTCAAGATAATAAATGAAAATGATTTAATAAAAAATAATATAATTTCTTGCATGTTTCCCAATTGACCTCTAAAAAAATAAAATTTTAAGTTACTATCCTATAAATTAATACAACTTAATGAAAAAATAATTTGATTTTATGATTTTTATTTATACTATCAAGCATAACTAGAAAAAAAAATATTAAAAAAATTATGTGGGGGAGTCTATGCAGGGCGAGTATATGCGGGGCAAGATGAAACGGGTTGAAAATAAAATGTGTTGCTATGCGGGGCGGGACGGGCAGCGGAGCGGGAAGAATTAAAAGTTTTAAGGATTAAGCTCAACCCGCACCGCCCACCATACATCGCCCCATTGTCATTAGAGCTATCAATATGGGCTAGCCCACCCCATCCGGACTAACTCAAACAGGCTTTAAAAAATCATTACAAGTAAATGGAAATAAGGGAGGTAGACATAACATCGTAAACTATAGGGGAGATCAGTGTTATAGAACAAAACTTGGAGGGAGGTTTCTGAAATTATCCCATAAAATTATCTTTATAATATTTATTATGTTTTTTTTAATAAAAAATATAAATATCTAAATAGAAATATTAACTTAATTGTTTCTCTCTTTAATTCTAAACTTTAATATTATTTTATATTTTTTAATTAATTTTTATTGGCCGACGGATTGGCCTTACCTATATTTCTCAAGCCCCACAATTTAACAAACTTATTCAGGCCGGGCTAAAAAACCCTTTTCATAAATGGACTCAAAAAATATTAATCCAACTCTATTAAATTCTGAATTAGGCCAGATCGATCCAACGGGCTAACCTATAGTGACGGCTCTGTGGTTATCCCTAACAATTGTGGCAATTGTGGCAGATTTTGCAAAGAAATTTAGCCACTTTGTTACGGCTCTATGGTTATCCCTAACAATTGTGGCAGATTTTGCAAAGAAATTTAGCCACTTTGTTAGCTTATCGATATCTGTACTAGTATGAGATGAGATAAGATGAGAATGTGATATCATGTTGAACAATATTATTAGTAGTATCCTCTGCATGACATTTTATTTAAATTAAGTTTATCAAAGGTCTTGCTTTTATCATCATATCTAAAATAACTTGAAAGTCACTATTGAAAAAGTATAAATAAATTAATAAAAAATTAGAGATTGAAGAAAAAGAAGAAAGGAATGACTTTTAATTATAATTTACCGACCTAAAAATAATCGAATTATAATCAACCTCATGAGTTCAATTACTTTTACTACTATACCATTGATGTCTTTGATTTAAAACTACATGTCGCCTTTTTATTTATTACACTTTTTTCTTTTTCACTTCTTAATTTTATATTTTCATGAAAAAATCGACTTCCTAAAGCCGCATTTTATTTTTATTTTTTAGAACTTCCAAACTTTTGAAGTCGATTTTGTAAAAAATAAATTAATAATAATAAAACCAACCTCCCAAAATTAATTTTTTAGCTTTTTTTTTTTTTTAAAGAAAAACAATCTTGGGAAGATCAGTCTGTTTTTTTTCAATTTTTTGCCCTAAAAATGCATTTTCATCTATTCATGAAAGAATAGATAAAATTAGATTTAGAAGCTTATCTTGTGAGTTATACTAAAGATTTGACAATCTTCACACTAAGAAGCTGTTTTGCTATACAAATTTTACACCTTTGTCTCTTATGATTACTATATTGGCTAGACATAATTTTACACATTTGTCTTTGATGATAAGTATATTGGCTAAACGCAATATCTTAATTATGGTAAAATATGATGTTAACATTTAAAGTATTCTTCTTAGGGAGGGGATGTCATACCCTGGATAAAGATCCTCGAGTAATATTAGGTCAAGTAATGTTTAATGATCTTATAGATTCATGACATGTGTATTATAAAATAATTTATGATTAAGATTTATTTAAATTATATACTCATTATAATAATAAAAACAATAAAGTTGTTAACCTTTTTATTTTTTAAAACTATCAAACAAAACAATTAAGTGTATCCAAACTAATATTTTCAAGAAAAAAATTTAAGATTGACGGGAATAAGCGAAATTCCTGACTTTTTACCCGTCAAACTTCTTTGAAAGTAATTTCACACGTGCTTTCTCGTAATTCTGAAGCAATCTCCAAAAATAGATCAAACTTAAAAACACAATTGAGTTATAAATAAAAATTCAACTAAAGAACATGATAATACATTTTTTTTAAAAAAATAACTCATTTGGAGATTTTCAAATAATTATAAAAATATATTTAATCAAATTCTTCAAAAGTGTCGGGTTCTTCAAAATTAGTATTAATTTAAAAAATTCCATATAAGTACGAGATTTCGCCGGTAAAAAATCCGGGAAGTCCGCATATTGCCGCTAGTCTTATTTTTTTCTCGAAAATATTAGGTAGGATACACTTAATTATTTTATTTGATAGTTTTAAAAAATAAAAACAATTGATGATTTTGTTGTTTTTATTATTATAATGAGTATATAATTTAAACAGATCTCAACCACAAGTTATTATACAATACACATGACATGAATCTATAAGGTCATTAAACATTACTTGATCGGATCTTTATCCGTCGTACCCCTTCGCCCAACAACTCATTTAATATGTACTAGAGAGAGTATTAGTTAGTCCACCTTCTATTTTTGCATAAAATAATACATACATATATATATATATGTTCTCATAAGTCATAGCTTATACATGTATTAATTTGCTCAAATTTCTAAAGTATTAACCGAACACTGTGATAAATTTATATAAGAATAAATCACCTCTTAACCAACTACGAAACATAGTACTCCTTAAATACTTTACTCATACAAAATTTAATACCTGCATAATAACTTACCTCCAAATCAATTACCAAATACTTCACTCATACAAAATCTAACACCTACATAATAACTTACGTCCAAACCAATTACCAAACGTCGATAGTACTCTTAGTATAACAACCAAGAGATAATGAACTAGAGAGACCCTTTTTGGAGGTGTGTGTCTATATCTATATATGTGTGTGTGAGAGAGGGTAGGTATGAGTGGAGCAATGGCCACATTTTCAGTGTTTCCTCACAGCTTGATAAACTTCAATATTTGGAGATACACTTGTGAACCCAAAGTACACTCTTTAAAGAGAAAATTAATGAGTCCATTATTAGCAATGGATGTTAACTCTTCACGTCATTTGGCTAATTTTCATTCAAATATTTGGGGATACCATTTCCTTTCTTACACTTCTCAACTCACCGTATGTACTCAAAAATACATTTATTAGTAATATTATGTTTGAATTTGTCAAAACTAATACATTATATGCTAATTTTTATTTTATTTTATTTGCCTATACAGGAAATTACTACTCAAGAGAAACTTGAAGTTGATGAGTTAAAAGAAAAAGTCATGAACATGTTGATGGAAATTCGTGATGATAATAGTACACAAAAACTTGTGTTGATAGACGCAATTCAACGATTGGGAGTAGCATATCATTTCCATAATGAAATCGAAACATCCATTCAAAACATTTTTGATGCGTCCAAACAGAATGATAATGACAACAACCTTTACGTTGTGTCTCTTCGTTTTCGACTTGTGAGACAACAAGGCCATTACATCTCTTCTGGTACTTATTTATATTTTATGCTTTCAGTACTTTTTTCGTTTCAATTTAATTCTCTGAATTTAATTTAATACGGAATTTAAGAAAATAGGTGAGTGATATATTTAAGAACTTCCACCTATAGTTTTCCCTACTACGACTTGAGAGAGCTCATGAACTCCTTTAGATATATAGAAACTCATGAAACTACTCTATATGTTTTGCTTTTCTAGAGTATATTGTATGGACTTTGACCAATGTATTTTTTTTTATCATATAATTAATATGAGAAGAATTACAACTTGTAATAATATTTTACTCTCAGAAATACAATATATGACAAGTAGAAATAAATTAGAGGGGGCAATATTAAACATGTCTTATAAAAATGTTAGAATTTTTTTTTCTAAATTAGGAAAAAGAAAATGTTATTGATAGAGAGAGTCATCTCTGGCGTGGTAGTGGTAGAGCGTGAGTTCATATAAAAAAAAAATTTAAAAGAGAAAGACTTTTGAAATTTGTGTTATAAAATAAGCCATAAATATTTATGTGGTTATGTATCATCTCGTTAAGAGTAAAATAAGTATTTTACAGTTAATTTTGATATGAATTCAATAGAAAACTTCAAACCAAAACCTATATGCAAATTCTGAATCCGCCTATAATTTAACCAGATGTATTCAAGCAATTCATGGAGCGCGATGAAAAATTCAAGAAAACTCTTAATAATGATGTCCAAGCATTATTAAGTTTATATGAAGCAGCACAAATAAGAGTGCGTGGAGAGGACATTCTTGAAGAAGCTCTTACTTTTACCACTACTCATCTCGAGTCCATGATCCCTTTGTTGAGCAATAATCCACTTAAGGCTCAAATTATTGAAGCCTTAACCCACCCTATCCACAAAGTTATACCAAGGTTGGGAGCAAGAAAATACATAGACATTTATGAAAACATGGAATCACACAACCATTTGCTTCTAAAATTTTCCAAATTAGACTTCAACATGTTACAAAAGCAGCATCAAAGAGAGCTTAGCGAGCTTACAAGGTACGTATTCAATTGATCTTATGATCCTCTTTAATCAATTGGTATAATACGCGATCTATAAAATATAATAATCTTGTATTGTGCGCTTTTTTGATGTATATATAGCTGGTGGAAAGATCTGGACCTGGCAAGCAAAGTGCCATATGCAAGAGACAAATTAGTGGAGGGTTACACATGGACATTGGGAGTGTATTTTGAGCCTCAGTATAGTCGTGCAAGAAGAATGTTAGTAAAAGTATTCAAAATGCTCTCAATCTGTGATGACACTTATGATGCATATGCAACTTTTGATGAACTTGTGCTTTTCACCAATGCAATACAAAGGTAAAATTAATGAGTAGAAGAAATTTAAACATTTTAATGACATATATACAAGAATAGTTGATACAATTTTTTTTGATGCATAGATGGGATATAAACGCCATGGATTCATTACCGCCATATATGAGACCATTTTATCAAGCTATTCTGGACATCTTCGATGAATTGGAAGAAGAATTGACTAAAGAAGGTAAATCAGACCGCGTCTACTATGGTAAATTTGAGGTAATCCTCGCTAACTTTGCCTCATTATTCGATTAAAACTAACAAAAATATTGGCATGAAAATGCATACTTATTGTTTGTTTTGGTTTTAGATGAAAAAGTTGGCTAGGGCCTATTTTAAAGAAGCACGATGGTTAAATGCTGGCTATATTCCAAATTGTGATGAGTATATAAAAAATGCAATTGTAAGCACTACCTTTATGGCGCTTGGAACAACTTCTTTGATTGGTATGGAGGAATTTATAACAAAAGATATTTTTGAATGGATAACAAATGAGCCTTCGATTCTTAGAGCTTCATCAACTATCTGCAGATTAATGGACGATATTAGTGATCATGAAGTAAGTACAATAAATGATATTAATTAGTACATTTTCTTAAGTCGTGATCATGTCTTGCATGCCCCACTATTATGGAGTCGGAGTCTAAAGGGTATAAAATGTTAATAAAAATTTCAAAATGGTATATGAATATTTATTATAATCAAAAGGGTAAAATCGCTGGAAGGGCAGCGATTTCGCTTGCCGGAAAAAGTAAAATCGTTGCCTTGGCAGCGATTTCTAAAATATTTTTTTTAATGATTTTTTAATAAATCGCTCCCGATTTTCTTAATTTTTTATTTGAAATTAAAAAAATAAAAAAAAATTAGGAGCAAATCGCTGCAAGTGCAGCGGTTCGTCTCCAATTTTCTTTTATATTTTTTTAAATCAATTTTTTAGAAAAATTTTCATTGCTACTTATTTTAAAAAATCACTGAAAAAAATTTATTTTGGAATAAGTAGTAGAAAAATTTAAAATTAAAATTTCTTTAAAAAATTTAAAAATTAATTTTAAAAACTGTAAAAAAAAAATAAAAAAAATTGATTGGAAAAAAAAAAAGGAGACAAATCGCTGCCCTTTCAGCGATTTGATCTTAGTTTTTTTTTAATAAAATAATTTAAAAAGTTAAAGAAATCGCTGATTAGGCAGCGATTTATTAAAAAATCATTAACAAAAATTTGTTTTGGAAATCGTTGCTAAGGCAACGATTTTACTTTTTTCGGCAAGCGAAATCACTGCCCTTTTTGTTAAAATAAATATCCATATACCATTTTGGAATTTTTATTAACATTTTATACCCTTTAGGCTTCGGAACTCGATTATTATGTCCACTTGCATGTTTTCCTCCAAGTGTAAAACATATATAAAATGTGATAAGTAAATAGAAAAATATATTGAATTTCCATGTTAGAGTGACCAACAAAGAGGACATGTAGCTTCCGTCATTGAATGTTACACGAAAGAATATGGAGCTTCAAAGCAAGAGGCCTATGTTAAGTTTCGGAAGGAAGTGAAGGATGCATGGAAAGACATAAACAAGGCAGTACTACGCCCTATTGAAGTACCAATATTTGTTCTCCAACGAATTTTAAATCTTGCAAGGACAATGGATACTTTTTTCCAAGATGAAGAAGATGGATATACAAATTCCAATTCCAAATGTAAAGACATTGTTACCTTGTTGCTTGTTGATTCCGTTACTATAGGACGATCATAATTTGTATGCACCATTGGACAAAGCATTTGGAGCAAATGTGGAAACATTTTGCATATTTATATTTATAATTATATGGTCTATGCTTGCATTCAGAAAAAATAAAATGCAAGTTCAACAATCGTTTTTACCCAAAAATTAGGGGTGATATGGTTAAATGACCCACTAATAAGACTTGGATTTGGCTAATTCCCCCCCCCCCCCCCCCCCACCTTTACCCCCTCCTCCATTTCGTCAAGTGCACCTCTAGATGAGAGACATGTGTCTTATTTAAAGTTTAAAGGTCAAGATGATACTTCTTCCGTCCGATATTGTTTGTCATGGTTTTTATTTTTAGAATCAAACTATAAAGGTTTTTACTAACATTTTAAGATGTATTTTTTCATCATATTAATATGCAAAAAAAAATTGCAATTTATCGTACTTTTTAGGGATAATGCCCAAGTACCCCCTCAACCTATGCCCGAAATCTAAGAGACACACTTATACTATACTAAGGTCCTATTACCCCCCTGAATTTATTTTATTAATAATTTTTTACCCCTTTTCGGCCTACGTGGCACTATCTTGTGGGCCCAACGATGGTTGACTTTTTTTCCAAACCAGTGCCACGTAGGCTAAAAAGGGGTAGAAAATTACTTATAAAATAAGTTCAGGGGGTAATAGGACCTTAGTATAGTATAAGTGTGTCTCTGGGATTTCGGGCATAGGTTGAGGGGTACTTATGCATTATCCCTACTTTTTATATAATTTTAGAATATCTAATTTTTTGTTTAAAGTATCGAATTAATGTGATCTAATTTTAAAATTAATCAAATTGACTTTCGAAAAGCACAACATGACAAACAATATCGAACGAAGGGAGTATTATATTAACAAATATCATAACCATAGTTAAGTCATTAATTTTAGAAAACTACTCTCCAAATTTGATAGAATTACAATATATTCCATACAGAATTTGATATTAGTTTCATCTTATATTTATATACAAACTATGAACTCGTTTTGATCTTTGCATATTTTCCAAAAGCTGATAGCGCCCAAATAGTAGTCTATTAATTCAAATTAAATGTTATAGCCATAGTTTATTTTATTTGTAATTCGATATCTAGATTATTATCCAAATGAAAAAGATGTCAGTGATGACTTATTTATATTTAGCAAAGTTACAAAACTATCGACATTTACGATCACTATAGTATTTAACAACAATAAATAAATATTGATAAAGACGATTAAAACTATTACTGACATAAGATATATGCTTCTTTAGAAACATTAATTTACAAAAGAATGTTAATTAACTCTCAAAAATATATATATTTAATAATAATTAATTTATTATAATTATTAATTAATTATCACCGAAGATTTATAATCACCATACGTCATCAATGTTTACTTTTAAAAAAAAAAAATTAAAATATAATTCCAGCAGTGATGTATACCATTACGCCAGCATACTTCATCAATGTTTAAAAAATCAAAATATAATTCCAGCAGTAATGTATACCATTACGCAAAAGATGGTTTAAATCTTATCATGTGTACACGTGATTGTCTCGATTCAAATTCATAAGTCGTTATGACATATATATTTCAACTGATAGATACGCTAATTCAATATTTAAAATAAAAAAATAAACGAAAACATAATATTCAAACAGTAAGAGGGGTACTTGGTTAAAAGAGATGCATTTCTTGTATGAAATGCAAAAACTTAAATTATCACCCCATAATTTAGTGTCATAAGTACAAGAACTTCTAAATTACAATACAAGTTTAGAACTAAATGACAAACCTAAGCGTGACAAATATTCTGTGTAAATACTAAAATAAAATGATAACGTCCAAAAACATAGAGGGGGGTGGGCGACAATACAATCAAGTAGCTCACCACAACTCTAAGATAACTCAATACTCAGCTCTGAAAGCTCCACGAAATGCACTTGAAATTGAAATTCAATCTGCACCACAAAAGAGTGCAGCAAGTGCAGTATGAGTACGAAATCACGTGTACCCAGTATATCTCATTGACCGACAACGAAGAAGTAGTAAGACGAGTATATAAAAAAATAATATTTCAACGAAGTCTAGAAAGTCTTAAGATACCTTAAATGTCGAACACGTGTGACGAATCTTCAAGATTTTGCCTTTTCTTTTAGTAAGTATTGTTTCCAATCTATTAAATATGCAATCTTCGTAAGCTATACACACCTCTATTACTATAGCTCTAGCCTAGATCTAAAAATTCACCCTAATCTATAATTAAATTCATAAATCTTGATACCAACTAAATATGTGAAGTCTCCTATTCCTAAAGTTTAAGTGCAGGATAAACTACAAAATACCATATTTATATAATAGAATATAACCAAAATTTGATTACATATATTAAAACTTTAACAATAAAGACATAACTATAAGAAAAATTCCAAAATTTTAAAGGACTACTTACATAATTTGTAGCCTTAACCACAAAAAAAGAAACAATAATAATAATAATAAGGGAAAATATATAAATTTCCCCTTAAACTTGTCTCCAAAAATTTATTTTAGCACTATAACTTTACGTGTATTTAAATACCTCCTTAAGCAATTTACAAGTGAATTAAATATCACCTTAAAGACTGACGTGACAAAAAAAATATTTTAAGCGCGTAAATAACATAAAACATGAAAAGGGAAGGTAAGTGGGTCCCACTTCGTCTTCTTTGAGCAATCTGTACCAACTCTCTTTGTCTCCACCGTCGGCAGTCACTTCTGAGAGACATGTAACATCTCGAAAATTGAGATAGCTAAGAAGAAGCTTAGAAGTTGAAATACTAAGTTTTGGAAAGAATTAAAATCTGGAAATTTTCTTAAGTTAGGAAAAAGTGAGTTTTTTGGTAAATTTCAAACGGTCATAACTCCCAGCTCAGAATGAGTTAGAGGTACTTCTTGATATGTTTGGGAATCCCTTGAAGATATCTTTTCAACGCCGCCGAGTTTGCGTGATTTTGATTTCATATGAGTGAGATATGTCTTTCAGAAGTTGGGTTGTTAGATTAAGGAGTGTCCAATCCGGGTTTGGCAAGGGCAAAGTTGTCTTTTTCTTACCCAATTATTTTACTCCGTTTTTGGATAATAAATTGGGGTCTAAATTGGTTTCATTCAGTTGACGCTTTTAGAAAACAAGTTAGGATTTTGAGAGAAGAGAAAAGAAAAGGGGTAGAACATTATTAATAAAATTAGTTCAGGAGGTAATAGGACCTTCGTATAGTATAAGTCTGTCTCTGAGATTTCGGGCATGAGTTGAGAGGGTACTAGTACATTATCCCATTTGTATATGAAGTTTGTGGTGTAAATTGGGATAATGCACAACTACCCCCTCAACCTATGCCCGAAATCCCAGAAACACACTTATACTATACTAAGGTCCTATTACCCCCCTAAACTTATTTTATAAATAATTTTCTACCCCTTTTCGTCATACATGGCACTATCTTGTGGGTCCAACGTGTGTTGACATTTTTTTTCAAACTAGTGTCACGTAGGTAAAAAAGGGGTTGAAAATTATTTATTAAATAAGTTCAGGGAGTAATAGGTACTTAGTATAGTATAAGTGTGTCTCTAAGATTTTATGCATTGGTTGAGGGGGTACTTATGCATTTTCCCGGTGTAAATTTAATGTGTGTGTGTATATATATATTTGCTTGGTTTTCTAATTATTTGAATTTTAAAAAAATTACATACATATTAAAATTAAACTACTAGCAATTTTATGTGTATATATAGATTATTTATTCAATTTTGCCATTGTTGACCATTTTTTTGATTTTAAAAGTAGATGAGTTTATTTTTTAAAAATTGAAAAATGACATTTTGTGAGTGATTAATTTATTAAGATGACAATTATTTAATTCTCAAATAATTCAAGTGAAAAAACAACAAACAAGACAACTAAATTGTTCTTCTCATAGCTAATTAGAAGGTTATAAAAAAATAATATTGTCCGACAATTGACTATCTTGATCCAATTACATAATAGTTCAAGGGTATAATTGGAATGAAGCTTTTTATAAAGATATAATCCAAACACAAGACGAGGGGGGAAAAAATAAACCAAACACTTGATAAAAATAAATTATGCATTATTAATCCCTATATTATTAATCTCTGCATAATTAATTCTTACGTTATTAATCTTTGTACCAAACGACCCGTTAGTTGATAAACTAGTGGGAAGGTTGCTTATAGGAAGAATTCTCTTTGTAGATTGCATGATAGTATCTTTAGGTCCAACTTCCAAGTGTAAAGCAACGGGTTAATTGAAGAATTGGGATGAAAAAAATGGGTTAGAGAGTGAGATGCTCCAGAATATTACACGTTAAGAGTGTGCATATATTTTTTGTGCCATAACTGCATAAAGTGTCTAAGTGGTTCAAATTCGAGAGGGTACAACTGTTTAATAGGTTTAAGTCGCAGTCTCCTAGTTGAGGTGTCTAAATGAATTATACAGACAATTTTAAGAGGCCATGAATAACTTAAGCCTGGTATACATATATTTTGCTATTGGTCAGTCACATGTTTACGATTTCAAAGTTATAAATATCAATATGGAAGATAAAAGTACATATGCATCATTACAAAACTCTAATAGGAAATTACAGAAATAAAAATATGGGGAGGTTAGAGATTAATGTTGAGTCATCATTAATTGCTAAGCTCCTGCATCAAGGTGTTTAAATTTCACTATTTCATGCATAACATTAACATCAATGTCCTTCATCGTTCTTATAATTTGTGGCGTTTAAATACAAATCTTTTGCTTTTGACGCAGTTAATCCATGTGTTTCACTCATATCCAAATCTTTTGGATTAACTCCATATGGGAGTTCCCATTCAAAGTGGTAGAGTAACTGAGCCAAAGGCAGTGCAACATTAGCCAAGCCAAATTGTATTCCTGGACATATCCTTCTTCCCGCACCAAACGGAATAAACTCAAAGTGATTTCCCATAAAGTCAATTGAAGAGTTCTCAAATCTCTCTGGTATAAAACTTTCGGGATTTTTGTCCCAATTTTTTGGATCTCTCGCAAGTGCCCATGCATTGACAAGTACTCTGGCATTATGAGGAATGGTGTATCCATCTATATTTGTTTTCTCCCTACATTCCCTAGGTCCTATTAGAGGAACTGGAGTGTGTAGCCTTAGTGTTTCCTTAATCACTAACTTTAGGTATGTCAACTTTTCAATGTCTTCTTCACCATAGTTTTTCTTTCCCTTTAAAACTTGTCTCACTTCACTTTGGGCCTTTGCCATAACATTTGGGTTCTTCATCAATTCTGATAGTGCCCAAATAATAGTCGCGGATGAAGTTTCAGTTCCAGCAATAAAGATGTCCTATAATAACAAACAAATAAATTATGTCAATTGTTCGAGTAGCTAGAAACCTTAGAAGGATCTAGAGCTTTATATGAACTTCCAAATTCGAATAGCCATATCGAGTGAAACCCCATAAAGTGGGGTCTGCGAAGATAATAATAAGATAAAGTGGGGTCCGGAAAAGAGACAGAAGAGAAAACTTACAGAAATCACAGCTTTAATGTGTTCCTTTGTGATTGGAAATTGAAGTTCCGCGTTCTCTTTCACCCTAAGGAAAACATCAACCAAATCTTCGTCTCCAAACTCACCATTTCCCTTCTTCCCGGCTACTTTATTTTCAATATGTTCATTTATGATATTTTCCATAATTGCATCAATCTTTTGATGTGCCTTCACCAATCTAGATTTCACACCACTTATATTGTGAAGTAACTTCCAAGAAGGGAACAAATCAGCCAAATCAAATCCACCAGCAAAGACAAGTATTTTCTTCAAAAGTGCTACAAACTCGTTTCGATCTTTGCATATTTTTCCAAAAGCTGATCTACAAGTAACACAATTCGTAAACTGAAAAACTTTTTCTGTCATATTTATTGTAGTTCCCCTTGTGGAACGAATAGATGAAATGAGACTTGAAAGCTCATCTTGTCGAATTCCACTAAAGGACTTGACCATCTTTGTACTAAGAAGTTCTACAATACAAATTTTACGCATTTGTCTCCAGTAGTCACCATACTGGGAAAATGCAACGTCTTTATTATTGTAAAATATGATGTTTGTGGATACAAGTTGTGGCCTATCAGCAAAAGCGAGGTCATGAGTTTTTAAAATTTCTTGTGCAATAGTAGGTGATGTTATGACCACGGTAGGAACTTGCCCTAGTTGCAAGTACATAATAGGTCCATATCTTTGCGATAAATCTCTAAGGACGCGATGTGGAAGTCCTCCTCCGATCAAATGATGAAGATTTCCAATAAAGGGAAGTCTCCATGGACCTGGAGGCAATCTTTGTTTTTTGTTTTGACGAATTATTACAAGGGAGGACAAGAAGAGAAGCAATGAAACTAAGTTAAAAAGAGAAGAAAACATTTTTAATATTGGAAACTAAGCTTTTGATGGTTATTGCTTTCAAGTAACATTAGCTACTCTTATAGTGGCTCCTTATTATAACATTGCATAGTGTGTGAGTACGTAGAGAGTCTGCGACTTCACGATAACGATAACGATAGCAAATAAATCCTCTGTAATAATAGGATCCATTGAATATGCTCAAGTTTGGATTGATCATTAACTCATTTATTTATTAACTCACGTATTTATTTTAGTTCATAAAAAACACAAAAGATGAACTAAATCTTATCCTGTGTACGCATGACATATTGTAAGCCGTTGTGGACAGGGGTGTCGTGGTTTCACGTGAACTCATGCTCCCCTATCTAAATCATAAATATTAGTGTTATATCTTTTCAAAAATATTTTAATATAGATGTGTAAACCTATGTGTAAAGTATCATATAATAACAGGGAAAAGGCATAAATTCCTTTATGACTTATCCCTTTATCTTTTTGAGTAATATCTCTTCAAGTGGTTATCAGTTACATTTTTTACCTTTCAATTAATTTTGCTTTTGTTTTTTGCCATAAAAATCTTTCAAAATTTTCAAGTGTGTTACATTGAAAATTCCTAAAAAAAAAATTAGCATTATAAATTTTTTATAGAATAAACTAGTAGTACTATATATTTTGTATCTATAATTTTTAAATTTTATGGTTCGTATTAAGAACTTAAAAGTCAAATTGATTAAATTTATATTTAAGATACATTTTTTCGTAATTGTGCACCCATATAACCGAAATTCTGGATACGCCTTCGTTCGTGGAAAAATGAAAGATAAAGATAGAGATTGTGTTCATCAAGATAAGAAAATATGACAACCTTGTTAGCCTCTTAATAGTATGAGAAGGTGATATCATCTTACACATTTATTGTTAGTAGTATCTTGTATAATGACGTTTAAATTAACATTATTAGAGGTCTTGTTCTTTATCGGTCTATATAACAGACATAATTACTTCTAGCCAAAAGAAATAAATATTGGACACTAAAAAAAAAGGACCTAGATTGGGAGAACATTTATCATGTGTGAGTACGTAGAAATTCTCCAACTTCACGTGATAATGATAACAAACGTAAATAAATTCTAACATGATAAAATTAGTCTATAAAAATATGATTTGTTAAATATGTTCAAGTTTGAATTGATCATTAACTCGTGTATTTATTTCAGTTCATAAAAAAGGACAGCTTTTAGGATGTGTTTAATCTTTTTCACTTAACTTATCCACATCCTCCATCATCTAATCATGGTATATATACACACACATATATATATATATACCATGATTTTTGAGGATTTATATATGGATATGTTATAAAATATGTTGGTATCTTTGTGGCCTAATGTTGAAATAAGATATAAACATATTTTTTTTCGTGATCTTTTAAAGATTCATAACAACCCATGTTGAAAGACTAAATCTTTTGTTTTTTTATGTAATTTGAAATGAGGAGGTTGCCCCTAATTAATAAGTGGAAACGTTAAGTCTGAAAATTGAATATATTAAGTTAATGTTTTACAATAAATGACTTAAAATAAAAAAAAATATTCAGTTAATGTTTTAAAAAGGTATTGAGGTCGCAAAAACAACTTTTGACAATAATGTGTTAATTTTGCAGCAATAAATATGTATATTGATAAAGAGTGCTGAAATCTTTATCGATCGCTATAAAAACATTTACAAAAAATGCTAATTATCTTTAAAAAAATATATTTAGCAGCAATCAAATTATTGCTATTAATTAATTACCGAAGATGACTTTTAGGTTGATATTTAAGAAAAAAATTATGATCTAATTTCAGGAGTGATGTATATCATTTATGTAAAAACACAAAAGATGATCTAAATCTTATCACGTGTACACATGACATATTGTAAAAAATGAAGAATGCTAAACAGATCAGATAGAGATAGAGATTGTGTTCATCAACTTTGTTAGCCTCTCAATAATAGTATGAGAAGGTGATATCATCTTAATAAAATAAAGGAAAAAGGTTCCTTAATTTGTTATTTAGAATTGATATATTTCTTATTATTAAAATTTATATTACAATATTATGATTACATGTAAGTAGTATGAAGATTAATATAAATTAGCCATATATATTATACGTATAGTTGTAAAATTAAATATTCAATTTTATTTGGTTAATACTAATTATTGTGATTTATTAAACTTTTCACGTATACTTTAAATAATGTGTTACTCTCTAGTATCATTTTTTTTTAATCATAGAATTTTGAGAGTCAACCAAAATTATTAATATCTTAAGTTATCAATTGTTATGATCAATATTAACTTTTAGTTAATATTTAAAATACCTAATCAAAGTTTAATTTATTAATTGATGTGATTTATAATTCTTTTAATATATAAAATATATATAACAAATTAACTGTACAAATAAATCAAGTGAGAAAAAACTCATGGGTTTGAGAGTTGCGTAGTTCATGCTAGGCTAGACTAGGACAAAATTTAAACGATATGAGGTTTAAAACAACTAGAGAAAAGGATAGGATAAAATGACCAAGTAGAATTTGGTTCCTTGTAGCTATGATGTGAATGAGTCTGTAAGATCTTACTTACGTGAATTCGGGTGAATAGAACTCTCAATATTGAATTTGACGTAAATGGATCGATTTGACTACATTAGATTTGAAGGGTGTCACAAAATAGACTATTACGGGAGGATTTTCGAGGTTATGTCCCGTGCAGTCGCTATAGAAAGTGAAATTTATTCTGGCTATGGGGATTGATTTGGGCCGCAATAGCGGATTCAGACCTACTTGGATCATTATAGTGGATTGGATTGCTTTAGCGGAATAAGAGCTTGATTGATTTCTTGCATTACAAGTTTAACCAAATAAATTTAAAACATATCTAAATTGGACTAATTGACTTGATCGGAGGAACAATCTTCACCATAGAACCTAAAAAGATCTAAACATAAAATAATTTTAAAATTATACAAAATATAAATTATTGAACCTAAAAATGAAGAGAAAAATCATATTTAAACTATTTTATTAGGATAAAAGTTTTTGTTTGTATAAGTAATATAACAACGATCTTATCGATCAGCTTAAAATTATCAATTGGTACTCCAATCTTCACCCTTTTTTTCTTCAAAGTTATACCCTTTTTATCCTCTATTACATTATCAATATAAAAAATAAAAAAAAATGATAACTAAAGAACTTCTGAATACTTTAATTACTGTTCATTATAAATAACAATTCATCTAAATTTTAATTCAAGGTTGTAATTGAAAAGATTCAACGAGGGATATATGTAGGATTTAAAGAAGATGGGGTTGTTCTACGATCATTGACTATTCTGGCCACCATAAATTATGTATGATCTTAATTATAATAAAAATGAAAAAAGAAAGAGTTAGATTATGTTTAAAATCAAAATGAAACAGAATAAATTGCAAGTGTTCTTGACATGTTATAATTCTTTTTTCCTTTGCATTTTGATTTTGAATGTTCTAACGGTAGGAAGTGATGATAGAGTCAAATCACTAAACCACCATCAAAAACAAAAAGAAAAGGAATAAATTGAAATTGTGTACCCAACATTTTTTTTAAAAAAAAAAAAATTCATCATAAATAATAAATAAAAATTTATATTAAAGAATTATGTAACTAAAATGCTCACAACTTGGTTGATGTTTTGCGCCATCTATTTATCCTACAATCTAAGAATTAATGTGTAATTAAAAATTACTTGGCAAGTCCTTGTAATATCTACATTTTATTTCCCTTCCATTCTCTATATATTCTAGAAAATTCTAAAGTATTCTTGAAATATCTAAAGAATTTTAGAGTTTCTGTAAACCTCTTCATAACTTTAAATTTTTCTCCCCTATTCTGGTGCCAAATTTGAATTGTGAAGTGCCAAAACATGACACTTAACTCTTAATAGGAAAAATAAGCATCATTGACACTTCAAACAACTTTATTTTCTCTACAATTTCAATTCTCTTTAAATAATATTGAAACTCTAAGGGGTCATTTGGTACGAAGATCAATACCGCAGGAATTAGTAATGTAAGAATTAGTAATGCAGGGACTAGTATTGCGAGGATTATTTTTATCAAGTGTTTGTTCGCTATTTCTATCTAATTTTATGTGGGGTTTAAAACTCTACAAAAAAAAATTTCTTTTCAATTATACTCTTAAGTTATTATGAGATTTTTTATTTCATATAATTGGGTCAAGGTAGATAATTGATGAAGAAAATTATTTCTTATGACCTTTTAACTAGCTAGGAGAAGGAAAATTCTATCGACACGTTCACTATTTTCTCACTTAAATTATTTTAGGGTAAATAATTGTCATTTTAATAAGTATAAATTATAGGAACCACATATTATAAATACAAAATGACCATTTGTCCCTTTAAGAATTGAAATTACTAAAAATCCCTTAAAAATCAAAGAAGCGGGATACATCACTCTGGCGCGGGATACATAAGTACTGATACATCCCATTTTAACAGCTGCTGCGATTAATTAGGATTAATTATCGTGATTTCTGTTATTATTAACTGAAATCACGTTATTAATGGTCATCAGATTGTGTAACTGATTAGTAAATTCAAATTTTAAATCAGATGAGCTTCATAATTCAAAAATATTCTTGTAAAGGTTGATCTGCATATTAAGAATTTAAAAAAAAAAGTTTTGAAGATGAATATCTCAATTCTGCTGCGGCATTCTGGAATTTGGGTAATCGATATTAATTATGAAGGTTACAAAGTTGATGGAATTGTTGTTGGCCGAAGATTTGAGGAGATATTGATTGTAAACGCATCTAAAAGTTCAAAGATGAAGGTATTTATCAATTTCATTGACTTTCTGTTTTATGTATCAGATACAAACTATTTTTCAATGTTAATTGTTTTTTTTTAAATGATATATAAATTGTATATTACGTAATGAATCACTAACTTCTTAAATTTTTAGGTTGTTCCATCATCTGAATATATTTTCACAGTTCATGAATCCGGAAAAAGATACATTGTATGCCTTGAGAGGAAAACTTGCACATGTGGAAGGTTTCAACATGATGAGATACCTTGCGCACACGCAATTGCAGTTTTGAAGCACAAGAATGTTACCAATTTGCACCCATATTGCTCTGATTACTACAAGCCGTATGCATTAGAAAAAACGTACGAGGTTGTAATGGATCCAATGCCAGATAAGGATGATTGGAACGTTCCAGAATGTGTTTTAGATAAAATTGTCCAGCCACCTAGGTACAGAAGGTTGGCTGGACGACCAAGAAAGCGAAGAAAGAAAAATGCGGATGAGAAAATAACAGTGAACAATAATTGTTGTGGGCAGTGTGGACAAGAAGGACATAACAGGAGAACTTGTACTTTCTTCCCGAAAGAGAATTGAAAGAATGTTTTAAAATAGGACATTAGTGTTCATGGTACTTCTATCCATATTTTTCTTTATAATTTTGATTAAATAAAGTGTATTGGTTACACAACTTAATTTGATGTTCAAATATATGACTTTGCAGTTTAATTCTGTGCCAAATTTAAACTCCAAATTTTATAAATAAATAGATTCAAAAGTGGTGCGTTTTCAATGTAACAGTAATGATGTAGGAGTTTGTTTGTGTATGTGATGTATCATATACATGAATATTATTGAAAAGATGTTATATGTTCCGTATATATTGTATTTTGAGATATTCAAGTGTACAAAAAAATTGATTTGTTCAATTGTTTACTATATGGTTCGTGTATACATACTTATGAGTTATAAATTTGATATATTATATTCAACAGTGTTTGGGTTTCAGTGTAACAGTAATTCAACCTGAGTTTATTTGTGTAACTTATGTATCAGATACATTCATTTGAGTGAAAAATATATTATATTTTTCGTGTATACTCCATCATGAGTTATTCTAGTGTCCCAAAACTTGACTTGTTCAAATGTGTACGACATGTTTAGTGTGTAAAGCCTTATGAACTATAATTTTGATATAGTACATTCTAGTGGTGCGTTTCACTGTAATATTAATCAGGGTTAAGTTTGTTTATGTATATGATGTATCATATACATTCATATAATTCAAGTTGCTAAATATATAACTGCAATATTTTTTCATGTATATATTATACTTATGTATCATATACATCATTTTTATAAGTGAAAAATACTTAATAATGAATCATACACATTAGAACTTAAGTGTCATATACTTCATTTTGTAAATTAAATGTCAAAATTACTTAAACTGAAACAGTAAAAAATTTGTAAAGAAACAACTGTTTCTAAAACAATAACTTGAAAAAACATAACATTCATAGCTAACAAAAAATTGTAATACCAATAAGCTTTTAGAAAAACACAAAAGATAATTGTCTTCAACAAAAAACAACATATAAACTTGTTCATCCTGTCCCAGCTAATTACTAATCTATGTTAACAATGTCATCTTCAGTTGGTGTTGTGAATTGACCCTTAGGCTTTGGTGTATCGTCATTGTCACTTATGTATCCACCATTGACCTTGTCACTGCCGTATCTCCATAACAATGCAGCATATCTATTGCGTAGGTAATTTGCAAGATGTCCATCAGTATCAGGTGGTATAACAAGTTGGTCACTCAAAAACTCTGCAAATGTAGCTACGTATAACCCGCAGTCCCTACAATGGATGCGCCGGAATTTTTTTAATAACATAATGCATACCCTGTTTATACAAAAAATAAAATAACATAATTCATGCACTGCATTATATGAATGTATATGATACATTAAATTTTAATTTATAAGACAAAGAAATCATAATATGTATATGATACATCTTATTAACTAAACTTATAAACATTGTAAATAGACTTAGTGTATCTGATACATCCCACAACTGTACCACAAAATTTTATTTTACTAATAATAACCCACAAATATATTACCATATTATAGACCTTAAAACTGAAAACCACGTAATGCTTTTAAGATGTATATGATACATTCTATAAGTGGTACCTATTATATTCTATAACAACCATCATATTAAGTTTTAATTGAATGTATATGATACATTAAAGTTAAATTATAAGACATAAGAATCATAATATGTATATGATACATTTTATTAACTGAACTTATAAACATTGTAAATAGAGTTAATGTATCTAATACATCTCACAACTGTACCACACAGTTATATTTTACTAATAACAACTCACAAAATTATTACCATATTATAGACCTTAAAACTGAAAACCACATAATGCTTTTACTAATCGAAATTTTACTGAAGAATCTTAAAATTTTACAGACACTGTGCTTTCAGTGATACACAACTCAAAATTATTGACAAAAATTATGAATCTGATACACACTATAAAATGTAAAGAAACATGTTGGTTGTACTTTAATTTGAATGTATCAATCTTCATTGTTAATTTCAGTTTACAAACACATACAACAGTTTACAATTAGGGTATTATAAACAAAAACACAAAATTATGAATTTTAAACACATACCTTAGGAAGTGTGGGTCTTGAAACAGTTGATGTAACTTTTCTTGGCCTTTTTTTCTTGATTTCTTCAGTCTTCTTCTTTGGCTCAAGTACATTGTTGTTCTTCATCAACAATGGGTCATGTAGTCTCTTAGATCTATTCTCAGCCCACAACTCATCATCAGAATCATAAACACGTTTGAAATTACCACAATCTTCCATGATATTTGTAAACTCACAAGATGAAAGAGAATGAAGGAGAAAATCTGGTTAGATGGAAAGAGAGTCCTACAAACCTGCAAACGTGTGGAATGGGGAGTAGACAATTATACACCTACAATGTAGGGAAATAAAAAGGAAAAGGAATAAAATTAATATGGTAAATTTTAATTGGGGATGTTAATGGGGAAGTGGATAGCTTGAAAATAGGATTTAATTTTTGTTAAAGTAAAACTTGCCAATTGGGTGAAAAAAAGGTGGGAAATCTTGATGTATCTATCTTTTATATTTTTTTAAATTGGGGGAATAAGGGATTTTTGAAAATTTTAAAATAAATTGGGATAAATGGTTATTAAGATAATTAAAGTAGTGTATTTAAGTAATTTTTCCTTTTAATAAATTGAAGTTAATATCTCAAAAGGTCACACAATAATAAGAATTTATAGAAAAAAGTTATTGAACATTATTTTACATCAATATAATCATTCAACTTAGGACTTTTGTCATATAAAATAGCTCTTTATCATAAAATTAAAAAATAGCAAAATAAATTTAAACGATTTTTATACTCAAAATGTTTTAAAATAGCAAAAAGAGCTCTTAAATTCATAAATCAAGATTAGCATAGTAGTTCGATTAGTTTATTTTATATTAATAATAATTAGATTAAATAACTCATAATTTAGCTAGAATAACTCTATTTTAATAATAAAATTTGTAAGCTAATTAATTTAAATAAACTTATTACTACAAATATAAAACACAAAATAAATAAAATGAAAGGATTTGATGGGATATTTTTGTCTTTACATATATTAATCTCATGGTATTAGATCCATATATTACTAATACCACCAAATAGGAGGTACCATTAAGGGCAAACCACATAAATTACACTAGTTTAAGTCTTAATTACTAAGATTCCCAATAGTTTCACATATTACTTCCTCTACCATATTTCATGCTTAGGAAACATGTCTCAGAATTCATGAGATACATGTATCTGTCGAATTTTAAAATTGAGATACAAAATTTATTTATTTAAATTAATTGATTGTAACTGATTTCATTAATTAGAGGAGTAATCAGAGATTTTCAAAATACACAGATAATTAATTTTATTTTATTATTCTTTGAAATAGTAAATTCATTAATATTATTGATATAAGATAAAAACATGTATATCTTCGTAATGTAATTTGGTTAATTTCAAATTATTACTTTTAAAATAATAAATTCATTAATTTGATATATCTATTATCAATATATGATGTATCCAACAAGCTAAACACTTAGATACATTAATATCATACAAGTACATTCATATGTATCATACATTTATCTAGCATTAATTTCATGTATTTGTTATACATATCTAATATTAATTTTATGTATCTATTTATATATATCTAATATTAATTTCATGTATTTGTTATACGTATCTAGTATTAATTTTTTGTATCTATTTATATTTGTCTAATATTAATTTCATGTATCTTTTATATGTATCTAGTATCGATTTGATGTATCATGTATCAATTGCATATGTTATATCCAAAAACATGTATCTCGAATACATAGTAAGCATATACATCTAATTATGTGTATCTAAATTCATACGTAATATCCAAAAATTTGCATCTCGAATACATAATAAACATATACATTTAATTATGTGTATCTAAATATGAAATGTAATTGAAACACATAAATTAAGAACAAATTATGATTGTAGAGAATTTGTCGTATCATTAATATCATGGTGTTGTTAAAAATCATGTATCCAAAATCTAATGGTGGATACATATACATGTTCATATGTGTAACGACCTGTTAGTCGTTTTGAGCAGTAGAGTTTATTTCTGGTAATAACTGTCTGGGTCGACGGATCCCACGACGGACCGTCGAGGGGGTCTCGTTCCAAAACACTTAGAATTCTGAAAAATTGGGTACTGAGAACAACTCTCTGAACTTCGCGACGACATGACAGGACGAACCGTCGTAGGCACGACGGACTGTCACAGAGTCTTAAATAAAATCGACTCTCTGAACTTTGTGACGGAAGCAGCAGGACGGACCGTCGCAGGCACGACAGGCCGTCACAGGCTGCGTAACCCTGACTGGGTCGGATTTCTATTAAATGTTTTAAGGGGCGTTTTGGACTATTCCTGCTTATAATTTTAAAGTTAGTGGGTGAATGTTAATAATCCAATTACTTGGGGGTTAAAGGAGATAACCTTGAGTTAATTAGTGGATTACTTTGGTCATCTTTTATACTTAATTATATGGTAATTAGGGTAAAAGAAAAAGGGTTTGAATAAGGAAAAATCAGAAAAAAGAGAAAGAGAGGGAGAACGATCGAGAGAAAAGAGAAACGAAGAAGAAAGCAAAGGTTTTGGGGGATAGCTTGCTTGATCGCGAATTCTTCGGTGGAGGTAGGTTATGGTTTATGCTATTTCATAGTAAACTCTTAATAGCGAATAATATGTATTGAGTAGTATTGTAAAGACTTCTATATGCTTAATTGTGTGCTTGCATGATGTGATTATGTAATTGTGATGAATTAACATGATGAGGCTGTTGAATCTTAAACCTTAAAACCTCTCTATTAATGATGATGCCTTGGTATAAAAGAAGGCTTGATGAACTAAAAGAATGAGGTTAATGGATCGGGTGTCACGAACCGGCACATAGTATTAGTGGATCGGGTGTCACGAATCGACACATAGTATTAGTGGATCGGGTGTCACGAACCGACACATAGTATTAGGGGATCGGGTGTCACGAACCGACACGTAGTATTAGGGGATCGGAGTGTCACGTTCCGACACAAGAGGAATAAAGAGAATGAATCTTGAATTATGTTAATATACTCAAATTAATGAACCTATTTCCCCAAATGAGTATGGTATGGAGGCTTGAATCCTCATGGGTGTACTTGGCGTTATTATCAATGATTCTTGTACTTGTCGCTGCTACCTGTTGAGTATTGTAGTTGATTTTATGATATTATCTGATATATATTGCTTTCTATTTTGAGTTGGCCGATGATATCTACTCACTACTCGTGTTTTGTACTGACCCCTACTTGTACGTTTTCTCTTTGTTATTTGTGGAGTGCAGCAAACATACCGTCGACTTCGACTCAACCGCAACTCTAGCCAGACTTCAGCATAATCAGATTTCAGGGTGAGCTATTGTTCCTAGCTCGGACTGGATTCTTTCTTTCACGTCTTGATGTCTTGAAATTCGGACACGGACCATCTCTTTACCTATTTTAGTTTCTTAGATACTCTTAGATTTAGTAATTTGAGGATAGATGTTCTTGTGGTGATGACTTCCAGGTTTTGGGGATAGTAATTGATAAACTTTAGAAGTTATTTAATTGATTTCGTTAATGAGTTTTAAGTCTTCCGCATTTTTATTCTGTTTATTATGGCTGAGATGTTGGGGTTAAATTGGTTGGTTCGCTCACATAGGAGAATAAGTGTGGGTGCCACTCACGGCTCGTTTTGGGTCGTGACAATATGCCCTTTACTAAAAATACAACTCGAATCTAAATTAAGATTACTACTTATTAGATACACATATTTCAAGGGTTATATCAATCTATGACACAACTTCCAAAGAAAGCCTTAAAAGAACACCAGCAAACAAAGACTTTCTACAATACTCCCTTTGATTCTTTTACGGTGTGACATAACATAATCAAATCTAAGATCCATTTCTTCCAGAGATAAACAATCAAGATCCATTCTGAATTGAAAATTTTTTCTAAGTTCCACTCTAAATTGAAAGTTTTTTCTATAGCAGTTACTTTGATTTGATCTTGTTATAAATGAATAGTATAGAATAATATCTGGGTTGATGAGAATTTATCGGCAATGGTGATGATATCTTGAGAAGAAAAGAGTAGAATATCTATTGTTGGAATGAAATTGTACGTTGAAATTCTTGAATCGAAAAGGAGGATATATAATTGAATGATAAATATGGGAGGGGAGAATTAGAGATAGTGGATTTGAACTGAAAAGAGTTAATTAAGCAAAATCAATCCTAGTTTTAAGGGATGTGAGTATCTAATCATATCTTTAAATAATATATTAATATATGATATAAAATACTAAAATAATAATATATGTAATTGTTTGAAAGTAAGGATACTATTAGTATATATAGTAGTGATGTATGTCTTAAAAGGTAGTTTATCCTATTAATAATAAACCCTATAATCACTGATGGACCTAGGATTTTCGTTTAGCGGGTTCAAAAAATAAAAGAGTAAACGCATAAACAAGTCTTTAGAGATGTGACCCTTGAATTTTTTTGGATTTAAAACAACACTTTTAGCACGTTCTCTAAAATTAAAAAAAATACTAAAAAAAACCTTAAATCAGAACTAATAATTACAAAAATAGAAACTAAAACTAAAAAATAAAAAAAGAAAATGTTATTATGGGGGATTGAACTGCTAATGTGAAACACAAATCCAAGGAAACTTAACATTACACCATCAGTTTTTCTTTGTATTTGAAAGGGTTCAATATATATATATATATATATATGAAATATAGAAAATTTATCTTAAGTATATCGTGTAATTTTTTATCGAGGGGGTTCGGGTGAACCCTAAATCCAACGTGAATCCGCCCCTATCTATAATACCATGGAGGATGTACGACTAATACATTCTTATCAAACATAATACTACATTATACCACACATAATATGTGGAGTATTTCTTTTAATACTCCCTACCAAACGATCCAAAAAAAAAAAGAGTGCGTCATTTAAACTCTAAAAAAAGAGTGCATCATCGGTTTTCTAACAAAACAAAAAAAATGCACCATTGGAACTCTAAACTACTTTGCGATTTCAATTTTCCATTCTCAATAAATTGTATTGAAACTTTAAAATGAGAGAACACTGAATTTATGGGAATAAAAAGAATTCTTCTAAACTACTTTCTTTTTGTAAATTTAATGGCAAATACAGATGCAATATATTTTTTTGAGAGTAAATTTTCTACATTTTTGAGAAGACAATGATAATTGGGACTCATGAATTCAATTTACATAAATTATTTTTCTTTATAATTTCAATTCTCTTTTTATTGATTTTGGAGATAAACAATAGAATAGCAGATGAAAAAGAAAATTAATAAACGTCTATCCTATTGAGAAGATAGTAATCATTGGAAATAAATCAATGTGTTCTAAAATTCAATTTATATGGACATGAAGAAGAAAACTAACACAATAAACTAACCGAATAATATAAAACTTCCACAACACAATAAACTAATTGAATAACATAGCCGTCTGAAGAAAACTTACCAATAATAGATTTTTCCGAAAATAATTTTAAGGTTAGTTTCATTGTATTGATTTGAATATTAAATATCGAATACTGAACAATGACCAATGAGCAGTAAGTGGTGATATCAATTTGTAAGGAATTATTTTAACTCAGAAAATGTGCTTCCTATTTAAATAGTACATAGGATTTGTACATAGTATTTTAGCGTAATTTCATCTCACGTGTTCTTCCAATTTATGCTCTTTTTCAACTCAATTCATCTCACGGTGTTCAATTTATTTCATCTCCCTAAAATCTTTTTCAACTTCTTTTCTATACTTCTTCTTCCGACTTTGTCATAATCCGCCACTTTGTCATTTAAATTTGATATAAAATTAAGGGAAAAGAATCTAAAGTTGTGGAGAGTTTTACGGAAGATTCTAAAATTTCCTAGATATTATGAGAAGAAGAATAGTATTTAGTGAAAATATTCTACAGAAACATGGGGATTTGCCATGGAAGGTTATAGAGTTATATGGAAAGTCTTTAGAATGTTTTAGAGCTGTAGATAATATTTTAAGAGGAACTAATTTGTAAATAAATAAAAACTTGTGTAATAATTTTTAATTATATTTTAGCCCCTAAAATTGTAATATAAATAAAGGGCTCTCATTTGAAAATAAACAAGATCAACCAAGTTGTGAATCATTCTCCAAGTAATACAAAATCTTCTTCCAAAGATTTCTTGTTTACAAAGTCCATAAAAAAATTTGTGAGCAAGTTAAATAATATTGAAACTTAAAAAGAAAGTGCATCATCTAAACTCTAAAAAAAACAAAAGAGCTTCTTTGCAATTTTCAAAGAGTAAAAACTAGAATTTGTTTTGGAGAGTAAACACTAGAGTTGGTGAACAAGTCGATGAAGAATAAAATTAATAAACTTCCCCCTTTTTGAGAAGATAAGATTTATTGGAAATAAATCATTTTTTTCTAAATTTAATTTCTATGCATCATTGAAAATAAATCAGTTTGTCCTAGAATTCAATTTCTACGCAAAGTAAAAAACTATCACAATAAACCAATCGAATAGTATAAAATTTCTACCAACACAATAAACTAATGGAAGAAGAAAACTTAGAGAATAGCTTTTCTAAAATAATATAAATGATGATTTCATTGTGTTAATTTGAATGTTGAATACTTAATACTGAACATTGAGTAGTGAGCCACTCATGAACCTTTGTTCAACTCATTTTCTCTTGCAATTGTTTAATTTATTTTATTTCCTTCGGTTGTTCTTTTTTTAAAAATTCACACTTCTTTCCAATTTTTACCCTTTTTTAAAGTAATAGATTAATATATTTTTTTATTTATCAAGAATTGAAGAGTTACCAATTATTTTTCAACTTTTTTCCACGCTTACTTTTCAAATTTTACCTTTTCAAAAAAAACAAATTAATATTTTTTTATATTTATCAAACATCGAAGAGTCGAAAAACAAAAGATAAGTAATTGAAAAAAGTTGAAACGACATTGAAGAGTTGAAGAAGAAAAGATGGGGAATTGAGAAAAGTTGAGACTGCTTAGATGAAGGATGTGTGTCTATATAATTCAAAAAATTTAAAGACTAAGAATCTTACCATTACACGACATAACGAGATACTTTGGGTTATGAATTCTCCTTAACTACCACTCTATAGGAAAGAGTCTAATTATACATTTTATTATTTTTTTTTATTTCTTATCATTTAAAAAAAAATACAAAAATCTCTATTCTTGTTATCATTATTGGTCGATTTTTGTTAGCCTGAAATTACATTTTTACCCTTGATCATTATTCAGTTCATATATAGAAAGATGTTTCTAGAATTATTTACTATCTTTCTTAATACATTTTTGTTAGAATGAAATTATATTTTTACCCTTGGTCGTCCTACCACTTCACTCTTCTATATGATAGAAATGAGAATCTATATTGTTCATTGGGTGACTCATTTTTACTCATTTAATATGAGTCAAGTAGAGTACTTTATCTATTTTTGGTTAACTCGTTTTTGATTGACTCATTCAAACTCCGGTTGTTATAGAAGGAGTTGTGGCACTTCCGTTTGGGAAATCAAACTAGACTGTCACTCTTTTAGAAGAGGAAGCGTAGCTGACACGTTGAACCATGTCTATCGGTAAAAGATAACCCTAACTTAGGGCTCCAGAAATAGAATTTCTCGACCGGCTCATTCATCACTCCTTGTTCCATCATTATTTGTACTTATATATAAGTGTGAGGATTGATAGAACACTCTAAATTTATAAAGGCAAGAGCAGTACTAGAGGAAATTGAGAAAGTGTTAGCTAATTGATTTAAAACAAGGCAAATATGAGTCGATACCAATTAGTACTGGCTCAGAAAAAGAGGAGGGGAATTTTACATATGCAATGCAACCATTGTCATCATCAGTACTTCCCTTTGTGTTGCATTCAACAATTGAATTGAATGTATTTGAGATCTTAGCTAAAGCTAATGATATTCAACTTTCTTCTTCTCAAATTGTTTCTAAAATGCCTTGCAACAACCCTATTGATACAGTCAACATGTTAGACAGAATGCTTTATCTCTTGTCTACTTATTTTTTGCTCACTTGCTCCCTTAATAATAATAATAATGTTAGACTCTATGGTCTTCACCAGTGGGAAATATGTTTGTTAGTGATAATTGTTAAGAAGATCAATTGATCAACAATGCAGGAGAAGAAGAGAAGTGAAGATCAACTGATTTACAATGAAGAGAAGGAGAGAAAGAACTGCTCTGTTTTCTTCCACTAAGATCACGCAATGTACATTGTAAAGAAACTGAAAAACTAACTAATTACAAATGATCCTTCCAATATATATATCTATCACATTAAAGAATTAACTAACTGCTTTATAACTAACTTGATTTGTTAACTAATCACTAATCGACAGCTGTACATTTTGTTAACTGCTCAACATCCTCCCTCAAGCTAGGTGTATGAAAAACATTCTTCATTCCTAGCTTGGTAAGTAGATATCTGTGTTGTACGCATGTAAGACCTTTTCTGAGCAAGTCTGCAGGTTGCTCTGATGTATTCAAATACACTGGTTGAACCAATCCTAACTGAATCTTCTCTTTAATGAAGTGACAATCAATGTCTATGTGTTTAGTTCGCTCATGGAAAACTGGATTGGCTGCTATCTGTATAGCTGATTTACTATCAGTGTGTATAGGCACAGGTAGCTCAATTTGCATTCCTAGTTCCTTGAATATTCCAACCAACCATACAATTTCTGCAACTGTTGAGGCCAAACTTCTGTATTCTGCCTCGGCTGAACTTATTGAAATGGTGCTTCGTTTCTTGGACTTCCAAGATATTAGTGAATCTCCATAAGTAACTATGTAACCAGTTATTGACTTCCTATTGTTTGGACATGATGCTCAATCTGCATCACAATAGGCCTTCAACTGATTATCAACCTCACTTGTCATGAATATCCCTAGACCTGGTGACTGCTTTATGTATCTAACCACTCTCATTGCTGCATCCATATGAGATGTCTTTGGATTATGCATAAATTGACTTAGAAGTTGTACTGAAAATGCAATATCTGGTCTTGTTATGGTCGGGTAAAGTAATCTTCCAATCAATTTCTGATACACTCCAGGATCCTTCAATAATTTGTCATGCTTATCTGCAGGGAAAAAGTATAAATCAAATTCTGTAGTTGTCAGTCTTTTATTCAGCTCAATAGGGGCTCCAACAGGTTTTGAACTTGACAATCCCATGTCTGAAATTAGCTCAAGACAATACTTCCTCTGATGCATAAGGATTCCAGTACTGTTCCTGGCAAATTCAATCCCTAGGAAGTACCTCAACTCACCTAAATCCTTGATTTTGAAGCTGTCTTTGAGGATTCCTTTTGTCTCTAAAATCATCTTGTGATCATTACCTGTGATTAGCAGATCATCAACATAAACTAATAACACCACCAAACTGTCTCCTTGATGTTTTGTGAACAAAGAATAATCATGATGACTTTGTCTAAATCCTAAGTTGATTAATGTTGTAGTCCACTTTATATTCCATTGCCTGCTGGCTTGTTTAAGTTCATAAAGTGACTTTGTGAGCCTACACACTAACCCCTGCTCACTTTGATGGACAAAACCCAAAGGCAACTCCATATAAACTTCTTCATTCAAATCACCTTGAAGAAATGCATTGAAAACATCCATCTGATGAATCTGCCACTGTTTTGCAGCAGCTAAGGCTATGACAGTCCTCACAGTCACCATCTTACAACAGGTGAGAAGGTTTCTTGATAATCCAGACCTTCCTTTTGATTATACCCCTTGGCTACCAATCGAGCTTTAAATCTATCAATATCTCCATCAGCTTTATATTTGATCTTGTATACCCATTTGCATCCTATTGCTTTCTTGTCCTTAGGTAACTTAGTGATCTCCCATGTGTGATTGTCCTCCAAGGCCTTTATCTCATGTCTCATGGCTTCAACCCATCTGAGATCATGAACTGCTTCTTGATAAGATGTAGGTTCCCTTTCTTGAGAAAATTTACTAATAAAACTCTTGTAAGATGGTGTAATGCTACAGTAATCCACAACATCTTCAATAGGATACAAACACTGTCCAGCTTTACTATTTGTTGACAAAATATAGTCTGCATGCCATATAGGAGGCTTGCTTGTTCTATGTATTTTCTGATGTTAACCTCATCAGAAACTACATCTTCAGACCTGTTATTGGAAGGTTCAGAATAAGATTTTGATGTTGAGGTAGCTCAGTATCATTCATGTTATCCCTCAGAATAACACAAGGTGTGAGTTCACAATCATCAATAGTTGTGTATGACAATGCAATCTCTGGATCATTTGCTTGTCTAAAATCTGAGGACTGAAAAGGAAACTCTTGCTCATAAAAAACAACATCCCTGCTGACAAAAAATGTTTGTGACTCAATGTCTAACAGCTTATATCCCTTCTGATTCATAGCATATCCCATCATCACAGTTCTTCTAGCTCTAGGATCAAACTTATCACTTTTATCCAAGTTTGTAGCAAATCCTAGACAGCCTATCACTCTAAGATGTGATAGTAATGGTTGTCGATTGTATATTATCTCAAATGGTGTTCTATCTTTTAGTGCAGACAAAGAAATCCTGTTTATAATGTATGTGGCAGCTTCTATACAGACCCCCCAGAATCTGTTTGGTAAGTAACCTTGAAGTTTAATAGCCCTTGTTGTTTCCAATAGGTGCCTGTGTTTTCTTTCTGCAACTCCATTTTGTTGGGGAGTATGTGGACAAGATCTCTGATGAACAATGCCATGTGACATAAACAAATCACAACAAGTAGCATTCATAAACTCACCTCCATTATCAGATCTAAACACCTTAACACACTTCCCAAACTGATTTTTTATCATTATCAAAAATTGTTTCAGAACAACAGCCATATCAGACTTCAATCTTATTAAGAAAGTCCATGTCCATCTAGATTTGTCATCAACTAATGTGAGAAAATATTTCATTCCATAATAAGTAGCTACTTTATATGGACCCCATACATCCATGTGTATCAAATCAAAAACAGCATTTACATTGGTGCTACTATTGGGAAAAGGCATCCTTGTTTGTCTAGCTTGTGGACAAACATGACAGTGATCAATAGTAAAACTACTATTAGTATTGAACTCTTTTATCTTCCTAAGTACTTTCATTGGAACATGTCCCAATCTTCTATGCCAAAGTGCTGGATCTCCAGCTCCTTGTTTTATTGCAGACATTGTGAGAGGGTTGTTTCCTTGTGGTATTTCATTCCAGTTCATCACATACAAACCTTCTTCCACCTTACCAATCCCCTTGACCTTCCCAGTCCTGAAAAATACAATGTGTAGGAAAGAAAGAAACACAACAGTTTAATCCCCTTGTCAGCTTGTTCACAGACAACAAATTAAACCTGAATGTTGATATACACAAGACATTACTGATCATTTCAGTAGCATTCAATTGTATACTTCCAATGTGGGATACAGTTGCTGATTCTCCTATTGGTAGTTGTACTTGCCCTGTGCTATGTATTGTATGTTTATTATGTAGGTATGTATGATTACTGATCATATGATCTGATGCTCCAGTATCTATAATCCACTTCAAACAATAATTGGGATTACCTGCCAGATTCACACAGCCTTGAGGATTCAAGAACTCCTTATTGCCTTGCAAAATTCCAAGCATTTGTTGAAGTTGTGTAGGTGTTGCCTTTTGTATTAACTTCCCTAGCTGGTTAGGTATATCTTCCTGCCCTTGTATTGTTCTATCCATGTGAACCTTATCATCATGCAGTCGTGAATGCATAGCATTCTTTCCTATGTGATCCAATGCTTCCTGCAGCTGTACTCCTCTTGTATTGGCAGAGTTAACCTTCTTCTTACCTTTGAAATTTTCTGGATAACCAATCAACAAGTAACAAGTGTCTTTCACATGCCCATTGCATGACAATTATCACATTTCTTCAGCTTATTGCAATTAGCCCTATCATGACCTCTCATGTTGCAATAATCACAATACAGTGTGTGGTAAGTTTTCTTCGAATTCTGAGATTGTCTATTATAGAACTATGTGGACTGATTATTCCTGGCAGTATACATAGCCAAAGATTCAATTCCTTCACTGATATTCCCTGCAATTCCTCTTTGACTTTCATCTTGGATTACAAGAGCATATGCTTGATTAACATTTGGTAAATTATGCATCATAAGAATTTGACCTCTAGCTGATGAATAGCTATCGTTTAATCCCATAAAAAACTACAGCAATCGTTGATATTGTAGTTGCTCAACATACTCCTTAGATTTGTTGCAATCACAACTTGGTGGAGGTAAAATTGTATCATACTCATCCCACAGATTTTTCAATTTCGTGTAATATGCAGAGACACTCAATACTCCTTGTGTTAGAGTAAATATCTTCTTGTGCAATTGGTATAGTCTCGATCTATTTATCTTGTCAAATCGCTCCTTGAGGTCAAGCCATACCTGATGTGCACTAGGCGAGTACAAGATACCACTAAGCAACTCCTTACTGACATTGCAGGTAAGCCAAGAGATAACAATGGCGTTGCATCGATCCCAAACCTTTTTCAAATTGTCTTCGAAATCAGTACGCAAAACAGATCCATCGATAAAACCTATCTTGTTTCGTCCAAGTAATGCAATCTCCGTAGCTCTGCTCCATATAGTATAGTTCTCCATTCCAGTCAATTGAATTCCCACAGACAGAGCTCCAGGTACATCTGAAGAGCTCAAATACAATGGATGATTGTGATCAATCATCACCACATTCCCAGTAGCTGTCTCACCTTGTGTTCTGCTACTCGATCCTCCCAGTGAATCATCCTCGATCGCCATGGATCAGATCCAACTGCCTCCGTAAATCCTTCGTAAAACAGAAGAAAAAAAATTGCAGAAGATGAAATCCAGCTCCTAAACTCTTCCTCCTCTGTGCTCTGATACCATGTTAAGAAGATCAATTGATCAACAATGCAGGAGAAGAAGAGAAATGAAGATCAACTGATTTACAATGAAGAGAAGGAGAGAAAGAACTGCTCTGTTTTCTTCCACTAAGATCACGCAATGTACATTGTAAAGAAACTGAAAAACTAACTAATTACAAATGATCCTTCCAATATATATATATATATCACATTAAAGAATTAACTAACTGCTTTATAACTAACTTGATTTGTTAACTAATCACTAATCGACAACTGTACATTTTGTTAACTGCTCAACAATAATGAAGATGGTGCATCTTTGAGGCCTATCTTGGATTTGCTTCAGCAGAAAGTAGTCATTAACACATGGTAATTGTTTTCTCTTATGCAATACTTCCATCGTTTCAATTTATTTGTCTGATTTTAATTTGTCATCGATTCAAGAGAATAAGTGTTTGATATTGTTGTTGAAAAGTAAAAAAACCACTTGCTTCATAAAAAAAAGCAAATAAAACGTTTGGTAAATTAATAAAACTACTTTTACATGGAAGTAGAAACAGTTTTCTATTGTCGACAAGAATCTAAAAATTTCTGCTTCTTTAAAAAAAATAAACTATGTTTTCATAGACTAATTGTATCATTTCTACTTGTTGTAACTAAAGTAGCTCAATTTTGCCTCGATGGACTTTAGCGACAATAACTAAATGATGAAATTTGTCAAGAATCTAAGAATTTCTGCTTCTTTAAAAAAAATAGAACTATGTTTTCATAGACTAATTGTATCATTTTTACTTGTTGTAACCAAAGTAGCTCAATTTGCCTTGATTGACTTTAGTGATAATAACTAAATGATAAAATGTAAATAATTTACAAAGTGTAAAGAGCAAATTACGTTACATCTAACTCCTTTCTATCCATTTTGAAATGATAGGTTTGGATTAAAAGTTGCAATTCTTGAAGGAGGACTTCCATTTGAAAGGATTCATGGTGTAAATACATTTGAATATTTTGAAATGGATCACACGTATAGTGGTGTTTTTAATAAGGCAATGTTTAATCATACAACTCTAATGATGAAAAAAATACTAGACAAATACAAGGGCTTTGAGAACATCAAGACTTTGGTTGATGTGGGTGGTGGTCTTGCATCCAACCTCAAGATGATTACAACTAAATACCCAACTATTAAGGGCACTAATTTTGATGTGCCTCACGTTGTCCAACATGCCCCTACTTATAAAGGTACCTTCTCATTCTTGTTTTTTTCTTTTAATAGCTGATAAATTTTAACGTTGTCATTTAAAGTTGATATAACTCTTGTTATAAAAGTGATTCATATATACCTTTATCATTACACATATGACTTATATATACTTTACCGTTACAAAAGAAGCTCATATATATCCTTCATCTAATTGAAGTGAAAATATTGGTTTTAAATTTATTTTTTTGACTTAATTTTTTTTAAAAAATTCATGTCGGGGTATATACGATCTTTCTAGCAAAGTTGAAACCAAAAAGTAAAAAAAAAAAAAAAAGTATGTCTAAGTAGGATCAAATATATCCATATGGATTATATTTTTAACTTCCACTAGAGGAAAAAGTGTATATGTAGGTCATTTGTATGACATAGGAGTATATATGAATGACTTTAATAACGATGGATATAACGAACTCTAAATAACTTGAGCGCTATATCAGACCTTTTTTCTATTTTTCTTTTTAATTTATTGATACTTCTTTTTGTATTAATTTGTTTGTCTAGTTTTCATTTGATATAGATATTTATATTTCATTTTTAAAAAAAAAAAAAATTATCACAGGGGTGGGACACGTCGGGGGAGATATGTTTGAAAGTGTTCCAGAAGGACATGCTATTTTTATGAAGGTACGCACGTGCCTCAAATTAATTATAAAATTAGTATGATAAAAGTTTAGTAGAAAAAGTAATTATTCATAACTATTTGTTGTTTCTTCATAATATTGACATTTTGTGTTTGTTAATATTGATAGAAGTGGATTCTTTATGACTGGAGTGATAGTCAGTGCGTGAAGTTACTGAAGAATTGCTATAAAGCTACACCAGCAGAAAATTGAAGCTGGATTCAAAGATATAATTTGTTGTGTTTGTAATTTTTGGGTCATGGAATTCTACAAGTAGCTTTACCTCTACTACTTGACTCTAAATGTCATCCATTAATATTATTGTATTTATTTTCTGTTACTTCACTTTGTTTCTCTAAAGTAATAATTCAATTATCAAATGCTCTTTTGTACTTCTAAAGTTTGAGCTTGAAAAGTTCTTCGACGGTGGAACTCAAATCTTCCTCTAAATAACTCAAGTTATATATAAGTTGCTCGTCTTGATGTTCTTTGATATATTATTCACTCAAAACTATTCACGTCTAATTTTAAAATTTGAGCTTTCAATTTCTTCATTTGGACTTCCATTCGACTTGTTCATTTTATTACTACTAAATAAAATGATCGGTATTTCATTTGATTCTCTTGATTTTGTTGGGAGAATAACATCAAGAGAAAGAAAAATTATGCATAGCAAATTCTCTTGTAAACAGAGGAAGATGATGAAGAAAAAACAAAGGAGGAAAATAAAGTTACACGGCTATATTCAGTAATAAATCAATAATATAGGCTACTTTAGGTAATGGCTTAAGTCATATGCGCACCTTAAAGTTGTTCGTATATTTCACTTAGACACCTCAATTTAGCCTCATACCTATTGAACACTTCAACCTTAACAAATTTACACCAATTTAACAAAAATGATAGTCAAATAAAAGAGAAATATGTGTGCATTTCAAACGCTCAAACATGACAAATGGACCAATGAAGTGATGACACATGGCAATTGAATTAATTTTTAAAAAAAATTTATTTAAATAATCAAAAGCAATTTAAGAAAACAAAAATTGAATAAATCCACCCAACCCCCACCCCGGCCCACCGGCCACCCACCATTCTTCTTCTCGTTGACTTGAACTGCAACCTCCATACTTCTTCTTCTTCGTTTCCTTTTCACTGGCCCCGGTGTTTCAACACTAGTCAACAATAACCTCCAGCCTTTTCTTCTTCTCCATTGAATTTTATCCATATTTCACCATTATTGTCAATCTAAGCTAATTCCTCATTTACCTTTCATTTTGATTGCATCAAAACCTTCTATTCATTATCTTTTATCTTCTTTTCACTAATAATTATTTATAATAAATTACAAGAAAAAATAATTTTTTACAGAAAAGATAATCAATTGCTTCATCGAAATATTATTTTTATCGAAACAATGAAACTTTGCCAAAATATTTGAGACTTTAATTAGATTTACATAGAAAAAGAAAAAACACAAAAAGAATTTGAGTGGGTGTGGGTATAGAAAGAGATCAGAGAAGTTGCAGAAAGGTATGTGGAAGAAGGTCATTTTTTTTATTTAAAATTAATTATTTTTATGCATTATTTATTAATTAGGTCTATTAATTGAAAAGAAAAAGAAAAAAAGATCATTTCAAATGGTTTCACGCGCTTGGGGACCGTGAAATACACATTTTTTGCCACATAAGCCATTTGTGTTCAATAGGAACTGTTTTTGAACACATAAGGTGTTCAATAGGTATGAGGCTAAATTGAGGTGTCTACGTGAAATATACGGACAATTTTAAGGGGTCGCATATGACTTAAGCCTTAGGTAATAAAAATGACCGAATGGTCGATTTGATTAATTATCTCATCGCTATGATGTTGGTGTATATTATATATACGTACAACTTCGTACCTTAGGAGACCAACATAGAACATGATCAACCCATTATCTCAATGTAGGGTACTTCCATCTTTTAGCAAGCTTGATCACTTTAAATTTTTGTCCAGTATGGCATAATCACATATTCATATTCGCATCTACATTTATATAAACATTCATATTGAGGATGTATTGAACTTTAACTGACGACTCAAAAGCAGATATTTATAGGTTTTCCTTTTTCCACGAATCACAAGCACCAATTAACGAATTAACTGAGTTCAAATTAAACATTATTAGTACTCCCGCCTTTTTTTTAATTAGAAAAAGTGATCCCGCCATATTTCAAATAAAAAGAATAAGTATATGTAATTATTTTAAACTAGACGGGCTTAATTGGAATAAAAAAAGGTTTTCCTAAACCATGACGCAGAATGGAAATTAACAAGCTTGATCAGTTTAATATTTTCCTAAATCCTGGTGTATTAGGATTAGGAAACTAATGCATTCCTTTATTAGTATTAACACTTCCTTCTCCGATTGAACTTGGGATTAATCCTCTCCTTATAAATTGTTTTAAGTTTTAACTAATAATTTCATCATTCAATAATTTTAATTTTTTTTTTTAACAATGTCGTACAATTACATGTTCAAATTCATAATTGTGGGAGAAACCGGAGTGGGAAAAACTTGCCTGCTTTACCAATTGACATCGGCGCGATTTAAACCGGTTTACGAGGTCACAATCGGAGCTGAATTCGGATCCAGAACGATCACCGTCGATCAGAAGCCAATTAAGCTGCAAATATGGGACACGGCGGGACAGGAAAAGTTCCGATCACTCACGAGATATTTTTACAGAGGCGCTGTTGGGGCTTTGCTAGTTTACGACGTGACTAAGCGGCAAACTTTCCAGCAACTCCCGAATTGGCTCGAGGATTTACGAAAACACGGCGATGAGAAATTGACGGTAATGGTGGTGGGGAACAAGTGCGATCTGGATGAAGAAACTAGGGCTGTTAGTAAGGAGGAAGGCGAGGAATTTGCGAAGAGGAATAAGTGTTTGTTCATGGAAGTATCAGCTAGAACGGCGAAGAATGTGGAGGCGGCGTTCGGAAGCGCGGCGGAAGAAATATGTGAGAAGATCGGAAAAGGGGATTTTGGGACGGTGGAGGGATATAAGGGGATTACAATTGGGAATTGGAGAGGAAAAAGTAAAAGATTTTACTCATGTTGTTTTTGACAATTTGTTTGTTTATATACTAAGTAAATTGTCCGCGCGAATCTATCTCACAATTAGATCACTATCATGTTGAACTTGTAGTGTAGTTGAACTTAATTTGGTTTAGAGTGTACTTCACTTAGTTTTCAACAACGTTAACAAGATAAAGAACTTATAAATGAAGTATTGTTTGAAACATCTCTAACTTCGCAATATCTGTAAAATTATGTTCACAGTCTTAATATATTTTATTTAATCGTTTCGAGAAGTGATATATATTTGAATAACTTAATCTATATTCTAAGTTGCGGCATTAAAATGTTAAACAACATGTAAATCAAATTAAACAACTCTCAATTTGTGTTAATAGTGTTAGAACTATTACTTTGTGAAGAGATAGATATAAGAGAATTATCGGTCAATTTTTCTTCTAATTTATTACATGTCTTTATCTCTCTGGTCAAAATTGATTTTATTATCATTAGGAATATTAGCTCATAAGAATTCATACCCGTTACAGTTTATTTGCTAAAAGTAGAAGTAGTCCTTCTTAAACAATAAGGAATCGTTTGGTTACTGGTTAGAGTTACGCACGTATTAGTTATGCAGATTTGGTCATGTTGAATTTAATCATGCTGATATTAGCTACATGGATATTAGTTATGTATGTATTATTTAGTTGTTAGAGATTATGACAGATGAATCATAACTATTGAATATTAAACTTGTTGTAAATTATTAATATATATCATTTACAAAATAATAATACATGCTAATAAAATGTGGAATATATTGAATAATATAATGCTAATATTTTATTAGCATATGTACCGTTAAAAAAATATATAATCAATTTCTAATATTAAAAAAATATTTGTATTACATAAATTAATGAAAATTACAATTATATAAAAATAAATGAAAATGATCTAAATATAATAAGAAACAAAAAAACTACACATAAAGATAGGACACATTAAAATTTCCAATTTAAAAAATAAAAGAAATAAAAATGGCTATATACATAAAAAGAAATAAAAACAACAAATGTATGTATAGGAAAATAGTAAAGTTTCCAATTAAATAATAAAATAAATTAATAGAATAAATATGTAATACATAACTTATTTCACCTTCTACCCTGCATAACTTTATACATATATTTCCTCATAAGTTATATTAATATTAATTACATAGGACTACAAAAAATACAACCAAACATGATATAAGTTATGTTGATTTTTATACCTAATACAAACTTCTTATATAGGTACACATGATATGAATGTGAGTATTCTATTATATTGATAGTATGTTGTGTGTATATTTTGTATATATCATAAGTATATATGTAAATAATAATAAGTATTTTACTAATAGATAGTGTATTGTGTGTATGTTTAGTATATATTATAGGTATATACTGTGTGTATATTTAGTGTATATTATAAGTGTATATATATATATATATATAATCATAAATAGTTATACTTATTAAATAGACAAAAATACACTATATTAATAATTGATTCAAACTTTCGAATTAATAAACTATGATTTTTTTAAAGGAAAAATTAGTAAACTAGTCAAAATAAATAACATATTTAGTAAAAATATCCATACTTTATAAATATTAGCAATAATGTCAAAAATGTCATTATTTTAAAAAATTTATGTGTCCCAATTTTCTTCCTATTTTATCTCTCTTTTTCAATTAATTCTATATATCTTTTTTTTAAAAAAAAAATTATTCTCTCTCATATTTATCTTTTCAAATTGTTAATTCTCTCTCCCATTTAATTTTTTTTCTCTCTCATGGTTATCTTTTATAATTTTCCTCCAACATTCAAGTTGCAAATATCTTTTTGCCATATATTTTGGTTGTTTTTTTAATCCAAAATTGAATCAAAAAGAATCCCTTTGATTAAGGTATCTCTAATCTTTATCCTATTTTCAGATTTCTTTTCCAATTTTATTTTTGTTTAAATATTAAAAAACTGTTATTTATATTTTTCAATTTCCGTTATGATTTACTCTCCAATGGCTGAATCCAAGAGGCTTACTAGAGGTATTCATCTTAATCAACCAATTTCTGGTGATTTTTCATCCTTTAATTTATTTATTACTTAACAAATAGTGAATAATGTATGATCCGCTGCTAAAATAAGGGAAGAAAGAGGGTAAGAACATTTACAAGACTCATTGGTGTGCAAAACCTTCCTCAAATTTAGAACGCAAATGTAGAATCTTTGTCTACTCGTGAGGATCTTGAAAAAGACGACGAAGATCGCGAACAATTTTCTATTAGTTTGTTTTGTATTTATAGTTCTTTTTTAGACTTTGGTATGCTTTCTTAATTTGTATTCAAATCACTATGTATACTATCAATATTTGTATTTATTAAAAATTTCATGTTGCATGGTTTATGAATCTTGTATTTGTCCCTAATTTGTATTCATCCAATTGTATGTCAACTAGTTTATTTGTATTCGAATACAAATACAAATAATAGACATATTGGAATGAATACGACTTAGAAAAGGAAACAAGATCTTGAAAAGAAAAATAAATACACAGTGAAAAATATATACGAATACAAATGTATTTCTTAAATAACTATATTTTATTTGACATACATATTGGAATGAATACAAACTAATAAAGGTATGTCAACTGAATTTGATATTTTTTTCTAATTTGTATTTATTTTAAAGGTATGTCAACTAGTTATGTATTTTATTTAAGAATGAGTACACCAAATATTCAATTATTTCTTTTCAATTTTATATTTCATTCACTTTTTCATCATACTAATTTTTTGTATTTTATATATTATTATACAAAATTCTAAATAAAAACTAGAATAAATAGAAATACAAATAAAATACATATTGAAATGAATACATACAGGATTTTTGAAGAAAAAAATAACTATATAGGGAAAAAATATATGAAAATACAAATATATTTTTTAAATGACTATATAGATAAATTCGGCATACCTATTGGAATGAATACAAACTAATAAAAAACTATAATAAATATAAATAGAATATATTGTGGAATGAATATAATTTAAAAAGGTAAAAATTTTGAAGAAAAAAAAACAAAATTTAAATTTTATTTGAAAATGTAACTGATGAGAAAATTAAGGATGCTTGCCTTTTTTTTGAAATATTCCCCCCCTTAATTTTCTCTTATTAAATAATTATATTTTTTAAATAAAAATAAATAATAAAAACATACATAACAAACTAAAATGACATTTTTACTAAATATTGAAATTGTTGCTAATGAGTCCTCTTAAATGCTAAAATATTGACATTTTGAAAAATTTCCTTTTTTAAAAGCTTGGCCCATTAAGACCATTGGGCCAAAACCTGGATGCGAATATTTAAGCCAACTTTTAAGCCAGACACAAATGTACTAATGGGTTGCGGGCTGGGTCAAATTCTACTTTGGGAAATTTTTTAAAATGTCAATATTTTAGCATTTAATAGGACTCATTAGCAACAATTTCAATATTTAGTAAAAATGTGGAAATTATTATTAATAGAAGAACTATATTTATTTTGGAACTTAATTGCTGAAAAGTAGGGTTGTACAAAATTAAATCAAAAATCAAATTAAATCGCAAATCGAGTCAGATCGGAAATTTTTAGTATGGTATTGACAAAAAAAATCTGACTATATTTGGGTTGGGTTGGCTTAACTAATAAAAAACAAACTGAGATTAAACCAACCCGACATTATATACATAATTTTAAAATTTTATTTTATACATAAAAATATTTACTTTGATATAATTTTTAAATATTTTTTTTATACTTTTTCATAGTTTTTATCTCTTAATATATTATTTCAAGTTTAAAAAACTTAGAATTTTGAATGGTTTTATAAATATTATAGTCCACAGTTGTTTGGTAGTAATAATAAAAATTAAATCAAAATCAAATTAATACTAATGCTAAAAGAAAATCAATTTAATTATATTGATTATTTATTCTTTAATTTTACATTGATTTAGACAACTAAAATACATAATTAAATTTTAATTTCCTTCAATATTTAGTCATGTAGCTAATACTTATTAAACTTATTATAGCATGATTATGATCATTTTCATTATCATTTGTTAATTTGTAATATCTTTTTATGCAATTTCATCATTATTATTTTTTGAATATTTTAATGTCATTAATCACGTTCATAGGAAAAAAAAAAGCATACCTAAATGGTGATTCTTTTTGGTTTTAGGTATGAATATTATCTAAAATGACAAAAAATTATTCCTTTTTTTAAAACTAATTATTGCAGGGGTAGAACATGTTGGAGGAGATATGTTTGAAAGTGTTCCAAAAGGAGATGCTATTTTTATGAAGGTACATTGCCTTATATTAATCAAGAAACTAGTACCCCAAAAAAAAAATTATCAGAAAAAAGTATTTGAATATTTTTAAGAGATAAGTGTCAAAAAAATACTTAAACAATTCTTTTTTTTTTTTAGTTTTATACCTGAACTATTGAAAGTGTGAGTTTCATAGATAAACTATTTAAAGTGATAGTTTAGGTATGAAACTCAAACTTTCACTAGTTTAGGTATGAAACTCAGAAAAAAAAGGTCGTTATTGTTTCTTTTTTAAATATTGACAATTTTTTGTTGTAATGGTGTATGTATGAAAGTGGATTCTTCATGACTGGACCGATAGTCAGTGTGTAAAGTTACTGAAGAAGTGTTATGATTCTACACCATCAAAAAATGGAAAAGTTATTGTTGTTGAGGCCATTCTACCTGTTCAACCCGATCCTAGGCATACCTCTGTTGTTATTTCGCAAACTGATTTGATCATGTTGGCTCAAACTTCTGGAGGAAAAGAGCGTTCGAAAAATGAGTTTCAATTCCTTGCAAATCAAGCTGGATTCAATGGCATTAGCTTTATATGTACTTTTGGGTCATGGAATTCTACAAGTAGATCGACCTTGTTTACTATATAAATGGAAATCGAAAGGGGAAAATTACACGCAGCAGGAGCTGCAAACGAGAGTTGTCAAGAGAATTACCAAATAAAGGAACAATATGAAATAATTTCTCAATTTATTTGTTTAATGTATTTTCTCTCTAATTTATGTTAAAAGTGATGAATAATTGGACCATTTTCAATAGTTCACGATAAGTGAATTATTCAAATATGTTTTGTGATGCGCGTGTCCTTTAATTATTCATACTCCTATTAGCCCTCATCAATTATACATTTGTGTCAAATCTTAATATTTATACTGATAACTTAATCGATATAAAACAATAATCTGTAAGTTAATATCTTAATGATTTAGCATGTATGTTTACAAACCGATAAATTAAATTAATAAACTTTAAAATCAAACTGATATGGAGCTCAACACAAACATCCCTTCAAGACGTCAAATAAATGATGGTGATGTTGAATCAGAAGAATTACAAGCTCAAGTGAGGGAATAAAGACACACCATGCAAGGTAAGAAAATGGTTCAAAACCAAATTCAAATAATAAAGCAAATAACCAAAACTTTGCAAGTGAAAAAGATAAATTCAATTCTCTTTTTTTTTTTCACCCAAAAAAGATAATACCAATTATATAATACTCCAACTTTGGAGAAACGTAACAAGCGCTTAGTGCCCTACAAATCATTTTCGATGTAGTGAGTAAATATACGATTTAATACCCTAACATAAGAAGTTTTAAATTTTTGGCAAATAATTCATAGAGGTACAAAAACAATGTCACTGTAACAAAAATAACTTTAACAGCAATAAATATTAACATAAATAAAGAGTGATAAAGTCTTTATCGATATTAGCTAATAACATTAGAATCAACATCGTAAAGACTTTAGGAACATATATAAAAAAAAAAAAAAGAGTGTCACTTGTCGCAAAAGATACATATTTAGCACAATTAAAAATTAATCATCTCTAATGATACTTTTCATGTACTACGTTAAAAGATACAAATATTCCCTAACTTAGGAGTTAGGACTAAGTAGACATATCGTACCATAATAAGTACCGTTGGCCGTGGTAAGACTTTAAGTAAAATCTCATGCTATGAATATGTAATTAAAATCATAAAATATGTAATAACTAACATTGAATCCATTTGCTCGTACTTATTCAATTTTTCTTTTTTATTTGTCAAATGAAGAAATAAAAAAAAATTACATATTATACTTTATCGTATCATACATGTAATGTAGAATTCAATCTCAAGTGAATCGACTAAAAAGAGCATGTTTGGATTGATTTAAAAGTTGAATAAATATATTTTTAATTATTTTTAGTTTTGAAATTTTTGGCAAAATTAAAAATAACTTAAAACAGAGGTTAAATAAATTTAAAATGTAATTGAAAACCAAAATAATGCTCTCCTTACTTTCATTTTTTGGCTTAAAAAATATTTAAATTTAACTTTAAAAAGGAAAAATTACTTTTTAAATATTAATTTTTAAATTTATCCAAATGAGCTCCAAAACGAAATCCCAATCAAGAAAATTGTTTAGTAGCCCAAATCAATTCTTTACAATAGCTATACGTTGACATGTGCATACATTAGGCCCATTTACCAAAATACTTTCAATAGGGAAAATTTCATATATAGCAAACATAATTTATTAAATAACATTGTATGGGTGTAGTTTACATAATTACATTTTATGGGTATAGTTTAGTTTGTTATGTATCTTTTAATTTGTATAAAGCATTTTTTTTATTTTTAATTTATTTAATATTTTACTTATTCATTGAATAGTAACAAATATCGCTAAATAAGGTAACAAACATTTACACAATCCCATTATTTAAGCTAACCATTCAAAATCAAATATTTTTTCAATTTTGTTTAAAAATAAATCATATGAAACACTTAGACTTTAATGATATTATTTGTATATATATACATTGATTATATTGTATATATTTGAGAAATTGTAAATAATTTTTTATACATTTTGATGTGTAATTTATTATGTATTATTAAATGTATATGAGATCATCATAAATATGAAAATTGTATATATGACAATCATGTTTATTTTTTTAAATAAAAAGTGTGTTGTATTTGTTCTTAATTATTTTCTGTAGTTTATTTATACACAATATTTTATTATGTTCATTTTTTTATAGTAAATATCTACAGATTTGATAATATACAATAATTTGGTATATGGATTATATTTGTATGTGTACATATGTAATTTCATGTTTTTATAAAAAATTAATGAACAAATGATTGTATAATATTCATTTGTCAATTGTATATATGGTAAGCTTGAAATATGTTTGTGTATTTAGTGCGTAATGTTTATATATACAATATTTTATCATTTTCATAATTTTTTGTATATATCGACGAATTTGTATAATATACTATAATTTTATATATGTATTATACAATGCTTAACAAATTTCTTTTATACAAATATTTGTATACAAATAACAATTATCTCATAATACTTTGTATATATTATCTTAATACGCAATCCACTATATACATAACTTTAGTAATTTGTATATAAATTACTCAACCTGATGTTCTTCAGATTTTTCTAGTTCTGTCCAGTTTTGATGAGATAGATCCAATCTCGTCTGAATTTATGTTTTTGACTTTTCTCTTGCTCCAACCTTCAATTGTCTTAATGCCGCTAGATTTCGCGTTGTTGATGACTTTCTGAATTGTCATTGGGTCATTTTTTTCTTGAATCTCTATTCAAGATATTGTTCAACTTGAACTTGTTTATGTTGTCATATACCCTACATTGACCCCAAAAATCTTGAAATAACTCAATTGAAAACGAAGGTGAATTATCAACAATATTGACATGCAATGACATACCTTTGGTAATCCTCATATATGGAGACGAATCCTTTATTCTCATTTTGAAGAACTTTAAACTGGTAAGAAAGAAAGAATTTTTTCTTAAAAAAGGTATGAAAAAACTAAGAAAAATAATACATATATAATTATGTTGATGAAGGAAAAAAAAAATTTAAAAAAAAACTGGATTAATGAAAGTAAGAGAACAGGAATATCGAGAAATTTTCCAAAATTCAAAATAGGAGTGGAGTGATTTTAGGAGAAAGATATGGAATGAGTGTAGGAGAGATAAAATTGATTTGATAAAATTATATATAAAAAGAGAAATTTTTTTTTATGGTTGGATATACAAAGAAGTGGTGGGTCCCATTAATTATGACAAAAAAAATGAAACTATAATTATTGAGAGTAAATAAATTAAATTATACCCTTATTTGCTAATTACTTAGGGATGTTTGCCATTCCACGTAATTTTCCCTTCAAAATATTCTTATATCATTTGACACCTTGGACCATGCACATAATATTTGAAGTGGAATTCATAGCTCAACATATATTATTATTTTTTAGAAAAATTACTTAATTAGTTAAATATTTATATTATATTTATTAATTTTCCTTGTAGTTTGAAATAATTACATATTGTTTCACTAATTAATAATATATATATGTGTGTGTGTGTGTGTTAGCAAATACACTAAAATAAGGAAAGAGGTGAACGAGAAAGGAAGAGATACAACGAGAAAAGGAGGGAGGCATGCGAGATAGTCTATGTATCACATATACATGTGAATCACGATAGATATATGTATCTGGTATTACAGATGCGCGGGGAGAAGAGAGTGCAAGCATGCATGATATACAGGAGAGAGTTGAGTGAGTGAGTAAGATACATGAATCCACTTATATATCTAGAATAAATTATTGGTTAGATAATTGTATATTATATCTATATGTATTTTTATATTCTGATAGATTATACATATACAAAAATGACTAATTATACAAAACTTGAAGTCATCCCACATAATTAATGTATAATGGTAGTCGCGAGTGATCATTATAACAAACTATAACTATAATTAGTAATTCAGTAGTATAAGTTTGCTCAACCGAATAATTTTTCATATATATGTGTGTGAAAGTTTTCTATATTCAAATTTCACCTTAGTTATTAATGCAATATCTTCAATTTTACGAACTTGACCTTTAAATGTTACGTTTGAATATGAGGTTGCCTTTTTCCTGCTACAAATTAGAGTGCAATATTTCAATTTTCGATTTAGCTATCCTTACAAAGATTTGAGGTGTGTTTGGTAGAGAAAAATACTTTTCAATAAATATTTTACAATTTTATTATATTTAATTGATTTAATGTTTGAAAAATATTTTTCAAATAGACTTTTTTCTCAAATTCTAAAAAATTACTTCCTTACATATAGTAAGAATAACATTTTCAAAACTCTATTCCAACCTTACCACTGGACCCAATATTTTGGCTCCAACCTCGAACGAGATATGATAAATACCTAACCAGGATGCAACACCCTAGTCAGGTCGAGAGAATTAGGTTCTAATCGTGATCGCAAGTCAAATCTAAGGTCTGGATCAAGCCAAAAGTCAAATTTCAGATCGAGATAAGATTTCGAATCTTGAGTCGAGAATCTAAAGTCGAAAGTTAAAATTTGAGTTAGGATCAAAATCAAAAGTTAGGTTTCATATTTAAGTTGGGAGTGTGAGTAGCCCCGAATCGAGATTTAAGGAGATTTTGATTTAAGGGTATGAGTCAAGTTAATTATCCAAATCTTGGATTGAGGTTGTGACTTAAGTCTCAAATCATGGTGCGAGCGGATCTCCTATTTTGATTTGGAGTGAAGTCCTAAATCGGGAGTCAAATACAAAAAACTGTTTGAATATAGTATGAAAATTATTTTAGACAAAACTATTAATAAAGAGCATATATGTTCAATATTACATCACATTGAAGAGCATGTTTGGTTCAATTTCAAGTAATTTAAGAGCATTTTTGCTTTTTTCGATTTAATAATGGTTCGCACTTCTCAACAAGTGATCGAATCATTTTAAACCATAAAGAAAGTAAACTATGCCTAATTTTTTTTTTTTGACTTAATAGATGTTTGAATCTGAATGGATTAGACATTAGGCCAACAGAATATGACAAATTATGTCTAGTCACATTTTATGTAATCAATTTTCAATTTTTACCTCATTAATACTTTCTCTTTCATCAATATTTAATATTTTCTCCCATATTCCTGGCATTTAAATATCCTTTTGATGATTCTAGAAGCAATTTTTGTAATTTGAATTCATCAAGTATCTTTTAATTGATTTTCTCTCCTTTTTATGAAAACTATATTTATATCCATCTATGTTTTCATCTATTCTTATAGGATTTCAATTGAAGAATTATTTTGTTTTCTCCATTATAATGATTATATATTTATTTATTTTTAAATAGCACAGGTAAAACATGAGCAAAAAGATATTGAGATTTGTGTGATAGTAAAATACTTATATACATAGATACTTGTATTGTAATATTAATACAAGTTGAAATGGTGATTTGTTAGTACAAGTATATCTGAATACATAAGTAATCTATTCAATTTTGAAAAAAATGATTAGACAATACAAGTATAATTAGATACATTAATATTATTTTTATTAATATTAATGAAAAATTTGACCAGAAAGAGATTGACTATTATTTTTCATTTTTCTTGTTTCTATGTTGTCCAATTAATCCATCTTTTGTTTAATAACAATGTATTCATATGTATACTATATATTGTATTCATTTTTTGAATAACAACAATGTAGTCATTTCTCAAATTGTTGTGTTCATATGTCAATTGTCATACTTTACTTTGTTGATATATTCACATTTGATACATCAAGTTGTTAACAAAATACATGTATCCTTGATATTATAATACATTAAGTTTTATAAATAGAGATACTTATTTGAATTCGAAGTATTCATGTTCTTACCGTACACGAGTAATATATTTTTTTTATTTAGTTCATTGTAATTAAAATTGTATTAGTGTATAAATAGAAAAATAAAAACATATAAAGAAATACAATTAAAAAAGATATAAATTGTAGTCATCTTTTTATACAAATAACATACTTTAATAACCCTATAAAGATAGTATTTTTGTAAGTTATTTTTATTTTATTAATTAGATTCTCTTATGGATTTGAAAAGATATGAATGAATCAAATTTGTATCATAGTCTTATTCTCATTCAAATTATTTTAAAGACATTTTAATTTTTAAAACAAATTATGTTCCGTCTTTTTTTCTCTAAGAAAAAACAAATTCAAGCCTCTTTCATTATCTCACTTTATAAGCTATCTAAATTATTTTCCTTGAACTTTTAATTTTTGTTTTAGCTACTTGTTTATCAAATATTGACAAAATTTATTTGATTAAAGTGCAAAACAAACTTTATATATATAATTTGTTAGAAATCAGATTATCATGCCTTTGTAAAATTATTTGAATGTATCATATTCATTAGATGTTTCACCTACATATTTAAGATTAGTTTATGTTAGAATATTTTTTTCTCAAAAAAGATAGTTAACTTTTTTTTGAATGATTATTTTTATTATTTTAATTTATATATGTAATTCATGTAGTTATATTACATTTTTCGCCAAACTTAAAAAAAAATATTCATAATTTAAATTTCTTAATATCTATCAAAGAATAATTTTTTTAATATTTTGTTAATAAAATATTTAATTATTGTTTTATTTAAATTAAAATAATTATTATATTTAAAAATGAACAATGTTACTCAAATCTACGCAAAAATCTTAATCATCCAAATATACGTTAAAAAATCATTCAAATATTCATTAAAAAATCTTAACCATTCAAATACATATTTAGATTGAGCCGATAAAAGAGAAATAAAGCCTAACACAGACGAAGTATGATAATTTCACTAAACAAAGAAGTCAAGGAAATAGATAAGATATTATTGCATACCCCAATTTGGCTCAATCACCAAAGCCAAATTCAAAAGTGAATCAACCAAACAACTAATTATAAAAATGAAAGTTTAATAAAACACCCATTCACTAAAAGTACATTCACATGTAGTACAAAAAGTCTCATGATCATTATGTACTATATAAACTTGATTAGGGTGTTTTTTTTTTTTTTCCTTTCATATTTGCAATTTTATTTTAATTGCTAATAATAATATTTTTTTTCCCCATCATCTACTACATGTACAAATGTTGTTTTCACAATTTGCCAATGTGAACGCAGAAGATGCTACTCCTATTATTCTACTACGGCGGCACGTGCAAAGTCACGGACGTTAAAGTCTCGTTTGACACTTGCGGCTGAAAATAATCCATTGGTGGCCCCACTCAAAAAGGCTTGTGCAGGTGCATGAACATATCCTGCAGCGGCGACATCTGATAACTGCTCTGAAACTGAGAACCTAACAAGCTATTATCCACCGTTGTGGCGCCGGTAGTGGCATCCATGTAATTAAATGGAAGATCGAGGGTAGCTTTCTCCCAATCTGTCAGTTTCGGCTCACTCTGCACTTCTCTTTCACATGTGAATTCGGGTGAGAGCACGTGTTCCGAGCAGCTTGAATCGGAGTGCATCTTCGGAACTGAATCGGACGGCAGGTAGAAGAAATCGTTGTGCAATTGCTGCGGCTGAGGATGTGGAGGTAGCGGTGGTAGAATCTCCGGCTTCCGATCTTCTGGAGATCCAACTTTATCCATGTAGCAGGTAGTGTTCATTTTCCTGTTCTTCTCAATCGATCCCTTTTTGTTGTAAATTCTACATAGAACCCAATCGTCCAGCTGTAAACGAGACAGAAACCGTCAAAAATCAATCGGAAAAACAGAGTCTAGATCGTCAAAAAAAAATTATTAATCTGTTCTACACTCACCCTTAAGCTATTGTTATTCTTCCGAGCAGATCGATCAACATCAGCTAGACGATATTCATGCATGATCCAATTAGTTTTCTCTCCTTTAGGTGCTTTACCAGAATAAAACACCAATGCTTTCTTAATTCCCACCGCTTTCGGATTTCCAATCGGCTTATCCGCACCAGTAGCCTTCCAATATCCAGTTCCAGCAGCTCGATTAGGTCGTGAACCATTCGGATACTTCCGATCTCGAGGTGAAAAGAAGTACCACTCCTTTTCTCCATACAATGCCAAATCTAAAACACAAAACACAAACAAAAAAATTTAGATCCATCTGAATTTCAGAAATTTTCAACTGTTCAGTACTAACAAAAACTAATTTACCAGGAAGATCCCATGGATCAAACTTGTAGAGATCAATTTCTGCTACAATTGGTACAGCAATTGGCTGTGAAGTGCATTTTCTGCATAAATAATGCGTCACAAGTTCTTCATCAGTTGGATGAAATCTGAATCCTGGAGGTAACTGCAATTCAGCTGCTGTCATTTTTTCTTTTTCTTTTAAATATAAATTTCTTATTTCAGTCTAAAGACAGAGTTTTCTGAATTCTTTGAATAGAATTGAAGGAATAGGAAAACGGTTGAAAGTTGAAACTTCGGTCACAAGGGAGAGAGCTAAATATATAGAAAACGGAACAAGGACACGTGGCGAAGATAAGCTGAAGGGATCTAGAAAAAACGTGTTAAAATAATTAGAAATAATATGATAACTAAAATTATATCAAAAAAAAAGTGGACACGTATGCAAAAAATTGAGTTTGAGGGGGTAGTGGAGGGGGTGGGGGTACATTTGGTCACTGCTTACGCACTGATTTTTGGACACAAGTGTCAAAAGGGACTAGGTGGCTCGGCGGGTCCGTGGAAGTTTCCGGTTCGGTTTTGGTTCGGGAGGATTAGGCTCGGGGAAACAGACACGTATACCAGGTAGATGCACGCTCGGTAACTTTGTGTCGTTACTTATGACAAAAATGATGGGCCCACTTTATTTTTATATTTTGTTGAATAATTAAGTAAATAAAATAAAATAAATTTAAATTAAAAAAAAATAGATGTGCAACTTTTATCGTGTGAATGTGGTAGTTGGAATTGAATGAGAAGGAGATAATCTAATGTGTCAATAATTAGTGAATTAACGTTGCTAGGAGTGCCACATATACTAATGAATTTATTAAGATTGAAAAAATAAACAAATAAATGAATGCATATTGTGATTTGTGATTCCTTAAATTAAAAGGTGTGAGCATATTCCTAGAATGATTTTTGTATAATGATGGCACGTTCAACGCATAACAAATAAAAAATTTATATTCGTATGCTATAACAAAATTTATATAATTGCGTTTTATAGCAAATATAAAATAGTATAATTCGCTATACATATATAATTATATAATGCGTTGGCCTTTTTCACTACAATATTTATATAAAATCTACATTTGTCTATAATTAAATTAAAGAAAAATGTTTGTAAATTGTATAATTAAGTGTATAACACGAAGATATATATTTTTGCATGTGTATAGACAATTTTATCTCGCTTTATACAAAACAAAAATACAATGTATACACTTCTGTGTATAAAGCGAGAGAGGCGAGCAGAAGGAGAGTGACGAGCGAGAATGGGAGAGTGGTGAGCGAGATTTTTAGGAGAGAGGCGACTGACAAACTTTGTCTTACGTTTGTTATGGAGCATAGTTAAATCAAACTATAGCTACTCTATTTATTTTAGGTTATTAATTTGCTATTATATTTAATTATCCCATTGTATAATACACAATTGCATAATTCACTACTTATTTCGCTGCAATATTAAGTGTATAGCAAGAAGATATATGTTTTTCTCTCGCTTTATACAGAAACAGAAACACAATATATACACTTCTGCCGTATAAAGCTAGAGAAAATTGTATTTTACTGCAATTGTATAATTCGTTGACCTTTTTCTCTGCAATATTTGAAGTAAAATGTTTGTAAAATTGTATAATTAAGTGTATAACACGAAGATATATATTTTTGCATGTGTATAGACAATTTTATCTCGCTTTAGACAAAACAAAAATATAATGTATACACTTCTGTGTATAAAGCGAGAGAGGCGAGCAGGGGGAGAGTGGCGAGCGAGAATGGTAGAGTGGCGAGCGAGATTTTTAGGAGAGAGGCGACTGACAAACTTTATCTAATGTTTGCTATGGAGCATAGTTAAATTAAACTATAGCTACTTTATTTATTTTAAGTTATTAATTTGCTATTATATACGATTATCCCTATAATAAATTTGTGACAAAAAAGAAAGAACAATGTTTGGTTTGTTTACACATTTCGTAATCAGAATATAGTAACTCAATTATTTTATAATATATTGTGAATAAGTTGCTATTTTTTCTTCTAAAAGATAAGAGCATATTCCAATCTCAAATATGATTGGTTAATCTTGAGTCAAATCAAGTCGATTTCTGCGCCGTAGATTATCGTTTTCTTCTATTTTTCACTTCATTCATTTCATTTCTTACGTCTGACTTTATTATTTTTTTTTTTTTAAAAAATGTATGCATCTAGTAAGTTCTTAATTATGTCATTCCTATTTCACCAAATTCTTTATTAATGACACTTTTGTAAGGATAACATGACATTTGAAATTACAATGAATTTATAGTGATACACCAATCCAGACTTTGTGATGCAGTAGAGAAATTATTCGTATTTTAGATTAGAGATTTTGAATTTGAATTCGAGTATGTAAAAATAGAGGTTTTGAATTTGTGTTTTGAATATATAAAAAAATTATTTTGAAAACACACTCTCAAATAAGTCGTGTAGTGTGTCATTTAAATTTGATCAGAATAATAATATGAACAGATAAAAAATAAAAAAATAATAACTATAAAATGATATTGTTTCTAGAAGATGGTTATGACTTATGCGTATTATTGAGATTAGGTACTGTTTAGGTGAAATGTTTATGTTGTTAATGGTTATATTATATTTGTTTAAAAGATGGAAATATATACGGGTGTATAAAGTACTGTAATTGATAGACAAAGTGTGATCAAATCCAAGAAAACCGATTATCAAATTGATTTGATATTAAAAAAATATAAGTATATTAAATTTGATTTGATATTTGATTTACATATATTTAATAGGATTGATATGATTTTGATTTTTACTTTTTAAAAAAGTCAATATCAAATTAAATCAATTTTATTTAATTTTTTAAATATCAAATCAGTTCATTGGTCGATCTTTTTGATTTGGTACACCGCATTATATATATTTCTTTTAACTCTGTCACAATTACTGTTTCTAAACATTATTTAAACAAAAAAAGAAACTTCATCTATCCATATATATTAACTTAATAAAAATATATTTAATAATTGGATTAAAATATTTTTTCTTAGTGCAATTGTACTTTTAGGTCAAGAAAATATGCAGCCACGTTGAAAGACGCATAAGCCTTTAACGTGACTCATTGCGTAGTTAAAGTTAGGTAAAATATTATAAATATTTGATTCTAATCATGAACAGTTTGGACCTAAAAGATTCTTGAATTTTATGGATAGGTGGAATTCAGATAAGCTCTTATAATAAGTTAGGGGCAGAAATTTATTAAATAATTTCAATTTTTTATATTTAAATTATTTTTTTTTATATTTAAATTATTATTGTATCTTTAAATTATTGTTTTTACCGTGTATCAAATGACTTCTAATTTTCTCTCATTATTCGTCTAAATTATATTCACATTGAACTTAGATATGTATGCTTTGAGAAACTAACAGGTCATTAAACTTATTTTGTAATATTTTAAAATTTTATTTTTGTAATAAAGCATTAAGATATATTAGAGATTTATATAGCCATAAAATCATTTATTCGTAACTTAATCATTTCAACTACGCATAAAATTATTTTTCTATTGTAAAATTTTTTGAAAAAAATCATTTTCAAAAATTTAAATATAAATTTTATATTAAAAACAAAGAGATAATAGATAAATTATCACTCCATCATAATCTTTAATGATAAATTCGAATCCCTTTAGATATGAAAAATGAGTGTCTATTCTTTAATGTGAAATTTTTAACATAAATTTAAATTTATTTAAATTTTAATATAAATTTTCGAAAAAAAAAAAAAAACTTTTGGTGGTCCTATACATAAATAAGTTAAAGTGGTCCTTCATTGTGGTGATCCCCATTTTTGTCCACACCATCAATTTCGATCATTCTGAGTAACAATTTATTCGACTTTTTGGATCATTTGGTACGCGAGATGTGATTGATAGTATGATTTTTAAGAGATTTATATTTTATTTTTTATTTATGTTAAGTAATTAAAACTTAATTAACGTTCATAATTAAACATCATAAGCTAATTTATTTTTTTTAATTTTGAAATCAATATTTTTATCACATCAATCAAACAATCAACACATTGAATTATTTACCTTCTTTTTTCAATATTTTTATCACATCAATCAAACAATCAACACATTGAATTATTTACCTTCTTTTCGTAATTAAATGTTTTCGCTGGTCTTTCACTTTTGAACAAAGGGTCGAGTGTTTTCTATTTTCTTAAAAAAAAAGTTTATTTTACGTTATAAACATGTATGAAAACTTTCATTCAAGGTGTCCAATCATTATTTTTAAGGATATGTAGTAGTAACAAATAAAAATAAACGAAGAAAATAATTTAATTAGTGGAGTGAGTTATCTAAGGACGATTTAAAAGTTGATAATATTGCAGGGTGCACATTTTAAATGTTTTGTACATATACCTACTACAAATATTTTTAATGTGCAAAATTAGTCTCTGACTCTTGACAACACCAAATATTTAAATTGATATGTGAGTGAAAATAATGCATTTTTGTCTAAAGTTTTGGTAGAAATATTGATTTTCCGTCATTTTTATTTGAACTTTTATTGGTTGAAGTTTAATTACATTTTTCTGATTTCAGCTATTTTTTGTTTAAATTTAGTCACCTACATTACACTATAAAATAAAAATTAAAATGAACACTGATTTAAGTGACAATATTAAAATCAGATATGCACTCCACAACGTATAAACACAAATATTAAAAAGAGATCTATCGAAAAAACCAATAACACAACGACAAGAATAATTTCCAACCGATGAAATAAAATAGAAGATTTTTGTCAGTCCCCCACTGAGTACTGATCATGATATATTGTTATGATAAATTATATGATTTATTATTATATTATATCATATTATAAAATCTAGTTTTGTCATGCTCTTTCCTTGTCATTTTACCATCACAACTCTTACCTCATTTAAAAAAAAAAGCTTTAGCAAGTGGTGTTGTGATATACAGGGAAAATCACAGTCTTGACAATTTCATACTATATGATTTGGATTACGTTTGCATGATATTTGTCCAAAATGTCTCACCACATAGTGGGGTTCCTTTTTTTTTTTTTTGGTGTTATGGGTTTAATGTAATGATGTATTTAGAGACAAAAAATAGGGCACGGAAATATGTGATTTCTGCATAAAATATATAATTTAAAATTTGTATAATGTTATATTCTAGCTAGTACATATACTACAAGAAGTCTGAATGATTTACATGTCCTAAGTGATGCATCCATGTCGTAAAAATAGTCGCTTCAAATTTGATCCGTTGATTATTAGATGAAATTATGAATTAAAAATGAAAAACTTTTTCGCCATTTAGGAAGAAGGAAATGAATTTCAGAGCTAATTAAATAGAAAGAAACCCTACCCCTACGTTTAACTTGTTCCGTCATTGTTGCTTGACTTATTAGCTTTAACAAATAATTTAATTGATTGACATATTTATAAATTGAAATTCTTTTTTTTTTTGTATTTTTGCAATATATTTTATGATGAAGATAGAGATATTATTTTTTGAAATTATGCACCTTCCTATGTCTTGTTTTCAAAGTGCAAAACCGCAAAGGAAAGTATAAATTAAAATTAGTTGATGTGTTTGAGTAAAAAAAACACGAATAGTCTAGTAATAGGAATAGCTTGAGTTCCAATCTCGAAAGACAAATACCTAAACTAATATATTTCATTTTCTAATCTTTCTAGAGCAACTATTTTTCGACGTTATTAAATACATCAATTTTATTTTTCGATTTTCTCTATAATAAATAGATATCTATCGATCTTGTCCTTGATATTAAGCTAGCATGTATTTTCATCGTGATTATTGAAAATAATAACTATCTCTTTCTCTCATCGTACATATTAAGTAAAGAAAACATGAAAAAAAAAAACTTTCACGCTTTACCTTAAACACAACTTGTTTTTGTTAAAATGAAATTGACAAAGGAAAGACAGGCAGACCACTCGTGATAAACATAAGTTGCTAAAAACAGAAGTGGGGTATGAATGACTTTGTATATTATTATCATAATATATAAATTTAAAAGTGTCTATGTTAAATGTACATAAGATTAAAATACAAATCATTTTCAAGTCTTTGTTTTGACTAATGTTCCAAATTAATAGCAAGTTGGCAGTGGATGATTTGCAAGTTGTAGCCGACGCCGTACTTTTCCGCCGCCCTCTCTGCACTCCACACAAATAAATGTTTTTTTTTTCTCTCTCTCTCCCCTAACACCCCAACTAGTGGAGTGAGACTCAAAAAATAACGTGTGGCGGAGTCACGATTTTCATAAAGAGTGTTTAAATGTTAAAGTGTATGTGTTATTTTTAAAAAGTAAAAAAAAAAATGTTACTAATGTCACGTTTTCAATAAAGAGTGTTTAAGTGCTAAAGTGAATTTGTTGTTCTTAAAAAGTGAAGAAAAAAATTGTTACTAGTGTCACGATTTTCATAAAGAGTGTTTAAGTGCTAAAGTGAATTTGCTGTTCTTAAAAAATGAAAAAAAAAATTGTTACTAGTGAAATTCGAACACACAAACACTTTAAATTTGTATATTTCTGCTCTTTCAAGGCGCCTGAACCACCATATTACATCATATGATTGTGTCTAGTATGTCTAAAATATATTATTTAGCCATTTAATTTATTATTTTACTTGTATATACTGTATAATATTAAGACGAAGGATGTCCGATTAGTGTGGCTATGCCACCGGGTGTATTGGTTGGAGTCTGCTCTGCTCTTTGTTTAATTATAGGACTTTTTGTAGAAAGTATTTTTTCTTGAATGAGATTTTTATGCATTACGAATTTGAAATAGTCGAGATTTTAATATTTATACGAAAAATAAAAAAAATTAACTAGTGAAGGGAGAGCATAGTTTATAAATTTACGAAGTTTCATATAGGTCATGTGCTTCTATTGAGAAAATGAGGAAGTATATATTTTCTTTAAGCATACGTGTTTCTGTTGATATATTTGCTTCACCCAAGAGTATTTTATATAACATTTTTGTATTTTATTTTAATTTAGTTTAATTATGTGAAATTATAGGACTTATTTTAGTTATGCTCATTAATTTTCAAATTCACATATTTTAGTTACAGTTTTATTACTTTAAATGTTGTTGATATTTATGTAAATCTTGTAACTATTTTGAATAAAAGGTCAACAATTGATAGAAAAATATTTTAATTATGAACATTTCTATAAATCATTTTACGTTAGATTTGCAAGATAAAAGAATGAAACAATAATACCACACATTAATACCTATAAAAAAAATAAAATAGCAAGTTTATTTAATATCCGAATGCACATGAAATAAAAAAAATGATGATATATGAATAAAAACGCATTACTTTTTTATTACTCAACCAATTTATCAATTAATGATGTTTATGTTGTCAGACAAAGCCTGCATTTTAAGATTTTAGTGGGGTAGTAAATATATATATATAAAAAATAATAAAATTGTTTTCTAATACGTTAAGATATGTCATTGATGTATCCTAGAATGACTTGTAGTTTTCTCCAACTAGAATAACGTTAGCAAAGTTGACAAGTTGATATAATTGGTCTAATTTATACGATAATGACGGCTTGATTTGAATATAAACGCTCCAATGTGAACAAAATATTAATGTTTGAATACTACATTTATCAGTAAATTTCATTAAGAGCGAGAATTATAATATGTTGCTAATTAAATATATAATAAAATGTATTTATTAGATATATTTTTCACCTCATAGTTTTAGAAGATGATTTGTGCATTTTTACAAGTATTCATCGTCTTCTTTTTTGAGTATACGTATCAATTAATTGAAAAATGCAGAAGAACATGTTACAATTTAATGAGCTTGATTAATATATATATTTTTAAATGACATGTTCTAAATGATTATTAATTTACATAGTGGATACTTGAAAAGACTTTGAATTTTTTTTTGTAAGGTCGCATATGATATGGAGAATGTTTTTAAATTATTTTCATGTTAATTGATCAAAGTATTTAAAAAAAACGTCTCAGGAGAAAAAAAAACTATTTAAAAAAAATTATAGGGGAAAATAATAATAATAATAATAATAATACTTATATAAATTATTTTGAGTTAAATTACTTATATGATCAAAATGATCGATGTACACTCCTAAATAAGTGAAAACTATAAAATAAGAACAACTATTTTGGATAGGAACTTTGCTATTAAAAACAAAGATACTATTAAATTTAATTGAATTATTTGAATTTGATTGATTACGAATGCCTAATGTCATGCTTTTAAATTATTCTAAATACATTTATAAGAAAAATCAAATTACTCATATCTTCCACTATATATCATTATTTTAGAATATTCGATTCAGATATTTCTTAAATGAACAAATATTAAAGATATTACAATATATATAACTTTTTAAAAAATCTCCTAAATATCTACAATAATCAACTTTATTTTTTCACAAAATACATAAACCTAGCAGAAAATAAATAAATAATTTATGTTATGTGTTGTCTATGCTTCTTATGACTCTTTGCCTTCAACAACCTTCTGAAATGTTCTTTTCTTTGATCCCTTTTTGACCTTTTTCTCCACTCATTTTTTCTTTATTATAATTCACCTTCTTCAATATTATCTCTTATAATTTGATGATGTCTTCTTCTTCTTGTCTTTTTTTGTTTAAAGAATAAAAAATTAAAACTGAAAAACAAGTAGACAAACATGTCCATGTGAATCTACAAAGCATGTGACAAATGCACCCACATATGCCCTACTTGTATTTGCAAATACAAGAACAAGAGAACTGCAAAAAAAAATTCACAAAATTAGGAGTAATATAAATGCAATATATAATTGTATTTTTAAAAAAATATCAATATGAATGACCAAGCGTTGTTGCACCCTTTTTTATTACGTGATGGTAATTGACTAAAACATGAAATTTAGAATAGCAAAAAAGATATTGTTGGAACTTAAACTTACATCAATAGAAAATAATATTATTGGACAGATCATTTTAAGAAATCTATTGAAAATATGGGATTTAGTTGCAATGAAGGAAACTCTGACTTAATTTCTTCTGGTGTTATAAATATTAAACTAGCATGATATTAATGTAGCTATAACAATTTTTAGCGGCAATAAATATATACGTTAATAAAAAAAATGTTAAAAGTTTTATCAACATTAGTTAATTGTCATTAGATCTAATGTTGATATAGTAAGGTTTTAGGAACGTACACAAAAAGTATTGATTATCGCTAGAAAAACATAATCAATAGCAATTTAATTATTATTGTTAATTAATTGCCATTGAAACATTCTTGATGTAGGGTACAAACTAGAAAGCATCTAGTTAGGGATATAAATCTAGAGTTAAAGAGATTTTAAACCAAGATTCTTTAATTTCAACAGATTACAAAATTTAGTAAACAAATGTCATATAAAATGAAATAACAAAAGAGTAATACAAGTAAATAAAACTCACCAAAGTAGAATAGAATTGAGAGCAAATGATATATGCCAAAGTTCTCTATGTAACACGACAAATCCTATGTTGGACCGCATTTTTGTTGGAAAAAAAAAACAAATAGTATTATCAAAAATTATTTCTTCATAAGGGAAAAAAATAAATTTGTCGAATCGCATGGTAATTAATTGAGTGAGTTCAGAATCACAAAGTCTCTAATTTAAATTTCAACGGGGGCAAAACATCTAGGTGCTTATATTTATTCTTATTCGTTCAAAGGCTTTCCGGATAGAGTTATTGTTATAAATAGCAGGTATCCCATGAAATTAATCGACGTCATTATCAATTGCGAGAATCACTCATAAAAGTAATCAAGATGTGTACGAGCTAATCCAGAAACCTTTACACATGATTCTTTAACCCATTTCATAAATCACTAGCCCTGGATACTACTTGAACTATATAGTTTGACACATGAAAATTGGAATTCACTCAACTCATGCCAAAACTCCTTTACCAAATAAACATGGATTAAATTAAAATATGTCACATTTTATGATTAAGATGCTAACAGATCCAATTTTGTGACTAGAAGAAAACTAATGTGTGTACACATTTCGAATTTTTGCAATATACGTACAAATAAAATCATACTAGAATATTATATTTACTGTAAACAGCGGCTATGAGTCTATGAGAATAGCAATTCAATCAGGTATCTGTGTTGGAATTTGATTAAATACAAATCGTATTAAATGTACAATATTCCCTAACAATAACAACTTCATACCGATCGAGTTACATTATTTATTTAAAATGTAAAACAAAAACAGATACATGTATGTTCTTTAGGGGAAAATTGGCACTCACACTTATGAAATTATGTTTTTGAAAAAATTGCCCGTTTAAAAGCGGTTCAACATTTGAAATCCATGGGCTTTATCAAACTGAACAGACTGTGGGATGGGCTTTTAAATTTAGAAGGTAATAAGGCCCATATGTTCAAGAGGCCCAATGAAGATATGGAATTTTTTTAAACATTCTTATAAGTCATCAATACTATTCTGATACACATTAAGACTTATACACTACGACAAAAATTACTATTAGCAACATTTAATTCTTAATTATCATTAAATATATACTTTTAGCAGCAATTTTTACTCTTTATATATGTCCCTAAAGGCTTTAGCGACATTGGTTCTAATGGCACTTAACTAATGCCGATAAAGATTTTATCACTCTTTATTAGTGTCAATATTTAATGCCGCTAAAAGTTATTTTTGTTATAGTGATAATGTATAAAAGTCGTTGATGTGTAACTCAATATATAATTAATATACATACAAATTATGCATTGAATATACACAGCATACGAACTAAAATTTATATGAGAGATTTTAAAAAAATATCTTTGTTGGACTGGCGTGTTATCGATGAAAGGGTCTAACTTTCAAACTCAGGCAAGTTATACATTTGACCAAAAATAATTACATTTGTAAAATACGTATCATTTTTTAATATGATATGTATATTTTTATATATACATTTTATTAACATACAAAAATATATAATTCGATCGGCATAATATATGAATGTGCCCCTTAACTTGGCTTCAAATCGCATTTATACCCTTCAACTTTGGATGTGCACAAATAGACACTTAAACTTGTATAAAATTGAACAAATAGACTCACATGTCCTTTATGTCATCCAACGTTTCATTTTTTGTCCTACGTGGTGTCATGCGTGTATTGTGCCATGTATGACTCATGTGTTTATTTATTTAAAAGTTGATAGATAAAGTTCCTATTTGTGCATTATGAAAGCCAAGTTTAAGTTCCAATATATGTATTATGTCAATCCGATCTGTCAGCCATAATATATCACTCTATCCTCATGTTTGTTTGTTTACTATTCCGATCCAATAATATCTTTGCGATTAAAACTTATATGAAATTACCAAAATTTTAAAAAGAAATAAAATGAGACAAAAGAAAAGGTTTGTTAGAAACTTAATTCAGTAATGGATGAGAAGATAACCACGGTAACTGAAAAATTAAGATTAGAATATGTATTAACTAGTTCTTATTTAATAATAAGAGTATACAATTTATATTATACTGCGTTTGGTATATATAACTTGTAGATCTTAGTATTTTGTTCAAGTAAATAATCTAAATGTCATGTATTTATAGAAGTGGTGTCAATTTTGTTGGAGGATAATTTTTTTACGAAGGAACTTATATAAATTCATTAGTTTATCTATTCTACAGTATTATATATTTTATCATATTTTTATGCGTTTAAATATATTTAAATACGTTCAAGTACATGTATATCCGAATACACAAAAATAAATCTAAATTGTCAATATCACATATTTCTTTCTCGTCAATTTAATAATATTACAACTATTCATAATTGTAGGGCTGCGATGACAACAGTTATTGATATGTCTGCGGCAGTAGTGGTTGGCATGACACTTGAAAGTGGTTGCTTTCAATATGATTTTATTTTTTAATCGAATTTCAAAATATGATTTTTTTGATATGTAAGTTTGAATTTAAAATTTTTGGTTAAAAATGATGAAACAGTCTTATTATTACATTATAGGTCATATTAATTTTGAATTTAAATTATTGATTTTTGAAATTTTAAATTAAGACTCTTATAAATTTCAAATTGCCTTGTATGGTTAGCTTAATTTTCTTCAACTAATGTTAGCTATTAAAACGCTGGTATATTTTTGACCAACCATCCATTCTAAAATTAGTCTTACAACTAATTATTAATTAATCATAATTTATCTCTCTATCTTTCCCTGTGTAATTGTTTTCTTCAATTATTTTCTTCCATGGCAGATCATTCAAAGGCCACATCTCATGAGTTTTGTGGCAGTTTTGGATTTGGAAGTGTTTGTAAAGTTTGCAAATCTTTTGTCTCCATTTTATCTCCTAAGAAAACACATCATAAGCCTAAATCCAATACCCTCCAAGATAATCATCACAAGGTAAATAAATACATATACCATTTTTTGTTCAACTTTAAGACAATGTATATGTTAATTTCTCAAAGTTTTTCTTTTTTTAAAAGGAATTTTTATTTTATATTTTTGACTTAAGAAATCGAAAATGATGGTTCTAATCATTTGGTAGAAACATAAATTAGACATGTGTATTAAACAATAATTATTTGATTTTTGCAAATGTTTGAAAAATCCTAATTGTTTTTTTATACATGAATGTATTCGAAGAATGATTTATGATTTAAATTTGATGTGTGTTCTCATCATATTTGTTTAAAGTTCAGTACAAAAACGATAACATACCCAGTGAAATTCCACAGGCTATTTCCGAAGGACCGTCAACTTTGGTTCAAAGTTTAGTAATCTTCAATATATACATGCAATTAATCATTTCGAGTCTATGTTGCATTCATCACTGGTATTATATTGCATTGCATTGTTGACATAATATTTATTTATTTTTTGTATAATCAAATTGCAGGTTAGTGTAAAGAAAAGTGGTGCTGATGAAGACATAGATGATGATGATGAACAATTTACATATAAGCTCAATGAAGGACTTAACAAAAAACACCAAAACAATGAACATTACTACTACACAAGTTCTCCGAAATCAAGTCCTCCCCATTCAAGAAGCTCTAGCCCATCTCGACTCTCTAGGACAATTTCTCGAATTTTTCGAGCCACGAGTGTGAGAAATCACAACCATAATGGTGGTGGTGGACCAGCATTAGCGAGCACATTATCGCGTAATGCCAGTAGTCATGCTGACTTAACTAGTCATCATGCAGCTCCAAAATCATTTTCACGGAGCGTGAGCCTAACGAGTGGTGGTGCAGAAGCAACCTCAACAACGTTACCAGCCTCGTTTTCGCGTAGTGCCAGCCGGAAGAGCTCAACTCCGATAATGTTTTCAAGCTCAACTGGATTGGTAAAGCCACCACCAACAGAAAAGACACTTGAATGCACCTTAGATGAGTTGTGCTTTGGGTGTGTGAAGAAGATGAAAGTCACAAGAGATGCAATGACAGATAATGGGTAAGGACTCATTACTACTCTTTTATGATATTTAGTTACTCTCCGTTTCAATTTGTTTGTAATAGTTTGAATAGTATCGAAGGTTAAATTCTCAAATACACACTTTTCACTGCCTGTCATTGTGTTTCAAATTCCACAAGTGTAACTCCGTGATCTCCATGATATTGTCATGAAGTTTCACCTCTGGAATTTGAAACTTAATCACAATGATTATCTTTCAAAGATGGAGCAAAACAGTGGCTAGTAAACGTTATTTCCGCTAACATTTGTATGGCTATAAGGTCTTTGAACCTTGTAATCATCAAATATTTCATGATGCTTGTTTGACTATAAAAGCTTCTCAGGAAAAAAGAAAAAAAAAATACAAACTAGTCCTTTTGGCCATCTAGTTTACGAAATATGTACATAGTATATACTTTACACTAATTTACATATACATATGATATATATATCTATACATAAAGATACACAACACACACATATCATATACAATCGAGTTATACGCATAGTGTATACTTCGATCATATTTGGTAAACTAGATGGGTAAATCATATATATTGGCAAACTATCCCTTCAAAAAATAGAGATCACATTTATTTGATTCCGTTTTTGACATTAACTATCTCTGTTCTTTTCTTACAGGTTAATAGAAGAAGAGGAAGTACTAACAATCAAAGTGAAGCCAGGATGGACAAAAGGGACAAAGATAACATTTGAAGGCAAGGGTAATGAGAGACCAGGCACTTCAGCAGCAGATGTAATATTCGTGATCGCGGAGAAAAAACACCCTCTATTCAAGAGAGACGGTGACAATGTGGAGTTGGCAGTAGAAGTCCCATTGGTAAAAGCTCTTACAGGTTGTACTATTTCCATACCTTTGTTGGGTGGGGAGAAGATGAGTTTAACGATCGATGATATTATATGTCCTGGTTATGAAAAGATTATAGAAGGACAAGGGATGCCTAAACCTAAAGAGGAAGGGAACAGAGGGAACTTGATTGTCACTTTCTTAGTAGCATTTCCAACTGAAATTGCTGAGGAACAAAGGTCTGATATAGTCAGTATTTTACAAGATTGCTGTTGAGGGAACTGATTTGGTCATTTTATCTTCTTATCAGATGAATCAAAGCTAGCAAAAAACAGAGTATTGGAGAGTGATGTAGGTTGTTAAAATGTAATGTTTCATTACACAACTAGTTCACTTTTAACCATTTATCACCAACTATTCAGAAGTCTTAAGAGTGTCAAAGGAACAGGTCAAAAACGGATATAATATTCGATTAGAAGTTAATTAGGAATAGCCAGTTAGCATTAGCACACTCCTAGAAAAGCATTAGATGACTAACTATAAGTAGAAATTCTATTATTAATAACAATTAGATAATGTAAACATTTATACAAGAAAAAACAAAATAGTATATAGTAACATAGCGATACATGAAATTTATAAAAGGAGTGACTTGAAAATGTGGAAGGTAATTTATGCCTCAAGGGTAGAGGATGATCAACTACTTACAAGTGTAGTAGTGGGCTCACACCAGAAATCCCAGATTCAAATATTGAATGGAACTTTTACCACCCAATCAAAGCACGAATGAGCCCGATTATATCACCATTTAACAGGGCTTTGAGAAATCGCGCCTTGCCAGCTGTATAAGGTGGATATCTTGCAGGTACATCCCCAGCAAAACTGCGACGTAGAACTGCCTTCTTATGGCTGAAAGTATCAAACGAAAATTTGCCATGACATGAACCCATTCCACTTTCCCCTACTCCTCCAAATGGAAGAGTAGAAAGCGCAACCTTCATGATACAAATATACAGTTCATCATTAGATTTGATAAGTGTATTGCATCATATATGTTAGATGAAACATGAAATTCAGCAGCATCACGCACAATTAATATGCAAAATTTCTCATTCAGTTTAGATACTCCTCGACATTTGTAATTGAATCCAAAGATTCTCTTTTGAAAATAGTTTCTCTCCCTCTAAAGTATTGCTTTAAGGTTAACGATTCAGAAATTGTATCCCATTTAACTTTCAACTTCAAAAAATCTAAATCACATCTCCTCTAGGAATACTCTAAGAAATTATCACTTTGAATTTTCCCAAGTCCCCCATCCCGATCGAAAGATAGATATCCACAATTTCACATTTGCTGGTAAAATATAATAGACTGAGAAAGCTTGAGATCAGCATGCAGACAAAATATATTAACGTGATAATTTCAAAGCACATCCCCTAAGCAGATAAATAAGAAATTTAAGTCATGTTAGCACAAGTGAATTAGAAAATTTGGCTACTAGGCAAAGATAGAATTACTTGTAAAGTGGTGTCATTGATAAGCAGACCCCCTGCTGATATATTCATGACAAACTCCTCCTCCAGTTTCTTGTTGCTTGTGAACAGATATGCTGCAAGTGGCTTTTCTCTGGCTTTAATGAATTGTATAGAATCCTCCACTTTATTGACCTTCACAAATGAAAAGCAAGACTTACTCAAGCTGAGAATTTCACCGAGGCAAATAGTACTATAAACGGAATTTTCTGCAGATGGAGTACTTGAGCTTTATTTTTTTTTTTTTGAAATAGGTAACTTTCTCCTGATTGAGCTTTATTCATTCTCAAAAGTTGGAAATTGGTCATTCTATACTTGTTAATGATGCTGCTAAAATTTATCTTAAACTTTCACAGATGACCTATTGTTTAAAACTTAAATGATGTATTTTGTAGTATATGGGCAGAAATTGCATAATAATTTCCATGAGGATTGAACTGCCAAAAGATATTTATCTATTCAGTTAGGCTGGTTCAAGTAAAAGTAAGAGCAGTAGTTTTTCAAAGTTGTTGAAGTTTTGTTGCTGATGAATTTCAATACCGGATATACATGAAATTGAATAAATCTTTCTGGAAATATAACCATCTTGTAGACGAATCTAATTCATTGGTTCATAATTTGTAACTGTGTAACCATTGTTATCAGCGAACTTTTTTGTTACCAAAAAAGGGAAGTACAAAAGACAAGTCACCTTATACAGGCAGAGTAGGTCATACCGTGATAATAGGAAGTAGAGGACCAAATATTTCCTCCTTCATGATTAAAGAATCTTCTGGGACATCCAGAAGAATTGTAGGAGAGATCTTTCTGAGATGAGGAAAAGAAGATGAATAATAAGTTTTGTCACGTCATAAGCAGACATTTACAATTAATACGTTAGTGGAGAAAGAGTGCGGTCTACTCACAAATTATTTTCATCTCTCTGACCTCCATGAACTACCTTATCGACAACCTTATTATCATCCAGTAACTTTGATAGTCGTTGAAAGTGGTTAGCATTCACAATGCGAGATAGATCTCCTGATTTTAGTGGATCCTTTCCATAGAATTTCTCCAATTCCTGTTTCATAGCATCTAGCTGGCGAAGAGGAATCAAAAGAGAAAAAAATAATGAGTAAATAATTTTGCATAATGTCACACATAAAAGTTACTTGGGTCTCATAAGACGCACCAATTTTGGCACACTTTCTTTGGTAGTAATTATATAATCAGGAGAGATGCACGCTTGTCCATTGTTGCAGCCCCACTTGCCAGCAATAATACGCCTTACTGCAATCTTAAAGCGAACAAAAAAAGAAAATTGATAAACAGAAAAATTGAGAAAGCTTATTATCATGAATTTTGGAAATATACGTTCAAACAACTCAGAAACTGTGAGCAAATTAGAAATATTACCTTGTAATCGATGTTTGAATCCACCACAACTGGAGATTTACCACCTAGCTCCAAAACCACAGGTGTCAAGTGCTTTGCAGCAGCAGCCAGCACAATCCGTCCAACTTTTCCATTTCCTACAGTATTATTTGTCCATTAGTTATCATCATAATGAACAGATGAACTACAAATACATCTTGCAAACAAAACTTGGCAATGTTTTTTTTTTTTGTCATAATACTACTAAATCATATGAGCCTTGCAATCCAAACTAATCACAAGTAGTACTTAAGTCGATCAGACTTATTATTGCACGGAAGACCACGTGCACATACAAGGGTGGGCTGATAGATCAATGTCCATCTCAATCTCGTTGCTCTTCTTATTTATCAAAAATTTCCAGTAAGAATATCAAAAATGGAGAAGAAGATATCCCATATAATGAGATCTAACAAATAACAATAACACAATTTCACTTAGTTCTGTTGTCTCTTTTCCCCTTCCATGGGAGAAGGGGGATGTGTATATGGATCCATAAAGAAGTTAAAGCTCTTATAGCTAAGACAAATTTTAAAAATAAATCAACGACAATATAGTTAAGGGATACGCAACCCTGCTTGGTGGTAAATACAGCTCCTCTGCAAGAGAAGCTTAGGATAAAAGTATTAAGATGATATCATGAATCTAATGGTACAAGTAACATACACTCAATAAGATTTCAAATATACAACAGTTTCTAAAATTCATTGTTGATCTACTGTACACTTCCTTCTCTACATAAGGCTGCTATGATTAGAAAATAAGTGTACTATCAATCAATCAACCGCCTCAAAATCAATCTAGTTGAGGTCGACAATATGAATCCTTTAATTCCATTTTGCATAATCTGGGTTCATTTCTTGGAAATAATAACCAATTTGTCTTTTAAGACATGTAACAGTTCTTTTAAGAGAAAATACGTAATTATCCCATCAAAGTAAAACCTATTTTTTAAAAAGACACTCAAACTTTGCTGAGGTCCTAATACACCCCTTAAACTAGATAAATGTAAAATTATTATACCATTTTTTGATATTTAAAGGAGAGAGTGTATTTCACTCACCTAAAGAGCGTGAAAACCTTAAAAAGTAAGATTAAACTTTACTTTTGCAATTTTTTTTATTAACTATAAAAGAATAATTTTTTATTTCACTGTTAAACTTCTTTTTCTTTCTTCTTCTTCCCAGTTTCACCATTGAAGGAGAACTTGAAGTTTGTTTTTTTTTCATTTTTCATTTAGATTGGATTTCAACGGATAGATCTGATTGTAACTAAATAACACAATCTCAGCACATAATATTCTTTTAGTATTGTTACTAACAAAAATATCCCATTGATAACGGAGGGTGAGAAGCTCTTATTATGGCGACTTCGAAATAGGATCGTCTATCGTCAACGTTATTTCAATTAACCCCTGATCAATTTACTAGGTTTGAAATCCTATTAAGACCAAGCAAAAATAATTTCATATGCATCTGATGAGAGAATTTTTATTTTTTTCAAATACAACCCAGATTGATTTAGAGCAAAAATCAAAGGCAAAATACACAAAAAGAAGACTTTGACAGAAATTTTGATTTGAAATAAGTTAATTTTGAAAGCGGATTTGATTTTCAATAAGGAAGACTTCTTCTTCAATGTTGATTTAGTGTTGTAATGGTGTTTAGCAATGGCAGCCACTCCACAGAACGAAGATCAATGAATAAAGAATTAAAAGTAAAAAAAAAAAGCATAAAGAAAGTCAACGTATAGGTTGAGACTTGAGCACAATTGAAGAAGAAGGAAAAATAAAGAATTAAAAGTAAAAAAAAAAACATAAAGAAAGGCAGAGATTAGAAAACTATATAAAAGTGACAGGTGGCAAACAACTATTGGTGTGTGCATACACCTTCTTTTTTGTTAGTGGGATTAACTAAAAAATTGAGATATTTGTATCACTTTAAAATTATTTAGGGGTGTATTAGGACTCCCGCAAAGTTTAAGTGTCTTTTTAAAAAATAGATCTTACTTCAATGGGGTAATTATGTACTTTCTCTACTTTTAAACTCAAAGTTCTCTAGATCTCATACATAGTCCCCATACTGACTGACATACAAGTTGGCAAACCCAAACCTAATGTAAGTGTAACAACAACTAAATTTTAATCTAAAGTAGTTGTTATTGCTTTAATCAATTGTTTGCTTACAGCATTCTGTTCTTAGATAAGTCTGTGTTAATTCAGATCAAAGGTATGTTGAAACAACTTCTTTATATGTACCCCATCCCCTTTTAGCACCTTCAATAACTAAAATGGTATACCCATGAACCAGTGTATTTTGAGGTCAACCTAAGACATTGCTAATTCAGGACACCCCTGTCTTGTTTAGACAATATCACCACTGGTCATTGAACTGTAAGGAAAATTACCACATAGTTAAACAACCAGTTAAGTTGTCTTCGAAGCCTAAAAGATAAAAAGAAAATATGTTGCCATCAGAGATGATGGCTGATTTGGGCCATTGTCCATCTTCAAATAATCATCCCAGATATTTTATTCTATAAATGAAATGGAGATAAAGTAGACCAGTTTTTCAAACCTGTATAAAATATCTTGTCCCATTTTTGCTCTAGTAATGCAGTTGTCTCAGGTACTGCCCCTTCTACAACTCTGATAGCAGACACATCCATATACTGCCCTAACAGCTTTGCAAGCACTGAAGATGTAGCTGGGGCTATTTCTGATGGTTTCAGAACTACAGCATTACCAGCAGCAATAGCTCCAATCACTGGATCAAGGGACAACACTGGAATAGAATGAAGGGGGAGGGAAGGACTGATTAATTAATCTGCATTGTAACTTTCCAACTAAATATCATAAAACAAACAGACATTACTAGTAAATTACTGATAAGGGATAATGGAAAACTAGCTATCAACAAGCACAAAGGAGCCTTGAAAATCTTGCTTGCATCAGAAAAGGATAAAGCATTACAGTAATCTACTTAGTTTTTGGCCTTTTATTCAAGAAAAGCAGAAAATAGTTTGATCAGAGTAAAACTTTGACATTGTGAGTAACTGAGTGGGGGTATGTTCATTTGACATTGTGACACTAAATATGACCTAGTCTTCATTGACAGATAGTTCAAACACAGACGATCAGTGTAACTGAGTGGGGGTATGTCTCTCTGCATTGTGAGTAACACCGATCTAATGTTGCAAAAACAAAAACCAAGGAAATTCATCCATACATTCATAGTTATTGACATTATCCATCCATACAATGTTTAGTTAGTTTTAAGAGTCAGCACAACCCTTGAAGTTTACAACACAACAGAATTTTCTGCAGAGGGAAGTGATTAGTGTTGTTTCTAACTTGAGACTTGCTTAAAGATATATTGAAAGGAGAAGATAAGAGGAACAACAATTGCATGCACTTAAAAAGGAGATAAATAGACAGTTTTTCACTTACAGAACGGGTAGTTCCATGCTGATATGACCAATACAACACCGAGAGGTTCTGGAACTATTTCAGCTGATGAAGGAAACGAGGTTAATGAAGTTTTGACCTGTAATTTCCATATGTTAGCATCAGTGGACTTCTATTAATTAGTAAGAAGATAGTATGTATATCTATAAATAGGTATAAAAAATTACTTTTTCCGGCTTCATCCACCATTTTAGTTCCTTCAATGCAAGTTTACATGCTGTTTTCATCATAGAAACCTGCAGTAAAAGAACATATGAATCAGAAGACAGAACGAAAAGTGGGTCAACATAGCTAAGAAGTTCCTCAACTAAAAATCCCTTCCCCTGAACTTCTATATATTCATGATAAAACTATTTCTGCTATAACCAAAACAGAAATAAAGAAATGTGTTCCACCAAATACTTCAATGTAACTGAACTTCATATTTAATTTAATCAAAAAGCACTTTGTAGGTTAAAATTGTTGCCTTCCCAATGCTTTGACTATTCCCAGAGTAATCATGTCATCATAAAACTATTAAACATCAATCTTAGTCAAACCATCCACCAGCACATTCTACCAGTGATCACTCACATTGATCATATTGAGCACAGCTAGAAATAAGTAAACTACCAGAATTTCCTGTTTATGAAATGTATATTAACTTTAAGTAGATAGGAGAAGATCAAAGGTGCTACAACAAAATTTATTTTAGGATAATGTATTTAGTATCTGCTGTCTAACGGACTGTCCTTCTGATCCACTGATGACAATTAATTTTTCTTGGCACTGCTATGTTGTCGCTGTTACCAGTTGTCACAAATATTTCTTCACTATCTGTTGGTGTAAATTCTTAGTCCGTCATACGACTACAGTCAGTTTCATGTATTGAATGATTGTCCACCATTTAACCCTCAAATCATATCCAAAATTCAGACCATCTAAAACGATAAAATGGAGGTCCAGATCAACATAATATTCATCCTACTGTTTGAAGGAACGAAAAGACTGTCCATCAATAAAGTAGCCGTCAAAAGATATGTTTGATTTGCCTTTAAGTTCACTACTAGCAAATTTGGAAATAAGATTCTAAGGTGAGCAACCAAAATCTAATCTTGGTGATATCTATATACTTTCTAGATTACCCAACATCAGGAACAACAATGACCTTTTTATCTTGCTTATGCCTGTCACTCTAATGACCCAATACAAAGCACAATAGCCAACATTACTCTTTTAAACTATCAAAACGTCTTCAATTCCAGAAAACTAAACACGAAAAGAGAAAACTCGCTTTTCACTAGACTATCTAACTCAGATGTCAGTTAGTTATCGGTTTAGTTTTACGATAATCAAGTGGTCTTGTGTAGTTATGAACCCTTATTTCATTAAAAAGAAGAAACAAAAGGAAGCCAGAAACTCCAACGTTACATAATTGATTTTAAAAGCAGAAAAATAACCCAACAAACAAAAGGTGCCTATAAAATTTTTAGTAATTAATGAACCAATTCTTCCATGTGGGTTGTTCAAAGGAAATATAAAAGTCTTCAACCGAAAGAAAAAGACAAAAACAAACAAGTCCCCAAAAATCCAATAATTTATACAAAATTCATACACAAAAATCAAAATCATTGAGGATTGAATTCCAAATCTGGGAAAAGCAGAGTATTGCACGCAATTATTCCAATCCCAACTTTATGTTCAACTTCATTGTTCAGATATTATATCAATCAAAAACTCGGAATTTTCTTATCACACAACGAAATTAGCCGATTATGCAATTCACTCTAATTCAATGCAGAGATAGATTTTCAGCCAGAGATTCAAAACATCAACAACAACCTACACACTGTATTCGCCCAGAGGTCAGATGATAGAGCGTACGCAGAACTTACCGCTAACTCAATCATAACAGGAAAAATCGATATCTACTATTTTGAAGATTAATTTAAATTAGGCGATTGAATGAAAAGGAGAAAAGTGATACCTCATGAATAAAGGCTTCGAGTTCAGGCTTAGAGAGGTCAGAATAAAGAGCATCGGTAATCTCCTTCTCATGATTCTCAGCAATCTTCAATAAAGCTTTCAACTGCGACACTCTCCACTCGTAACTCTTCGTCTTCCCACTCCCGTACGTCCCTCTCAATTCCTTCACAATCGCCTCTGCATCCATTTCTCGCAACCTTTATTCTATATCTATATAATATATATATATCGTGTGATTAGGTCGACGACTTTGTGCTCGTCGCCTGTGCTTCGCCGGCGATATATCGTATTATTATTTTAGTTATTAAATGAGTATTTTTAAATACTTGAATATTGTACTCCCTCTTCCTCTAAAATAAGGATGCTTGCAAATAAAATTATCCCAAAATATACATATATATATAAGAAAAATTATTTTCTTCAATTAGTGCTTTCTTATATTTTGAATTTTCATTCTCTAGAGTCCGCCCGCATTAGAGCAGCACGGTAGGGCCTATACTCCCAATTGGATTTTGTCACGACTACGCTCTCAATCGAATTTTTATCATACTTTAAGCTCGAATACGAAATTTCTAATTAAGAAAAAATAAGTCAATCTCACACTATAATTTATGTTATTCAATTACAATATTCTAAAAAACTTTTAATAAAGACAATTAAATTTGTATTTATCACTTCGATGAAAAAAGAGTCATTCCTTCCATTCACTTAATTATTTTTATTTGTCTCTATTTCTCGTATAATTTTATTTTCACATATAAAAAAATAATTTTTTCTTTATTTTCCTTCTACAATAAATATTTATCCTTTAAATCAATTTTTAATTTGTAACACAAATATTATTTAATAAAAATAATATATAAAATAATAAACAAATAAAATTAAACGGATAGTAAAAAATAACAACATATTGTGAGATAGATATTGGAAAAGCCAAAGTGCATTCTGGCCAAAAAAGGAGGCTGTCGTTCAGAGTGTGAAGTGCACGTGATCTGAATTGTCTTTTATCTCACTTTTGTCGTCTCATCATATTTTTACACATTATTAAAAATAATTATTTTATATTATTATGATTCTCACGCTCCAACCAAAAATATTCCTCACGCTCGTAATAACTTAAAAAGAAAAAAAAAATACCAATGGTTGCTTTTTATTTTACTTTTACAATTACTTCTTTTTTTTAAAAAAGAATAATAAATTTCTTAACGTTTTAAAAAAGTATCAAGGTAAATTAGTATAATTTTTATTATCATATAATAATTATTTTATTTTATGCAATATATTATGAATTTAATTTATATTTCGTATATAATTACACCAAATTATAAATAAAGGTAATAATAATGCTTTGCAGGATTCTTTTTTGAAAAATAGCAATTAAAGATTTCAACCCCTTTAAAAAAATCTAAATTCATGTATTATTTTATTTTAATCTGAATTTTATTTTTTGACTTTAGAGAATTATAACAAAAAAATAGAATAGCTAAAGATTGTCAGGAGTCTGTTTGGCTTAGCTTAAAAGCTGGTCAAACTGATTTAAAAGCTGGTTTTTAACTTATTTAGCTGTTTGGTAATACTCAAAATAACTTATTTTAAGCCAAAAGTTAAAAGATGGGGTAGGAGTGTTTTTTTTAGCTTATAAGCTGTTTTAAGTTGACCACATTTTTATCTTTTTGCTCTTAATATTTTTATACAATCTCCAAATTGCCCATGTAACCCTAACATTTCTTTCTTCCATTTTTCCCTTTTCACGTTTGACATAACAACTTCAGCACTTTTATCCAAACGCATAACTGCTTATTTTAAAAATAAGTTTCAGCACTTTTAAAAGTACTTTTTTAAAGCTGCTTTTATTAAGCTCATCCAAACGGGCCTAAATCCAAAAGGAATAGGTAACAAAAAGCAAAAAAGGATTTTTTTTTTTTTCAGTAATGCTTTTGCAAGAAAGAAAAGAGTAAAAATTAAGATTTCAGCTTCCCTATAAAGGTAACAAATTTGATTGAAAAATTCAATAGGTACATTTTAATTTAATTAAAATAAAAATTTAACTAAACTCCTTTATCAAGTAGCTAAAAAAATTTCTTTCTATAAATAAATTTAATATTAGAATACATTGATAATAACTCTTTTTTTGTAATTTAACTTTAAAAAGCACTAATAAAAAAAATCGTACACTCAAATATCACGTAATGCTATGAGTTACAATAATTGAGATAAGAAAACTTGGAGGAGACTTCCTATATTCTACCAAATGGATAGTGGGTACCACTTTTTTTCAGTAAGAAAATTGGCCAACTCCCCTACCTACCTTGTCACAACTCTCTCTTCACTTCTAGCTAGCGTTTGGCCATAAATATTCAAATCTTTTTGGCAAATATTATTTGGATGAAAATTTAGGTGAAATTTTACCATATGTTTGGTCATAGAATTTGAGAAATATATTTCATTTTTTTAAGAAATACGATTTATACCCATAAGTTTTTAAAACTATCAAACTAACCATAAATTTGTATTACATAGCACAATAAAAAACCTCACGTAACAAGATTTATGACTTCCGCAACAAATCAACAAGAATCATTACAGTAAATATTCGTATAGTGAAAAGGTCTTGGTACAAATCATGATAATGAAAATACAACTAATATAAATTCAGGAAAAAAAAAAGAAGAAAACAAAAGGAAATAAATATTGCAATCACTGAAGAACCTATGCTTTCTCATCTGAAAGAGTTCAACCTATTCTTTAATATAATCTTCCCACATTTTATGAACAATCTCTTCTCGATGAGCTTGCATTTCCGAATCAGATGATCGAGGAGATGAAACTATATTGTTACCCTGAGCCAATAGTTCGTCACTTTCATCAACAACCATATCATCATTTTTATATTCATTGAATATTCCATCACTACTTTGGTGTTCACGTAAAAAATTATTGGTTGGTGTCAATAGATATATTATTTTTGTAAAATAAAAAGTTAAGAGTAACAATTGAATTTCTAAAACTTTCCAAATAATGAAATTTGGCCCAAATACTAGTTTTTTCTAGTATTTGGGAATTTAGAAAATTTGCCAAAAAAATTTGCCAAATAATAAAAAAGTGTATGGACAAATAAAATTTGCCAAGTTTTTTCCCAAGTTTTACTTGCAAAATTTATGGCCAAACGGGCCCCTAGTAGCTTGAGATCAGTTTTGAAAAATAAAAAATAATTTTTGAAAATTAAATTGTATTTTATCCTGGGAAAACTTTGTTATTTTTCAAATTTATAAGAAATAAATATTGAAATTCAACTTCAAATTGAATATCAAAATTTTATAATCAAATGTGTTTTTTATAGTTGATCTCTGAAAAGAAAAAAAAGTGAAATCATAGTCAAATGCTTATAAATCAATTAAAAGTTGACAAGATAGAATTACTTGAATAGTGAACATTCTTCACTTTCGACTTGTTTTCGACCTACAAGTCGTGAGTCTAAATCACTAAAAAGATTAGAAATAATAAAAGGTAAAAGGGGGTGGGGTAAAAATTTAAAACATTGCCAACTTCTTCAACTTTGAGAATTTTTTGGTCCCAATTAAGCCAACAACCAATGCAACCCCATAGCATAGCTATTGGGTGAACCAAGACTAAATTCATCCATAATGACCAACTATAATATCTACTTAGACTACCAAATAGTCAATAATATCATACTAACAAGTCATGAGGTAGAAAGAAAGGGATTAACTTAAAAATAGCAAAATCCCTAACTTATTGAACTTTAAAGGTTTGGTGAAAATTGTTAATATGGAAAAAATCAAATTAATTAAGGATTTGGAAGGTAAAAATAGGATTTGGAAGGTAAAGATACATCTTTATTTTTATGATTTTTTTGGTACATTGGAGAACTAAATAAACTTCTTGATTCTATGTGCAACACAATAATTTTTATAGAAAAACATTGGGGGGTCAAATTATATGATAGCAACGGCCAACGCCAACGGTGTGACCGCATGAAATTGAGTTCATCCCTTCCTCTTTCTAATTTTTATCGTGTACTTTAATTAACTACTAGAAAAAAAAAAATTCAAACCTTTTTAGTAGGAGGTGGCATGGTATTTTTGATAACCTAATGTCAAAGTCGAAGAAGAGATCTTAATTATTTTTTTTAAAGAACGAGAGATTTAAAATTTTTATTTAAAATCAAAGTTTTGAAATTTTGTGCATGTTTCATAAATAAATGTTGATTTCAAATCAAAACTTTGAATTGAATTACGAAACCTTACGTCGAACATCTACTACTCCTTCTGTTCCTTGTTATTTGTTCAAATTGACTTTTTATTTGTCATTTTGACATATTAAGAAAAGACGGTTTTTTATCCATTACATCTTCAATTTATTTATCTTTTTTGAACAAAAAAATAGATTCTCTTAAATGAATAAATTAATTTTGGAATTCTATTAATTAATAAGATAAAATGGTGAACTTACTATGTTAATTATTATTTTTCATAGATAGATGTGTCAAGTAAAAAATAAACAAGTAAATAGGGACAGAATAACTCGATTTCATTTGGCATAATACATAAATGTGTCATTTCACTTGACTTCAAATTACATTTATACCGTTCAACTTTGAATGTACACAAATAGACACTTAAACTTGTATAAAGTCTAACAAATAGACAGACATGTCCTACATGTCATTTTTTGTCCTGCGTGGTGTCCTACGTATATTGTGTCATGTAGGACTCATGTGTTAATTTATTTAAAAGTTAGATAGTTAAAGTTAGGGGTGTGCATCGGTTGGTTCGGTTCGGTTTTATATATAATCGGTTCGGTTTATCGGTTTTCGTTTTAAAATATGCTAATCCAATAACAAACCAATAAGAAATTTTTTATCGGTTTATCGGTTTTTGATGTTATCGGTTCGGTTTCGGTTAATCCAATAAGAAAATGTCGATCAAATAATATATAATGGTACGTACGTTATAATTACATGTTACCAACTTACCGCCAAAACATAATAGAAAACTTTGAATGTTGATCAAATTACTAACATTCACAAACTTGCAAAAGCTATCGCCTACAATTACGAACTAAAATTAAAACTAAAATAAAATATTTCAATGAGACAATCTTGAACAGTTGCTTGCTCCACCAAAATAATCAACAAAGTTCTCACCAATTTCTTAACCAAAAAATCACATAGCTTGAAAAGCTAATATTGAATCTATTTATGTATTAAATTATGTATATTTAATATTGAGGAGGGGTAAAGTAGTAAATAACTATCGTCTTATTGGGTTATCGGTTTACCCAATAACCCAATAGGAAAAATCGAAACCGACTCAATAACCCAATAATTATTTTTTCTAAACCCATTAAAAACCCAATAACCCAATTACCCAATAACATTTTATCGGTTCGGTTTATTGGTCGGTTCAGTTTTTGCACACCCCTAGTTAAAGTGTCTATTTGTGCATTATGAAAGTTGAAGGTTAAAGTTAAAATTTGAATCTAAGCTTAGAGTTCAATATATATATTATGTCATTTCATTTCAACTCTTTTCTAGGCATTTTAGCACCTTCTTAATTCCAAAATTCACTAACTCAATTTCAACACATGTTTCCATGAAAATCATTAACCACGAAATTTCACCACTCCAAACAAATGAGATCAATAGTTTAGACAATTTTAACGTACATGACACATAATCTTCCATATTCATTTTATATTCATTTCAAGTACCTAATCGTGAATAAAAAAAACTAAGGTTTATTGTTGTTTTTCCACCCAAACCTAAGATAACTTGTTACATTGATCTATGTTACAAGTGTTGTTGTATATAAATTACTTCATCTCAAAACACTTATCCTGTTTTTGATTCAATGTTATCCAAAAAAATATTAATCAAGAGTCTAGAGAAGTGATTGACTATTTTACTCTTTTTTACACTACATCTTAAGATATAATCTATTATTATTAAATATTTTTGGGAAACTTACATGAATATACTATAATAAAAATATATTTATCATTTATAACAATAACATTTTTTTTTCACTTGACCACCCTTAATTCATTTATAATACAAGTTTAATACATATTACAAAAAATAATTTATTATTCACATATAATACAATTTTTAATGATGGATGATACATTTATCACACATTTTAATACACTTATAATACAATGTCACAATTTTTTACCAAACAAAAACAATATGTTTCAAAAACAATTATAATTCAAATATATTGAATACATAATTCATTTTTAATACATATTACAGATTTATTACAATATTGCTATAAATGGTAATAAACAAAAAGTATCGCTAAAATCAATAATTATTATTAAAATGTATTAATTTATGTAATTTTTCCAATATTTATTCTATTTATGTGTCATAATTAAAATATTTTTAATTTTTTGGAATAATTACTAGTACCTAACAACTCAACCGTAAGATACTTTTTGCTCTTAATATATTATCTTAATATATTCCATTGGGTGGGAAAATGAAAATATTAATTTTGACTTTAAAAGAAAACAATATTTTGATATTAAAATTAAAGAGAGGAAAAAAATATAGAGAAGATAAATCAAAATTATGGAGCGTGCGTTCACGTGAGTCGAAGCGAGAGTGAGATAGTTACGAATCAAACACCCAATCAGGATTGAGAGTGGGTCCCGCTTGTACCTTTTTTATGATTGGCTTATTTATTATAAACTCCCTGAAATAATCTAATAATAAGAAAATTCGGATGGTACAGAAAATCAAAATTATTAAAGGACCATACCTTTTTATATTAATTTTATATCAACCGCTTATGCAGGTCTCACAAATTAGTCTGATACCTCATATAGTCACTCAATTAACCATTATTTTTACATAAAGTTACTCAATTTATTTTTATGTCTTAGGGTCTGTTTATTCATAGGATATGAAATCATGATATATAAGGGTGGATTTAGTAAGAGTATACGGTGTCACGTGACACTACTTTGTTGAAAATTTTTACGAAATATGTACCGTGTAAGAAGGGAAAAAACAGAGATATATCTATATATTACAAATGTGACACTGCTTCAGTCAAAGTTATGCGTAGCCCAACTGGTTTTCGGTTAGGGATTTGCAAGTGAGGGCGCCGGTGCAAAATCGAAACGACCAATAAATTGAATCGATAAAAGTGTTATTGATTTATTGTTATGGGGTTAATCATTTTTAATGGTTTTATAGAAAAAAACATTGGGTTAACGATTTTTTATTGATTTTTAATATTGGATTATTAGGTAAATCGATAACCCATTAAGACTGGTAATTTACTACTTTTACTTGTAGATAAATATTATGTATTAATCTCAATACCTTAGTAGTTACTATCTTTTTCCTTTAGTCATCCATTTACACTTTATAGTGACTTTAAGTTCACAATTTCACATTATAAAAAACATTAAAATCTAAAATAAGAATCCTATTCCTCTTAATTTATCTCTTGTGTTACGCTTGTATAGTTCTTTTCATATTTGTTATTATTATTTCTATTTTATGAATATTTGTAAAGTTACCTTTTTATGTTTTCGCATCAAATTTATTAGAATAGTCATATATAATTTATTAATATAAATTTTATTTTAAATTAAACTATATCATATAAATTGTAAACATTTTGTAAACTATAATTTTGTTATTATTTAATCATAAAAATATAATTTATTATTTTATTTTAAATTAATTATATCATATAAATTGAACACTAGATAATAGACATGTAAATTTGGAAATATTTTCCCCTAATGTTAGGTTAATTCTGTTGAGACCTAGTAGCGTATGTAGGTGCAACAAACTTCTCCCTCTTTGGTAGAACCACACGCCAAAGCAATCCAAACAAAGGAAGGATTTTTATTTATTTTTTAATTAGGTATTTGAATATTTAAACTGAAGTCTAATAATTTTGAATTTGTATTGAGTATCACCGCATCATCGGGGATAATCTCCAAAGTTAAGAGAGAAGCAATCTCACTTATAATATTATATTTTTTTGTTGATTTAATGATATTTTTTATGGGAAAATTATGTGGATAAGTAAATTTATATTATTTAATTATTCATTATAGCTATAGTTTGCTATAATTATAACTCGCGATTAACATTATACATTAATTACGTGGACTGACTTCGAGTTTGTATAATTAGTCATGTTTGTATATGTATAATTCGCCAGGATATACAAATAAATATGTATAATATACAATTTTTTAGCCTATATACATATACAATTCACCTCTCTCCTACTCTCTGTCCTCTCTCTCTCTCTCTCACATCTCTCCTCCCTCTCTCAATCTCACTCGCATCTCTCCTCCCTCTCTCAATCTCGCTTGCATCTCTCCTCCCTCTCCCAATCTCGCTTGCCATTTATACAAATATATATGTATAATATACATTTATATACATATACAATTCACCTCTCTCCCACTATCTGCCCTCTCTCGCTCGCTTCTCTCAATCTCGCTCGCCTCTCTCCTCTCTATTCCAGTGTCGCTCGCCTCTCTCCTCTCTCTCCCAGTCTCGCTCGCCTCTCTCCTCTCTCTCCCAATCTCTCATGCCACATATACAATTACATATATATAATATACAATTATCTAACCAATATACATGCAATTCACCTTTCTCCCCCTCTCTTTCGCCTCTCCCCTTCAAATAACATGTAGCTACAAATTGTAATTATCAAACTATTGTTATAGAGAGTAATTAATTATTTTAAAGTGGCTATACGTAAAAATTTATATATATTTCTAATTTTTTTTTATATACATGACTTGGACAACACTTAAAAACAATCCACTCCAAGAATCAAATGTTGTTTCCAAGAATCCTTTTTTTTTTCTTATTAATTCTTTGGATTAGTTCGAAAGCAAAGGAAAAGTAATAAAGAAATTAGAGAAGAATGATGTGACATCTTTGGAATTTACTAAGACCAAATGATAAAATAAGATACTTTTTTAGTATTATAAAATTTTGTTTGCTTATGCATTTGAATATTTTTATTTTATCACAAACAGTCTGTCTGTTTGGCTTAATTTTTTTAAATGTTAGTTTTAAAAAGCAGATTTTAATTTAAAAGATGAAAAATAGAGTTTCTATTTTTAACTTACTTTTTAAAGTCATTTAAATTTTAAAATGTTATTTTTAAATCATCTCCTTTCAAAAAGCTAAAATGACCAAAAAGTACTCTTTCTGTTCAAATACTTTGTTAATTATTTTCTTTTACTCGTCTAATATTTACAAATTAAAAATGAACAGCTTCTTTTATTTATTACACTCTTATTTTGAAGAAAAAATAAAACTTTAATTCGTTCCCTTCATAACTAAGAGGAATAGAATGATACTTACTATGTCAATCATTATTTTCTTAATAGATGTACAAATTTAAAATTGAACAAATAATGAAAAATTAAAAAAATAATTTTAATCAATTTTTAAATCAATTTAGAAGGATCCCACCTTAAAATATTGCTTGTTTAAATTTAAAGTCAATGATGCCTTAAATGACTATCCAACTAATACGTCCAACAAGTCAAATATAATTTTGTCACGAATATAATATGATCTATCAGATCAATGATTAATTCAAATAAAGACATTTCTTAATTATAAATCACATATCTTATTTTAATCCATAAGTAGATATTATTCATCAATTAAAGCACACACATGACAAATAAACAAAATAAATTATCGTTCTTTGTGTGATTTGGTCATCATCATGTCATGTAATTGCACTTTTAAATAGCATGGAGTGTAATGATTTAGCTTCACTCAATACCCTTCTAGTATAGGAAATAACCAATAATTCATGTTTTTAAAGTTTAGGTACAAATTTATGTTTAAAAAAACTAATTTTAACTTATTTGGATGATGAAACAAGATTTGGGGTTAGAAATGCTTTAGTTTGTCAAACTAGCAGCATACATGGATAGGGTGGGAGTAGAGCGAAGTAAATAGATGTCCGAGCGGTTGAAAGAGTCGGTCTTGAAAATCAATTCCTTTTTTTTAAAAAAAGAATATTGTGAGTTTGAATGACTCTCAATTCATGAGGTCATAAATTCTCTCTTACTGCAGTTATTTATCATTCAATTTTATATCAAAACGAGCAGTTGATTCCACGGTAACAGTGTTGACTTTGTAGCGAGCTCACCTAAAATGGTAAGAAGTGGGGTATATAGCCTTTCAAAGCCCTTTTTTGAAAATGAGAAGAAAAATTGACAATGTTTGCAAAATTGGGAATCTTAAGTGAGTTTGGGCTGGAGTGATTTCGATGATAGGTTGATTTAGGTCGTATCCAAGTTATTCTAATAAGTTTTTGCACGAATTTTTCTATTTTACATTGATCTTTAATTTTTGATTCTTTAAATATTTGATCTATAAATTTGTTGTCCAAACCAAAGTATTATTAGCTATGACATAATTTCGTTAAACAAATATTTTTAGAGAATAATCGAACATATAAATAACACACATACGACATATACTATTTTATGTGTACATATTGTTGGGAAAGACAAGGCACTAACAAAGAATGCCTGACAGGATAACAGCGGAAGAATACCCAAGTCTATACTTTTCCTTTTCGATTTGAACCAAGAGAAGACAAACAACCACAAACAATATGATAGTAAGGCAGCAAGTAATTTAATCAAACAAATATAACAAGGCAATGATAAACCAATCACACAAGACACCAAGATTTACGTGGAAAACCCTTCGATGTGAAGAGTAAAAAATCACGGGACCAAAAGCTCCACTATAATCACCAAGAATTACAATATTGTTCTCCAAAATTGGCCACAAAACAAGTGCCAAACAACGAGCAACAACAAAATAAGATTGCACCAAATCTAGAGAATTAAAGGAGCAAAATCACCAATTTTGCAGCTACTATTCACGACAGCAAAACTGAAGCTGCAGGCCACCAAATTCAACTCTGTCAATTCCTAATCAAAGATTGAGATGAAGATAATATGCTGTCCAAAAATCAGCTCAATCGGACAAGAAATGAAGCGGGAATCACAATTTGAAGTTGGCTGTTAGGGCTGAATTTTGACTGCGAAAATCTGCTATTTTTCTCTCTTTTTGGCTGCTAAAAAACTCTCTGTGTATTTGAAAATAAGACCTAAATAGGCTTATATTTGCCTCATAAGAATATGCCTATGGGCAAAAATGAATTGGTCCAAATTGAGCTTTTATTTATTCACATAAAAAGGAAAAAAAAGACCCATAATCCAACAGATATTCCATGCATATTTGTACAACAACTAATAGCTTTGCAATACTTTTAACAAAAAAAATAAATTAAAAAATAACGGCATAACTAAAGAAGACAAAGAAAGCAACAAAGTCCAAAAATACCTATATCATGAAAATTAAATTCAAGTTGGCCTTTCGAATGATGAAAGTTTCAATCAAGATATTGTTATAACTGTTTTTTATTTTTTTTGACTTCGAGAATCCTTCTCAAGATGTTCAACTGATAAATAACGTATATTAACTATATTCCAAACATTCACATCATAACAAATACTTTCAGACGTAAGAAATTAGCTAAATTCATCATATTTATTATCACACGCACGTTCAAAAGTCTTAGAAAAAAAAATATAAATATTGCATACATAATCGATGTCATTTGAAGAAAAAAGGATGATATTTTTGGACCTATTCTCAAAGTAGTCAAAAGCAAAGGAGTTGCTGAATTATGAGCAAACAAAGGCTACTTGTTTAACATTTTCAAAGCTAATTGGACATTTGGTTATTTCTCAAAGAGTAGCTAATTAAGCTTTCCTATGGGCTATAAAGACTTTCATTTGCCAAGGCCCAATAGTTTTTTCCCCATTACTTAAGAAAATGTAATATTACAAGTTAATGAATGTATTTTATATGTTTAATGATAGGATTATCTTTGTGTGACGTATGATTAAATTACGAGTTCGAGTCGTAAAATCAATTACTAATACTTGTGTTATGATAGGTTACCCTCTCATATCACCTTGTTAGTTGTCCACTAGTGGAGATATTTGGTGACACGAAAATGTTTTATAAAAATATATATATTAACGATTAAAATGATATTTTTATAAATTCATATAATTTAATAATCTCACCACTAAGTGTAAGTCAAATAATTTCATCACTTTAAAACAACAAAGACTTATTTTGAAGTAAAGTGACTTAATACACTCTTCTTCAATGAAACAATCCACTCTAAAAGAAGCAACAAGAGACTCCATTTTTTCAAGAAATTGTTTAGTTATTCATTTCTAATCCATTAGATGTCAAAACACCTAATTTAACAACCTCTATCACAATTTTCAAAAATGAAATACAAATTATAGTACTTCTTTTATTAATAATTTTACTATATCATAAATAGTATACAAAAAAAAAATTTTGGGACCCTTAATTTTTGGGGAAGTTGAATGAGACTTTTGAAAAAAAAGTTTGGTCTATAGTTATGGAGTATTATGAAGTAGCACCAAAGCAAACATGAAGAGACAATAGGAAGTACCAAAGAATGACCAGAGATAATCTCTTCTAAAGATGCTAAGACATGCATTTAGGGTCGATATAACGAATTTGGTGGCCTAAATCAAAATATATTATAAAATTGTAAAAAAATTTCTGATAAATTCATAATAAGTTAAAACACAAAAAGATAAGAGTGCAACACATGATATGTGAGTTAGACGCACGTTACAATGTATAGATAAATTCACATAACTAATCATGAATAAAATAATAGTCATTAAATATATCTTTTTTATATATCAATATATAATATACTATACTTAAAATATACATCTTTATACAAAATGTACATATTTTGTCAGCGAATATCATATTTTAGGCTACTATCCATCGAAGTAATATTGAACCTTGTGACACTTATACCTGTGATCCGATTACTTAATTTAAAAAGATGTTTAACTCATCCAATACATCTATATTTGTTTAGGTTATTTGGCTAGTTTATATATTATTTTAACTCATTTTAATTCAATCCTTTCAAAAATTGAGTTCATATGTAATTCAAAATTGATTTATAAGAAATCTTGTTAAAAAATTAAAACAACTTTTTATGTTTTATATAGCCATAATAAAGAAAACAATAATTTTTTTTAGATGTCAATATATTTTAAAAAAAGAAATAAAATAATTAAATTTAATACAAATTTGAATTGGAACAAATCTTGAACAATTATATAGCGCATTACCTAAATTTTAATCCAAACAAATTAAAATTAAATTAGGTCTTAACTCATCTATCATCTTGATCTATTATAATCCGTCGAAATTTAATCCAATTACGCCCATGGATATTATACGTATCAAATAAATCATAACAAGTAAATCTTTTAAACTTTGCATGGGCGGGAGTGTCATTTCAACATTCTCCTAATTAGTGGGTTGGTAGCAAAATCGAATTTATTGGAAGGTTGGTTCGATGGATGGCCCAATAAAAGCCACACTACCCAAAATAAAAGAAAAAGTACCAATCGGCTCTTTCATTTTTTTTTAATCACTTCACCAGCAACTTTCTTCAATGGCTTCTCTCACCGGCGCCGTCTCTTGTTTTCTCCCGGCCGCTAGACTCACCGTCTCCAGAGCTACTGCCAGACTCTATTTTTCATCATCTTCTGTATCTCCTCTAAAGTGCCCCAAATCGTCTCCTCTCTTATCCCATGTGTTTCGCTACCAGGTTGTACAGTGCTTCCTTTCGCTTTTCATTACGCGTTTTGAATTCTATTTTAGCATTTTATTTACGTTTTCTCCGGATTATCGTTTTTGTAGAAGCAATCATTGGTTCGAGTATCTAGTGGAAGTTTCAGTACTGTAGCATCGGCTAAATCAGTTGCCTCTGATCCCGATCAGTTGAAAAGTGCGAGAGAGGACATCAAAGAGCTACTGAACACTAAGTTTTGTCATCCTATTTTGGTAAATTTCTGATCTATTTTGGTATTTGACCAAAACTGTTCAATATGTATAAACCTGTGAATGATTGAACTTGAATACATCACCTGCAAAGTGTAAACTAATGAACTTGCGAATTTTCATCGACATCGGCTAGTTTTAATGGCAATACCTAGATAAGAATTTTTTTTTCAAGAGAAAACATGAGACACGGACTCCGAATTCTGAAAAAGAAAGCTCTGTGCAAATACTTCTAACCACTCGAGGAGGCACCAGCCAATTCTTGGCATTGATTGAGCTGAAGTGATATGTCTTCTGCTCAAATCAATGGTGCTTATCTTATTTGCTGATGCTATCTCCCTCACTACTAAAGATGATCGAGTGGAATGAATAAGAGAGTGAACAAAGATACATCAGCTACATTGTAGCAGGTTAAGACCAACCTAATAATAGTTCTTAAAATGGCGAAGCTTGGATGAGTTCTTCGGCCAAATGAAGCTTTGTCATATATACCACCTGGAAGTCCTTTGAGATTGTACTAGGGAGATACAGGACAAAGAAATGTTTTACAGATCTCCTTTCAGTTGTTTGGTTTGTATAGAGATGATTGTATACTGAATTTCCTCTTTCACGTCAGCACAATGATAACACGAGTTGTTTGGTCAGTGAACTATAGAATTTTGTTTTGTGTTGTACTCGTTTAGTGATATATTTGTGGTCTCTCTGTAAACTTGTGTATCATGTTTTAATACATGGTCATTTTTCTCGACTCTTCTTTTTCTGTTTCTATTCTTTTGAGCAGCTGAGGGTCCCTCAATACCTGTCGATCTCTCTGTATATGACTTACTCCAACTATTATGATATTAGCTATTCAATGTGATGCGTTTGGCTAAATAAAGGAATTCATTTCAAGTTTGTTCAACTATGCTTATCAATGCCTCTAGAGAGAAATCTAGAACACAGTTTAACACTTCTAAATGGTTCCAGGTTCGCTTGGGCTGGCACGATGCTGGTACTTACAACAAGAATATTGAGGAGTGGCCGCAAAGAGGTGGAGCTAATGGAAGCTTAAGATTCGAAATTGAACTGAAACATGGAGCCAATGCTGGTAAGTCCTCACTCCATTGTTACACATTCTGTTGACTTTCTTTTCTTTGTTAGTCTAACAAGCTAGCTACTCAGGACTTGTAAATGCACTGAAACTTCTCCAGCCTATCAAGGACAAGTATTCTGCTGTTACTTATGCAGATTTATTCCAGCTGGCCAGTGCAACCGCCATTGAGGTAATTTAGTTTCTTTTCTTGTTTAATATTGACAATAAAACTAGCTCACTCATTAATTGGTTTATCTCAAAACAATAGGAGGCTGGGGGCCCCAAAATTCCCATGAAATATGGGAGGATGGATGTGTCCGTACCTGAGCAATGCCCAGAAGAAGGAAGGCTTCCTGGTGAGATTTGTTATTTTACACCGATTCCTTACTTTAGACTAAATCTTGGTAGTTAAGTGGAGAAGGGAGAGTAAAGGCTCATTATCCACCTAGTTTTGAACCTTGCTCCACTGCCCCTCGGGGATTTCTAGTTATAAAAAGACACAGTCTGTTTCTACGACAATACTTTAAATCTTCACCAGGTACCTAGAGATACAAAAGAGATGGTATGTGTGTTTATATAGTGATCAAAGAGGACAAAGAGGGTTTATCATCTAGGTCTATTGTGACATTAGGATAAAACCATATTACCTTACAGATGCAAGGGATTTGATGAGAGGCTTATTAAAGTTTCAGAAGAGAATTCAGCTACAATGATCAAATTAACTACAAACATAATGTTTACCTTATTCCCCAAAGAAAAACAAGAACCATAATGTTCAAACAGCGTAGCTGTAATATCTAAGAAGACAGGTAGATTTATGATCCTTTGTACTCACACTTGATTTCTGAAGGCTGCATACATAGTCACTTCACAAAACACAATAATTTCTGAAGCTTCAAACATATCACTTCACAAAACACACAATATATTTTCAATCATCAAATTCATAGTTGCAATAGTTCCACATTGTGTGACAGGAACTTTTGGAATTTTTCAATTCTTTTCTGATTGGGTTTTGCATAATATAGCAACAACTGAGGACTTTGGAATTTAGTTTGCAACCGTGCATCTTTACGTACTTAACCTTTACTTATATATATAGCTTTGAGCCTTTGACAGATCAGTCTTTGTTCATTGAATCAGTAATATTACTTGACACAAGTCTGGGTGTATTGGAGAAGAAAAGAAGTCATATGAAGATAAAAACCATAAAAGGATTCGTTACCTTCTCAAAAAAAAAAACCATAAAAGGATATCTACGAAGGAGATTTTACAAGTATGAGAGTATACCAGAAAAGAAGTCATATCAAGATAAAACCATAAAAGAATATCTACGAAGGAGTAGTTACAAGTATGAGAGTAATGAGTATGGGGGGAGATTTAGAGAAGTTTCTCGTTATAATGGATTTACACTAGTGATCTAAATTGATATCGTACTTGTTTACCCTAATTATGGACGGTATGCAAGATGAGATTTGTTGGTCTAAAATATTGTGTTAATTGACTAAACTAGTGAGGGTGTCAACCGGAAGATTGCACTATGGAGAAACACTAAAAGAGAATAACACTTTAAGGATAAGTAGAAGACAGGGTGTATGCAGTAATGCACGTTTAGCCAGCATAAGAGTGAGCAAAGTTGAGGTGAGATTGGTGTCTAAATTCCAACAATCAGATATCTATAAAGTAAAATGTATGTAAAGTAGACTGGTATAATACACTAATAAAGTTAGATGGTTGAAATGTAGGAGTGATAAGATCAGATGATACCTACCGAAGTGAATGAAAAGTGTTATTCTCCCTCTATTCTAATTTATGTGGCGGAATTTAATTGGGCATAAGAAACAAATGGAGTACTTCTGAAATTTATGGTCTAAAAGATGTCAAAGACATTTATGACTATATAATCATGTCGTTAAGGTAAAATGAGAAATTTAAAGTAATTTTTTTTCTAAATATACAAGTGTATCATTCTTTTTTGGACAAAATATAGAAGAAACGTGCCACATACAATGTGACAGAGGGATTGGTATAATTAGAAGATCAACCATGTTATATTGGAGCTGCAATTAGGCCTCTACGTCCAACATATCCACAAGATGAGTGTTGCAAAATAGGACTTCTCAGATAGATGTGTTTTGGCCAAAATTAGACAAAACCACAAAGGATTGCATTCTAGTGGAACAGCCACACCAAATAAAATGAGAGAAGGTTATTTATATAGTTTGATCATGTGCTATGTCCTTCAAATGCACCGGTTTATAGGTGTGAACCATGATAATCGAAGGTATAAAAAATGGACAAAGTAGACCTAAACATAACATGAAAGAGAGTTGTTACAGAAGGCTGTTAATATCTTGGAATTAATGCAAATTTAGTAAAATCTGGATAAATAGAAGATAAAGATCCATATAGGCAACAGACTGGTTCGAATTAAATCTTTGTCAAGATGCTATGCTTAGTGCTTACATTTGGCCTAGAGTTGGTACTTGTAGGAGCCTTTTTTTTTGTCAAGAGATTCGCATGTTAGTAGAAAATGTAGAAAACCTCTGGTGTTAGATAAACCCAAATTAGTGAATGTTGGATGAAATGGTTCCACATAGAGTGAATTATGTTGATAAGAATTCATATGCCGACCTCAGGTGTAGTTGTTGTGCAAGCCTGTGGTTGTTGGGTGATGTACTTGGCTAAGATGATTTTGGTCGTTATTGGTGTAGGACTTACATCTTTCTTTTTCAGAATGTTTTATTTCTTCTGATTCTAGATGTCTTTTCATGTCATTCGTAATGCTTTAATCTGAGTATTCAACTCTCATGTTGGAGGAGAGACGTATCTGCAGTTGACTTTTGTTGTATGAGTAGATGACCCATTATTATGAGTCTGCTTGTTTTTTCACCCTTGCTATTGCCGAGCCTTACCCTTGTGCTTTCAATAATTAACAGTATCTTATAATAAGGAGCACTGGACCTTTTATTTTTCATTTGCAACTAACTAACTTTTGATGACACTAGATGCTGGTCCCCCTTCCCCTGCTGCTCATTTGCGTGATGTCTTCTACAGGATGGGACTAAATGATAAGGTAATATATGCTAACAAATTCATTTCCTTAGTGATTAATGTTTCTCTTGCGGCATGTTAGTCTGATTTTGGTTTTCAGGAAATTGTTGCACTTTCTGGGGCTCACACTTTGGGGAGATCAAGACCTGAACGTAGTGGTTGGGGCAAGCCGGAAACAAAATATACGGTATTTGTCCTTTAACCCGATGTTTGTATGAGTTATCAATGAGTTGAGACTTGAGTCATTCTTTTCAAGTAAGGAAATCTATTTCATTTTGTTTATTTTGAGAATGGTAACATAATATTTCAAAAATCTTAGTCAATAAAGATTTGGTTGAATGAGAAACATCAACATAGAAAGGGCTCTTTTTGAAAAGTCAGAATGCTTTACTATGCGTGGATGCTTCCTCTTATGCCAAATGTCAAGTTTGAACTTGTTAACATCTATTTTCTTGACCGAAACCTAAAGTTCGCACCTTCTTTAAGCGTTTGAATATGTTCTAGGGTTAATCTTAACTTTTTAACTTTTATTTTATTTTGAGTAGTTTTTTTTTTTTTTGTAAATCACAAAATAGTTGCTCTTTAAGATACAACTTTTGTTTTCATTAGCAATAAAAAAAAATTACAAAAATATTTTTACCCTTGAATTTTTCTCAAGGTTGTGTTCGCAATGGAAACAAATATTTTTCAAGAAAATAAGTGCATTTCTTGCTTATTTTCTTGTGTTCAATCATAAGCAAAAAATATTATCCTAAAAGTATTTGTATATAATCTTAGACAAAAACTATGAGATGTAAGGGTGGTGAGGATGGGGTCTACCTGTGGGGGGGGGGGAGTTTAGGTGTGTTGTGGAAGGCAGGGAGAAAACAATCAATGAGGAATGCTTCATTTGGAACTTGTTTTTCGTACTAACTTAACCTAATACTATTGCTACTGTACATATCTAGTGTAATACCACAAGTAGGATCTGAGGTGGGTATGATGTATGCAAACCTTATACCTACCTTAGTGGGGGTAGAGAGACTATTTTAGATAGACCCTCGAGGTAAAATAAAATTAATCTAATGCTATATAGCAAAATATTCTTTAAAGATAATATTATGGTTGCTAGCGGTGATGACTAGCAGTGGTTGTTGTGGATGCGAATTGGGGATGATATTGACTAATGATGGTGTTGTCTGTAGTAGCTAGTGGTGGATTGTTGTGGTTGATAGTTATAGTTAGTGGCGGACTGGCGGTGGTTGATAGTATGGTGGATGAAAGTGGTAGTTGATGGTGGTGATGAATGATGATGATGGCCAATAGTAATGATGGTAAATGATGGCTAGTGATGGGGTGACAATTGATGGTGTGGGTGGTACGGTGATGGTAGTTGATAATGATGGACGATGACGACAATAGTTGTTAATGGTGGGCGATGGTTGTAGCATGAATTGGTGAACTGCCATCATTTGTTTCTTGGATTCTTTGAAAATGTCGATCGGTGCATGTCGGATCTTCCAAAGGTAGTGCATTTCTAGAGGATCCTACACGAGTATGACAACACTTTGGAGAGCCTGAGCAACATAGCTGCAATCTTTGTAGAAACTTTTGAATAGACATTTTAGTGATATTAAGACTTCATTACAAATCTTAATCATTTAGACCTATTAAGATTTAAGGCACATTAAGTTGTTGTAAAATGTTGAAGAAAAAAACACTTAATGATTAAGATTCGTACCTAAAAAACTAATGGACTTAGAACACGTTTAGATTAGCTGGTAAGCTTAAATGTTGTAAAGCATTTTTAAGTACTTAAATTGATTTTATAAATAAGTAGTTACGTGTTCGGGTAGAAGTGTTGAATGGTAAAAAGTAGTGTTGATTAGTAGTTCCTTTGTTAGAATTACTGAAAAACTCTTTAAATTTTGCAAAAAATTATAAATTTAGAAGTTCCTCTATAAAGAAAAGCAGAAACGACATATACAAAGTGAAGAGGAAGTTAGGAGTTTTGTTTTGGGAAAGATAGTTTGAGAATTAGGAAGATATATTAAAGGATAAATAGTAAAATACTTGGTCAAACCAAAAGTGTTTATAAGCTGAAAAATCACTAGTTGGAAATGATGAACTTGTGACTTTGACTGATTTGGGCTTGTAAGTACTTTGGTGTTTACCAATTGCATTATTAAGCTAGAAAGTGCTTATAAGCCAAGTTGATTAGCTTATAAGTTAAGCCAACCACTTACTTAACTTACAAGTTGGTCAAACTGCGTTATAAGCTCTTTTTAACTTATCTATGCGTTTGGTTAACATTGAAGTGCTTTTAAGACAAAAGTCATAAGTTGGTCATCCCCAACTTATGACTTTTCAACTTATAATAAGCACTTTTGGTTTGACCAAGTATTTTACTATTTTATCTTTAATTTTTTTTTAAAAAGTATTTTTCTCAAGACAAAACTTCCTCTTCACTCCATATCCACCATTATTAGCACCTTTTATAGAACACATTGTTAATAGTTTAAGCACTTCTATCTGAACATGTAAATGCTTATTTATAAAATTCATTTAAGCACTTAAAAATGCTAATTAGCTAATCCCAACAGTCTCTTAATAACTGAGATCCAAATAATTAAAGATTAAAGCCTTCATTGGGTGCAAAAGAAAATAAGGCCTTAGTTTAAATATTGTCCAGATTTAGGTCTAAATATATCCTCTTTTTGTGGATAATTTTGAAAAGACCCTTGCGCATTGAATAAGAACAAATGGGGGTAAAAGATTGGAATACAAATCAAATCTGTGAAATATGATTTGAATTGGATTGGAAAGAATATATTTCAAGTGACAAGCACTTATTTATATATTTATTTTTCAATAATCGTGGTGCCGGATCAACTCTCATGCAACTCGACTAATTCTACGGACTAATTTTACGGGATATCTGTCAACTCGTGAATTATTGAATGATCTTGGTGCCCAGACCAACTATCGCGCTACTAGACTAATTCTACGGGATATCTGCCCCCTCTCACGAGCGACATGTAAATTTTTCCATCAACACTACGTCAAATGGAAAAAATCACAGAATGCTTTCTTGTCCATAGTATGATTTGAACTTGAAACCTCATGGCTCTCAACCACTTCATTGGTTACTTGCCGTTGGGTGCAAGTGACAAGCTCTTATTGGTCTCAATTTTTTGATTTTTCTCGTTTTAATAATTAAATGCTATCTTTTGAGCATTTACCAGAAATAACCTCTCTATGCCACGGAGGTTAGGGGTAAAGTTGCATACATCATACCCTCCCCAAACCCATTACACTGGGTATGTTGTTGTAATAATTAAAATGCTAGCCAAGTATTTAAACTGGGAAAATATATTAAAAGGGGCTATACTTGAGGAAAAATTCAAAGAAAAACATTTTTTGTACTTCTCTTCTATTGCAATTGAAAGCAAAGTTACATCTAAAAAGCATGGAAACTTTTTTGGTTTACCATTTTCTCAAATAAAAACTAACTAAAAATGAAATTTGAGTCAAAAAGTGAAGATTAATGCTAGAAAATATATAAACACTAATAAAGGTGTAAAATTCAAGTTCGGTAAGAAATTAGATATTTGTGCAACTCTGTTGTCAAAACACATGTTGTCCTGGCATGAGTTGGATAAGATATTTTCAAATCAAGTGACTATAGGTGCATATCTATAAACTATGTCAAACATACTATTGGATTGATGCTCTTATGTTGAGAAACTATACTTCCTACAGTAGATTAGTAAAAAAAATTACATAAAATTAATTGTAGAAGTATTCTTCACAAGAAAATAGAAGTATCTGAATTTGAAATAAATTATCATCAAATAACAATATAAGAAATCTGCCAAACAATTCATTGATGTATATGTTCCATGACATTTGAGCAATGAGCATTTAGCTATGCTCAACAACATCAAAAATTAAATCAAACTTGGATTTTGCAGAATGGTTGTTTCTTAATATTTTAGCTTGATTTGTTTGATATTTTGTAAACAAGAAAGCAAATGCAGGAATTGACTATGCTCTCTGTTGATCTCCTCGTGAAACATATTTTACTGTGATGTCATAGCTTTCACTGATAATTGCTACCGGGTTCTTTTGCCCCTTCCCTCTAATTCAACCGGTGTGTTCTTCAAAGAAAACATTTTGTGATTAATAAATTGCAGAGCTTAGAAATATTAAGCATGAGATCGAGAATCTCATTGTTCAATATTGATTTAAGCACCTCCTTTCTGTCATTCTCATTCATTAATATTTTCTTTTCGACGGCAACAATTCTCTCTTTGGTTCTTGTTAGTTTATTTTTACAATTTAGACAAGTTAACTTGATTTTGAAAATCAGAGAGGAACTTGGATTCTGAACGCATAGTAGTATTCTAACACCAATGATAAATGATGTGGCTGCATTGTGTTTGACATCTATTTTTTTCTCTCTTTTTGACTTGCCGTGTTCCTCTACACCATGGTGCTTTTGCTTCTTCAAAGATTCTGAAAGAAACCAGATATTCACATTTTTTTCTCAGTGCAATTACCAATCGTGAAAGCTGATTTCTGCAACATTAATGAGTTTGGTGCCTGAACTGTTCTATTTTGCATTGCAGAAAGATGGACCAGGAGCCCCAGGAGGGCAATCATGGACTGTGCAGTGGCTGAAATTTGACAATTCCTACTTTAAGGTGCTTTGTGATGATGATAATATATATATATATATATATATAAAAGACTGAAGAAACAACATGATTTATTTTCTCACTCTTCACCTAAAATTATTGGTACAGGATATTAAAGAGAAACGAGACAATGATCTGCTAGTTTTGCCAACCGATGCTGTTCTTTTTGAAGATCCTTCATTTAAGGTGGAATAGTATTACCAGCTTCATAAATCTATAGTTACAATCTGAATTTGCTTCTATTTACAATTTTGAGTGCTTGCAGGAATATGCAGAGAAGTATGCTGTAGATCAAGACGCATTTTTCAAGGATTATGCAGAAGCACACGCTAGCCTTAGCAACCTTGGAGCTAAATTTGATCCTCCTCAGGTAGGTTTTCAATCGTCACCCATCATTACTTCTGTTTGAGTAGTACATCCCAGCCCACTCCGACTTACTAATAAAATAGAAAAACTCATCGCAAATTTTTCCCCTTTAAATGAACTATAACCGTTGGCTCTTGTGACTATTTTGGGTTTTTGCATCCGCTTCTCTGTGTCCGTCTTCCATATGCTTGTTCTGGAAGCTTATTTTGAGGTGGTAATATACAGGCTTTACTTAAGCATACATCACTAGACTGATCACTCATCCAATTCCTTTTGAATATTATTTTAGTTATTGAAAGATGCTAATGTGTTTGGCATTGTTTTAATAGGGGTTCTCCATTTAAAATAGTTTCAGCTGATGTCAACCAGAGAATTTTGTGGCAGCCTATCGGTAAGATTCATGTTGAATAGTTCATTACTTTGTCATTTATTTTGATATTTATAAAAATTATCATCCACTTTTGCATTTTAATTCGTCGAGATACTAACATATGGTTAACCATTCCTTTTCTTGGTTGCTGCAGGATTAAGTACAACTTATCATCTTTACTTGTGCCGTTACTTTTATCCAGTCAAGATCAAGATAATACTCAAACATGAAGACGAATAATTCAGGAAAATTGCAGAGAGAGGAACTGGATACTACGAAGCGAAATATTCCAGCAGAATATGAAGTTTTAAGGGTAGTCCAGAGAAGCCTTTCGGAACCAAGTATTTTTCTAAATATCATTATTATTCTCATTGATTTTTGAATGACATGATAGGAAATACACATAGTGTTTTCAATCCCACGTTCTTGATTTGGGAAAATTTTGCAATCACTCACGATTATCGCTATGCTACTTGAATTATATACGTTGAAATTCACTTGATAAGGACTGGATATTTTCTACTTTAAACTTGGCTGTTGCTTTTGTTTGCTTTTTCTGGTCGTACATACTTATCTAGTTCGGACAACTAAACTCAAGATGTTAACAAGTTTTATACAAGATTCTCTTCTAGTTCCAGATCTACGGTCTGTTGTCTTCCAGTATTTCAAATTCACGCTCACTCGACTCTAGCTATGGAGGGCAATTATCGAGAAACTACGGTTATAGACTCTTCTATTGCCTTGCTCTTTTCTGATATTCTCTCTTTATATGGAAAATTATTTTGAGGTGTATACCTGTAACTGAATTCAAACTATTTACATAGTATTCTTTTTTACTGTCACTAGCGAACAATCCTCTCAATTCAATATCAAAATAAGATGCATAAAATATTTTGTACAATATGTTTGTTGTAGTACAAACTACAGACTAATGTATTGTATCATGTTGTTTGGCACCTTAGAACATGAAAAAGATTATTACATCTCAAGACGCTTAATATACACGATAGTCCTAGCTTAGATGGTTAGCCTTCATAATATAATCACAAAATATGAGAAGCTTGTCATCGCCTTCAAAATGCAGATAAACACCAATCAACTTCAAGTTATATAACATCAATAACAAATTTAATATAATTTCACTAGAACGGTTTGAAAAGAATAGGATACATGTATAATCCTATCCATACCTTGCCGGGATATAGATAGCATTTCAAATAATTAAACCTCAGCTCAAGGACCATAGTAGTGCTATGATGTCAAAAGAAATTGAAAATGTACGTTTTTATTATAAAGAAGCACTTTTATAAACTCATCGAAAGATCTACTTTTGGAAGAAAAGGGTCCAGATACTTTTCTAGAACACAAAAACAATACAAAATTCTCGACATTTATAAACTACTTGTTATTATTAGGCATTTGATCTAAAAGTAAAGTTGAGTTATTTCCAGAAAACTTCTTTACGTGCAAGTCATCAAAACTTTGATCATATATTGAATTTAACTAAGTAAATTACTGAATTATAGTTTATTTGCCCGGCTTCAAAAACTTCCTACCCGTCTAGCTATAGGATAAATTTTTACAAAATTTAAAGGATATAGTTAATCAATAAAATACATATAAATTAACATATATTCCATAAAATTAACGAAATACATATAAATTGTTTCAAACACTTTTCTTATTACAAAAAATAATGAGTAAATATTAACGCTGGATTTGCTTTCTGAAAAAAATTCTTTTGAAATTGTAACAATGTTAAGGAGTACGAAAATATCCTAAATTGTTTAGTTTTGTTGGGGCTATACCTCAATTTATCTTTTATGTTTTGTCCATGTTACAACTCCATGTTGGGATAAGTTGTATCTTGTATGGTCTATGGATAACTAACTCTTCATTCTATCTTATTATTATTTCTCCTCTTTTATTTATTTATGTCTCATGTTTGGTGCACATAATCTAATACATCAATCTCTAAGGGTATCATTTTTTTGTTTTCCTTCCATGTCTCGTACTTATATTATAATGATTAATTTTTGAAATATTTAAAGCTCGAATTAAAAATTTTGATTAAGAATAAAAGAATTTTATCCATGAGTGTAAGTTGTGTAGTAGAGTTGTCAATATGGACTAGCTCACCCCATTCGGACTAACCCATAATGACTTTGACGTTATACAAGTCAGATCGGATTAGCCCATTTTTTGTGTGGACCAGAAAATAGACGGTCCAACCCACAAGTACGTGGGCTACAGACTTGCCGGGCCAGCTCAACCCATTTTTTTTAAAAAAATATATTTTTTATAAGTATTAAATTGAATTATAAATTATAATTTAAAAATATTATCATAAATATCAACAAAACAATATTACATGATATTAATGTTACTACTTGTTAATCAAATCCACAAATAAAATTCTCTTTATGATATTTATAAAGTTTTTTTTTCAAGTAAAAGTATAAATATCTAAATAGAAATATTAACCTAATTGTTTTGAATTTTGACTCTCTTTAATTTTATTAATATTATCTTGTATTTTTAATTAATTTTATTGGCCCACAGGCTGGCCTACCAATATTTCTCAAGTCTCTCAAATCAGCAGGCTTATTCAGGCCGGGCTAAAAAATCCTTTTCTTAAATGGGCTCCAAAAATCATAGTGCGACCCTATTAAATCTCGAGTTAGGCCAGGCCAGGCCAGCCCAACAGGTGTATCCCATATTGATGGCTCTACTGTGTAGCCAACCTTAAAGTTACAGATTTGACATAATTCAATAGCTTTGACGTTAACATTGTATTTATATTTAAAAATTTATATAGTAATAACTTATGGAGTATAAAATATTTATGTCATATAGTCGAGATTTCGAGTTTGTTATCCAATTTAGTCCATATTTATGTATAAATATTTTTCGTTCACTATTTTTATACAATTTTATCCAAATTTTTCTCCTTATATTTGGTCTTTCTATTTTTTGAAAATTTCCCCATTATTTTGATTGAAGAGTTATGTCATATAGTCGAGATTTCGAGTTTGTTATCCGATTTAGTCCGTATTTATGTATAAATATTTTTCGTTCACTATTTTTATACAATTTTATCCAAATTTTTCTCCTTATATTTGGTCCTTCTATTTTTTGAAAATTTCCCCATTTATAATTTGATTGAAGAGTCCATTCCAAATTTGACGAAGAATCTTAGGTGATTTGTTGGATGGAGATGTATGTTTGGTGGTCACGAACTCCAAACAATAGATAATGAAATATAACTACCCATATTTATGGTAGTTGTCTCCCTCTTTTCTACAATTGATTTTTTTAGAGGTCCTTTTTCGATAAAAATATCGAGAGTTGTTTAAGTAATTGATCACTTTCATTACCGCTCAATAAAGCAAGTAGAATACTATTGATATTGATTCAACCCTCTCGAGATATAGTGGAGAAAAGTGTAAGAAGTGAATATGATTTAAAATTTTTAGAATAAAATAGATTGGAAATAAGTTTAGTCAATAAATAAGTTTGACCGAACTATTATTTATAGATTTACCTAAATTTGTATTCCTTGGGACATAATGAATATTTTGAGACTAATGAAAAGATTCTTTCCTCTTTTCTCAATTAGCTTTCCTTGTTATAAAGTCTCTCCAACAAAAAAAAAAAATAGTAGTAGTTTCTAGTTATTGTGACAACTCCATTTAAAAGTCAAAAGAATTGACTTATCAAGAAAAGAAATAATGAAACAAAAAATAAAAAGTTACAATAAGATTCATCAAAGATAAATCAACTCATATTACAAGGAAAAACATTGAGAATGGACGAAATGTGGCTTTGAGAAAAGTTAAATTTTGGGTTTAAAGTTGAGTGGGCCCTACTGCATGAGTATTGTTGGGCCCACAGACTAGGCTTCAAGAGCTCCCACTTTATGGGCCTGATATGGCCCAACTCCTTTTTATCCATATTTTGCTTTAATACTTCTTCTTTTTTGTTTTTTTTTTGGTTTATTTAAGTATTTTGTTTTGTCTTTTAGTATTTATTTTGAATATAAACAAACAATAAAGATTTCATCATCAAATGTCATGAAGTACTCTTTCAAACCCCTGCTTAAATGTCAACAACATTGTATAATACAAATTGTACCTCTTCTCCTTTTATTTATTTTTTTCATCATAATTAGTTGAAAATAAGTGAATATTATCTATTCACCTAATGTTATATCAAATCATAATTAGGTGTATTAATATTTTGAAAAAGAAGAAGTCATATTGTTATTATACTTTCATGAGTAGACATCCCTTTATAATATAAATATACATATAACATAAATTTTGTTTTGAAATTGAACGGATGGGAGTGAATTTATTTGTGTTATTTTTCTTTTTTATCTTGATGGAAATTTCGTGAATGATATCCGTATGAATTTAAATCTCAATTCAATCTAAGATAATTAAAATTTTAAAATATTTTAAAGACGTATAAATTCAATTGACTCTTGATATTCTATTGGTGTCACATAAATTAAGAAAGAAGAAGTAACATATATTATATGAAAATGATATAAAAGAACACTATAAATCACAATAATTAACAACTCGAAATATTTGAAAGACAAGTAAAAGATTTAGTTAACTCTTGAAATCCTATATATAATATATAAATTGAGACAGAGAGAATAAATATATATCATTTGAAAATTATAAAAAATAATAGATATAGAATTCATTACTAACCTGGATATCAATGTCTAGAATCATGTATATAGTTTTTGTGATGAACCACATTTTAAAAAAAAAAATCATATACACTAAATTCAATGATTACTAATTTATGTATAACTTTCATATAATAATTATGCATAGCTTCGTTTTTAACTAAATGATTCATCAGAATTCAGACCATGTTATTAATTTATAATTGCAGAAGGAAACAAGAAAGAAATTACAATAGGCAAGGTAAATCAAGTATCTTTATTAACGATGGTCAGATAAGTATTCCTTTATTCTAACTAAAAAAATTTGGATTTGAGCCCTCTTAGGTATAAAGTTGCTTTTATTAGAGAGTGTTTTATCCTCTGACGTGAAATTTTTCAGCGTGAATCTAAATTTAGTCGGGCTTCAATATGGATATCTGATATCAGATGAGAAAACAAAAAATATTAAATACCTTTAAAATAAAATGTAAATTATGCATAAAATTTTAATAATAATTTAATAAAATAATAGATATATATATATAAAATATTACTAAAAATATTAAATTGAACGGTTAATGTCATGCCATTTTCCATATAATTTAGTTTTTAGAATAACATGTCAAAAAGTCTAAACATGAACAGGTAAACCCATTTTCAATGTCAGAAAAAAACCATTCTTTTTTAATTCTTTATAATTTTAAATTCATATAAAAAAGTATTACATATTATTAAAAATGGTGCCAAATATTTTATGAGAGGAATTCACATGAGGGGGAATCATCTTTTAATTTACTCAAATAAATAAATAAAAGAAGTACTTAACCCAAAGTAATTTTTTGAAAAGAAATCAGAGATTCACAGTAGGGATTTAGAACTTATTCCATAATAATAACAAAATATCGTACATAATTATTTAAGACCATGTCATTGCTATAATTATGTCGTTAAACTTTAATCTCTTTTTTTTTTGTCCGTTATACTAAAAAGGATATTGTGAAGATGAAAAAAAAGTAAAAAAAAAAACAAACACGAATTCAGTATTTTCCAAATTCCAAAAACAATTTTAAATTATATTTAAAATTGTCATGATCAACCCTAATTTTCAAATTAAATAAAAAAATTCTTGGTCAAACAGATATAAACTTGAACTGTTACTAAAGATTATGTTTAATACTTCAATTTAAAATACAAAAATAAATGGCATTATATTAAAATTTTCTCAAAACACAAGAGATAACAAAAAATAATAATTTATGAAAGATTCTCATCATGATCTCATGTTTGAAAGCTACATCTCCTTCCAAAAGGGAACATAGTAAGTTAATTTTATATGTAGATGAGAAGCAAAAATCAAGAGCAAAGGGAAAATAGAAATTGCAAATTTGTTGTTGAAACTTAAGAAAAAAAACAATATAAAGATAACTTTCTATTTCTTTTAATATAAAATTTTCAAGCGTATACAATATGAATTGTGTATGTTTCTATTTATACTGTAACATAGAGACATATAAAAGATTAGTCATAAACATGACATTAACATGAATATAACGAAAGAGGTTATGAAAGTGAAGTGTTACACGAATAATGGTTATAAAGTTGGAGGTTGTGATTATCTTCGTAATGGAGGACAATAATGGAGATAATGAATAAGAGTAATTTCATAATATAATGGACATCCAAACCATAGTATTTTATAACACAATTTAATATATTTTGATTTTTTTATTTGTTGAGTATATGCAATGGGATTAATTTTCATATTCATAAATCATAACTCATAATTCATATCCAAAACTTCGATTTAAAAAGATAGTCTCAATCGTTATACCATATTCGCTAATAATTACTATTGTTTTTGGATTGATGGATGTGTGTGGAATGTGGATGTATACTTCGTGTTATTTTTCTTGTGGAAGCTAGTTAAAATTTCGTCATATATAACTATATATGATATCACTATAAAATTTTCAAATAAGGACTGTGAAGCGATAAATACTGCTTCATGGTGAATACCAGACGGAGGAAAAAAAAGATAACATCACTATCAAATTTGTTATATTTCAAATATTATATGTATCGAATTCAATCGAATTAATTGTTATGAAACTTAATTTTACGAAACAAACCACATAAAAAGTCAATATAAGCTTTATTTCATCGTTTTATTTCTCATTTATTGTGAAAAAGAAAAATCAAAATTAAGACGAGACTGTTTAACTACATGCACTAATTCAACGATTATTTTTATTTCATTTTTTATAATAAATAATTTATTCGACAAACGTAATTAAAAGTCATAAGGAGACTAGTCTAAACAGCATAGTACTCATTCTATCTTAAATCCAATGTAGGAATAACTAAAATTCAATGATTACTAATATATGCTTAATTTGTATATTACAATTTATGCATAAATATATTTGTGAACTAAAGATCCTTTCATAACCTAGAAAGGTTTTTGGAGATAATATTAAATTTAAAATCGTAAAGGAAAAAAAAAGAAATTACAAGAATCAAGGACCAGAACTAAATGATCCTTTTATAATCTAGAAAGGTGATAATTGCTAAATATGGAATTGTACACAGGGAAAAAATAATTTACGAAAAAAATTATTTCTATGATATTAAATTCACCTAAATTGGACACTTTTGAGTGAAAAATAAATTTATACAGAATTTTAATAATATTCTAATAAATAATGAAACACAAGTTTATAACTTTAGAATTATAATAAATAACGTTGAAATTTTGAAAATTAAATTTATAAAAATTTAAATTCTAAATACACGCTTGATATCATAAAGATCCTACAAATTAAACCTAGAAAACACCTGCTTTTATGTTATTCCCTATTGGTATGATGTGTTATCTTTTCTATTAAATAAAATTTAACAATTTCAGCAAAAATTATGGCAAATTGTTTTGAGCGGTTTGTATAATAGCAAATTACTAATTTAAATTAAATGCTATAAATATATTTTGATTTAATTGTATCCTATAGCAAATTATAATTATTTTCGCCACTCTTTTTAGTGGAATCTCGCTCGCCACTCTCATTCAGAGGCAATCTTGCTCGCCTCTCTCGCTTTCTATACAAACACAAATGTATAAAATGTGTTTGTGTTTGTATAAAGCGAGAAAATTGTTTAAATATATTTTCGTTTCCTTCGCTCCCCTCTTCCAGATCTTGCTCGTCACTCTACCTAATTTCATTCGCCACTCTCGTCTCTCTCGCTTATACAACTAGAAACGAAATGTATAAACTGTGTTTCTGTTTGTATAAAGCGACAAAAAATTGTATATACACATGTAAATACATATATTTTCGTCCTACACACTTATAATTATACAATAAAAATGATCCCTTCCCAGTTTCTTTTGCCTTTATCTCTTTCTCGTTTTGTACAAATTCAAATTGTATATAATTTATTTCTTTCTCGTTTTATACAATTGATTCAATTGTATATTCTCTGCCCAAGTCTTTTTTGTCTTTCTTTCTTTCTCATTTTATACAAATTCAAATTATATATATATCGTCCTATACACTTATAGTTATACAATACAAATATTTTCCTACCCAATTCTCTTTTGCCTTTCTCTCTTTCTCGTTTGTACAATTTCAAATTATATATAATTTATCTCTTTCTCGTTTTATACAATTATCTTCAATTATATACGTATAATGAATTATACATATATATATTTACCGCGGAACACAATTATAGAAACTTTGCAAAAACATACAAATATAATTTTATATTTGCTATATGTGAAAGTTCTCCACACCAAATATAAATTTTATATTTGCTACATGTAAAAAGTTCTCCACGCTAAATGGTCAATGTCATGCCATTTTCCGTAGAATTTAATTTGTCAAAATATTATGTCAAAAAGTCTAAACTCGAATAGGTAAACACATTCTCAATGTTGGAAAAATTCTTTTAAATTTTAAATTCATCTAAAAGAAAGTATTATTATTAAACTAGTGTCAAATATATTTATTATAAAATATTTTAAAAGTGTTAATATGAATTCAGATGAGAGGGAATCATCTTTTCATTTTTAAATAAAATAAGCAGTTAACACAAAGTAAATTTGAAAAAAGAAATTATAGATTCACAATGTGGATTTGAAATCTATGCGATAATAATAATACATATTATAATTTAAGATCGGATCATTGCTATAATTGTGTCGCTAAACTTTACACTTTTTATTCATTTTACTATAATTATACTAAAAATATATATTATCTGATTAAAAATAATTTATTATCATATATTTATTTAATCTTTATTATTAAGTATTATTTTATTTTTAATATGTAAATTAACTTATAATAATTTGACATGACATAGTAAAATTATTTTATTTATTATTTATTACAAAAAAAAAATGCATCAACTGCAATAGGATTGACAAACTTAAATTAAACCCACACCCATTTATAAACATCAAAACGAAAGTCGATCGGTCTTTATAATTTCATTTAAAAATTTAGGAGTTGTTCGAAAGAGTTTATTAAAAAAATTATATTAAAATTATTCGTATATTTATATTATTGGTATATTTTTGTAATAACTTTATATTATATATAAGTACATAATTTCACAATATTAGTGATGCAAAAGTCAAAGAGCTTTAACGCATGTATTTGCATGAATAAAGATAGAATTGTCCCTCCATACACATTTCACATCCTTTTAACTATATTTAACTATATTTGTGAATCATGATAGGTATTTTGTAAACAAATAATCATTTAAAATCATTTTAAAAATTATGCAATATAATATTAAATCAACTATGACATAAAAAATAATTTCAGCATAATAATGTAAATATAACTAGTATAACCATACAAATATGACTTATATCAACATATTAATAAATAATATTTAGTACTATTTTTATACAAAACATATTGTGCATCCTACCAACAGTGGTGAGCGTAAGATTTTAAGGTTCTGAATGATCTGAAAGTGACAGAGACAAAAATATAAAATGATATGTTAACAATGAGATGTGAACTTGGATTCAACAACACTAAAAGAGTCACACTCATCCAAGAGTTAATGGACCAATTAAATCATTTGTTCACCTCTATAATAATTTTATACAAATACCTTTTAATTCTCTCTCTTGATATATATTTCGAAATAAAATTAATGAATACTTGAACACCTAATGGACTCTTACGTTTGATCCGCCCCCGGCAACCAAACACCAAATAATCCATTGATGTTGGTAATTGTTAACTATTTTTCAAAATTTCAATTACAACCCAAAAAATCTAGAATAGAAAAATTTCCAAAATACTATTTTTACAATTTGTCACTCTAAAATTACTCACATATTTTCTTGAAACAACTCTAATTTATGTCATTCAAATTAAACATACCCTTATTTTTTTCCCCTTTCTAATTTTCACCCTCCTTCTTATATATGTCCAAACATCCTTACTCTTTTTTCATCATGTCAAAATTTTAAACTAAAAAAGAAAAAGAAAAAAAAAGTAAAAAGGCAAAAACCTTTTTTTTTTTTTTAAAAAAAAACACAATGTTTGTCACCCAACAAATGTTAATAATGTCATTGTTCACTATCCACGAGCTTTCTTCTGCAAAAATTCTGACACTCTTTTTATTTTTCACCTTAAAAACCCTTCCTCGGGCCCCTTTCCATAAACCCCCTTTTATTTTCACACAAATCCAAATAATCACCGAATAAATAAACAAAAAAAAAACTATAGTATAGTAGACAAAAATTGAAATATATTTGAAATAAAAAATTACTATATTCTTTCTTCTTCTTCTTCCTCTGTTTCTTTCTTTACTGAAACTTCTGACAACAATCACAAATCTCCAAAAACATCACAAATCTCAATACATATAATTGTTCTTCTTTCAAATTTTTATTTACTGCTTCTTGAATTTTTCAATTCTCTGAACCCCCATTTGTAAAAACAAACGTTTCTCTACAAACTTCCATAGATTTATTGATTTTTGTTGCCCCCACTTCGTTTTCTGTAACACCCATTTCGTATGGGCGGTCAAGATTCAACCTTTTCTATTTCAAAGGTCAGATTTTTATTTTTTTCCCCTTTCTTTCTCATACTACTTTTTACTTTTACTAGTAGTACTTGCCGAATTTAAAGTCATTGTAATCAACATTTGGGATTTGGGGTTTTGCTTTTTTCACAATGCAATTCTGCAAACAGGTAAAGAGATGACCGGAGGCGGTGGAAAAGTTGTACGGAAAGTAGAGGTGATTAAAGTAGCTGCTGTATGGGTTGACGACTGTTTGGGTTTTTTTTTTTTTTTTTGGTTGTTGTTGTTGTTGTGGAGATGGGGTGTAATGAGTCTAAAGCAGTTGATACAGAACTTGTGATTCGGTGTAGAGAGAGGAAGGAACTGATCAAGGCTGCTGCTAATTACCGTTATGCCCTCGCGGCTGCTCATGTTTCCTATTTTCACTCACTTAAGGATGTTGGTGATGCTCTTCGGAAGTTTGTTGATGAAGAGCTCATTGTTGGGTCTTCTTCTTCGTCTTTTTCGACCCCTTCTTCTCCTTCCTTAATTTTGCCTGATGAAAGGAAAATTGGTAGTAATAGAAGTAATGCTAGTGGAAATACACATCATAAGCATAAATCTTCTGGATCTTCGATATCGATTTCGTCTTCAGATAGCTCCATTTCACGTTTTCATGATGAAGATGAACCTGTACATGACCATGGTCACTTGCATTTGTCGTCGGATTCATCGGACGACGAGCATCAAAATTTGCCACAAAAGGGTCATAGAAATGTACATGGACATAATGAGAATCGAGGGGGTCACAGGAATTTACAACAAGACTATGAGCAGTCTGGAAGGAATCATGGGAATGTATATGAAGATTATGAGGGTCGTAATATGGTTGAAAGTGGGGAATCATCAATTTCTCCGTATTCACAGCCAGGTTGGGGGCCTGGGGGATTGCCATATGGGATGATGATGAATCATGAGGCTCCACCACAAGGATATTGGGATCCATTTTATGGAATGAACCCACAGTATCAGGTTCCTTGGGGAGGGCAGCCGTTTGGTGGAAATCCAAATACGTATGCTTACTACATGAAGAAATCTTCGCCAGTGATGAAGACAGTCTTTCACGAGGCAGATCCAGTGCCTACTGGGTATTCCAATTCGTATTGGAGCTACCCAAATGACAATGGTGGGTATTTTGGGTACCCAATGGCTCCTTCAATTGGTGAAATGGGAAGTCAAAGTAATCAAGGTAAGAAACCAAGTCCACCAAAGGAACCACCGCCACCTCCGTCCGCAAATGTCTCTGCTTGGGACTATTTTAATCCGTTTGAGGGTGTAGAGAGTGGTTATTCGGCCTACTACCCGCATAAACAGAACAGTTCTGCATCAGTTAGTAGTAGTCCTAATTCTACTGAAGTGAGGGAGAGGGAGGGCATTCCTGATTTGGAAGAAGAAACTGAGACTGAAATGTACAAGGAGTATCATAAAGGAAAGAAGCTGAGTGATGAGACAAAGACTAAGCGCGGGGAGACAAATTCGTCCAGAAGTAGTGACAGTGGTAGAAAATCCATGTCATCAATGCCTCATGGCATTGATTTAAGGGGTGTAGCAGGACCCAGCAGTATGGGCAGTTCAAAACCAGACTCGTCATTACATAATTTGGATGGCTCTTCAAGTTCGAGGGGAGTAAAATCTGAGGGTAGTGGTGGCAGGGCAAAGCCGATATCAACAATGTACGATTCAAGTTCTCACATTTCGAGTGTAGAACCATCACATAGTAGTGGAGGCACAGGTTCAATTGATATTACAGAGGAAAAGAGCAATTTTGAAACTCTCGTGTCAGGAAGCTCGGGTGATGTGCATATGAAGAAGAAAGGGGTGACTTTTGAAGTGGATGAAATGTCAAAGAACGAGATTGAATCACCCAGGTCAAGTAGCTTGACCACATCACATGCTCATGGTACCAGGGATCTACATGAGGTTGTGGCTGAAATTCGAGATGAATTTGAGATTGCTTCCAGTTATGGAAGGGAAGTTGCTCTGATGCTTGAGGTTGGTAAGCTGCCTTACCAGCCTACCTTTGTTAAAGGTATGGTTCTGCCAATGTCCCTTAATCTCTTGATTCAGTTGATGCTGGGGTTCTTTTAAGTTTTACTTTGTGCATTTACTTTTAAATCCTTCGCTATGTCCGTAAGTTATCTTCTTATGCTCTGCTGAGTGTAGATTTGGTACTGGTCAGTTAGACTTCCTTCCTTGCCATGAATTCGTAAAAATCTGTTCAAGTCTTGACTAACTTGAGAACCTTATTCATGAAATGATGACAGCTCATTCATGGCAAATAGTTGCGGCATTCGTGTCGTTTTATATTGTTATTGCTCAGTATATTTGCACAACTAGTTTGTAGAGAGCAGACTGTATTGATCATAATTAACGAGATGGGAAAAATATTAAATTGCCAATGTAAATATGTAATTGGTCAAAATGTGGTTCGAAATTTTAAAATATAACTTTTAATGTATGAAGCTCTGTTTGCTGACTTCATGTTATTGTTGTTGGAAAAAAGGCAAAAAAATTGATACTAGAGGGCTTACATTCAATTTTGCATCAGGTTGTATCTGTCATTGTTGCTTTTGTCCCCAGTCAATGTTAAAAACTTATGCATTTCCAATGGATGTATGTATGTGATTCCTTAGCTGTTATTAGTTTATTCCATTATGATTTGAACAACATAAATGGTGATAGGCTGTTAATGGAAATGGTTCCCATGAGTGTAGCTAACACCATTAGTGCACCCAGTTCAAGAATCTTCTGTGATCAATCATCACTTGTGTACCTTTATTTGGGATTTGCCAGTCATCTTGACTTTCTTGATAAACTTCTTGAAGAAACACGGTGGCATTCTTTTTCGTGTCTGATTTTTGTTGTTCTATCTATTTTTGTGCTCAGAGCTCCTATCTAGGATTCTATACATGATTGTTCCATCCATGTCGGTTTCCGATACAGCAACGGTGCAGTCAATAAGGCTGGCTGCGAAAACAAGAAAATTAGCTAAATCCTATTTTGAAGACGTTGGACAAGACAATGATGTGATGCCATGTAACTTGTCATCTACATTTGACGAGCTATACGAATGGGAGAAGAAACTATATAAGGAAGTTAAGGTAATGGGAGGCAACTACTAAGATCTTTGTTTCAATTCTTTTTTCTTTTATTGAAAGTTTTATTTGTCTATTTGTTTTATTGTAAAAAAAGTTACTAGTATATATAATTTTTGTGTCAAAATCTTTAGAAGAGGAAAAACATGGAATCTCTCGTGTGTCATGTGAATTGATAGTTATCCCTAATGGATAATAAAGGTAGTTAACTGATATCTTCTTCAGCTTTTGCTATGGTTGGTTGAAGGCTTAACTAGTATTGTTATTCATTGGGCGTTAGCCTTAAGAATTTTCTTGGGGGCAGGTCCTTCAATGATTTTCATCATCAAAGATCTGCAGATTTCGAATCAGCTAATAGTGTCCTTGGCCAACTGAAAGAGCTCAATGAGGTAGTTCCTAGGTTAAGCCTGTGCTTCTATACATGTAAGAGGAACTTGTTCTCATAACTTTGGGTAAGAAGAACATCTGAAAATGAACTGGATATGATCATCAGAATTTAGTCATTTCAGATGTTTGGATAGTTAATTACTCTATCTTGTTTCTTGGGTAAAAGGTTGGCATGGTCTAGGCATCTGCTTCCAGTTTGAAAGCAAGGATTGAAGAATTTTCTTGTTTTTATTAAAAAGCTTTCGTGAATTTATGAACTGGTGCCCTTGTTAGAGATAATGTGAAAGATTGAGGGCATAAATTATGGCTATGTATAACTTTATTATACCCAATATCTTCACCATAAACAACTTTATTATTCACTCACAAAAAACTTTATTATATTCCATAGTTATGTGAAGATCTCAAAGTGCTTTAGTCACAGATGAATAAAGAAATCTTGAGTTCTTTCTGCGTGGCTCACTGAATTATGGAATTTGTAGCACTTTTAAACCCATGATATATATTTTGGACACTGAAACCTCTTATCTAAGTGACTAAGTATATGATAATATAAAACACTGCCTTCTATTAAAAGGCAAAAGCTTTCAAGTGTAGGTAACTATAGTTGGATTGGATCTTTACATGTAAAAATCAAGAGAGTGAGATAACCTTCAAACAATAATCATTTTAGGACTTCATGGTCCCATCAACCAGTAGTCTTTGGAAGATCTTATCAACTAATTAGCACTACTTATTTCTTAACTGAGTGAAGATTTACCTAGCATTTCTGAATTTCAATGTTTCTCTTCTTTTAATTTGCATTCAATTTATAATAGCTTAAAGCCAACCCAACTTGTTTGGGATTGAGGCCTAGTTATTGTTGTTATAATAGCATAAACACTATTTCCGGGTTAAATGTTTTGCTGACTTCATATGTATAATGAATCTTGATTTTTTTATTACTTTCAATGGGTGTTATTGTCTTCATGGTGAATCTAATGGCCCGTGGGTCAAAGGTGGTTAGTGATAAACAGAATTAGAACAGAGGGATAAAGGCCAAGACCCTTTTGTGAAAGGGTCAAAAGGGAAGTTACTTAAAAGTCTCTTCTATACTGCCAAGATAGCTTTTGAATACTTACATTTTAAATTGTAGATGAATGGACATCTTCTTTTCATTTTCGGGGGGAGTGTTCAGCTTTTCTATAAATAGTACCCCCTTTTAAATTAATGGGGTCATTACATGATTTTGGGTTATAGATAGGGTTGTCAAAAGTGAACCCAAACATAGATAACCCGCCCAATCGCCCAATATTTTAAGGGTTGGGTTCAAGATAATTTGAATTGGGTTCAATCTCAACCCATTAAAGCATAACCCGTTTGAAGAGAATCCTCAATTGAGCCCAATTCAATCTCCAATTTCAACCCGTTTCAAAACTTTTTATTAAGATATGTTTCTATATTTAAGGTATAAATTATTACCTATTTAGCATCTTTTAGGGTTTATCTATCGATTTGTTACTTTTTAAAAAAAATAATTTTGAGCTAAAATTCAAATTGTGATTATAAAAGTTAAATATCAATATGTTAAATTATTGAGATTAATTGGGTCAAATTGGACGGGACAAGACCCAACCCGTTTTAAGCCCATTTGAGCCCAAAGTAAACTTGGGCGGATCAAGACTCAACCTGACTTCTATCTCAATTATATTTTCAATTTCAGCCCAATCCGCCCATTTGACACCCCTAGTTATAGACTTGATCTTTGATCTTTACATATGATTACTGCTTCAAGGATCTGTTTCAAACTTCTCTTTCTCTCTCTCTCTAGAGGATATTGTAGACTTGATTGATCTCTAAGTGCTTTTAGTTGACATCTTTACAGAATTTATCCATTGCTAATTTTTGTATCTACTTTCTAAAAGTTGAATTCTTATCATAGTTATATTCAACTGTTTGGGAGTTTGTGTTCATTGAGGTAATTAGTTTGATGTAGGATGAAGAAAAACTGCGGATGATATATGAGAAGCAGTGCAAAAGGCTGAGGAGTTTGGACGAGCAAGGGGCCGAGTCTAGCAAGATAGATGCTACCCAGGCATGTATCAGAAAATTGCTGACAAAACTTAATGTCTGTATAAAAGCAATTGATGCAATTTCAAGCAGAATTCACAAATTAAGAGATGAAGAATTGCAACCCCAAATTGGAGAATTAATTCATGGGTATGGTCTGCATTATCTTTTCTTGTATTTACTTCATTCTTACCTCATGGAGTTGGATTCTAATCTTCCTTTACTAGCACTTCTCTTTTAACATCCATAGAAGCTTTGCGCTATCATGCCACCTTTACCTGGTGTAACGGATAACCTATCTAATTTTTTGGGTAACTTGTTAGTGTAAAGTATTCCTTACTTTGTGGGTGTATATAAGTTAAAACTCATTCATTGAAATGAACTTGCCATTGAAATACATGTCGAGTAGCCTCTTATTCCCTACTTCTTTTTGGGTCACCCTCCAGGTTCCTATATGTATAGATTATTTGATCATTCGTAGAGAACTATTTTTTGCAAGGTTTTGTACTTTTTGATGTTATTATGCCAGTGACTGTTGTTTGCCCTTCAATATAAAATTTATTCAACCATAAATATGCCTCAGTCCCAAATAAGCTGGTGTTGGCTATATTAAGCCTCAATGACCATGTTTCTCTATTTATCCTCAACTTGTGTCATCATAATTGCCAAATAAAAGCAAAAGTGATAATAAGTCACATCAACAATAGTACTTTTATCAAAAAAGTCACATCAAGATTAATAGTAGTATTAATAATAATGTTATATATATCGCATATAAATCTATAATAAGGTCAAGATACTCCTGGGAAACCAATAGTTCTGAAATCAACATACTAACCAAAAGAAAACCTATTCTCTCTGATAGATAATTAGATATTACCTGTATGAATCTTTTTTCCCCATCCTGCCCGTCTTTAGCCAAGTTTGCATTGATCCAAAGAAATTGTAGATCTTTTTGACAACTTCATTTTATGTGGTTTTAGGTCTATCACGTCTCCTTTTAACACATTAACTCACCATAGTGTATATTGATCGGAGCATGACAGCATGTGTAGTTGTGGCTCAATGGTAGACATTGACCAAACCAGCTCAAGTGATTTTTACCTCATTATATCCTCAATGTCTGCTACTTGCACATATAACAAATGTGATTGTTTTTTATCTTATCTAATCTTGTATGGTTGCACATCCATCTTAGCATTCACATCTCTGCAACACTCATCTTGCGAATATGATTGACTTTTGGCATCCCAACATAACTACCATATTACTTGTCGGTATTGCAACTATTCTGTAGAACTTATTGTTCAGTTTAGTAGACTTCCTTCTATTACCGTAACACTCTAGTAACAGTTCTCTATTTCAACATCCAGCTTTAGTTCTATGAATAACATATTCATCTATCATTCCATTCTGTTGAAACGGCAAGTCTTAACTATTTAAGAAGTTTGTAGTTTGGCATTGTATGCCGTCTAGTCTCACCTAACTTCATTCTTCTCATCTTGGCGAAACCATTTTGTGCATATATCCCTTCTTACTTATACTTATCCTAAAACCCTTACTTGTTTAAATGATTCTTCTTAGTTCAAGCTTTTGGTTGACATCAGCTCTTGTTTCGTCAATCAACACAATATCGTCAGCCAAAAACATATACCATGGTGCCTCATTTGTGGTATATCTCATCTGGTATTGTGTTGGTTCGCTCATCCATAACTAGGGCAAACAAGTAGGAGCTCAAAGTTTTCATGCTAGTGATGACTCTTCATACATGCTCTTTATAGTGTGTGTATATATATTTAATATGCGTTTCTTTCCCTCTTACTACTTTATCATACACCATATATACAAATTTCTTTCATTCGTCATAAATTTCCATCAATCTGCTTTGCGAGGTTTATAGCATTCATGTAGATTTAACAGCTATAAATCCAAATTATTTCTCAGTCACTTTTGTCATATTCGTACGTCTTTGCTTTATCACTCTTTCTCATTGTTACACCATACGGCTCATGAGATTTAATGCCACAATAGTTCAGGCAACATTGAATATCTCTTTTGTTATTATAAATTGGAATTAGGGTACTCTTTCCCCCCTTTTGGGCATCCTATCCTTTGTGAGTATAACATTGAATAGCATGGTGAACCATTCTACTCCAACCTCTTTAAGAAACTTTCACGGCATTCTTACTTCCATTGGACAATTCTATGTGTGCAGATAAAGTTTCTATTGTGCACATACTCATGGAGGTCCAAAATGTTAGTTGAACAATTGATCAACATAATCCGTCTTTGCTTGACTTTGTCATCTCTTGTAACCACTTGTTGAGAATCTGTAATGCACTTCATCTAGTTTATCATCTTACCCTTCTTCTCCTAGTCCTGCTAGTTTACACATATCTTTCTCTCTTCTTGCGTCTCTATACACTGGTATAAGCTAACAAGAGCTTCTTCTCAAATACACTAGTAGCCTTCTTAGAGCGCGTTTGGATTGGCTTAAAAAAGTAGCTTTAAGTCAAAAATAAAAAGTCAATCTGAAATGATTTTTAAGTCAAAAATAAAAGTAGGGGGAGACCTACTTTTGGTTTCTGACTTATTAAGTCATTTTTTGACTTATTTTAAATTATTTTTTACCTTGACAAACCCTTCGTAACTTATTTTAAGTTATTTTTTATATTTGTCAAACACTTCACGAAGTCAAAAACCGACTTAAAAGTAGGTTTGACTGACTTTTAAGATAATCCAAACGGGCTCTTAGTTTCCATGTGGCTATGTTGTTTTCTTCAAAGGCTTCTCTATCTTCTGCTTTAGCAACTTCCTATAACACTCCTCGTTTAGTTCTATAACTTCTTTGTACCTCCTTTTTCCACTACTGGATTATTATGGTTGAGAGTTAAAGACTTGAGATCCTAGACTTTTAGACACCTCTAGCACTTGAGTTGCTACTTTTTTAATGCAACCTGACATTTCCGTCCCCAGGATGTTTGATATCCCTGTTTAAGTGTCAAACTCCACTCTCTCGTAGTTTTTCTTGAAATGCTAACTTGTTAGCTCTCTTAATTACCAGCCAATTAATTTGAGGTTGTTTGCTAACCACCTCCTTTTCTTGCTATTCTTGTGCTTTACATCTAAGACATTGTTAGGTTGGGTGGTCATAGCTTCTCCTGGAGTAGGGTAAGCTTTGCTTACACCACCCTCCCCAACTACATAAAGAGAGCTTGTTTAACACAAGAAGTACTTCAGAAGAATGGTAGACAGCTGGTCCCTAGGTGTTTTTTATGCAATTTGACAAGTGAAACCAACAGCCACCTCTTTTTGCACTGTAATTACACTGCTCAAATCTGGAATTTGTTCCTTAGCATCTCAAATCTGAATTGGGCAATGCCAGAACGTACATCAAACGTGTTGAAGAGCTGGGTAAGGAGAGGAGGTACCAAGAGCCAGAAGAGATGGTGGAGGTTATTACCATCATGTATATAAAATTGTATAGTATATCTACTTTTTTGGTGTAAACAGTTGTGTATAGTAGATTCAGATCAGATTGTAGATTTGATAGGAAGTTTGTAATTGACACTTTTTGGTGGTGGCCAGCATGCCCTTAAATCTTAATGCTGAAGAATACAACCTTACCAAAATAAAATAAAATGTGGGTTTGCTGCCACTAAAATCATAAGCCAAAGCGATTCAAAGGTGTATTTTCCTTTGTCATTCCTAGTACCATAACCATAACCCCCGTGTATTTGTTCAAAACCATCCCCAGACTCCACTTGTGGGATTATACTAGGTATGATGTTGACTATAATAACCTCCACTCTTATAACTTATTAAGTGAGGATTCTGTTAATAAAACGTGGGTTTGCTGGCACTAAAATCATGAGCCAAAGTGATTCGAAGGTGTATTTTCCTTTGTCATTCCTAGTACCATAACCCCCGTGTATTTGTTCAAAACCATCGTTACTATTACCTGCATGACCTTTTAGTTAGTAAAATTTATTTAACTTGCCATTGAAATGATTGCATTTGTCTCCAGTGTTCCTTACTTACCATTTCTATTTATGCATAATTTATCGGCAATTATTTTCTCGTCTTTTCCTTACACTTGATATGGTGTTAACTCATTTGCTATAACGTGAGTCAAGGTTCTTCATCCTTCTATTATCTATCACTTTTTATTTGGCAAGATGGGGAGAGAAGAGGGATTTTGACATGGTCATAGGAGGAGGGTGGGAAAGTCCCTACGTTAATATCTTACTGTGTGTAAAATGATCATACATTCCCGCACTAATTGAATGCTCACCAACTGTTTAGTGGTCGTATCTTGACCAGTTTACATTTTTAACTTTATAAGCGGTTAAAAAAGCTTAGTGGTTGGATTGAATTTAGCTTTTGAATCTGCAGTCATGGTTTTAGACTTTTCTTTTCAGTGAGAAGGTTGATTGAGACAATATTTTGGGGATTATTGTAGTTGGAGAGTGTTTAATGTCCTCTGGATAATTTTATTCTGCACTAATATTGAATTCTGGCGAATGACTTGACGGCGTCATTTTCTCGGGTGAAATTGTATTTTAGGTGCAGGTAGCTTGAAGTATATAGATGTGTGCATAATTCATTTCTGCTCTTATTTGGTTGGTGTAATTTTGATTCAGCTGTTGAGAAACTATTAACTCTTTTAAATGGTTAAATGTTATATGTACATTTTTTTTCTGTTCACTCATCATCTGGTTGAGAAACTATTAACTCTTTTAAATGGTTAAATGTTATATGTACATTTTTTTTCTGTTCACTCATCATCTGGTCAACCTTTTTCATGTGAACTTATTTTTACCTTATCAAAAAAATTCACATGAACTTATAAATATACCAATTGTTTGCTGTCAAGCTTGACAAGGGTTTTATCTGAAGGTTGGGAACTGTTTTATATTTTCCATTTAAAAAAGTAGCTAGAAAAGAAAATCAAGTATTGAAGGATTTCTTTTGCTGCAGGCATCTCTTTGTCATATGTCCAAGTCCCTCTTGTGTGATATTGACTTGCTATTGCAATCTATTATCAGTGATTGCTAAGTGAATTCTTATTTCCCCTGTGTTGTTTTTGTTTCTTTTGCTTCTCTTTTCGTCTTCTTAAGCAGCTTTTTCTGTTACTTTGTTTCAATTTGTTTGTCTTAGTTTGACTGGAAATGTAGTTTAAGAAAATAAAATGACTTGAATTTTGTGGTCTTAAAGTAAAATATGTTTAATGTACCAAAATGCCCTTTGATCTTTTGATCTTAAACATGTCATGTGGGATTTTGAAATTAAAGAGTTGCCAAATTAGGAAAGAGATATTCTTTTTGAAATAGATAGACTAAAAATAAATGAAAGTAGGACAAACAAATTAAAATAGAGGGAATAGTATTTTATTTGTATTTCTGCATAACTGCATTCAAGTAGTAGTATGGACTTCTGCTTTGTCATGCGCTGTAATGCATCATGAACTTACACTCTTATTCATAAGTTATTTTGTATTTCTCTGTTCAAGATGTAATGTCAATGTTTACTTTGTTATGCACTGCAATGTTTTATAAACTCAGTATTGTAATGCATTATTTTGTGTTTTCTTCCTTCAAGAAGTAATATGAGCTTCTCCTTCTCATGCATTGTAATGCCACATGACCTTGGCATTTCTTCGTTATATATAAGAATTGAAGTGGAACTTTTACCCTCATGTATTTTTGTGAAGCAGCATGAAATAACCCAGTTGCATTATTCTCCCAATTGGAACCCAATATGATAAATCTTCTGTATGCAAATAAGCAGGCTGGTGAGAATGTGGAGGTCAATGCTCAACTGTCATCAGAAGCAGTTTCAAGCAGTGATGGAGAGTAAAACAAGGGCTCTCAGAGCAAATACTGGATTCCAAAGAGATTCGAGCTTGAGAGCTACTCTTGAACTTGAGGTGCAACTTTTGTCGTGGTGTAGCCACTTCAATGATTGGATTTGCAGTCAGAAGTCCTATGTCGAATCCTTAAACGGATGGCTTCTCCGATGCCTTACGTATGAGCCTGAAGAAACACCAGATGGACCTGTCCCTTTCTCTCCTGGTCGCCTTGGAGCACCTCCAGTTTTTGTAATTTGCAACGATTGGAGTCAGGCAGTGGAGGCAATCTCTGAAAATCGGGTAGCAATTGCAATGAATGATTTTGCTTCAAATTTGAGGCAGCTTTGGGAACGACAAGATGAGGAGCAGAGACAGCGGATCAAAGCAGAATACCTCTCAAAAGACTACAAGAAACGGTTAACCATGCTTCAGCAAAGGAGAGGGGGATCGAGACATGAGCAAGACGCGATGTCTAACAGAAGTCACATAATTGTTCCATCTGAGAAAGGGATTTCACCATTGGATGATCTAAAGGTGGACTTGGATTCGTTCAAAAAGAAATTAGTTGAGGAGAGAACAAAGCACAAAGACGCCATTAAATTGGTGCATGATGCAGCTTCTAGTAGTTTACAAGGTGGCTTACTTCCAATTTTCAAGGCTTTGGAGAATTTCACTTCAGAAGCTCTGAGAGCGCATGAACAAGTTAGGTTACAGAGTGTTAGAGACAGTTCATAGTTCCTCATATTGAATCCTAACCTTGTTTTTCTATTTGAAAAAAGATGGTTGAAGAGTTGCACCACATCAAATGGATCGCAGTCGCTGTGTCATATGTATATTACCAAGAGATGGGGATTTCATATTTTGAATCTACACTTGGTAGAGATTTTCGACAGAAACAAATGTGGATCAATGCATGTTCGGGATTGATGTTTGATGACGAGGTGGCTAGGAGAAGTGCTGCTTTTCAGAGGGTAACTTTTAGCATAACAGTTGATTATATAGTTTCAGTTTCACCCTTCGACGTTAATAGGTAGGTTGTTGTATAGTTATTCATTTATTTGTTGATTGGGTCGTACTGGTGGATGATCATATTGTTAGCTAGCAGTTTATGTTGGATTTATGGTTTATCATGGTTGGCGAAGGCTGAAATTGTCTCATATGGTAGGATGGATGGATGAAAATTTTGGCAATGGTGCAGAAAATAAGTTCCAGATTCTCCTTCCTGTTAAGTTAAGAGTCCCTATTTGGGATAAGTAAAGTCCATTTCTTACAAATGAACAACTAAAATTTTGTCCAATAAATGGTTGAAAAATCTAATACCATCACAGAAGATGTGATTGTATGTCCTTACTCAATCCAGACTTTTTAGTACCCGTTTATTTTATTGCCCAAGAAAATAGAAACTACTTGTAGGTGGTGCATTAACATTCATGTATAGAACAAAGCAGTTATGTGCAATTCGTTATGACCTATTTGTGAAAAAGATAAGGACAAGGTATGAGTGTGTGTTCATAATGCCTATTATTATGGGAGATTCATCATCTAAAACAAAGCATACTAGATGCTACAAAAGAAGACTCAATACGATGGATACAATGCAGATGGCTGACAAGTGTTCAGTTTCAGTATTCGTGCAATACTTTCTACTTGGACCTGTGTTCCAAATACTTCCATAAACAATTATCTTAGACAAACAATGGATAAAAGTCGGCTTAAAAACAATAGGCATCCATCCAAGTAAGTCACGTCGTAAATAACTTAAAAAGTGAAAAGTTTCTTTAGAAAACCATTCAACATACAAAGGTGCAACTAATCAAACCATTGAGAGTTGCTACGATATCTAAATCCTCGGAAAATCCTGCTCATGAGAAAATATTTGATTACAGACTAGGGTAAGAAGGGTTATATTCGGGTTATGGCGGAGGTGCAAAGCTGGAGATGTTGTGCTCTTGTTTCTTTCTTCTCACTTGCCTGGAGCTTGTAAATCAGTAAGGCAGCCAACGCCAACTGCATTAGACATTTTCTTCCTGTCACATTTGGCCGAGAAAATTTAGAAAGCAAACAAAAACCAGTCGAAACTGATTCCAAATATCAATTACCCCTCTAACCAAAACTGCAGAAAACACTAGACCAAAGTTATTCGAACTCCAAATGCAATGTTTATTTAACAAGTGGTAATAATGTTCAGACCTACAACTACAGTTAGTTAGTTACCTTTAATTATAGCTCATCTTTTCCCGGACTTTGCTCTGCAGCTTTATCCCGATTCTTCTGGATAAAGTCAATAATGTCTTCCTTGGTCCTCCCACCTTGATGCTGCAAAAGCTTTCCACTTGCTGACTTGAAATAAAGAGTAGGATAACCTTTGACCTCAAAAGTTCCCTGTGAATAATCATTAGCAGTAGCATCCTACATAACAACAAAAGAAGAGATCATTAGAAATTTCCAATACTGAAATTACAAATATTTAGAGGAGATTGCAGTAGAATGACACAACAAAAGGAGCCAACATATACACACTAATAGCAGGACATTTTCAAAAAAATAAAAAGGCATGGATAGCATGAGAACTTCGCTAGGTATCAATTCATGCAGCATGTACACTCCAAGTCTACACTCCCAAGCAGATACTCGATGCCACAGGCTTGATCCTTTTACCTACAATCCTATCCAGCACTTCACTATGCTAGTAAGCACTTGGCCCTAGTTATTACGATAGATTTTTTTAAAAAATTAACTTGTGATAGTGTCAAACTGAACATTATATGTACTTTGCCCAGACTACATGTTTACTCATTCTCGTTATCTGGGCCCAAGTCTAATCCAGTTTTACATACTGAACCACAATCGCACACTATTAATGGAAAAAGTTACGGAACCCACTTTTAATTCCTAGATTACATTCTTCTATTCTTGAAACCAAAAAGAACATGGTGGCCCAACATGTATTTCCTCCATTTTCACTTTACAAGCAACAGACAAATTCGCCAATATATTCCAGAATTATGAGATAATGAAGAGTCGAGTGGGAAGCTCACAATTTTGGCAATCATAACATCTGCATCACTTTCAAATGAGACAGCCACTTCATCAAGGATTGGGGCCAACTGCTTACAGTGTCCACACCAAGGGGCATAGAACTCGATGAGTACTATAAGAAACAACAACCACATGAATTACCATTGCTGCATATCCAATGAAAATTCTAACAAAAGAACATGTACATGTTCAGGAAGACGAGCAAGATGAACAAAATGATAATGCGCCTAAGGAAGATGAAGTGAGGAAGAAATTGAACAATGCCACATAATTGACTCATTATTTTATGTCATACTGCACCTAAATGTTAATACTGTGTCCTATTCCGCAGATGTTGAACTTACAGCACATATTTGATTCTGTTACTTATTAACAAGAATGCATTACTTATCAACATTTTTGAACAGCTCAATGAGAAGAAGTTGGAACAACTTATTTCCGCAGATGTTGAACTTATAGCATATATTTGATTCTGTTACTTATTAACAAGAATGCATTACTTATCAACATTTTTGAACAGCTCAATGAGAAGAAGTTGGAACAACTTATCTCCAAATAACAACTGTTGTAAGTCAGTCTAGTATGCTTTACAAATATATGAATGACATGCTGAAAAGCCATGCGAGATGGTGAAATATTCCATTTGATTTTCAAATACTTATACTTCACAAAAATGAATGAGAATTAAGACAGTGAAACCTATAAGAACTACCTAAGATACAACTGAACAAAATGTAAGTAAGAATTGAACATTAGGTAGGAAATACCATTCTTCCCAGAGTTGAAAACCATATCCTGGAAATTGTCAGCAACCACAACTTTAACAGGTTCGTTGTTGACCTCTGGGATAGGTTCTGATTTTTTGTAAGGTTTCACCTTGCCATCCTGAAGTTTGATCAAGTAATTACTTTAGACACAATACAAGAAACAAGTTGCCCATAGAAATAATGTTTCTTGAGGATTTCTCCTTACATTCAATTTGCTATTTAATAAGTAGAAATTTGGATGTAAGAAGAGAACTCCACAGTCTATTTAGAATGTACAAGAAAAGGGATAGAAGATGAATTTATGTAGATAGTGGAGGAGAAAACCTGGGAGAAACAATAAATCCAAGAGAAACGGGTAAAAGGAAAAAGGTGAAGGCAGGGAGAATCATCACCTTGAACTCCTTAACCCATGATGCAATGTGATCAGGCTCAACATTTGTTTTGAGATATTTCTCTCCTTCATTTGTCTGTATGATGATTAGAGGTGTCTGATCCTCTTTGAGTCCAAAGTACTGCTCAACGAAGATATCATGTTAACACCAATAACCAAGAAATAATGTGAACACCAATAATAAGAAACCTAACCTGGAAGGCACCTTGACTGGCCTCAACATCACCAATTAAGAAACTAATATCATTGCCTTTGTACTGCTCAGCAACTTCATGATACTTGGATTTGAAACTATCAAATATGTTGAAGTTCACGAACAACATGGCCTGCCAGTTCCATACTTTCTGATAAGAAACTACTCCCAAATGTAATTGGGCAACTGGGGTTGGGGGTTAAGGTCTCCAGCTCTAAGTAGTCCAGCATGAAGAGATAATTAAGGTTGCAGTTGCACTTCAATAAAGAGATGATATTTGGATGCATGAAGTGCATATCCAAGTACAGCAATCATAGAAAGATGATAGCAGAACCGGCAGAAGATATGCAATATCAAAAAAGTACACCAATTCTGAACTCCAGCTCTAGAAAGTACAAGCTAGTAGGATATTAAACAAGCAGCAGCAATGAGAATCAAATTTATTTGATAAAAAACACTGAAAACCACAATCTTTTCTGGACGTCCCGGAGAAAAAAAGATACTTTTGGGAAAAAAAAGATAATTATTGCACTAGTCTTTACACATCTATTAGGTTGTGGCGCTTTATCATTATACATGAAGAGTTCATGCTGATTGCAGAAACGAAAGAGCATCTAAGAACAAGTGCAGAGAAAGACCATAAATTAGAAGTGAAGAAAATAACTTAAAAGAACCGGCCCAAAAAAACCTTAAAATATCAAATCTTGATCCACATTTACTCTTCTAATATATCATCAAACAAATGATCCTCAAGATAGAAAACAAGAGACACCAAGAATAAGAGAACTAATATCATGCATCATGTGATTCATATGTATAGTGTATAATTTTATATCGCAACTTATATATATATGATGAAAATAAAAGAGATCTATCAACCCAAATAATAGGAAAACAGATGCAGGTTTAGACAGCAAGACGACTATCATATATCAACAGGCAACATAAATCCGGTAGACTAAGTAAATGCCGCACCTTGGCATTTGGACTGTTGAAGAATTTAACAACAAATGGATGGTTGTTTGGGTCCTTGTTAAATACAGTCACAGTAGGAATAGTTGCTTCTTCGACTAACTTTGCCAAAGCATCCACATCGAACACCTACAAGTACACATGTGATCAATTGTTGGAACTTTGTCTAGTACATCAGAAAATGTAGAAGAATTTTACACCAACCCTATACCTGAAAATCTACAAAAAGTTCATCAAAAGGCTTGAATAACCTAACCACAGGGCCAGAAACTGATGAATCCCCACGAGGAAGGAGTTTAGCATCCAAAGTATGACCAAAATCATAATCAGCACGTAATCTCTCAGCCACAGCTGTAAAATTCTCAAATTTCTCGCCGGAGAACTCGGGAAAGACCCCAACCTATAAGAATTTAAAGCCATACTCATCAACTCTAGTTCTGCAGATCCCTCAAGGAAAAACAACACGTGAAAAACATACGCAAATCAGTGTGAAAGAGAGTGGTTGTTCGTGCATCAGGTTACCCTGGTATGAGCATATGCTTTTATGAATGTGTATACATATATAATGAGAGGGAAATAGGAAGGAGGGGGAACTTACAATAATGATCTTATTGACATCTATAAAATCTTCTGCATCCTTGGATGATTTAATTTCAGCTGAAGCAGGGCCACTTTGTTTCTTCACGTAAGAAACAATACCATCCGCCTCACGTGGTCCTTTGTAATCTTGAACAACGCTACCTCCATACCTCAAGATCTTAAGTGTGGGAAAACCTTTTATGTCGAACTCACTGGCAAGAGCCTTGTTTTGCTCCTCATTGGCATCAACTTTGGCAAGAACAACTGGTGGATCATTCTGGCTTAAAATTTCCGCTGCTTTCTCATACTGCAAATCAATCAAAGCAAAGTGTTTAAATATATTGTGTTTCCTTATGCTCCAAAAGACTATTACTCTTTTAAGATACTCAAAGGATGTGTTAGTGGTTCTTACTTCTGGAACAAGCTTCTTGCAGTGACCACACCTGTAAATGTCAAAGTAATTAAAAAACTTGGAAAGAAAAGGTAATTTGCTTCTAATTTGAGGCATCAGATTTTCCTATAACTTAAATAGAGACATTCATCAGATATAAGAAACATAATTGCTAATAACTTTATTGATTCAATTATCAAAATGCACTAAAGCTTCTAGGTTTGACCGTCTAGTCAGAGAATCAACTCTATTATTAAGTCAAATTAAACATCATTCACAATTTCATCATTTCTGGAGGAAATTATTTCCAGTATATGGTTACCTTGAATTTCGTAAATCCAAGGGACCATGGTAAAAGACCTCATCCCCATAACTCACTGTTCTTTACGAATATCCCAACTCTTACTTTACATTTTACTTCATTCAAGACTCGGACATTATTATTAAACGATCCTTTTTTTGTGTGTCTACCTCAGTTAGTGAGTCTACTATTGCCCGGAGAGTCTATTGGCCATCAGCTACTCAAGGATATCCCCAAATAGTTATCCTACTCCTCGTATGATTAACCTTATATCTCCAACTTTTATCAAATTAAAATATAAAATATTTTCCCAGCAGAAAATTTCCAATGAGAACCATATCCTTTCATGAATTAACTAACCTAGATCTAAAATAGTAAAAGATCCAACTTATGTAATCTCCGTAGCATCTGTTGTTTAAGCTTTCATTTACTAACCCATCATATTTTCCAAAATAAATTACTATATAACAAGACAAGATCATCCTTTAATGGAAAGGAAAAACTGAAGATATGAGCTACAGATTCAAAAAAACACTACACACAGTATTTAAAAAATAATCAATCAAAGCAATGTTTACCAACAAATTGAAGTGAAATTGATTAAATTACCAAGGGGCGTAGAACTCGACGACGATGAATTTGTGTCGACCTACAAAATCAGAGAAATTGGAGTGATCTAAAGTCACAACGAACTCCTTCGATTGAGTGTCTTCGTTCTCAGAAGCGTAAGATTCCGATCCTAACAATGCGAATACACATAGAAATAACGAAATCCAAACCCTAATCGCCATTTTTATCACTCTTTTCTCTCTCAGCTCACTGAAAAATATCTTCAGTTTCAATTTTCATTGTGGATCTCAAGAGGAATATATATAGCAGCATTTGCAGATGGTGTGCGGAGCTTTACCATGGAAATATCTAAATAGCCCTTGTTTATTTTTATTTCAATTTCCAAAAAAAAATATTTTGAGTATAATGACTTTTCTTTTGTGATTTTTGAATAGTTATTGGTTTGATAAGAATAATAAATTTATGTCAAAGAATGTGAAATATTGAATGAGATTTTTCTATTTTTAATTTAAGATTTTCATCTGAATTTTTTTTTTATTATGAATGCTTTTTTTGAATGAATTTTACCTGGCATAAATTTAAATTAAATAAAAAATTCAACATAAAAACCTAATCTCTAAACGAGAAACAAGCATAATCTTTATGCTTTTCTTCTTCTAAAGCATCTTTATTTTGTTTATTTTTTATAATATCGTAATATTTACTTAATTTTCGTATTTTATAGAATTATTTATCAAATATAATAATATTAAAAAATATAGAACACAAAAAAGGAAAATAAATTTTCAAATTTTCTATAAAATTTTAGATACTCAATTTAACATGTATTACAAATTTTTGTATAGTAAATATTTGTTGGTAGAATCTATGAGATAAAACATATTGTTCTAGTGTTTACAAAAATTGGAAATTATTGTAGTTGACGATGGGTAGTAAGGTCATTTCCCAGAACGTCTTCTCGTGATCGAAGAGCCCCCAAAAAAAATAGTGTGCAGTTAGAGAACGGGACAAACATGGTCATTTACTCCCCTCGTGACTGAAAATACTCTACGAAGCAACAGTAGAGTCAAAAATTTTAATAAAATAATTTAAAATTTTTAAAAAATAAATATATGAAATAGTTAAAGAGAATTTGATCTTTATTATATATATTAAAAAATTATTTATCGATATATAAATAATATAATTTTTACCAAAAGAGTTTAAATGAATCCATTACTCTAAAGTAGATCCGTGACTGTTCGAGAGTATAAAATAAATCAAGCAAATGCACACTCGCTTACTAACTAGGATTGTGGTGGAGTGACTTATCCAAGAGTCTCGGCTTCGAGCTTTCTTAGGTATGAAATTGCCTTTATTATATTTGTTTTTTCCTCAATGTAGGACTTTATGATGCGATTTAATCGGACTCGAAGTGAATATCGGACGCTGATGACAAAAATAAGTACTCCCTTTGTCCTATTTTATGTGGCATTTTCGTATTTCAAGAGTCAAACAGTTTAACTTTAACTTGACATTTATGTATAAAATTTTTAAAATGAAATTTATATATTTATAAACTACGTAAAAGAATACTATAAGTTACAATAATTAATAATTCAAAATGTTAAAATGATCTATGAAAAACTTAGCATCAAAGATAAACTTGGTTGAATTTTACAATGCAAAAAGTGTTACATTTTCGGTAGGTATGTATTTGTTGTGTCATATGTAACACGTGGAAGAAAATGATTTGTGGTTAAAATACATGAGCCAAATGAGACATGGACACCTCTTCAGCGTTACGTGCCGCTTTGTAAACGTTGTGAGAATGGCAGGCAGGCTGCTCTTTTTGTCAATTTTAGTACAAGCATATTATTTTTATTCTATTAATTGATTGGATTTTAAAAATATAAATTCCAAAACATTAACTTAAAGTTAATAAATTGATAATAATAGAAAGAAAAATGTGATTTCTTGAATTATCAAGAAAGAGAAGTAAATAAGGTTATAGAATTAGAAAATATTTTACAAAGAAATAGGACGGAGAAAGTATTGAACAAATCCGATTATATAAATATCTATTAAAAAATTAGAATATTAATATGTGTAATTATATAAATTTTTAAAAAAGGTAGAATCCTACAATAGATATTAAAATTTTATGGGAACTAGGATGCACGTAGTAACTTTATAAATTGTGTTCAACTCAAACTAGGAATTTTGGAGGCTACTCAACCCTAAATCCTAATTTATGTCTATATAAAGGGTACTAAATTCTCCTAAAAGACATCTTTCTTCATATATTTATTTGTGATTGTAATTTATTTTCTGTCACTTTAAAATTTGTTGCAAACAAATTTTGCACACCCAGTGAGACCAAATCAGTCTCATCTTGAGTTTCATCAAGTCTCGACAAGTCTTGAAGCAGGAGACATTTGTAGACATTGAAATTTTGTGGAAGATGCATTCAAATCGAGTTTCCCAGTTGTGTTCAATTCATATTAGGATTCTTGAAGGCTACTCAACATTAAACCCTAGTTTATGCCTATATAATCCCAAAAATTCCATTAAAATCAACATCTTGAATACTCCGCAAATTGATGGATTATTCATATAGAGAGGTCAAATTTAAATCATCCTAATTCGAGAAATACGCCAATGACCCTCGAATCCTCGAATCATGGATAAATCGTAGGAAAGTAGAATCAAGGGATCAACAGAATTGTTTGTAGACATTGAAATTTTGTGGGACTCTATAAGATGCGTTTAATTCAAGTTGGGACTCTACAAATTGTGTTCAACTATGCCAATGTAAAGGATGCTAAATTCTCTTAAAAGGTATCTCGAAAATTCCATAAAGAGATCAAGATATCGAATACTCCGCAAATTGATGGATTATTCCTCTAGAGAAGTCAAATCTAAATTATCCTAGTTCGAGAAATACTCCACGATCCTCGAATTATAGATAAATCCTAAGAGAGAAGAATCAAGACAGAATTGTACCCGCAATCTATCTTGATCAATAAAATTATGTTTTTTTGTATTTTATTTATGATTACAATTTATTTTCTGTCACTTCAAAATTCATTACAAACACTTGCACATTTTTCTTTTCCACTTTGGATTCGTAATCTAGGTGTTGGCTTTTATGTTAATTCATCCCATTCTTTGTTTTTTATTCTCTTCAGTTAAATAATTCAGAGAATCTATTTCAGGTTTGAAATAATTTGTCTTCGAGTCTTTCAATTATTCATGATTGCTTAATTATGGTTAAGACTTAAGATATCTTTAAAATCACAAATCATTAATTTGCACAACAAAAATTATTTTAAAACTTTATTATATTCCTAGAATATGGATAAATTCTTGAATAATGCATGTTGCATATCATTTTCTCAAGAAATTAAAGCTACACATATAATTCGTTTCTATGGATGTGATAAAGAATAAGAATTTAATATTAAAAAGTGTGGTATAGTAAATGAGATTTCTCAAATCTTTTAATTTCAAATACTAGATATGAAAATACTCCTATAATATAAATTTAAATTAAGTAAATTCAACGCAAACACTAAATGAGAAACAAATACAATTTTTATATTTTTTTGTTCAAAGCACCTTTATTTTTTAAAATCTTTTTTGATGAGATAATGTTCGATTAATTTAATATGAAATTATTCGTCAAATATAACTCTAGTAAACGAATAGAAGACATCAAAAGGGAAATATCTTTTTTGATATTTCTACTAAGTGCTAAATATTCAATTTAGTATGTGGTAGTAAATATTTGTTACTAGAGTAAATAAGGTTAAATATGTAGTAATTGTTCTAGTGTTTACAAACATTGGAAATTTAGGTATTGTAGTTGACGATGGGTAGTAAGGTCATTTCCGCAGAACTTCTTCTCGTGATCCAAGAGCCAAACAAATAAAAAAGTGTGCAGTTAGAGAACGGGGCAAACATGGTCACTTAGAGTCTGTTTCGGCTTAGCTTAAAAGTTGATTTTTGCTTTATTTAACTGTTTGACAATACTTAAAATAACTTATTTTAAGTTTAAAAAAAACTTATTTTAAGCTAAAAATTAAAAGCTGGGGTAGGGGTGCTTTTTCTTTTTTTTAGCTTATAAGTTGTTTTAAGTTAACCATATTTTTATCTTTTTGCCCTTAATATTTTTATACAATCTCCAAATTACCCATATAAGCCTAACATCTCTTTCTTCCATTTTTTCCTTTTCACGTTTGACATATCAACTTCATCACTTTTATCCAAACGCATAACTGCTTATTTTAAAAATAAGTTTCAGCACTTTCAAAAGTACTTTTTTAAAGCTACTTTTATTAAGCCCATCCAAACGGGCCCTTACTCCCCTCGTGATTGAAAATATGCTTCGTAGTTGCGGAGTCAAAAATTTTAAATAAAAATTACAAAATTTGAAAAACAGATATATGAAATAGTTGCAGAGGATTTAATTTCTACTATATATAGCTAGAATATTATTTTATCATATATGAATGATATAATTTATCGAAGAAATTCGGATGAACTCCTTATTCTAAGGTTGCTTCGCCAGACAAGCAAATACGGATTCGCCAGACCTCCACACAAGCTCATCAACTAGGGTTGTGGTGGAGTGGTCAAGTCTTGGATTCGAGCTTTTTTGAATACGGAATCGCATTTATTAAGAGTATTTTACCTTTCATGCAAAGGCGAATCGAGGATTCGAAAACGACGGGTGCACAACCAACAATTAATACGCTTAATTAACGTATATACCTAATATTGATTAATATGAAATACTCCCTCCGTTTCAAAAAAATTGACCTAGTTTGACTTGGAACGGAGTTTAAGAAAAGAAAGAAGACTCTTTAATCTTGTGGTTCTAAATTAAAGTTATGTCAAATGTACCAAAATGTCTTTTAATCTTGTGGTCTTAAAAAATATCACCTGGAAAGTTAAAATTAAAGTGTTGCCAAAAAAAGAATGAGTCATTCTTTTTCAAAAACAAACAATAAAAGAAATAACTACATTCTTTTTAAAACGAGAAGAGTATAAATCAACGATATTCATGTATTAATAAATTAAATGATACTAATAAATAAAGTATCTTGGACAAAGTGATGATTTTAAATTTCACTATACATCAAGAGGTCGCAAATTCAAAAAAAACAAACAAGAAATAAATAAATGGAGATTCACATTATTTTTCGAAGTCAATGGATACACGAATACCCTTAATGATTCACGTGGGTCCGCCTGTATTTGTTGTGTCATATGTAACAGGCAGAAGAAAATGATTTGTATTTTATAATACATGCGCCAAATGAAACATGGACGGACACCTCTTCAGCGTTACGTGCGGCTTTGTTAACGTCGTGAGAATGGCCGGCTGCTCTTTTTTCCAATTTTTGTTTATTATTTTAGCTATACTAGTTGAACGGCTTTCAAATATATTTCTTCGTATTTTTAAGAACGTTAACTCAATATTAATAAATTTTTAATAAAAAATGTCATTTGTGAGTGTTAAAAATAATAAGTAAAAAAAAATTAAAAAATATTTAACAAATAAATAAAACAGAGCAAGTATAAAACAAATCCAAGTATACAAAAAAATACCTATTGAAAAATTACAATATTTATATGTGTAATATATAATTAAAAAAGTAGAATCTTACACCACCTTTTTAATGCACTTTGGATTTGTAATCCAGTGTTTTCTTTTATATTGATTCAATTCTTTATTTTTATTTTCTAGTATTATTTGTTCTCTTCATTTTAATAATTCAAAGAATCTATTTCAGGTTTAAAATAATTTTTCTTTGATTCTTTTAATTATTCATGATTGCTTAATTCAATCATGATTTAGAATTTACGTCAACTCGGGCACTTTTTTCTAGAGTATACTTACAATTATATTTATTCTATGTTGAAACTCAATTCAAGAATGGGCATGTGCATAATATTATTTTAATAATACTAAAATCTAAAATACATAAATTTAATAAACATATTGTCATTCTGCCATCATAAATAAATCTTTTAAATTGTTGATATTTTGATTGTTAGTAAAGTTGTCTTAGTTGATAATTTTTTTTCCCTTTTCAAATTTAAAATTATAACATCAAGAAAATGAGAAGTTTTTCAAATTAAATATGACAATGAATAGTGTTCTTTAAATAACACTAGCAAAAATTCTAACTTGATTAGCATGTATCTAGGAAACCAGATACATTATATATCTGGCGTGATGTATCTCAGATATGCGAGTGAGATAAGAGAGTAGCAAGTGAGACGGGAGGGAGACGAGAGCGACAGATTTGTCTATGAATCCTACATACTTGCGAATCCGCTTAAATAGTGTGTATCTAGAATAAATTAAAATTTTAAATCCATGTATACAAATATATATGTACATGGACGTACCAAAAATTAATAATATTCATAATGTTACAACATAACATGTAATTTAAGTAATTAGATCATATGCTAGTGAAATTATTATGAGTTATCCTTAAACAAATAGTTTCGACTCATGGGTTGACATCAGACCCCAATCAACCCTCAAGGGTCAATGATTTTTACGAATCAGACTTAAAAAACCTATTTTTAAATGGATTTGAATAATCCTATTCCGATCCTACTCTAATAATGAATTAAATTAGACCAACCCCATGCCGTTTTGATGGCTAAACCCTAACTAGTATAAGGATGGTTAGCCATCGCACGGCCATTTTTGACCCAATGAATTGACATTATAAGAAAATTAATTAAGGGCATAAAAAAGTCTACATTAGCTATAGTTAGATTAAAATATCTCTGGATTACTTAGAGTAATAGTATGATTAGTCAACTTTTTATGGTGACTAAATTATGTTTAACTGTTTTTTATTGCCTTTCGGAAAATGCTTATTTTAGAAATTTGAGTGACAAATTATGAGAAAAAAAAATATTTTCTTTTGTAGTAATGTTTGTAGAGTGAGGTTGATTTTCAAAACTTAAAAAGTAATTTTATTGTAACAGTAATTATGAAAACATTAACTAAACAAAAAGTATTGTCATTATATATTGATAAAAGTGATTTGTAAATTAATTAGCAAAAGATAAACTAATACTTACTTCTTAAAGAACACTTATGACATGATAATTATATAGTCAAATGTTGAGATCATTGATGTTCTACTCCAAATAAAATATTTATCATCCTCAAACCAAAAGGATTAAGGTAAAAGGACACGAGAAATCGCCCAAAATTTCCTTGATTTGCTATGTAAAAAAAAAAAGATTTTAAAAAACAGAACAACTTTCACACATAGCAAACACAAAAATTATATATGTATGCTATAGTTATAATTTGTATAATTGCGTTCCATAACAAACATAAATATGTATATTTTGCTATATATATATATATATACACACACACACACAAAAGAAAGCAGTTGTATATAAATTGTTTATGTATCGATATATATACAAAAGACCAATTGTATAATCTATGTTTATATAAAACGGGAAAAAAGAAAGACAAAAGAAAATTGGGTAGAGAAATATTTGTATTATATAATTAAAAGTGTAAAGGACGAAGATATATATATTTTCATGTGTATATATAATTTTCTCTCGCTTTTTACAAATAGAAACACAACTTATACATTTCTTTTCTGTTCGTATAAGCGAGAGAAGCGAGGATGGAGGCGATATATGGGAGAGTGGCTAGCGGGATCTACGAGAGGGGAGAGGGGGGAACAAAAATATATGTATGTAGACAATTTTCTCTCGCTATATATAAAAACAAATGCATTTTACACATTTACGTTTGTATAAAAGCGAGAGAGGCGAAAGAGAGAACGAGAGTGGCGAGCGAAATTTAACAGGAGAGAGGCGAAATAGCAACAGTTTGCTATGGTACAATTAAATCAAACTATGATTATAACAATATTTAATTTGAATTAATAGTTTACTATTATATACAATTTACAAGACACTTTTTGAAAGTCCAACTAAATAAATCATATGACGAAGATAATTAAATGAGTTGGAGATTGATTAATATTTTTAACATATTACTCAAGATTTATGGTTTAGAAAGCCCAAGACCACCCAACATTGGTATCAGAGCCCAGGTTGTCAACAAGTCTCAGCCCACCGGGAGAAACTGGGTTGTCGTTCTCTCCATCCCAAGACCCGATGTGTGAAGGGGGAGATTGTTGGGTTATCCTACATCGGAAGTGGAAGGGGCTGGTGGTCAATTTATAAGTGTGAGGGAAAGCCTCAACCTTTGAGTTAGCTTTTGGGTTGAGAAGGCCCAAGACCACCCAACAAATATAATTGATGTAGTGCTTTAATATAATATGTAGATAAAATAGATATAATGCTTACAACAGGTAGACATATTGGATATAGTGTTTACCATATGATAGGTAGACAAAATGAAAATGTAATACAGAAGTTTAAGATCTTTTGATAATTAAAATTTGATCAATAAAAAAAGCACAAAGACAAAAAAAAGTACTAAATAATAAACATAGTTTGATTATTACCTTCGGTTAAAAGATATTTCTTAATCTGCTTAAGCTTCCTTATCATTTTCGGCTCTACATAAGTTTTATGTAAGGGCAATCTAGCTAAATATCAACTTACCATATATCAGTTTACATATCATTTAGAGGAAAACAATGAGCAGAAAATTAATTCAAATTAAAATATTCACATGTGCAATGATATTAGAATAACACAAACTTCAGAACATAAATACAATCAGCAGGAAATAAAAACAAAAAATTCTAATAAGATCATCTTATTATTCCATATCTATCTCTAGACGGAGGAATTCGTGGGCTTCATTATCCCTAATAAACATCAATAGACAAAAATTATCTTTTGATTGAATACCTATCAATAGACAAAACAAAAAATCCTAATAAGATCATCATAGCATTCTAGAGTTGTCAATAAGAGTTTTCTCATCCCATTCGGGTTAGCTCATACAGGCTTTGTCATTTTACGAGTCAGACTGGGCTAGCTCATTTTTTGTATAGGCTACAAAACGGTCAGCCCATCCCATAAGTACGTGAGATACAAGTTTGCCGGACCAACCCACTTTCTTAAAAACTATATATTTTTTTTATAATTTTTAAATTAAATTATAAATTATAATTTAAAAATATCATCATTAATATGACAAAACAACATTACATGATGTTAGTGTTACTACTTGTTAATTAAATCAACATATAAATTATCTTTAGAAAAAATTTATTAAAATTTTTTTAAAGTAAAAGTATAAATATCTAAATAGAAATCTTAAGTTAATTGTCATAATTTAGACTCTCATTAATATTAAATTTTAATATTATATTTTTAATTAATTTTTTTGACTCATGGCTGATCCTATCAATATTTTTCAAGCTCCACAAATCTGCAGACTTATTCAGGCCGGGTTAAAAAATCCTTTTCTTAAATGGGCTACAAAAATTTTAGTCGAACCCTATTAAATCCCTGATTAGGACCGGCCGACCCAGCGGAGTTAACTCATTTTGACTGCTCTATATTATTTCATATCTATCACTAGACAAAAGAATCCACTTAAGGGCGATTCATTAACCATATAAACATCAATAGACAATAATTATCTTTTGAATGAATTTCTTGGCACTGGATAAACAACTACCTACCTATTAGTTTACATATCATTTAGAGGGCTACCAAGAAAACAATCAGCCCAAGACAAAAGTGAAAATCAATCATCTGCACAACAAAACAACCAGCAAATGGAATTGAGTGCACCTTAACCAAATTATATTATGAAAAATCATGATATTTCTTTTTACAGTTCAAGAACACATGCAGGTACAAACTAATAATGACATCATCTAAAAATTATCTTTTCCTTTTCTGTAAGTCGAGTTCATTTATAATGTTGTATGACAAGAAAAAAAGAAGACGAACTGTTACGACATTAGACAGAGACTTCAAAACACAAATAAAAATAAATAATTACCAGATTTAAGCATGAAGTCTAACATTTCATTTTCAAGTACAACTACACTAGCAAAATAACAAAAAATACATGGTATCAAATCAAACAATAGCTTCAGTTGTGTGAAACTAGAAACTACTGATATCTTTTATCAAAAAGATCATTTTTTTACACAAAAGATGAAAAAAATGGATTTGAAGCATAGATACCCTGAGCCTACTCTTTCTTTTTTAAAACAGAAATATCAATTTTTTAGCTGAGCCTCGAACCTACTCTTCATCTCTTAACACTAAAACACCAATTTTTAGTTAAGAAATGAGAAAAAAAGAAGTATTTGAAGCTTACACAAATGAGAAAGAGAATGCTTACCTGAAATGACTACTTCCTTCAACTAAAATCTGTTAAGCAAGTTTCTCTATATTAATAACGCATTTTCTATCTTTGTGTATGTTTTATAGTAATATTTGCACTGAAGTCCTTTCAATTTGTTCTTTTTGCCTTTTAGACCTTGTAAGTCCAAATATATAAGTATGAGGGAAAGCCTCAACCTTTGAGTTAGCTTTAGGGTTGAGAAGGTCCAAGACCACCCAACATTGGTATCAGAGCCCAGGTTGTCAACAAGTCTCAGCTCACAGGGAGAAACTAGTTGTCGTTCTCTCCATCCCAAGGCCCAATGTGTGAAGGGAGAGATTGTGGGGTTATCCCACATCGAAAGTGGAAGGGGCTGGTGGTCAATTTATAAGTGTGAGGGAAAGCCTCAACCTTTGAGTTAGCTTTTGGGTTGAGAAGGCCCAAGACCACCCAACAAATATATTTGATGTAGTGCTTCCCATATAATATGTAGATAAAATGGATATAATGCTTACAACAGGTAGACATATTGGATATAGTGCTTACCATATGATAGGTAGACAAAATGAAAATGTAATACAGAAGTTTAAGACCTTTTGATAATTAAAATTTGATCAGTAAAAAAAGCACAAAGACAAAAAAAGTACTAAATTATAAACATAGATTGATTATTACCTTCGGTTAAAAGATATGTATTAATCTACTTAAGTTTCCTTATCATTTTCGGCTCCACATAGGTTTTATGTCGGCTCCACATAGGTTTTATGTAAGGGCAATCTAGCTAAATATCTACATACCATATATCAGTTTACATTTCATTTAGAGGAAAACAATGAGCAGAAAATTAATTCAAATTAAAATATTCACATGTGCAACGATATTAGAATAACACAAACTTCAGAACATAAATACAATTAGCAGGAAATAAAAACAAAAAATTCTAATAAGATCATCTTATTATTCCATATCTATCTCTAGACGAAGGAATTCGTGGGCTTCATTATCCCTAATAAACATCAATAGACAAAAATTATCTTTTGATTGAATACCTATCAATAGACAAAACAAAAAATCCTGATAAGATCATCATAGCATTCTAGAGTTGTCAATAAGGGTTTGCTCATCCCATTCGGGTTAGCTCATACAGGTTTTTTTCATTTTACGAGTCAGACTGGGCTAACTCATTTTTTGTATAAGCTACAAAACGGTCAGCCCATCCCATAAGTATGTTGGTTACAAGTTTGTCGGGCCAACCCACTTTCTTAAAAACTATATATTTTTTTTTATAATTTTTAAATTAAATTATAAATTATAATTTAAAAATATCATCATTAATATGACAAAACAACATTACATGGTGTTAGTGTTACTACTTGTTAATTAAATCAACATATAAATTATCTTTAGAAAATATTTATTAAAATTTTTTTAAAGTAAAAATATAAATATCTAAATAGAAATCTTAAGTTAATTGTCTTAATTTAGACTCTCATTAATATTAAATTTTAATATTATATTTTTAATTAATTTTTTTGACTCATGGCTGATCCTATCAATATTTTTCAAGCTCCACAAATCTACAGACTTATTCAGGCCGGGTTAAAAAATCCTTTTCTTAAATGGGCTGCAAAAATTTTAGTCGAACCCTATTAAATCCCTGATTAGGACAGGCCGACCCAGCAGACTTAGCTCATTTTGACTGCTCTATATTATTTCATATCTATCACTAGACAAAAGAATTCACTTAGGGGCGATTCATTAACCATATAAACATCAATAGACAATAATTATCTTTTCAATGAATTTCTTGGCACTGGATAAACAACTACCTACCTATTAGTTTACATATCATTTAGAGGCTACCAAGAAAACAATCAGCCTAAGACAAAAGTGAAAATCAATCTTCTGCACAAGAAAACAACCAGCAAATGAAATTGAGTGCACCTCAACCAAATTATATTATGATGAATCATGATATTTCTTTTTACAGTTCAAGAACACATGCAGGTACAAACTAATATTGACATCATCTAAATATTCTCTTTTCCTTTTCTGTAAGTCGAGTCCATTTATAATGTTATATGACAAGAAAAAAATAAGATGAACTGTTAGGGCATTAGACAGAGACTTCAAAACACAAATAAAAATAAATAATTACCAAATTTAATCATGAAGTCTAACATTTCATTTTTCAAGTTCAACTACACTAGCAAAATAATAAAAAATACATGGTATCAAATCAAACAATAGCTTCAGTTGTGTGAAACTAGAAACTACTGATATCTTTTATCAAAAAGCTCATTTTTTTACACAAAAGATGAAAAAATTGGATTTGAAGCATAGATACCCTGAGCCTACTTTTTTTTTATAACAAAAATATCAATTTTTTAGCTAAGCCTCGAACCTACTCTTCATCTCTTAACACTAAAACACCAATTTTTAGTTAAGAAATGAGAAAAAAAGAAGTATTTGAAGCTTACACAAATGAGAAAGAAATGCTTACCTGAAATGACTACTTCCTTCAACTAAAATCTGTTAAGCAAGTTTCTCTATATTAATAACGCATTTTCTATCTTTGTGTATGTTTTATAGTAATATTTGCACTGAAGTTCTTTCAGTTTGTTCTTTTTGCCTTTTAGACCTTGTAAGTCCAAATATATAAGTATGAGGGAAAGCCTCAACCTTTGAGCTAACTTTTGTTGTTGAGAAGGCCCAAGACCACCCAATATTGGTATCAGAGCCCAGGTTGTCAACAAGTCTTAGCCCACCGGGAGAAACTGGTTTGTCGTTCTCTCCATCCCAAGGCCCGATGTGTGAAGGGGGAGATTGTTGGGTTATCCCACATCGGAAGTGGAAGGGGCTGGTGGTCAATTTATAAGTGTGAGGGAAAGCCTCAACCTTTGAGTTAGCTTTTGAGTTGAGAAGGCCTAAGACCACCCAACAAATATAATTGATGTAGTGCTTCCCATATAATACATAGATTATGTAGATAAAATGGATATAATGCTTACAACAGGTAGACATATTGGATATAGTGCTTATCATATGATAGGTAGACAAAATGAAAATGTAATACAGAAGTTTAAGACGTTTTGATCAGTAAAAAAGATAATTAAAATTTGATCAGTAAAAAAAGTACGAACACAAAAAAAGTACTAAATTATAAACATAGTTTGATTATTACCTTCGGTTAAAAGATATGTCTTAATCTGCTTAAGCTTCCTTATCATTTTCGGCTCCAACAAATCTTTTATAGATTTCATATCCAATTTCGGCTCCAAAAAATCTTTTATAGATTTCATATCCAATCTCTAGACAAAGGAATCCACATAGATTTTATGTAAGTGCAATCTAGCTAAATATCTACTTACCATATATCAGTTTACATATCATTTAGAGGAAAATAATAAGCAGAAAATTAATTCAAATTAAAATATTCACATGTGCGACGATATTAGAATAACACAATCTTCAGAACATAAATACAATCAGCAGGAAATAAAAACAAAAAATTCTAATAAGATCATCTTATTAGAATAGGACCTTAGTATAGCATAAATGTGTCTCTGAGATTTCGGGAATATGTTGAGAGGGTACTTGTGCATTACTATTATAAATAAAAAAAAACAATATTTTAATCCTTTTCTATTAAGTATTGAAAAAAAAAAAGAGGAAAGAATATTGTCCAATTTTTTTTTATAAAATATTTATATCATTTTCTGTGAAATCATAAAATACTATTGTTTTTTAAATGAAAAATAGACAGTGCTATTGAAGTATCTTTTTTACGTAACAAAATATTTATTTTTAGTATTTATTTTAAAATAACTTTATTTTTAAATAGTCAAATTAGATTGTGGAACCGCCTTTGATTTTTTTTAGAGACCATGAATTATCTTTTTTACTATGAAGAACAGTGATCACTTGTTTTGACTAGATTATAATATTTATATGTATTAAAATTGGTCTCGAAAAATTAGTTTAGGGTTTAATCCTTATGTTCCTTGCCTTTTACAAATTTGTGACATATGTTGTCGCATTAAATGATATTAACCATATTTTCATTTTGTTCTCATTTCAGACATGACTGAACGGAAATATGCTTAAATTACTCCAAGGGAAAGTTCTCAAAAGTCGACCAGAGGGATATAGTAGAAGAGTAAGTTGTAAGACATGTTTCAGAGGGCGCAAAATCGTACAAATTGGAGTCCCAAATGCGACATAAAATTTATCAAGAACCAAAAGCCATTCAAAAGGGAAAATAGAAAAAATTTAAAGAGTTTGAATCTTTGAAGATGTCCCCTAATATATTAGCACATGATTTTATTCATCTTTTTTAAATAAAATGGACTAAAGTGGCTGGTTATAAGAAGTGGGAAATGTAAGTTTTTGGGCCGTGGATCGACCCGACTCAAAATGTCATCTGATAAAAGGAGAGAAGTCTTAAGCCCTTTAAAGGGAAAATTGTATATAATAGCAAACTAATAACCTAAAATAAATGGAGTAGCTAGGGTTTGATTTAATTGTGCTCTATAGCAAACGTTAGCAAAAGTTTTTCTGGCGTTTCTGTCCCAAAAATCTCGCTCGCCACTCTCCATTCTCACTCACCTCTCTCACTTTATACACAAAAGTGTATAAATTCTGTTTCTGTTTTGTATAAAGCAAGAGAAAATTGTATATACACATGCAAAAATATATATCTTCGTGTTATACACTTAATTATACAATTTACAAACATTTTACTTTAAATATTGCAGAGAAAAAGGCCAACGAATTATACAATTGCAGTGAAATACAATTTTCTCTAGTTTTATACAACAGAAGTGTATATATTGTGTTTCTGTTTTTGTATAAAGCGAGAGAAAAAGATATATTTTCTTGCTATATACTTATAATTATGCAATATACATACATTTTAATTGGATTCAACTCTATGCATAACAAATTTTATAAAAATATTGCAGCGAATTATACAATTATGTATTATACAATCGCAGTGAAATAGATAGCGAATTATACAATTGCAGCGAAATAGGCCTGCGAATTATACAATTTAGGCCAGATTATACAATTGTATATGTATTATATAGTTTTATGTTTGTTATAGAGCGCAATTATGCAAATTTTGTTATAGCATACAAATATGAATTTTTTGTTTGCTATATGTGAAAGTTGCCCTAATTTAAAATAGGGGTGGGAACAATCAGTGGCGTAGCCAGATTTTTCACGAAGGATGTCCAGGAATTATATACGAGTACATTTTTTCATTTGGATGAATCAGTGCATCAGAATTTTTAAAAATAAAACTACGTCATATACATGAAAAAATTATGTAATATATCCAAAAAAAATTGATGAAAAAGTGCTCTAGAAATTTTAAAATAAAACTATGTAATATGTATGATCATTTTTGAAAAAAATACTTAATACGGTAATATACATGAAAATTTTTGAAAAAAAATATGTTATATACATGAAATTTTTTGAAAAAAGAGGTAAAATTTGGAAATATACATGAAAAAATTTAATATAAGGGGCTTAAAGCTATTGCTAGCGAGATTTGAACTCACAAATGCTTAAAAACTTGGTTCAAGGCACATTAAACCACTAGACTACAACACCTAGTTATGTTAAGGGTGTTCAAAATACATTATTTAACCATTTTATATATTATTTTACTTATATATAATTTCCCGTCGAAATGTGTCCCTGAAGGATATATAGCTATGCCCCTGGGAACAATTACTATGTAACTGCTCTAACATACACAAATCTATATTTTAAATTAAGAAGTCTTACTCTCAAAAAACAGATGAAGAGAAACAGAAAAAAGTGAAAATTCTAAACACAATATTTTTCTAAAAAAAAGATACTAACCAAAAATATATATATCAGCATATCAATATTTTACAATATATAGTTTTTTGTTTGTTTTTTAAATCTCAAGATAATAGCATGCATACTGTACAGAAAATGTAAACAGTATTAGGCAAGTCTTATGCGGCATGTTCGACTCAAAGTTGCATTGAGGAGATTGGTTTCGTATTATCCGTGTAAATAACCACTCTCTAAATTAAAAATAATATATATATATATATATATATCTTTTTTATTTTATTTTTAAAAAAAAGCACCTGATGTTCGGAGCGAACAATGAAGTCCAACAAAATTTGGTTTGAACCGAAAAATTCCATATTAGAAATAAAACGCCTCCTAACTAATATTCATATTTTAAAAGTGATAAAAGGAAAAATAAGTTATGCCGCTTACTTTCTAGCTAACTTATATATTAGAAGAATACGAGACATGTAACAAATGTAAGACATAACTTATTATTACAGATTTTTAATCTTGCCATGTAAGGTAATAGCTCTATAAATGAATTTATAGTTAAAAACACTTTACTCTATAAATTTTCGTTCATTTAAATAAAAATTAAAGTTCACCTTGAAAAAGGGATTATCTGTGCAAAATCTTGAATTTGTATTAAGGGCGTACATGATCGGGTTGATTTGAGTTTTTCAAGTATCAAATCAAATTATTTGTGTCGTATTTTTGAATTTATAAATCAAAGTAAACTAATAAAACTCGAGTTTTTCAACTTTGAGTTTTTTCAAATTTTTTGAATTTTCAAGTTTTTTTGATAAAGTGTTCATACAAACATATAATTTACTTGTACTTTAAATATTTCTTTAGTCCCACCAAATTGCAATTATCTAAGTTATTTCTCAAGAAAATAACAAAAAAAATGATATGATTAATAACACTAATATATCCAACACTAAATAATACTTCCTCCGTCCGGAATTGTTTGTCATGTTGCTCTTTTCGAAAGTCAATTTGATAAATTTTCAAAGTTAAATTAGATCACATTAATTCGATATTTTAAACAAAAAAATTAGATATTATAAAACTATATGAAAAGTACTATAAATTGCAATTTTTTGCGTATTAATATGATGAAAAAATACATCTAAAATGTTAGTCAAAGTTTTTATAGTTTGACTCTAAAAATAGAAACCAAGACAAATAATTACCAGACGGAGGGAGTAGTAAAATCGCATATAATAAATATTGCAAATTAATAAGTCATAATGAAAGTGATCATAATTTAAAGTACTACATCATGCTAAAATAAGTTTAGTAAGTATTAGTTACATGACTAAATATTAAAAGAAAGTAAAATTAGATCATGTATTTAATTGTCTAAATCTATGTAAAATTAAAAAAAAAATATTCAATATTATTGTCATTCTTAGTATTGAATTGATTTTCTTTTTGAATTAACATTAGTTTGATTTTTATTTAAATTTTGTTATAATTACCAACATATATGGACTATAATCTTTATTAGACCATTAAGAATTCTAACTAAATATATTAAAAGATAAAACTATGAAAAAAGTGTAAATGATATTTAAAAATTATATGAAAGTAAGTATATTTTTATATAAAATAAAATTTTAAAATTATATATATAATGTCGGATTGGTTTTTCTTAGTTGAAACTAAATCAATCCTAAAATAGTCAAAAAAAATTTCTCAACACCAAACCAAGTCAAACTAAATCACTAATCAGAATTTTTTTAAATTTAACTAATTTTCGATTTCATTTTGTACTAATTAAACGGGCCAATAACACTAATGAGCTGGACATCAGTGACCCAACGAACAATACCCGAATAACTTGATTCTCAAGCCTACCAGGATACCCACGAATCCTCTAGAAATTTTCTTCTCCATCTCTTCAAAAACTCCACTTTGCAGTTTGCTCTCATTCATAACCTAATCAACGAATCAAAGTATCATAAACAATGTTCTTCTTCTTCGTAGGAGGCTTAGAGCAGCAGGCGAGGCAGGTATTGAAGAGCGGGGCAGGGAGGTGCATTGCGTGCGGTTCACGCGCCGACCTCGTCGACTATGAAAAGGTTCTCAAGCTCTTCTTTGTTCCGGTGTGGAGATGGCCGGGAAAAGAGCCGGTGATGTACTGCAACGACTGCAAACTCTTCTTCCCTCAATCTCTAACTCCTCCTCCGCCGTCGTCTACGGCGGACGTACTTAGATGTCAGTTCTGTCGCCGGGAAGTGGACGCCGATTTCCGATTCTGTCCCTTTTGTGGTAATGCACTGTGACTGAATATTCTATATTATGTAATTACAGTCGCTTCTGGGTTTGAAATACTTTGTAATTATGTTCCTCTTCCTGTCTTGTAATCAATGAGTTTGTGGAATAAATTTGAGCTTTAGGAATCAAAACTGGCGCCATGTAGTTTCATCCATATCCTTGCCACTACGCTGGTGGTAACTATTGGTGCTCAAAATGTTATATATATGTATCCTATTTCCGATGAAGGGTGTCCAATTGGACCAACTTAGACCTGCCCAGTTACCAATCAAATTTCCATACCATCCATGGACTCGCCACTGAAAGAACATATGTTTGGAGAAAACAGCTAGACAATCAGATCTTCTCGTTTCATTTTGGCGAAAAAATTGTGTATTCAATTCAAAAATTCGAAAAGATTGATACTATGATACAAGTTGGAGGACCATTTCCATGACTTTCAATAGAGCCTGCACATTTTCTAGGAGGCATACTAGGGAAAACATGAAAGAATTGATGGGCAGGGGTCAAGGGTGTTTAAACTGTACATGAACCTAAAAACAATTAGTGTACAGTTTAATTTTTACTAGGGAAGCTATACTGAAATCATCTCATTTTCAGGATGCTCTGGTATATCCTCAGAGCAACAAGTGTGGCAATCGTGTTATATACCAAACTAAGATTCTCGGCAACTGAAGTTCTTCAGAGAGCTAAGGTTGTTTAGAATGTACGATCAATCATCTTGAGATGTAAAATCTATCCATGGATTAGTTCCATGTTTTCATTTGCTGAATGGCAATTGCTTTGCTCCACTCTCTACAGCATCTCTCCATATTCTATACCTCACTCCTAGCTTATCGTATGATACAGGCAGGTTCCAAATGTTAGCACCCTTGAGCATCCGGTCTTGTTGACCAATCACAAGCCGTAGGTCTTCATTTAAAACCTGAGAACGTTTATGCAGGAGAATTCGTCGTTATAGGTATTGTGATTTGTGCAGGTGATGCATTTTGAAGAAGTCAAATGACACTGATTTACATCATTACTAGTTTTCTGTAATCACAGACATTACCAACTCAACGTTAAGGATATAATCTAACCTGTTCAGCGAAATGCCTCCACACATATTGCATGAAAGGCATGTGTTTTAATATGGGAGCAAAATCCAGTGACATCCTATATAGCAACCTTGTCTTCTGTCGAGATGCAGGTAAACATACATGAAGTTGGTGAAGATGTGTAGAGCACTCTCTGGTGCTCTGCCCCTCCAATTTGCCTGGCTTTGAGATTCCAATGGTTGATAGAACCATACAAGGTGGTCGAAATTCCATATCTATTGGATAAGGATCCCAATATCCTTGCAGACCAGATGCCGGAGTCAAAAAATTTACAAAGCTGAAAAAGGGAGGTATCAAGTAAGTGTTCACATCTTCGGGTTATTACTGCTATTCATCAGACAGGTAATATGTTGGCATTTTGTTTAGTTTTAAACTGAAGATTAGTTAATTAGTGTTGCTCTAACTTCTAAACTATTTTAAATCATTATAATAACAACAAACCTTGGGACACTCCATCCTTTAGCAAACGTAGATGTATGGGTGAAAGGCGCATGGGCAAGATCCAACAGATTGTCTAAAAGCAACCCATGTTCCACGGGAAGTTCCATCACTATCTGCCAGTTTAAAGAACAACAAGAATGGAGCAGAAAGAGTTAACTTACTGTTGTTAGATGGTTTTCCTATAATGATTAAAATGTTGTTAGTGATTCAAACCTCTGCATGGATTTGAAATCCAGAAGGTGGAAGTAGAGAAGGAAGAGTGGCTGTAGGAGGATCATTTCCAGGCCATATCCATATCATTCCTTCTTGCTCAAAGCATGGCAGAGATTTGATCTTGACATTCAGAAATTTTGTTGATGGCATTTTCTCACATTTTCCGTCTGTTGAATATTCCCACCCTAAGGTCGATCATCAAACAAACATAGAAGTAAATGTCAGTTATTGCATGCACTCTCCACGATCAAACACCAAATTGATCAAGTGTTTTACTATCCTAGATAGGAAATTTGCACTGAAGAATGCTTAGATTCGTCTATTCTCACCATGATAAGGGCATTGAATTCGACCCTCTTTCACTGAACCCAAATGAAGGGGGCAGGCTCTATGTGCACATGTGTTCCGGACACATCCAGGTTTTCCATCTTTGCCACGAAAAATCACCCATGGTTCCTCAAAGCATTCAATTGGTATCTGATACGTTATAGTTGAATAACCATCAATACACGAGACACTAGAATACAGCAAAAGGCAAAAAAATCGCGTTCTCTTTTCTCTCAGAAAGTTAGAAAGGAGATGGTACAACATGCTATTGGTTCGCATCAGAGTATTGGATAAATATGTCCAAAGCATTTTCCCAGGGGACTTATTAGTTAGTTTGTAGATAACATAATGTCTGCAGTTCTGCAAATAAGATTATTACTTACCATGGTATTATCCTTAATATCAGCGGAGAAAGCAACAGGATACCAGAAGTTCTTCAAATGGGGGCTGTATTCTTGAACAGGACCTGACACATTGAGGGATCTTCTAGGCTGCTTGCTTTTAACATTATCTCTAGATACTGTAGATGTACCGGGGGATGAAGAAGGGGAATCTGATTCTTCTGTAGTCCTCTCTGGTAGTAGCCTATCATTAACCAACGCTTCCATGTAAGCTAGCTTATCTAAAGCAGCAGAAACCCGCACCTCAGATATATGTACCTGTTGCTATCACTACTTTAGATACAAATCATGGAAATACACGGAATCCAAACTTGCTTTTTGTGTTGTTTTTTTCATTTTTCTTTTCTTGAACCAGTTTATCTATGAAATTAGCCATTTTTTCTTAAGAAAATCTTGTTTTGCTTCAAAAGGTTTTAGAGATAAAAGGAAACTAAACCCGAACAATCAATAATAACGGGAAAATATTTGATGTGTTACCTATCTACCCAAAAATCTAGAAAAGGAACGACTTGTAGTATCCAATAACATTATTTTGTTCAATGGTATCAAAGTAGCATATACCTCTTTATGGGCTTGAGAAAGTGCTTCTTGTAAATCCGCAAGTTCCTTCTTCACAGTTCCAATAGATTTATACTCCCGTGCTAGAGGATTCAATACTTCCACAACCTACTCATACAGTATACCCCAGTCACGCGACTTAGTACATAGGACGAAAAAGAAGAAAACTATTGACAATATACATTGAAACAAACTCCAAAGAAGGATTAGTCGCTAATTAGCAGAAATGAAGCTAAGGGGGTAAGCACAAGATGTACAAGAATCTACCTTTTCGTGCAGGAGCATTATTGTGAGTACGTCTTGACGAGCTCGCCAATCACAATACTGTATATCAAATCTAGCAACTTCTAAAGCTTGATTTGCATCCAGGAACTTCCCTTTAGACTGAGGGAATTTTGACCTTGGATCTTCTACATCAAAGATTGTCAACCAGGAGCTCTTCTTGTTTGATAACTCAGTACCCGCTGCCTCCTCATACACTGCAAACACTCCAAATCCACCTTTGAAACACTGACAATGAACAAATTGCAGAATTATCGTCCACTCAATCACTCATCTGATGGACAAAATGCAAACAGTGTACAGTTCTCTGTATTCAGATTGAGATTAACTTCTTAAATAACTGATTACCTCACTTATGGCCAGAAATCGTTTTTCCTTGCTATCTTAACTGGTAACGTTCATAATAGTCAAAAACACAACTGAAGCATCACTTTTAACAAATTTCGTAAATGCACTTACATTTCTTCTCTTAACTATCACTGATTATTAATCAAAAACACTACTAGACCTCAGAAAGGCACACGAAAACGTAAAAGTTTGCCCATAAAAGTTCGTCTTCTTCAACATGTCAATTGACTCATTTTTCTAGAAAACCAGTTAGCAGCATATAATATAGTCTCTCCGTCCGAGTTCATGCAATTGTAGTTTTAAAAAAAAAAAATAAGCCAGAGATATTTATGTAACTATAAATCAATCTATTCGAACCATAAGATAAAAAGAGTTACCTTTCTAGTATAAGTCTTAGTTGAGCGGCAAAAAGAGAAAGGAAAAAAGAGAGCAGCAGAAGTAGCAATAGCGGACATGGCGGGGCTAAAGCAGCAGCAGCAGTTGCTATTTTATTTTTTTTAATTTTTTGTAATTAAAGATGAAAGAGACGGCGATTTTCTCTTGTCCAAGTAAAACTAGAGAGAGAAATTGAGGGTTCAATTTCGAGGGAGGGAAAGAAGAGGGGATTTCGTTGTGTTGATAAGAGGATGGTGTAAAATGGGAAGCGCGATCTCGACCTTCCTCCCACGCTTCGCCACGTGGATTTATTCGTTTCACACGTGGCGTCTTTGATCTCCACACGCTTGTTTTCTTGTAGGGCCCTACATCTCCCATTTGCCAGCGTGGATGGTGGAATTATATCTTCTTTATTTGCTTTCAATTCTCATTGGCTACATTTTTTGTAGAAAATCCATTCTTCATCATTAATGTGAGATTGTTTAATGGCATATCCTCTTTACGACGCTTGTCATTGTCTTAAATTCTTGATATTAATGTGTATAATTACTTGAAATTAGTCACATTTCTTTTTTTAGTTCATCCAAAAAAAATTTGAAGTTTTTCTTATATCCTAATGAAAATCTTATAGTTTTTTTCTTTTTTTAAATTTTGTATCAAGTCAAACGATGTTTTATTAATTGAGATGAAAGGAGTAGTATGTTTTGTCAAGTTTTGGAGTAGTCAATTTTTTTAAAAAAAAATAAATCCAAAGAGTATTTTATCAAGAGTCTGCATGAATTTCATATATAAATAGCTATTTTGATCCTTTGGAACAACTCGTTGAATTTAATACATCGTTTTGGGTGTGGGAGGGGAGGGAGTGGTGGGACTTCATAATTCATTTTGAGTAGTGGAAAAATTAGAAAACAAAATAGTAAGCTTCTTCATGGAAGCATTTTCTGAAATCTTAGCCAATCATAAATTATTGGTCTAGTATTGATTCAGTCAGGCGCGGGCCCACATCATACGGCGGGGTGTATGTACATCCGATAATTTTCGAAAAAATGGTATATATATATAGTTAACAGTGCATCCATAAAAAATATAGAAGTGTCCTAATGCAATTGATAGAAGTTAGAGTTACCACCCAATAGACCAGAGTTTTGAATCTCACATTAAGCTTATTTTTATTTTAAATTTAACATAGAATTTATATTTGAGCTATTTTATATTGGTGCACCCAAAGCCTTCAAATTCTGGATGAATTTAATTAAAGTCTTCTGCAAATTGATATATCAAACACAATGCATTTCTTTTTTCAAAAATACTTCTCACAAAAATATTAAAATAAACAGATTTTAGAAGTTTATCAACAATATATCAGACTGATGTTATATAATTAGAGTAAGTGTTGCAGCATTTAATACAGAGAAATTGGAGGAATAGCAAAACATATTGGCTTTATATTAATAAAATGTGGTTAGAGTCATTAATAAGGTTTAAATTATTGGGTGTAATAAAAATTAATGAGAAATGAATTTTGAAAACTTGGGAAAATGATCGATCAAAAGAAGCGTGATTTTGTTCAGTTTCTTTTTTCGAATTTTATTTAAAATTCATATCGTTTATAAAGTGGCTATTCTAAAATATTGTAAACTTCCATAAAGCAAACGTTCCTTAAGTGACTGTTGGGAAAGGTTGTAAACTTTCATAAATAGATATAGTTACTGTTATGAAAGGTTGCTAACTTTCAGAATTTTTACTTTTATGGCTATAAGTATCTTTGATTCCTCGAACTTTTCATTAGGAAGTTTCTGAACTACTTCTGCTGCACAAATAAATTATAGTGTTTTTTGCTGTCGTTGAGTGATTTGCTAAATCAATACACTCAGTGAGTTAAATCATTCTAACCTAGAAGGATATATTTTATTAACCTCATGTAGTTAGGAAATAATTTCCTTAAAGATACATTGTGCATTCAATGAGCTTTTCTTGCTTGAGAAAAATATTTTTGTTATTATTTCCGACCTTTTTCAGATTCTATATTAATTTTGAAAATATTCTTTTAACTTTATTATTTCTTACAAAGTTCTCCGAAATTATTATTCTACGTATTTTTAGTAATACAGACTAATAACATAAATTACCTCTTTTGAGTCTCTAAAAAATGTCATAATAGGGCTTGATCCAAAATTTATGACAAGTTTGAGACCATGAAAAGAGCCAGTGTTGGTGTGACATTTTAATATTAGTAAAAGTATATTATATGTCACATTATATATCATGTTATGTCTATTGATGGACATTACATTTGTATCTCTTTACTCTCATCAATTGTGGAAGAAAGTGGTCATTAGTTTTTGTAACTTACGTAACCACCAAGTCTTCATTACATCCATTATTCTATATTTATGTCTTATAACTTGTGTAACATTTGAGTCATTCATTTGGTAAATTTACTACCCACTATCTCCTTTTCATTGCAAGGAAGAATTCATCGCCTATAAATAGTGTAGTCTTCATTTGTGTTGAGAGAGGAGAAGAAACAAGAGAAGTACCAGAAAATATAGAGTGAAAAAGATGAGTAATATTATATTGAGGTTAGTGTAGTGAAAGAGAGAGTTGAGACATAGAAAATATTTCAAGTCTTCAACTATATTCACTATATAAAAGAGAGTATTATATGTTAAAGAAATGTGTTCTTTTGTGGAGCTTGGATTCTTCAACTAATTCGGAGTTATTTGAGTTATACACTGTTGTTGGGTTGTTGTATCCTAGAGGAGATAAGTCAAGAGTATTACTGCTAGATCGATATAGATTATGCCGCAGTGGACTTGAATCTCCTTAAAGAAAGCAAGATATACGTGTCTCAACCTAAAGATTTGTTTATACATATTCGTTCATTTTATTTCAACTGTAATTTGTGGTATATTACACCAACGACCAGTAATCTGAGTAAGGTGTTTCTTGCATGAGGGATGCATGTTTATTGTACCCCATGACCAATCTTCCTTGAATAAACAATATTTACAATCTTTAAGTTATCTTGCACGAACATATTTATAATATGACATATTTGGTTCTGTTTGTTTTTTAAATATATGAATATTCTCTTAACAATAAAAGCACATATGATGCTAATTAAAAAAAAAATAATCAGCCATCCTACTTATAACCATATGAAAATATGATGGCAACACTGACAGCTCAATCTCGAGAAAATTATAATTCGGCTATATGAATGCTCACTGACATCTACATCTCGACTTTCTTCTAGTCATATCCCTTTTGATTTTGTCAACTGTTACATTTTAGAGCTGAATTCCACTCTTGCTTCGAGAAAACAACTTTCCAAAACCATTTCTACTTTTGGATGTTGTCACTTGATGAGTAGCTGATGATGATGATGACGAAGAAGACGATGATTCTCCTTCATTACCGTTCATAGAATGACTAGAATTCTCAATTTTTGGAGTGTCTGAATTGCTGTTTCGGGTAAATGTCTCGTTTACATGTAACTTCCACTCCTCTCCACTAGCTCCAGCCACAACTGATCCTTCCCCAGAAAATCCAGGAAGATTTGCAGTGTCTATCAAGAAATCTTCTAAAGTAGCTAGTGAATGAAGCTGCTTACCAAGAGATGCAATTGTTTTCTGGCATTCTGCAAGCTTGTCAGCAGCTACAGCTAAATCTTCCTGCGAATAGAAAAGCTTAGAATTTTAAGAGCTTCAAGACTTTTGAACAACAGAAAAAGAATCCGTTGAGACAAGTGTTACCTGCTTTATTTTGGATTCCCCATTTGAACTAGAAGCTTGCTGAAGTTCAAATTCCTGGGATTTCCTTCTTAGTTCATTTTCCAGTTCCTGGCACTTAGTTTCCTTATCAGTTGACAATGATCGTTCTTTTTCGACTTCTGTCTTTAAAGAATCAATGTTTGCAGACATTGTCCGTGCTTCTACTTCCATGCCAAAGAGTTGAAACTCAAGCAATTCTTTTGACTCATTCACTGCATCTAGCTCCTTCAGCAGCTCTTCTAACTTGATTTGAGCATCCTTAAGCTGCAAATCGGACACCTTGAGGGCATCTTGGCTCTCACTTAAAGCATTTTCCAGTTCAGCTTTATCTGCTTCAGTCTTCTCCAGCTTTTGCTCTAATTCAACCACCCTTTTTGAAAGGGTCTCATATTCTGCTGCCAGAGGATTCTCTTCACTTGATGAGTCACCGGCAACAGCATCAGATGTAAGTGAAGAGGCTTTATTCACAGTTTCAGATACTGCAGCGAGTCTCTCCATCTCCAAGAAGTCATCCATCATGTCAATTTCCAAAGACCGGGCAGGAAGAGTTTTAGGCATAGCTTTTTCGTGCTGAAATTGATCGAGCTTAGCAATTAGTCCTGATGCCCACGAATCAGAGCAACTTTGATCACATTCACTTGTTTCCAGTCTGCGCATCATGTGGCTATCAGTGTCGACTGTCTTCAGTCGATCTCCACTACTGGATTGGCTATTGGTGAAGGACTCAACAGCGAAAGATGAAATAGCATAAGATCTTTGGTCACTGAGTAGGGATGATTTGCGAGCCAAGACTTGTAGTCTTCGACACTCAGCTTCAAGCTTGGTCACCTTCTTTATGCTCTCTAACTGCTGCTTACTAGCAGTTTCAGCTGCTTGGTTGCTCAAGTCCCTCTCTGTGGTCCTAATTTGCAACTCCTCTGAACAAGATGAAAGGTCAAGTTTGAGAGCTGTGTTCTCCTTCTCTAGACACTCGAGCCTAACCAGAACATTTGGATCAGTAAAAACAAGAGAACCAGTTCTACTAGCCTCTGCTTGTGTCTGAAGCTCAAGTAGCTGATATTCAAGTGCAGCTTTTTCAGACGCCCATTCCTTTTCCTTCTCTACCACAGCATATTGAATACTTTGCTCCTGCTCATCTCTAGCTTGTCTCAGCTGTCTGACACATTCCTTGAGAGCACCATTAAGATGGTTGACACGAACATCCAAAGTCGAGTTCTGCTGCACAGCTGCCGCAAGTTGCTGCTTTAGAACTGCAACCTCATTTTCTGCCTTTTCCCAACCTACCAAATATTACAAAAAGATGGAACTGATCAAGATAAAAATGCATGATTGAACAAGTTCTAAAAACTATTTACGCATGTGAGTCATGTACAGCAAAAGGGCTGGAAATCGACTAGACAGTATTATTTCTAAGATTGAATTCAAAACTGCGGAAAAAAGGAAATAGTGAAAGGTACCTGCAACAGCTTCTTCTGCCACTTTAGCATGCTGCTTAACTAAGTCTTCTTTTGCACTAACATTAACTAGAGCAGCTGATAGCTTTTCTATCAACTTCTTTGGACTTCCCTTGGCTTCATGATCAATAGTTACAGCTTTTGAGGTTACTTCCGGTGATTGGTTGTCATTTTCTGGAGTTTCTTTTAAAGGATCCTGCTCCAAATAGAAGAAATTGCAAGTGTTGAAGTGAGAAAGCCTAAGTTAACAACCACTAATAAGGAATTATCAGGAAAGAAACGGCAAGGAGAAAAACAAACTGGAGTCACGGCCCCAGATCGTGCCATAAATTATGATAACCTATATTACTCACTCTCTAAAAATTCTGCACCCATGTCAGATCCTCAAAAATTGCGCTACTTTAAGAGGATCTGACACACATCCAATCACACTTTTGAAGAGTCTGAGCAGCGTAGATAATAACAGGTAAAACGAGGCCAAAACACGAAGAAATTTATTTCAGGACAGTTTTCTTTGGAGGACTTAAAAGGAACTACGCTTAACAATGTGTTGATCTGTTTTGAATCTTTTGTCCTATGCCTTTTCTCATTTTATGAAACCACATATATAATCAGTTTGCCCTTTTTAACTGTTTTTTCGATTTTGCATTAGTATTACCTTGCCTGTCAAAAGCAGAACCATTCAATGCTAAAAGTTTTGGCTTTCATGTAAAATCTTTTTGTGCATTGGATCTCTAGACTGAGAGTGAGGCACACAGCAATAGCAGGTCTGGATAAGACTTCATCGTTATATTAGCTAATTCAATGTAAAATGCATACTGAGTCAATTGGAAATCATTATTTTCTCTAGTTACTCTTCACAGATAATGAAAGATATCTGGCTGCTCAACCAATGTGGGACTGACATATTCAACTACATGCTGAACTCTTTCACACCCGCATTGGCTTTTCGCTTTGCAAATATGAGACTCATGGCTTCATAACTAGAATCTTTGAATATGAAGCTTGAGTTAATTAAAACTTAAAATTTCTCACTGTCCATCACTTTGATAGAGTTCCTTTCAGTAGATATCGTAAATACGGAATTTGCATATGATAAATGTCATTTGAGAACCCTTTTATTAGGTGAATTGCTGGCTCCAACACTAAATGTTGTTTCCATACTTCCATTTTATGATTAAGTCATTAATAGCTTGGATCAATATAAAGTTGAAGGCTTGAAGCTTTCGAGCATCTGGACTTAACCTCAACTCTGTGAGCCTAGATAGAACTTTACAAATCCTTATAGAATGATTTGCAGTGATTTTCCATTCGGCATACTTAACACATGGCAAAAACGGTAAACGGTTCATTGAAAAATGAAGGATCCTGAAACATTCTTGGATAAAATTTGAACCCCGCAGTTTCATAAACTGGTAGGCACAATTCAGGGAGAAAGAGGCAGGAGGAGAATGAAAATCTCATACATAAAAGACAACCAGAGTCACAAAACTAAAGCATTTACAGAAGGCAAGGTAGAGAACAAACATGGCACGGAATATGAGCATTTGTGATGTAAACTTAGAAAATCTGGGCTGCATATTTAGCTCAAACACTATCAGCTTGAAATATAGCGGACCCCAAGTTGTTTGGAACTGATGCAAAACTATTGTTGTCGTACTATCAGCTCTAAATAAACATGCATATGAAGATTTAAGTATGTGGGTGTGAGTAATCACCAAATGTCAAACGAGCTTAGGTTCTTCATATCAGCAAAACTAACTAAAAGTCCGAAAAGGAGATTAACCTTCAAAGAGAAAACCTTCATTTATTGCATTATACCTGCTCATCAGAATGTCTCTCTGAATGTGAAGACAATGAACCAGAACTCTCAGTTTCACCCATGCTCTTCTCAGAAGATCGCCGTTTCCATAACCAATTCCTCTTGTCCATGTCAATAACCAAGTAAACCTCCTACAAGCTCATTGCTCAATGTCCACCTACATATAAATGACACCATTAATCAACAATAATCAAACGAATCAGTAACCAAACTGATAATCTTTAACAAGTGGTCCATCCAGATTTACGTAAACGAAAAGCTATGCAATCAATATATTTATGCCTACAGTTATTCAACCACGAAGATAACATGGCTTCACATTCTTATACCTTTCCTTCAAATCCACTCCACTAACAGCACAAGTGTGTATTGACACCAAACATACCAAAATAGAACCAAAAAATATATACATCTCAACAAAACAAAAAGACCCCATTACTCAAACTACAAAATAAAAAATACCCATATAACAGAATCCATCAAATCCTCCATAAATACCAAAATCTAAACGACCTGAAAAAAATACTCTGTACTTCCGTTTCAATTTGTTTGTCCGGCTTCGATTTGACTCGAAAAATTAAAAAATCCAAATGCCTTAATATTTTTAAATATTATGATCATAAACTAAAAATAGATAAAATGTATCAAAATATACGAAAACAGATCCAGGTCAGATCATAAGAATCCATTAGTTAGGGGGAAATAAAAAAACCCACACCTGAATGAAGAAGACGATTAAAACGAATACTAAATGTGATAGAAACAAGAGATTGGCGTTAATGGGTGATGAGAAAATCAGAATGCAGAACCAATGTAGGTGAAGTCAAAAGATGTGTGGAATGTCAGTGGAAATGTATACATAAAAATGAACTCCAAATACAGAGGAAACAATACTCTAATGCATTAAAGAGAAAAGGCTTCTTTTATTTTTTTCGCCATTTTTAAAATGGTTTTTATTGAAGCTAAGGTTTTGGAATAACGAAAAGGACGCAGAGCGCATGTGATGCAGAATGGAAACCTGCAGACATTGCACTTTTTTCACAGCAACTTTTTTTTCAAGTTTTCGTTTTGTTTATTTTGAAATTAATATGAGAATCATTCATTTCCCGCCTTCTACTAACCAAGTGGTTTTCTTTTTTATTTTTTGGTCTTCCGTCCGTTATTTGGTTAATATTTATATTGAAATTGATTACATTTAAAATTGTATCGAGAGTTTTCAATTTTAATATGAATACTGAACACAGGATGAAAAATCAAAATAAAAAAAACCATTCCAAGTGTTTGATTTAAAATTGATATATCTCATTACAAAAGTATTTCATATATTCCCTTAATGTCATAAAATTAGCTCATATATACTAGTATCATAGCAAAATTGACTCACAAATACCCTTTACCATTACAAATCACATATATCGCTATCATTACAAACATGATAAAATTAATTATTTTTTTTATTTTTAAAAAAAAATTATGTATATGAACTTCTTTGCACATAAATTATTTTTTTTTACTTCTTTTAGTATTACTATTATTATTTTAGTTTGTTGTTCTTATTTCATGTTATTCTTGCATTCTTTAATATAAAAATAAAAGATATAAAAAGAAAAAATGAGAATAGAAAAGAGAGATAATTTTATTATTTAAAGCTAATATATGTAAGCGATTTGTGTATCAACATGTATATACATAAGTCACTTTCGTTAGAAGATATATCAATTTTAAATAACAAAATTGATAGGATGTTACCCTTTTCTGTTAAACAAATCTTGTTGTTAGTGTTTTGATTCTAAATTTAATTAGTATTATTATTAATTTTAAAAAAAATATTAAAATTCAATTGATTTATTAAAAAAAGATAGTAAAATGAAAGAAAGTATAAATTTAATAATTTGGTGCATAGGAAACCTGACAGATATGTGTGCCTGAACTTCTACGCTTCCTCTATATACTTTTGGTTCCTTCAATTACAAGATCCCCTCTCCTTCATTTTAAATTTTTTTTTTACTTCGATTCGATTTTGAAGTAGAAATTTTGAAATTAATATTGGTAATTTTTCATTAATCATATTGTTTTTGTTGTTATTATTAATGGTAATATTTATAATTGATATTTTTAAAAAATTAAAATAAGAGTTAAATGACTTTTCAAATTGGAATTAAGGAAAAAAAATTATAAGAGACATATTAAATTTGTTATCTTCTCCCTCCCGCTCCCCATATTATAATGTTTAGCTAAGTTACACATAAATACTTTAGAAAATAAGTATGAATTATGTTTTCAATAAAAATTTCATTTGTACAAACATAGTCTAATCTTATTAAGCTTGTATTTGGCCTCAAGTTTTCAAATATTCTTGACAAAAATATTTGGGTGAAGTTTCACGTGTGTTCGGCCTCAATTTTTTTTAAAATATTTGATTATTTTAAAATATATGATTTATATTTATAAGTTTTAAAAAATATTTAAAATGCTCATAAATTTATATCGTCATTTTATAATAACCTTGTAATATAATTGATAACAAAATAACAATATAAGCAAGAAAATACATTAAGGATATACTCAAATGTGTTACTGAGTCAATTATAATTATAACTCATTAAACATAAATGTTCTTTTTTCTCAATTTTATTACTCAAATTAGAATTCAGAGAGGTAGTAACAAATATTAGTTGAAATTAATAAATAATGAGTATTTTTTTTATAAGTTATAAAGTTTGGGGTAGTTTTTGAATTTTTTAAAATTCTCAAATATTAGAACTCACCGAAATACTAGTTTTATCTAGCTAGCATTTGGCCATAGATTTTCAAATATTATTTGAGTGAAATTTGACCATGTGTTATGATATTTGGAAAATATACTTCATTTTTTTAGAAAAATATGATTTAACACGTAAGTTTTAAAAACTATCAAAACTAACCATAAGTTTGTATTACAAGTCAATTGGATCTTGGTTGCAACAAATAACAAGTAGTGCTCATGACACTAGAACAATGTGATAGTTTGGAGAGTGCAACAAGTTTCATTCCATATATCATGAAGTAGACAAAGTATATGACTTTGTTACCATGAGCCGATTGTTTATCAACAGCCATATCATCACTTTAATATTCACTGAATATTTCATCACTGTTTTGGTGTTCACGTAAAAAAATATGTAATATAACGCAACAACTACTATAGAGGGTTTTGTAAAAGATAAAAGTTTAATATAAAATTCTAATTTTCAAAAGATCATAAATAATGAGATTTGACTCAAATACTAGGAAAAAAAAACTAATATTTGAGAATTTATAATATTTGTCAAATAATGACAGATTATATAGACAAACACTATTTATCAATTTTTTCCTCAAATATTAAATGGATCCTAAATTTGCCATTTGGGAATTTGGAATCCATGGCTAATATAATTGTCAAATTATATGACCAAACACCACTTCTCAAATTTTCTCCAAATATTCTCGAAAACAAACGAGTCCTGAGCTTTGACTTGATAAGAGTTTGAGAGTATATCTTCAATTTATTATTTGATTATGACTACGAAATTTGACTAGATGTTAAAAATCTAATCTTCAAATTTTTGAACTTCTTTCCATTCACAAATCTTTGAAAAAAAATTCCAATATAAGTCACGCTCAAATATACTTCATACCCATACGGCCATTTATATTGCTTTCTGGCAGAATTTATTTGGCCATAAAAAAATACTCCTATCTAGTTTTGAAAGAAAAAGAAAAAGGCAAAAAAAAAAAAAATCTCAATCTACAAACAAATTGTTTTTGGGCTAAATATAACTGTTGAGTCAAGTTAAAATTTTAATACTTATTCTAAACTTTTGTATTTTTATTTTTTTTAAATATCTATTATGGGTATAAATCATATTTTCTCTAAAAAATTGAAATATATTACTCAAATACTATGTTGATGAAATTTCACATAAATTTTCACCCAAATAATATTTGTCAAAAATATTTAGAAATTTATGATCAAACGCTAGCTTAGAGAGGTAAATAGTAGTTTTTCAAATTTGGAGAACTGTTATTCACTCTCTATTTCATATTTTTATTAATTTATTATTATTTCTATTACTTTCTAATTAACAAATTATTTTACATATAATGTCATTTACTAAATATTTAGATATTAATAATTCTTTTTAAATGTAATGTGATATTTTAAAAATATATTACTTAATACATACAATGTTCATCCCGAATTAGTAGTATTTTATTATTTTTCTAATTTTCGACTATAATATAATTTGATTTCATTATTAATTTTCACTATAAAGAATACACAAAATTAAAATGATGAGATGAAAACGTTAATTTGAAAATACAATAATTCAAATACAAGATGACAATATAATAGATAACATAATAACGTATATACAAGATAAAATACAATACATAACATAATAATTAATTCGCAATGAGACATGAATCATGTCGAAAAGATGTTTACCGTGCATTCGGAGTTTTGTAATCACGATTTGCAATTATTGTAGGGCCGTCACATTTTTTGATAAAGAAAATGCTACATGATATAATGACTGCATGTATTATATTGCACAAGACGATAATTGAGGATGGACGTGTCTTAATGCACCAATTCATGATGTCGTAGAGGCTCCAACTCCAATGACAAAAATTGTGGTAGATGTTTAATCTTTGGTTTGAACAATTTTTAGCTAGACATTAAAAAAAAAAAAAAGAGGTCAAAGATGCTCATTTTCACCTTAATGCATTAATAGAGCATTTATGGGAGCAACGTTGTGTTTCACTTTTATTTGAATTTGTCCATTAATTTGTATATTATGTAATATTTTCTTGCAATTTATGTTATTAAAAATTTTAGAATAAATATATATAAATTTTGAAAAAATAAAATTATAATACCACATGAAAATAATATAAAGCAAATATTGTGAAAAATAGAGGATTTATATTATAGAATAAGAAAATAAAAATGAAAAGAAATAATAACATAATATTGAGGAGAGAGAAATTTTTTTTATAGAGTAAAATACAGATTTGGGTTGGAATTGTTTGTTTGAAAAATAGAAAACTCTATATTTGGAGGGTAATTAAATATCTAATATTCATAGTTCTTTTTAAATATAATATAATATTTTAAAAATATATTAATATTTAATATATACTACTTTCGTCCCGAATTAAAATATCTTCTTTTTTTTAATTTTAGTCAATAGTATAATATTATTTTATTATTTATTTTCACTATAAAAAATCCACAAATTAAAATGATAAGATGAAAATTTTAATTTAAAGATACAATACATAACATAATAGCTTAAATGCAATAAAACACAATACAATGCATAACATGATAATTATTTTATCACAACAGTATTTATTAATCCGATAGGTCGTTTTCAAATTTAGCTCTATTCGAAAAAAAATTAGGATATGATGGTAGATGAAAAATTTCGATTTAAATAATTTTTATCTAGGTGATCCACCGTTAACCAGAGGTCTCGGGTTCGAGCCCTAGATATGGATAAAATCATGTTAGGAGCGCGATTCGAATTTAGTTAGACCTCCAATATGGACTCCAGGTAAAAAAAAAATAACATTTATGAGAGCAACGTAATAATTTTGAAAGTTGAGTATTTATGTAATTGTATTTTACTTTTATTTGAATTTCGTTAATTTATATATATTATAATATTGTCTTGCAATTTATGGTATGTAGAAATTTAAAATAAAATATAATTTTAAATTAAATTTAAAAAAATTATATCACATGACAATTATATAAAATAATTATTTGGGAAAAAGAAAGAAAGAATTTATATTATGAAATCAGAACATAAGAATGAAATAGAATTAATATTATAATATTGAAGAGAGAGAAAAATATTTTTTTGAAGAGAGTAGAAGAATTGGGTTGAATTTAGTTGTCTCGAGAAATAGAGAATCCTATATTTAAAGAGTAAAATAGAATTTAAGGTTTCTAAATGCAACGTTTATTTTGATTATTATTTAAATTATATTAAATTGGATCATATCGTTTAACTCTATCGCTAAATAATAATTAAAAATATTATTTTAGATATCGATCAATTTAATACAATATATTATAAAATGATTGATAATAACCATTGAAAAACAGTAAAAAGTTGTCAAATACTCGCGCTGCTTACTTTCCCCCCCCCCCCCCCCCTCCCCCCCCCCAATTATATTGACATATAACAAAAAATTTAACATAGAAAGTAGTCATAACATTAATGTTGTATAGAGTATGAATATAGGTAAAGTATATTTATTTTATTCCACTAAAAAAAAATCGTTAATAAACTTGACACGTTTAATTTTTATTTAATTATTTGCCTCTTTTAGTGTTTTATGTATTATGTCTCTATTATTATTTTGAAAGAGACAAATTTTTACCAATATTCATATTTCATACCATATTCATGTTAGGAGTATGTTTTTAGATTTACAATGCAATATACTGGAATAAGAAGAAAGATAAGTGAGAGAATGAGGAAAGCGATTAAAATTTGTTTATAAATTTTATATATTTGTGAATTACATTAAATATATGTATATATATTTGGTGTATCAAATACACGAGTGAGACATGAAATGAAGAGAAATATGGAAGGAAGATGTCACGATCCAAATCGGGTCGCGACTGACACCCACACTTACCCTCCTATGTGAGCGAACCAACCAATCTAAACCTTATCATTTCAATATAATATCAACAGAAAGTAATGCGGAAGACTTAAACTCATTATAAAAACTGTTGAATGCCTTGAATCGGACCCGCTACAAACAGAACTGTTGATTCTGTATGTTGGGCCCAAGCCTTTTAGGGCGTAGCTTAACACTATATATAGACGCTATGGCAAACCCTATTCTGTAACTCTGTTTTTGCCTCTCCATAATAAAACTGCTCCCTCTCTTCCCGTGGACGTAGCCAATTTATTGGTGAACCACGTAAATCTGTTGTCTTGTTTTTCTCGTTTATATATTTTCTCGTATTATCTCAAATTTCGCACAACAAATTGGTATCAGAGCCTCTCGGTTAATCGGTGTTCTTGGAGAATTCGAGATGTCTGCTTTGAACGTGAAAATCGACAAATTCACAGGGAGGAACAGTTTCAGTTTATGGCAGATCAAGATGCGGGCTTTGTTGAAACAGCAAGGCTTCTGGGCGCCGTTGTCGAAAGACAAGAACGCCGTCGTTACTCCTGAGATGGCGATTCTGGAGGAAAAGGCGCACTCGACGATCATGCTGTGTCTCGCGGATGACGTCATCACAGAGGTCTCGGATGAAGAGACTGCTGCTGGTCTGTGGTTGAAGCTGGAGAGTTTGTACATGACAAAATCTCTAACCAACAAGCTGCTTCTGAAACAACGTCTATTCGGTTTACGAATGGCTGAAGGTACACAACTCAGGGAACACTTAGAGCAATTGAATACTTTGTTATTAGAATTGCGTAATATCGATGTGAAGATCGAGGATGAAGATGCTGCCCTGATTCTGTTAGTATTTCTCCCAATGTCGTTTGAGAATTTTGTTCAATCGTTCATTGTTGGGAAAGATACTGTGTCACTGGAAGAAGTCAGATCGGCCCTTCATAGCAGGGAATTACGACATAAGGCTGACGGCACAAGTACGGACATACAGCCTTCCGGTCTGTTCACCAGTAGCGGAAAGGGAAGGAAAAACGGCAGAAAGAAAAATAAGCCGATGTCGAAGGGTGCAAAGCCGGATGATGTTTGTAATTACTGCAAGGAGAAGGGACATTGGAAATTTGATTGTCCGAAGAAGAAGAAGCAATCGGAAAAACAATCAGTGTCTGCTGCTGTTGCTGAAGAAGACACCAATTTTGAAGAAGATATTGCCCTAGTTGCGGATGAGCACACTCATCATTCAGATGTGTGGGTTCTTGATTCTGGGGCATCCTATCACATCTGTCCTAGGAGAGAGTGGTTCACGACTTATGAGCAGGTAGACGGAGGCAGCATCTCGATGGCCAACAGTTCTGTCTGCAAGGTGGTTGGGACAGGCTCGATCAAGATAAGGACACATGACGGTAGCTTCTGCACATTGAACGAGGTCAGGCACGTTCCATTGATGACGAAAAATCTGATATCTCTCAGTCTTTTGGACAGCAAGGGATTCAGCTGGTCGGGAAAAGATGGAGTCTTGCGGGTCTGGAAGGGTTCAAATTTGATTCTGAAAGGTGTCATGCGTGGTACTTTGTATTTTCTACAAGGTTCCACGGTTACAGGTTCAGCCCATGTTGCATCGTCAGAATTTCACCAGAAGGATATGACTAAGTTATGGCACATGAGACTTGGTCATATGGGTGAAAGAGGGATGCAAATTCTGTCAAAGGAGGATTTACTTGCTGGTCATAAGGTTAAGAGCCTAGAGTTTTGTGAACATTGTGTTTTTGGAAAACTACATCGCAACAAGTTTCCAAAGGCCATTCATAGAACAAAAGGCACACTTGATTATATCCATTCTGATTGTTGGGGTCCATGCCGTGTTGAGTCTTTGGGAGGCTGCAGATTTTTTGTGTCCATTATTGATGACTACTCAAGGATGACTTGGGTGTACATGATGAAGCATAAAAGTGAAGCCTTCCAGAAGTTCAAGGAGTGGAAAATTTTGATGGAAAATCAAACAGGGAAGAAGATCAAGAGGTTGCGAACTGATAATGGGCTGGAATTCTGTTGGTCTGAATTTGATCAATTCTGTAAGGATGAAGGGATTGCTCGACATCGTACAGTCAGAAATACACCACAGCAGAACGGTGTAGCTGAGCGGATGAATCAAACACTTCTGGAAAGAGCAAGGTGCATGCTCTCTAATGCTGGGCTAGATAGAAGATTCTGGGCAGAAGCGGTTAGTACAGCTTGCTACTTGATTAACCGCGGACCACATACAGGCATACAGTGCAACACACCTATGGAGATGTGGTCAGGAAAAGCTGCTGATTATTCAAATCTGAAAGCTTTTGGTTGTACGGCTTACTATCACGTCAGTGAAGGTAAGTTAGAACCAAGAGCTAAAAAGGGAGTATTTGTGGGCTACGGAGATGGAGTGAAAGGTTTCAGAATCTGGTCTCCAGCAGAAAAGAAGGTTATTATGAGCAGGAACGTTGTCTTTGATGAAAGTTCTCTGCTTAGAACCATTGTGAAGCCTACAACTACGTCAGAAACTGGGAGTCTTGACAAACAGGTGGAGTTTCAAGTCATTCAGAACGAGAGCGATTTAAAGGAACCTGAAGAGGAGGATCAAGAGCCACAGACAGAAACTGATATTCCAGAATCTATGCCATCAGATATCCATCAGAGTATAGCTCAAGATCGGCCAAGGAGGGTTGGAGTTCGGCCACCTACGAGGTATGGTTTTGAGGACATGGTGGGTTATGCACTGCAGGTTGCTGAAGAGGTAGATACATCTGAGCCGTCTACTTACAAAGAAGCCATTTTAAGTTCTGATTCTGAAAAATGGTTTGCCGCTATGGGAGATGAGATGGAGTCCCTACACAAGAATCAGACATGGGATCTGGTCATACAGCCTTCGGGGAGAAAGATTATTACTTGCAAATGGGTTTTCAAGAAGAAGGAAGGGATATCACCAGCAGAAGGAGTCAAGTATAAAGCCAGGGTTGTTGCCAGAGGTTTCAACCAAAGAGAGGGAGTGGACTACAATGAGATCTTCTCACCAGTGGTCAGACATACTTCCATCCGAGTGTTACTAGCGATAGTTGCACATCAGAATCTGGATCTTGAACAACTTGATGTGAAGACAGCGTTTCTACATGGAGAGTTGGAGGAAGAGATATACATGACTCAGCCGGATGGTTTCCAAGTTCCAGGGAAGGAAAATCACGTCTGCAAGTTGAAGAAGTCCTTATATGGACTTAAGCAGTCTCCAAGGCAGTGGTATAAAAGGTTTGACAGCTATATGGTGAAGTTGGGCTATACTCGGAGCTCATATGATTGTTGTGTCTACTACAATAGGCTCAATGATGATTCATTCATCTATCTGGTGCTTTATGTAGATGATATGTTGATAGCTGCAAAGAAGAAGTATGACATTCAGAAGCTGAAGGGTTTACTTAGTGCTGAGTTTGAGATGAAGGATCTGGGAGTCGCTCGGAAGATTTTAGGGATGGAGATCATTAGAGACAGAGAGAGAAGGAAACTTTTCTTGTCACAGAGAAGCTACATTCAGAAGGTCTTGGCGAGGTTTGGCATGTCTTCATCTAAGCCCATTGATACCCCCAGTGCTGCCAATATCCATCTCACTGCCATGTTCGCTCCACAGTCAGAAGAAGAGAAGGAGTATATGTCACGAGTCCCTTATGCCAGTGCCGTAGGAAGTTTGATGTATGCTATGGTCTGTACAAGGCCAGATTTAGCACATGCAGTCAGTGTAGTGAGCAGATTCATGGGACAACCAGGGAGAGAACATTGGCAGGCTGTGAAGAGAATTTTCCGGTACCTTAGAGGTACATCTGACGTTGGTCTCATTTATGGAGGTGATACTCAGTGCTTGGTTACTGGCTATTCTGATTCAGACTATGCTGGAGATGTTGACACAAGAAGATCGATGACTGGCTATGTGTTTACCCTTGGAGGATCTGTCGTCAGTTGGAAGGCAACTTTGCAACCTACAGTGACTTTGTCTACTACGGAAGCGGAGTACATGGCCTTGACAGAGGCTGCAAAAGAAGGGATTTGGTTGAAAGGGCTGGTTAGTGATCTTGGTCTGCATCATGATCAGGCTACGGTGTATTGTGACAGTTTGAGCGCAATTTGTCTAGCCAAGGATCAAGTCCATCATGAGAGAACCAAGCATATTGACGTAAGGTATCATTTTCTAAGAAGTGAGAAGAGAATCAAGGTGAAGAAAGTAGGAACTGCTGATAATTCTGCTGATATGTTCACAAAGCCAGTTCCACAGAGCAAGTTTCAACACTGTTTGGACTTGCTCAACATCAGAAGCTGTTAATTGCCCTGCAGGGCAACTCTGAGGAAGAGGGGGAGGCCTGGCACTATCATAGTGCGTCTGAAGAATCTGTTCGGAGAATTCAAGTCAAGGTGGAGATTTGTTGAATGCCTTGAATCGGACCCGCTACAAACAGAACTGTCGATTCTGTATGTTGGGCCCAAGCCTTTTAGGGCGTAGCTTAGCACTATATATAGACGCTATGGCAAACCCTATTCTGTAACTCTGTTTTTGCCTCTCCATAATAAAACTGCTCCCTCTCTTCCCGTGGACGTAGCCAATTTATTGGTGAACCACGTAAATCTGTTGTCTTGTTTTTCTCGTATTATCTCAAATTTCGCACAACAAAAACCAATTCAATAACTTCTAAAAACTCAACAACTATTATTATCCCCAAAATCTGGAAGTCATCATCACAAGAACATCTACTTCAAATTACTAAATCTAAGAGTATCTAAGAAGCTAAAATACATAAACAGCTAGTCCATGCCGGAACTTCAAGGCATCAAGACATGAAGAAGAAGATCCAGTCCAAGCTAGAAGCGTTAGCTCACCCTGAAATCCAGTGTAATGAAGACTGGCTAGAGTTGCGGTTGAGTTGAAGACGGCGGTACGTTTGCTGCACTCCATAATTAACAAAGAAAACAAATACAAGTAGGGGTCAGTACAAACACAAGTACTGAGTAGGTATCATCGGCCAACTCAAAATAGAAAACAGTATATATCAGATAACATCATAAAATCAACTAATATCCTTAGCATGCAGCATTTACAATTACCATAACCCTTGGTTACAACACCAAACACATCAATGAGGACTCTCACACCTCCTCATCATACTCATTTGGGAAATTAGGTTCATTAGATTGAGTATATTAACATCTTTCAAGATTCATTATCTTTATTCCTCTCGTGTCGGTACGTGACACTCCGCTCCTCATATACTATCCTGGTGTCGGAACGTGACACTCCGATCCTCATTCTATCCTGGTGTCGGAACGTGACACTCCGATCCTCATTCAATCCTGGTGTCGGAATGTGACACCCGATCCATATTCTATCCTGGTACCGGAACGTGGCACCCGATCCATATACTATCTTGGTGTCGGAACGTGACACTCCGATCCTCATATACTATCCTGGTACCGGAACGTGGCACCCGATCCATATACTATCCTGGTGTTGGAACGTGACACTTTGATCCTCATATACTATCCTGGTACCGGAACGTGGCACCCGACCCCCTAATCTCACTACTTTCGTTCATCAAGCCTTCTTTTACACTAAGGCACCATCATTATCAAAGTAGATTAGGGTTTCTCAAGATTTAGGATTCAATAGTTTCATCATGCTTATTTTATCACAATTACATAATCACATTCATGCAAGCATACAATTAAGCATATAGAAGGGTTTACAATACTACCCATACATATCATTCGCTATTAAGAGTTTACTACGAATAGTATAAAAACCATAACCTACCTCCACCGAAGAATTGCGATCAAGCAAGCTAATGCTCAAGATCTTGGCTTTCCTCTTTGTTTCTCTCTCTCGATCGTTTCTCCCTCTCTTTCTGTTCTTTTCTTTTTCTTATTCAAACCCTCTTTCTTTTACCCTAATTAGCATACAATTAAGTATAAAAGATGGTGAATTAACCCATTAATTAATTCAAGGTTATCTCTTTTAACCCTCAAGTAGTTAAGTTATTAACATTAACCCACTAAATTTATAATTATAGCAGGAATAGTCTAAAACGTCCCTTAAAACATTTAAAGAAATTCGACCCCGCCTGGGATTACGCAGCCTGTGACGGGCCGTCGTGCCTGCGACGGTCCGTCCTGCTGCTCCGTCACAGACTTCAGAGGCTCAATTCTCTGAAGAGTCTGTAACGGTCCGTCACGCCTGTGACGGTCCGTCCTGTCATTCCGTTACGAAGTTCAGAGAGTCGATTTCAGTACCCAATTTTCAGAATTCTAAGTATTTTGGAACGAGATACCCTCGATGGTCCGTCGTGCCTTCGACGGTCCGTCGTGGGGCCCGTTGTCTCTGCCAGTTTTTCCAGAATCAAAGTCTGCTGCTCAAAACGACTAAACAGGTCGTTACAGAAGACAAGCTAGATTTGTTTATTTGATACATTAAAATGAGAATCAACATAGATACAATATATCTAGAACAAATGACACATAATTTTAATCTTATGTATTTTGAGATACATATATCTCAACACATTAAAATTCAATAAGTAATATTACAAACTAATATGCTTTTAAATAATTAACTACTAAACTAATGAAATTTCGATAGATTTTCTTTTTAAAAGTTTAGGCGCCCATATTTAAGATAAATATTTAGAGGGTGTTTAAATTGACTCAAAAAATGGTCAAATCTATTTTTAAGTCAATTTTTAATTTTTGGAAGTATTTTGATTAATATAAAAAATAATTTAAAATAAGTTCTAAGTGACTTAAAATAACTTATAAAGTGTTTGACAAAATAAAAAAAATGACTTAACATAACTTTATAATGACTTAAATTAAATCAACCAAAAGTAGGTCTCCCCTTACTTTTAAATTTTTGACTTAAAATTTATTGCAGTTTGACTTTTTATTTTTGACTTAAAAATCGATCAAACCTACTTTTAAGTCAATTTTTGACTTCTGAAAGTATTTGACAAATATAAAAATAACTTAAAAAGGATAAAAATGACTTAAAAATAAGTCAAACATGACACAAAATAAGTCAGAAACTTAAAGTAGATCTCCCCTATTTTTTATTTTTAACGTAAAAGTATTTTAATTTGACTTTTTATTATTGACTTAATTATTTTTTTAAGTCAATTCAAACGAGCTCTTAATATCCTATCCATAATATGTCATCAACTAGTTCAAGTTTAATAAGCTTAATAATATCTCATATGGTCACTCAATTTAGGATTGTACGTTTACTAATTAGAAAGTCGCCTGACTTTATTTTCTAACTCGAAAGTCACTTAATTTAAGATAGTTTACTTAGAAAATCACTCAACTATTGATATTTCACCTAGAAAATCACTAAACCAATTTAAACAATTTTCACTAAATTTTATTGAAATCTAAATTTTATTTTAAGCTAAATTTTTATTTAAAAAATGTTAAGATACCCATTTTGAGCATTTTGTTGACCCGCCCCACTTAATATGACCCGTTAAAATTACGGTTTTACGATATATATTTTTGAGAATTTTACGTGAAATATATGATATTTGGACATATTATTAATCTTTATGTTAAAAGAACCTTTATGAAAATTTCCTTTGTAAATTATGCGTGTTCTTTCTCATACAAAGGATGCATCGACATGTTATCTAATGTTTATTTCATAATGCATTTTTAAAAATGTAAAACTCTAAATGAGATTCTGAATTAATTGGATTGTGAAGCTATGTGTTTTAATTAATTATTAAATTAACTTGCTTTTTAATTTACTGTATAAACAAAGTTTCTTATATCGTAAAAACTTTAGTTTAAAATAAATTATTTATATATAAAAAAATGAAAAAGTCATTGAAATTGATTAGGTGATATTTTTGGTGAAATATTAATAGTTAAGTGACTTCTAAAGTAACATACATAAGTCGAGTAACTTTCTAAATAAAGTACTCAAGTTGAGTGATTTTTGAGTTAAAAGTAGGTTTGACCAATTTTTGACTTTAGAAGCGTTTGTCAATATATAAAACATAACTTAAAATAAGTTATGAAGTGTTTGACAATGTTAAAAATAACTCAAAATAAGTTCGAAATTACTTGAAATAAGCTTAAAACCAAAAATATGACTACTATACTTTTTATTTTTGACTTAAAAATCATTTAAATTTAACTTTTTAAATCAATCCAAATGGGCTCTAAGTGAACTATTCTAAGTTTAGTGACTTTTTAAATGAACTATTATAAGTTGAATAACTGTATAAGAAACTATATTTGTATTTGATACAAAATGAAAATGTTTTATTGAAAAATAAGTGAGTTGCGTACTTCTTTTGTTCAATTAATTAGACTCTTTATAGTTTAGTATGCAATCAATAACGTATATCATATTTAGGGGTGTTTTTAACTATTCACTCAAAATTTAAAGGTTTGTGAATGAAAGGAAAGTTAAAAGTATTTAAATATTAGATTTTTTAAAATATGATTGAATCTCATGGTCAAACAAATAATTGAAGATGAATTTTTAATTTTGTGATTAACCAATAGTTTAAGCTTAGTAAGATAATAAATGTATTTGGTATAAAAATATTTTATTCAAAAATAAGTGACTTTCTTACTTCTTTTATTTAATAGAGATTCTTTATAATTTAAGTATGTAATCAATAATGTACAAATTAGGGGTGTTTTTAATTATTCACTCAAAATTTGTTAATTGAAGAGAACTTGGAAATATTTGAAGAATAAATTTTCAAAATCTAATTAAATTTTATGGTCAAAGTCAAACAAATATTTAAAGATATATATTCAAAATTTTGTCCAAATTTTTTCATCAAACACTAGCCCAAACTTAATGAGATTGTGAGTGTGTTTGGTACAAATTAAAATGTTTTATTGAAAAATAAGTGAGATTCTTACTTCTTTTGTTTCTTTTTTACTTATTTATTATTCCAAAAATATAATTTCACTTTACTTGTTCCTTTTAATATATCAAGACAAAAAGTCATAGTTTAACCTGACATTTATTATTTATTTCTCAAGCCATTTTCTCAGGATTTAATACTAAACATCATTTATTGCTTCTGGTATTATATTTTTCAGTATTTATTTAATGTCTTATCAAAGAATATATTTTTTAAATTTTGTATTGAATTAAATATCTTCACATAAAATGAATCAAATGATATTTTTATATAACACAATGTAAATACTTGAGCAATATTTGTGCATGTGAAGTGTCTTTCTATCTAGCTAATAATGATAGTTACAGATAACTAGCTAAAGTTATATTTTGATCGCATTCAAGCATGAACCTGCAGTGAAAAAAAAATATATAATATAATTTGTTAAATTATTTTTTCACATTTTACTCCTGAAAAGTGAAATTTGCAAATTCCAAATATTTCTTTTTTCATATATAGGTAATTTTCATCAAGTTAAATGATCATATAACTCGATTTTATCATATTTTGAATGTATATTAGTTTAAAAGATATCAACTTATTGATTTTGTGTCTCAAATATATTTTTATTCATATGATATAGGAGTAGACAAGTTCATCAAGCAACAAACCTACAAATATAAATTCTTAATTATTTTTCTTACATAATGATTTCGATGGAAAAAAATAGAAATGACTTCTCATGCATAACCATCATCAAACACGAAAAATAAACTACTAAATGAAAAGCATTCAACATGAAATGTATCATCATTTTTATCAATGATTTGTAGCACCAATCAAAGCCAAAAAATCCTTTTCAACTTGAATAGAATCACCAAATTCAACTGTTTTTTTTATATTTGCTGTGGCAATTCGAGCCTCCTCTCTAACTTTCTCCCGATGCGACTTGGCTTTCTCTTCTAGCAATTGGGCCTCCCACAACTTAAACTTTTTCTTCATCTCTTTTTTGCCAATCGATTTGCCAGAAATTTGTTGTTGGGCCTTAAAGATCAAATCAGCGTAGCGTACCTTCAACATCGCCGCACGAATCAACTTGTTATCTTTTTCCAACATCTTAACATCAATGATATGGTTATAAATCATCATTATACCTAGAGATCTAATGTGTTGATGAAAGAAATGTGATAAATAAGTACAAAATTAGATGCGTTATATAGAAGAAAATATTGACAGAACTTTCTTGAATTAATAAATTAATTATTTAAAAATTGAACAAATATATTGATATGTAGGGAAGTCATTTAATAGTTGTAATCCGAAAACAAACATGAAATCGCCTACTATAAATCCCATGTAGACAAGTCAAAATTCCAAACACAAAGCAATAAAAGACTAGAAAGTAAATATGGGAAAGTAAAAATAGACATATAATAGGTCCATAGCATTAATATGTAGATATGATATAAAATGTACAAAATGAGCTAAAAAGTGATCGAGAAAGATAAAACTATACAAAACTATCTAATCAACTGGATTGTGCAAGAGCGCCTAAAGTACAGAGAGAAGTATATACAACAAAATTATTTAATCAAAATACAAAAGAAGGAAAGCAACAAATCTCCAAACACTAAGATCTCACTACGATCCAAAGTCTGCAACAGGCACGGGAGATTCGAAATTCAACGAGGGTGGCTTGTACTAAACTCAATAGAATCAACGAAACAACTCATGGAGGTCGTCTCATTAAATATTGACCCGAGTCAACACATACATAAAGCTACTAAAACGACATAACACAAAACATCACCAAATCCACATGATCACCTTGAGATCCGAATCAAAGATCGTTCTAGATCAAATTCGACATTTCGAAGTTAACCATGCTAATGATTCTCATATGAGAACGTTTATTGGGAATATTGATTAAAATCAAACATTTTCAAACTTTCACAAATATCTCGCCTAATGGCTCAAACTCACACCAAGGGCCTCGACACCCAAACCAATTATGTTACTAGCTCAAAATGAACCTTTTCGAAACTGACAAAAATCTCATATTTATTACATATTCTTCATATGTTGACCAAAGTCAAACTCTTTCAACTTAAAAGTTTCCTAAAAGGGTGGAGGGTGGGAGGGAGGGGGGACTCAATCAACACTTTTCCGACCATCTCGAAAAACGTATTACCCATTCCAACACTAACACATACACTGCACAAAAGTTGGCAAAAATAATAATTTCACAAATATACAAGCAAATGATCATGAGGGTCATTACAATAGTATTTTATTTTATTACCTACATAAATTAAGTTATATCTTATTTAGTTGCTTTAAATTATAATTAAGCCAATTTGAAAAATAAATAAAGTAACTTTTATGAACCTTTTGTAAAATCTAATTTTTATTCTAACGTTACATTAAGGGATGTCAAATGGGCGGATCAATTTGAAATTGGGGAGATTATAATAGGTTGAAATAAAAATTGAATTGAGTAATAATTCATTCTAATTTACTTTGGGCTCAAATTAGCTTAAAGTTGGGTTGGGTCAAGACCCGCTTAATTTGACCCCATTGATTTTTCAATAATTTTAACATATTGTTATTTTGATAACAAACAAGATTGAATTTGAACTCTAACAGATAAGAAAATAAGTTACAAATAGATAGATAATCCTAGTGGATATAAGATAAATCATAATTCATACATTCAAACAGGAAATATACATTAATCTACTGCAAATAAAGAATCTTGAAACATGTTGAAATTTAAGATTAAATTGAGTTCAATTGAAGTGTCATGTCTCGAGCCTACACCTTGAACGCGACCGACACTCGAGAATCATTATTGGTCTCCAATTGAACCCTTAGCTTGGTTGACTACTTAGCTAAGACTAACTCAAGTATATTTAAGCTCTAAAAATAGAATTTAAATTCAAGTCTCAAAACTTCTCAAAACTCAAACTATCTCAAAATAGTATATTCAAAGCTATCTGAAAATACCCCGAAAACAATAATATTTTGCCAAAATAGTTCAAAGGAAATAATGAAAGAACTCAATACTAACTATCTATGAAAACTTTATAGCTCAACATAGATGTCGGGACAAGATCCACGATGTCTCTAAACTACTAAACTAAAAAACAAGAGTGGAATCCTCCGAAATGAAAGAAAGGCTCACCAAATTAGCTTTCAAGAAGTGCAAAAGTGATATCAACAGAACGTCTGTTGATGATCTTGAACACTTTTGAATGACATCACGCTGAATGTATGAGTATGTAATATAGTTGTGGAAAATAATAATTGAATTGAAGAAGCTGAAGCAAAATACTCAAACGAATGTAAAGAGATAAAGGAGTGAAATCATTTACTCATCTCTGAACTCAATATCTTTTAAGTGATATGATAAAATACACTTTTAACTCTATTTAGGAGATTCTCTAACCGACAACGATCACTATGAACAACGTAAGGATACAATGTCTCGCCCATGCTACAATAACTGTCTCATAACTTTTCAGGATATAAGACATCTCAACTAAGTGGATCCATTGAAGCTTTGCTCAAAGCCAATAATAAGTCGTCTAAAAAGTACGATCATTTGATTTACCTATACCTATGTTGGCTACATGGTTTATAAGAATTCTGAATTTTCTAAACGCATTCTCATGTTGATGCTCAATACTAATCCTAATAAATATATACTTATTCTCAAATGTATAAAACATACTCGTTCTCAATTTGAGGTAATTACTCAAAAATATCCTCTTAAAAGAGGACTGCTCTAAAATATCTTTGAACTCATTAACTCTCTAAGAAATCAAAATTCTCTTTTCTCAATGTAAAATGTGATACATTTAGGAATACTTGGCCCCCCATATACTTTTAATGTAAAATGTGATACATTTAGGAATACTTGGCCCCCCATATACTTTTAATCGAATCATGCTTAAGACTTTTTCTCAAATCTCATTTTTACTTAAAGGGATTTTCAATACTAACTCAGTAATAACTCAACAATAGGGTTCATGCGAAAAAAATTAGACATGAACAATTAACTCAAGAATTTCAATTCAAGATATAGTAACTCAACAATCAAAATCTAGAATTCAAAACTCAAGAGCGAAACTCATCCGAAGAATGATCAAAACTAAGAACGTAATCTTTGATTATTCTTTACTGATAGAAAGTAGATGCAGGGTGTGAGGATAAGCTCATTCCATCATATGATAACCCTACATACCTACCCTGGAAGAATAAAGTTCTTGGCGAAATCGGTGAAAACTCAAAATCTTAAATTTTCTCCTCTTAGATCCTTACTCTAAGACTTGGAAGCCTTAATAGGACCTTAGTTAAAATACGTTTATTAAATTTCGGTCATAGCTTAAAGATAATTGTGTCTTATCACTTTAATACACAAAAATAATATTAAAAATTAGAAAATAAAATAATACATATATATTATTATATTACTACTATATAGAAGAGCCAAATCCATGGACGACCAAAGGCAAAAAAGTTATTTGGACGATCAAGTGCAAAAAAGTCATTTTGCTTGATAAAAAATCTTACTTACTTTTTCAGATACTTCTAGAAGAATCGGGTCTCCTCTATTCCAACAAAATAAATAGAAACACATATCTTCTGTCCCAACTTAGTTTTTATCCTATCATTTTCTTTCTGTTCTCTTTTAAACTTAAACTCGTGTTTGTGCTTTCTTCAACATTGAATTCCTTTATTTTGTTTACGTTTTCAGTCTTTTTTTTAAGGAATACGTTTTCAATTTTCTCATTCAAACGACCTAAAATGTTAGATATCAATTGATGAATTCAACAGTTCTTAAACACCATTGTTAGTCATTCGAGAGAGCTAAGCAATGAAAGGAAACTGAAATTTTTTATTACTAAAGAATGAATCGTGTTATAAAGACGCACTACAGAGTATACATGCTTATATACAACTGGTAACTAACTACACCTTCTAACAACTTTATCAAAATATATCCAGCTAGGACAATGAGTCCACTACCCTTAATATCTACTCTTCAAGTAATTCCCATTTCATCATCAATTTGTATAAATTTTGTTTCGTGTGTATAATTTTTATGATTTCTTCTTTAGGTTATCATGTGCAAGATCATAAGTAGCTATGTCTTACCATGTTATTACATTGTTGTGATTGTATTTAATAAAATCAAGGAGTTGCTTCTAATATAGTGTTGGAAGTTGTCAAAAAGTTTACGTTTATGGAAAGGGAACTGTTGTTTGTGATTTCACATCAAAGCTATTCTTTTTATTTGCACGCACATATCCATTATTCCTCGAGATACTTATCACCTCCTCCAATACACAAGTTTCAGCTAATTTGTCCATCAAAATTATTGTCTTGGATCATAATTAACCTGTGGTATATTCAAAAAAAATCTGCCTGTTCTTGATCATTAATATGATGGCATAAATTAATAATAGCCGATACTAGCTCTATTTAACTTATAGTTTTTGATGAATATTCTTATTGTGCTTTTTGAGAGACTTGAGAATAATTTTTTGTTGCATTGATAACAAGTAACAAAAATTACATCCTTAAGTCCACACATATGTTTACAGATCATCAATTCATGTAAAGAAAATCTGTGTAAATTGATTTTGCGAAGTGTTTCAATATGTCGGTTTATTCTTAAAGAGTGTTGTTTCAACAATTGATTCCCAACAATTTGCCATTGAGGTGAAACCCATTTTCAAGAATATCTTACTATTTTGAGGTATGATTTCCTCTCAACTTTTGCTCAAATCTTTCTTCTTTCCCGCTATTTTCATCTTAAATTTTCTTATTTTGTTTTGTTCATTCTATGGTGAGTGGTGACATATCTCCTTCTATAAATGAAAAGGCTGATATTTTAGGATGAAGAGAACTTTGATTTAATACGATTTTCCTTAAAAAAATTATTGTCACGGTGAAAAGTGCAAGATCAAAACGAAGAATAAAAGTAAAAAAGGAAAACTTATATATCAAAAGTGGAAAGGAGCAAATTTAAGACATGCTTAGGTATGATCTTGTTTTGGTTCTGTAACCATAATTGTTATTCATTTGAAAAATTCTTTTGATCCAGACTCTCAATTAGTGTCTAATCTTTACTCAAAAACGTTCCAAACGAATTTAATTCAAATTACTCTGCACTGCTGAGGTAGAATTATGACCACTGAATGTTGTTGCTGCTTGAGATGTAGGCAGAAGTGTTGATGAGAACATGCTTGCAGTTGTTTTAGTATCCATGTTTGGCATTACAGGCTGTTCTGGTAAAAATGGATTTTAATGGTTAGTTGGGTATTTGTTTTAGGACACTATTTGAAAAAAATGTCAATGAATTCTGATTATACAATTCGTTTAAGTAGAAAGAACTGAAGTTGCTAACGTTGTTAGAGATGATTTCTTGATACTGTTCTGGATTTTTCCTTTCTTGGAATGCATTGAAAGATGGCAATAACGTTGACAATGTGAAAGTGTCATAGTTAATGTTGTTAGCAGCAGTGTTAGGCATGGGTTGTACTGGACTTCGTTTGTGGAGTTGCTTAAAATTCTAAACTCCAACCATTTCTTGAAGAAGCCTTAGCAGGTAATACATTCGTTTTATTTCTCAACACCTTTTTTGGTTCTTGATGGTTTGAAAAGGTGTTAATAGATGTTGATGATAGTATTAAAGCTTCATTTAGCACAACTTTTCATCCTTTGGCTGAACTTGAATCCAATGTAAGTTTTACTTTCATCAATTCTTGTTTAACTTCTTTATAATTATGTTCTTTCGCTTTCCATGCAATAGGATTTTGATTCTGATCCAACTGTCTTGCCTTTTGTTGTCTGTTATGTTTTGTATGTTCGTGCCTTTGTGTAATATTTTGAGGTGTGGTAAGTATTGCTCTCTTACCATTATTTCTTTATAAATTATTCAGGTGTACATTTTGTAAGTTTTTGTTTGTGATATATATCGTAGCTATAATTCATAAGTATCAAGTTTCAACATAGAAACACACATTAACATTAATCAATGTTATACTCAATTCAAGGATTACTTTAGTATTTTTTTCATGCCTTCTTCCTTGGAAAATATTCAGTGAAAAACATAGAAAAGTTACATAGATAATAGGAATCATAAAATGATTACAATTTAATAAACACATGCTATAAAAGGGAGAGGAAATGCAGATTGTATAGATTGATGCCACTTGACTAAAAAAATCTCCTTAAATAAATGTGACAATGAGCAAAACTAATGAATTTTTTTTATGAAGAATGCAATAATAAGTAATTGTATCACGCCTGGTTCGATTCGTGAAAGATACTATGTATCTTTGTTGCAGGACAATTATGTTTGTTGGCTATAAGAACTGGTTGTATGATACAAAAGACTAGTGGGGAATGAAGTTAACATTCTGATTATGTTGTCATTTTAGATGTCATCTATCAGCTGATACAAGTTCTCTTATGTGTCTATAAGCCTATGACTTTGGGTGATTTTTCTTTACTGTGGCTCTTAGAGGCCATCATGTAGTTGTAGAAACTTAAAGCTTTTTCATTTTCTTTATTCGACTTATATAATCTTCTTATTACAATATTTTTCGCTATGTTTTGTTTTACCTTCAATGTTTCAGTTGTGCTGATCATATTGTCTCCATCTACAATACAACAAAGCAGAGACAGACTTCATAATTTTCTTAGTTTTCTATCTAAAACTGAATAACTGATCACCTACACTGAAATAATAGAAGCAAATGCATATGTTGATAGAATAGATCAGACAAGACTTATATATGTAAACCTTTGATTAATTCACGCATATATTCAAATCTCGGTTAGATTAACTTTGTGGCATTGATGACTTGTTTTATCTTTACTTTACTAATATAAAGGAAAAATATCAGAAAGCAAAAAAGATGTATTAATCTTTTGTTACAAATGACATATAATTTAATTAATTGTTGATTGTTGGACCTATGTTGTACATGGGCAAGAGTATAGAAAGGTGAGACGAAGGGCGGCCAAGGCCAAAATGGTAATTTTACACAAAAATGCAATATCTCCACAACTCTAGAATCATTTGATGCTATATTTAACCCACACAGCTCTAGAATAATTTGATGCAAGAAATTGAACCCACGTAAATCATCTCGGCTTTATCCTTTCAGTCTTAAGAATTCAGGCATATTTTCTTTCAAATTTTGCTACAAAATTCTCTGTGTTCTGTACATACTTGAATTTTACGTCCCATTTTCAGGTTGATGTCTTTATTATTCTATTAATGTCTTCTCTAATTTTATGGCTGAAATTCATGGGTGATATGAAGATTTATATAAGAAAACTTTCTGGAAATTGAACTATTTATTCTTATTAATGGATATGTTAAATGTTATTTAACATTGCAGTTTGGATCCAAAGTAGTACTCAAGCTCTTCATTCTCTCTGTATCACTCCAATGTCTATGATCTCGAGATTCCTTCAGAAAGATATAGACAATTGTTAGGTCTATAATGATTATGGCCGAAGTACACCAGCTAATTTTGTTATCGGTTCAACATAGTTAGAGCTCTTATTTACCTCCAGATACCATGCAAATTTTGACACAACAATTATTGAGATGCTTTATTTGCTAGAGGTTCATTTCCTTCAAAACCTTATCTGAAATGCTTCAAATACTTTAAATTAAAGATGATCAAGTGCTCTAGTTTCAAGTTAAGAGAGCATGACTGGCTCCCCGTTGGATCAAGCAACTTTGTATAACCTTCTCCTCTTGTCACCGATTGAATCAAACTATTTATACAATTGGACTTTAGCTATTAGGTTATTGGAATCATTCATCATCAAAGAGGAATGTTGTGTACCGTTAACTCGAATGAGGAAAATTACAAGCTTGATGGATTTGAACATAGCAGATCCAACTGAATCTTTCAACTGAGAATAAGGAGCTCAAAGAACATTTATAAGGTCAAATGGCAGAGATCTTGAAATCTAGAATATCAAGCCATAACAATGCTAGATCATTACCTAGATTATATTCTTGACTGATATTATGAAATCCAATCATTTTAATTCACCTTATTAACATTACTTTTGAAATGTTGCATCAATGTAAATATTAAATAAAAAAAATTGGTGCTTTGCTTAATGCTAAGGTAAATCTCTTTTCATATCATTCTCATTACATACTCCAGACAGGAAGCTATTTTTTTTTTTACCTTATAGAAAGTCTAATTCTCTAAAATAAACATGTTTCTTTAGTGCTAACTTTCATTCATTTACATAAAAGTAACAACATTACGGACCAAAATTTTCATTTTTGTATTATTTGGCGTTGACAAATAATGTTGAATCACGGCTATAGCATAACACTTTCAATCACATTTTGTAAAAAGTTTCATTGTAAAAACAGTGTTATCAAGCACATTGCCCTTTTCCTCTATCAAATAAATTTAATTCTTAATTACTACGTGAGTTTGATGGTGCAGGAATTGATATACTTTACTAATAAATAGATTTAATTAATTGTAATTGCAGAGCATGAAATTCAAAATAAAATCTCTACATTCAATATTCAATAGTATTTTCTGCAAATGTCGTATTAACATGTTTTATATTAGTGTATTTTCAAATAATCAAAAAAATAACCACTTTGTTGGGCCCGTGATATCATGGGCCATACTCATCTAGTATATATATATATATATATATATATATATATATATATATAATATATAGAAGAGTGAAGTGGTAGGACGACTAAGGGTAAAAATGTAATTTTATTCTAACAAAAATATATTAAGAAAGATAGTAGATAATTCTAGAAACATTTTTTTACATATGAAGTGAGTAAAAAGGTAATTTCACGCTAACAAAATCTACCAAAAATGATAAAAAGAAAAAAATAAATATTTCTACAAAACATCTTTAGTAATTGTTATTACTATTAACTATTTTGTTATTACTTCATTATCTTTTCTTTTGTGAATTGTTGTTATATATATTTATTACTTTATTTTATTTACTTTGGTTTAGTTCTTAATATTTTTTATATTCATTATACTTATCAAAAATGCCTACTTTAAATATATAAATATGAATTAATTATATTCACCTTTATTTTGGTTCTAATTAATATACTTGAAAAGAAACAAGTGTGTAAAATTAATAATATATATCAGATTGAAATTAAAGAAAAGGATGTTAAAAGTAACTTTACAAATAAAAATGAATAGGATGAAATATTTGTATTTATGGCAATCAAGAATAATTATATAATTTCATTCTAACAAAAATATACTAAAAGAGCTAGCAAGAAAAACAAATAATTCTAGAAATATCTCTCAATATATGAACTGAATAATGATTGAAGGTAAAAATGTAACTTCACGCTAACAAAAATCTAACAAGAGAAAACTAAATAGTTCTAGAAATATCTTTAATTATTGTTATTACTATTAACTCATTTTGTTATTACTTCACTTTTTTTTATGAGTTGTTATGTATCTATTCATTAGTCTATTTTACTATTACTTTAATTTAATTTTTAATATTTTTTTATTTATTATACTTAATAAAAATGTCTAATTTAATGTAAAATTTTATTATTTAAAAATATAATTAATTATTGTCACTTTTATTTTGACTCTAATTAATACATCTGGAAAAAAAATAAGAATATAAATTAATAATATATATTAAATTGAAATTAAATAAATAAATAAAATTAAGTTTCAATATTTAAAAAATATATTTGTAGGTCATTATTTTTATTCGTTAAACACCTACAAAATAAATTTTAAAAGTATTTAGAATTGATCATTAGATGGATCAATAGACTCTATCTTCATATAGTTTATGAAAATTGTTAATATATTGAGATTCATAATTTTAATTTATTCTCTTGACGATTTTTAAATAAAATAGAAAAAATATCATTAAATTAATTATTTAATTCAAATACATTGTTTGACACGATGTTAAAATAATCACTGGCACATGTGATATTTTATTATTATTTCTTATCATATTTATCTAAAATGTCATAATATTTTTTAAAAAAAAAATTAATTAAATTTCTATTGTAAGTATATATAATATTGTAATATTAAGTCTATAAAAAAATTCTTTCATTATATTGAACATGTATACGAACTTTAAATAATCTAGTATATATATATAACTATACGTTGGCAAGTGGAAACATTTGGTCCTCACAATTTCCTCCTCCAAGCTGTGGTTCTAAGTTCTGGATATTCCCACAATCGTTGGACCTTCCACATGTCACTAGACACGTGTCATCATTTTTCTAGTCTAGTTTTTGCCTTATTTTGTTCTAGTCAGTGAGCAAATACTCTCTTCGTTTAAAAAAATGACTTTATTTTTTTTAATATGTTTCAAAAAAAAAATTATTTGTTTTTTTTGCAACAATTTAATTTTAACTTTCTACGTGATATGTTTAAGACCGCAAAATTAAAAAGTATTTTGGTACATTATATATAATTTTAATTTAGAACCAAAAGATTAAAAAATCTTCTTTCTTTTCTTAAATTCCGTTCCAAATCAAAATAGACCATTCTTTTTAAAACGGATGGAGTATTTCTACATAAAATTCATTACATTATTTTTACCATGTGTTTAATGCCCATTTTTGTTAGAATGTGATTACGTGCCTTCATTTTTAATTTGAATTTACCTTTCGTATTATCTTTATTTTGTCAGAAACTTTAAGATATATGTGAGTTAAATTAGGTTTAATTTATGGGAATTTCACAATAATCTCATTAGTGTTGAAGAGCTAATTACATCATATCTCTATTTTTTAAAAATTATAAAAATCCTTTAAATTTGATGGAATCTGGATACTTTCTAAAACATCTCGATACATTGTGTTTTCGATTTTGTATACATCCCTCAACGTCTCGATTCATTACATTTTGGTTTTTGATACATCACACAAAGTGTTTTATCCGATCGATATATTGCGTAAAGTGATAAGAAAGCGTAATGATTTTTCTAGTTTTTTTAAATGATAGAAAATATCAGAAATATAGTAAAATAAGTTGTGTAGTTAGATAACTTTTTCTTAATTTATTCTAGATATATTGTATTCAAGCATGATCCGTATGTATATGAGATACACTGATGTGTCTTTGACCTCTCTCCAACTCTCAATTGTCATGTATCTATATTTAAGAATAAAAATCCTATATCACATATACACGTATCGAGTATCAAAATTTATAAGTTGATTCTCTCACTCGCCTCTCTCTCTATGTATTTATATTTCATAATGTATTTAGTATCAAAGATACATATATCTAGTATCTTTATATATGCATGTATCTGACTTGAAATCTATTTCGATACTATTAATTAATAAGACGATATGTAATTATTAGAGTGGATTAATATTTATGTAATTAAGGTGTGTGCTAATCTATGTTGACATGCTATGAGGACCAAGGACCAACATTTTTTCTTCACCAAACGCATAAAGTACATAGGTAGACGTGGTTGCTCTATAGACTCTCACTTTCTATCCACGATCAGTGATGATAATACAAAAATCCCTAGCCTTAAAATTAATGGACACCATTCATTTTCTATATAATACCACCATATCTTATAAGAAATTAATTTAAGTGAAATTCTCGTACATCTTCTTCATTTATTTTTTTTCAATCAAAAAACTCAAAGGGGAATTTTGAAGTTGTTGAGAATAAGCAAATGGCTCAAACAATGTTGTTAACAGCCAATGCCAAAGTTGATTTAAGGAGTAAAGAATCTTTAGTTGAAAGACTAAAACCAAAGCCTTTGTCTTCTTTGTTCCTACCTTCTCTTCCTTTGAGATTTTCTTCTTCTTCCACTAATGCTTCTTCTTCAAAATTCACTAGTACTACTGTTGCTCTATTCAAGTCAAAAGCTAAAGCTCCTCCCAAAAAGGTAATACTCTCTCGCTCTGTTTCAATTTATTTAATGTAGTTTTTTGACTGGACATGTACGTGTTTTAAAATTATCAAATAAGTGCGACTCAAACATGAATAAAATGTTGATAGTGTTAGTTAAATATCGACAGGTTGCACCACCAAAGGAAAAGCAAAAGGTGGAGGATGGGATTTTTGGTACCTCCGGAGGAATTGGCTTCACTAAGCAAAATGAGCTATTTGTTGGCCGTGTTGCTATGATTGGTTTTGCTGTGAGTATTACTACACTTCAATATATTTTTTCTTGATATCAGATACATTATGAAATACAAATAAATAGCGAAACAAATTGAATCACATTCCAAGGTCAATAATGTATTAGATAATGCGGCATAGGGAGATTATTAGTGATTGTCTTTATCTACTATTATTTGTCATGTTGTGTTTCTTCAAAAGTTTATTTGACTAGTTTTTAAATTTAAATTAAATTATATTAATTTGATATTTTAACAAAAATTTAGATATTCAAAAACTCTGTGAAAAGTAGTATAAATTGCAATTTCTTACGAATCATGATGAAAAAATACATCATAAAATATTAGTCAAAATTTTTATAATTTAACTACAAAAATAGAAATCATGACAATTAAGAATGAACAAAAAATAGTACGTGACCAAAGGAAATCAATAATTTTTATGTAAATACTCTGTTCATATTAGAAAATTTAGTAAATATTTAATTAAAACCATAAATAAATATACCTAAGCTTCTTGCATGATTAATAATTTTATCAGTTATGTGAATGATGATGTTAATTTTGATATATAGGCCTCTTTGTTGGGAGAAGCAATAACAGGAAAAGGTATTTTGGCACAATTAAATCTTGAAACTGGAATTCCAATCTATGAAGCAGAGCCACTTCTATTGTTCTTCATTCTATTCAATCTTCTTGGAGCCATTGGAGCTTTGGGAGACAGAGGCAAATTTGTTGATGACCCTACCCCTCCTACTGGCCTTGAAAAGGCTGTTATCCCTCCTGGCAAATCCTTCAAATCTGCTTTGGGACTCAGTGAAGGAGGTATTATAACTTTATAAGCTCACTGCAATAAAAATAACTTTTAGCGGTATTAAATATTGACATTAATAAAGAATGTTAAAGTCTTTATCGATATTAGTTAAGTGTCATTAGAATCAATGTCGCTAAAGACTTTAGAGACATATACAAAGAGTGTTAATATTGAATGTAGTGATTGACGGTATAAAAGAAAAAACATATTATGTTGTGACGTTGTTTGATTGGATACTGAGCTAAAAATAATTGCAGGTCCATTGTTTGGATTCACAAAGGCAAATGAGTTGTTTGTAGGGAGATTGGCACAATTGGGAATTGCATTTTCCATTATAGGTGAAATTATTACAGGGAAAGGAGCATTGGCACAATTGAACTTTGAGACAGGTGTCCCAATCAATGAGATTGAGCCTCTTTTGTTGTTTAACATTGCCTTCTTCTTCTTTGCTGCTATAAATCCTGGTACTGGCAAATTTATCACTGATGAGGAAGAAGATTAGATATAGAGTACTACTACTTTTTGTGTGTATTACTTATGTGTAGTTCTTCTAATAAGAATTCAAACTTCCTTTAAATTCATTCAAAGTTGTTTGCACTCTCCTTCATCATTTTCTATTTAATTCATTTCTGCGTTTACCTTACTCGCAATTTAAGCCCTAAAATAAAGTCCTTTATGAGAAGACATAAAAATTTGAGCAAATTACACATCACATATTTTTAAGATAAAATTATAATTTATTCTTTAAAAATTTATATTTACGAAAATTCTTCAAAGCGGATAAATTAATATAAGCGTTGATACATTTATCTAATGCGCGAGATACAATAATCTGATGTGTGAGGTACATTTTATATATGATACATTAATCTGATGTATGAGATACACTAATATGATGAACGAGATACATTAATGTAATGTGTGACATATGTTAAAGTCATGCGCTATAGTGAGAGATTTTAAAAATTTGTAAAATTTATTAGGGATAATAGTAATAAATAAAATTTCAAGTTGGTTTCGAGGTATTGCATATTTGGAGTTTATATATTAATCACGTAGAATTAATTGTCTTTTGCTCTTTGTATCTCATATGTGAGGTAAGCAAAATGCACCAGTCCATTATCGCCTGATCGATACATAATATTGTTTTTTTAAAAGGAAAAATCGTATCAAGTGTAAATTATTAATTTAAAGTTAGTGTTATAGTCACAATTTCACTTAATTTTAATTCGTAGCAAATGCTTTGTCATCGTCTCTCTCCAAATTTCTCACTCGCCCTCTCCTGATCTCGCTCGGCAGTCTCTCGCTTGCCTCTTTATACAAAAACACAAATGCATATATTATGTTTGTGTTTGTATAAAGCGAGAGAAAACTGTATATTTATATATATATTTTTTTTTCGCTCGCCACTCTCCCTCGCCTTTCTCATTGATACAAATACAAATGTATAAATTGCGTTTGTGTTTTTATTAAACGAGAAAAATCTATATATGCAAATACAAACATATATTTTCACCCTATAAACTTATAATTATAAAAACACAAATTTTCCCCTATAAGTTATCTTTTGTCTTTCTCTCTTTCTCGTTTTATACAAACACAACACAGATTATACAAATTACAATGAATTTTGTGTCATATAAACGAGAGATATTTCATATACAAATGTTTTATTTCGATTGAATTTTATACAAATTCAAATTTTATGTAGATATATAATTGAATTGAGAGACTGCTATCGATCTATACAAATACTTCATAAAGCGCAATTATACAAACTATATCTATATTATACAAATATAATTTTAATATTTACTAAATCTAAAATTTACTCTTTTTAAAAAATAATTAAGTTAATTGTAGCGAAGTAGATAGCTTTGTTAAAAGTTAAAACTGTCCATTTTTTTTAAAAAAACAGTGCCGAATACAAGACATAATTAATTAAGATTTAATTAATTAATGCATTTCAACTGAGCGCGGGAAATCTAAACGGAATGCCGAATAAAATCGCGGGAAATAGCAACCACAGGTAACCTGTTACCGGCTATACCGGTTCTCTAATCCTTTGTTTTCATATAACCAAGTGGGCCCCACAACCTAGCAACAAAAGGTAAAATAGGAAAAAGGAAAAAAGAATAAAGCAAAGGGGAAATTCTGGGTAGCCTTCTTCATTGAATTGAAATTCCCAAATTGCAAAAAACCCTAACCAAAGCTGATCCAATGGAGGATGTTGAAGCAGTGGAGGAAGGACATCGTAGCAGGCGAAAGTTTGTTCAGTCGACGCTGTTTCCGAACAGTGCGAAGCAGATTCCAGTTAAAGGAGGAGCTGAAGAAGCTGAAGAAAAGAGAGTAGATGAAGAAGAAGAAAAAGAGGATGAGGAGGAAGAGTGGTGTGCGAGCCAAGAGAATGGAAATAAGAAGAAAGGAACACCGAGAAAGAAGAGAAATTCTAAGGTAACAACGCCACAGACTAACTCAAGAGCTACTAAGAAGGTGAATTTTGTTGCCAGTTTATTACCTACAGTGCTTACGAGAATTGCATTTGATTAAACCAATGTGATCGGATTTGAATTAGGATTTTGCAAGTGCTAGGTTTAAGAAAGGTGAACTCTCTTTAGAAGTTAGTTTTCTAGGTTGAATGTGGCTCTTAAGTAATGAAGATCCATTCCAAGTCCTTCAATCCCACCATTATTATATTGAAAAACGTATAATTCTGTATTATTTTAAAGATACCCATGGTAGTGTTCGAGCTAGCTTGTTAACATATTGTCCATTCCACTGGGTACCTACATCCTACCACCAATATGTGTATTGGTTTACTTCATCAACTAAGCAGATGCGATGAAATTACCTGGATTTTCTACCACTACTCTGTCCTGTATATATTCATTCCAGCTTCATCAATTGTTAGGTCTCACCCTTGGCCACATGAAGAATTTGCATCTTCTACATCTCTGCAACATGATCACAAAAAAATAATCTTCGCAGGTGTTGTGTCCTTCCTTGTGACATATGCCTGTTTTGTCCATTTTTGTTTGCATATACTGGTGTCATTCCCTCTCTGCATCTACCTCTCAAATATCAGTCTACTTGTTTCTTCAATTAAGTAGAGAGAAGAGTAAAATCTGGCAAAGGAATAACATAGAAAGGGTTGGATGTTACTGTAGCTTTGATTTTATCTGTCTACTTTATAATTCAGGTTGCTCTAAACAGTAGAGAAACTTCAAGCAAGGAAATGCCTGATGGAGACTCTTCAGTTGTTGTCAGTAAGTAAATTATTTAAAAAGATGTTCTTTGTCTTGTCTGTACTACAATAAAGTGGGGATTGAAGGGGGAGAGAGGATTATAGATAATATATGGAGAAATAAAGAAAAAGTCAATTCTTTCTCCTTCTCTGAATTCTTGAATGCTGAAAGCGAAAGAATGAGAGTTTTCTTGCTAATTAATGGAGAAACAATGCATTTTCTTACTTACTTATACTTCTTCTTTTCTGCAGAAAATGATTTTTTTCTAAAGCTTTCAGGGAGAAAGAATCAGAAAAGACAGCAAAATGAGCAGCTATACACCGAGTCACCTGAAAAGATCCAAACATCTTGCTCACCTCCTGAGTTTGCTACAAGTATGCAATATTCTTTTTTCCTTCAATCATGTCGTTTTAAATTATTTTTCAGTCAATTAAGTCGTCATATATTGATTACGAAAAAGAAAAAGAAATTCTAGCATAATCTTGTGTCTATAATTTTTTAAAAAGAGGTATAGTTGAGGCTAAGACCTGCGTACATCGTGTGCTTCCCAAACACCACTTGTGGGATTACACTGGGTATGTTTTTATTTTTTGGTATGAGATGAATTATGAAAGGAAGTCCTTAGAAAGTTGCATGCACTCTTGATGCTTCAATTCTCATTGTTCTTGTCAAATTCAAATGAAGTGTATAGGAGTACATTCATCATCATGTAATAATTGGAATGAGTTTTTCCTTGGCGTATAAAGATGACATCGGACTGTGGATGCATCAAATACCATTTTAAAATCTTTTATAGAAGACTGAAGACATAGTCAGACGCTGTATGACAAGAAAACAAGGCAATAAGGGAAGTCTGAAGTATTCTTTTAGCGTTTCATAGAATCTTATATTGTCTGCAACAGATCATTCTACAGGGTGCTAGAAGTTTATTCATAAATTAAAAAAAACCCGTTAGTTTAGTATGAATTCGTTTAACCTTTCATAACTTGTGCAAACAGTTCTGCGAGCTCCCAGCTTCTGTTAGGATATGATTAAGTATTTTGCATTGACTTCTAATGTGTCGCTAATAGTTTTTCTCTATTGTAGAAGCTTAAATCATTTGATACCCTTAATCAATAACTAAGCCCCTTTCATGTCTTATACAAAATAATACAAGATAATGATTCAACAACCTTCTCTTTGTTTCTCATTCTTTAGCCTCCTAGAAGGCTGGACCACCCACTTCTTCCAAATATCTGGAATTTTCTTTCCTCCCCTCTTTTTCCTTTTTTGTTTCTCTGAATAGTAAAAGATAAAAACTTATCCACTAAAAATGTCATCTGAACAAGACTGGGAGGACCTAAGGGTTTATACATATGATAGTCCAAAAGATCAGTTTCCTCATTCTTAATCTTATCGCTCCTTGTATGCTCACACATCCACCTTAAAATCCTCATTTTTGCGACACACATATTTTGAACACGGGAGTTCTTGACTATACAACACTACGCCCCATACAACAAAGTTTGTCTAACCAGTAACCACCACTTTATAAAACTTTTGTGAAGTTTTGTTGGTTTCTTTTTTTCACACAAGGCTCCGGATGCAAGCCTCCACTTTATCCACGTAGCACCAATACTGTGTGATGTCATCATCGATATCCCCACTTTCCGGTATTGACCCAGGTCTTGAAACTATCGGATAGCCTGAGTGCCAGCCTTCACTTCCACACTTGCCTCTTGCATTAAATTACTGAATTTGCACTCAAAATACTCTTTTGGTCCTGCTTGACCTGAATCCTTTAAACTCGCAAGTTTGTCTGCACACCTAACTCCTAAGCCTAGAATTTACACCGTTGTGCGTCTCATCAGTCAGTATTATGCCATCAACAAATAACATATAACAAAGCACCTCATTCTGAATGGACTGCATCAATTCATCCATCACCAAGACAAATAGGAATGGGCTAAGAGCTAACCTTTGGTGCACTTCCATCTCAACTGTGAAGTGCTCAGAGTCTCCTCCCACTGTTTCACCCGTTTCTTAGCTCCATCATACATGTCTTTTATCCCTCTAGTGAAAGCTATTGTACTCCTCTCGCCTCGAGGCATCCCTAGATGGCTTCCTTTGGGATTTTGTCGTAGGCCTTTTTTAGGTCGATGAACACCATATGTAGGTAACTTTTCCTTTCCCGGTATCTCTCCACCAGTTCCTCACAAGATGGATGGCTTTTGTAGTCGATCGCCCTGGCATGAATCCAAACTGATTCTTGTAAACGGAGAAACACTCCTCACTCTCAACTCCATCGCTCTCTCCCAAACTTCTATAGTATGTCTTAGCAACTTGATACCCTGTAATACTTGTCCAAATCCTTATTGTTATCCACTCACCCAACGAAATGGTCTCACACTTCCTGAGATTTATTTTGAGGCTTGACACTGCTTGGAGCCATGTAAAAACTTGTCTCAGTTAATTTAATAGGTAATAACTAATATCCGCATACAGAAAATTAAAGTACTTTTTGGGAACAAGAAACCTGAAACCCTCACTATATGTTGCTTTGTTGCAAAAAAATTCCGTCAAGTATTAGCATGCCTCAGATTTATCCATTATTCTGCTCAACCCGGCCATTACTAAAAGAAAACGAATAGCATTCGGTTTCTCTATCTCAAGCCCCTCGAGTTGCAAAAGAACCACAGACTGCCATTCACTAGGAATGAGAATTTGACTCTTAATATTCGTACTTGATCCACTTCTGCCGCCTATCCTCGAATCCCATCTTCTACATTATAAAGTCCGGGAACTTGTTAATATTTGGCCTTCTTAATACCCAGTCTGTTTCTGAACTTCCTAATCATATCTGATATTATGTGCTATTGAGATCAGTAAATTCATGTTTCTATGTGAATGTACTTTAAGTTCTAGTTCTAAACTCAATAAACAGAAGGGTTAAGGGTCTGGTCCTTTCATGAGACAGTTATGCTATAAACTTTTCTTTTTTCAGAGGCTTTCTCCTCAGATGTGAAGATGGCCGTTTGGCCATGTGAATTAATTCACGTTTTTTCCATATAATTTTTTATTTTATTTAAAAATCAGTGTTTGTTTTCCAATTATATCTTCATAAATTCCAAATAAAGTGCTCTCTTCTCTTCTTTGCAAAGAGTATAACCAAACAGAACTCCATCATCATCTCCAACTTCGAAAATTCCAAATAAAGTGAAACATATTTGGAATCTATGGCCAAACGCCTTCTAATTTGTATGCTTTAAATGTTGCTGGAAATTTATTGCTTTTAATTGAACACTGTTTGGAAGATAAGAGGACTCCTCGGTCGAAGAAGAAGCTTGCTCGATCAACACCAGAGAAACGCCAACTGGATGTTAAAGAAAGAAAAAACATGCTGATCAGTGGATCTACGGAAGCATGTTTGGTTCCACGCAACCTTATGGAGGATGAATCAATGTTACACTCAATTCCTGATCTCCGAATGGAGGCTAAAAAGACAGCTGAGGTTCGTTGAAGTTTTTATATTTTGTTTACTTACAAAATATGCATTACCTTGATTAAGTTGGAACTTCTTTTTTCTTCGTTTCTTCTGCGACACAAAAAGCACGATCCTTCTAAAAAAGAAATCCCTTCTCGAAAAAACAAAAGCATGATGTTTTATGTGGTTGAGTTTTGGTGATTCTGATCCTTAAGATTCTTCATTTCTTTAGCACTTAATGCTGGATCCTGTTATGCTTCTTGCAAAATGTTTTTTTTTTTTTGGTATTGGCATAGTTTTCCTTGATGTTGCTTTCTTCCAGATTTTGCAGAATAAGGTTCCTTTTCATTTTCATAGTATAACACAACTGAAGCCACAGTTTCGTTTGGTTCTTCATAACTTCCGTGGTTTTGCATAGTTTTCCTTGATGTTGCTTTCTTCCAGATTTTGCAGAATAAGGTTCCTTTTCATTTTCATAATATCACACAACTGAAGCCACAGTTTTGTTTGGTTCTTTTAAACTTTCTTTACTTTCAACAGGAGGATTCCCGCAGATATGCAGGAAAACAAATACATCCTTTTTTTCAATCTTTGAAAATGGGTAAGAAGAGCCAAGAAGTGGTTGATGTGGAGAGTAACTGGTACTCTTCTGAGGGAGAGCGAAAAAGCCTTACTTTCAGCCCCATTCATGTATTTGAAATAGTTAAGGTATGATGTTCTTCATTCTCGATTATACATTGTATTAAAATGGCTCTCTTAAACTACTCTTCTAATAGTTTTGTCCAGTTCTCTTGCTTGGATGATATATAAGACTTCCCTTTACAGGAGGATGAAACTGCCTTTGATTGGGGTCACTGGATCTTTTCTGAAGCTTGTTTTCTCGATGCTGCTGTTATGCTAGAATGTGGAAGCTCTTTACTCTCTGAAGGTTCCTCCACCTCTCTGCAATTTGATAACTTTTCTTGCATCTCTTATCCGAAGAGAACATTGTCACAACTAAACAAGATGGCACTGAATCAACATGCTATTCCACAAGATGAAGTGGTCTCTGATCATTCGTCTAGAGAAACAAAATTATATCATTCAGCATTATCTGTAGTTGCTGAGGAACAAGTCAGCCACTCTGAGCAGCTAAAGAATGTGGGAGTGGTACGCTCTGGCATAGCCTTGTTTTGAAATTTTGCTGTCTGATGCTCAAATTGATTATGACCCGAAGTGTGGAAAATATCTCTCTTTCTAGTGAGCATTATAAATTTGAGTTGGCAGTTATTTATAAGTGGGTGTGTTGGTTTGACTTAGCGTGTCATGCTACAGTCCTGCTTTTAGAGATACCTAAAAGTAAAAGGCTTTATGTTCTAGTCAATAAGTGAGCGTATGTTTCCTATCTTTTTTGTCTGATCATCAGTGATACCTGTGGTTTGGATAATTGTAGGCAAATTTAGTGGACTCCCTCCAAAATAATCTTAGCAGTTCAGATACCAAGAAGCAAGGTCAATTTCTTCAAGGAAGGTGAGGATGTTTATGATATTGATGGAGCAAACAGTTGTGAAGCTTGTTAAAATTATCCTCCTGTCTGATGACTTTATGTTTTGTCAACTTGTTTTGTTACATGCAATATCACGCCTTTTCTTTTTCTCAAATTATTGTATTAAGATTCTTCTGGGGCAAAGATAGTTTACTGTTTCAACTTCCATATTATTAAGACAAGACATCTCTAACTTTTTTGGACTTGGACCATTTTGTCTGAAGTGACAAGATGGTTGAGGAGGTAAGTAGTGTAAATGGAAGCCATTCTTTTTTTGTTGGATAATTGATATAATTTAAGTTAATAGATAGTATCCAGGAGGTACACATACCGAGTATGTACTAAAAGCTGGACTTAGCTCCTACTATATGCTAAGGAGATTATCAGCAGAACATTCCCCATCTCATTTTGACGGCCTGTAGAAACAAGTCTTAGGAACTGACTCAAGCAACTTTGATTTGTCAGTCTCTTGTAAAATGGCTATAACTTTTTACTCTGAACTCGAAATGATCTAAATTTGGTAGCATTGGAAAGAGGACTCAAATACCTTTAAATTTATAGGTCATGGACCATTTAATTCATTATGTGCTCGGAGATATGATCGTTTGAAGTTGACCTTAGTAGAATCTTATGTCAAAACTTAATCGGTAAGGAAGCTTTCAACTCAAATTTGTGCTAGGGGGTTCTTGTAATCTTTAGTCATATCAAAATCCATTTCAACACTAAATAATTGACCTTTACACATGAACAATTTAAGAATCACCTGATACGATTTTACATGCAAATAAAGAATGGTTTGGGCCTTACTTAGAAATTTTCGTGGTGTTACAATTATTGTCTCCGGCTTCTGCAGCTACAGATCAACACTTTTTGCTCAATTGTTGAAGCTTCTCCTAAATTGTAGTTGCCAACCATTTCCGAACAACATTCTTTGTTTATGCATTTTTTGTCAATTTCAATATTATGAAATTAGCAACATTTCTTTTGACGCAGATCTCAACCATTCATCTCTCTACAGCTGAAAATTTTTCTGCCATTGCTCAGCCTCAGCCTTATTTTATCCAGCAATTCCTTCTATATAACTACTGGCAATCCCTTATGTTTTCTTGATCAACCATCCCCATACAAATTAATCACTATTTTATTTTATCTGTGATCAGTTTTTCAACATTTAACTGTTACCATTGTTCCATTATTCATTCTTATATGGTGGGATGGTGGTTTGGTACCTCATGGGCAATGTCAAGAACTGTGAAAGAGTTGATATTCAGTTGGAGGAGCGGGAGAAGGAGAAGAAGACGCAGGGCATGGAACGTGGTTCCACTCGCATTAATGTGGGTGGTGCAGAGAGAGAGAGAGAAACAAGAGAGCTTTTGAGGGGGTAGAGTAGAACTGAGTTTTTTCAATTGAGGAGTAGCCTCCCATCACTTATTTCATTTCGGTGCACCCTTAGAGTTCCTAATTGTATAGAAGACAGGGTGGAGTTTGTAGAGACACATTTCTTTTTGTAGATTCTCAGCCTTTTTGGTATACCCCTTGTATATGACCAGTTTTTTGGTGGATGAAAATATGTTTACTTGATCAAAAAAAAATTATTCATTCCTGTTCTTATTGTACCCCCAACTTTTTGAAGAACAAATTCTTGTTGTGGAACCTCTGCGTTTTGACTCTGATGCCCACCTTCCGTTTTTCCTCAACAATTGTGGACCATGAAACATGTTCTCTTTCCTTCCCACAAATCACTTCTTATTTTTTTCAACTTCAGAAAGGGATTGATAACAAAAAAACATCAAGTAGGTGGATGTCAGTATTCGCCAAAAATATATACTGCTTTTGGTCAGATTCATTTTGCCTTCGAGTATTGCTTTTTGTCAGATTTAGGCTAGTAGTTTCACCTTTGAATGTAGCAATTGTTCCTCAACTACTTTCATATAGTACTTGGGTATCATCAGCATATAATTGGTGTGAAATTTCAGTACCATTCCTCTCTTTGTTTCCAGTTTGAATCCTCTAATGCATCCCAGTTTTGATGTCCTTAAAATTAGACTGAGTACTTCCATCACTAGCAAAAATAGGAAAGGAGACAGGGATCTGTTTCAATCTTGTTTGAGGACTAAAAACCCTTCAAGAGAGCCATTTAATATTATTGAAAATTTTGCATTGGGGAGAACAGTGAGATACATCAAACAATACATAGTGAGAAATTAATTGACTAACAAACTGCAGTTGTGACTGTAATTCGCGGATATGGGATAGAAACCCAATAGAAAGAATGAGAAGAAAACCATACATGATGCTGATGGAGCTGAACCTGCCTACGTTTTGTCTCCTTGGCAATTACTTTTGCGCGGCATATGCTATAGTAACTTCAATCCGTCCATTTATTCTTTGACAAAAACTCTGCGAGTTGATTAAATGAACTTTCTTATATCGCAGTGCTGGTATGCGGTGTGTAGTCCAGGTCGTTTCCGTCACATTCTGAACTTATACATGGGTACACATCATAGTTCTTTGCCTGAATACAGGATGAAAGAAACCTTTTGATTTGAAATATATATTGCTTACTGCCGTTATCACTATGGGTGCTCCTTTTATTATGTAATGCTGATTTACTCCCAACTATTTTTTCATGTTCAGGATAGTATTTGACTACCAGAACTGTCCCAGTCAGCCTAAAAGTTGTCTATGGACTAACAAATATCAGCCGGAGAGAGCTTTTCAGGTGAATATCTCATTTTGGATACCAGGATTGTCAATATTTATGTGAAGACAAGTCTTAAAAGAGGGTTATTCATTCACATGTTGACATTTTCCATGTGCATGCAGGTGTGTGGTAATAGCAAGCCAGTGAAACTTTTAAGTGATTGGCTGCATCTTTGGCATGAAAAAGCTTCTCGCACAAGCAAGTCGAGCATTCAGAGTGATAGCGATACTCTTCAAGACTTCTCCGACAGCCTTTATGAAAGTGAAGCTGACTCTTCAAATGAAGAGCGGCTGAAGAATGTCCTGCTGGTATCTGGACCAGTTGGGGTATGTAGCTTGTTTCTACTTTTCTACAAATTTAATTTATTGAACTTTTTTAATTGTTTTTTATAAAAAAGTTGGCAAATTTTTTTTGGATTTTTTTTTATAAAAGAATTGGGGGTGGTGGAGGTGTGTGGGTGGGGATGGAGGATGAAGGTACGGGGTTAAAAAAATTAATGTTTTTTTTTGTATGAAAAATTTTTCTTTTTTAAAAAATAATAATTTACGGGTGGTAGAGGTTGGGTTATTAACTATTTAGCTTTGGTTTAATTTTTTTGTTGTTGTAAGAGATTAAAGTGGGTTAGAACCATTTTACCCATACCATATTTTACATGGGTGGATTGTAATTTCAATCAATTTTGACTCCATCCAAATCTAATCCAATCCAACCATTTGCCGCCCCTAAGTGGAGGTAAGTAGAAAACGTGGTGATTAGAGGTGGAGTACTTCCCAATAATATTAGGGTCAAATCATTCAGTTACACTTTCTAAGTAGGTGTTTGGCCATAGATTCCAAATATTTTTCACTTCCTTTGGAATGTCTGAGTTGGAATTGAATATAGAGTGTTTTTTGGCTATACTTTTTGCAAAGAATCTTTGGAATAATGTTCATGCTTGAATGTATTTAAGTACAACTTCAAAGAGAAAAGTAAGTTGGAAAACAGGTTACAAGTTTTTTTCTAAATTTGAATACAATTTCAAGTTGGATTTGGCATTTTTATGGCCAAACGGGTTAAATCAATTTTTGGCATTTAGTTTCGTAGTCATTTCAGTAGGAAATAGACACTTATCCCGTGAAACTACACACAAATAAGTTTCGCAGTTTCTTCTGCCATGGTTCTATTAATGCTGTCTTGACTAGGCTTAATCAGGCCTGCTTCAGTATATGTTGAAGTATCTCTTATTGGTGATTTTTATTGTACTAACTGTTATTATGCAGAGTGGGAAGTCGGCTGCAATTTACGCCTGTGCCAAAGAAGAGGGATTTCAAGTGATTGAGGTAACACTTTAAAAATTCGCTATTTTATGGATGTTATGTTGCACTTCGACAACATAGATGCATGTGTTACAGTATGAGTCTTGGAGCATTTTAAGATTTGATTTCAGACGTGTTCAGACCAAACTCTTAAAAAGAACTCTTCAAATTATCAAGAATCTATATAGCTTATTTTTTGGTTTGTTGTCTTGTTAGGTTAATGCATCAGATTGGCGAAACGGAGCTCTTGTAAAACAGAGATTTGGGGAGGCTGTAGAATCCCACTGGCTTCAACGGTTTGTCTATGAAATTTTATATTATGAGTGTTCTTCTATTTTGACTTATTATTATAAAATTTTATTAAGATATAAAATATAAATACTTTAGAGCAGTGCTGTTTTCTTTTCCTTTTTGGGGTTACTGTACCTTGTTGTTTGGTATACAATTCAAGTATTTGCATTTCCATTTAAAGAAGAAAAATACTTCTCTTGTGATGGTTCGCGGTTTTACTTTTGGGTTCCCTTATCATATGATTTTTCTCATTTAGTTCTGGCTTTCTTAAATTTGTACTACACATATTTAACGTTCATCTAGAATTCTTAAACCTCCAAGTCATGCATGCTGCACACACTTCTGAGATTGGTCTTCCTTTAGGAAATGCATTTCATTAATCAGTGATCAGGGAGGGAAGACCGTAGGCCTTTTAGTGGCCTCTTAGCATGTACGTTGACAACTTCTCGGTGTCTCATGCTTGTTCCAAGAAAAGTTCGCTGAATTACTCCATGAATGTTCATATTTGTTACCAATTTTCATATAGAAATTCGCTGCTCACTGAAGAATTGAGTGAAAAAGTGCAAAATAGCTTATTTATTTATTTCTTTTTTCTGTGATGGAATTTCACTTCATGTAAGCACCAAATTATGACTACAGTATATCTTGAGTCTTAAATGAGTTGACTCACAATACTTCCCTTTGTCTGTTCGATTCTTGTTTCAGGATGCAAAAGGATCCAGTGTATTCGGAGGACAAATTAGTGTCTGGCGGTGGAGTTATTGAAGCGATACCTTTGTCTGATGAGGAAAATGCTCCAAATGCCACTGGATTACAAAGAAAACAAGTCTTCAGGGAGGAGATAACTGCTAATTATCAGGGTGAAACTAATACTCTAATTCTTTTTGAGGATGTGGATACCGCTCTTTGTGAAGACCGTGGTTTTGTCTCTACCATTCAACAGCTTGCGGAGACTGCAAAGCGGCCCATGATATTAACTAGCAACAGTAAGGGGGTAAAAGGTTGAAATACAATATTTGTCAAGCTTATGTTTCACAAGTTAAGCATTATTCCTTGATGTGATAGGTGACAATCCGGTGCTCCCAAATAATTTAGACAGGCTACACGTGTGCTTTATGAGGCCATCTTTGGAGGAGCTCCTTGGACTTGTGCACATGGTACAGCTTGTTTTGCTAGTTTCTCACGGAAATCTGTCTTGATCTGGCTAATCAAATAGATTCCTTTCTAGGTATGTGCTGGAGAACAAGTTAAAATTCACCCGATGCTAGTAGAGCGGTTTGTAGATCATTGCCATGGAGATATTCGTAAAACTATTATGTATCTCCAGTTCTGGTGTCAAGGCCAAACTTTGGAGAAAGGTAATTCACCACATATCAGCAAGTTAATGCATGCTTCAGAATAGTTGATTGCGTTTTTCCCATAGCAAAAGAGAATGCTAACTGAAAAAGTTCTTGTTAAGCAAAATTTTTGAAGCTTTCATGTTATTTTGTAAAATGAATCTTCTAAAATGAATGCATACATTTATTTCATCTTACTAATAAAGCAATCACTGATAACCACAATATGCATATAAAGCATGCTGACATAGAAATTATTATGTGATCTGTTAACTATCTTGCTTAAGATTGAATTTTGGCCAATCAAAACTCAAGCCTTTTATTATTGATAAAACCTTACATATCTTGAATGCAATGACAATTGCAGAGGAAATGATGTTGATACAAGGGGGCAAAAACAAGAAAGAAAGAGATAAAATCTTGAAAGACAACCAAAGTTGGACCTTTTTCAGAATCTTAAACACCATTTTGAGTGTCGGACCCAAATCTTTGCTTGATCCGTGGAGACCAATGAACAACCTAGATTATCAAACTAAGTATCAACCCGTAAAGAAACATACCTCTACTGATTGAAGACAAGTTAATTAGAAGAGGTAAGATTAGTTTAAATCCTAGAGTTAATATGCCCTATGGTCACTCAACTAAGGAGTTTTATCACAGAAAGTCACTCAACTACATATGTTTTACTTACAAAGTCACTCAACTTTGATTTTTACTTCAAAAGTCACTCAACTATAAATGTTTTACTTACGAAATCACTCAATCTATTTAGTTGTTTTTTTCCTTGAAGTTTACTTGCATGAAATTTGTATTTAAAATCAAATTCTAAGGAAAAAAACACATAAACTTCTTTTAAAATGTTTACAATACGGCAGTTTAGTTATTTTATAAGATAATCCATTTAAACCTCTTTAAAAATAATTACTTGTCAGTTTTCATCTTTAAAAACATTTGAGTTTTGATCACTAGAAAATATTGGCTTTTATTTGAATAAAATTACCTAATAATAAAATATGCTATTCAGTTATTTTAAAGTGTTAAGAAATAATAATCAACCAAATGACTTTAAATGGATATCATTATATTTTTTAGAATTTGATTTTAAATAGAAGTTCCATATAAGAAAATTTCAATGGAAAAAATAATTAAATAGGTTGAGTGACTTTGTAAGTCAAACATTTAAAGTTAAGTGACTTTGTAAGCAAACACTTATAGTTGAGTGACTTTTGAAGTAAAAATAAAAGTTGAGTGATTTCCCGTTTTAAAACTCCTTAGTTGAGTGAACATGGGGAGTATCAACTCTTAAATCCTCTGAAGGGATGTTCATTAATCAATAGGCAAAATCTAATGGTATACACATTAAGGGAAGGTAAAAAGAAATTAAGTATGTAGGAACAATCTCTCCCCATATCTGAACAGTTCTCGTTCTTCAATAGGTGCTGATGAAATTATGACTACACTGAATCTACAACCTATGTTTTCTTCATCCTAAAGTTTCATTTAACTCATTTAATTCCATAATGTGTTTTTACTACGACCAGGTGATGACCTGAAGCTAAGATATTGTCCTCTTCAGTTTGATCTAGATGCTGGTCATCTGCTACTACCAAAGATTATCCCTTGTGATGATTTCTCAACTCCACTATCAGAACTTGTGGATGAGGAGATAACTAAGTCGATGAGAGTAGAAGAAGATAGCTACGTGATTAACGAGATAGCTGAGGAAGATGAGCTATACAATATTACAGGAAAACACAATTCTAGGAATCACGATATGGGTGCAAACAATGTTAATGGAAAAAAGGATGCAATGTTGAGCTTGCTCTACTCATTTCAGGATCACAATGAGTGTACTATGTTTGGTACTAACTCAGAATTTTCTGATGCCTCTGAATCACCGATTGCATTCACTCGAAGAAATACGCTGAGAAAACTTGATAGAGTCATGTCTTCGGATTCTGAGGAGGAATGCAGCAGAGTTCCCTTGTCTTTAGATCAACCTGATACCATAAATGAAGAGATTGAAACAGTATGCAGTTCTCCCTCCCATTTTTCTGCTACTGAAATCTCCTGCAGTTTATTGACAGAGAATCGTCATTTCAAAGCTAAAAGGTTGAAAAGAAATTACTTGGAGACAACTGATTATTCTACTGTGAATGTTGTTAGCAAGTCCGTAAACATTTCATGTGTGCCAGAGTCATCATTCATCCCTGAGACTCTGCTTACTACTAGTTCAGAATTAATTTCAAATACGGAGTCATATAATGATATGGATGTCAAAGTTGAGGCTGATTATTGTAGTAATCTGTCCCTTACAAGCATGTATCCACTCGAGGTTGAGAAACTTGATGAAACTGTTCTTCTATCTTCCAAGTATCAGGAGTTGCAGAATTGTAGTTCCGATAGAATAACAAAATCAATTCCTGGTGAGGTTGGTAGTTCTGATAGAATAACAAAAACAATTCCTGGTGAGGTTGGTAGTTCTGATAGAATAACAAAATCAATTCCTAGAGAGGTCATGGAGCATTTCAATGGAAAATGCATGGAGGATGTTCCAAGTGGATATCGGGTGTTGGATGAGTGTAGCCACATGGACTTCACTAAAAATTCTACATCATGTAAGACTTCTGTGCAGCTTAACCTGAATACTTCTGTTCAGGAAACATGGAGAAGACTTCGTGAAGGTTGCCTAGACCTGAAACAGTACATCACCCCAGAGCAGAAAGAATCTTCTCAGATTCTTAATGTTGCTCATGAAATGAGTGATTTGATTTCAGTGGCTGATTTATTACTTACTGATTGCAAACACCTCCTACCTGTAAGTAGTTTATTAGACACAGATGTTACCTTTGTGTTACTGAAAGTGCAGTTTTAATGATTGTATTTGCTTATCCAGGATTCTCTGGAGGCTTCAATGATCCCTGCTGAAGAATCTCATTCGTACAATTGGCATGATGACCAGTTGAAGATGTTTTCAATTTTCGCTCAACATGGAGTTTGCTGTTATGCGAAAGAAATTACTTCTCTCAGACCGAGCACTTCATCTGTACATGAGGTGGACTTGACCTGGGAGATGTTGACATCCACAAACAGTACAATGGCTCTTGGAAAGATGGTTGGACAGAGTAGGGGAGAACATGAGGGCTTGCATTTAAAGCTACCGAGAATTTGTCATTCCTTCAGAAGGTATAGGACCATATGCCCCTCTTCCTTTGTTGTATTTTTGCTTATAAATTGCTTGTCCTAAGTAGTGTGTATCTTCCAAGTAAATTGCATATAAAATGGAAAGGGCTCTCTAACTTTAGATGTATCTATTGCTTGTCACTGCTTAGATATGTTCAGCTTGGGGTTATACCCACAGATGTTCAATCTGTTACCGTAGAGTTGTATGCTGTTTAAAAAGAGAGTGCAGGAAGAAACATGTAGAAACCACTAGAAGAGGACGAGAATTAGAGAACTGTAAACTTGCTATGCGTTCTGCTTTCTCTGATAGAGAACTGCATAGAGTGATAGGTCATGGATGATGAACCTCAGAAGAACGGAGGGGGCTTCTTTGAGGGAAATTGATTCTCTATAGGTTCTGTATTATATTAAACTTCAAAGTTCAAATCTCCTCTTTCACAGAAGATTGGGCATTTTCGAGGGAAATTTGTAGTGTTGTTAGTGAAGGATTTCCACTTTCAGTAGGGTTTTTGTACAGTTTCAAAATTGTTGGTTTTAACTTTTAACCACTACTAATTGTTCCCTATCCATGCTTTGAATTTGGCCATTTCTATTATATATCTGAAATGTCCAAAATTTCTCAACACATGTAACTGATCTGGCTTCCTTTTAGGACTATATTTTTAGTTTAGCTATTATGTTCAGTTGAGAATTACTGTGATATTGCTAAGTTGCCTTGTATTGTTCCTGCGTTTCAGCAAAGCAGACCCTAATGCATACAACTTACTACAGTCTTTAGTTCCATTGCGCTCACACATTGCAATGAAAGGTGATTCATTGCATGAATATCTGTCTTCATTGAGCCAAATCTCAAGATTTGGAACCACTCGGTTATCAGAAAGCATTGATAGGAGAAGACAGAGAAGGTATGTTTCATATCCCACAAAACGAACAGTTTGTGCATTTCTTGTAAGAACTTCAACAGATTGGCAGCAGTGGAATTGATATGCTTATATTCTATCCATATCGAAAATTGCAGGGCACGTGCTGGTGAACACTACCTTAGTTCTGGTAGATTAGGTTTGTCTCAAGATGATATCTCATTACTGGGCCAATATAATTGCTACCAGAAAGATCTACCAGGGTCAGAGACTTGATGTACATAATTTAGAGATGGACCCTCCACCACCTAATGAAATGGGAGAGGGAGGCAATGTATAATCAATTGTTGTTTATGGTAATGGCCTCGGCCAGGCAGTAGTTAGTTTGCCTGAACCCGTGGACGTCAAAGATAACGGTTAGGAATAGGCACACTTAATTTACTGGAGATGTAGTTCAATCATTCCTTCATTTGAAATCATACATAGTCATGTACCCTGTCAAAACTATACAGTTTTACAGTTGGTTAATTCAAAATAAAATGTTGGAAAAGAAAGGTTTAAATTGAGTACATTTTTTACATAAGTGAAACATTCTTATCATAATTTAAAACAGCAAGTAAAGCACCAAAGCCAGTGAGATGGGAACAAAAGAAGGCACATTTAGGTGTTTCTTTTGTTTCAGCTTTTTGTATAGAACAAACATTATTAAGGTCCCAATATTTGCACATTTGAAATTGCATCATGACTTACTATATGATAATTCATGAAGAGACTTTTATATTATTCTCTCGAGGAAGAGTCTTTAATGTAGTGACAAATATGGTTACTCTTAACGAGACCAACCCCATTTGAGCAGCGTCTTTTCTAAAGTGTATAACTAACATTTTTATTAAACAAACTTGGACTCCAGCTCTCATCTAAATCGAGCCTTATAGTTTGATTCAGTAAAATTTAAAAATTTTGATTCAAATTTTATGTTTATTTGTATAAGAAAATTAATGGATATTTATTTATTTAAAATTCAACAAAACATAGAAGTACTAAAATTTGAATCAGCCTGTCAATTCTCAGTGCCATGTTTAACCAAACATTATTTATACCATTAAATTGGTGATCAGAAAAAGCAAGCAACTAGTGTTAATGATTGCATGCGGGGTCTTTAATTACTTGACACTACACTCGCATGAGTCTATTCTACAAAAGTAGGTACTCACGGGCTATTTCCTAATGTTAGGGTCATTGGTAAGATGTATTAGAAAAAGTAATTTATGCATTAGTTTTGGTCTCGTGTATTATTTGTTTTTTTATTTAGTACTTTTTTTCAATTTATGTATACACAATAGTTATATATTTTATTGTGTATTAAGGTGTGTATTGTGATATCAAAGATTTTTGGGTATTAGCAATGCAATGATTTTAGAATGATTAAAGACCTAATTGCCTTTAAAAACTTTTTTTTACGTCTTTTCTATCATAATAGTGGAGGGGATGCAATGCAGGCTATTTTCTTTATGCATCAAACCAAACATACATAAAAATAATCTATGTATAACTAATGCAAGCATTATTAATTCATGTATTGTTAATACAAGCATTATTATTACACTCCATATAACATTATTTTACACACTCTATCAACGACACTTACTCCATATTATGAGTAGTCGTATATAACCAAAATCTCTTTATAATAATGTTGTTCGTCTAAGATAATTATAAAGGGATTACTCTAATGAAGTTTTGTTAAATGAAATATAGAGATTCAAATGCATTTGACATTCAAAATAAAATATAAATTAAAAACAAGAAGAAACATTTGAATTTTGATGGTGGGGACCCAAGAAAACATGAAATGTCATTCCCAAAGCATAGCTAGGCTTTGGTTACATGGCAAGAAGAACACAACACAAAACAAGACTCAATAGTGAATGGTTTCCTAGAAATCAGTGTAAAGTTCACGAGAAGCAAGATTACTGTTTCTGAACACTATTTTGTCTCTTTCATTATAAGATGTTTTTGTTTTTCACTTCATGTTCGATAGAGCTCAATTAAATTTAAATTCATATTGAAAAGTTTCATATTAAAGCGCTTCCTAACAAAGATAACTCTATACCCAAAGAGACTTAAACTTGAAATCTCTTGATTAAAGATGAATGAATACTTATCACTCTACCACAACCCTTATTGGTCTCTTTCGTTATTGAATTATTATGCCACTTCTCTTTTAAAAAAAACCAGATTAATTAACTTTATGCTAAAATGCTTCATTAATTGCTTTGACTGTACTCCCTTGGAATTCATTTTACTAGTGTTCCAAGTCAAATGAAACTGTATCCTACACTCTTTTATATTGTAATCCCTTTGATTTTCATGAGACAAAAGATCAATTATTGTTTTAAGAGTAAACTAAATTAAGTTGACATGTTAATTTGGGCAAAAATTGATTCAAATTGGAAAATTAAAAATCATAACGATTTGGTTTTATATTTTCAAAAGTGGTTAAGTGGACAATATTTAGTTCGGTTTTGGTTTCGTTAAAAAGATTGTGGGAATAATTGAATTAAATCGATAAATTATATACATATATTTTATAATTATACATGCATATACATTAGTTTGTATGAACAATTTTAAACATTTCATAAATATTTTCATCAAAAATGGTATATATTTTAGTTAAGAAAGCATAAACTTTCGTGACAAAAATATTTATCTTATTGGTTTACAACAGTTTTTGATGGAACTAAGGAAGTCATTGTCTAAACCATTTTTAAAACTTCATTATAGAGTAAATTCAATGATCAGAAATTTTGTTACGTCCACCGTTCTAATTATTTTCTTTATGAATAAATTGTTGTATTTTTTCCTCTTGAATAAATAATTTAATTTTTTATATGTATGTGAATAATAACTGAATCAAATCAAACTGGCAATAACTAAACTGATAAAAATGTGTATTATATTTAATTTAATTTAATATTTTAATTATTATAAATTCAATTAAATTGATTTAATTTTGATTTTGATTTCTAACCCAATAATCCAAATTGACCCATAAAAACGGCAACAATGACTTGGCATACCTTAATAAATTATAAATAGAAATATAATTTTACTATATCCCCTTTGAATACAATAAATGCAATTTCTTAAAAATATAATAGAGAAATGACTATCATTGACAATAAATATAAATTAGAAATTAAATATAAAATTATGCATGAATGAATTTCATTAAATAAACAAGTACTATTAGACATTTATTTTTAATATAATAGACAAATATTACTCCATCGGTTAAAAAAATAAATTTCTTTCTTTTTTAGTCTATTTTAAAAAAGAATGACCTCTTCCTTTTTTGGTAACATTTTAAAATCAGTTTTCCACTGACATATTTAAGTTTACAAGATCAAAAGACAATTTTATACATTTAACCTAACTTTAATTTAGGACTATAAAATATAAAAATTTTCTTTATACTTTTAAATTTCGTATCAAATTAAATAAGGTCATTCTTTCGTATAACTCAGAGATTTTTAAAAAATATAGAGAAAGGAAATTGGAAGTTGGTTGGATTGGAACAAGATTCAAGAGATGAAATTAGAGAAAATGAAAGAAAAAGGAAAATTGGGTAAAAGGACAAAAATGGTAATTTATTTCTCTGTGCAATAACAGTAGTAGTACGAATTTTAAAAATAGATTTTAATTACTTTTTTTTTTTTTGCCACTTTAACCTATCAAAAAGATAAACTATTTTTTCCATTATTACTTTCAGCATTAATGATTTTCTAAAAAATATTATTTTTCAAAACATCATTTAGTAAAAATAATTTAACAAAATTGTATATTTATTATAGTTTTCTAATAAGTATATTAAAATAAATTATGACTAAGTAAAAATAAAAAGTAATAAAGTAAGAGGAAGGGAGTAGACCCAGCGCGTTCAGCGGGAGCAATTATTTGTAAGTGCTCCTTATTTACCGCTCAATTCACGAGGGAACACTTCACATTTCTTACTAAAGTAAAAAGTAAAATTAAATATAATTGTTAATGTACGTATTTCTATCTTATTTAACTGTTGGTTTTTGTTTTTTTTTCTCAATATTATTTATCATAATTTTTATTTTTAAAGTTAAATTATAAGAATTTTAATAAACATTTTAAGATGTATTCTTTTATCATATTAATATGTTAAAAATTGTAATTTATAGTACTTTTATATTATTTTAAAGTATTTAATTTTTTATTTAAAATATCAAATTAATATTATTTATTTATCTTTGAAAATTAATTAAATTGACTTTCTATAAGCGTAAAATGACAAACATTTCTAAACGGAAAGAGTATTATTTTTTTATCCCAAGCAGAGTTAAAAATATCAATTAGTGATTGAGTGAATATAATAATTTTGACTTAAATTTTATATTTATTTCAAATTTCTTTAAAATAATTTTAATTAAGATTTTATTTGATCATATAATTTGAGTTTTTTATTTTTGAATTTTTTTTGTGAGTATAAAAATCTTTTAATTTGCAACAACTATTCAAACTTATTTGATTGTCTTATATAATAAATGTTGCTTAAAAATATTTTAAGATGTCAAATTAATAAAAACAAATGTCTTTATGTTCATTTTATGAATAAATACCTGTGATTATATATTTTATTTCAATTTATAATGACAATAATATTTTTTAATTTGACACAAAATATAAAGAACCTAAGAAACAAGTTTGATATATAACACACATTTACATTTGTGTGGGCCGTAGCAATAAGCTAATTAAAAAAAATTAAAATTACATTGTTTTTTTTTTTTTAATCATAGAAAGATGATAATCTTGGAACGATAACCTAAATATGAAATTGTGTTGATAAGTTAAGATTTTTTTTTATAAAAAAAGTATATAAATCTTTAAATGCACATAATTTGTCAAAACATTATTGATCCATACACATAATTTGACAAAATAGTATTAATCCAATAGATTAACTATAGTAATAAGGAGATGACTCGAAAAGGTCAGAAAATTAAAATATTAATAACTTTTTTTTTATTTTAAAATAAATTGATTTCTTTTATTTTTTAATTGAAAGATTAAAATTAAAAAAATTAAATATTTTAAAAATAAAATAACATAAATAAAATTTCATTCTGGCCAAAAAAAAAAATCATAATAATAATATAGTATTTTTTTCCCACGCGGATGATAGATAGTCTTTCCAGAGAGCAAGGTCTATTTAGTTATTTATTACAAAATTTAAAATTATGATTTATTTTTTCGTAAAATATAAATTTGCGAATTAATATTTTTATAATCTTTAAAAAATTAAAATTGCAATTTAGAAGTCAAATATCTTTTTAGAGAAATTTAAATTTAAACTTATGACGTGTGGTAAAAATTCAAATTTGTGCAAATTTTATAAACAAAAGTTGATTTTAAATCAAAACATAGAAATCATAATCATTGATACAATGATCAAATGTCTACTTAGAAATTGCTTGAGTATATGTAAATTACGAATTTATAACCAATTAACTTCAAAAAAAATTGAATTCCAAACATATAATTAAGCTTTAAATTTAGACTCCACCTTTACTTTTTATGCGCTATTAAGAAAGAGAAAAAACATTGTTCAGTTTATTAAATTACCCCTATTACTATTCTTTTTTTAAAAAAATGAAATTAAAGAAAAAAGTCACATCTTTTCTTTAATATAAAAGGTATATTTGGAAGGAACAAAGGGAGTAATAAAGTACTCCCGCCGTCCACGATTGTTTAGCTGGTATATTAAAAATAAATATCCAAGATTAATTGTCAATTTAAACACTCAAAAAATAATTAGTCTTTTTTTCTCAAATTTGTCCTTAATGATAATGTAGTTCAATTGGAAAGTTAGATAGACTTTTGATATTCTTGATAGGGTTATATTAGTCTAATTACACATTATATTAAATTTTCCTTGAGAGATATGCATGACCTTAACATGACAAACAATTATGAACGGAGAAAGTAATTAATTGCATTTACTACTCTGTGTTTAATTACTTATCTATTTTAAATTGACACACTTATTAAAAATAAAGATTGACATAGTGTATTTATATATTTTACTTTATAATTAAGAATAAAGTTAATGGATTAAAAAATTTCATTTTAAAGAAAATTTATCTTTTTTTAAAGTAATTGATTAAAAATATAATAAATTAAAATAATTTTTTATTTTTATTATTGAAATAAACAAATAAAAAAAACTAAACGAGTAATTAGGATAAAGGGAGTAATTCGAAAATTTCTTAACTAAAGCTGAATTTCACTGTCAAATTTTAGGCCAACAACAAAAAGATAATTATAGCAGTAACATTTATCTTTTACAAAATTTTATTTAATTTCGATGTACAATCAAAATTTATTGTTCACACATTAATTTCTCAGTTTAATAAAGTCCAAATTCACAAGGGGCCACATCTGAAAATTTTAGGTTAATGAGTAAATACTCCCTCGTCCTTTTCGATTAGGACTTGTTTTACCGTAGATTTTTAAATAATATTTGGAAAATTTATATTTGGCAAATATTTTTAGTAAATATTTTAAATTTTTAAATAGTTGTTGCTTACGTTATATTACATAATTTTTTATATTACTTTTAAAATAGTGATAAAATATTCGGTAAATGTGAAATGATAATCTGATTATTGATGAAAATGATGAATAATCGGCTCAAGATAACAAAGTCGTGTATTTTGTCTACTTCACGATGTATAAAATGATGCTTGTTGCAATCATTCAAAATTATCACATTGCTCTAGCGTCATAGACACTATTTGTTACTGTTGTAACAAAGATCCAATTGATTGTAATACAAACTTATGATTAGTTTTGATATTTTTAAAACTTATCAGTATAAATCATATTTTTCTAAAAAGTGAAATATATTTCCCAAATATTGTAACCAAACACTGGTGAAATTTCATCAAAACTTTCACCCAATTAATATTTGTCAAGAATATTTAAAAATCTATGACCAAACGCTAGCATAAAGAGCCAGAATTTGGTTAGGTAAAATAACATATTTAATTGTATGTTATTTTGTCTTTTGAATGTTTTAAAATTTTTAATTTTAATATTTTTAATCAAAAATTAAAAAAAAATTCAGTTTGTCTCCAGATAAAAAAAACATTATAAACTTTCTTAATTTACAGTCAATTTTTTTGATCATTTATAATTACCCTTCTTAAAATTACAATTCATTAATTTACGTTTGCATACACTTATTTAAATTTACTAAAACTAAAAAGAGTTAACGATAACTATCTTGAGTAAATTGATCCAAGAATTTATCAAAATCAATCTTTCAAATAAAAAATAAAAGAGATGTATCGAAAACATTTCAAATTTTACGCAAATTATTGATTTCATCTTCAAATGATTGATCTCCAAAAAAAACATTCTTTCACTTTCACTAGTTGAACTTAAATACCACTCTAATCTTATAACACGAGTAAAATATAAGTCTAAGTTCTCATCAAATTTAAGAGCATTTTGAATATGTTTTTCAATTTTTTTAAGAACTTCATGCTTTTACAAAAATTTAAAATAATTGATATATCATGTAACAAATTAAAAATATATTTAAATTCAATTAATCAATTAAAATATATTTTTAAAATTATGACACATCAGATCCTGCAACTTGTTGTTTAATTGACACTTTTGCCCCCTTTTTGGAGTATCAAAAATCAAATGAAAAAAGAAAATATATATATATTGAAACATCATAAATGATATGCAGATATCTTTCTTTATATTTTTTGGATATTAATATTTCTGTCATCTAAAACTATAGCATGTATGTCCTTCACTCTAACAAAAAACTAAATAGAGTCATGGTGCAATCTTATCCGTCGATCCGATATTTAATAAATATCAGGTCAATGAATAAGATTATAACACATATATTTTCGTTAATATAAAAATATAAAGTGTTCCAATTTTTGAACGACAGCGACACCAATATCTCAAAAATAAGACGAAAGATATCTTCATGCCATTTATTATAATTCAGAGATACATTTGTCTTTTTTCTAAAGGCATAATAGTCTGGTAGACCCTTATACTTGTATCAGTTTATAATTTCGAACCCTTCTACTTACCTCTTTGACATTTGCACCCCTAAACTAAATAAAACACAATATATTAAACTCCTATGATCATTGACCATATTTATTTGATATTAATATAGCTGACTTGGCGTGAGAGTGTGACTACACGCATTTAAGGCGAGTGAACATCATTTTTTAAACTTTAAATTTGAAGTTTTAAATTATTAAAATTATACAATAAAAAATAAAAAAGAAAAGAATCTATCTTCTTCCCCACACCATTTTTCCAAAATTAAAAACTCCTTCTTCAACCAACTCAACCCATTGCCTCCACTACCCTTTCTCTCTTCATATTCTTATTCAGCCTAGTCCCACGTTTTTCCTCTTCTTTTCAGCCCCAGATTCCTCACCCACTCACCCCTTGTCCCTATCCATTTTATTTTTTTCTCTTTTGACATATACACTATTAACATAATCATAGTAAAAGTTTTTGTTAAAATATATCTCATTCATCTTTTTAAAGCTTAATTTTTCAAGATCTATTTTTTGAATTTACTTATAAATATATTTTTTTTCAATTTGAGGTTTTCTTGATAGATTTTTTACTAAATCTAAATAACTAAAACTGAAAGTATGTGTAAGAGCTAACTATAATCTTTCACATTTTGTCAATAAGAAAAATTCTGAGTGTGAGAAAGACGAAAAATTGTGATTTTTATTTTTTGTGGTGAATGGTAGAAGGTGGGGAGGAACAAGATAAAGTGAAAATATGGAAAATGAGTATAGAGAGAGAGAAATTTGCACATTTTTAAAAAATATTATTTATTCTTAAATATTTAATTTCTAATGTGTCATTAAAAAATAATAGTAATACTGACGTGTCATTAAAAATGACATGAAATTTCATGTGTAAATTAAGTGTAATACATGCACACACAAATAATGAGAAAAGGGTTTGAAATATTGTGTTTGAATGAGTTTAAGGATTCAGTTGGCAAAATGAGAAGTACAATGGTTCAACTTACAAACGGAGCCAATTACGAAGATTTACCAAGTCATCCCGCCTTTTTTCAAAATCAAAATCATTATTTTTCTAATTATTATCTTATTTATGAAAACCAAAATGACAAATCATTGGACAGATATTTGTTTTATCTTCTTTTTCAAACACTAAAAGTAAAATAAAATTACATGAAATAAAAAAATTATGTTAGAAGTGTCACTTTTTATAATTCAACATGAACTCAATAACGAACAAATTTAAATTTAATTAAATTCTCGTATAAATATCAATGCCATATAAATAAAAGAAATAAAAAATATAAAAACATACTTTATATACTAATTATATTATAAACAAATTCAAATTTAATCAGACCCTTTCGTAAGTATCAAAAATCCCATTAAAAAGGATAATAAGAAATGCAAGAACATATGTTGGGTGCTAACTATATAAAATTTCTCCAAGATTCTATACTTCTTTTATATTATCTTTAGCCTCGGTTGGTGAGAAAAAAGCTCTTTTATTTTCTGAAAATTCCTGTGTGTTTTATAATTAGATTCTCCTCCCATTTTAGCTAATATCAATGTTTACCGTCAATATTAGAATTGGATTAAATTTAGATTCACAATAAAAAATTTTATATTAAAATAAAATATTTTTTAATAAAGATAACTTTGTAACTCAAGGAGCATGTATGCAAGACCTTTTGACTAAGGATGAAGTTATTTAGGTGATATCACTACAACAAAAATGATATTTAGCGACAATTAATTTTTAACTGCCGCTAAATATGTATTTTAGCTGCAATGTCATTCTTTGTATATGTCCCTAAAACTTTTAGCGACATTCGCTCTAATGACACTTAACTAATGCCGGTAAAGACTTTAGCAACTCTTTGTTAATATCAATATTTAATGCCGTTAAAAAATATTTTGGTTGTAGTGTATTAATCTAACGGATGCGTATAAAATAGGCATAATATGTAAATGTGTTTTTTGTCATTCGTGTTCTTCAATTTTAAATGTGTATAAATAAATTAGTATTTAAATTTGTATATAATTGAACAAATAAATACATACGATTTACTTTATATAATAGACATAAAACGTCATGTAGGACAATATGTAGATTGTAGGGTGTTTAGTTATTCAATTATATATAATTTTAAATACCTACTTGTGCAAGTCTAATTTTAAAGGTTGTAATTGTCTTTTGAAACTAAATTAGAGGATAATTTTATGCAAAGGTTGCAATAATAGACTAGATTATAAAACAAACACTTACATGATTAATACTAATGTTAATTAATGACAATTACCAATGCAAAGACAAAAACGAAGCAGTTGAGCATGATTTACGCATATTATGTATGCATAAATGAGGTACCTATGGTATTATAGGTATTAATAATATACAATTAAAATTTAATTACATTTGTTTGATTTGCAATTGGATCATTAAAACATGTGTTATAAGTAAGAACGTATGAACATCGAAGTAATGAAATAATTTAAAGTTTTTTTTTTAAAAAAAACAATTACTTAAAAAATGCATTAATTTTGTTTTTCACATCAACAATATCTACGAAATATGATTGCATTTTGGTAGAATAATTTTCGGTTACAATACAAAATTAAATGATTTTACATTGCAAAATGAAATTTAATAACTTTTTGGTGATCCACAAAATTAAACACACACACAAAAAGAACATTTTCTTATGTTAAATTTTCTTTTTGATGGACTATCATTCATGTAGCTCATAATATTTATTAGAATCAAATTCAACATTTGAACATAAATCTTTGGTTTTAAAAATTTATCATAGTTCATTTGGTTTATAAAGTTTAAAATCTATTATTAACATATATTTGTTTAATAGAAAAGAGGAAAATATTTTAAAACTATTCAAAGTACGAAATTTTTTTTTATTGTATTTTTTAATCAAAAATATATTTATCGACCGTTAAAAATATTCTTCAAAATAGCTAAATATGATTCCCACAACTAGCTAGCCCTGACCATAATTTTTATGTAATTTTTTTTTTAAAAAAAATTATTAGAAAGAATCAAAATTAATTTCAATAATCTTTTTCCCATTTATTGAAATGATTACGTTTTGAGATTTGATACAAAAAGTTGTACTATGCTTAACTATTTATGCAACTTTCTCAGTTTGCAATTAGCAAAGGCTGCAAACTACTAGAATTCTACTTATAATTCAGATTTGATAACATGGAAAAAGATATTTGGACAAGTCTAATCAGAATATAGTCAAGATAATCATTATCACAACAAGAAAATAAAAAGGAACAAACAAACAAACAAATAAAAGAATTATTTTTGGATTTGTAAATAAGAACAAATCTGTACTTCCTCTTCTAATTGTTTTTTTAGAAATTTTTTGAAAAAGAAGAAGATTTTATTTTTCTTGAAGAAGTAAAATTTGTCATTAATTCTTAAGATCCAATAGCGTAACATTAATTAAAGACATTTAATTTTGATTAACTATTTGGGAAAGAAGGGGCTATGATCTCGTGTTTGATTTAGTTATGATGATACACAGAGGGATTATAATTTGCATTAATTGTTTTTTATTTTTTATTAGTTAAGGAGCCGAGTGGACAGTGACGAAGCTACAATTTTAACATTACATGTTACTCGTTGGGTTTTAAACTTCAATTTATTTACATATTTAATAAGTTTCTTAATACAAATATAATATTTAAGCAAAAATTACTAACTTCAGCACCTGAGATCCAAGCTCCGCTCCTGTTAGAGGAGAATAAGCTACTATTTAATCATAAATTTTTAAATATTTTTGGTAAATATTATTTGGGTGAAAATTTAGAGAAATTTTATCATGTATTTTGTTATAGTATTTGAGAAATATAATTCACTTTTTAAGAAAAATATGATTTATATTCATAAGTTTTAAAAACTATCAAAACGAACCATAAGTTTGTATTAAAAGTCAATTTGATTTTAGTCGCAACAAATAACAACTAATGTTCATGACGCTAGAACAATGTGGCAGTTTGGAGTGAGAAAAACAAGTATCATTTCATACATCGTGAAGTAGACAAAACACATAACTTTGTTACCCGAGCCGATTGTTCATCATTTTCATCAACAATCATATATCACTCTCATATTCATTGAATATTTCATCACTACTTTGATGTTCACGGAAAAAAATATGTAATACAATGCAAACAACTATTATAGGGAGTATTTTTGTAAATGATAAAAGTTTGATATAAAATTTTAATTTTTAAAAGATAACAAATACTGAGATTTGACCCAAATACTAAAAAAAATATTTTAGAATTTGAAATATTTATAAAAATATTTGTCAAAAATAACAAATTAGATGAACAAATATTATTTGCTAAATTCTCTCCAAATATAACTTGAAAAATCTATGACCAAACAATCAAAAAGGTACTCACTTACACATTATTGTGTACATTATCAATATTTGATAACATGAAAAAATGATGTGATTTGATTAATTTGCATTATAATGTAAAATTATTGATTCAAACTTAAACAATAATTATATTTCCTAGTTGCAACTAAAAATAGTACATAGAACATAATATTGATTGCAATATATTAGTAGTATTTAACTCATTAATTAACAATATTAAAATAATATTAGTCTGGTTCATCTACAATCTCTAGGAAGGTGATATTCCAATTATATTAGATGGGATCATAATCCCTTTAAATTATAGATCTGACATCTACAAACCTGACCAATTGGATCGATTAGTGTCACTAACTCACAATTTCTAATATTTCCCCTTAAATTCGTCGCTTATTTACGTATTAGGGAATTTATATCGATACCGATTTAATATATGTTACTTTCTTTATTTGAATTTATTGCGATATAGTTGAAATGCATATAAATTATCCTAATTTTATAATGATTTTTTAGTTTTTAAAGTTGTTAAACATTGTGATCTACAATTTTTTAAAATAAATATAATTTTCAATAATATGATTACTTCGCATGTATCAGTTTACGTTGAGTCTAATAGAATTTCAAGAGTCGATTAAATTTTTATTTCTTTCAAATATTTTAAATTATTATTTATTGTGATTTATAGTATTTTTATGTCATTTTTAAATTTAGCACTTTCCATGTCCCAGTTCAAATGACATCGGTAGAATTTCGAGAATCAATTATATAAATTTATGTCTTTTAGAATTTTAAAATTTGTAAGTTGTTAATTATTGTAATTTATAAAAAAATTAATGAAATATTTAAATTCTTGAAATACTAAAAAGCTTAAAAAGATCATATTAAAATAAACTATTACAATAATTATAAAAATATTCTTGAAAAGAAGCAAACGTGTTCAATGAGAGGTGTATGCTCTATACGATAAAAATATATTTTCAAACTTTATAAAAGAAAATATACTTTCAATCGTCATAAAAATATATTTTCAAACTCCATCTACCTGAATTTTATTACGATTAAATTATCGATTTCAAATCCAATCCCAAAAAAATTAAAAATTACATTAGGCTACAATTTTAGTAATATAAAACTTGGTCCATTTAGTACGAATCCTCATAGTACAAATAGCACTTAAATATGTCCACCTAATCACGTATCACATCTACGCCCGAAGGTAATGTGGGTAACAAATAATATCATATCTAACACTCAAATAATGCAAAATAATATAATGATATAAATTAAGCTAACTACCGATCCCAACTTATGTTGTGATAATTGTTGTAATCAAATATTTTTCATTCTGTTTTTCTTTTTTTAATCTCTGATAAATTGTATCCAACAACGTAGTACTCCATTTATTTGATGCTTTAATACATTTTGGACACTCCTAAACTTTGACCATATATTTTTTATCAAATTTAAAAGTTTATTGGACTGTAAAGTTTAGATCAAATTTTGACAACTCATCTTAAATGAAAAAAAAAATTGATCAGAATATTATTTAAACTTTAATTTTAATTAATTAATAAATGAAAAAAAAAAATTATTTAAAAATAAAATTTTTTTTAAAATTCTGACCAATTTTTTTTGGCCATTTAGCGTTAATCCATCTTCAAAAACTTTTAAAATTTCACTCACAAAATTTACAAAAACTTAAATTTTATGTTTCAACTTTAATACGGTTTATATGATCAAACAAAACTTAATTGTTTTTTAATTCTTGTAGTTAATTAAACAATACTCCCTCCGTCTCTCTTTACGTGTCCTTTTAAATTAATAAATTTATTAAGAAAATAATTAATAACGTATTGAGTTTACCATTTTATAATCCTATTAATTATAAAGTAAATAAAAATGTTCTATATTTTCTAAAGTAATGAGTCATTTAATTGAGGATATAACACGTAAAAAAAATTATTTTTTTCTGATTTGTCAAAAATAAAAAATAATTAAGATCAATTATAAAAGAAAAAGTGGACAAGTAAAAATACATAATAGAGAGTAACTAAAACTCTTTGAGAATATTTGTGATACACTACCAAACACATATGTTCTTTTTCGAAATATGTTAATAAATTATCTATCGAAACTTTCAATCTTATTATCGAAATGTGATTATCCATCTGCCCTAATTTTGAGAACAAAATAAAATAGAGTATTTTGTTATGTTATGTTTCTGAACATAAAAGTGAAACGGCCGAGAGAGTGGCAGTAGTAATTGGGCCAACGAAATTTTGTACAAAAGATTCGACTTCAGGCCCCTTAAAGAATCAACCAATTTCATCATCAAAACACTGTCAGCGTCTTCAATAAAATAATATATTTTATCAGTATACAGCCATAACTAGCTCAGTCATTCCCGTGACCCCCCATTTTTGCCCCCTTACATTAAAATCATCACCCCATTTTCATTATTCTACTCTTTATACCACTTTCTTGTGTTGAATGAACAAAAAGAGAAGTTGATATACATGTTTTGAGGTTGAGTATACAGTGGAAAATGACTATGAGTTCGAGTTCATTCATGAGGCAACTGAGTGGGAAAGAAGGGTGGAAATCGACGTCGAGGAGATGGGGTGGTGGGGGTGGAGGAAATTGGAAGCAAATGGAAGCTGGGTTTAACAACATGTGTGGTGGAGGAAATGGGTATAATGGTGGGTTAGTTATGAGGAAGAGAGTTATGGTGGTGGTGGATCAAAGTTCACATACAAAGCATGCTATGATGTGGGCTCTTACACATGTTACTAATAAAGGAGATATACTCACTCTTCTTCACATTGTTCCTCATTCTTCGTCTTCATCGTCTTCTCATTGTGCTAATAATAAGGGGTTTTCTTCTGATTCATCTTCTTCATCTGCTGCTCATCTTGCTAGTTCTCTTGGATCTCTTTGCAAGGCTTGTAAACCTGAAGTAAGTTCCGCCGGTACCTTTTCGGGTTTCGCGCTCAAATTGCATTCTTCTTCTTTGTGTTGTGTACATCTTGTTGCGATATTCTTTTCACATATACAGATAAAAAATATTTTCATCTGAAAGCTGAAACATCCTAAGTGCAGCCATTTATGTTAAAGGGTGAAGGTTTTTCCATTGTTTATTTTCCAATTTCTTTTTCCGGTGGTTGCCCGGAGTTAATAAGGGTTCAGGCTTCATCCGAACAACGGAAGATTACATTTTTTTTTTAATGTTACAATATTGATATTTTGAATATTTTTCGATAAAAAAAATTTCTAGCTCCGCCACTGATTTCTCTTTCGTGCTCAGTGTTCAATGTATTTTCTGTTCCTTTCAGATGCACGCAATAATGAAGAGCGGAAATCATTACTAGTGACAGTCTCTTCTTTTCCTTTTCAGAGTTTTCAGATCTTTTTTTTTTTTGGGCTCTCAACCAAACAAAATTGCAGTAGTGACAATAATTTCGTCTACTGGCTTCTTACATTTCCCATTTTTTTTTTCCGTCAAACCAAACAAATTCATTTTTTAGCATTTATGACACTATTGACTTTTTGTTCTAAAGGTTGAAGTTGAAGCACTAGTAATACAAGGACCAAAAATGGCAACAGTAATGAGTCAAGTGAAGAAGCTGGAGGTGTCTGTGTTAGTCTTGGGTCAGAAAAAACCCTCTTCTCTCTTTAGCTGGTAACTATATTTTTCGTATTTCTTAAATTTCGTGTTCAGTCAAATTACGAGGATTTTTTTTCCATTTGATTAATTTTGAATGCTGGTACTACTACTACTACTACAGTCTGTGTGGGAGGAGCAGTGAAGAGGAATTTGTGGAACAATGCATCAACACATTGGATTGTTTGACAATAGGAGTAAGGAAGCAAAGACAAGGCATGGGAGGATACCTTATCAGCACTAGATGGCAGAAGAATTTCTGGCTATTGGCCTAAGTTTTTTATTTAGTTTAGGAATTAATATTTTTACTCACTATAATATGGGATAATAATTTGTGTAGAGAGCTTTCAGTATTAGTATTTCCTACGTAGCATTCCCTGAAAAACAAAAAAAAAAATTACTCTTCTGGTGTGTAATTTTATATATATAAATATATATCTAAATGCTAACTGAGAAGTTGTTATTTGTGATAAATACACTTCTTGTTTCCCCTATTTCTATCAGCTAATTAACCAAGTTGTTGTGTACCTTTCTTTGTTTATGCTCAAATGCTTGTATCATGCGTTAGCTAAATGGTGCCTTTTTGGTAAAACAAATCTCTTGGCTGAATACTTAACACGGAGTATATGAGACAGTTATAGTCTTATAGATGGATTTTTTTGTTTGGATGAAGGGAAAAAATCAACCAAAAGTGCATCTTAGGGTGTGTTTGGTGTGAAAAAATCAACACCCCCTCCCAACTTCGACATGGGACCTAACTCCTGACCCCAGACTTTTGATCTCGACTTGAGACTCAACTACTTGACTCTACCCAACTATTGTGTTAGATTTTCACACCTAAGAGTCATTCTTCCTTGTGGTGAATGAACATAGGGCTGTTTGAAGTTAAAATACCTTCAGGGACATGGTTTGTGTAAGGAAAGAGTGAGCACATTGCTCATTTTGGTATATGGGCATTACGTATATAGCAAAAGTTTGGAGTGTGGATGAAAGGCAAATAAAAAATTTGGTATCGGAAGTATCTAAATGGTACATTCGACAAAAGTGAAATGAAACATTTCTGTGTAATTCTCTTCTATAGGGCAAAACAAAAACCAAATCTAAGCCAATCCGGAGCAGGGGATGGAAGGTAAAATAAATAAGTTGAATAAAAGATCCTGAATTCGATTTTACCTAAACAGTAATTAGACAACAATGAACGGTTCGTTTCTTCTATACCAAACTTTTAGCCAGTTCATGTTTCGAGTACACCCGACATTAGACTTTATCCTCTAATTTCTCGTTTACTAGAGGGACAAACTCCATACTTTTTCTGGGGGTCCGTGGTGTTCGGGGAGTGCCTGGTGTTTGTTGTGAGAGCATGTGCCTCACGTACCCATAGAATGTACATCCCACAAGTGTTATAGCACATCCAACAGCATTCATCATTGAGATTGGGTTTCGAAAGATAAGCCATGAACAAGTTACAGCAACTGCAACCTGCAAAGGTAATGAATCAAGTTAACACATCTAGATGTTGTGACTAATTATAATAAGGAATCCCACATCATAAAACAGAAGTGGAAAGTTTTCGCTGTGCACCCGTAAAAGAGATTTGTTTGTATCGTCTTATTTCACATGCTATCAAGGCTATCTAAGCATTAGCTTAATTAGAGAACATCAATCTGTAATTTCAACTTTCTTATGTTTTAGTAATGAATCAAATCTTTAGTTTGTCTACATCTGATTAAGCATTAAGATCAGTTAAAAGCAAAATCCTATCAGATATGCTCACGTTGATTGCTGAGATAATTTGGCACATGTATACAATGCATATTTATTCATGATGAGATCTACAAATTTGTATTGCTTAAGAATGTGAAGGCATCAAACCACCGAAACGCAATTGAACATGCCTAATCAATTGCGCTAACATATAGTGAATTATTAGAAGTGTAAATTCACCGGCCACAAAAATTGTTGGCTCTATACGCATGAATACCAGAAAATATATACAACAATTATTTTCATAACCATAGGCATTAGTAGACAAAAACTAAAAGCATCGCCATACCTTGAGGTTTCCAGCAACATTAAAGGTGACTGCAGTGGTAGAGTGAATGACGTAGAAGATAGAGAAATTGAGGCAGAAAGCCAGCACACCAGAGCCAAAAATAATAAAGAAGGATGAAAGAAGTGGAGGATCCGTCTGTAGCCATGCCACTACCCCAGAGCCTTCCAATAGTAAGGCTGGTAGCGCCAAGATCATTGTCGCAAAAGGTGCCATATAATATACCGTGTTTATGCTACAAAACATAAAAGTAATTCAACGTTACACGTAAAAATAATATTGCCATAACTAAGAGTAGTGTCCAAAATAATACAATAATTTTGTTGATTATGAACACAAACACAACTTTATCTCGAGAGCACATATAATCTTTTTCATAGGATGTCTGGAAAGACGAGGATTTAGGTTTAGGAGCAAACACCTATATTCCATTTGAATAGGAATATGAAACTTGAAAATAAACTCTCATGATGGAAATGGATAACATAAATTTGACTCCAACGGGTCTGGTGAATTTACAAAAACTGCCAATGATTCTAGTTCTAAAGAAAAATGGAACACATAAATTAAGAAAAAACTGCAGAGTCCCTGGTCTTTCACTCACAACTTTAAATTATAATCTTAAGTATGTTATCATCAGTACAAATATTATCCTTAAAAGGGCATAAAATAGACTAAGATGAGCAAATTGGATGAATTTGAGGGGAAAAAAGAAAAGAAGAGTCAAGAGCTTGAGTTCTTCTATTTAATTTTCTTTTTCCTAGTAAAGGCAACATAATGTCTCTGATCATGCATTTCAAATTTTTATCTCGAGTTGTTTCACTCTAAATTATGTCCTAAACAGGTCACAGATATCTTTGGTTCGAAACCAGATAGGAGGGATTAAAATAGTTATATCCTCCTTTTTAACTTCTTCACTATTTTGTGATGATATGCCAAGGTAAAACCATCAACAAGGTGATGAACCCTGCAGAGGGATGATCATATTTAACTGTTCTTTCATGCTGACAATTAAGCTAGCAGGAACCACAGGAATCCCCACCTAGGCTGGTGGAAAAGGAAGTTAAAACTTGTTGCAAACCTCCCCTCACCCCAACCTTCTTAGCAAAACAAGGGGGGGGGGGGGGGGGAGTATGTATATGAGAGAGAAAGAAATGTGGGTGGTGGGGGTTTACTACCTGTCAAATTTGTAACCATGCAGTAGAGACTCTGCAAGGATAGTCTTCGTGGATGTAGCCAGACAACCAAATAAGGCAGCACAAAATCCAAACGTGTTGAAACTTAGCTCTGTGATGGAGGTGAGGAGAATTCCTCCAACAATAGGTATCAAAGATGCCCAAATCCGCAAGTCAAAGTGCTTGCTCCAAACTAGCCACTGCAAAATAACTGTTACAAAGAAATGGCAGTCAGATGTCCTCCATTGTTAAAGGAGAAAGGATTGGAAAAACAGCAAGAATGAGATTAAAGAGCTTGGTAGTTGACTTGACAAAGAAATTCGCTAATCCATATCCCGTAACATACAAGCACACAGATGAAGATAAGGTCATGGAAGAATCAAACTTGTCTCATAAATTTTCTATTACTCCCTCTGTTTGATTTTGTTTGTCTTACTTTCCTTTTTAATCCATTTAAAAAAGAATGACTCTTTCTTTTTTCGACAACTCTTCAATTTCAACTTTTTGCATGGCATGTTTAAGACCGCGAGATTAAAGGACATTTTGGTACATTCCACATATCTTTAGCTATATTTTTTTTAAAACTGGTAACATTTGTATTTAAGATAATACCTAGGTGATACTGAAAAAACACATTTATAAATAAGTATAAAGGAAGTATACTCTACCCCAAAGCTGAACCAAATCTAAATGGACCCTAAAACATCAATCATTGACTCAGTTTCATTGGAGTAGACATTTGTTACCAAAAACAGAACAACACAATACACTTAAGCTTGACTTCCTGCAGGTTGTCGTTCCTATATATCTTTAGTATATATAGCATTCTATATACCTTTGTTCCTATATATCTTTAGTGCTCTACATATCTTTAGTTAAAGACCACAAATTCAAAAGTCTTCTTTACTTTCTTAAACTCCGTGTCAAATCAAAACAAGACAACTCAATTGAAACGGAGGGAGTAATAAAATATAAAAGTTCTACCAAAAAATCACCTGTAGTAGCAGGGGTGAATGACTTTATCGTTTGCATAAATGAAACAGGGATGTAGCGCAGGCTGACATTGCCCAGCACTATGTTGATACAAAACACGAAAGACATGGGGAAAATCCTTCTCCAGCGATCCTCAGGGTCAACCACAATAAGAGGTTTAAGCTTTAGCACTTTAATCACCGTGTATGCACCAATAGCTGAGCAGATAAAGTGTATGCAAGACACTGTCAAAGGAAACTTAAAATCCATTTTCTGCAGAAGTTACAAGATCAACAGAGTATTAGTTATTTGTAATCATAACTTCATACACTAAACCATGGAAGTGATAATAGAGATTTACAATATCTCAAACAGCAGAAAGATAATTGAGTAAGCACAAATTATTGAACAGGTAAACCATGCATCATCTCTAACTAACTTGAGATGAAGATAATTTGAATTTTATGTTATAACTTTTGGCATGGTTATAACAATGGGGAGCTTACGATTGAAACTGTTTTGGCATGTAGGATATGTTCATCATGCAGGCTATACCTCTCTAAAATTATGTATTTCCATAACAAAAGAGAAGTGGAAATATTCAGCGGAAGTATGCACTATCAGACTTCTTTTCAAGTCCTTAATAACTGATTAGGAATAGTGCTTCACAACAACCAACACAGTAAGAAGAAGGTGCAAGAAAAACAGATTGCTGCTGCTGCAGTAGAATGAGTACACGGAGGAAGACTTCACAGTTGCATCTCAGTACTACAAGATAACCATAGCAAATAATCAGAACAAAAGTTCACCTTTGAGACATTTGGCGTCGAATCTACAAGACCCTACCAGGTCCAGGAGTATCATAAATACAGCAAAGCAATTCTTGATATATCCACACTACAACATCAACTAAACCTCAATTCCAAGCAGATGGTGTCAACTACTATCGATATACCTCCATTTAGACTCATCCCATACCAATATAGAATAATTTGAGTTCTCTCGCCTAAAATTCTCTATGTTTATACCTATGTTGCTCGGACTCTCCAAAACTGATTCCATAATTGTGTCAGATTCTTAAAAAATACACTATATTTGGAGAATCCAACATGCACCCATCACAATTTTTAGAGAGTCCGAGCAACATAGGCTTATACTGACTTGCGAATTCCCCAACTAGATTAATACTCCTAGCAAATATTGGACTAACATAAGTGTGCCAACAAGACTAAGCCTATTCTCAACTCTTTCATATCACCTATGTATAGATCTTCTTCTTTTTTTCATTGTTCCCTATTTTTGGCTAAAGTCTGCATGGATTCCAAGCGATTTTAAATGCTTTGAGACAACTTCCGTCAGGGTGATTTTAGGTCTACCTCCTCCTTTTAACACGTTCAATTATCATGGTTTGACATTAACGAACTGGTGCATCTCAATGTTTGCACAGAACAAAATCAATCCATCTAAGCCAACAGTCTCTCAGTTTATCCTTTTGATGTGTTACTTGCACCTTTTGTCAAATGCAATCATTTTTAGCTTGTCTAATTTCGTATGACCAGACATGCATCTTAATATCGATAATTTTTTATTTTATTTTAAATCTGTGACACCACCTTGTGAATATGCTGGACCTTAGCGGCCCGACATTCTCTTTCAAAAATTTGTTAATGTACCGGAAGCAATGCTATCCAGGCCATTCATGAAGCAAAGCACATAAAGAAAAAGCAAACAATAACTTTAGACAGAAAATGTGCCATTCAATTTGACTTGAGTTATTCTTCAATATGAGGAGACAATGTTTATGGATATGATGGCAGGAAGTTCACTCCATGACTCTGCTCGTGCTTATTCCTTTAGGAGGATCAGGTTTTCATATTCCATTCCAGGGGAATGTAATATATTTAATGCATTTATGCGTGCCTCTTTTGGTGCTCAGCCCGAAAATGCAGCTAATATAAAGTTCACATAATTCTCTGAATGACCAGAAGAATGAGGATGGCATGATAAAAGACAACCCTTAAGGACACTCAATCCTATCTGTCACTATAGATGTTGTAATGGGTTTTTCCTTCTTTTAATGTTTTAATCATAGTCATGGTAAAATTATATAGCACATTCAAGCACAAATCTCTACCAGTTAAATGTTATTTGGAATTTGTTCTTGAATTCATACTTTCTTTTGTTTTTACCATCCCACCTCTTCCTAATATTCATGTAGAGAGAAAGATACTTTCTTTAGCAAGCAAAAAGTAGAAAATTTGCAGATAAGGGTCAAAAGTAGGTGGACTATCTAACAACCACCACCCATCACTCAAGCAAATTCATCAATAAATAAATTTCAGATAGTCCACCACAAAAAAAAATGCTGAGGAGGTCGCCCATCAACCTAAAATTGGCAGCACTTGAAAAAAGGAAAGCAAGTTCATTGCGCAATACAAACGACAAATAGAAGAATAACTTGTTTTGTAGCTAAAATTAGAAGAGATAAAGTTTGGAACTTGTTCAACAAAAGACATACAGACAAAAAAAATTATGCTAGCTACAGTTCAATCTCTATAGACAAAGACAAATTGCCAGCAAGAATCGTGCTACATTTTTTCTTTTTTGACCACCAAGGTACAACCCAAACCTAAACCACCTTCCCGAGTCCAAATCCCCGCCCACATGGTAATTTGTTGATATCAAACTGTAATTTGAAAAAAAAAAAATCTACCATAAGCTATATTGCTCGAACTCTTCAAATTTGTTGAAAGATACTTGTAAAATACTCCAATTTTAGTGCTTTTTTGAAAATTACAACATGAGTGCAGCAACATTTTTGGAGATTCCAAACCATAAGTTAATATAATTGGCATACAAAAATACAAACAGCATAATGAAATCAGATAATAACAGTGAAATCAAAAAAAAAAAAGAATAAACAAAGAAATCTACATATGTAAATAGAAATACAGGGGATGTAAAGAACAAACCTGAAAGATCCACTTATTCATGATAATAACAGTGACATTAAAACCCCACCATTGAAGAATGGCGAGTACAGATCGAATCACAGTCCACTGACACAACCTGCTTTCCTCCATATCTCTTCCTTAATAAATTACGCCTACTCTTTCACTAAACTCCTTCTCTATAGCATCAATCAATCAACAACGAAGATCGATCTACAAACAACAAACTGATAGAGAGAGGAAGAGAGACAGTGAAGCGAAAGCTAAGCTGAAAGCACAATTCGCTTTTTGTGATTTCTGATTCCCAAAGTAATTTAAAAAAAAAATGAAAAAAACACAGACAAGAGAGGCGTGATTTTGTTTGTTTTGAAAGTACTGGGGAAGGGGAGAAGGGTAGTGATGGTAATTTTACATCACACGCACCTTACCCGGTCCCCTCGCCTTCGCTCTATAGGAAAAACTATACTTTCCATAATTATTAACTAGGGAATCAGATCTCCACAAATATTATACTACTTTTCCATATTTTAGCAAAATATTTTATTTTATTTTTAAAGGAAAAGAAACACACTTTTTAAAAACTAAGAAAAAAATATTGATTTATTAATGGTAATCGAAAAAATATATTTTATAAGTAATTCTTGAATTTATCGTCTTCTTTTCCCTTTATCTCTTGACCTTTCCACCCCTCTTTGCCTTATTTTATTTTGGTAATATTTTAATAGTTTATATATAAATAGTTTTGAAATTTTTTTACTTGTTAAATTCTAAAAAATAAGTAAGAAATTTAATATTTTCGATTAAGAAATATTTGGTCATGAATTAAATTTTTTAAGACTGTATTTAAAATTCGAAAAACATCCAAATTTTGTTCACTTTCATGAAGTTTTCTTTTTTTATATACATCCAAATATATATATATATATATATATATATATATATATATATATATCGTTTGAATAATATTTTATGTATTTTAGGAAAAAAGTTCATTTAAATTTTAAATATTTTTTTCAAAAAGTATGATCAATATAATTTTAACTTCAACCCAATTTTGAAAATTTTAAATAAAGTTAATTCTTTTATTTGTTTTCATGATCAAACACCCAATATTTATTTCAGATTTTAAGTAAAATTATTTATTTTGATGATAATATACCTATCAAATAATTAAAGATGTCATGGTTAAACACCTATTTAATTTTATTTCATAACCCAAAAATGTCAAATGACAAAAGTTTTTATTTAAATGTAAAAAAATGTCTATTATTCGCCACACTTGATAGACCCTACTAAATTACGTGAATCAAATATATATTTGTCAAGATATTTTTTTATTTTAGAAACGACTTGCAATACTTCTCATACACAACATTTTTACATGATAGACTAGTAACGTTTGCATTAAAACATGTGTAGACATTGAAATTTTGTTGAACTCTACAAGATGCGTTCAATTCGAGTTGGGACTCTACAAATTGAGTTTAACTCAAATTAGGATTCTTGGAGGTTACTCAACTCTAAACCCTAATTTATGCATATTAAAGGGTACTAAATACTCTTAAAAGTTATCTCAAAAAATTCATAAAGAGATCAAGATCTCGAATAACGCAAATTGATGTATTATTCGTATAGAGAGGTCAAATTTAAATCATCCTAGTTCGAGTAATACGTCAGTAACGACCTCGAATCATGGATAAATTTTAAGAGAAGAAAATCAAGAAATCAAAAGAATTATATTCACAATTTTTATCAATAAATCACGTTTTTTCCTATTTTATTTGTATGATATACTTATTTTCATATATTTAAAATTTTGTTGCAAACAACATGATTTGTGAAATAACGAGTTCGATTGCAGCTGCATTTAATTTCCAAAAATATTTTAGCAATATCCCAAATTTTGGGGATCATCTTTTTTTCTTTTATTTCATTAAAGTTTTCATTGATTAATCCATCAATCAAATACTAGAAGCACGACAAGTCGACAACACGGAGGGACTCTTTATTCGTATAGTTAAATTAGACGAACGATTTCTTAATTGAAATATCAATAGTTGAATGATTTTTATTTTTTATTGGTTATAAAATATAATGTAAATTGACTTTTTGAGATAACTAGTTAATTATCCTTAGTTGAGTAATTTTAAAATTATAAATTAAAATTAATTAGTTATTTTTAAGAAAATTATATTATTAATTAAATGACTATTTCAGTGTCAGATATATCTTATCATTCCACCATAACCTTCTTAATATATTTGTGACTCATAGAGAGTTCATAAACTAATACAAGCCTTCCCTTTTTTCTAGCAAATTTTAAGTTTCTTTTCAACTTAAAGATTTTGCTTTTCAATTTGAATCCCACTATGTAAAAGATTGAAATTCGACTACTCAAGTTTAATTTACTTTCATGATTTAAAATTTACTTAATGATTAATACTCATACTTTATTAGCTGGTCTAGAAAAGTAGATCAAATTGATGAAATTAAATTGTCTTGGTCTATGAATATAGTGATCAACTCAAAATTCAAAATTTTAAATGGAAAAAGGAATCTAAACTTTGAAAAAGAAAATTCAGAACTTGTTTATTAAAAACTAAAAGTAATAATCTTGTAAGGTAAAATTTATGTGAGTTGAGGTTTATCAGAAACAACTTCGCTATCTCACAAAGGTAAAGATAAGATAACATAAATGTACATTGTACCATCTTTAGTCTTCGCTTGTGGGATTAAACAAAATTTTGCTAGTAACGTCTTCAAAACTAAATTGAATCAAATTAATTTAAATTTTGAAAATATTAATTTAGATGATCGAAATATTATAGGGTACGATTCTTCTTATATTTAGACGATAAAAATAATATATAAATTCATACAGTTTAATTCTCAACAAGTGAAACGTGACAACTTAAAGTAAACAAAGAAGCAATCATTGTTCGAAAAGTATTTTCTTAAACTTTTTTCAGTTACTATTCTATAAACCACCCCACGGATTAATCAAGCCTAGAAATGAAAAAGAAAAACTCCAGTATAAAGTGTTATTCCTGTAATGGATTTTACGTGATGTAAATCTAACCTAAATGGAACTCATAACAACTATCAATAGGAAAAAAAAATTTAAAAGAAAATGATTACCCAAACTTATTCCTAGAGTTTCAAATATAAAGACTTTAATTCCTTTGAAGTGAATTTTCTCTCTTCCTCTTCCCATTTTGTAAAAGAGAACTTTTAATTTATTGTCCAAATTTCTGTTCGAAATGTGGCATTGTAACTACCTTCTCATCAACATGAGTTAATGATAGGAGCGGTGAAGCTAGAATTTTATAAGAAGGGTTCAAAATTTATAAAAATAGACACTTGAATTAGTCGAAAAGGGATACAATATTTATTATATATATACATAAAATATTATTTTTATCATTATAGATAATATAATTTTTCGTCGAATAGGGTTCAGATGAACCATTTAGTATAAGGTGCTTTTGCCTCCGGTGGTAAGACTATTCCATCTTTAATCAGAGCTTTCAAGCTTTGAATACGAATTATTATTTTTAACGGGAGCACACCTAAATTGACCCTAAATTTAGTCAGAATTCTAATATAAATTTCAAACGCAAAATTTAAAAAAAAAATTCTCACGCCATCAAGCGACTTCAGCAGCAAGAGCCCCGCCTAAAAAAACACACACACCATATTGCACGCCTATAGGGACTAATTAACGTGGAGAGTTGGGCACAATCCCAATACAAACAATCCTTTTTGACTTCTCATTGTAACTTGTACTATTGGAAAAATAATTAACTTTTTAATTTCTTGGCCTCTAATTTAGGTGAAATGCCATGTTCATGCATATCACCTTTTTGTAAATATCACTCTTATTTTAGTACTTGAAATGAGATCTAGTTTAAATGGGATGTTCTTGAGTATTAATTGGATTGTTTGTAACTAACAACTACATGTTTAGCTTAGTAAATACCTAGCTATCTCAATTCTCAAAGTATTCACAGAAGTACTATATATGATTAAAGCATTTATAAGTGGATAGATTAAATCAAAGACTTTGTTGTAGTAGTTGCTCTAGCTAGGATGGGCATTCGGGTCATTCAGATTGGATATGAAAATTTATGCTTAGATTTTTTATTTACAATTTAAATAAGTTTGGATAGGATTTGTTTTGTTCAGTTTTGGATTAATAGGCTTGAATATATTTTAATTTTGATTTAAAATTTTTAAGGCAAATCATTAATGGTTTGAATTTACCTAATATATAATTTAAGAAAAAGGGTCCAGAATATCAAATTAACTGTCTCATTTAGAGTTTATATACACATCGTTATGAAAATGACTCATATATACCCATTCCTATATTATACAAATGACTCACATATACCTGCTTCTTCGGACAATGCGAAAAAGATAGTTTTAATTTAACTTTTTAATTAGTTTTTTGAAATAAAATAAAATTTGCATGCAGTATATTTGATCCTCCTCACACATTTTTTTTTTTTTTACTTTTTTGTTTCAATGACTAACTTAAATTTATTATTTTGATAGTCAAATTTATTTCTATTTCACTAGTTTTCTAGTAAAATTTATTAAAAGATGCCCTGTTTTTTTTTATTTTTGCAGATACAAAACTAAATTACAATATAGCCGTAAAAATTTTGTTTTAATTTTTTTTCTTCACACTAGAGAATGAAAGAAAAAAAGAATAAGAAACTCGAATAATGATAATAAAAAAAGTCAAAAAATAATTGCATGAAAAAAAAATATACAATGAACTTTGCTAGAAGGATCATATATATGCCTACATGATTTTTAAAAAAATTTAAGGCAAAGAAATAAATCTGAAACTTATTTTTCCACTTCCGTTGGATGAAGGGTATATGTGAGCTTATTTTGTGACCATAAGAATATACTTGAATCATTTTATATAAGGCTATATATGAGTCACTTTCATAACGAAGAATATGTTATCTCTAAACGACAAAATTAAGGAGTATATCAGACTCTTTTCCCTGTAATTTAATCACGTATCCATGACGTATAAAGCTTAAACTTGAGAAAGAATATAAAAGGATATTAAGTGAGTTTGCTAGATTTGTTGTGTTTTTTTTATGAAATGTTGATTGTGTTTTGTTACTTATGATGCATGGAATTTTATTTATCAAAATTGTGTTTATTTAGATTATGTAAGTGTTGAATTAATTGTTGAAATTCAAAAAATAAATCATTATTTAAGTATTGTTTTTGTTCATACGCATATATCTGGTCTAACATATTTTTATTTATCAGTCAAGAGCGAATCTATCTGTATGGGTAGAGGTCCCATGACCATCAGTGATCTCATACTTTGTATGTGTATATATATGTACATCATAAAAGGAAGTAATATATATCAAATTTGCCACCTACTAAAAAAATGTTGAATGGTTCAATTGGCAAATGTGACATCTCTACACACGAGCAATGTGGGTTTGAACCTTGCGATCAATACTAATTTTTGGAAGATTTTTCCTTTTCTTTTTCTTTTTCTTTAGTGTGTGAATGTTCTGGGTTTTTATTCTTATTTGTTTACTATTTTTATTAAATTAAATTGATTCTTATTTGCCATAATTAATTTTTAAGTTTTTTATATAATTTTTATTACAAACATGCACGTATGATGGATTTATTTATAAATTTTTTAAAAAGGTAAATAACTTGAATTGTAACTCAAAATTAAAGTAATCGACCCGATTAACTTACTTGAACAATATGACACTCAGAACCTCCAAATCCCAGATCAACTCTGATACAAGTCATCTATATCTAATATGCAAACATACATGAAAAAAATGCAGACTTACATGACTGAAAGTTTAATTAGCTTTACATACACATCAATAAAAAACATCTAACTTTTACCTTTTCAGGTCATATTCACCATGCAGTGCGATCCAGATTTAGTTGGATTCCAATGTCAACTTTGGACACCAATTGAAAAAAAAAAGTGTGTACCTGTCAAATGACCCCTAAGTGCAGAGTCATCCATCTATTGGGCTAAATATACTCACAACCTAATATTGAAGGCAAGGTATAATAATTAAATTAAAGAAGATTATATCCATGTAGGTGCCACATAGGATAATAAAATGGGGTGATGTGGAATTTAACCGCTCAAAGGGTAAACATGAACCCAAAATTTGATAGTAGGACAAATAAAACCCAAAAGTATGACGAAGGATAAATATAACTCTTTTCTAAAAATATAAGGGCAAATATGACCCTTGATTTATTCGTATGTGTATAAGCTAAAGGAAAAGGGGTAAAATATATCCATCAACTTTGATTTATTGGTTGACTATACTCTTACCTTTGAAATAAAATTGTTCTTACCCATATTGCTACAAAACGTTTCATCCATGCCTCTCCTTGGACGAAAATCCCCAAATCAATCAAAATTAACTCGATTCTAAAGAAAATAACTCACCTTTCGAATATAACCCAAACTTGACCAACTAACTTAACCCAAGCCTACTTCACCTCTAACTCTAAAGCAATTCTTAAGAACTTAATCCCTCTATTTCTTGTAACCCAATTAAATTAGTCATAAAATACATTTTCATCGAAAATGAATCGAATCGGTATAAAAAATACTCTAGTTTCATTAATATTCATTGAGTTATTTGCTAAGATTTGAAGATGGTTCTGATGATGATGGAGAAAAAACACCTTTGAGGCAGAACAATAGAGTCAGAATTCTCGTTCATTTTTATGTTTTTCTTGAATTAGTTGTGAAAATAACTGTTCCATTGTGTTGCTTTATGAACTGCCGTGTCTCGTTCTTCGTTTGTGTATATGTACACTGATTTAATTCGATAAAACGAGAAAATATGGGTGTGATTTTCATAAATTCAATTTTAAAAGGGAAAATTGTATACAATAGCAAACTATTAATTCAAATTAAACACTATAAACATAGTTTGATGTAATTGTACCCTATAGCAAACTATTGTTATTTTCGTCTCTCTCCCTAGTGAAATCTCGCTCGCCCTCTCGTTTTGGTGACGGTCTCGTTCACGTCTCTTGCTTTTATACAAACACAAATGTATAAAATGTGTTTGTGTTTGTATAAAGCGAGAGAAAATTGTATATATAAATATATTTTTCATACCCCTCTCTCTCTTCTCCCATCTCACTCGTCACTCACACTTTATGCAAACATAGATGTATATATTGCGTTATGTTTGTATAAAGCGAGAGAAAACTGTATATACAAGTAGAAATGCATACATTTTCGTCCTATACACTTGTGATTATACAAATACAATTTTCCCCTGCCTAGTTTCTTTTGTCTATATACAATTGATCTTTTGTATATGTATACCGAAATAGATTATAAAACTGCTTTCTTTTGTATATGTATAGCAAATTATACAACTGTCTTTTTTGTATATGTATAGCAAAATATACATATTTATGTTTGCTGTGAAGCTCAATTATGCAAACTATATATATCATACAAATGTGATTTTTATGTTTGCTATATGTGAAAGTTACTCATTTAAAAATTAAATCGAAACAATTATATGGACTTGAAATCTGATTTATCAGGATAACTCTACACTCGCTTTGTTGTAGAAATAGAGGAACGAGATGAACAAGAAGAACGGAGATCAATAATCAATGAAGATTGGAAAATTTGAATTACAAATACTCCACTGTGTTGAACGCAATAGACCATGGTTACGATTGACTTCCATTTAAGATATCTCGCATATAACTACTCTATAACAAAGAATTATGTATATAAGTGTGAAAAGAAGCTACACTAGTGATATTGAATAAGTTTACAATTATAAATTTCCTTTTATTAAGTTGAAAGGCGCTAGAGGATCTGTAATGATGATGAGTTTACACTACTTTGGCGAGAGTTGAAAAAAAAATCCTTTTTTAGAGGTCTTACACATTCAAACATGAAGAAAGTGATTGTTTTAACTTATCAGTCTTCTCAAAATTAAATATACATTTGTATGAAGATACCTAGAGAAACAAGCTTTGAATTTGGCCATATCTTTATTGTTCTTGATCTTGTCATTTCGTCATCAGTTATTCAATTTGTCACAAGAAATTTTATGATCTCAATTTTGCTCTACTTTTTTTTTGTGTGTGTGGGAGGAGGGGGGGGGGGGGAGGGGAGGGGAGGGGTGAGTGGCACTAAGGAGGAAAAGTGACGAACTCAAAGAGAGGTTTAGAGATTTAATTGCCATCCATTTTTTTAGAGTAACTTTCACATATAACAAACATATAAATCATATTTGTATGATATAATATAATTGGCTCCATAACAAACATACTATGGAACATTAAATTGTATAACTCGTTGGCAGAAGTTTCAGATTTGTATAATTTAGTTGACAAACCATTTGTGTAAATCATTGGCAGTATGTTGTTTGTATAAATCGCTGGCAGGCCATTTGTATAAATTGTTGGCCACCTGTTATTTGTATAAATCGCTGGCAGGCCATTTGTATAAATCGTTGGCAGCCTGTTGTTTGTATAAATCGCTGATAGCCTCTCAATTCAACTTTGTGTTTGTATATCTGCATAAAATTTGAATTTGAATACAATTGAATTGAGAAAGACAAAAGAGAAATGTACGGAGAAAGATCTGTATTTGTATAATCATAAATGTATAATACAAAAATATATGTATTTATATTTGTATAAACAATTTTCTCTCTCTTTATACAAATACAAACACAAATACATTTTATACATTTGTGTTTGTATAAAAGCGAGAGAGGTGAGGGAGAGATGACTAGAGTGACGAGCAGTGGCGTAACTAGAATTTTATCTAACAGTATCAAAATATTAAGAAATAAAATTGAGTAGAATACAAGGAGTGTCAATATACAATATATATACATAAAAAATAATTTTTATTCTAGCTACACAATGTAATTTTCCGACGAAGGGGTGTCAACCTGTGGCTCCGCCACTGATGACGAGCAAGAAACCTAGAGAGAGGTGAATGGTAACTGTTTGCTACGGGTTACAGTTAAATCAAACTGCCTCAGTACTTAACGCCAGGTTCCCTCCACATCCTCATACATATGAAAAGTACGCCAGTTGTATTAGCTCATCAACTCGCCTTAACGCATCCTTACTATATAGCTGCGGACTTGCGGCGTACGGTATCACTTGCCTAATAGCTGTCAAATGCGAAAGCTTCAAAATTTCAAACTGTGATTATAATATTTAACATGAATTAATAATTTGTTATTTTATATATATATTTTTTAATTATAATAAGTCGAATTTAGATTAAAATAGATAATTGAGGAATTTCAAATGAAATCAGATGAACTTTTATTGATTTGGAAATTTAGGGGTGCATAATAAGTTTTGTAACCTTAAAAGATACTTTATTTTAACTTATTAATAATAAACCAAAATAAATCATAAGTTTCTGAGGTATTTTTAATCTTTTCCCAAAGCTAAAACTCTGTAGTAAAAAATGTAAAAAGAAAAACTTTCTCAAAAGTTATCCGCAACTGCTTTTGTCGTGTACTGCTCGCTCATCAACAAGGGCATAACGCGGGAAAACTCAACACTCCAAACTCTCCTCACTGCGCACCCTCTTTAACACGCGCTTCCTTCCGTTTGCTCAGAAAATCTGAGGAAGCTTCTTAGGGTTTTTGCGAAAGGTCTGTAATGGCGGACTCAGAGAAGGAGGCGGTGAAGGTCATATCCCGAATCGGAAAACAACTGGGTGCATTCAAAACTTGCCCCAATAAAGATACTCTTGTCAATTTGTTAAAAGTAATACCTCACTCTCAACTCTCAAACTATTGATTGTGTTTTCTGTATGTTAATTTATGGAAACAGTTCATTGAATTTTTGTATTGGCTGGTGTTTCTCTAATTTTCTGAGATGCCTTGCGACTGAAGATATGTTTGTTTGGACTACAGTCTACATTATTGCTCCTTCGTACTAATTATTGATAACTTCTTCTTTTTTCCAATTTTGTTATTGCTTATTGTGTTGGCGATTTTTGCTATTTTTCAGTACGTGCTATTCATTTTGGGAGGTTAGTAAGCTTGTTAAGGTTTTAATTTTATGGACTTATCTGAATTAAGATATCACTCTCAGCTATCTTTACTCGTTGGTACAGTTTCTTAAATGTGTTTTCTGAGTCTTCTTCGCCTGTTATTAGTAGTATGAAGACACCACGTGGTATGAATTAAATAGGGAGGGTTCACATTCTTTTGTGTAATCAGAATGGAATAGAGAACCTGGTGAGTTTTGAGCTCCTTTGGAAATGTGTGTATATTTTTGTTGAAGAAAATGTTATACCTTCTTGGTGCATTTGTATGTAAAATACTTTAAAAGAAAAGTATTTATACCCTCAGAGTTTTGGTTTTGTTGTAAAGGGCAATGCGGAATATATGGGTAAGGCGCAAGTCATAAATTCTAACCTAGCTTCTAACTGAAGCCTTGTGTTTAAGTGGTAGCAGGTATAGGGGACATACTTTCCTGAGTTTCAAAGCTGCTGTTAACTGTGTTGAACCCACCACAGATTTCTCGGTTTTAAAAAAATATGGTTATTAACATCTAGGTCATGTTCTCTTGACATTTAAGAATCACTGTGCTATTTTGTTCTCAGATGTCATATTATTTAAAAGTTCTTTGCATGACAAGATTTATTTCTTCTGCAGCAAGCAACTCGTGCCTTTGAAGGATTAAAACAGTCAAGTTCACTGAAATCTGTCATCAAACCCTTGAGCAGTTCTCTTGTTAAGCATAATTTGCTTGTTCACAAGGACAAAGATATCCGACTTCTGGTTGGCATCTGCTTCTGCGAAATTGTCCGTGTGCTGGCACCAAATCCTGAATTTACTGATGCAGTGTCTAGGGTAAAGTTTGACTTTATGCAGTTGTTTCTGTTATATGGTCTTTGCCCATGCTACCTTCTTCTTTACTCCCTCTCCCTGTTCGTAATTGGTAGTAGCTGTAATACTGTCGATGTGATTGCTGATTTTCTAAATTTGTAACAGGATATATTTGGACTTCTTATCAATATCTTCTCAGAGCTGGAAGATACCATGAATCCCTACTTCAGCATGAGGGTACAACTATTAGAAACTGTTGCAAAACTGAGGTTTTGCTTGCTAATGCTAGATATTGGCTGCGAAGAGTTGGTTAAAAAAATGTTCAAGAACTTTTTCGCCTTCTTGAGGTGAAATTCTTCGTTCTCGTTTTATTAATATTTTGTTCTGATTGATTATGAGGTCTTTCATGACCCCCTCCCACCAATTTCCTTGTCCTTTAAACTCCTTTAGTTGTCTAATCATTGAATGCATCAAGAAACACTGCATGAAGAAAACCGGTTGAGAATAAGCACCGACAAAAGGGAGGGCTGGAGTAGGGGTAAACAGGGGTACCTATGTGACATTTCATATAGAAGAAAGCCAATATGCTGCTGATGTTTCTTGTTCTTAGGTTATCCTTTTGGAATGACGTTTTTGGAGAAAATGAAGGTGAAAAGTGTTTCACTTTTTCAAGTTGGCTCTTTTCAAGCTGGGAACTGAAAAACTTTATTAGAGCTAAGTCTTTAACTTTTTCAAGAACTGAAATAACATATGTTTCTCCAGAAGTTGGAATTTTTTTTCACAACAGAGTTTTCACCATTTTTTTAAAACAAGTGCAGTCAAAATCTATGTTCAATCCACATGAGAAAACAAACCCTAGAATGTCCCCAAGCTTACTAATATTCTGCAAGAGAAGTGGTGAAGGTGCTTCTTGAATTGCTAAAAGAATACTCAAACAACATTCCTAAGCTTAGAGAAAGCTGATATAGTGAAGGACTCTGTCAGAGAAGACCTAGGTGACTGGAAAGGGCAAAGTCAGTAGTAAATGATGAGTATGTAAGGCTAGAGAAAGCTAGTAGACCATTGTCAAACCTTTATTCACGCTCAGCCCATCTGCAGCATGTTCAAGGAGATCGTGAAGTCTCAGATGAGGATAAAGAGAAAGAAGTATTTTAATACAAGAATCTTCCTGTGCATGCTACAAGTGGCCAATCTGAATCTAGCATCATGTTGCACAATTTTCTTCATGAGAGAAAATTCAGTTCTTTGTTTTGGTTGAAGTGGGAATTAATGCTCAACGACACAAAAGCTTAATATAAGATCTTGCATTGCTATAAAAAGAAAAAACAAGAGGGGAAAAAGGGAGCCGAAGTGAAGGAAAGAGGTGTGGAAGTAACTAAACCCTTGTTGATTTTCTTAATATTCAATTTAGCATCCCAAGATTTCCCAACTCTGGTGAAGTTCCTAACAGCAGATAAATTTACTCCTAACTTGTTTATTCCTCTGCAAAATCACAAAAAAGTTCATTCAATGAAAGGATGAAGTAGGATTATATATTAAAAAGAAAAGAGGGCTGAAAAGTGTTTACCGTGTGATGTCTCATGCTTAATAATTTTACATGAATTTTTTTCCTGCGGGTTACATGTGGAAAATTAGTTTTACTATCTGATGGTGCTAACTTTTCTCGTAGGGAACATCACCCTCCAAGTATGGTTTCTGCAGCTGTATCAATAATGACACAAATTTTGGAGGAGAAAATGCAAGATAAAGAGAAGACCAGTTCCGAGCTGCTCATTTTTGAAAAAGAAGAATCTGAGCCCCTTTTAGATGTGATCTTGCAGAACCTTTTGAAAGAAACAAAGGTAGATATGGTGATCTATAACATAATAATAAGATTAAAGCTAAAAGTGGTTGCTTCATTAACAGTTTCAGGTGTACTTTAAACTTTGTTTTGAAAAAGATGTAGTACTTTCATCCCTTTTATCGATGTAAAACAGAATTTTTTGATCTTCTTTCATCCCTTCTCCAAGATGAAATTAACAATAGTACTTAATACTGTAATCTCTACTCATTGAATGCTGTCTTCAAGTCAAGAAATGGAGTTCCTTTTGGTGTTTGAGTTCTCTTTGCTGTCACCTTTCTCACCGGAAACAGTAGGAGAGGTCGGGAAGTTTTGAAGAGGATGTTCTATTTTATGTGTCTTCCTTTTTGCACTTATAAAGCTTTAAAGTAAGGACTTAAGCACACCTAAGTCTTCAGAGTTAATCTGCTTCCATTTTCTGTAAATAATCACTGATTATAAATTTTTCTCTCTGTGTTTATCCTCTCTAGCTGATTTCTTGTTCAATTGTATAGTTTTCCATCTATAGATCAATTTATCTATATTGCGCTATGTAATTTAATTTAATTCACATACTTCCTTTTTTTCAACTTAAATGACATAGTTTCAGATGATTTGTCCTTAAGCATTGTAAACTTTCTCTGATGACCGAAATTTCCTGAAGCAACATATACTTTGAAATACAGAACTTGTTGTGTCTCTACATAAATTCATGGATCAACTCTTACACTCTTTTTATTGAGATAAACCAAAGAGTGATCTCTCCCCAACTCCCTGTAAATTGCCAGATAATCTTTTGGATTTTTCCAGCTCCCTACCTTTAGTATATTCTCTGTATGAAGCTTATTAATATTTCTTAGCAGTTTGTACTTTTCATTTTCTGCATCTACTGGATCCCATCAATGTAACGATTACTTCATAGGAAAAAGTTAATTATACCCCAAATTGGCACATCTCTGTGTGTGTGTGTGTGTGTGTGTATCTGTCTGCATGTGTTTGTGTATATATTATATCATTATATGCATGTATGTATATAAATTGGTCGCTCACATATTATACTCCAGTTCAAAACTATTTTAAGTTGACATCTTTAAAGTCAAGCAAACATTCAAATGCCAAAGATGGTGTAAGAGAAATTAAAGAAAGGTTGCGTGCACATAGGGTGTTGTGCTTGTTCATCTTCTCACGTCTGAGTGTCTGAGCAACTCCGCATTTGCGAGTTTGCTCACATTGGTTGTCCCAGGCCTAGATAAGGGAGGTGGCTTGTGAAAACAGGGCAACAGAAGAAAGAGATCCGTACAGATCATACCAATTATTTGGGATTAAATTTTAGTCAGATTGGTGCGTTTACTTTAGGTCTAATGTTCACTAGTAGTGGGTTAGTTTTGTTATTAATGCTAGTAATAGAGAATCTCTAGTACCTTAGTACCTGAATTTTAAGATATTGGATTGAGATGTTGTATAAAGGAGCTATATGAAATGGGAGAATATATATAGCTGTCTACAACTAGCTTGGGATTGAGACAATTGTTATTGTTGTCAGTGTCTGTCAGTGTCAGCAGCATATGGACTGGTTCCATATCCATGATATCTGAAAATTACTCTCCACTTATTATGAGTCTATAGTTGCAGCTCCCATCTCTTCTCAGGTTCACCTCATGTTATTCTTTTTTGTTTGTAGATAAACTTGCTGCCGTCTCAGAAGTTGTAGCTTTCAATCTTTCTTCTTTTCTTTTTGTTGATTGCACAAATGATGGTATGATTCCTGCTAGTCTTTTAGATTAGGGTACATTTCCATGGGTGCTAATGGAGACTTGTCATTTGCTCAACTACTTTCTCTGGTTGTCTGGGGTAAGGTGAGAAAGACATTTTTTTTGGTCCTTGAATAATGAATACCCATTTATTTGATTGATTGTAGAATTGATGTTTGGATGATGAGAGACTATTGGAGGAGGATTCATCAATTTGTGATCATTAGTAATGCCCTGAATATGTCATTTAATGTTTAATATTTGATCTTTAATTTTGGGTGGCGAGTCAGGTCTTTATTCTTTTCGATCAAGTGCAGAGTCATATCTTTTTAGATGGAACCTTCCGAATGACTCATCAAAATGCAGTAGTAGTGCATCTTATTTGAAGTTGCTCATAGACTTGTTCTTTTAAGCTTGCTTCTAGTTATGGCTTCTTGAGATTACCTTCTTCCTTGTCATGCTAAGCGTTCTTGTTGTTGATGGAGGACGGCACAATATTTATGTGTCAAGTTTACGAATGATATGCAATGTAGAAACTTCTTACATTTATTAAGTGGTTCTTGTTTGCAAAGATGAAATTAATTGACACCACTCTCTTTGTTTTGTAATTTACCGTTCCTATGGAAATATCTGCCTAATTGTCTTTTAAAACTGGAATTCTTTTTATGAATTTTGTTCCAGGGTGCATCTCGTGCGTCTCACCAGCTTGCTGTCTCTGTCATTCAAAATTGCAGTGAAAAGATTGAAGATACTGTTTCAAGGTTTTTAAGGTCTTGCATTCTTAATAGAGATGCTGTGCAGAGTGAGATCAAGGAATATTACCATGAAATTATATATGAAATCTTTCAGTGTTCTCCTCAAATACTTTTTTCTGTCATACCTAGCCTGATCCACGAATTATTGGTGCGTCATTCTCCTGCGATTTAGTCTATTTATTGTATGACATTGTACTCAGTTAAATGTTATTTGTCTGGTCCAGTTGAATGCAGAATAAATTTTGATTATCATTGTTATTGTTATTTTTCCTCGTCTTCACATTATTGCTGTTGTTTAAGTTCTTCCATTGAATTTGGGTTACTTTTCCCACTCCATTGCTCAAACTAGAAATGTAACTTCATTCACAGACAGATCAAGTGGATGTCCGGATAAAAGCTCTTGGCTTGATGAAAAAGGTCTTTTCATTGCCTGGAAACCATTTTGCCCGGGATTATCACCAGCTTTTTGTAGAGTTCTTAAACAGAACCTGTGATAAATCTGCTGAAGTGAGACTAATTACACTTTCATGTGCTAAAGCGTTCTACATGACCAATCCATCTGGAAAAGAATCACTTGAAGTTCTTTGTAAGATGTTGAAACTTTTTTTCTTTTCTCTTCCTTTTTTCACCTTTCAATTTGCCCTTGATTTGTTGGTCTCCTGATTCAGCATTACATCTCACTATTTAACTCATGTGAACCGAGCAGCTGCTCTTCAAGGCCGGCTTTTGGATTCTGATGACAGAGTAAGATCAGAGGCAGTTACTGTGGCGTGCGACTTGGCAAGATATAAGCTAAAATCTGTTCCCCTTGAACTTATCACATGTGTTGCAGAACGACTGAGAGACAAAAAGGTTGTAGTGGTGAACAACTTTCATAAGATAACATTGCCTTTTGTGCAATTCTTTAAAAAAGAACTTCTCTGTTTGTACTCCTGAAATATGCTTTTTCATCTAAATATGTAGGTGTCTGTTAGAAAGAAAGCATTAAAGAAGTTGTTAGAACTGTATCAGGAATATTGCACACAATGTGCCACTGCCATCATGGATTTCAGTAATCATTTTGAACAGATTCCATGTAAAATTTTGATGCTATGCTGTGACAGAGATTGTAAGGAGTTCAAGTATGCCCATTTTTCATGATGCGACTTCTAAATGGATGCATTTTCTAGTTGATGGAGATTTAATTATGATTCACCTTACACAGGCCTCAGCAAATGGAGATTGTGCTTACTGACACTCTGTTTCCTGCTTCTCTTTCGATTGAGGATAAAATCAGGCATTGGGTCTTCATGTTCTCACTTTTTACGCCTTGTCATCTGAAGGTCTTGAATGCAATTTTGTCTCAAAAGCTGAGGTATTTTGGTGATATGTGTCTTTCATTAACTTTTCAGTTCGGCCTTGCTTCTTTTGCTTGAATTCATGGGATAGTATTCATCCAGGTTGCGAAATGAAATGCAAGTGTACTTAACTCTCCTCAACAAATACAAGGTATCACAAATAATATTCATCTATGAAATATTCTGATAATTCTCTTTGTTCACCACTGTATAGCAGACAATTGAATTTGTTAAAGCTGAAGTTATAGATGCTTTTATGATTAGAATTTTGGATTGCTCAAAATTTCCAAATTTCCAGCTATGATTACGTCTTGAACTTGGGGGTACTTTTTACTTTAGGCTGAAGCCTCTCTGGTTTTGTCTTGAATGCCTTTTTGTGGCATAACTGCCATTCTTGTTTCTAATCTCTTGATGTTGGCATGATAGGTTGCTGTGTTGAAGAAATTCTAATTTACTAAGAATTCTGTTTTTTACATACTTTTGTCAAGTCATTGTGCAGTGATTTTGCATCGGTTTTCCACTTTTTATTGTCCAGGAAGAAGTATCGGAAGAAGTAGAAAAGAAGTTGAAAATGTCCATTGTGAAAATGTCAGCATCTTTTGAGGATACTGCCAAAGCAGAAGACTGCTTCCGCAAACTGGATACAGTGAAAGACAGTCAAATCTTTGATCTGTTGGAGAAGTTATTATCTGAACAGAGCACTGAAGATGCCCAAACCACCAGGGTGAGCTTGTTTCACTTTCTTATAGTAGATCTTTCCTTATTTCACTTTTAACCTGTATATAGAGTGGCTTTCTATACATCAAAATTCGACCACGGAGCAAGATGCCATTAGAGTTTCTAAAGAACTTTTGCTGGAGTAATTTTAGGATAATTTCTTCTAACCTTCCCGTGTCTTTTGTGTTTTCTTGGTTTTATTCCCCAATAAGTTACACTTAAATTTTGTTGATGGTCATGGTATAGAATAGAGAATGACCAGGGACCTGTTCCAGTTACACTTAAATTTTGTTGATGGTCATGGTATAGAATAGAGAATGACCAGGGACCTGTACCAGTTGTTGGGCCTCTAAATGGGGTATTTTTTTTATATGAACTTGATTTTTAAGAAGTGCTAAGTGGCTCAACAAACTGGAAATTATGATATAACCAGAGGAGAAAAACTAAACAGGTTAAGTTGTGGGCCTAGAGTATAGAGTTGCTCAACTGTAAAATGTTGCTTGGAGTAGAGAGCAAGCTCAACAAGTTAAAGAGTGTGCCTGGAGTAGAGTTAGTTTTGGAGTTTTTGGTTTTGGTTGGTATTGCTTGGATTATTTGGTAAGAGACCTATATTTTGGCTTCCTTGATCGGTCTGAGGATCGTATCTTTGGCAACAAGCTTACTAGAACTTCAAAGTGATTTCGACGAGTGACTGCTGCATATATTATTTTAAGACATCTTATTCTCCTCATTATACACTTCTCTAATCTGAGAAAATTCTCTTGCTTTGGCAACTAAGTGAAGACCCCACTTCACATTCCTTTCATTCTGAGTACATTTTGTTGCCTTGGAAACTAAGTGAAGACCACACTTCTTTTTCCTCTCTTTTGGGGACCTGGTGGTGGGTGCTGGTATGTGGGTATTGAATGGGAGTAATTTTTACAGCAAATACTATAAAGGATCTAGTTAGCTAGAGTTAAATGATGCAGTCTGGAGCATTTCATTATTTATGTTGTACATATCCTGAAGTTGCATAAATTTTATAATGCATTTGAGTTAGTCAGATTCACTTTTTAAGTGTTGAAAAAGAAATTTCTATTGGGTTGGAGGTAAAAGTTTCATGATCTCAGTAAGATGCAGAGTGTTTTGCGTGGTCATTCCCCATTGTATTTCTGGCTTCCCTAACTCCTTGTTTTCATCTGGATTGTAACACCTGATTTGGGTTGGCACATGTGCAAGTTCATGATAACATGCTAGTGCAATTTTTTGTGGATTAGAGTAATCTTATTTTTTTTTCATCTTTAGATTTGAGTTATTGCACCATTATCAGTTCCTCTGCAGATTTAATGAAACTCTTGTCGCCCCTTTGCATTATCCAGGATAACCTTTTGAGAAAGACTGGCAACAAGAGTCTGCATACTGAGTTTCTGCAATTACTCTCCATGAAATGTTCATTTAGTCTATTTGGTTTGGAGCATGTGCGCTGTATTTTTGATCGTCTTTCAGGCGACAGATTTAGGAATAAGCATTTGGAGGATTCTTCTGTGCAACTCCTCTTGGTAAGAGATAGTCACTTTAATTTTTTTTTGATAAAGGTAAAGTTAAGATAGTCACTTTAAATTAAAAGAAGAATCCTGAAATTGGTCAATTTTCGCAACTTTTTATTATTTTTTATTTTTTATCATCTTCAGTGCTTCTCCATATCCAATATTTGGGAACTTTGGGTATTGTTAGGTTAATTTCTCTGCAGATTATGCTATAATGGTCAAAATGCATTCTTGTCTTTTCTTTCTCTCTTCCTTCTCAGCGTTCAATTGAACTACTGAAATCAGTTAGGTGCACCAAACTATGAGAGTTACTGTTGCAGTTCCATTTTGCTGTTCTTTTTGTTGATTTAAACATGTTTCCATTCATAACGTGGCCAAAAATCTGTCCGTATACAAGGGTATACCAAAAGGTAAAGAATCTACAAGAAGAAATGATTCTCTACAAACTCCACCCAATCTTCTAAACAATAGGGAACTCTATGTGTGCACCAAAAGAATCTGCTGATTTCTAGAAAGTAAACCTAGGTCGCTAGTAATATACTGTCACTATGTTAATTGAAAAGGAGATCATAGAAGGCTTCAGATTTTTTTGCTGTTTGATCAGGACAGTTGTGAAAGTTGTGCTTAAAAAGTTAATCTTTTGTTACAAAGTTATTTTTCATTGTTGCTTTGCGTAGGCATCTGCTGAGCGAGTTAAATCACTTCTTTTGAATGAAGTTCTCCAGCTCGGAAAAAGGCATAAGGAAACTTAAGCTTTATATATGCGCCACTTTGAACCTTTCTTTCACTCATTTTGTGTGTTAGATTTTACTTCGTACAGCATTCATATCCATTTCAATTGTATGCTGTTGCTTCATCTTCATCCCTTTTTTCTTGTCAGACTATTCTGAGTGCATTCCCTTCACTCTTGAGTGGATTGGAGACAGAATTCGAGAACTTGTTGTTGGAGGAGGTTATCCCATTCAACGAACAGCTGATCCGATTTCTTGCAAAAGAAGGATCCCACATGTCAATCAACCTTGGGTAATTTTTCGAATTCTAGGTTGTAATATTGTGCATTGTTATAGAAAACGGAAAGCAAGTGAAGCCCTCCCAGCCCAAAGGAAAATGTCCTTTTCTTTCTATAGTGAATGTAATAATGAGTCTGATAGATAGTATTGAGCTTTCACGAATTCTTTTGTTACATGACTTTGTAGCCAACATTCTAATGAAAAGTTTCACTCTGTTAGGTTGAGAATAGATTACTCTTTGGTTCAATCACCATGCAGTATTTACTGTATAGTGTCGTATATAAAACAAATTTCTCTTCTGATACATTGTTTTGTGATTATGTGTGTAGTTTTTCATTTGGGGATTGAGCATTACTTTCCTCTGATTTGTTTTAGAATTAGTATCTCTCGGCATAAAGTATTTCATTTGGTGATTTAGTGAGAGCATGAACTTAAAAACTACAGCTCACTTTATATTGTAGTGTCTTATTCAAGTAAATGTAGGTCTTAAGTTGATCATCTGATTCTTTTTAAGTCTGCCCTTTGTTTCTATTGTATTTACATGAAAACAAGGAGTGGTCCAGGACTCCAGGGTTTTCACCATGTTAGTATCTCTACTCCTGAAAAAATGGAGTCTCTTCTGCTATTAACTTTACCTGGGTGTATCCCTCTGACCATCAGCTTAACTTCTCTATTATCTTTCCTGTATTTGATATGACAGGAGCTTCTTTCTAATTTGTATCAAAGCAGAGAGTCTTTACCTTCAAACTGGAGGATAACATGGGTTTCGTCTTTCTTGGTTGAAAGATTAGATTAGACATTCCCTGCTTGTTTTAACATAAATAATTCGATAGGTTGGCTTCTTGAAGAACTCTACCTGCGGAACTGCTTACTTTTATTTCCTGTGAGAATATAGGGGAAAAATATTATTGAATTGTTGTTGTGTCTCCATTATTACATTGAGACCCAATTTATAGACCCTAGAATACAATCCTTTACCTAGTATGATACTATTTAGTATTTCTTTTCCTATTCTAATAGGGTTGTATAAACTTATTCCTATTCTAATCGGATTGTATAAACCTATTCCTATTCCAATAGGATTGTATAAACCTATTCCTATTCCAACACTCCCCCTCAAGCTAGTGCATATAATTCATGTACCTAGCTTGATACAATTAATTAACACGAGGACCAATGAGGGGTTTGGTGAGATATCTGCAAGTTGATTAATCAACTTCACAAAATTGACAGTCCATCTTAATGTGCTTTTTTCTTCTCATTAAATACTGGTCAGTAAACACAAGAGATAAAATTCCAGTTTTGAACTTCCTAAACCAAACCTTTAAAGACTGCTTCAGACCATAGGGTGACTCACATAATCGACATACAAGACTACTAAACTCCCCTCGAGCAACAAAGTGCTCAAAACATAGTATAAAATATATGGATCATGTTGGAATCAATAGATGAGTCAATATTAAACAAGTCATCGAAAAACTGGTTGTAACATGCTCATATGGCAGAGTATTAGATATGATGGCTAAAAGTGGTCACAATCTAAGAAATAAAATTATATTGATAGGGTTGGAATAATGTCACAACCCAACTAGAAAATAAAAATTATATAGGATAGTTCGAATTGATGGAACGACCCCATTGAAAAAGAGAAATAATATGGGTAGGGTCGGAATGATGGCATAACCCTAATGAAAAAAAGAAATCACATAGGTAGGATTGGAATGATGGCAAACCCTACGCAAATAAGATTTGAGGAGTCATCAAAGACGAATGGAACTACGGAAATCAAATCTGAGGAGTTAGCGATAAGACACACGGTGCTATGCAACTCAAATATGAGAAAATAGTTCGGAAAAAACCCACGGTACTACGCAAATTAAATATGAAAAGTAGCCTAAAGAGATGCACGATGCTACGCAAATAAGATACGAAAAAGGTAGTCAGCAGAAGGATGACAGGGTGCTACACAAATTAAATATGAAAAAGTAGTCACCGGAATGATGGCACGGTGCTACACAAATTAAATATGAAAAAGTAGTCAATGGAATGATGGCACAGTGCTACACAAATTAGATATAAGAAAGTAGTCACCGGAAAGATACACGGTAACCCAACTTTTGCTAACATAATCATTGGCCAGACGGGCGACATATATGAGTAATAGCCACCCGCTAGCAGCGGAAGCTCTTTGATTATCTACCAAGATCGTAGAGGCTTTGATACCGTGTGGGGGTAAAAAATTATTGAATTGTTGTTGTGTCTATATTATTATATTGAGACCCTATTTACAAGCCCTAGAATACAATCCTTTACCAAGTAAGATACTATTTAGTATTCCTATTCCTATTCTAATAGGATTGTATAAACCTATTCCTATTTCAACATTTCCCATTTCCCCGCTTATTTTCTTTTTCAAGTATAATTTTTGTTTATAGAGATGTTTGTTTTGAAGATAGATCTACCATTCACAAAGTAAAATGGAATTGTTTGGTACTTTACTTTTTTGGTGTAAACAGCTCTGTATAGAAGATGTAGATCAAATTATAGAACTAGTAGGCAGCTTGTAATTTTGGTTAGGGCTGTAAATTTTTTGAAGGTGGCCAGCATGTCCTTAATGCTGCAGAATACAACTCAAAAAAAAATAATTTGTTTATCCTTTTGTTTTGCAGAAAAGTGAAAGGTGTTCTTCCTTGTTGTGTGTGTTCTGCTAAGTTACTACTCCCTTTTTTGTTCCGAGTTAGAGTAGTTGTATTTGCTTTGTTGCAGTGACATATATCCATTCTTGGAGAAGGTTTGCTTGGATGGCAGTCGTGCTCAGTCTAAATTGGCTGTTTCTGCAATTGCAGCACTAGTGGGCCCTTCAGAGCTGTCCATTTTCTTAGATTTGTGCAAGGTGGTTAACTGTCATTTTCTTGGCATAGTGATGTAAAGTGTCTGTTCATTTTCAGCATCTTTTGGAGTATGCCTGATTTCTTTTACGTTTTAATGATTGCAAACTAATGGGATCTGACTATAAACTTCTACTAACTGCTACTAACAATCATGTCAAATTGAAATTTTTAATACTTCACTTAACTGTTTTGCCTTTGTTTCCTGTCTACTACTTCAGCTGAGCAGGTACTGCTCTTAGCACTATGTTTTGCTACTGCTGTTTTTACTTTTACAACCACCTCTACAACTGATGATGATAATAAAATTATACTTGTATGGCCATAATAATCATCAAAAATCAAAATGATAATAATAATGATAATCATAAGCATGATCATTCTTGTTATAATCATCATCATTACGACCACGACCACGACCACCATCAGTTTTACAATCAGACACTTCTTTATCTAGGACACCTTGTTTTCATCGTTACTATTTTGGTTTAATGTTCTAACCTCAACAGTTTACAGATTGATGCTTTCTTAAAAAGATGCTCTGTGCTATAACTGACTTGAATTTTTGCCCTTTTAGCAAAATGGGCTCTGTTGTGCTATAGTGTACTTCCACATTGATTGATCCATTGTTTTCTTATCTCCTTTAGTCATTTAAATTTTCCTACTTTTCCATTTCTACAATTTTACAGACATTATTTAGGCATAATACATCAACAAACATTCAAACTTGGGCTTAGCTGGCAAGTAAATACTTCAACCTTTGAGAATGTATATGTAGACACCTCAGCTATCTCCGCTATGTCAGTTGAGCAGTCCAAAATTACAAAATGATCATCTAGACACCTCCAAAATTTATGTCATGTCAGCATCGGGTGTCTGCGAGACACTGTCGGGATGAGTTGGAGTGTTTAGTTGCTAGTTGAGACCAAGTTAAGATGTCTAGAGATGCTCTCTCAAAGTTTGAGTGCTTACTTTCCAACTGAGGCCAAGTTTGAGTGTCTGTGTTTACTTAACGTTGGTACTAATGGATACGCTATAAACTTAAAATGTTTTTACTTTCTAAATTTTTTTTGTTTTGTGTCGTTAGTCTATCATTTTACTCCATGTATGAATTGATTCTAAGGTTCTCTCTTGTCTGCATCTATTATTTCTAGACACTTGTGGATTCTTTACATCTGGGGAAACAGCTTCCAACAGTTTTGCAGTCTTTGGGCTGTCTGGCACAACATTCTGTTTTAGCATTTCAAGAGCATGAAGAGGTGGTGACCCGTTATATCATTGAGGAAATATTTCAGCTAACTGATGTGAGTTCGACTCTTCTGTTACTGACTAGCTACTACCTGTTCCCCTAAAAATGGAAATAAAATGAACTGCTTAAATTGGAAGGCATGATAACTGATAAGTTCTCTTTTAGCCTGTCCACTTTGATAGTTGTAATTGTTCTGTTTCTTCTCTACTGATGTAGATAATTTTTTTCCTAGCTGGCCATGTTGGAGGATATGGATTTATCAGAAAAGACTTCTGATTGTAGTGGTTCTTGCCAATTAAAGGTGAGTCCCATCCATCTTATTCTCACTTCTTTTTCTAATTTCATTTCTGTTCTACCAGTCTAGAATCCAGTCTGCATCTCTCTGATCATTCAAAAGCTGTCAGCAAACTGATCTGCACCTGCATCTTTTCCAATAATATTTATGTCTCCATTTGGGGTTCCATCTTGTAAGAACACACTCACAGATTGAAGCAGCTCTTCATATTGACTAGTGGTACTCATGGATATGCACTTGAGCATTGTGAACTAGTTTTAGCAATGTGACGAGATTACTAAGAACTGAACTTCACCAAGCATCTGTTTCCATCCCAAGGTGTTGGAGTACCACATCGATGGGATAAGAGGTCCTTGGCCCTGGACAATCCTCCTTTGTGAGCTAGTTTTTGGGATTGAGTTAGTATTTGAGCCTAACTCATCCAATTCACTGTTTCTGATGTTGGGTCTCCCATCTTGTATTATACACACTCCAAATGTCCTGTCCTTGGCAAGCCATGAGGCTGGGTGGGTGTTGGAGTCCCACGTCGGTGGGATAAGAGGTCCTTGGTCTCCTTATATGGTTATGGAGAATCTTCCTCTCATGAGCTAGCTTTTGGGGTTGAGTAAGCTCAAGGTCCATTTCTTTAACACAGAGAAATTCTCCAAAGAAAACACACACAACGGAATGAACTTGATGCCCATTCCCTAAATAAAACCGTGGATTTTGGTGTCTTTGTTTAATCAATTGGGGGTTTCAGTAACATTTTTTGGGTGTGTTTAGTTTGGAGGAAAACATTTTTTTATTTTTCCATGTTTGGTTGGACAATTTTTTTGGAAAACATTCTTTAGAAAAACAAGTTCCTACAAAACGAGGAAAATGGCTTCCTTAGAAGTAGGAAAAATAAGTTCTATAAGCGACATTCTATGTTTATTATATCCTCCCCCACCTGCCCAACCCTACCACTTGGCCAACTCACCGCCACTCCCCCCGGGCCCTTCTCCCCACCCCTTTCCACTCCTACGGTGTTTTACTAGGTTACATACTAATGCTTTTGAGAAAACATTTTTTTTTGCTTACTGATCAAACACCAGAAAAGTAGGTAAAAAAACCAACTTGTTTTCCAAGATATTTTTTTCAATAGGAAAACATTTTCCATGGAAAATATTCTACTTTGTACCAAACACACTTCTCACTTTATGTAGTTCGTACGAATATGCATATTTTTCTATTCAAAATTCCACAAAGTTGCTAAATACATAGAGAAAATGTGAATTAACTCGAGAAAATGTCAACCAACTCTAACCCTCACATCCACTACAACCGTTGCAATCACAGCTGCAACCACCACCACGATCATCTTTGTACTGAAACAATCATGGTCTGCAGCAACATCTGTGCTAAAGCTCCACAACTAAAACTGTTGCTATTAGCCTTGTCCTTGGCACTTTGTTCAGCACAGTCGTCGTCACCACTGTACTGGGGACAGCTCCTCCAGTTGCACAACCCTATACCCGTCTATTAGTTTGGGGCCAAAACAACCTTCCCGATTCTGCTCTTCTAAGTCTTACCCCAGTTTAGATTCAGCCCACCTACAAAACATCCTTTTTTTTTTGAAACAGGTAACATAAAAACATCCTTTTCTTCCTCCATGCTTTTCAGGTTTCCAGCCCAATTTTGTCTGAATCTTCATAGAACCACACCAGAAGAGACCCGTTATATTAATAAGGTGGGTTTTGGAGAAAGTTCTTGTTGAATATTTTGGATCAATAGGCTTAGAAAATCATCAATGTTGTAGGGCAAATATGAGGAACAAAGAGTAAAATATAAGAATGGGGAAGGAAACAGGACATGTGACACTCAAATAAATCTTCGAATACAATGTTTTTGCTCTTCATACGCTAGATTTGTTGGAAAAAGAAGTGCTTTCCACGTGATAAGTAGTGAAGGTGTATATAAGCTACTCGTGAAGAGTTGGCGTAATTATTGTGCAAGTTGAGGAGGAAAATATTAAGCTTATCTCTTTAGTTATCTACGCTGTTAAATATGGTCTACACTCTTATTTGAAACTTGCTTCAAAGGGGGTGACCTAGATGGCGAAGAGCTGGTGTAACAACCTAAAGTTCTTCCCATCTGCTTAAGGTTTTTTGGTAGAGTTGCCTAATATTTGTGCTAGTGAGAAGTGACAGGTACCATATCTGAAAGTTATCCTTCATGGAGCTGACTGTGAGTTCATTGATTGGCTTATATGGTAATAATGTTGAAATTAGTTCTGAACTTCAGCAAGGGCCCAAAGGATGTTAGTGTGAAATAGTTTACATGTCTGGTTAGGACCTCTTTCTATGGCTTCATCTGACTGTTCAGTTGATGCAGATTTTTGGGCTCAAGACACTAGTTCGGAGCTTTTTGCCCCATGGAAGTGCAACTGTCAGTCGTCCAATTAACTTTTTACTGGATATCATACTGGAAATGCTTCAGAAGGGTGATCATTATGATGGTATCAATTCAAGGTATCAATTATGTTTTCGAAACTCTTATTAATATGTTTATCAGCATATGGGATTATGCTTCTTTGGGCGATTAGAGGGCTCTCACTAGTTGGATAATTATGGTTCCTGGTGACTTGTGAATGAAATTATTTTTGTTAATGACTTGTATTTTAGACTGAAGATCTTAAGGAATTAGGCATTACCCTATACAAAAACAGAAGGTGTAAGAAAATTAGTGGTCTTAAATATGTCTCCACTTGATGATGTGGAAGAGGGTCAATCTCCGTAGTCATTAGGTCATGCACTGATGTTCTTGCAAGGCTCTTATATGCTCTGACATAAATTAACTGTAGTTTAGATTCATGGTTTATCTCCTAACATATGTTATGAGTTAGGTGTAAAGCATTTCTAACACGGTGTCACATTCTATGGAGCACTGCACACAATTTACATCCGTGACAGTGTACACATTATTAATTTACTTATCGTTTTGGTGCCTGAAATGGACATATTACACTATTTTGGGTCACCAGAATCCAAATCTATCGAAAAGTCTGGAGTAGTTATTTTGAGCCTTAGCATGAAAAATTTACTTGTAGAAATAAGAAGGATGGCCCCAGAATATTGCATAAACTCTAGCCACCAGCCTAAGCTTCCATTCTCTTTTCTCTTTCATGTCTTTTGCCCCAAATAGTTAACTTTTTGTTATGTTTCCAACTTTATCCTCTTGTCTGTTTATGCTGCTTAGCTTACACTTGCCTGGAGAGTTCCTTGGCTACTGTGGGGGAGAGAGGTGTATATTGTGTGCAGTCTGCTCCTATTTTTTCTGCAAAGAGGCTATTTTCATACCTAGAACCTGTGACCTATACTCCAAGGGAGAAACTCTACCATTGTGCAAAGGCCTGCCCTTTTAGCTTACACTTGCCTACTGGCAGAAAATGTTTGAACCTACTTTACCAGTTAGTAAATACCATGCTGCTTATACTTCAGACAAGCAGAAGGTATTGCAGGTCAATTGTGTATTTCCTGTAGATAATATGCTTACAAGTCACAGTATCATCACTTGTAAGAAAATCTAACAAGAATAAATGAATGCTGGAAAGTTAAAGGTATATCTTTGTTGCATTTGTTGCGCTTGCAATTAATCACTGAAAACCTTTTTTCTAGCAGTGATTCTGACAAGGCTCATATTAGATTAGCGGCTGCAAAGTCTGTTCTTCAGCTCTCAAGAAGGTGGGATTCACTCATTTCGCCACAAATTTTCCGCTGCACAGTTTTGACGGCTAAGGTTAGAAGACCTCCACTCTAAAGTAATATGTCAGTAAATGCTGACTAATTCTAGCAATTCACTGGCCAAAAAGACGCATTTGTTTGAGTTTTAACTACTTTAGTATTTTAGTTTGCGGCCATAATTGATTAATAACAGTTGGATTGGATACAATATAATCGTTTTTCTTGCATAGTTCTTGCTGTTATTCAAGTACATAACCTTGTCACTGTTACAATCAGCAGAACTGTAGTCATTTCTCTTGTTCGTCTTTTTATATGGTATTGACTTATGCATGTAAAGAGTAGAGTAATGGTCAGATCTGCAGATAAAACTCTTGTTATTTCATTCTCTGATAAGAGGTCTGTGATGTCAGATAGCCTTCATTGGGGATGAAGTAGCACGTTTTCCATAATTTACGAACTTTTGCAATGTAAACCAGAAAATTAATACTGTCATTGCGTAGTCCCATATTGATTACACAAAGAAGTACAAAGTTGATTATTTTTTGAATGAAAAGAACTTGGATATAATAAACAAGCATTTCTATCCCTCACAATAAAGATCTAATAGGGAGTTCTGAAATTCAACATTGTATTCGATCAATATCATATTGATCTCTTTGCAATCCACCTGAAAACTGTTTCAGTAATTTAAATGTGTTTTCAGAGCTTGTGAATGGAGTGCATAATTATTAGTATTTGTCGACGTGCGATTTCTGAAGATGGAAGTGTTCTATTCTAAGCAGATACCGCTTCCATCTACAACGAATGTGCCCGTAAATCTGACGTGCTTTCCTTTTACCAATTCATCATGCCATTAAACATGGAGACAAAAGATTACATTGATTTGGATTAAACATTCAGGAGCCAACTCTAACTTGAATCAGCCAACAGTTCTCTTCCGTGCCTCTTTAGACCCACATTTTGAATCCCACCTACCTTTCTTTTGATGGTCATGGAATCATGGGATTTTCCTACTCAGACCTACGGTTTACTTATTTATGCTTTTCTCTCTGTCATCTGAATATCCATTGTCTAAGGCCTCTTCTTCTTCTGAGTGACATCATTTCTTGCATAATGTGAGAATGGGAATAAGTGGTAGGAGCTAGTTAGCCTCTTTCTCACTGAAAGTCCAATCAGTTGAGAAATTAATTAACCTCCTGCCTATTAAATCAGCAGTTCTGTGCAGTTTGTTACTGCATGCAGATTAAAGAATCAATGAGAAAGAAAAGAGAGATGAATATGTTTAGGAAGAGGATGAGTAGAATGAATGGGAAGCAAGTATAAAATTTTCAAGCAGGAATGGAAGAACTTAAGAGTTACAAAGTTGATAGTTTTCTAAAGGGGAGCTCTTACACTGGTCAGTTTGGACTATTATATGGCTTAAGTTGGGTTTCTTACTGTGGAAGTATAGCTTCTGAAAATGAGTTGACTAATGTTGAATATTTTATTCACTGCTGTTTGCTATATGATCATGTATTTTCTTTTTTGACAAGGTTAACATCTATAAAAAACAAAAAGTCAAAACACCGTCATTGACCTTGAAAACCCTGATCATGTTATTTAGCTGAGCGGTTTTCAACATATCAGTTAATCCACCCATGCCTGGATAAATAGGAAAAGGGAAAGAGGGTCCCCTTTTCTCCGTCCTCTCTCAGAAGGGAAAAAACCAGATGGTGAAACATTGATATGAACAGAAAGAACTTCACTGTACTCGCGGAACTTTATCCAGTTTATCCATTTGCTGCCAAAATCCATCCTTTCAAGGGTCTTCCAAAGAAATTCCCAACTTAGATGATCATAAGCCTTTTCAATGTCTAACTTGGTTATAATTCCTCACATCCCTACATTCATTTGCTATTAAGATAGCATCCATAATTTGTCTTAAGTTGACGAGGCTCTTCACTTTTGGTGCTGCACCCGTATCGACACATCATGATTGGGGGTGGGAACCGTACCCGGTCTAGTCAACAGATTGTGAGTACTTTGACCAAAATCGACGAGAAATTTCAGACAGATCCAATTATTTCAGTAATCAAAACAAAAGCTACAGTGAAGTTGAAGAAAATGGTATATGGAGTTTTCTACGTCACTTCTTTTTCTTTTATCTCCTTCCAAACTTCTCCTCTTGATCAATATTTTCTCCTCCAGTTATCCACATTATCTCATAATTTAGGTGTCATATCTATATTTTTAGATATTTGAATTGTTTTTAGCTGAATCCTGAACCTGTATCTATCCCCAAATTTTAGAATTTAAATCATGAAGGATCTGACATGTTGATCCTCACCCGTATCGGACACCTGCACTCGAGTCCAAGCAACTTAGAGTTTGTCTATCCTTGATGAATGCCATTTGTTGGGCATCAGTTTTGACATCACTATTTTTAGCCTTTCTGTCAGAAGCTTGTAGATGACCTTGTATAAGGCTATAAGCTGTCAATCAAGACTGATGGGCCTAAAATCCTTCAATTCTGAAGCAACCACCTTCTTAGGGATCAAAGCTATGAAAGGCTATTATAGCTTTTTCCAAAGTAGCCTTGATCATGAAAATTCTGTACAGCAGCTACCTCATCACATTTAACCACTTCCTAACATTGGATAAAGAAAGCCATGGAAAATCCATCTGGGCCAGGGGCTTTATCCCAGCACGTAAGAATAAAAATTATTTTATTTCCTCCTCCCAGAACTGGCTATGGTGCAATAGATTATCTTCCTTGTTGATCATAAGTCTTTCTCTGGGGTCGAACTGTGGTGTCCAATCTTCTGTTTCTGGGTATTAATTTTGATAAAAGCTTATAATCTGTTCTCGGATCCCTGCTGGTTCAGTTACACCGACCCCATTGATCAACTGATTATCAATGTTGTTGTACTTCTTTTGACAGTTTGCAGTTTTATGGAAAAACTTGGTGTTTCTATCACCCTCTTTGGACCATAGAACCCTGTATCCTTGCCTCCCTGCCACCTCCCTTTATGCAATTTCCGCAAACATTATATGGTAATGCATAGGAAGCTAATCCAGACAATGCTCTTGATTCAGACTTTGCTATTAAATGGACTAATTCTTTCATTTCCCGAGTTCGATTTATATTTCCAGCTTGACTTGTTTTATTTTCTTTTCTCCCATGCTTGCTAGAAAAAACTTTTGTTTAGGTCAAAGAGTATCAATTTTTTGATATTCAGTTTAGCAGAACTTGACTTAGATGGATTGGAAGCCTATAAGTATATCCTTATTAAGAAAAGGCCCACGTGTATTTAAGTTGACATTGGTAGCAGCTTGCATTTGGTTTAACTTTGTATATTTTTGAAGTTTCTGATCATATATTCCTATAACTTTTGATAGGATAATTCTCCTCTAGTACAGAGATTGTTTATTAAGAAGGTGCAAAAGCTTTTGAAGGAACATAAGATTCCTTGTAGATATGCATGTGCGTTTCCATTTGCTGCCACAGACTCTTCAGAAGATCTCCAACAAATTGTAGGTTATTATTAAAATTTTTGTTTCTTCTTACTTTGTCAGTTTTTTTCCTTCTTCTGACACTGTCCTTTTTTCCCCTTAAGTCTTTGAAATACATGGAAGAGTTTGTACATGTATATGGCAGTGCAGCAAGAATAAATCGAATGTCTACAATGCCTGGACATGTGACTGCTTTTCCTGTTTATATGGTGGTTTTCCTGATCCACGTCCTTGCTCATGATCCAAATTTTCCCACTGCCGATCACCATGATGCAAACTCCTACGCACAGTTTTTCAGGTTAGTGCTTTCTTATCAGCTGTGTTTAAACACCTCATCTTTTACTTACTATCCTTTTGGGCCAGTCCACTTGTTTTCAGCTTGCGGGCATTGGTTGATTTTAATTACTCTGATGGCACCGTGGACCTCATTAGCAAAGCTAGCTCATACTTGAGAAGTATCTTCCATGCAATAAAAAAGGCAGAGGATGCTGTTGATGCACAAATTACTCCTGTCAGTGTCTTCCTTGGTTTTGAAATTGATGCTAGTTCCTTATTCTTTAATATATTAATGTTGAACCATGAGGGTGATCATATTGCAGAATCTTCATACGTTGTCAGATATTGGGATTTCTTTGTTGGATGCAATAAGCAACAGAGGCGTGTCTCATTCACATATCTCTGGACTTATTTTGCTGCCATCTTCACTCTATAAAATGGGTCAAGAACATAATAGTCAGGCAAGTTCTTTTCACTTGATTGACATTTGCTTTGTTTCTTTAATTTTTATTTACACTTACCCTTTTCTTTTACAGGGGAAAAGTGATCTTTTAATTCGTTATCAGCTAGATGAAAATTTCATTAGGAGTTTACTTGATATTTCTAAAAAGAAAGCTCAGGTATATGCCTTTACCCCTGCATTGAGTTTTATCAGTTTTCATGAAAGTGCCTAACTGATTTTGTTCCCGTTCTTCCATTTTTATCTCAGACTGCTGGCATCATCAGTACACAATACCAAAAATCTCAAGATGGCATGAAGCGGTCTGGTAACAGTGGGGGCAGCATGTTAGAAATGCAACTTTCCAAAAAGGGCCCTCTCCCATTGAGCATGTTAAAAAAGAATTGTGGTTATTCATATTCAGATAAGGAGGAGATAAGTGAAGCAAATCAGGAGCTCACTACTAGAGAAAGACAAAAAACATCGAAACCATTTTCAGCTTCTGTATCATTTGAATTACACAAGGAGTTTTCAATGGACGATGAACATGAAGATGATGCACATGGAGCCATTGAAGCAGATATTACGACTGAGCAGCAGCCACATTGTTCAAGAACTCTCAGGTTGCGACCCTCGTCTGATCAGAAGAATGAAAAGTCACGTTCCCTGAAAGAAAACGACACAATCTCAAGGTGTAAAACCATAATGCGTAAGCCTTCCAAATCCGTGAAAGGCAACAGCTCAGATATCTGCATCTCAAAGGTATATTCTATCATATCTTTCAGTTTTTTCAGTTAGAGTTTCTTGTTCCAACTCTTGAATGTGTAGGGAAGCAAAAATGATGCTGAAAAGTTAATTAATCAGCATAAAGAACTGTGCTCTCCGGAAGATAAATGGTGAGAATTTCTTTGATATTGGTATAATTAACAACATTCACTTTTAAATGACATGTCTGTTTTGATGATGCAGTTATTCTGGAAGCACGGAGGTTTTTGATTCTAGCAACAACTCCCTCAAGGTCTGTTAGAAGATTGCTAAATATAACAGACGTGCTAATAGTGTGTTGGAAATGTTCTGTCTGTTGCTTGTTACCCTGTAACAGAAATTATGAAAATATAAGGATCATTTCTGGGGGGTATCTTAGGAGGAAAAGTTTCCTGGCTCAATTCTGCCTTCGTAGTGTCACTTCTGGTTCTGATCTGACCCTTTTAAGGAGAGCCTGCCAGAACTGGCGTTTGCAAGTTTGCTGTCTCAACTGTTCTATTAAACAAATAGGAGGACTGAACGCCAATCAAAAAAGCCTAGAAGGATTTGGCTAAGTTTCTTAATTATATAAGTTCTGATACAGGGAGCGCTTGCTGATTTTTAGTATTGTATGGACCTGTACTTTTAGATGAATGCATATATCACAATATAATTGTTTTGAGCACAGATATTCAGCAGAGAAGACAATTAGCTAGATCTCAAGTTTGAAACCCCTTGCCAGCGAAAGCAAGGGGTTTGCCTTCTGGGTCGAGCTCGTCGCACCAGGCTTGCCTAGTGTGGGTTACCTCTCCTATGTAGTTTGTGAGCTATTGCATAGGAGCAGGGTTTTACCCTGTGCGCACCCAAAAAGGGTAGCGGCTGCGGGTTTCCCTTGTCGTCAAAAAAAGAAGAAGAAGATATTAGGTGAAAGCTGTGGGTGAAATTTATTCTGTCATGTATTTGGCTGAGGTGGCTCAGAGTTGTATGCAATTGCTGGGGGTGCTGGGTTTGCTAGAGTTAGACAATTGATATAACCAAGGTTTAGATTCTTCTCAGAAACTTTTAATTGGCTTCTTAGGCATTCCAATTGGAAAAACAAGAGAAAATCAGTTCTTGACATGATTAAGTGTAAGTACTTCTGCATTCCCATCAACTTCCTTTTTGAAAGGAAGCCATAGTGTCACCTGGATAGTGGTATGTAGATCAATAATAGGCCCTCCTTAGTCCTCACCTCTCCCCATACCCTTGTCACGGAGGTTGCCATCTTCTAGCCTCTTGGTCATCAAAGAAAAGGAGAACTGAAATAATAAGAAAGAAGAGATGTTGGGCCATCTTTCACGAGAGAGACTGCCTTCTCTCTGGTCAGCATTCCTGTAAGAGCACTGCTTAGCTTCAGATGAAGATTAAAAAAAAGTGATGACTCCCTAGCAAGCACTTGCTCCAACAACAAAGCGAGACTTTACTAATCTACAAAAAAACTACTAAAGCGTTAACAAGCAAGAAAACAGATGCCATGGGTTTTGTTGGAAATAAGTATATTCTACTTCATTACTCTTTGTGTATTAAAGAATTGATTTATTCAAAGTCAAAGAAGGCTTTTTGTCTTATTAATTAGTAACCTGACATCCTTAAAGTTCTTTAAGACGAAACAATAGTATGTGTCGAAGCAGTGTTGGACAATGCGCTCGCCTCTCACTTTAAGCGCTGAGGCAAGGTGACCTGTTGTCACCTTTTTGCTTTCTGGCGAGGAGACGATCTGTAAGGCGATGTTGAGGCGAGAAAAACGATGTTTTTATTTTAAAATGCAACTTGAAAGCTTGGTCTTTTTCACACCTGACTTAGAACACAGCCTGTTCCTCTGTTTTCTGGCAGCATCGTCTCGTTTTCCGGTACTTGAAAGCTAGTTCAGCTGTTGATATATCTGCTTCTCCTTTCTTCTGGTTTCGTCTTCTTTCTGCTTTTTCCTCTGTTTTCCAGTTGCTTCTTTCTTTTCTTTCTTTTTCTTGCTCAGCTTCTTCCTGCCACAGTTTTGTCCTCTGTTTACAAGCTTTCTACCTCTGTTTCCCATTTTACTGCTCAGTGAAGAGGGACACCTCTCCCCTCGCCTTCCAAAACACTGGCTCAAAGTGCTTTTGCATTTTTTGCTGATATGGATAATGAGCTTATTGTGGTTGAATTATCAGAGTTGTATTGTATTTTTTTGTACGGTTGGTTGACTTATTCACAGATGTTGGGTTGCTTTCTCTTATGTAAAGCATTTTCCTGAAAAAATGAACTAATATATGCCATCCAGATATAGTAACAAACAATTTATTTCATGTTGGTTAACAATGGAAATTTTGCACATGTAGATCACATGTGACAGCAGGGAAGCTGAGGTTCTCAGTTTGGATGGTGAAATTTGGGGGACTTCAAGTAATCATTCCTTGCTTGACCAGGTAATGCTCACATCACTATATGCTGACCTTATCTAGCCAGCAGAATTAGGTTTCATGTTTTTTGTTGTTAAGAATCAAACCTCCAATAGAAGATCTAAGATTCAATATCTTATGCAACAGAGTATAATGAGTCATAGACATCTATTTGATCCTTTCCTAGCTTTGAACAAGTAGGTTAATATGCATGATTAATTCATGTTTATCACGTTCCATCATATACTCGAACTGCATTGAATATAGTAAAAGTTTTCTGTAGAGTTAATGTAAGGTAGACTTGCAAAGTGGTGCATTAACATGTTATTTAAGACATTGAAATTGGAAAATGGTAAGGCTTTTGATGACTATCTAATCTGCTAAATACAATATACAATGCTACTGAAAAAGTAAATACAATATAAAATGCTATTGATTTTGTTTGTGAATGTTTCCTTTATGTTTCAACTTTTGGATTTGGCTATAAACTTGCGTCCATAACTCATCTGATCTTAAGCTCCAACTTCCTAATTGCAATATTTTCTTCTTCTTTTCTTTTCTGAGAATTGGCAATTTGTATTCCTCAGCATTAAGGGCTATGCTGAACACCTCCAAAAACTAATCAACAATGAGCCTAGGAAACTCAAACTAATTACAAGGATCCTAGGAAATCTAACAACTGAATTGCATCATCTGTATGTCCTTCCTTACAGTTCTCCTTAATCTTCTGCATTGAGTTAAATCGGTCCTCAAAGCACCTTCCATTCCTTTCCTTCCAAACTGTCCAGCAGATGCAGGAAAGAATTACTCTCCACCATCACTTCTGTGTTTTGCTACGTTCTCTTCTGATCCAACAGCTGGGTAGGTCTGATGTATGTTCAGGCATGGTCCATTTGACTCCTGCAAGGTTAAAGAAAAGGGACCACAATTGAACAGTCACCTTGCAAATGCAGAAAGAGGTAGTTGTTTGTCTTTTCTTCCTTATTACCGAGGAAGCATCATGAGGTTATCTGAAACTCTCTTCTGTAAAGCTTCATCTGTTAGGCAAGCTTTCTTGATCACTTGCCAGGAAAAGCATTTAAGCTTAGTTGGAGCCAAGCATTTCTGCACCTTGGTCCCTGGCCTGTGCTGCCTCCCTAATTGCAATATTTCCTACCTAACAGTATTCTGAAATTAATTGATTTATACTTGTGAAATATATGTTGAATACTGTCTCGCTTAACTCAAAAGAGTTTCTGTTCAACACTCTGACATGAAGTAGAACCTTCACTTTTTGTTGCCCTTGCTTCGACTTTTGACAATGTGAATCTTTCTTGATTGTATTGCCTATCTTAAAGGCATCAAATTTCAACTTGCATTGTTGTCAACAAAATTAACTTTTGGTTGAGCTGTTAATATCAAAAGTAGTTTGCTTATTTGTATTTAGTAAATCTCATATTTGCTTCTGCATAAAGATTTTTGGAAAAAATTCTCCTTAAATCCATAACTGATCAAAATTTTACTGACCTTCTCAATTGGACATTTCTTTTTTCTCCAATCACAGTAATCACATTGTCAGTTTGAGTTTGTTCTCCATTTTCTGCACTTTTTTTTCAAGTAATAAGATTTGGTCAAATTTGGGTTGAATTTTTTCCTGACACTGAGTTAATATGCAGGGTTCCTGTGGTCTGCAATCATTGTGCCGGTGAGCTGTTACATTTTTTCTGATTATTTTATGGGTAGAAGGATTGTGTGATGTTCTCTTATGAACTTTGACTGTTTTCAATCCACTGCGAAATTCTTCCAGACTCTCAAATATGGAATTTCTTTGTTTCAACTTGCAATCCATTTCTTGCTTGATAGTCAATTTAACTTGTCAGTGGTACTTTCCTTAATGTAGGTGTTCATTTTATGTAACCAGGTATATGAAGCATTTTTTGTGCGGTCACAATGTCGTTGGATTTGGATGTTCTGTAATGCATTTTGTGTAATCTTTATCGTGATTGCATTAGCATCTACATACATAGAAGGGGTAAAAATATATGAAACATAGACATTCTTATGTCCTCAGCTTTTTATGTCTCTCTTCTATGAGAAATGATATTTCATGAGTTCATCATGTAAAACATGGACAGCATTACATTGTTCCTATCATATGCTTGAATTCCGCTTTTTATTCTGTTGTGGATGCTATAACATGTCCTCTAAAAGATTTACTGTAGTTACAATGACAAGTGTTCTTCAATTTATAGCCCAAGGAAAAATATAGACATGATTGAATCTGTCTCTCAACAAGAAGATGACTTGTCAGAAGATAAAGCTAAGATTGGTAGTAAAAGAACTGCCTTAGCTGGTAAGAATCTTACCTTTGTTTGTTTATAAGTGTTATGAATTAGTTCAATTTTGTTCTTGCTATGGATACGAGCAGTAATTTTGTTGGATCTTCTACTAATCTAAAAAGTTATTGCTGGTGTTTTGAGGAGTAAGTCTGTATTTACTGTTCTATGATTCTCTTTATTTTCTGCCTCAGAGTTAAAAAATCAGGAGAGTGTTCTTGTCGACTCATCAGCTTCTGAGGTCATTGATGTGAACGAGGATTTTGTAAGATTCACCTTTTTTCTCCTCTGTTTCCTTTCAGCTCGCTATTTTTTAAGTTTTTTTTAGCTCAGATTGTTGTCGCTGTTTCTGAACGGAAAAACCAGCAAGTCAAATTCTTGTATGGTATTTACTCTGCTTTAAAAAAATCAGCTTGCACCAACACTATTAGAAGAGCCACCTGGTCTCCCTTCCACGCCCACCAACTTTTATCTTTTTCTTTTTGTCTCTGTTTTTATTGAAGCTTTGTGGACATTTATCAGGGAAAAAGAAAGAAAAAGTGTAGCTTTTAGAGCTAGGTCCTTCCTCGAATAATTGACTGAGCTATAGAGAGAGATGGCTTTGCAGAAGGCATTCTGGAACGTCCTAATAAATTACAGTTCAGACATTGTGACTTTTAAATTTTTCTGTTTAACCTAGGAAGTTTTTTAGACAAGTTAATAATTTTTTCGGTTCATCTGTTGACTGAAGTTGTTTTTGGGTGCATTACAGATTGCCAGAAGGACTCGAAGTAGAAGAGTTTGAATATACTTTTACAAAGATACACTTAAGTCTAACATGCTGAGTATTTTTGTTTTGGGCATTCTCTATCTCAGCGAAGATGTGCTTGTTTGACTGGTTGCATCATAATTTTCAGCAATCCTCTAGCAAATAGCTGAGTCTTGGCGGAGGTGTTAACAATTGGCTGTTGTGAATAGACAGTTAAATGAGATGTTTTATTAACCTAGTGTTTAGATGGAGAAACTATGCCCCCTTGCCCCGTGTATGATTTCTGTAAATAGTGAACATGTTGGCTGTTGATGTGTTTATACAAGTGAGGGAACTCTTTGAACCCAACATTTAAGTATATTTACCAAATGCTATATTAATGTATGTATGTCATCATAATGATTTAGAAGACTAAATGATAGTCTGTAGATCTGTATCTTGATTGAACTACTTTTCACTGGGTTCATGAAAGATAGAAACTCCATTGAAGAGTATTCTTTTGCTTCTTTCACAAAATATAGTTGCTTATTCGTGTTGAAATTAGCACTGACATGTTGGAATGGATTAAAATAGTCTCTTAACTTTTGTTGGATGAATAGCTGATTGATAGTGCAAAATTATTTTGTGTTTATTTGGTTGAGAAGTTATGATATTGCAGTAATTGGCTTTATTTTAATAGGTTATTTTGGTTGATGGTGGGATTCCACCTAAATGAGGGGTATTTTAGATTACTTTGGTAACGGCATGAGTAAATTTGGCCCTTAGCTTACAGAGTATTTTTTACCCTTGTAAAATGAAATGATTACCTACAAAGTACGCGTACTGAATGTCCTGTTTTTTTCTTTTAGTTGTTAGAGCTCTTCGATCACTTGCTTTGCATTTTTGGTGGTAAAAAAGTTGAAATTAATTTATTTCAGTGTACTTTATTGGCTGTTGCATTCTTTTCCAAATGCATCAAACTCGAAGGATGCGTTGTTGTGCCAGATTATTTACTGTCGATCAACTTATATGCTTCACCTAATTTCTATATGTTTTCCTTCAATCAGATAAAACGTACATTTAAATCCAATAATGACTGAAGCTAATAGCTATATCAAATTTGTCTTTCCGTAATTTGAAATTGAACAATTTTACCCAGCATTCTATTCGTTCTCAATCCTTAAAAATATTTTCAAAGGAGCTTGCATTTGAAAATAACTTTTAAGGGTGTGTTTAGCACAGAGAGCACAATTTTTTTAATAAATATTGCCTATAAAAACAAGTTTCATACATGATAAATACCATCACATATTCATAATATTCACTTAACCTACCTCTTGACTCGCCCACTCCCACCATCCCTCAAAGTTCCACACCAACCCTCTACCTCTCTGTGGTTTTGTGCTAGACAATATTTAAGCATAATACATATATTGAATCATAATATTTGATTTCAAATTTTAACTTTGATTTTCAACTTTTATTATGCTTAAACAGACACTTTAATTCAATTTTTAAATTAATAAACACATGAGTCCTACATGGCGAAATACACATAGTATATCACGTTGGACAAAAAATAACATATAGGATGACATGTGTCTCGATTTGTTCAACTTTATGTAAGTTTAAATGTCTACTTATGCACACCCAAAGTTGAAGAGCATAAATATAATTCGAAACCAACCTAAAGAGCATATTTATATATTATGTCAAATATTTAAATACCGAGCAAATATATATATTTTTTTTGTTTATTTATCAAATAATAGAAAAGAAGTAAGAAATCAATGACATTATTTTTGTTGTTTGAATCCCTAAGCAAAATTCGGTTAGCAATGATTAAATAAATCAATTTCGGATGGCACATGAGTAAAATTTGACATTTTTCTTAAGGAGGATACGACTTAAAGTATACTAGGGAGAAACACCCGACATTCTCGAGCTCTCTCTCAACTCTCTAAGTCCGAACTCCGAGATTTGTGATGGAGGAATTAGAGGAAGCATTGAGTGATAAAGGGCTCACCGTCTCCTCTGTGCCGGAAAAGGGTCGCTGCCTTTTCACCACTCGAGATTTCTCTCCAGGTTTTACTTCCATTCAAATTAGAGTATCGCATAAACTACACATCTCTAAGGTTTACTCGGCAGACTTTTTTTTTTTTTTTGATAATTACAGGGGAAGTGATTATATCGGAAGAGCCATATGTTTCAGTTCCCAATAAATCAGCTAAATGTGAATGGTGTTTTACTTCAAGTAACCTCAAGAGATGTTCTGCATGTCAAGTTGTTAACTACTGTGGCAACACATGCCAGGTACACATTCTAGTTCAATAAACATAAATGAATATCAACAACTAAGGAGCTTTGCTATTTGTCTGTTTAAATTTCCTTTGGGCAATTTATAATTATGGTGAAGTGAACTGCAGAAGTCAGATTGGAAGTTGCATAGGGTTGAATGCCAGGTTTTGTCCAAAGTTGACAAGGAGAGGGTAAAATCGATCACGCCAAGTATAAGATTGATGGTTAAGCTTTATCTCCGGAGGAAACTGCAAGATGAGAAGGTCAAGGTCCATCTACTTTTTTTTTTTTAAATCTTATAAATCAGCTTTATTATATGCTCATTCAGTGAATGTTTGCTAGTCTGAAGTGAATATGACTTAATTTTAGAGTTCAATGTGGTACTTGAATTTTGGTGCAAGTGTTACGTTTGTGCTTTAAATCCGATTCATTTGGGGTGAGCGAGTGCATTGGAGTATAAGCAGCGAGCAAGACATGAAAGGGGAGGTACTGACATCCTTACGGGCAGTCTTAGAGTATGGTCCCTTGATTATGTAGCATGTCGGAGAACTCTAGGTATTTCAAGAAATGGGAGCATTGTAACAAATATGTGATGAAGTCAATCAAGAAGTCTGTCTAATTCCTTGAAGCCTTTCAATTCTTTATGAAAGTCCACACCAGCGCGGACACGTCTTTGATTGAGCCAATTATACTAAAATATTTTATTCATCATTAGAATCTTTTTAATTTGTGTTCATAGGTGAAGTTGTTTTATATTCTTACAACTAAATGTGGCCTGCCGAGGGACCTGATACGTTTCTCATGAATACAATGATGAGGAAAAGGATCAGGTTCAAACAGAACACTTCTTTTTCTGATCTGCCAAAAATCTGAAGGCTAATTAACTTATTTTTTCATTGATCAAATGAACTGCTGAGGAAATATCTACTCCCTCTGTGCCAATATATGTGGTGATTTTTAACTGGGAGCGGAGTTTTTAGAAAGAAAGAAAGATTTTTAAAATCTGATCTAAAACAAGCCAAAGAATTGTGTGTGGCTATAAATCTTATCAAGGAAAAATGAGATAAGGAAGTATGACATTGTTTTTGGTACGAACTAAAAAAGAATGCTTGATAAATAAATTGGCACAAAGACAGTACATAAAAGAAAACAGGGAGTCTGACATCATTTACTTTTACAAAGTGAAAACTGAAAAGATTCCAACAGTTTGTTTTAAAAATGGGAATGAAAAGGTATGGAGGTTGTCTAAATAGGTGATTGGCCATGCAAGTTGAAGCTCAAATTTGAGTTTTAATGCCAAATCTCAAGTTCACATAAAAGGTAGGATTTCAATTTCAAGTTTTTGATTTCAAAAGTTTTCATATTTGAAACTTCATAGGTTTATTATTTGCCAAAAAGACCATAGTTTAAATGTTCGCAAAAAAAGATCGATGCTCGACATTGAGAGATTGTTCGTACCTTATCGGATGATTATATTAAACAATAACTAGTTACTATTATTGTTGATTTATTGGACCAATGGATCTTTGTTAAATTATGTGTATTTGAAAGTTTGTAACAACATGCAATCGAAAACATTTAGTTATAAAAAAAAGGACATGGAGATATGTGATTTATTAATGAGACGCCACCGAATAATTCGATTACCTTGTTTATGAACTATGATTTTCTCATTTGGTAAGATTGTGCAAGAGACTAAGAGCTGAGAAAGTTTTGATAGCTTTCATAAATTTTGAGGTTTCCATGTTTATAAGTACATATTTGAGATTTGAATTGCATGTCCAAACAAATTTCAACTTCAAATCAATCATTTCAAATTATAATATGAAATCATGGCCAAACAGGCCCTAAATATCCCATTTCCTAGTTTGGTTTGACAAAAGAAAAAATGAAGGAAAATGAAGTGAGAGAAAAAAATATTTCTCCTTGGTCAGCTAAAATATCTCTTTCTTTTAGGAGGAAGAGAATCTGTAGAGATGTGAAAGGAGAATCAAATTATGGCATCTCTTATATTTTACCTTTCTATACCTCCTTCCGTTGGTTTCCTTCAAAGTGTAAAATCTTTATATGTGCATGGAAGTACCTAAACTTCCATCATCAGACTTTTTTGGAATAATTGATGGCTTGAAAAGTCAAATAATTGTTTCAGAAACATGGAAACCTCATGCAAGATAAGTCTCCCAAGTAGCTGCAATATATCTGCAAGCAGGCTAATCTTGGTCCTAACCAACTTTAGTTTATCTTCTTACCCTAGTTGGATTTGTCATTCTCGACCTCCAGCCTTGTCATGAAAAATAGTCTTGCTATTTTTGTATATATTGGTTTTGCATGTAGCTCATAACTACTCTTTCACTGCCAGGTCATTCCAATAACAGTCATGGACAATTACAATCTGGTGGAATCCTTGGTTTCTCGTATCCTTGTGTAGCTTATACTTATGAGTTTCTGATATAATGTTGAATGCTGTATTAAGGTTCTATATTTGGTACGTCCTTGACTTTGTTTTGTTCTTGACAAGTTTGTTTCCATAGATATGACTGGTATTGATGAGAAGCAACTAGTTTTGTATGCTCAGATGGCAAACCTTGTCAATCTGATTCTTCAATGTCCCAAGATCAATGTAAAGGAGATTGCAGAAAACTTTTCTAAGGTATAGATTGTGGAACAGATTTTATCTTTTGATATGTCTCGAAACTTTACAATGTTCCTCGTCCCGAAAAAAAAACTATGCTGCATAGGCCCATCCCATGCATAATGTCTGGGCTATATTGTATCCAATGTTCAAATCCTTCGTTATAACTCACTCTTATTTCATGATAATTACAAGACAATGTGGTTAAAGTTTTCCCTCAATGACTTGTCTTGAAGCATCTAATGTTTTTTCTTCCTAAATTCATTGTCTAACCTGGTGTTTCTCTGTTGTCTTTTCTGGGGATGTGCAGTTTTCATGTAATGCACATACAATTTGTGACGCTGAACTGAAACCCCTGGGGACAGGCCTTTATCCTGTGGTTTCTATAATCAACCACAGGTAATTATTGCAATAAATTTATGTTAGCTTGTATACGTATTGCTCTAAGTGGACTTTTCGTGTTATAGTTGTTTGCCGAATTCGGTTCTAATATTTGAGGGAAGAATGGCTGTTGTCCGAGCTCTGCATCATATACCTAAAGGTACTGAGGTAATACATTGTTTTCCAAATCATTTTGGTCAATTTGATGAGTTCAAATTTTCACTAACTGAAAGTATGTCATCATTCTGAAAACTAAATAAGATGCAAATCAACCAACCACAGGTTGATATCTGGAAGTGCTTCCTTTGACCAATACCTCTAATTTTGAGCAAGAATTATCTTGATGAATTTAGTAAGAATGATAACTGATAATGATATGCATGTAGTCATGATGATTTTCATGATCAGCAATCATTGAGATCTTTGTGGTTGACTCTTGAGTAGATTTCAAGAAGCTTATTACTGTATGATTCTTGTTTGCTCTTTTGAGCACTTAAACATCTACATAGAGTTCAATAAGATTGTAGAAATAGTGGTGCATGTCATTGAAGGGGGATTATATGGTTGCTTCGATTCCAATAGTTCTGTTGATTTTATATGTCATAAGCAAAAGGTTTTCACCAGTTAATATTGGAAATTGACGCTCATTACTGTAGAAGTGTGTTAAATTTGACAATATGTTATTTACTGATATTTAAGCAGTAAATTAAAAACACAAGTGAAAGCAATCACTAACTCTCTGATTTACTTGATTGGCTTCCAAAAGGTATCAATAAGTTATATAGAAATGGCTGGAACCACTGCAACTCGTCAAAAGGCTCTTAAAGAACAGTACCTTTTCTCCTGCACTTGCATTCGCTGCATCAAGTTGGTATGTCCATTGTCTAGTCTAACTAGTGCTCAATAATAAGATTTCTCTGCTCACAAACTTATAACCTACTGTAAGGGACAAAATGATGATATCCAAGAAAGTGCAGTTCTGGAGGGTTATAGATGCAAGGACAAGAGATGCACTGGTTTCATGCTTCGTGACTCTGGTATATGATCCCTGTCTCGATCCTCATCTTAAACCTGCAAGATTGATCTTGATCTGGTTTTCCAAGGACTTCTTTTTTTTTTTTTTTTGCAGGTAATATAGGATTCACATGCCAATTATGTGGACTTGTTAGGGACAAGGAAGAAATAAAGAATACTGTTCATGAAATCCAATCACTGTCTGAAAAGGCTTCGATTTCACTTCCATGTGGACGTATCCTCTGAATTTAGCACTAAGAATGTCTAATCTATGTTACTATCTGTAAACCTATATAATAGTCTTAAATAGATATTCTACTAATCTTAGGATAATCATCATGTTAATACTACTTCTAACAATGTGTTGAGCTAATATTTTCCGCTCTAAGTCAGCACGAGCTATATTACGCCATAAGAGGAGGTACTTCTGATCAGTCCACTTGAGTTGGTATAGAATTGAGGAAGTGACATGTTCCATCAATTAAATTCAAAGATTATATTTATTTGTGTTTTTTTTTTGGAAAAAGAGAACTCTTTGACAGGACACAGATAACAAAGATGCTAGTGTAATGTATAAGATGATTGAAAAACTTCAATTGGAGCTGTACCATGCATCGTCGATCAATCTGATGCGCACACGTGAGAATATCTTAAAGGTTTGATTACCTTTAAAGTAGTGTCTATCAGAAGAATGTTCTCCAGCCATGTTGAATGGTGATTCTATCAAGGAAATCTCGTTCTTGATTTCCTTTGAAAATATTGACATCAATCTTATTCCAATCTTCTCGTGATATTTTATTGCACCTGATATATGGATATTTTTTCATTTAGATATTGATGGAGCTGCAAGATTGGAAGGAGGCACTAAAGTATTGCAGATTAACTATTCCAGCTTATCGGAGTAAGTTGGCACTACCTAAAGGTTCAGCATATTTCTGTTCAGTAGTCACCATATCAATGCTATCTCTTGGCATAATAATATGATAGCAAGTGAGGTTCACTTAAGATCTACTTTTTCTGAACCCTATTGTCCTCAATAAAAGTACTGTGACATTGTGCGGTTGGTACGGAGGAAAACATTTTCTAGGAAAACAAGTGGTTTATTACTTTCTTTCTTGTGTTCGGTGTGCAAGTGAAACATAGGTTGGGGAGGTGGGTTGTAGTGGAGGCCTGTGGGTCTGGGGTAAGGAGTGCAGAAAACGCAAAATGCATTTCTGCACCAGTATTTTAAAATGCAGGAGCGGGAGGTGAGCCAAGGCATCAGCCTTATGGATATTTAACTTTTTAATTTATAATATCGTAAAAGAGTATAACAACACAAAAATCACAAAATAATGCATTAATAATTCAAAAAATTTAAAAACATGATTAAAGCAATTCATAGAGAATAAAACGACTAATGTAATTTCATATGTATAAATAATCCAATGATATAAAAAGCTATTATGAGATGCAAATTATCATACAATGCTATTTACCTCCCCCCAAAAATATCAATAAATTTATTAGTATTATAATTAAAATATCACTTCTTCACGAATAAACACAAAATTACTTTTAAATACCAAAATAATAAAAATATGATGATTTTGGACATAAGATAAAACGTAAATTAGTAAGTAAGCAAATTAAGTGAACTTAGTCATGCTCTAAAGTGGATATACATGCTTCTTTTTTTTTTTGGTTAAAGATATACATGCTTGCTTCATATTGTAATATCTCTTCTTTTATAGGAGTTTATCCAGAATGTCATCCTTTACTCGGACTGCAATACTATACTTGTGGAAAACTTGAATGGTTAGACCTTTTGGCTTTTTCTATTTATTGTGTCGTATATCTGCTTTGCTAGTTTTCTTTTTTCCATTTCTTATTTCATTATTTTGCTTGTCAGAGAAATATGCTTAGATCTTGTATATCCTATTGCAATATTGCACAAGTATCTTGCAACAATAAATAAGAAAATCATTCAATAATCAGACAACAATCAACAATACCACCTAAAGTCAGGCATAAAACGCTACAAGAACAGCTAAGAGAATGGTCGTAGATGGAGAACAAACATACCTATGAAGATCTCTACCTGATTCTCTGTTCGGTTGGGTATGGGTGTTCAAATTATACGGGTCATGGGTGGGTTTGTTTACAGGTAGATGGGTGGGTTTTAATTTGTAGGTGAAAATTAAAATAATTTTGGTTAGACTGTTTAGATGATGCCACGTGTCCCTCCGTCTGCCATAAGGGTATACACATCCCAAAGGTTAGATGGTAAGTTATGAGTAACCTTAAAGTATAGCGGAGGGTAATGAGATACCATTTATGCTAGATCGTGGTCTATTTGTCATATTTCCGAACATTTGTATTTGTATACTTTGAAAAAAAAAATTATGTTGAATTTAAGTACTGAAGGAGACGAAATTATGGTTGTCCCACTCTTAGTTGATGAGATATATTTTGCAACATTGCAATGATTTTGTGGTTTGTAGATTTGCTTCCTCCAGGCATCTTCTGTTCTGTTTTGTTAGATTTTGGTCGCTGTACATGAACATCTGGAGAAACCAAATCCTGTTATTTTTTGGTTTATTCATCAATCATTTTTAGTGATCAAACATTTTCCATATCGACGACATGAAATTATGCGACTTCTGAAATGCCCCAAGGCTTTGGTCTGGCGCAACGCGATGCGTGTGTTAGGTACGCGTCACGAATCAACCATACCGTTGACTGTTTGATATTTTAAGCGGAAAAGGATAGAGGGGCGGACACATCATCCACTAAGTTTCGAATCTGTCATGGGTCAACGGGATTTTTAAGTTATCAAGTAAAAACAATGCGACTTAAAAAACTATTTAATGAAATTGATAAACAGTCTCTGCTCAATAGAATTTCAAGAAAGTGCTGATTTTGTTAATTGATCATCCTGTGGTGCTGATATGTAATTTCAGGTGGCTTGGTGAGACTGAGGAAGCGTACAGGTCACTAGCCAAGGCAGCAGAGGTACTGCGAATTACTCATGGAACATACACCACTTTCATGAAGGAGCTTTTTGTGAAGTTAGAAGAAGCTCGTGCGGAGCTTTCTTACAAGATTTCATCCAAGGAAGAATGATTATTGAACATCTGCATCCACAGATGCACAAACTCTTAGACGATTGCACAAAATTCTGTTATACATGTTCAGCAAAAGGTGAGGATGCAAAGAGTCTTGTAGACGACATATACAAAATTCCGGAACATCAGTTCAACAAAGTACGGACCTTCTTTCCTGATCATTACAACGAATTTCTTGCGAGATACTGATCTCTCTTTTTCCTAATGTCTTCTGAATTTACTATTGTGAGGGAAAATAGGATAACTGGCAGTTTCTGCTATTGGTATAAAGATACATTTGAATATTGATGCAGGGGGTTCAAGTCATGTTTCTTAGGAAGGTGTAAATGTCTGAAGTAGTCATTGTTGGTAACATTCTGCCACCAAGCGTAAATAGCTATTTGTAGCTTCTTTGGTTTATGATAGAGGCTGGCAAGTTATATTAACCTGGCTAAATTTTGTGATGGTCTCTTGGTGATTCTTATAATCAGTTTAGTTACCAAAATAAACAACTACATCTAGCAGCTTCTAAAATACCAAATAAATATAACAGTATAACATTATCATCTATCATCACATCATCCATTGCACAAATTGAGCTGTTCTACCAAGTTCCTCAGAACTTGATTTCAAAAAGAAACTCTTCAAGTTGAACAATACAATAAGAAACTCTTGAAAAACTCCAAGTAGATCAACGATAACGGCGTAGAGACAGAGTTTGGTTCCTCTTCCAGGTTGCCCTTCTTGAGGGTCTTGCCTTGTGGTGCAAGTGTCCTCTTCCTCGGAGACCCCTGTATTTCTTTCCAGCTGAAGTCAGTCCACGAAGCTCTCTATGCTTGTGCACTGGGTTGCAGATCCAGTTGATTCTTGGGTCATTCCTTATAGCAGCATGGGCTGAATCAATCAGGATCACTTCAAAGTATTTATATGTTGAATCCTGCAATCAACAATGTCAATGTGCACATTATTTTAGTATTACTTAGTTCCATCGTCTTATTAGTCTGTAAAGAAAGAAGTTGATTTCTATGAAATGAGCTCGAAGAGACAGATACCTCATTGATCCAGTAAGAGTTGAGGACCTTAAGACCACCCAATTTCCTACCAGCACGCTCCTCAGCAACAGATCGCTTACTACGTTGAAATTTCAACTGGGTAACTCCCTGGTTGGTGGGCTTACCATACACAATACCCTTGGATACAGGTCTCTTCCTTCCACCACGCTTCACACGAACACGGTAAACCACATAGCCCTGAAAATATTACGGTACATGGATATAAATCAGAAGCAGAAACAGATGTACCAATGATACGATACAATGAAAATAAGTAATGACAAGAGACTGCTAGTTCTAATTTAGAAATGTCATAAATAATTGCATGCATTACAAGGAAAAATTATTTGCAACTCTTTTATCGGTCTCATGCATCCAGAAATTTCATATAGACAACAATGAATTTTCATAGCAGAGACCTGTTATCAAAAATGACATATACTGTGTTACAATTATTTACAGGGGCGATAAGAAGAGACAACGAAAGGAACACAGATTTAGGGTGTGTTCGGTACAAAGGAAAAATATTTTCCATGGTAATCGTTTTCTAAGAAAATAAGTGGATCTCTAACCTATTATCTCGTCTTCAGTACATTAACAAAAGATATTACAAATATACTATGGGAGATTAGGAGGGTGTGGTGCGGATGGGGACTAGAGGATGCGGTGAAGTTATGGTATATTGGATGGTGCGGAGGGACACAGTCAATGTATGACAAGCTACTTGAGGAACTTGTTTTACATACTTAACAGCAAGTCGTTTGAAGAATGTTTTCGTGTAGAATATGTTTTGAAATGAACTTAACCAAACGAACATAGAAAAGGTTTGAATCCATACTATCTCATTAGAACACTCAAACTCAAACTCATGTTTTACAATACATGTTTCATTTTCATCTTAATGAAGAAAATTGTTCAACAGTTGTGGATTCTAAAAACTTAGTACACCATACGTAATTATATTGATAAGAGTTTTCAGTAAGCACATGTGCTGAAGTCTCAGCAATCAAATATCGATGTCTTATCAATCACCAAACAATTAGGACTTATTTGCCTCAATCTCAAGCAAGTAAGCAAAAGATACATGAATCAGTTGGATTTAAGCTGAACTCAGCACCATAGTAAAGAAGAAAATGTACCTGTTTGGCTTTGTAACCCAAGCGTCGAGCCTTGTCAGGACGAGTAGGCCTAGTAACACGCACTATTGATGGAAGCTGGCGATACTCCCAGCACCTCACCCTCTGTAAGAACCTCATCACATCCGACTGCTTCTTCCTCCATAGCTCTGACACATAAGTGTAGGCGCCTATATAAACCAACCACAGTCATTTTCCAGAAGAAAAAAAAAACAAACAGTCAGATCTTTTGCATTTGCGTTTCCAGCAATCCCAACCATTGGATATGATATTAACTATAGATATCGTAGCCATGAAAACTGAATGAAATTGATTGAGATACATACCCATTGTAGTGCGGCGAAACTCTCTGCTCCTACTCAGTTATTCTCGCCAAAGTTCGGCTTTAGGGTTTTGTGAGAGGCGGGGGTTTTAAATGACCTCTTGGGCTGGACTAGGCTACGCCAGCCCAATCGGCCCATCCTTCAAAATAGAGTTTCCACCGTGTGGACACTTGTGTAGAACGAACCCGTTTGGATCGGCTGATTTTTTTCAAAAAAAAATAAACTATTACGTATTTGGATAAATAATAAAAAAATTCACAAGTACCAAACATAATAGACTTGATAAAACTCTACAGCTATAACTTTGATAATTACACTCCATAACTTAGTTTTGTTTGCTATAGTGAATGCAATTTGTATATTTCCTTGGGAATATACAAGTAGAGTAAGTATTATATAAATTATGTATTTATACATTTAAGAATTTTTCAGAATTTCGTTTGTCAAAATAGGGTACTTTATGAATTTTTCATAAATCGTATACAAATGTCCAGGATAAGCTTATACAAAATTTTAAATTTATACAATCAGATACTGAATTATACAAATTCTGAATTTATACAAATCAAATAAATATTAAGAATTGGGAAAACTACAACCGCGAATTAGTATTCTTAAACTGCAGCTATTATACCTAATATTAGCTATTTGCTATTCGGCATAATTTTCCAAAAAAATGAAAATGTTTATACTACAAAAAATCTTATTGAGCCTTTTTGAAAAAAAAATGTTTGAACTATCGTTGACATGGTAAAATGCTAATATATTATAAGTTTTATTTCTAAAATAAATTGAACTAAAATTTCAATTATACCTATTTCAATTTCAATATAAGTTGATAAATATAAGGTAATTTATATGTCTGGATTATTTTTAAGTTTTAAAATTTATAATTTTGATAAAGCATATGAAATTTTCTAGATATTTTTCCAATTATACTTATAAATAATAATGACTATTTCTTTTTTACCACAAATAATTTGTAGGAAAAAAGGGTAAAAGGAGAAGAATATAATATAGAAGAACAAACGAGAAAAAATAGAGCAAGAAAAAGAAAGAGTGGGGGATCAATTTTTAAGTAAATCTTTAACTTATTTTAATTACTTTTTTAATTTGTCGAATACTTCACAAAGTAAAAAAATGAGCTAGCTTTTAGGTCAGTTCAAAGACCCTGTCAATTATTGGTGCTTGTCTCAATTGACTTATTTTAAGTATTTTTAATTCATAATAGTTTTACAACACTTTTGAATTGTATTAGCCAATTAAAAAAGTGTTTTGAAACATTTGATTTTAATTTAAAATGTTTAAAATAAGTTAAAAAACAATCCACACAGGCTATTAGTTTAAAACTTCAGAGTTTTCCAAGATTAAACTCAAAACCATTACATGGGTTGAGTTAAATTTGAAAATATTTAAATAAATTGAGTTATTAAACAAGTGAATCATTGTCGCTCTTTGATATTATTTGGGATTAAGCAGATGGAATGCAATGCGCTAAAAATGGGGTCACAGTCAATCCACCCAATTTTTACTAACCTTAATATTCACTGATAATTTTCAATAATTTGTTTATCTGATAAAACTTTATCCCATATATTTTTTTTAAAAAAAAAGATATTTATACAATATTTAAATAAAATTTCTCTTGATATTGACTGTTTTTTTTTAAAAAAAAGTTATTTATATAATATTTAGATAAAATTTCTCTTGATATTGACTGAATTAACCAGATCAATATAAACCCAATCAATATATATATATAAATGAGGACCATAGACAAGGTGATGTGGCACCTCTCTATGGCCTCCATTCCTTTTTTTCTTTTTTCTTTTTTCTTTTGATATTTTTTCTTCTTTCTTTTCATGAAATAATTTGTTTATTAATTAAAAAAATTCAAGTATATTTATTATTGTAATTATATATAATGAGTTACAAAAAAACTTCTATCTATTGATGTTCTTACTTAAATAGCATGTCTTTTCAATTTCCTTCTAACTATTTGTATGGCTTATCCGATCTATAAATATATATCATCTATAGAGATGTTGAATGTTTATTTTCATTTTTTTATTCTTTCTTTTTAGTAGCATAGGTTTTTAATTTTCTTTTCTTCGTCTTTTTATTCATCAATCATGTACATAATAAAAAAGAAGACATAGAAAAGATGATGTCACAATATGACCTTCACTTTGATGAAGATCATAGATATATTCTTTAAAGATTTATCACATTATTTGGTATAAATTCAACAAAATGAAGAAGGAAGCATAATTATCTTGGAGATTCCGGAAGATAGAGTCATAGTAGTATAAAAGTTTGAATGATTTCCAGACATTTTGAAAATTCATTGTTGTATTAATTTGATTCCAATTAATATTATTCTATTTTATTTCTTTGATTTGAACAAAAAAATGAATATTCTATTCATTGTTGTTGTCGTTGAAGATTAAAAGATGCACATTTTTTATTATTTATATATACGTTAGTTTGTAGCTAATTAATATTTTAAATTTTGTCATGATTGAATTAAAAGTATATTACTTATGATACATTTCTTTTAAATCTACTGGATATTGTTGCCCCTAAAAATATATGATGTGGTCTATCATATTAGTAATCAATCACAAAATAAATGAATTATAATAATCAATCACAAAATAAATGAATAAATCTTATTTTTAGTATTAAATTTTTATAATAATATTTTGTGAATAAGCAAACTCGATCACTTTGTAAGAATACATTACATTATTGTAATTTGTTGTTTATCACGTTTTATGTTTCTTCATTAGTTAAAACCTTTACTTTTTCATTTTATCATGTAAATAAATGGGTAAGGGGAGCTAATCCTACACAAATAATTAGAACTTTAAATTTATCATTTCCTAAAATTAATCTCATTAATTTTCCCTTCTTAAACTAAGAAATATGTATCTCTTTATCTTCATAATTTATATTTTCATAATCTCTATAACTCTTTATAACCCCCAAATTTAAATGTGTATACTTATAATTATTTATTTGGTATATATATATATATATATATAAAAAGAGAGAAAGAGGGAGAAAGAGAAAGAGAGGGGGAGGGGGTCATGAATTAGAATGGAGATTAAAGAATAGAAAATTTAAAAAATATTAAAATTAAATTTTAAAATAACTTGGTTAAGATTATGCAATACAATGTCACAAGTTTTCAATTTGTGTTGCAACTTATTCCTTAAAGAAAAGAAAAGAATTATGATGAAAAATATATTTTTGCCAAAATAAAAAATAACAATTGAAAAAAAGACTTGTAATTTAATGAACCAATATCATGACTTGTGTTTTTATTATTTTATTTATTGTTTTTTATCCCATTTTTAGTTTTTTTTTACGCTTTATTTTACATGAATTGAAATAAGTAAACAAAATTTAATGAGTGAAAATATTGATCCCATAATTGATGATGTTGCAAACTTTTGAGTCAAAACTGTTCTTTTTTGCCTTGGTACTTGTATTTACATTGCACTCCACATATATATTTTAATATTAGATACTTATATTCTTTATACTATCAAAATCATATTTTTATAACTCTTTTGAAGTATATTAAAATATAATTATCAAATCAAAAAAAATAAAATTGTGAATATAAATATTTATAAATAAAAATATAGTAAGCGAGTTGATACAAAAATCATGTTCTCATTCGAAGTTGAACAGATCAAGACTTAATAATCAGTAGCGTAACGTTTTAATTATTTTCTAAAAAGTCGTATTTAACAAGTGCAACATAACATTTATCTTTTGATATAATTGCAACTAAAAATTCTAAAATATCGATTGATGTGATTTATGCAAAAATCATAAAATCTAAATTGTATATTTGAAAAAGAACAAGATTGATTAAAAAATGAGATATTTAAAGAAGTTTTATCATATCAATATGACAAAGAATAATAAGACATGTAGACGTGTTTCATTATTATTTTCAGTTACTTCACAACATAACTTTTAGATACTCAAGAAAAAAGGTACACCGTTATAATAGATTATACATGTTAAATTTGTCAAGCTTATTTCAATTGCCATCTCAAATGATCTTCATAATTAATATATAATTAAAAAACATAGTGATAATATTATGTTTGGGCATACTGAGAACATATAATTAATTAAAAAAAGTAATTCTTTATCATTTATTTCAAAGACCGTGCGAAGCGCGGCCAAATTCCTTAGTTAATGAATAAAGTGGGTTACTAATCTGCCAAGTTTATAAATTGATTTTAATCTCTAATTAAACCCATTATAATAATCTTGATTAGTATAGCTTTTGAATTTTGAACTTCAAATCTTCTAGTTCAATTAGAAATCAGGTTTTAAATCACAAATGGCAAGTGCGCAAATAATTATTTCGATAGTTGCAATATATAATTTTTTTTTTGCAAGTTTAGCCATATCAAAATATCATCAAGTAAGATGGTCCAAATAATTATTGAGCGATTCCTCAATAAAACTACCTACAATGCCAACAAATGCGTAATTTGATTTAAATATTTTAGCATAAAGTTTGTCCTTAATTAATTAGTCAGGCCAAAACTTTCAACCTTTTTCCTTAAACATTTGTTCGAAGTTGATTTTTCCATACAGTTATACGTGACGTTAAGATATATATGCTTGAATTTCAAGTATATTTTCATTAAGTTTGAACATATATAATTGAATTTCAAATATATGCGAATATAATATGAAACTTCACGCATCTTTAGGTCTCAATAAGTGTTCTATATCCCAAAAAAGATTGCATTTATAACAAGTATTTCATTGTGCTAGTTTTCCCTCTGATTTTGAATACCAAATAGGGTTTGAAAAGAACTTCTCATCTTACATCATATCGATGTAGGGGAATTGTCGAAGAAGTGTCTTATGTGTCACAATCATTACTTTGACTCCTTTTATGCAATTATAAACTCCAGTTAACTTAATCAATTTCAACACAACTTATCTTTTCGAAGTTGATGTAACAAACTATGCGATAGAACTTTCCAGCAAAGCCAACGTAATATCTTATTTCGTTAAAAATTATTAAATTTGCATATGTGACGTGTGTGATTCCCATTAGTGCTTTCCTTACTTGAACTCGTTAGTAAAGGTTGTACTTTGAGAAATTAAAAATCTTGGTTGCATTTGGTTTATATATTCATGTACCTATTCTAAGGTGCTTTTTAGTTGGAAAAAAAGTGGTCCTTTGGTGTGAAGTACGACAACTAAGCTTTGAAGATGAAAAGCTTGTGCAATCGATGGGCCTTTTGTCTGAAGTTTGTAAATACTGGTCACATGTTAAATAATTTGAGAAAATTACACAAATTGGATCAATTAGGTAATATATTTATTTAAATTAGACCAAATTTAATATATTTATTTTGATTGGATCCACTGTCCAAGCTATTTACGCAAATGCCCTCACTCATGACTCGACGAATGTTTCTTCATACTTGATATCATCAAGCATATATGTATTTTGATGGTATTAATGTCTCTTCTTTCTTAATGCCATCAAAGTATATACATATGAGTATATTATATACGTTAATGGTATTAAAGAGTAATTAAGTAGTGTTTGTGAAAAACTGAATATAATTTTTTGAAGGTACAAATAATTCTAGATATTTAGTAGAATTTTCTAGAGTTATGTATAGTAGTACCTTAAATACATGATGTGTCTAGGAATTGTATAGATGTTCTAGAGAAGTTGATATTTATATGAAATTATGGAAATATCTAGATTCTTATTAGATAGTTAGACGATAAAGTATCTAGATTTTTCTTATAGAAGTATCTAGAATAATTTCTGAAAGATCCTTATACAAGTATAAATAGGGGTTACATTAGGCATTTGTAAGAAATCAGGAAAAACCCAAATCAAATTGTTTTCTTCTATAACGAAGTTCTTTTATCCTAAATACTCTTTCTCCTTACTAGCTTTCTTTTCTTTAGTTGAATCTTCCGATCTTAGTTAACGATCTTGGGCTAGCAGAAGGCTTTCCGAATTATACGTTTCTTCTGCTATTCTCTACATTTCACTGAATCATAACTTTTTCCTCTTTAATTCCATCAAAGTACAGTAAACATGAATTAATAGTTAAAAATATAACGTATGAAAGTAAGGAAATAACCATTTATAAATAGTTTATCTTTTTGAATGCTAACTGTTTTTTCCCTAAATAATTTGTTTTTAAAAAATGGTACCATAAATCATGAAACCGCAAAATCCATCATAAATGGATTTAATTTTGGTTTTATGTAAAATTTAACTCGAATGACCGATTTCTAGATCATTTGTTGATATTTAGCCATTAAATAAAATTTGAACAAAAATATTCTAACCAAAAGATTAAAAAACTCTTAACACAAAAAAATTGGCACTTGAAATTGACTAGTGAACTAGTTAAAAAATTCGTGATTTTTTTAATTATGCTGTTTGATTTGAGTTATTTTTCATAAAATTGTACTCAAACTAGAAGTGTTTGAACAAAAAGACAAATAAAAAACAAATTTTGATGAAAAAGGTGAAAATGCTGGCTTGACTAATTAATCAAATCTTGACAACTAGTTCCAGTGGTCCTCCTTCCTCCTCTTTTACGCTAATTGAAGAAAATAAAGAATTTAGTGCGTTTGATATGAAGAAAAGTATTTTTCGTGAAAAATATGGTGAGAGATGGAGTGTGGATTGAGTAAGGATGTGGGTAGTGGGGATAGGGGCTACGAGGATGGGTGTGGCGAATGAGGATGATTACGAAGTGTATTGAAGGATGTGAAAGACCCAATCTAAAATTTGAATTGTTATTTGTTTAACTTGTTTAATTTTTTACTTTCACCGATTCGGAAGGAGGTCATTTCCTCTAGTGTTTAAGGAACTTATTTTTCTAGAGAAAATTTATTTAATCAGAAAACTAAAAAATTTCTTATCCTTCATACCGAACATCAAATACTCCCTTAGTCATTTCAGACTAATTAATATCATTTAATTTTTTTTTCAAAAATATTAAGATTTTTCTCTAAAAGGTTAAAATCAAAATTAGAATGGATCTCCTTTTAATTAAAAGGAATTGTAGATTACAAACAAGTGACTCATGTTATATTTTCATTTGTTTCATTCTTTTTATAAAAAAAAAATTCAATGTGTTATTTTAAATTTATTTATGAAGAATGTGATACTTCATATTGCAATACAACAGCATCTTTCATATAATTTATTTTTAGGGAAGAGTTTAAAATAGAGTGAATATTTAATTTTTTAGAGTAAATTCCACCTTTGGCTTGAAAACACACCGCTCATTTTAACTACTACTATGTGCTTATTCATTATCAATTCATACGTTCTATTTATTATACTTCAATATTTCAAATGCTATATTTAAGTCTTTTAGGACATTCCTCCTATTTTTATTTATATGTAATAATATATTTAATTTTAAGATCATGAAATTACTGAAGTCTAAAAAAATAGGAGGAATGTCCTAAAAGTATTAGAAAATAAAGTATTTTACATACAAATGCGACGACTAAATCATTCCGTCAAAATAGGGAACTGCCCAAAGGAAAAAAAAATAATATATGCGGCTTCGGATTAAGCCGTTTAAAATATACATCGACGGCTTGAATTAAATCAAAGTGGCTCCACAAATTCACTTTAAACCCGGTCCACTATCATCTCTTTTCTCTCTCTACCAACGCTCTCTCTGTGTCTCGTTTTCCGCTACTTCAAAGCTTGCTTAACCTGCGCACTTTCAACTGCTTAACCTGCGCACTTTACCTGCCTGAGTAATGAAGCCGCCATTTCAGTTCGTAATAAGGATATCATCAAGATACAGGATGTAACAGTGATCCAACGGTTGTGAATTCGCTAACAATGGACGGTCAGAGAAGCCAAGCGAAACTTACGAGGACTCATTCTTCACTTCTCCGATCATCTCCGATGCTCCGGTCATCTAGCTTTAGTGTATCTTCAATTAACGAATTCGTAGATGATCATGAACTGGATATTGAAGAACAGAAGCCCCACAGAACCGGCGCTACTCTGGTTCGATCGGCTTCGTCCCGTTTCTGTGATGGTACGGGCAGGGTAGCTCCTGTTATAGCGGTTTTCTTGCTCTCTGTATACGTTCTGTTCTATTTCTTCAACAGGGGTGACAGATCCATATCGGAGAATCTGCTTCTAGTACTGATTTTCTTTGCGATTTTGCTTTACTTCGCCGGAAAGAACAAGAGTACAATTCATCAGGGTTATAATGGGTTGAAGATGACGTGTAATGTGTATGGAAGGAAACTTGGTTTAGTGTCTAATAAGCACGTTAAAGTGCAATGGTTCATCGGAGAGAGAAAATTAGATGTGAAAGAGAAGAAGGGGAAAGTGAGAGAAGGAGTAGAGGTATACAGCAACGGGGACGTGTATGAAGGGGAGTTTCACAAGGGGAGGTGTAATGGTAGTGGGGTCTACACTTATTCTATGAACAGTAGATATGAAGGTGACTGGATTGACGGGAGGTACGATGGTTATGGGGTAGAAAGCTGGGCTAGAGGTAGCAAATATAGAGGGCAGTATAGACAAGGACTGAGGCATGGCTATGGAGTTTACAAATTCTTCAATGGAGATATCTATGGTGGGGAATGGTGTAATGGACAGAGTCACGGAATTGGGGTCCAGAGCTGCTCCGATGGCAGCTGTTACATCGGTGAATTCAAATGTGGCATAAAACACGGCCTCGGCTCTTACCATTTCAGGTAAATTTAAAATTAACTTCTTCGCCATGGAGATCGTTGTTCGTATCTGAGAATTCGAATCCTTAGGGTCTTTTTGTTAGGATTTCGATTTAGATCAGTGTCAAACTAGTTACGATCTGACTTTAACTCACACCTCAAAAGCTAGCTCAAACGGAGAAAGATTAAATCCAAATCTTACAAGGAGACCAGGATTCTCATCCTGTCATATATGTGATATTCGATTGTATTCATCAACTGGTGATGATTTTCGTTTACCTTCTGTTGAATTTTGTGAATTTCTTAGCATCAATCAAGTCCAAACTAATAATGTATATTTGGATTTTTCTCAAAAGAAATTTCCCTTTGCAGTGCGGTTAGTGAAGTTCTTGTATTTTTCTGGTTCTTGATTGTTTTAACAATTACGAATAGTATTTCATAAGCAACTTGGTGTTTCACTGGATTTGGTGCAGGAATGGGGATCGATACGCAGGAGAATATTTCGGTGACAAGATTCATGGTTTTGGTGTGTATCACTTTGCCAATGGGCATTGCTATGAAGGTTCATGGCATGAAGGCCGCAAGCAAGGTTACGGAATGTACAAATTTAAAAATGGTGACACAAGGTGTGGTGAATGGGCCTCTGGTAATCTCAATACTCCATTGCCCCCACTTACTGATGTCGTCCTTCGAGTTGTTCAGGTAAACTTTATTTATAGTCCAACTTGATCAACGAAGATTCATATAGTTCGTGTAGTCCCTATCAACATATGCAACCGCTCAAACATTGACTTGTGATGCAGGCTAGTAGAAAGGCAGCAGAGAATGCAATTAACATACGTAGGGTCGATGATCAAGTGAACAGGGCAGTGATAGCAGCAAACAGAGCTGCCACTGCAGCTCGAGTTGCTGCTATAAAAGCTGTTCAAAACAGGATACATGGAAAATTTTGTGACACTAACAATTGAAGTTTGATAAAATGTAAATTTAGTACTACTACTTGTATGCAAAGTATTGAATGAATATTCCAAAGCCACCCTGGCTGGCAAAATGCCTGTTGGAGGTTGAGTTTAATGCTGTAACTTTTAGTTGACAAACAATTATAACTTGTATATACACTCTTTCAATCAAATCATACATGTGTATTGCGTTTATTGATTTAGTGTAAATATCAAGTCAAGACGCTTATTTGACTATAAATATTTTGATTATTTGATTCAGTTACTCTAATTTATTTATAGAAAAATATAAAAGTTGAAAAATTAATAACGTTTTGGTTTTTAATTTATAATCTTCTTATTAATAAAGCAACATAAAGTCATGTTAAAGGAAAGGGGAGAGTGTCAATTGCTATCCTTTTGTAGTGTTCTCAAATATCAATTATAGATTCTTGGAACTCTTTGTTCTTTTAAGGCTGCTGCTTTTTTCCAAAATATCAAAAAAGTGAAAAACTTTACTTCCTTTATCAAATATTTTATATGTTATTTGGAAGTCAAATTTCTTTTGGGGTATGTTATTTCTCCAACCATATCAAGATGTGCAAATTAAACAAGATTAAGAAGTGATCAGTCCTATCCTACACACACAAATACTTTGTATTTTATCGGTCTTAATTTATGTTATATTTTTTTAGATAGAACATTATTTTTCTATAAATATAAACCGTTTAACTTTGAGTTTTGTTTCTCTAATGAAATTATTTATGATATAAATTATAAATTTCAATTATTTTTTTAATTTTTATGACTATATCGAGTTAAATTGTGTCACCTAAATCTAAATATAAGAGAGAAAGTACTTTTTAACACTTCTCTTCTTAATTGTAACTCTTTTTTCTTTGACTTTCTTTTATAGAATGTGAGAGTTTCAAAATAATGGTTGGAGAAGGTAAGAGTTAGGTAGAAACATAATTACATGTCTACATAGTATAGTAAATTGTATTTTTTATTAATTTTTATTTTATTTTTCACTTTAATGGGATAATCATTCTTCGGATCATTTTATTTACATTTTTAATTGTATAAGTTTGAAATTTAAACATTATCTATCGCTAAAAATTATAGGGACTATACATGAATGTCACCTAAAATAAAATCTTTTTTATGGAAGCAAAAGAAGTAACAATAAAATACACCTAGCTTGATTTTCACGACTCCATCATCACTCAAAACTCATAATTATTATATTCAGCAAAAAAAAACTAATAATTACTAGTAATCTTTGTTTTGGATAATTATGTCTTTTTATATGCATATAAAAAAGATAATTAGGGGTAGGGGAAAAGAAGGAGGTTATAAGATAAGAAGAAATAGAACTCTCGTCAAATGAAAATTCAGATAGCTAATTAATTGAGCTATTCAATATTTTTCGAATAATTAGTTTCTAAGTCAATAAAAACTAAATTAAAATGAGGTTAGATGAAGGAACTCATATTTCAAAACTTAAATAATTCTTTAAAGAATACTAGGCTGATTTGTGAACACATGTACATGTAATTTTAATGCTTTCTATAATATAAAATGTATCATCATGTAGCAACAAATATAATACATCCAGATAGGATATAGCAAGATATAATCTCCTTTTATATATAATAATATATCAGGATAATATATAATAATGTTTAATGTTTATTTTCAACAAAATGTGGCAAGAGTGTTTCACTTTCACATGCCTATGTCTAACACATGTTAGAGATACCAATTGATATTCTACGTTGTATTTAGTCGTCCTTTCCAGTTATAATTTTTGTGAATATATAATTTGACTAGTGATCGAAACAAGCTGGGTCGTTTGGCTATGGGAAAAAGAATAATCATCTAAGAATTAAATATACAAAATTGTTTATCCTAAGTTTTGTAAAACTTTTGAGTCTTAGATTTATCTATTCAGGAATTGTTTTATATCACAATTTTTGTACTATTTTTTTAAAAAAAAGATTTCAGTGCAGATAACTATTTGAAGATGAAATAACATAATGTAGTATTTTTTTTCTTCCTACATGACCATCTATAAGTTCGTTTTTTTTTTAAAAAAAAAATTCTTAGTGACTTGAATAAGAATATTTATCTTTTACCATTCGAACAACTTCCTCTTATCTTTTTTGGGACTATCATTCTCTTTTTTTAAACCATAATTTTCATTGATTAAGTGAAAAGTTGTGTTTATTGCTTGATTATGGCATATCATGATATTTTATTGATATATGTTACTTAATGATTTTTTACGTGTATTACTATTTTTGTGTTCTTATGATTCTACATACATGATAAAGATACGTTGAAACAGTAACAAGAGAATATACAAGTTACAAACCCAAAAACTCTTGTTACAACTAGAATACATACATATCTCACGTGATAGTGTATTTAAGACATCATGCTTTTATTCAAATAATAAATTGAATATGAGATATAATGTTTTGATGTGGAAGGACCTAATAATATTGATATGTTAGTCAAATCAAAAGAAAGTAAGAGTGAGAAATTTAACGTCCGTAAAAAACTTACTTGCAAGTAATTTTTTTAAAAAGAAAACATGTATTTCTCCGATGAAACATGTTTCAATTTTGCTCAAAAGTATAAGGAGCAAATTGCTCTTAGCATTGTGGTCATAACTTGAATAAGATCATGGCATCAAGTTTTAATTGGATACAAGAAAATGGAAGACAAATAACATATTTTAAAGACGCTTTGCTTGTTGGCGAGTACCAGCAGAAAAACCTTCAGAATACGCAGTGTTCTTGAACATTGTCTGCACAAACAAAAAGCTATGGTGAAAATAGCATCTACTTGAAGGAACTCGACTTTTTTCACTTTTAGTTTTTCCAGGAAAATGGGGATGAGCATGAATTTTTTTTCAAACAAAACCAAACCAATCCTATCCAAACTTGTCGTTGCTTTAAGAAGTATACAGCAAAATCCCAAACACCAAACTATCACATTACGTTATGATAGAATACTACTACTATAACATTATGACCTCTGTTTGACTAATATATATGTCAAAAGCAAAATAAATTCTGTTTGGATAGGCTCTCCTACCGCTTTATCTTAAGATATGTGTCCATTGATGCTTAAATATAAAATTTGAGATCATACTATATTTCATCACATGCGTTCAGAAAAGAGGAAGTAGGTACTCACAGCTGTGCTCTTTAGCTCCATTGCAAGTCTTTTCCTAATTGTATTTGATATGTTTTCACCAAGTTTCTCACCATATTGCTTCACATTCTCCTCCGTTATCTGGATTTGATTTGGATATAAGTTTTAACTGGGTGTAACATTTGTCAAATCATCACAAAAAATATTTAGTTATGAGCAAAAAGTGTTTCACTAACTTACCTCTGAAAGAACAAGAGATGATGTTCTCTCTATAAAGTCTTCTACATATTTTTCAGGATCAGCAAACGAGGTTGATAAGCTAACTCCATTTGATAGTTTCTCCTTCCGCACATCAGTTGACGGCTTAACTGCTTTAGCTATTTGAGTAACAAAGAAATATTGACGTCAGTTTCCTTTACGTTTTCCGCAACCACATTAAAATCCAAAATGAAATCCAACAAGATAAGCTGAACGCATAATAAAAAATAACCGTGTGGATCCTTGGCACCAATTCATGGTTGAACTTATATTAAACCACTTCAAATGATCCTTTGGTTTCTCAGAAATTTCTAGTTGGAATACAACCACATACACTATCAAGAACGACCATTGTCACGTAAAAAGGAAACCAATAGATAGACGCCTCAATGGTCTTATCAACGTTTTGAAATTAATCTTCAAGTGAAAAGCTCAAAAATTCAAACCTCCCCTCTTTACTGGAATTTGGCAGAATTAGAGGGTTTGAAGATGCTTGAAGCAGATCTGGATGACCATTCCTTGTGCATCATGGACTATATGGCTAGAAAGGAATATAGTGAATCTAATTTCTTGGAGGTTTGGATTCTCCCTAGATAGAGTGAAGAAAAGGACAATGCTGACCATCAATATATTATAAGGTGCATAAATCTTGTTCAGATGCAACAGTGCAATCAGTAAAGCATTAACATCGCCAAAAGTTTACCTGAAACTCCAGTTGACTTGTTATTGACAGGGGCATGACTCATGTCAGAAACTAGCGAAGGAGCTGCTTTGTCAGGTTGACCTGGTATGGAAATTGCATCAGATGGAACAAGAGACGCTAGATCAGGAGGTTGATCCTTTCCTACTGGAGGATTAGCCTTCAAAGTGAGGAAAAAGAGTTACGTAAGAAACAGGAGCAAAATTATTTTTCAGAAGATTCAGTGATCAAGCGTATGAATTCAGCCAAGCAACTAGATAAAAGATCACCTCAAGGTCCACATAGACTGATTGTTTTCCTATGGAACTCAGAAACTTATCGAGACCACGAGCATTAAGAGCTGCAAGAAGTATCTCAGTTACATAATCAGAACCAGACAGTCAAACATGTAATGCAGAATTCTGTATTAAGCTCAAATTGATAATCCCCAATATTCTAGTTCTGGAAAAAGAGAGCAAATTTGTATCTCATTAATATTTCAATACTTCCTAATAAAATGTCATGACCAATAGGAGGCATAATCAACCACTTTAATTTCCTAATCTCTATTGATTTTCATAAACACGTGCAGCAAAATTGAAGGGTATCATTCTCCAAGTAAATATGAAAAGTAAATTGAAGGAATGACACAAAATAAACAAGGGCTTGAAGAGTATTAAAGAGTAATGTACATCACTTTACAGTTGATCAAAGCAATAAATCAGAGTAAGCTAGTAATAATCAAAATTTATGTGGTTAGTTAAAGGTAAAAGACACTCTGATATTTGAAATTAAAGTGCAATACAAAATAAGTTTTTAAGATTGAAGAACACCCACTTGTGAGTGTTGTGACTTCTCATAATTTATTTCTCAGGACATTAATATTAGAAAATTACATGTAGTGACAAATTACAACATCACCCTACTTAAGTTTACAAAAGGAATTATGTGAGAGAAATTAGACAAACAGAGAGAAGTTTGAGAGAATGCATCTAGAAAAATGTGTTGTGTCTGGGCTCTTTTATATTCACTCTTTTCAATGTATACCAATACATGCTGGAACTCTATATACATCTTATACGATCTAATGCTCCTTTTTACAGAAATCTTATGCACGGAGCTTGAGAATCTTTTCTGTGACAGAGTGACAATCACTTTCTATGAGCTTGGTCCTCTCGCGAAACACTGGATTTGATGCAATATAAAGTGCCTTCTAATTGTCACACACGACTTTCAGATGATCAATATTTGCAAACTTTATTCTTTGAGTAGTTGTATGTTCCATATAAGTTCCAAAGAGGCCATCATCATGGCTCGATAGTAGCCATCGCGATGACTCAATATTCTTCTCCTACACTAGATTTGACAACCACATTTTGTTTCTTTCTCTTCAATACATTAAATTACTAATAAGTTGAGTTTCAAAGTACTTTGATAGCATCTGTATCACTTTCTTATACTTATGCTCATGGTTTTGGAGTACATTGTTTTGCAATGTATACTTACTTTAAATATGGGACTTCAGGAGATTTAAGAATCTTGAAGAAAAAAACTATTTGTTTAGCTAAAAAGTCCTCGAAGAATATGAGGATAATGAAAGTGAAAATCTACTACAAAGTGGACCCTCTTACCAATTGTTGTATCATTTGAGAGTGGGTGGAAGAAGCAGCATTCCTGTGTTTTAAATCCCTGATCCAATAACAAGGAAACACACCTTGGGAAAAGTAGACCAAGTTATCATCTTAAGAACCGTTGACAAAGGATCGTGGAGAACATCAGAAATTTTAATGTAGCTTAAGAAAATAGTGAAATGAGTACCTTGCTGATTCATTTACAAGTGCAAAAGGGGTGACACAGCCAAGCGGCACCTTACATAATAATGAACAAAAAAACATTAGAAGGGCTTGCCCGAAAAATTTAAGCTGTCAGCAAAAGATATAGAGGAATGATTCTGAGATTTCCACAGCATACATTTCATTCAAGCCAGTAATCTATAAGTTGCTTGTTAAAGAAAAAAAATTCCACTTCAAAGAATATCCTATAAGTTTGTTGCAGAAGAACATCACCAGATTTAAACAATATTGCCTCTACAAGATTGAAAACTAACTCAGCATCTAGAAAACAGATATTAAAAGGCAAGGAAGTGAGGAACTATCTTTCATTAAGGACCAGATATTGAAAGACAGGGAGCTATCTGTCATTAAGGAGGTTCTTACCATCCATGGTTTCTTACTGTCAAAGATTTTCAAGAACGAATATATGAAAATTTCAAGTAGGAAATAACTTTTATAATGCAATTGCATTGCAGTACTTGTTAGAGTTAAATACAAAAGGATTAGACAGAAAAATTCAAACACTAAAATTTCAGTTTATTACTAGCCAGATAATTTCTTCATTGACCTCAGCCATTGAGTGATTTACCATGAGAAAAATTCTGGTTGAAAAAGCAATACAATTTCTAAAAAAATCCCTAAAAGGATAATCAATGCATTTCAGTTTGCACACCTTCAAGCACTTCGGAAAGGAGGATGCCTGAATAACCTCAAATTTAGCATGCCATGTTCAGTTACACCACCTATGTGATAGGGACTCAGTATAAAAGTGGACTAAGGTATCATGTAAGTCTTGAGTCTAGAGTATAAGATATAAGGTTAAAGATAAGTTTATCCTCCCTTTTCCAAAACATAGTTGACCCATTTTCCTTCTATTCTGTTCAAGTTGACTCGTTTAAAATGGCAAAAGTTTCCATCTTCAAAAGCAACTTTAATATAGGATAATAGTGCTTCGTTTCTGATGGCATGTAGCACTTGTACAAAACTCAAAACAGGGTCTACACCCTAACAGTAAGATATAAGAAAACCCAGAAAACCAGAGGAAGGGGCGAGAAACAGCACACAAACACATACCTGAAGTACTTCTCCAAGTGCTTCTTCAGGAGCCATTCTTAACCCTCCTTTTCCCAAACCAAGCCTCTGAGACAAAACTGCTCAGTTTCAACAGAATGTATGCATACGTTAAAACGAAATAATTCAGATTTACATAAAATGGAGATATGGCATGTAGTACAGCAGCAGTCTCTACTAATACACAAAATATGATCATTGGTATTCTGTTCCTATGCACATCACTCATATAAGAGAAATATTATGACATTGTCCCGAAGTAATGGAAACTAAAGAATCGATACCTTTCAAATCTACATTGGTTTTTGCCATTGCAGAAACAACATAGAACCTGTGTTTCTTATCCTGCATCAGAAATAAGGTGTGCATATTATATTTTAGCACAAGAGCTTGGGTGGATTTAAGTTGGAGTTAGCAACTTCTTTTGAATTAAAACAAGCTAACATACAAATATTTCCACATTTAGTCTGTCATACCTTCAAGAATAGGTTTTTACTCAATGCCCCATTCAGATGCCCAACATGCTTTGCCTGAGTGAATGAGAACTTAAAGCTGTAAATTGTTAATCAAAATGGAAGAACAATTAACAGGGATTCAACATATTTACTCACCTGTGCTTCAACTGTCAAAACAACTGGGTGTTCATGTTTGGTGAAATCAATTTGAAGCTCCTAAAAAGAACACAAAAATATTGATTAATTACAGTAGAATTCTTGCTGGCATAACATCCCATCCTCAAGGATGCTAGAAATGACAACATATTCAAGTTATCAACAAAAGATAAGATAAGCTATTAGCACTTTGCAACAACTTTAACACTATTTTTGAATAAGACCCTCTTGACTTGGAATTAACATTTCCAATACATACTAAAACAACTGGAGATCTGTAGATGCAGATGGAACCTGTAAACGGACAAGCAATTGCTCCTTAGTATGACCCATTTCGTCTTTGTGGAGATCTTTTCTACACGTCCACTCTCTGCAAATAACACCCAAAAAAAATATTATTCGAGATATTACAACACCAACTTACCCAATGTTATTCCCATAATTGGGGTCTGGGAAGGGTGAAGTGTATGCAGACCTTATCCCCTACCTCATGGAGATAGAGAGAGTTTCCGGAAGACCTACAGCTCAAGCAACACATAACAAGGCAATTTGAAAAAAAAAACAATACAGAGGTAGAACAAGGCATAGAAAATAAGATATAACAAATAACAGAGAATGCGTAACAGACAAAAAAAAAAGTAGAATAATGTGATAAACAAAGCACAAGAAACAACAGGTAGTAGCAGTAATTGAAGAACAAGAAACTACAAGAATAATGCTAATACTATCTACCCACCAAGCCTACCCGCAAGGAAGCAAGACAATCTTCATCTACCTTCTACCCTAATTCGCGACCTCCATATCCTCCTACCTAACGTCGTGTCCTCAGTAAATTGAAGTTGCGTCATGTCCAGTCTAATCACCTCTCCACAGTATTTCTTCAGCCTAAAGTATTATCAATAAACTTAAGGGCCACTGAGATGGACAGACCTAGATTTTGGGCACTATGTTAATTAATTGATCTCAAATGCTTATATTTGGTATGTTTCAAAATTTATATCGGCAGTATAAGCACTTCTTATTCTCCTTCTCCTTTTCTCTAGTAAATACAACTCCTAAAATTCTCAAAACTAGATTATTACACCTTTTGACTTTGCCACAAACAGTCTATGCTCTCACCAAACATGAAAACAAATCTCTACAGTTTAAGTTTCTAAAAAACAGAAAACCAATACTCAAAAGGCAGAGTAGTACACAACTTAGGAGCTATGATCACATGGAAGCAAATAAAAGAAAATACACATTCTCATAAAATTCACAAATACAAGTCGGAGCTAAAGCAAAACATTTCTTCGATTCGCATTTTGTAGTTCGTCGTTAAAAGTTCATCGGAAAAAAGGTTGAAGTTACAGTCGGAAATGGAACTTACAATAAGAATTCGCCGCAGAAAGAATGGAAGAAGGGCGAATCCGCAGCTCAGAAAACTTTGCCTAAATTTGGATTTGCTGTTTCTTACTATACGAGTTTTTGGCCCAAATAGCTCCACAAGTTTTAAGTGTTGTGCACTTCTAATCCTCGACTAACGGATCTAGACGGAAGTTTGCATATCTAACGGAATTGCATTTATGTATGGTATTATTTAATACTAAGTTTCGTAGAAATTTGAATCTATATATAATTAATTCATGGGTTAGTTATATCTCTCAATACGGTATTATAAGATGTTGTCTAATACCTTTTATTTGGAGGGATTAGTAATACATAGTCTAAACTACCATGGGATAAATATCACTCAAATCATTTTAAGCACTTTATTTATTTTCTTGGTTTAATATTTTTAATTATTTATATTTTGAACAATTTATAAAATTGCATACATATTAAAATTACAATTTGTATTTTTTATATGTAAACGTAGATGATTTATTCAATTTTACTATTGTTTACCGTCTTTTTAATTTTAACAGTTGATAGTTTATCATTTTTAAATTGAAAATTGATATTTTGTAAGTGATCAATTCACTAAGATGATAATTATTTATCCTCAAATAATTTATGTGAAGAAAATGCAAACATGACAACAAAATTGTTCTTCTCATATCTAGTTAAAAGAAATAAAAACTAATATTGTCATGTAATTATTTACTTTAACCTAATTACATAATAATTCAAGGGTATAACTGAAAAGAAGTTTTTTTATAAAGTTTTAATCCAAACACAAGATGAAGTGGAAAACAATGAACTAAGCACTTGATAAAAATAAAGCTTGCATTATTAATCACTGTACTATTAATCAATGCATTACTAATCTATACATTATTAATCTTTGTACCAAATGACCCCTTAATCTTTTACCCAAATAGTCCTTTTTAAGCTAGTATTTTGGTCATAGATTTCCAAATATTCCCGAGAAATATTATTTGGGTGAAATTTCACCATATGTTTGGCCATAGTATTTGAGAAATATATTTCACTTTTTTAGAGAAATTATGATTTATACCCATAAGTTTTAAAAATATAAAAACTAACCATAAGTTTGTATTACAAGTCAATTGGATCTTTGCTACAACAATAACAAATAGTGTCCATGACACTAGAGCAATGTGGTAATTTGGAGTGAGTGCAACAAGCATCATTTCATACATCGTGAAATTGACAAAACACATGACTTTGTTATCTTGAGCCGATTGGTCATCATTTTCATCAATAACCATATTATCATTTAACATTCATCAAATATTTCATCACTACTTTGGAATTAACGTAAAAAATTATGTAATACAACGTAAGCAACAATAGAGAGGGTGTTTTTATAAGAGATAAAAGTTTGGGCTAAAATTTCAATTTTTAAAAGATCCCAAATAATGAGATTTTGCCCAAAAACTAGAAAAAACTAGAGCCGTCAATATGGGTTAGGCCTGTTGGGCCAGCCTGGCCTAACTCGGGATTTAATAGGGTTGGATTACGATTTTTGGATCTCATTTGAGAAAAGGGCTTTTTAGCCCGGCCTGAATAACCCTGTTGATTTGTGGGGCTTGAGAAATATTGATAAGGCCGCCCCCTGGGCCAATAAAAATTAATTAAAACATATAACATAATATTAAAATTTAAAATTAAAGAGAAACCAAACTCAAAACAATTAGGTTATATTCAGTTCACCATCAGCTCACACATCATGACAATTATTATTCTATTACGTACTTAAATTTTGTTTTAATATATGCCCCTATTTAATTTTATTGATACCTACTCTTTTTTGTTGGTTATATTTACATTTTTGATAATATATATTTTCAGTAATTATTTTCTTAATGAATGCTTCAAAGTCAAACAGTAACAAGTAAAAATAAATCAGGGAAATAGTATACTATAAAAGTAAAATGTAAAAAATCTACCTAGAATCTCCAGGTTATTTAGATATTTATACTTTAACTAGAAAAAAACTTAATAAATATTATAAAGATAATTTTATTTGTGAAATTGATTAAAAAGTAGTAACATTAACATCATGTCATATTGTTTTGTCGATATTTATGATAATATTTTAAAATATAATTTAAAATTTAATATAATAATTCTAAAAATAATATAATTTTTTAAAAAGTGGACTGGTCCGGCAAGCCTGTGGCCCACGTACTTGTGGGTTAGGCCGGCCGTTTTCTGGCCTACACCAAAAATGGGTTAGCCCCGCCTGACTCGTTAAATGTTGAAGCATGTATGAGTTAGCCCGTATGGATTGGGCTAGCCCATATTAGCAGTTCTAGAAAAAACTAGTATTTGGGAATTTGAAATATTTGCCAAATAATAACAAAGTGTATGGACAAACAATATTTGCAAAAAAATTTCCTAAATATTATTTGAGAAATCTATAGCTAAACGGGCCTAAGTTTTAAGGTTTGGTAAGCTAAAAATTGTATTAGAAAAGTTGAAACGGAATTAATTATCCAAGAATAATTGGTGATGAAATTGTATCAATGAAGTTCCAACATAATTGAAAGTTTTATCTTGATGGTGCAATTGTCTATTAATTAAATTTCATTTGAAATAATTAAAAGTTTGACGGTGATTAAGTAGTAGAGGAGAACCTAAGATTCGAAGATTTTGGGTGAATCAATATAAACATAGCTCAAATATGAGGTCTAAGCTAAACTTAAAATAAAAATAATAAAAACAAGTTGTAGTAGGATTCAAACCCTGGTCTGCTCGTTTGACATTCAAAATGGGCCGGACTGGCCGTGAGGGCCAACCGACTACATAGACAAGGTCTTGACGGACGTCCACAAGAAAATTTGGCATTTTTTACGTCGGAATCCGGATCACCCAAAAAATGATTTGCTATAGCACACGAAAATCGTCGAAATGAGGGGTATACTCGCTTCGGGGCTCGTTTGACTTCAAAATGGGTCGGACTGGACATGAGGGCCAATCGGCTGTATAGACAAGGTCTTGAAGGACATCCACAAAAAAAATTGGCATTTTTGACGTCGGAATCCGGATCACCCAAAAAATGATTTGCTATAGCACATGAAAATCGTCGAAATGAGGGGTATGCTTGCTTCAGGGCTCGTTTGACCTTCAAAATGGGTTGGTCGTGCCGTGAGGGCCAACCGTCTGCATAGAAAAGGTCTTGAAGGACGTCCACAAAAAAATTTGGCATTTTTTACGTCGGAATCTGGATAACCCAAAAAATGATTAGTTATAGCACACGAAAATCGTTGAAATGAGCGGTATGCTCGCTTCGAGGCTCGTTTGATCTTCCAAATGGGTCGGACGGGCCGTGATCTCCAACCGGATGCATAGACAAGGTCTTGACGGACGTCCAAAAATTTTTTGGCATTTTTGACGTCGGAATCCGGATCACCCAAAAAATAATTTGCTATAGCACACGACAATCATCGAAATGAGGGGTATGCTCGCTTCGGGGCTCGTTTGACCTTCCAAATGGGTTGGACGGGCAGTGATGGCCAACCGGATGCATAGACAAGGTCTTGACGGACGTCCACAAAAAAATTTGGCATTTTTGACATTGGAATTCGGATCACCCAAAAAATGGTTTGCTATAGCACACGAAAATTATCGAAATGAGGGGTATGCTCGCTTTGGGGCTCGTTTGACCTTCCAAATGGGTCGGACGGGCCGCGATGGCCAACCAGATGCATATACAAGGTCTTGACGGACGTCCACAAAAAAATTTGGCATTTTTGATGTCGGAATCCGGATCACCCAAAAAACGGTTTGCTATAGCACACGAAAATCGTCGAAATGAGAGGTATGCTCGCTTCGGGGCTCGTTTGACCTTCCAAATGGGTCAGACGGGCCGTGATGGCCAACCGGATGCATATACAAGGTCTTGATAGACGTCAACAAAAAATTTGGCATTTTTGACGTCGGAATCCGAATCACCCAAAAAATAGTTTGCTATAGCGCACAAAAATCGTCGAAATGAGGGGTATGCTCGCTTCGGGGCTCGTTTGACCTTCCAAATTGGTCGGACGGGCCGTGATGGCCAACCGGATGCATAAGCAAGGTCTTGATGGACGTCCAAAAAAAAATTTGGCATTTTTGACGTCGGAATCAGGATCACCCAAAAGATGATTTGCTATAGCACACGAAAATCGTCGAAATGAGGGGTATGCTCGCTTCAGGGCTCGTTTGACCTTCCAAATGGGTTGGAAGGGCCGTGATGGCCATCCGGATGCATAGATAAGGTCTTGACGGACGTCCACAAAATAATTTGGCATTTTTAATGTCGAAATCTGGATCACCCAAAAAATGGTTTGCTATATCACACGAAAATCGTCGAAATGAGGGGTATGCTCGCTTTGGGGCTCGTTTGACCTTCCAAATAGGTTGGACGGGCCGTGATGGCCAATCGGATGCATAGACAAGGTCTTGGCGGACGTCCACAAAAAAATTTGGCATTTTTGACGTCGGAATCTGGATCACCCGAAAAATGATTGCTATAGCACACAAAAATCATCGAAATGAGGGGTATGCTCGCTTCGGAGCTCGTTTGACCTTCCAAATGGGTCGGAAGGGCCGTGATGGCCAACCGGATGCATATAAAAGGTCTTGACGGACGTCCACAAAAAAATTTGGCATTTTTGACGACGAAATTCGGATCACCCAAAAAATGGTTTGCTATACCACACGAAAATCGTCGAAATGAGGGGTATGCTCACTTCGGGGCTCGTTTGACCTTCCAAATGGGTCGGACGGTCCTTGATGGCCAACCGAATGAATAAACAAGGTCTTTATGGACGTCCACAAAAAAATTTGGCATTTTTGACGTCGGAATCCGGATCACCCAAAAAATGGTTTGCTATAGCACACGAAAATTATCGAAATGACGGGTATGCTCGCTTCGGGGCTCGTTTGACCTTCCAAATGGGTCGGACGGGCAGTGATGGCCAAACGGATGCATAGACAAGGTCTTGATGGACGTCCATCAAAAAATTTGGCATTTTTCACGTCGGAATCCGGATCACCCAAAAAATTGTTTGCTATAGCACACGAAAATCATCAAAATTAGGGGTATGCTCGCTTTGGGGCTCGTTTGACCTTCAAAATGGGTCTGACGGGCCGTGATGGCCAACCGGATGCATAGACAAGGTCTTGACGGACGTCCACAAAAAAATTTGGCATTTTTAAAGTCGGAATCCGGATCACCCAAAAAATGGTTTGCTATAGCACACGAAAATCATCGAAATGAGGGGTATGCTCGCTTCGGGGCTCGTTTCACCTTCCAAATGGGTCGGACGGGCCGTGATGGCAAACCGGATACATAGACAAGGTCTTGACGGACGTCCACAAAAAAATTTGACATTTTTGACGTCGGAATCCGGATCACCCAAAAAATGGTTTGCTATAGCACACGATAATTGTCGAAATGACGGGTATGGTCGCTTCAGGGCTCGTTTGACCTTCCAAATGGGTCGGACGGGTAGTGATGGCCAAACGGATGCATAGACAAGGTCTTGATGGACGTCCATAAAAAAATTTGGCATTTTTGACGTTG